>NC_139459.1:241880000-243130000 GCF_057233095.1 Heloderma suspectum | reverse complement strand
GAGTAATTATACTTTCATTCTCTTTCTTTGCTAAAGGTATAAAACCTTTTGTTGAACCAACCATTGAAGGTGCGCCATCTGTGCATATTCCTACACAATTTAACCATTGCAAATTATTTTCCTTCATGAAGCAAATCTAAAGTTTTAAATATATCTTCACCTCTAGTTCTCATTGGAAGTTCTAGACAACACAAGAATTGCTCAATAATTCTGTCTGTATGAATGAAACGTATAAAAACCAATAATTGTGCTAACCCACTGACATCTGTTGCTTCATCTAATTGCAATGTAAAGATCATATTATCGTCTTGAAAAATATCCTTTCTTTGCTACTTAATGTCATCAGACATGTCTTGAATATGTCTTCCAATCGTGTTATCTGCCAAAGGGATTTTATTAACTTCTATCTCAAATTTGGGCCCAAACATTGTTCGAACAATAGCACAGCAAGATTCCTTTATGGTGGTTTCGGCAATAGCGTGTGGGTCCTTGTTTTTGGCAATTATTTGAGCAACCAAGTAACTTGCCTTTTGAGCTTTCTCTGATGTCTTCATTCTCTTTGTGAATGATGCAGACTGCTTCTTTATAGATTTTGAAAGCTCAATAAAGTATTTACTGGTTTTTCTGACAAATGACAGTGTTTTGAGGTAAAATGACACTTTAATTTATTTGGTACCATACTTCCATTTGCAAGTATATCCCCACAAACTAAACACTGGGGACAAGGATTGTTTTCATTACCAGAAAATGTGAACCCCAGTTTCATATAATCTTTAGTGTATAAACGAAGCTTGGAAATTTTTCCTTTACACTTCTTACGTAGTAATATAGACCATTCAACAGTTGATTCTTGCTGTAGTTTCCTCTATAGCGGCTATATTTTGTTCATTGCAAACGTCATCTTCACCAGCTTTCCTTTTCTTAATTAGAAACATATCCATTTTACGGGTAATTCAACTGCAATTTAATGAATAAATCTATGCAAATTTATTTCTAGGTTTTAGCATTAACTAAATATGAAAATAACAGGACTGTTTTTAGCGCTTATCTTTCTCTGTTTTTCTTATGAAAACAGCTCCTGAGCTCCAGTCCCACAGTGATAAAGTGAGATAAAGATAGGAATCAGGACCAGGAGAAAATGTGAAAAATAAACAAAATTAACTAAAGTATTTATAGTACATATTAGGACACATAGGTCCAGGTAGGAGCTCAGCTGCAAAAACACATGAAGTAGAGAAGCAAAAGTCCAGCAAAAATGGTGTAAATATATATGACTCACTACAAGGCTATATTGCTGTAAATATTTGCAATGCCTATGTCCAGAGTCCAATTCCAGCAGTCTCCGGTGGTACACTGCCGGTGGGTGGTTAATCCACGATTACAGCAGAGTAAAAATACAAATAAATGGCAGAAATCAAATTATAAGTGCCATGTGGTGGGTGGCTTGCTGTTTGCCAGATTGGGTTTGGGAGGGTGGCCTCCCTTTAGTCAGCAGCAGATGGGTTGACTGGGTGACAGCCTGCAGCTGCGCTCGCCTGGATGATTGGGAGCATGCTGATTCCGAGGCTTCTGGCCTCCACTGAGCTCCGTTCCGACTGGCCAAGTTGGCGGACGGCCCGCTCAGTGCAGTCCCAGTCCCAGGTGGCGTTTCCACCCACGTGCTACTCTGGCCTGGCAGGGTGGTGCAGAAGTCCGAGACGGTCATGCCCGAAACCTTGCAGGGCTGGTGGCCGCTGCCACTTCTCCACACTGGCGTTGGCCAAGCTCTGCTCCCAGGACAGCGCTTCCCCTCCCCTCTCTTCGCCCCATGCCTCTACCTTTCCGGGGAGCACAGGCTCGAAGCTCCTCACCTGCCCGGCGCAGCCCTCTCTGCTCCGGGGGCATCTGGTTGTTCTCCCCTACCGCCCTGCAGCTGCACCGAGGACACGGGGAAGCCTCTCGCCTGAGCTGATTGCAAATTGCTCAACTAATTGCTCCGCTAACTTCAAATTTTCCACACTCTTCGTGCAGCCGGTGTTACCACACACCTCGCTGTACTGCTCCAACACCGCCAATCACGTGTGTCCTGCGTCAAGACGCCACATGATCCTAAAGCAGCTAATGTTAAAGCAGCTAAGGCTTAACTGCTTTAACATTAGCTGCTTTAGGAAGTTCCGGGGGAGGGGCCAAGGGAGGCAAACGTGAGTAAGGGAGCTCCGTGGTGCCCTTCCGCACAATTTTCTGCATTTCGCGCGACACACCTACACACAGCCGCCAACACACTAATGTGTCGCGGCACACAGTTTGGAAAGCTCTGTTCTAGGTGTTCATGCATAATAGCCTGGTACATTGTATAAGATCACTGTCTGCCTGCAATGAATGTTAGCTTTGCATACTGTAGGTAACAGTATGCAATATGTAATTACTGCAGTAAACCTTTTCCTGAGGTGAGGAAACACCTAATTAAAATATTGAGGTAGTTATGAGGGTTTCTATTCTTTGGATAAGCATTTGGCTGTTATTTTAGGAATGTTCTGTGAAGAAACACTTGGTTGTATTTTAGATGAAACTGAAAGCATAAGTAGGAGCTGATGACAATAAAAAGCCGCAGTGCCTTGAGCACTCTTTGTAGTGAAATGGTGGGATATACATTTTTTAAAACAAATACATAGCCCTAATGGTGCTAATCATAGAATCATAGAATAGTAGGGTTGGAAGGAGCCTACAAGGCCATCGAGTCCAATCCCCATCAGTGCAGTGCAAGGAGGCAGTGCAATGCAGAGAGATTGTTCCTGCTGGCTAGGGTTTTTTTTCATTATTCCCTTCCTGCTTTGCACAACTACTCAACTTCCAACACAGTTGTGTGCTGACCTCAGTTTGCATCATGTTTGGAAAGCTTGGTAAGATTTTTTAGGGTTCTAGGTCTGAGTCATACTTACTGAAGTCCTAATTCGTTTTCCTCATATGTTAGGCTGTACAGGAATTTGTTGCTTTGCTTAGAGCTTTAATTCTAACTGCTCTGTAACTGCAGCATAACTGCATTCTAAATGATGATGTTTGAGTAATTAAAGCACACTTTCATTTACCTTGCTTAGTAAAGGTAGAAAAGGGTATAGTCAGGATGAAAGTGGTAACCTGGGTTGCACAAATGTGTCCAACCCATTTGTTGGACTTTGGGGTGCTGAATCCAAATTACGATGTTAACCAGCTATCCAAGGCTTTTATTAGTTAGAACCGTTCTGTTCAATTTTATTGAACTGACAACCAGTCATTTGCAAAACAGTGAACCATAAAATTAAAACATATTTGACTAAAATACAGTCACTGGTTAAATCCAGAAAGACTACAACACTTAAAATTTAATATTTAAAACCTAAGGCCAAACATCTTGGCTTGTCTTACATGGAACTAAACAAAATTTGGGGTTTTGCATTCAAAGGTCCTTGTCTCACTTTTGGAGCAGAATTAATATATTTTGCCATTCTAAAAGCAGCATAATAATCCAATCCATTTAATAACATAAGCATCTTATCCCTTGATGTTTCCAACCTCTTTTTCTTTAGGAGTAGAAAAATCATATAGATCATATAGATGTCTCATTTTATTGGAAGCAAGTGTTTGTCCTAATTCCTGTTGATCCACATTTTGCCATTGAATCCTTATTCTGGCATGCCTGAGTGGGCCTGTGATTCTAGTCCTGGCTTTCCCTCTCCTCATGGAGTTATGAATGTCTGTTGCTAAACTCACAGGTTGATGGTCCTGCTCTGGATAAGAACCAGCTGAGAAGTGCCTGACCTTGTCTAGGCAACCCCCTGAAATCAGAATATAATCGATCACACTTGCCCCCCAGTGACTATAGAAGGTGAAGTCACCCCCAAGATCTTTAGAAGATAAACCATTTAATGGGATTAAACCTGTCTCCCTTATCAGCGAACAAAAATAATGACCGTGGCTATTTACTGAGCGGTCTTTGGACTGTCTTGTGGGTAAATCCCAAGTTGGACTCCACTTGTCCGACCCCTCTTCATTATTTCGGACCAGATCCCAAGATAACCCAGTGTGGGCACTGAAGTCACCAGCCAAGATGATCATGGATCTGGGAAACTTCAGTTGGATATTCCCAACTGATTCGCCCAGCAATTGCTACATTTGGGTGGAATAATGAGTTGAGCCCCTTGGAAAAACGTAAACGTTTATCAGTATCAAATGTAGTCATCTAAATTGAAGTCTTATAGCTTGGAATGGGGGATGGATAATCAGCTCATCTGGGCGTACCTCAAGGGACGTTGCAATTCGACAAGCAACACTACCCCATGGATGGCATTTAGAAGTCGGAGCCTTGACATCTGTCGTTATAAAAAACAAAATCATCTAATAATATTTCTTTCAAAAGCCAGGTTCCTCGAAGCAAAATTACCTTAAATGAAGTAATTAGCTTGAAAAAAGAAGGGTCATTCAGCTTGTTCAACCATCCTGTTATATTCCAAGAAATTAAAGACAGCACCAAGAAGTTAATGTGGCTCTATTTCCTACTAGTCAAGGGGAGGGAATAGAAGTAATTTTGTTGAGTCTAACATAACAACAAATGCCCTCCTTCTTTTGCTATGATTAAGAATAAGGATTTGTGAAGAGGGGGCTTTTTCTGTGGATGCCAAAAAAATTACTTCTGCTGTTATCTCTCTTAGATTTGGACATATATGTTGAGCAGGCAGAGCATTGCTCTGTGCAGGATTCTCTTGCAACAGAGAGTCATTAGAAAGGTTTGCAATTATAGGGTCACAATTCGACACTGCCTTAAAAGGATTAGTGGATACAGGATCTTTGGTTGGTGATTTACTTTGTACTGGATCTAGAGTTAAATCAATCAATGGTGCTCCATTAGATAGATCTTGTGTTTTTTGAAACAAAGGTCTAGCTTGGCCCAGAGATGGAAATAAGGGTTGTACTTCCCTGTTTTGGAATACCTGTCAGTCTCTGATGATAAATTTTTGAATAATACCCTCTGATGCCATTATTTTGCTCACAATCCAAGATTAAGAAAAGGTCAGCACCAATCTTTTCTGGTATCGTAACGTCGGGGGTATATGAAAAGATTTCAGATCTCCCTTCGTTAGGCCCATCTTCAGCAAATTATTTAAATTTGACAGAATTCTAAATTTCCTTTGCCAACTAGGGCGGGAGCCATTTTGTAAAGGGGAGACATCAAGGGCCACTTGACGTGAAGAGATTACTATCTTGTAATCTATAGACTCAAATCAGTTCTTGGGGTAGTAACAGGCATCACTAGATCCTGGGATGCAGGTTTTCCTCTGCTTAGGGTTTCCTCCTGTTCATTTAGGCTTGTAAGTAGTTCCACATGATTTGAGATTTGCTCAAGCCTAGATTTCATTTCTGGAATTAATGCATTTTCTGCTTTAAGTTGATTGAGAGCCTTGAAGACTGCTGCCAGTGTAGAGGACACCAACGTGTAATGCTCTGCAACTTGCTTAATATAAAATATATCCTTTTGCTGGGGTATGAGCTGGGAGGGGGTGACAGTTTAGGTTGCTACATGACCAACTCCATGACCATTTGGACTATCAGGACGGTCCTCCTGGGTAAGTTATAGCGATTTTGTAATGGGGTGGTTTGTTGCTTATTCGTTCAGTCGCTTCCAACGCTTTGTGACTTCATGGACCAGCCCAAGCTAGAGCTTCCTGTTGGCCATCGCCACCCCCAGCTCCCCCAAGGTCAAGTCTGTCACCTCCAGAATATCATCCATCCATCTTGCCCTTCGTCGGCCCCTCTTCCTTTTGCCTTCCACTTTCCCTAGCATCAGCATCTTCTCCAGAGTATCCTATCTTCTCATTATGTGGCCAGAGTACTTCAATTTTGCCTTTAATATCATTCCCTCAAGTGAGTAGTCTGGCTTTATTTCCTGGAGTATGAACTGGTTTGATCTTCTTGCAATCCAAGGCGCTCTCAGAATTTTCCTCCAGCACCACAGTTCAAAAGCATCTATCTTCCTTCGCTCAGCCTTCCTTATGGTCCAGCTCTCTCAGCCATAGGTTACTACGGGGAATACCATTGCTTGAACTATGCGGACCTTTGTTGTTAGTGTGATGTCTCTGCTCTTAACTATTTTATCAAGATTTGTCATTGCTGTCCTCCCAAGAAATAAATGTCTTCTGATTTCCTGGCTGCAGTCAGTGTCTGCAGTAATCTCTGTGCCTAGAAAGACACAGTCTGTCACTGCTTCCACATTTTCTCCCTCTATTTGCCAGTTATCAGTCAAGCTGGTTGCCATAATCTTGGGTTTTTTGAGGTTCAACTGCAACCCAGCTTTTGCACTTTCTTCTTTCACCTTCGTCATGAGGTTCCTCAGCTCCTCCTCGCTTTCAGCCATCAAAGTGGTATCATCTGCATATCTGAGATTGTTAATGTTTCTTCCAGCAATTTTAACTCCAGCCTTGGCTTCATCAAGCCTAGCACGCCTCATGATGTGTTCTGCGTACAGGTTGAATAGGTAGGGTGAGAGTATACAACCCTGCTGTACTCCTTTCCCAACCTTAAACTGGTCCGTTGTTCCATGGTCTGTTCTTACTGTTGCTACTTGGTCGTTATACAGATTCCTCAGGGGGCAGACAAGATGACTTGGTATCCTCATACCACTAAGAACTTGCCACAGTTTGTTATGACCCACACAATCAAAGACTTTAGAATAGTCAATAAAACAGAAATAGATGTTTTTCTGAAACTCCCTGGCTTTCTCCAGTATCCAGCGGATATTGGCAATTTGGTCTCTAGTTCCTCTGCCTTTTCTAAACCCAGCTTGTACATCTGGCAATTCTCGTTCCATGAATTGCTGGAGTCTACCTTGCAAGATCTTGAGCATTACCTTACTGGCATGTGAAATAAGTGCCACTGTTCGATAGTTTGAACATTCTGTAGTGTTTCCCTTTTTTGGTATGGGGATATAAGTTGATTTTTTCCAATCTGGTGGCCATTCTTGTGTTATCCAAATTTGCTGGCATATGGCATGCATCACCTTGACAGCATCATCTTGCAAGATTTTAAACAGTTCAGCTGGGATACCGTCGTCTCCTGCTGCCTTGTTATTAGCAATGCTTCTTAAGGCCCATTCAGCCTCACTCTTCAGGATGTCTGGCTCTTACTCACTGACCATACCGCCAAATCTATCCCCGATATTATTATCCTTCCTATGCAGATCTTCTATATATTCTTGCCACCTTTTCCTGATCTCTTCTGCTTCTGTTAGGTCCTTGTCATCTTTGTTTTTGATCATACCCATTTTTGCCTGGAATTTACCTCCGATGTTTCTAATTTTCTGGAAGAGGTCTCTTGTCCTTCCTATTCTATTATCTTCTTCCGCTTCCGGAAGAAACATTGCTTGTTTAAAAATAATTCCTGATCTCTTCTGGCTAACCTCTGGAATTTTGCATTTAATTGGGCATATTTTCCCCTATCACTGTTGCCTTTTGCTTTCCTTCTTTCTTGGGCTACTTCCAGTGTCTCAGCAGACAGCCATCTTGCCTTCTTGGTTTTCTTTTTCTTTGGGATGTTTTTTGTTGCCGCCTCCTGAACAATGTTGCGAACTTCTATCCATAGTTCTTCTGGGACCCTATCTACTAAATCTAGTCCCTTAAATCTATTCTTCACCTCCACTGCATATTCATTAGGAATATTTGTGAGCTCATATCTAACTGATCTGTGGGTCTTCCCTATTCTCTTTAGTCTGATTCTAAATTGTGCAATAAGAAGTTCGTCATCTGAACTACAGTCAGCCACCTTTGGCTACAAAGGATGTAGTCAATCTGATTTCAGTGTCGACCATCTGGTGAAGTCCATGTATAAAGTTGTCTTTTAGGTTGTTGGAAGAGAGTGTTTGTTATGCACAGTGAGTTGTCTTGGCAAAATTCTATCAGCCTATGTCCTAGCTTCTATCATCTTCATTTTGTTCTCCCAGACCATGCTTGCCTGTAACTCCAGGTGTCGTTTGACTACCCATCTTAGCATTCCAGACTCCTGTAATGAAAATAACATCTCTTTTTGGCGTATTATCCAGTAGGTGCTGCAGATCCTCATAGAACTGATCTACTTCTGCTTCTTTAGCATCAGTGGTTGGGGCATATATTTGGATCACTGTGATGTTAAATGGCTTACCCTGAATTCGAACTGAGATCATTCTATTGTTTTTTTGGATTGTATCCAAGCACTGCTTTAGCCACTTTATTATTAATTTTGAAGGCTACTCCATTTCTTCTGTGGTCCTCTTGTCCACAGTAGTAGATCTGGTGGCCACTTGATGTGAAGTGGCCCATTCCAGTCCATTTCAGTTCACTGACACCCAAGATGTCTCTATTTAATCTTGACATCTCCCCAGTAACCACATCCAATTTGCCCTGGCTCATAGATTTTACATTCCAGGTTCCTATGGTGTGTTGATCTTTAGAACATTGGATTCATCATTCACCACCAGCACTGTTGGCCGCTAGCCGTCCTTTTGGCTTTGAGCTAGCTGCGTCATCACATCTGGGGCTAGTTGAACTTATCCTCTGTTCCTCCCCAGTAGCATTTTGACCATCTTCTGACCTGGCGGTCCCATCTTCCGATGGTATACCAACATATCTCTGGTTGTACTGATCCATTTAGTTTTCACGGCAAGAATACTGGGGTGGGTTGCTGTTACCTTCCCCAGGGATCATATTTAGTCTGACCTCTCTGCCATGACCTTCCTGTCTTGGGTGTCCCTTCACGGTTTAGCTCATGATGTCATTGGGGTGCTCAAGCTCCAGCACCACGACAAGGTAACGATCTCCTTTGCTGAAGAATGGGGCAGGGCGTAATAAATTAAGATTTCTATCTATATACCAGTCAATTTTAGCCTGCTTGGCTTTTGGGGTTAAGGAGGGGGATGAAGGGCACCTTGTTCTTTTTTTACTTGACCCCCTCCATATAAAGTGGCCTGCCCTTTACCTTTGCATGTCCAGTTAGAACCAGTATTGTCACATTTGTTTAAAGAGAAACATGGCCATAGGTCATCCAGCTTATGCATGTGGGTGATGCATTATATTTCATAGATTATTGGGGGAAGGGGGACGCTATTCCAAAATGTAATGTTATTTGGCCATCTGAAGCTACCTTTTGTTGGAAATAGCCAGTGTTGTTGTAGATACAGAAATAGCAAACCTGACAGTTATGTTAAAGAGACATTATGTATGGTATTGTTCAAGGGCAATTTTTCCTGAGCATGTGCAATTCTCGAACAGGTAAATCAAAGTTATCTGGTCCTGAAGTCATTGGTAATGGTGTAGCATCCTTTAATAACTGCAGTAAATCTCTTCTCAGGATGTAAGCATTGTGCCTCATAACTGCTTCCTCACACGCTTTTAAAGATGACATGCCAGACAGACTTGCTAATGACTACCTGTGGCTTCTTTTGCTTAGCGGTTACAAGTAAAAGTGCACTTGAGCATAAACCTATACCTCTTGTGTCTCATGTATAGAATTCCATACATGATAATAATACTTGGCCTTAGAAGATTCTTCTGCTCAACGTACATTTTGATAAGCCACATTACTAACTTGCACTTCCTCACTGCTTTCTAAATCTACATATCTGTAACATGGCTACTTCTTCTTACTATAACTGTGTGTTGTTAGGTCACCCTTATCATGTTTTTGAAAGTCCTTTGCTATTAAATTAGCAGCTTATATTTATGTTAATGTTTTGTTATTGTTTTTGGCCTCTGCAGCTTAACAGTGCTTTGGAGCTGTTTCTGTGATGGTTTAGTTTAACTTTCTTCCCATTCACAGTGAACTGTTTCCCCACAAATGTAGCAATAAGAGGGAAATACTAAGGAGGCTATGCAGTTTTTTGTTTTCACTTGTTTCTGTATTGCTACAGTGAGAGCAATCTGTGTTAGTGTCAGGCCATGGCTTAGAAATGAATACATAAATAAATAGCTTAGAATATCAATTGCTTCTTCTATGCAGGAATGTTTTTCTTGTGTTTGGCTTGGTACTAGTTTATCAGAGCTGTCAATATTGTGATTGTCATAGTGTATTACACTTGTCAATGAATATGCCTCTGAAGCTTTCCTTTTCTTTGCCATTGCAACACAATTCCCTTAATGATATTCAGATTTGCAAATATGACAACATTGCCTATTTCCACCAAAAGGCTGTCCAATTAACACTGATATTTGGATTTCAGTTTTAATTTATATGATAAAGTGGATTACGCTAATTCACACAACCAGGTGACCCCAGTTCATATATTCATTTCTCCTTAAGTCGTTCAATAAAAGTTCAGTAACTTTCAAGTTACTGAAAATGTGTTCCATGTTTTTGAGTGGGCAAACCAGCAGAGGGCAGTGTTAGGTGTCCTCTGGCCAGTGGTTGTGTCTGTAGAAGAAAAGACTGTAGGAGGAGGCCCAGGTGGATGGTTGACAGGTGATGCACAGCTTGGTTTTCATACTTCAGCCTATTTCTTGGATTGAGAAAAGGTTAAAAAGAAAATGCCAAGCTGACCAGACAGAGGAGTATCTCAATGGAGGCGTATAACTCAAATGTAACTGCTGAAACGTAAGAGGGTTGGGCTTGGTCAACCTGGGAACCATATGTAGCTGCTTATAGTTCTTTGGAGACAAAGTGAGTACAAGTGTAACAACAACAACATAATCAAAGCAGTTTTGTTGCCACTTGTATTTTTGTGGGTGTTTTCATCTGGATTTCTCCGAAGTCCTTCTTCCTATCTAAGAACCATAGACTTGAGGCAGGAAATCAAGTGCAGGTTGTGAGCAATGATCAACAGAGAAGTGTTGTTAGACTGAGGGGGTGAAAGTTGGCTCTTCATGATCTAGAAAGGGTGACCATGTTTGAAGGCTTAGGAATTCAGGAGGCCCTGTTCGGGGATGGGGTGCAAGTAGAAGTGGGAGGGGGAAGGAAGAGTCATCTTCAGGTTAGGGCTAGAAGACATGTCTAGCCTTTCAGTGCAGCAGTACACAAATAGCAAGCTTTGTTAAGTATGTGAAACACAGGACCAGCTCAAGCTGTTTGTTGCCCAAGGAGAAAATTAATACTTTGTACAATGTCACTTCGTTTATGAAATGTCTGACTGGGAGGATTCATTCCTCCTCAAAGGCTTTCCAGTTGTATCCCGTTTTCTGTGTTCTATACACGTAATGAAGTGAAGGAAAGGGACTTTAAATCCACTCAGTTGTGTGAAATGAGACCAATTGCCTTCTTACCTTTGGCCATCTTTTCCCCAGTGTGAGAGGCAAAGTGGGGGACTGTGTTCTCCCTAAAGGATTTTCTAGATTACTCTGGAGCTCTTGGAATTGTGCCATGCCAGCCTGTACAGCCTGTTGTGCTGGTGAGGCCTCTTATGATGTGATGCCAGGACTACATAGATATGCTGCACTATAAATTTATGTTTTAATATCCCAGGTTTCTACCAACTGATCTCCAGTTCAGGATTGTTATTCTTTTTGCCATGCGTTTTTCAAAATATTTTTTTATTATGCCTGCATTAGTATCTGTTTCTCAGTTACTCTCTCCCACAGAAAAAAGATACTTAGATGCAGGGCACAGGCCTGGGGCAGAGGATGGGTCACGAGAGGTGGGCCAAAGGGGTCACAATAGACAAAGGGCTGACCCATAGAACCACACCAGGAAACATTCCTTTGAGCCCACATTATCCTGCTCTACCAGCAGCAAGCCATTGCACACCATCCTAAATCCACCTCTTGACACAAGCATCCTCACCACTTTAAGATCATGAATGCAAAATAGTGGGGGAGAATCCACACTGCCGCACAACCTTGTGGTTGTGGTGGTGGTGGTGGTGGTGGTGATGATGATATTCTCAGGGCCACACAGAAAAGCAGCCTTTGGAACCAAGGAGCAACTCACTGCAAAAGGGGACACAGGGATAGGATGAGGATAAAAATATCCCCAGAGCCACACATACAAAAATTTCCATAATGCTGGTAATTGTGGCCAGCAGTTTCGGAGCATCCGGACATACAACTCTTTACTTGAGCATCCCCCTCTCAAAACCTCCTCAGAAGCAACAGCAAGAAGCAGTACATATAGTATTAAAAATAAAGCCATCTTATAAATGCCTGCTCAGAAGCCAGAAGGACTAGGTTACTCAGGAGTAAGCATGGCCACAAATTCTGACTGCATCAAAAATCCATCCACCCCACAAGCAACCACAAGCAGATTTTTAAAGGAAAAGAAATACTGCCATTGCCAACCCAGGCAGGTTTAAAAAGAGGGGTGGTGCATGTCACAACTCCCACCAACCAGCAGGTTGGTGGCTTGGGGGCAGGGGCAGGCAGAAAGGCCACTGACTAGCACAAAAGGGTTTGGAAAAAATAGAATAATCTCCCCTAGCAGCAGAAATGGCTTCAAATTATCTTTAATGCAGCAACTCCAAATAAAAGCAAGTAAGGAATACAATCCCCGCAAATGAAATAAAATAAGGCTGGATATACATAATGGGGGTTCCTTCTGAGTAGACGTGCATAGGATTGCACTGTAAATTTAAGTTGCCTATTGTCATTGTGCTGAATTGTGCCACTCCACCCTACCCCCACCCATGGGTGCTCTTGAGAGCCCCAACTACCCACTCTCCCACTGGCATTTGAGAGAATGGTCAGCAGGGCTCTTTGGAGCAGCTGCCTGCCTCCCAGTGCGTGCCTTTGCTCGCCCAAAGCCTTGAAGGAATTTGCCTAAAGCTCTTATGGGACTTTGGGCAAACTTCCCGCAGTGGGGTGGTGGCAGTGGCGGCGGCAGCTTCTTGCCTTGGGTGGCAAGATAGGTTGGGCCTGGCCTGGCCCCCAGAGACCCAGGGCCCCAAAGCAAAGATCCGGGGCATGGGCCGTAGTGGCCCCTCCTGCCCCACTTCTGCTTAGATGGAAAGAACATGGGAAAAGGGAGTTGTTTACACTCTAGAATAGGGATGAGAGGATGGGGATGGGCCTTTCCCCTTGCTTCTGGCTCTTCATCTTGAGATTTAACTTCTTCCCTTGGAGAACCTGGTTAGGAGGTTACAGGCTGTAACACCAGGGCAGATCCAGCCCAATTGACCCATCAGGATTTTGAAAGGAAATTGGCAGGGTTAATTGGCCTAGAGTGGCAGACCTGTTTAGGTCTGTTCTTTTTAGAGAAATTGAACTCCCTGTTTTGCCATAATATAAAATGCTGTGCTAATCATGCTGTGGCATTTCCTAAAAATTGTATGTTAAGGATGCAGTCCTAAGGGCACTGAGAATTAGGGCTGTGCAGGGACCCCCCGCCCTGCCTTGGGCTGATCTGGAGCCACGCCAACCCGCTTTGGCCTCTGGATCCAAAGTGAATGGCAACTCTTTTTAAATGAGAGCCAGTGTGGTGTAGTGGTTTGAGTGCTGGACTGGGACTTGGGATACCCGAGTTCTAGTCCCCACTCAGAAAGGGAAGCTCACTGGGTGACTTCGGGCCAGTCACAGAATTTCAGCCCAACCTACCTCACAGGGTTGTTGTTGTGAGGATAACATGGACAGGAGGACTATGTACACCACTTTGGGTTACTTGGAGGAAAAAAGGTGGGATATAAATGCAATAAATAAATAATTAACTCTTTTAAAATGGAAATTCTTCTTCTTCTGGTAAGTAAAGGGTGTGTAGATTGCGGCTGTAGGGGGGCCATCTACACAATATTACAGACGTAAATGGCCCAATTACGCCTGTAATATTGCAGAGATGGCCCCTTTATGGCCGCAATCGATGCACCATTACTTACCGGCATCTCCTCCCTCCAAGACGGTGATGGCTGTGGGCGCTCCCTGCGGGTCTAGATAAGGAGCAGGGGCTCACATGGCCGGGCAGGCAGCTGTCCAGGTCAGGCTGAAGCAGCCTGAAGCCTTTGAAGCAGTCTAACCTGCTCTGGAACCAGACTAGTTCAGCTTGAATCACCCCAATCCACTGAGAACAAGCACTAGTGAATACAGTGGGACTTCTAAGTAAACATGCATAGGGTTACATTCTCTGTTTTTCTTCCTAATTGTATGTCCATTTTAAATATGTTTTAGTATTTAAGTGGATCAAGAGGATATGTAAATCTTAAGGGTTGGAGAATTCAAAATTTATACATAGATATGCTGCAAGGAGTGCTGATCCTACAACTGGCAGACACTTTTAAAAATGGAAACAGAAAACAAATGTGAAATGGAACAAGAAAACAACAATTCTATAACAAAGAAATTGAAATTCTGAATAATACAAATCAGTTTGCAATGGGTACATCAATTCATTTTCTATATATGTTGTAAGTTTTCAGTCTTTATTCAAGATTCAGTATTGTGTCTCTCTAGAATTTGTAGGATGCTGATTGTATTCATAACCAGTAATAACAATGTAGGGGCTGGAAGATTGTGTGGGCATGTGATGGACAATAGGGTTCTAATGTACAATATGATTGTATGTTGAAAATTGGTGGTCCCAGTTGGTGTGAGGATAAGAATATAAGAAGAGCCTTGGTGGATCAGACCAAAGGCTTATGCAGTCCAGCATTATGTTCCCACAATGGCCAACCAGATGCCTATGGAAAGCCCACAAGCAGGACATGTGCGCAATAGCCCTCTTCTGCAGTTGTTCCCCAGTGACTGATATTCAGAGGCATGCTGCCTCTTCTACTGCAGGTAGCATATAGCCATCATGACTAGTAGCCATTGATAGCCTTCTCCTCTGTGAATTTGACTAATCCCCCTTTAAAGCTGGCCAGGTTGTAGTTATGTTTGGTACTAATGCTCTTTTTCCTGAAGAAGAGGCTTTTGTAGGTGCTGTGTACCCATATTCAAGCGTATTTGAAACTATGATAGCTAGGAACTTGCTTTTTAAAAATAAAGATGACATTATCAATACTGTTTGACATTTTTCAGATTCTGCGAAATTCCTTGCATGCCAGTATGCAGAAAAGTACTAACCTCTGTAGCAGAGGCAGCTGCCCTTTACTACTTTGCTCTGTCCTATATCCTTAAGAGTCTTATCGGCAGAATGGACCAGGGTTTGTTCTACGTGTTGGTGACATTTAATTCTGGTTCTGCTCTGGGTCAGTGCTGAAAAAGACACTCTTCTGGCTTCCAACTGCACCCTGGCTTCCACACAGTTTACTAACTTCAGTTGAGGATTCCAAGAGTACAGGATGCCTAAAATCTATGGCTGCTCTAGAAAAGATTGCTAGAGCCAACCCTGGAGTTGCAGAGTTGCAAAAGGTGAAACACAATAGATCCAGTAGTGTGTGCCCTGCAGCAAGCGGGTAACATTATTCAAGTGCCATTGGTCTGTTTGGCACACCAGTCTTCACAAACCTGGCATTCATCTTGGCTTAGTGTATTTTGTGAATCCTATACAGAAAAGTGGACGTGCTCAGATAGTTGATGCTCTTGAACTATTTTTTAAATAGTTGAAATGCCTGGCAGGTGCTTGTGTCAAAACTGAATTTGTCATTTCCTTTGCAGTGACTTAGACAGAAACAACATTACAAGGATTACAAAGGTGGATTTTGCTGGGCTTAAGAATCTTCGTGTTCTGTGAGTATAGAAAAAAAGTCCCCTAAAGCAATTCAGTAGCTACCATAAGCAATGCACTCCCTTGTGTGTTGTCAGTCTGTGTGAAACTTTTGTATTATTTTGCCTTCAAGCAGATATCTAACTATGCAGCATATATTTTATTGCACCTATGTATTAAACTTTTCAGTGGTGCAGTGTGGTCAGACACTATTGGTAGTTTTCTCGCCTGATTTTGATAAATATGTTATATCTTTTCACTTGTTAAAAACTTGGCTTTATACATCAGTAAACGGGAAATTCAGTACAGCTCAGGGCATTTGTTTGTCAGACAAGTGTATGTGACACTTCACAAGAAGACTCCACTGGGAGAAAATACAACCTAAACAATGGTCTGATTTATTGAAGTGATGCCATGGTAGAAATATCCATGGGTTAACGGATTAGCAAACAAATGAATGGTCATTAACAAAATGTGCAAACTTAAAAATGTGATCTAAAATACATTTATTCATACGCGAATCTCACTGAGCTCAGTGGAATTTTGTTTCTGACTCCTAAGTATGCTTAGAATTTCAGCCTTAGGGAAAGTTCACCAGTGGCTATTCATCCTTCAAACACTGCAGCATCAAGTAATAACTTGTATGCATGAAAGAGCCATGACAGATCAAATACAGAAAGATATAAATCAGCTGATACTACCTCTGCTTTTCAATGAAGATGGTTCACGTATTCAGTTGACAGTTACTGAATGATGGGTTCAGTATCAGTTGTTAATTAGTTCTGAAGTTTAGCTAACTCAGTAGTGCTGATGATTACTGCATACTATGCAGCGCAGTCCTTTGCATGTTTACTCAGAAGTGAGTGCTACTGTTCAATTAGTCATTATGTCACATATTAGTGTGATACATGAGAAAGGCAAGCAAAAGAAAATGAAAGAGAAATCACTTTTTAAAAAGGCATTGTCTGCGTGTATATTAATTCTGGAGAGAATTAATATACACACACACACACACACACACACACACAGGCAGACAGACAAGCTTTTAGGGAAGGAGAATCTTTTACATGCCCAATTTGAATAATATAAAGACTGCTTATTCTTCTAACACCAATACATGTGTTTTTCTAGGCATTTGGAAGAGAATCTAATTAGTGTGATAGAACGTGGAGCATTTCAAGATCTAAAGCAACTAGAACGGCTGTAAGTATTATCTCTTGCTAAACCCAATCCCCCAGTTAAGAGGTTTTAAAGCTATCTTTCATATGATCGCAGAGGAGGAAATAAGCCACGGTGGCTTATTTTCGCCCACTGCGCATGCTAGTTTTGTGTAATTAATGGTGCAGCTTGCTGTGTCATGCAGACCCAGCGACGGGGGCTTGTTGCTGTGATTAACAAGCCATTGCAGGACCCTAAAACAGCCCATGGGTTCTGGGTGGCTTGCTAACCACAGCAACAAGCCCCCTGCCTTGCTGGGCTCACACAACAAGGCAAGCTACACCTGCAAGAGTAATGATGCAAATCCCTCCCAGCACTGTGGCTTATTTCCCCCTCCGTGATCATGTGAACCTGCTTAATGTGATGGATGATGTGGGAAGGGGTGGTAAAGTGACATATCACACATGTCATCATTGCAGCTAGCTATATCCTGGAAAAATGTGATCTACGCCTGGAGATGATGTATATTCAGGTAGTTAAAATTGTATATACATAAAAGTTATACTTTCTGTTGTGTGCTCTGTTAAAAACATGAATATATATTATATATTGCTATCACTTATATATTATGTATTTCTACCACTTCTATCACCTGATATTCAGTGGACTGAACTTGGATTGGCTTTGGGTGTTCATTTGCCATCGCTGAAAATGTACAGTTGTAGACGAATGCCAAAATGCCCTCTAGGTTCAAATTGGCATGTGGAGAATAATGCCTGTTAGGTCGACTCTGGTAGTTTGGGGTAGTATCCAGTGTACACTTGTGCAGGTGGCCCAGAGTTGATGCTGCTGGCACGCACATGGGTTTCCTCAGCGCCGCCAGCACGTGCGCAGCCCCCACCATGGGTGGCTGCAATGTAGCGCTTCCAGGGGGGAGTGCCGCAAGGAGCAGAAATGCTTGTTTCTGGAAGGGGCAAGTTGCGCCCCTTCCAGAAATGAGCATTTCTGTTTGTAGTGCTTCCTCTGGGAAGCATTGCGACATTGCAGCCACCAGTGGTAGAGGCCATGCATGCCACTGCCAGTGAGGACACCCCCACGTGCGCCACCTCCGGTGGCCCCAGGCCATCCGCACAGCGCGCATTGGATACTACCTTGTCAAAACCCATAGTTGCCGCATGCTCAAATGGTTGTGTAAATGAGCTCCAAGAAAAAAAAAAAAATTCCATCACTGCAAACATTTACATATTGTGGAAAGTGTGACATAATGTGTTCCAGGCCAAATGGCAACACCTTTTACTTATGCAGTTTGCATAGTTGAAGAGTGAACATTAGGATACATTTTAAAGCTAGTTTTTATTCATACAATTTCCTTTTTACTCCTGTTGAAAATGTTTAATTACACTTGTATTTTGATCTGTTATATTAGATGAAAAAATATTATTAGCCTGTTTTAATAAAGTAGCTGTTATGACCGCTAGACTTTCTCTGGCCAAATAGTCATTAATATTGCAATAAAATATCATTGGAAATAATACTGGTTTCATTTGTGGTTATTCAAAAGGCATGAAACTTTAATGCCAAAATGAATGTTGTTTTAATCGTATTACATTTGCCGACACATCAAAGTGGAGCTAAAATGACAAACTAAAAATATGGACACTTTTTTCTGAAATTTATTGCTTGCATGTAAATTTTCAATATATGAAAAGGTCTATAGATTGTGTTCAGGCCAAAAACACACTTGTTGACAGCTTTCAAGTGACTTTGCTTTGAAGATTTACGCTTCCTAAAAACTGTAACTTGGATTATGCATTTGGATGCACATAAGTTCTCAAGCCATAATGCAATGATTTAGTTTAACAGACAGCAAAATACTTGGGTAGTTGAATTACTAAGTGCAAATAAAATGTGGCCTTGGAAAGTGTTCCACCATAGGAAAACTGCTGTTCAGTCAGTGGTAGTGTTGCCTGCTCTAAAATGAATTGCATCCAGTGCTCTGAAGGCAAGTGAATGGTTTATCTTCACATTGGTAAAGATATGAACAGTTGAGTACTTATTATTCTTATTAAGATCAGTAGAGCAGCTGTTTTACAACAAAAGTCCAATGTGAGCAGTGAAATTCTTCAATATATGTTGACTCCATGTAGTGTGTGAAGTGTGGGCTATTGATTTAGGTTGTGTAAGTCATTCCTTGGGATATACTTCGTATACTTTGAAAGTAACTTCCCTCTGGTCATCCTGACATTCTGTTGTATGCTGATTCGGTACATTGAGAGGAAGCTCTAGTCACAGACATCTGATTTACATATTTCAAGTTAATTCTCTTGCTTGATTTGAGCAGTTTTCATTGTGTGCTGTTGTTGTTGTTGTTTTAGGATTAAGTTTTACTAGCAGTGAGGAAGTACCAGTTGCCAGAGATGAGATGGCCACACTGAATTTGGACAGTTCATCTTTATGAGATATTTTACAGGGAGAAAAGATGGGAGATCAATTTGGGCTACATCAAAGTATATTTTCCTTGTTTGAAAGGAACGTTATGAAATTCTTTGCAAATAGTTTCCTATTTAATCACTAACAAGACAGTTGATGAATTGGGGTAAATAAATGTTTGCTCAGCTGTTTCTTGTTAATCTCCACTTAGGTCATATTGGGCTTGTGCTTGAAAATAACCACTCTTCTAGGGTTTTAATGATTTTTCTGACCTAGAATAAATGCAGTGGATTAAGCTTGGGTAACAATCAGAAGATTAAATATAGTCTCTTTCTCTATGGGAGTGCTTTTGGAATTATTCCTGTTGAAGCACAAATGTGGGAAACTTTTATGGCTGAATTTGACGTGGATTTTCCAGGAAGCATTCACGAACAGGAAATTAGATTCATGTTACCTCTTGTTCTCAGATCACTTCTGCGGGAGAAATCCAGTTTTCCATATAGGAATTGTTGCAAAAGGGCTACTGTGGAGGGATGCATTCAAAGGGAAAGGAGGTAGTTTAGTGGCAGACAACGTGCTTTGTATGCAGAAGGTCCCAGGGTCAGTGTTTAACATCTCTGGGAAAGACCTCTATCTGAAACCCTTGAGAGCTACTGAAAGTGCCAATCATTGTAGAGGATACTGTGCTAGATGTACCAGTATTCTGGCTTGGTATTACGCAAGTTCTTATGTTCCATTTCATTAAAGAGACCTTACATTTATACAGGACTAACTTGGATTAACTCCTTAATGTTCTTTTAAAACGGGTGTGGCCTCCCCAGCCTCTGATGAGGTCCCCGCTGCACCCAAAAATCCACAGAAAAATGAGGTGTTTGCCACCGAATGTTGTCAGCAAACCACTATGGAGGCGTATAAATGACCAATTTAGCTTTTGGGGCAGTTTTTCTTACACTGCGTCACTGAATTTCAGTGGCAGGGGTGTGACCCGCAGGGTTGCTGATGATGATCTAGGGGTATAAAGTGGACCCTGGACCTCCCCAAAGTTGTCCACTCCTGCTTTAAAGCCATGCAGTGTAACTTAACTGAGGAGATTTTCAAGATAGCCTTAGAAACTCAAACATGAATCCACTCACTGGTAAATAGTTCAGTGTTTCAGTAGTAATGTATCTACTATTGGAGGAGTATTGCTGACAGCTACTGCTACACTGGCACTGGGGATAAATAGAATGTCAAACTTGCAGCCAGCTTCTAAGTTTTATCCACCACAACCTGCATTTTACATGCAGTTCTGATTATTCAGTGACTAATGGGATATTGGACTGGGTTGTAATGTGTCAGAATATATGAATTAAGTAAGTTTATTTAATAGATTTATATGCTGCTGAACATATTTAAAATATCTCTAAGTAGTAAATAGGCTCTATAGTACAGACATTTTCTTAAGAGCAAATATTTGATGCCAAGTTGGATGGTGAAGGTATACCTTAATTAAATTAGCATGTTTTATGCTATGTGTAGTTAATGGCTGAATATAAAAGGTGTATTTCTCTTCACAAGAAGAAATAAGTCACATAGAGCATGGAGGAAGAAAAGAAGGGAAACCAAGATGGGTGTCATCTGTTTCATTTTAAAAGGTTTGAAGCAGTTAGTGATCAGTCCTCCCAATCTAGTATCAGCGGCTTACTTTTAGACTTGATTTGCGGGTGTAATAAAGGGGAAATAAGGAGACGAGACACAAGTATTTGGAATAAAATCTGGGCCACATTCATTGAAATTCTTTGATCTGCAAAGGGGGAACTAAGTGGGCATCTTCTCAAAGCCAGAATAGCCTGGCGTAATATTGGACGAGACATTCATCCCCAGTTTTGGGTCGGAAGGCCTTCCCCTGTCACCTCCCCTCAAGCCACAAAACTCAAGCTGGATGAGAGGAGTTGGCCTCAGAGGTAATCCCTTTAAGGCGGGGCTGCCAGAGGCTGCTCAGGAAGGAGCCTGGGGAAGGAGGACCAGACAGCAGCTGCACCGGGTGATCCTGAGCCTAAGCCTGCTTCTGCCCCCGCCCACAGGTACTTAAGGCGGGGCTGCCAGAGGCTGCTCGGGAAGGAGCCTGGGGAAGGAGGACCACCCAGCAGCTGCACCGGGTGATCCTGAGCCTAAGCCTGCTTCTGCCCCCGCCCACAGGTACTTAAGGCGGGGCTGCCAGAGGCTGCTCGGGAAGGAGCCTGGGGAAGGAGGACTACCCAGCAGCTGCACCGGGTAATCCTGATCCTGAGCCTGCTTCTGCCCCTGCCCACAGGTACTTAAGGCGGGGCTGCCAGAGACAGTGCCTCGGCATGCGCCTCGGCGTCGCGCCAAGTGCGATGCTAAGTGCGCACTTAGCGTCGCACTTGGAGTCGCGTAGGACCTGAAGACCTACCCACCTGCTTCTCCAGAGACACCAGGAGCCACAATACCAGCAGCAAATAGCGGCAGCAGAGGGCAGCAGCTTTAAAGAGAAGGGGAAAGGGGCAAACGTGGACTTTATCTGCTCCTTCTTAGCTGCTGTTCTCTTTTATCTCTTTTATCTTTTATATTCTTTTAAACTGTTGTGCTATTTATATCTTAACATTTTAATATGTGCCTGGGAGGACTATTGGGCAACTCAGGGAGTCAGAGAGGTGCCACCATAACTGTGGTCACGGGCAGGGGAAAGTATGGCGTTGGGGGATTAACAGGCCAGATGAGGAGAAGAGGGGCTAGACACTTTACAGCTGTCCCCTCTTCTGGTTCTTCCCCCAACCTGATGGTTCCTGGCAGCCTTACCAGTCTGCCCTCGGGTCTGGTGGTGCTGCTGCTGAATGCCAGGTCAGCCCAAAATAAAATCTCCCTCATCCATGATTTGATTGTGGATGAGGGGGCTGACCTGGCATGTATTACTGAGACCTGGGTGGGGAAACTGGGAGGGGTCACTCTCTCCCAGCTGTGCCCTCCTGGGTACTCGGTGCAGCACCAACACCGACTTGAGGGTTGGGGAGGGGGGGTTGCCGTGGTCTATAGGAATTCAATCTCCCTCTCCAGGCTTCCTGCTCATTCGAGCGCGGATCTTGAGTGTTTGTACCTTGTGTTGGGTACCCGGGACAGATTGGGGATTCGGTTGGTGTACCGCCCACCCCACTGCCCATCAGACTCCCTGCCTGAGCTGATGGAGGTGGTCTCGGACTTGGTGTTGAGGACCCCTAGGATGATGGTCCTGGGGGATCTCAACTTCCATGCCAAGGCCGCTGTATCCGGGGCGGCTCAGGACTTCATGGCCGCCATGACAACCATGGGGCTGTCCCAACATGTCATCGGCCCAACGCATACAAAAGGACACACGCTTGATCTGGTTTTTTCGACTGGGCAGGAGGATGGTGATCTGAAAGTGGAGGAATTAACATCTGTCCCTTTGTCATGGTCAGATCACTTCCTGCTGAGGTTTAGACTCCTGGCGGCCTTTCCCCTCTGCAAGGGTGGGGGACCTATTAAAATGGTCCGCCCCCGGAGATTAATGGATTCCGATGGATTCCAGAGGGCTCTGGGGGATTTTCCTGCTGGTATGGCTGGTGCTCCTGTCGAAGCCCAGGTCGCTCTGTGGAATGCAGAGATGACTCGGGCGGTTGACACTATCGCACCCAAGCGCCCTCTCCCTCTGAGCAGAGCCTGGCCAGCTCCTTGGTATACATCTGAGCTGAGGGCAATGAAGCAAGAGGGGAGATGGCTAGAACGCAGGTGGAGGAAAACTCGTGCTGAGTCTGACCGAACACAGGTAAGAGCCCACTACCAAGCTTACTCTGTGGTGGTGAGGGTGGCAAAGAGACAGTTCATTTCCACCACCATTGCATCTTCTCAGTGTCATCCAGCGGAGCTTTTCTGAGTGGTTTGCGGCCTGTTACATTCTGGGCCAGGGAGAGAGACGGTGGAACCCTCGGTAGCACCCTGTGACGAGTTTGCACGGCACTTTGAGGATAAAGTCGCTCAGATTCGTCGTGAATTGGACACCACCATTAATGCAGTTCCATTGGTAGAGGCATTCAGAGCACCGTCTGGTCCAGTTTTATTGGATGAGTTTCAAGGCCTGAGGATGCAGACAAGGTGCTTGGCCAAGTCCAATCGACCACTTGTGTGCTTGACCCTTGCCCTTCATGGCTTATTAAATCAAACAAGGAGGGGTTGTCTGGCTGGGTCCAGGAGGTTGTAAATCCCTCCTTGAGAGAGGGAGTGGTGCCTGCTGCATTAAAAGAGGCAGTAATTAGACCACTCCTGAAAAAGCCTAACCTGGACCCAGAGGATGTTAACAATTATAGGCCAGTGGCCAACATCCCCTTCCTGGGCAAGGTGCTTGAGCGGGTGGTTGTAGGACAGCTCCAGGCACTCTTGAATGAAACGGATTATCTAGATCCATTTCAATTGGGCTTCAGGCCTGGTTTTGGAGCGGAAACTGCCTTGGTCGCCCTGTGGGATGACCTCTGCCGGGAGAGGGACAGGGGGAGTGCGACCCTGTTGATTCTCCTGGACCTCTCAGTGGCTTTCGATACCATCGACCATGGTATCCTTCTGGATAGGTTGTCTGGGTTGGGAGTAGGAGGCACTGCACTACAGTGGTTCCGCTCCTACTTGGATGGCCGATTCCAGAAGGTGGTGCTGGGGGATTACTGCTCTGTGCCATGGCAATTGTGCCATGGGGTTCCACAGGGCTCTATTTTATCCCCCATGCTGTTTAACATCTACATGAAACCGCTGGGGGAGGTTATCCGGAGGTGTGGGCTGAGGTGCCATCAATATGCAGATGACACCCAGCTCTACCTCTCTTTTACATCAAAACCAGGTGAGGCAGTGACTGTTCTGAATCAGTGCCTGGGCACGGTAATGGACTGGATGAGGGCTAATAAACTGAAACTCAATTCAGACAAGACGGAGGTACTGTTAGTGGGTGGTTCATCTGCCCGGCTAGGTGATATTCAACCTGTTCTGGAGGGGGTTGCACTCCCCCTAAAGGATCAGGTTTGTAGTTTGGGGGTGCTCTTGGATCCAGAACTGTCACTTGAGACACAGGTGAACTCAGTGGCACGGAGCACTTTTTATCAGCTTAGGCTGGTATACCAACTACGCCCTTATCTGGACAGAGATAGCCTTGCTACAGTTATCCATGCTCTGATAACTTCTCATCTGGATTACTGCAATGCGTTATACGTGGGGCTGCCTTTGAAAACGGTCCGGAAACTTCAGCTGGTCCAAAATAGGGCAGCAAGATTGTTAACAGGGACTGGCCTGTGAGCTCATATTACGCCAGTACTTTTCCAGCTGCACTGGCTGCCAGTCCGTTTCCGGGCCCGATTCAAAGTGCTGGTGTTAACATTCAAAGCCCTTAACGGCTTGGGGCCAGGTTACCTGAAGGATCGCCTCCTCCCATATGTGCCTGCCCGGACCTTAAGATCATAATCAGCGGCCCTTCTCCGTGAGCCCCTGCCAAAGGAAGTGAGGTGGGTGGCTACTAGGAGGAGGGCTTTTTCTGCTGTGGCACCCCGGCTCTGGAATGAGCTCCCTAGTGAGGTTCGCCTGGTGCCTACATTGTATTCTTTTCGGCGCCAGGTGAAGACCTTTTTATTTTCCCAGGCATTTTAGCATTTTAGCTTTCTAAATTTTTATCTTTGCTGTTTTAAATCTGTATTTTAAACTCCTGCACTGCTGCTAGGTTTTATTGTGGTTGTATTGTTATACTGTGGTTTTAATGTTCTTTATATTTTAAATTGTTTTATTGTGTGTTGCTTGGATTTAATTTTTGTGAACCACCCACCGGCTATTGGGCGGTATAGAAATGAAATAAATAAATAAATAAATAAATAAAAATAATCCCTATCTCCCAACTGGGGCTGCAAAACCCTTATCTGGAAGCCTCAGGCCTTACCAGTCACCTGAAACGGTGCCTCCGAATGCTCACCAACCCTAAAACCCACCAAGGTGCCTGCACATACCTGCCACAGGAGGGTGGCAAGCCTCTGCTTAGCCGTTCTCTCCGCACTTGCACTGAAGCCATTCAAGCAATCCACTTTGCAGATTGGCCAAAAACAAATCATTGCCCTCGTCAGATAAGTGGACCCCATCTTGCCTATATAGCTCCTTCCACATGTAAGAAATATTGGGATGCCTAACTATCCCATCCCCCTGACTGAATAAGGCGTTACCTATCTCCCTATTCACCTTGTTGCGGGCCTTATCCAGGACCCGAGGATCCAAACCGTCGCACCATACCAGTCTGGGCAATAAACACGACCACAGAATGGAAACTCCTGGCCAAAGATGCTGGATAACTTGAATGTTGGCCAAAGCCTGCAAAATGAGGGCCCTGCCCTTCAGCAAGCCCCAATCATTCCCCCTGAGGTGTAACAGCACAACCTGTGGGGTAACACAAACCAGACCGTGCTGGAATGTAGGCAGGAGGCACTCCCAACACATGCCATGTCTGCCCAACTGATGAATGTTGGCATACTGGCTGAGTCTGAGCTGGGATCCACAACTTGACCATGAGGCCTTCCATCTGGCCCGGAAGACCATGCTGTGTCCACAAATAAGCACACGCACTGGCCCTTGAACATTCCAGCTATTTAGGAAACAAAAGTGAACATGTGACAACAACAGCATAATAACTAGTGCCGAGGTAGTGGCCTCACCCCCTTCATGGATCACTGCCTTGTTGTGGCGAAGGGGCTTGTGTAACTCAGTGAAGCCATAAGCTATGCCGTGCAGGGCCACCCAAGACGGACAGGTCATGGCAGAGAGTTCTGACAAAATGTGGTCCACTGGAGAAGGAAATGGCAACCCACTCCAGTATTCCTGCCAAGGAAACCCCATGGAACGTATCACAAGGCTAAAAGAGATGACGCCAGAAGATGAGCCCCTCAGGTCGGAAGGTGTCCAATATACTACTGGGGAAGAGCAGAGGGTATTTCCAAGTAGCACCAGAAAGTGTGAAGCAGCTGGGCCAAAGCAGAAAGGACACTCAGCTGTGGATGTGTCTGGTGGTGAAAAGAAAATCCAATGCTGTAAAGAACAATATTGTTTAGGAACCTGGAATGTCAGATCAATGGATCAATGTAAGCTGGACGTGGTCAAACATGAGATGGCAAGATTGAACATCGACATCTTGGGAATCAGCGAACTAAAATGGACAAGCATGGGCGAATTTAATTCAGGTGACCATCATATCTACTACTGTGGGCAAGAATCCCTTAGAAGAAATGGAGTAGCACTCATAGTCAACAAAAGGGTGGGAAAAGCAGTACTGGGGTACAATCTCAAAAACGATAGAATGATCTCAGTACGAATCCAAGGCAAACCATTCAACATCACAGTAATTCAAGTCTATGCCCCAACCACTGAGGCCGAAGAAGCTGAGGTTGATCGGTTCTATGAAGACCTACAACACCTTCTAGAACTAACACCAAAAAAAGATGTCCTCTTCATCATAGGGGATTGGAATGCTAAAGTAGGAAGTCAAGAAATCACTGGGATAACAGGCAAGCATGGCCTTGGTGTACAGAATGAAGCGGGACAAAGGCTAATAGAGTTTTGCTAAGAGAACACGCTGATCATAGCAAACATGCTTTTCCAACAGCACAAGAGACGACTCTACACATGGACATCACCAGATGGTCAATATCGAAATCAGATTGATTATGTACTTTGCAGCCAAAGATGGAGAAGCTCTATACAGTCAGTAAAAACAAGACTGTGGCTCAGATCATGAGCTTCTTATTGCAACATTTCGGCTTAAATTGAAGACTGTAGGGAAAACCACTAAACCATTCAGGTATGACCTCAATCATATCCCTTATGAATATACAGTGGAGGTGAGGAATAGATTTCAGGGATTAGACCTGATAGACAGAGTGCCTGAGGAACTATGGACAGAGGTCCGTAACATTGTTCAGGAGGCAGCAACTCAATCCACCACAAAGAAAAAGAAATGCAAGAAAGCCAAGTGGCTGTCTGATGAGGCTTTACAAGTAGCTGAGGAAAGAAGGGAAGCGAAAAGCAAGGGAGAAAGGGGAAGATATACCCAACTGAATGCAGATTTCCAGAGAATAGCAAGGAGAGACAAGAAGGCCTTCTTAAATGAACAGTGCAAAGAAATCGAGGAAAACAATAGAATGGGAAAGACTTGAGATCTTTTCAAAAAAATCAGGGATCTCAAGGGAACGTTTTGTGCAAAGACGGGCATGATAAAGGACAAAGAAGGCAGGGACCTAACAGAAGCAGATGAGATTAAGAAGAGGTGGAAAGAATACACAGAAGAACTATACAGGGAAGATCTGAATGTCCCTGATAGCCATGATAGTGCAGTCACTGAACTTGAGCCGGACATCCTAGAGAGTGTTGTCAGGTGGGCCTTAGGAAGCATTAGTAACAACAAAGCTAGTGGAGATGACAGTCTTCCAGTTGAGCTATTTAAAATCCTAAAAGATGAAGCAGTTAAATTGCTGCACTCAATATGCCAACAAATTTGGAACACTCAACAGTGGTCACAAGACTGCAAAAGGTCAGTTTACATTCCAATTCCAAAGAAAGGCAATGCCAAAGAGTGCTCAAACTACCGTACAGTTGCGCTCATTTCACATGCCAGCAAGGTGATGCTCAAAATCCTACAAGCTAGGCTTCAGCAGTATGTGAACCGAGAACTATCGGAAGTACAAGCTGGGTTTCGAGGAGGCAGAGGAACTAGAGATCAAATTGCCAACATTCGCTGGATCATGGAGAAAGCAAGAGAATTCCAGAAAAACGTCTATTTCTGCTTCATTGACTATGCTAAAGCCTTTGATCGTGTGGATCACAACAAACTCTGGCAAATTCTTAAAGAGATGGGAGTACCAGACCACCTTACCTGTCTCCTGAGAAACCTGTACGAGGGTCAAGAAGCAACAGTAAGAACTGATTGGTTCAAAATTGGGAAAGGAGTACGACAAGGCTGCATATTGTCGCCCTCCTTATTTAACTTATATGCAGAGTACATCATGAGAACCACCGGGTTGGATGAATCACAGGTCGGAATTAAGATTGCCGGGAGAATTATCAACAACCTCAGATACGCAGATGATACCACCCTAATGGCAGAAAGCAAAGAGGATCTAAAGAGCCCAAGATGTTGAGGGTGAAAGTGGAGAGTGCAAAAGCTGGTTTGAAACTCAACATTACAAAAACGAAGATCATGGCATCTGGCCCCATCACTTCCTGGCATACAGAATGGGAAGAAATGGAAGCAGTGACAGATTTTATTTTCTTGGGCTCCAAGACCACTGCAGATGGTGACTGTAGCCATGAAATTAGAAGACGCTTGCTCCTTGGGAGGAAAGCTATGGCAAACCTAGACAGCATAGTGAGAAGCAGAGACATCACCTTGCCGACAAAGGTCCGTCTAATCAAAGCTATGGTTTTCCCAGTAGCAACGTATGGCTGTGAGAGCTGGACTATAAGGAAGGCTGAGCGCTGAAGAATTGATGCTTTCAAACTGTGGTGCTGGAGAAGACTCTTACGTGTCCCCTGGACTGCAAGGAGGTCAAATCAGTCCATCCTAAAGGAAATCAACCCTGAGTGCTCATTGGAAGGACAGATACTGAAGCTGAAGCTCAAATATTTTGGCCACCTAATGCAAAGGGAAAACTTACTGGAAAAGACCCTGCTGCTGGGAAAGACTGAAGGCAAAAGGAGAAGGGGACGGCAGAGGATGAGATGGCTAGATAGCATCACCGATGCAATGGATATGAACTTGAGCACACTCTGGGAGAGAGCGGAGGACAGGAAGGCCTGGCGTGCTATGGTCCATGGGGTCACAAAGAGTCGGACCCGACGTAACGACTGAACAACAACAGTGGCCTCGCATAGGTTCACCTACCAACCAACTGCACCTTGTCCATTGGGAAGCCAGTAGCTGCAGCAATTGAAGCAACCCCAATACAGAAAGATTGCGAACAAAAACAGAATGCACCTAAACCAAGATCCTTCAAGGCCAGCTTCATGACAGTCCAGAATTGGTATTTGGTCAGGGGGGCAGAGTCACTCTGACAGAAAAGTGGGCCGTGCAAGTCCCCTCAAACATTGAGGAATGCCCCTAGAGCCTCCACCGGGCATAACTCTTCCCAAGCAGCACGGAAAAGAGACACCTGTACTCCTCTCCCACACTGATCGGTGCAAACGGATGTGCACAATCGATTGTGAAAATTGCATATCCTTAAATTGTAATGCTCTCCTGGACAAATCACCCTTGGTGGCCACAACCAATTCTGAAATCCGAAATGCTCCAAAAAATGCTGTCAAAGCTGCAGCATGGAAAAAGGTAGCTTCATATTGAGAGTGATGTAAAGATGTCCACTGCCCCTTCAGCCCCCAGCAATATATCCGGCATCAAAGGAAGCCGAGTGTCAGGTATTGCAGGAGACATCCATGCCCAACCCTGAAGAGTTCTCCTCACCCTAAAGTCAACAGTGTTATTGGGCACTCCCTTCAAAAGGCTAGAGTGGAAAGTGTTCCGCCAATGGTCCAACCTGAAAGGCCTCTCTGCCGTACATGAACGCAGAACTGCAACAGGTGCTCTACTGGAATGGGCCAAACCTGCAGCAGTTGCAAGGAATCCCTGAAAACAAAGAACTTCCTACCTGCCTTGAAGTAAGAAGCCCTTGTGCTAGGTTCTACAGACAGCATGGCCCACACGGCCTCATCCCACCAATCTCTCAAAGCTTGGCTGGCATGGTCTCCAGCAGTTCCTGCGCCCAGGGAGCAAGGTTCCGAAACCTCTGTACCTGGTTACGCAAAAAAGCATCAGTAATGGTGTTATCCAAGACAGGAATATGTTGGGCCCGAAACAAGATATTAAACCGGAGGCATTGCAAAATGAATGCCTTAACCAAAACCATTACTCTAGGATTATGGGATGACAGGGAATTAATCACCTGAACCGTGGCCTGGTTGTCGCACCAAAAGTGCACTACGGAGTTGGACAGTTGCTCGGCCCACAAATGTGCTGCCAAGTAAATAGGAAAGAATTCTAAAAAGGTGAGATCCCTACCTACACAAGCAGCTAACCAGTCCTCCGGCCATGGACTGGTGCACCATTGATCCTGGAAAATGACCCCAAAACGAAAGGCACTGGGTGCATCAGAGTGTATCTGAAGTTCAGCTTCCAATAAAAGCTCCCGCCTCCAGAAAGAAATGCCATTAAATTCGTCTAGGAAGTGCAGCCATACCTGCAGGTCTGCCTTCATAGCAGCAGACACTCTGACTCGGTGGTGAGGAAAACCGTAGACTCTGCATAGCACTACACAGGCGCCACAGGAACGCCCTACCAGGTGACACCACCCGGCAAGCGAAATTAAGATGTCCAACAATTTCCTGTAAGGTATGATGTGTCACCTTCTTAGCTGTCAACACCACAGAGATCCTTTCTCGCAAGCCTGAGAGTTTAACGTTGGGTAGCCTACAAGATTGAGCTACGGAATCCAACTCAGTCCCAAGAAACATGATGACAGATAAGGGGACCTCAGTTTTCTCTGTGGCCAAAGGAATGCCCAGTTCCTCTGCCAAGGCAGAAAGCTCCTGCATTAAATAGGCACACTGGGTAGAATCCCAGGGGCCGGCAAATAAAAAATCATCCAGGTAATGTACTGTATAAAATTGAGTGCTTCAGTGCCCTGAAGATCAAAATCATCAGGGCAGATAGGCAAAAGGCGAAATGCAGATTTAATATTGCATTTGCCCATGAGGACCCCATGACCACAGGCCCTTACCATAGAAATTGCAGAATCGAAGGATGTGTAGTGTACAGAACAAAGGTGCTTTGGAATAGCATCATTCACAAATCCACCCTTAGGAAAAGACAAATTATGGATCAGCCTAAATTCTCCAGGGGTCTTTTTAGGTACAATACCCAGGAGACACTCAAGTTGGGAAAAGGAAGTGTAGTGAATGGACCAATGACCCTGCCAGCAGCCACCTCTTTCTGGATATTTTCCCTGACCAGATGTTCAAAACACGAAATGGATTTCTGGTTCCGTGCAAACTGAGCATGACGCTGGCCCTGAAAAGGAATCCGGAATCCCTCGGAAAACCCTTTCTCTAAATCAACAGCATCCTCCTGCAGTGGGTACCGCCTCAGGAGGCAAGAAAGAGACTGCCACTTAACTGGGCTGGGACCCTTTTGGAGGGGGCTGTTGCCCCCCACCTTGTTTCCTTTTGGCCTGCCCCTCCCGGCCTGCTCACCGCCATCGTCTGGCCCTGGGGCAGTTAAGACAACCATGTTATCCCCAACATAGAGCACTCATGCCGGAACTTGCAAGAGGTTTTAGAGCAGGTGCCACAGGCAGTAAACTCCCAACAGAGCAAGCAGTGGTGAACCACCTGCCCCACGCTGGCCTTCAAGGCTGAAGCGGGCTGCTGCTTGGATAATAAGTGGCCACTGTCCGACCTGTCCCCAAAGCCTGGCCTCGCTAGGTCATGAACTGGAGCCACAGCACAGGTCATGGTCCTTCACATCCCAACGCAGGGTGGGATTGAGGGCAGCCCACAAGCAAAATGATTCATCATATGCCAGCCATGCCCCGCCCTAATATTCTGTATAGGCCCTGTAAATAATATCCATGTATTTGGTCAGGACCTAACCCTGCTCTGGGTATTTCTGCTGTATAATTCCCATGTAGATGAGGAAACCAGGCAACCAATTTGCTGAGGTGCGAGAAACCTTTTTACGCCTAACCCGCAGCTGTTCTTTGTCGCTGGACTTCTCCTTGTCTTTTGATTCTGATTCCCGGAATAACAAGGAAAATGCATCCACAAACTCACCCTTCAATATCTTCTCCTTAGTGGCCGGCAATAAGTGATGCCCGAGGGGGGGCGACAGTACTACCCATCGGGATTGCCTCATCACTAACCTTGGCATAAGGATCATTGCCAGCAAAGGGGGCCACCACAGGAACCACAGGGTCACTGGCCATAGGCCATGCCACACTGCTGCACAAGCTGTAGTGGCTGAGAAGTGGGCTCAGGACTGGTCTCCATAGAGGCAGGAAGTGTTGGAAGTGGCGGGAGTGGAATGGACCCACTCCCACTGTGGCACCCGACTCACCGGACACAGCAGAAGAATGGGGGTTAGTGCCAGTGAGGGCCCACCTGGTATGTGAAGTGTCACCAGAAGAGGCCCTGATCGATGTTGCCGTAGGAATAGCTGTGCCGGAAACACTGGGCAACCCCCCAGTAGGAGGTAGCATAGGCCAAAAGGCCTGAGTAGTGGGATCTCCTCTGTGAGGAAAGGACCAACCCATCGCAGACATCTGTGGAAGCCACCCCCAAGGCATAAATGGGCCACATCCCTGCCAAGGGGCAGGAAACCCAAGCATTACCCCATACCTTGACCCAGAGGAGTTACTGCAGGAGAATCTGGGAATTGGCCCAGGCCAGGTGCTGCTGTGCCTGCTGATGCAGAGGCAGACTCCCTGGAAACCGGAATTGGATCAGAAACCAATGCTGGCTCTTGCACTTGGTCACAGGCCAGAGAAACATCCGACAGCTCTGCTACCTGCACTGGAATGGAGCTAGGAGATGCCTCCAGAGTGTCCAACCTGGCTGAAATTGAAAGGAAAAGATTTCTCTGAGTCTGCTTCCTAGTCAGCCTCGACCCCGTACTCCGAATGCTCTGTTGACAAGGAGTAACAGGAGCAGAAATCCCCTTATCCCTCTCTGCTGCCTCCAACCTGGAGAGAAGTGTAGCCACTGTAGGGCTATCATCCTCGGAGGAGAATGAATCGGCCCTGTAAAATTGCCGTGGGGGGGGGGAAGGGACCTTCCCTTTACCTTTTTCCCCCCTGAATTCCCTTTTTAGGTGGCATCCTAGAAGGATTAAACTGCCTCAGCCTGCACAGGCTAGTGCTATAGGAGAAGGGGAGTTGTCCAGAGCAGCCCAGGGAATGCTACAGAGCCCACACCCTGCTTCAGCTGTATGAGTAGAGGGGTGGGTAGGTGAGTGGGCCTGAACAGGCACACCCACAAACCTCGGGCCTGCAGGCCCAGAAAATTACCCAGGCGCACTCCAAACTCTGCCTTCCAACAAAGGCCCCGTTGGGCCCTAGCAGCCACAGCGCACAGACCCTACCACAAAAAGGGGGGGCAGAGCTGCCCAGCACCCTCCCACTAAACAACTCCCTCCCACTGGTATGGAAAGGGGGGGTGAGGCCCAAGAGGCCCCCCCGGCCAACCTCGGGCCTATAGGCCCAGTAGCAGCATGAAGCCTCTGCTTCGCACTGGGAAGAAACGCGCACAAGACCAGTTGTGCTGTCTGGCGAGCAGGAGAACGCCGCCGCCGGGAACATTGCAAAAAGCGGCCGCTGCTGCCACTGCTGTCAGAGTTGGACTACACAGAGCCCACAGAAGCCCCGAGCAAGCACTGAAAGGAGGTGAGCAGCCTCGACTCGGCTGAGACAAAGCTGCCCAGCTCCACTCGGCCACCTCTTCGCTGGCTGCAGGAGCTTGTGTCAACCCGTTCTGCAGCCACGCTTCGAAGAGGTGGAAGGGAGGGGCGCCCTAGCCTAAAGAGGACAGCAGGCCCCTCCTCTCCACAGTGGTGCCCCCCTGGGAATGCCAGTCGTGTTCCCCTCATCTCTCCTTCCCCCTCCGCCCGCAGAATCTTCCCTGTGGCCAGGCAATTTATGGCTTATTAATGTGAGCAAGGCAATATATTGAAGGGAGTAACTATACTTGTAATTTGGATATGACGGAATTTCTAACAGTTCATTCTATTTTATAGCTCTCCCTATTTATTGAGCTCTGTGGTTTTTTGACGGGAGTGGACACGTTAACCAATATTACCTATTCTGCATTATCGGTGTGCTAATATGATTGACAGAACGGTAATAGTACGCTCCATTGATGATATGGCATGTCTGTCTTCAGTACGCAATAATTACACTCTGCAGCATGGAGCTTTTTGATCTCTCTTTACTGATGAGAGTGGACTTTGCTCCTTCCTAAACACTTAAAAATTTGGCGCCTCTTCTGCGGAGGAAGCCATTAGCAGCTCTGTCAACAGGTCTTCACAGGAGGAAGCCAAACTCAGGAAAAGGGCAGCTAGCAAGACCACAAGACACATATTCTGAGAAATTATTCTGGTCTGCATGGGTGCCTTTGTACAGCCCTGAAAAACACAGAAGCTTATTTTAACTAATAGAAAAATAAGCCATCCTGATTTCATCAAAAACATTTGCATAGTAGGTCGCTGACCCATAAGAACTCAAGGAAAAACGAATATGGGTCATGTTTAAATAGACCAGAGGGTTCAAAACCACAATTCCTGTGCTTGCAAAGCAAGGATTATAATGGTGAATGAAGAGAGTGCTTTGGAAGCAGCACAGAATACTGCTGAAACAATAGATTTAGTATGTTCCCATATATTTTCCCCTTAAACTTCTTAGTTCCATGACATGTATGTTAACATTTGTACTTCACAATTAAGAGTATGGATTTCTAAATGCATTTGTAGAACGTTAGGTTGCTTGCACTAATAGTGTGTACAAAATCCCCTTTGTTTGCAGCCTCCTTGGTCTTGGTGTTCACATAACATGCACAAGGTGATACAATGACATGTTAGTCCAGCAGTATTCACTTCTAACAACTACGTGGTGGAATAGCAGTGCATAGACAGTGTATTCAAATTTCCTGAGAAATAGAAGATGCTACAGAGAGCATGTAGAGATTATTACCTTGGGATCTGAGTATGAAGTTGCCTTGAATTTATGGAGTGTGAACGTAAAGGAGGGAGGTTTGCCCTTTCTATTAAGGTGAAAGAACTGCAGCAGCTCATCTGAATTAGTGAATTAAGATCTAGCAGACAAATTAGACATAATGGTAAATGCACATCTCGTTCCCCACTCATCCTCCATAACATCAAAAAGAAGTTGCCTCATGTTTTGACATCATGACTGTTCTACCCCAACTAGGCATTGTGTTAGGATGGAGAGATGGGCATAGGTTAGAACAGCAGAATCCAAAAAGAAGGGCACCACTACCACCACAACCTTCAGGGTGAGTTGAGTTTGAGAATGAGACACGCCCAAGCAGAGGGCGGTAAAAGTGGTAGTATCAGAGGGGTGAAGGCAGGTTTCAGGGAGGGCAAGTAGTGTTGTTTAGTGGGGGACTGAGAAAGGAAAAGTCATGGACTGTGATTGCTTTTTGGACGAGGCAGCGGCAATTCCAGAGGGAACAGGAAAATGGAAACTTAGGGGGAGGGGAGACCATAGGATTGAGTAGGATTGAGATTTGGAGAGAGAGGATGGGTGGGTGCCAAAATATTTGAAACAGGCCTCTCAGACAGTATCAGGAATTCAAGCAGCCAGGCCACATGCAGGATTTTCTGGGGGCTCTGGCATTGTTGGAGTTCACAAGGCGGGAGGGGCCGCTGGGCAGTCACATGGGCAAAGATGACACACCCAAACAGTCCTGATCCACTTGGAGTGAGGATGAAGTAAATTCTATTTAGATGTTATTAATGAGGAATGGGAAATTACACTGGGGGGCACTTTTGCAAACAGACACTCATTTACATAATGTCTAGTTTGGTCTTGGTAGCAGTGATGTAAAAGCTTAAAAAAAATATTTTTTTGATCCAAATGAATGGTCCTCCACATGAAGAGATGTATGAATGTTCACACACATAATTTAACTGCTTTGTACATAGAACTGGGAAATACTGTACATCTTGGAAAAGCACATCATCAATTTACACATTTTAAAAATGAAAAGAAGGTAAATAAACTAGTATATACAAACAAGCTTCTAGATACTCCAACCTTTATAGAGCAGACATTACATTTGTTTGTAATGGGAATCTTTTTAGACTCAGAGTGGTATATAAATCTTAAACATAAAAATTTCTATCCTAAGAAGGCTCCAACCAGTGATAGCTGGTGCTACTTGATAGTACCAGTGTGTTGTTGTTGTTGTTGTTCAGTCGTTCAGTCGTGTCCGACTCTTCGTGACCCCATGGACCATAGCACGCCAGGCCTTCCTGTCCTGCGCTCTCTCCCGGAGTGTGCTCAAGTTCATATTCATTGCATCGGTGATGCTATCTAGCCATCTCATCCTCTGCCGTCCCCTTCTCCTTTTGCCTTCAGTCTTTCCCAGCATCAGGGTCTTTTCCAGAGAGTTTTCTCTTCACATTAGGTGGCCCAAATATTTGAGCTTCAGCTTCAGTATCTGTCCTTCCAATGAGCACTCAGGGTTGATTTCCTTTAGGATGGACTGATTTGACCTCCTTGCAGTCCAGGGGACTCGTAAGAGTCTTATCCAGCACCACAGTTCGAAAACATCAATTCTTCGGCGCTCAGCCTTCCTTATAGTCCAGCTCTCACAGCCATACATTACTACTGGGAAAACCATAGCTTTGATTATACGGACCTTTGTCGGCAAGGTGATGTCTCTGCTTCTTACTATGCTGTCTAGATTGGCCATAGCTTTCCTCCCAAGGAGCAAGCGTCTTTTAATTTCATGGCTGCAGTCACCGTCTGCGGTGATCTTGGAGCCCAAGAAAGTAAAATCTGTCACTGCTTCCATTTCTTCCCCTTCAATATGCCAGGAAGTGATGGGGCCAGATGCCATGATCTTCGTTTTTTTAATGTTGAATTTCAAACCAGCTTTTGCACTCTCCTCTTTCACCCTCAACAAGAGGCTCTTGAGATCCTCTTCACTTTCTGCCATTAGGGTGGTATCGTCTGCATATCGGAGGTTGTTGATAATTCTCCCAGCAATCTTAATTCCGACCTGTGATTCATCCAACCCGGCATTTCTCATGATTTACTCTGCATATCAGTTAAATAAGCAGGGTGACAATATGCAGCCTTGTCGTACTCCTTTCCCAATTTTGAACCACTCGGTTGTTCCATGTCTGGTTCTTACTGTTGCTTCTTGACCCTCGTACAGGTTTCTCAGGAGACAGGTAAGGTGGTCTGGTACTCCCATCACTTTAAGAATTTGCCAGAGTTTGTTGTGATCCACACAATCAAAGGCTTTAGCGTAGTCAATGAAGCAGAAATAGACGTTTTTCTGGAATTCTCTTGCTTTCTCCATGATGCAGCGAATGTTGGCGATTTGATCTCTAGTTCCTCTGCCTCTTCGAAACCCAGCTTGTACTTCCGGTAGTTCTTGGTTCACATACTGCTGAAGCCTAGCTTGTAGGATTTTGAGCATCACCTTGCTGGCATGTGAAATGAGCGCAATTGTGCGGTAGTTTGAACACTCTTCGGCGTTGCCCTTCTTGGGAATTGGAATGTAAACTGACCTTTTCCAGTCTTGCGGCCATTGTTGAGTGTTCCAAATTTGTTGGCATATTGAATGCAGCACTTTAACAGCATCATCTTTTAGGATTTTAAATAGCTCAGCTGGAATACTGTCATCTCCGCCAGCTTTGTTGTTAGTAATGCTTCCTAAGGCCCACTTGACTTCACTTTCTAGGATGTCCGGCTCAAGTTCAGTGACCGCACTATCATGGCTATCAGGGACATTAAGATCTTTCCTGTATAGTTCTTCTGTGTATTCTTTCCACCTCTTCTTAATCTCATCTGCTTCTGTTAGGTCCCTCCCTTCTTTGTCCTTTATCGTGCCAGTCTTTGCACAAAACGTTCCCTTGAGATCTCCGATTTTCTTGAAGAGATCTCTAGTCTTTCCCATTCTGTTGTTTTCCTCGATTTCTTTGCATTGTTCATTTAAGAAGGCCTTCTTGTCTCTCCTTGCTATTCTCTGGAACTCTGCATTCAGTTGGATATATCTTCCCCTTTCTCCCTTGCTTTTCGCTTCCCTTCTTTCCTCAGCTACTTGTAAAGGCTCATCAGACAGCCACTTTGCTTTCTTGCATTTCTTTTTCTTTGGGATAAATTTCGTTGCTGCCTCCTGAACAATGTTATGGACCTCCGTCCATAGTTCCTCAGGCATTCTGTCTATCAGGTCTAATCCCTGAAATCTATTGCTCACCTCCACTGTTTATTCATAAGGGATATGATTGAGGTCATACCTGAATGATTTAGTGGTTTTCCCTACATTCTTCAATTGAAGCCGAAATTTTGCAACAAGAAGCTCACGATCTGAGCCACAGTCAGCTCCAGGTCTTGTTTTTACTGACTGTATAGAGCTTCTCCACCTTTGGCTGCAAAGGACATAATCAATCTGATTTCGATATTGACCATCTGGTGACGTCCATGTGTAGAGTCGTCTCTTGTGCTGTTGCAAAAGAGTGTTTGCTATGATCAGCGTGTTCTCTTGGCAAAACTCTATTAGCTTTTGTTCAGCTTCATTTTGTACACCAAGGCCATGCTTGCCTGTTATCCTGGTGATTTCTTGACTTCCTACTTTAGCATTCCAATCCCCTGTGATGAAGAGGACATCTTTTTTTGGTGTTAGTTCTAGAAGGTGTTGTAGGTCTTCATAGAACCGATCAACCTCAGCTTCTTCGGCCTCAGTGGTTGGGGCATAGACTTGAATTACTGTGATGTTGAATGGTTTGCCTTGGATCCGTACTGAGATCATTCTATCGTTTTTAAGATTGTACCCCAGTACTGCTTTTCCCACCCTTTTGTTGACTATGAGTGCTACTCCATTTCTTCTAAGGTATTCTTGCCCACAGTAGTAGATATGATGGTCACCTGAATTAAATTCGCCCATGCTTGTCCATTTTAGTTCGCTGATTCCCAAGATGTCGATGTTCAATCTTGCCATCTCATGTCTGACCACCTCCAACTTACCTTGATTCATTGATCTGACATTCCAGGTTCCTAAACAATATTGTTCTTTACAGCATTGGATTTTCTTTTCACCACCAGACACATCCACAGCTGAGTGTCCTTTCGGCTTTGGCCCAGCCGCTTCAGTCTTTCTGGCGCTACTTGGAAATGCCCTCTGCTCTTCCCCAGTAGTATATTGGACACCTTCCGACCTGAGGGGCTCATCTTCCGGTGTCATATCTTTTAGCCTTGTGATACATTCCATGGGGTTTTCTTGGCAAGAATACTGGAGTGGGTTGCCATTTCCTTCTCCAGCGGACCACATTTTGTCAGAACTCTCCACCATGACCTGTCCGTCTTGGGTGGCCCTGCACGGCATAGCTTATGGCTTCACTGAGTTACGCAAGCCCCTTCGCCACAACAAGGCAGTGATCCATGAAGGGGAGTACCAGTGTAAATATATGCAAAACACACTTGTGTGCATTGGCCTGAATTATTATTATTATTATTATTATTAATAATAATAATTTCTATACCACCCAACAGCTGAAGCTCTCTGGGCGGTTCACAACTATTCTTTAAAGAGAACTTGATGCAAGTTTATCGGTATGTCACCTTCCCTTAGGCCTATTTTCAACTCCCTTGCCAGAATGGCAGGGACACTCCTCCTACTGGTGATAATAATAGCTATTACCTGTCATGGTTGATTGTCATATTTGTTTTTTCTTGTTGGGACAGAAAAGATGTAAAGGTGGAGGTTCTTAAAATAGACTGCAATTTCCCAAGGAATCTTAAGACAAAAAATGTTTCCTGGCCAGATGCAAGACTAATGTTGGTATAGATCCCCTTTTTCTGGAATGTAGTATGCACACAAATAATTACATATTAATTGTGTGTCTGTAGATAAAATTATGGTATTAATGCAAGCCACTCTTGAATCATATAGTTTTATTTAATCTACTTATTTTCAGAATATATATCATGCCTTTTAAAGAAATTCTCAGGGATGTTTTAAAAGATGCTGGTTTCAGTCTCCAAGTCCCTTCATAAATTGTTTAAACCCTGATGGTCAGGATGAGTCTCTGTAGTCTTCTGGTGACCTCCCAGGTCCAGGGGTTCCTGGATGAAATGGATTATCTTGATCCATTTCAATCTGGTTTCATGCCTGGGTATGGGACGGAGACAGTTTTGGTCGCCTTGGTGGATGACCTACGCTGGGAAGTGGACAGGGGGAGTGTGTCCCTGTTAGTTCTGGTGGACCTCTCAGCGGCATTTGATACCATCGACCATGGTATCTTCTGGGACGCCTCGCTGGGATGGGACTTGGGGGTACTGTTTTACAGTGTTTCCATTCCTTCCTAGCAGGGCGAATTCAGAAGGTGGTGTTGGGGGATGCCTGTTCGACTCCATGGTCGTTAGCTTGTGGGGTCCCTCAGGGTTCTGTTCTGACCCCCATGCTATTTAATATCTATATGAAACTGCTGGGAGAGGTTGTCTGGAGTTTTGGAGTTCGGTGCCACCAATATGCTGATGATGCCCAGCTCTACTACTCCTTTCCACCAGATTCCAAGGAAGCTGTTTCTGTCCTTCACCAGTGTTTGGCATCAGTAATGGACTGGATGAGGGAGAACAAATTGAAACTTAATCCAGACAAGACAGAGGTGCTCCTGGTCAGTCAAAAGGCAGATCAGGGAATAGGGATACAGCCTGTGTTGAATGGGGTTGCACTCCCACTGAAGACTCAGGTTTGCAGTTTGGGAGTGCTCCTGGATTCAGCCCTAAGCCTGGATGCTCAGGTTTCAGCGGTGGTCAGGAGTGCTTTTGCACAGTTAAAACTAGTGCACCAACTGCCCTCATTCCTGGAGATGTCTGATCTGGCCATGGTGACACATGCCTTTGTTACATCCTGTTTGGATTACTGCAACGCGCCCTACGTGGGGCTGCCTATGAATCACAGAATCATAGAATAGTAGGGTTGGAAGGGGCCTACAAGGCCATCACGTCCAACCCCCTGCTCCATGCAGGAATCCAAGTCAGAGCATCCCTGACAGATGGCTGTCCAGCCTCGTCTTGAATGCCTCCAGTGTGGGAGAGCCCATTACCTCACTAGGTAATTGGTTCCATTGTCGTATTGCTGTAACAGTCAGGAAGTTTTTCCTGATGTTCAGCTGGAATCTGGCTTACTGTAACTTGAGCCCATTATTCCGTGTCCTGCACTCCAGGATGGTCAAGAAGAGATCCTGGCCTTGAAGAGTGTTCGGAAACTGCAGTTGGTTCAAAGAGCCGCTGCCAGACTGTTGACTGGAGCTGGTTACAGGGAGCATACAACTCCCTTGTTAAAACAGCTTCACTGGCTTCCAGTCTGTTTCTGGAAACAATTCAAAGTGCTGGCTATGACCTATAATAAAGCCCTATATGGCTCCGGTCCAGCTTATCTGAAAGACCGTATCCTCCCTTATGAACCTGCCCGTGTCCTGAGATCTTCTGGGGAGGCCCTTCTCTTAGTCCCACCACTGTCACTGGCACGTTTGGTGGGAACCTGGGAGAGGGCCTTCTCAGTGGCTGCCCCGTGGCTGTGGAACACCCTTCCCAGGGAGGCTAGGATGGCTCCCTCCTTGATGTGTTTCTGGAGGCAGGCTAAAACATTCTTGTTCCAGCGGGCCTTTGGGACTTAGTTGGAACCTGGGGGTAAGATGCTAAAATGCTGTTTTAAAATTTTAATATAATTTTAATTGTATCGTTGTTTAATATATATTTTAACTTTTGTATATTTTCATATGTTTTAATTTTTGTAAGCCACCTTGTGTCCCAGTACTGGGAAAAAGGCTGGGTATAAATATAATAATAATTATTATTATTATTCACAGGAATTGGCAACAGTAGTCTTCACCATGCGCTGAGGAAAGTTGATGGGCTTGGCCATTAGAACATGCATTGAAATGACCAGGGGACACTCCAGGATGATCATTAACTAAGTAATGATGGACACACTCCATCAATAATGAGCCTATTCACCTCTCATTGACAACTGGGATTCCCATACGCTATCTTCTCAGTTTTATTTATATTCAGATTTGGTTTCCATACCCTAATACACTCTCCAGACAGTGGCTAAAATCTGCAACAGCTGTTCCAGTTTCAGATGAAAAATAGAGTTGTGTGTTTATTGGTGGCCTGAGGCTAGGACTGCATGCTGGAATAGTTTATCCAAGTATAATCCTGGCAGTGGTGTGCTACGTTGTCAGGATCTGTCAGGCTTGAATTGATCAGTAGCCCCTTCAACTGGTAGGTGAGGCATTAGTTCAGACATAACATATAACCAGGTTTATGCTCTGTGGGAAAAAAAAGAAGCCTTTAAGAATCCTTGGCCTCACACATTTCATCTCACCCACCTCCCACTTCTCACATGCCATGATTCTCTCCATCCCTAGTTTGTGGCTAGCTAGTTTGCCATTTTGTCCAAACTGGCAAACTATGGTTTGCACTTGGAAACCAGGATCAAACTGTTGTTTCCAGCCCTGGTTTGTACTGACCATAGTTTGCATGTTTAAACAACATGCAAGGGACTAAGGAAATTGCAGTTTGTGAGCAGAGGAGGGAGGGAAGGAGCAAGAGCTTTCTGTTCCTTAAAGCTTCATTCAGAACCATCCTGGTACAAAGCCACTGAATTAGACATGCCTGTTATAAATATTAGGAACCTGGCTTTCTTTCTGCCTTTGACAGGGCGTCAGAACAGTACCTTTTCCTTCAGGTTGTACTTCATATTCCTCCTTCTCTGTCTGCTGGGTTGAGCTGACTCTTCAGACCTCTCATGAACATTTTCCAAGTTAAGTTTTGGCCCATACAGGAGGAATTTTTTTTGTATTTTGTAATAACCTTTGAAGGGGGCAATGGTTTAATCAGCAGGCAACTGAAACTTGGATGTATGTGTGTCCACGTACACTATTTATATAAAGCGTTTTTGTTTTAAGAAGACTGGAAATGTTTTACAAAAACTGCTATCAAGCAAGCTAATAAACACCTGGAAGATATAACAGAATCACTGAGTATAATTAACAGGCTGGTATATTTATTATTGTTCTATGTGAACATCTGTCCTGCAGTTGAAGGTAAAAACAATTTGTGATGTAATCCTGAAAAGTCCATTTTGCTTGAACCTACTTAAACGTCTTTGTAAGTTGAAAGGAAGAGATCTAAATGAGGGTGAGGACAGGCACTGGCAAACTGTGAGCTTTATTTTACAAGTGTTTGTGTTTTAGAAGCAAATAGGAGTTAGAAATCGTAAATGTGACATTTGCAAAGAGGATTTAATTGGCAAAATGATTTCGGTAATCATGTTCCACATAAAAGACTCGTTTACACCTTTCGTAATGCATTTGTAATAGAGAGTGGGAGCAATAATGCATCAATTTTTCATATTAAGTGAACCATATTTGTGTTGGATGTCTTGCTCATATTGTAGCTTATGTGCTCATATAATGTCTGATATCTAGAAGGGGTAAACTTGAATTGCTTAACACTCCCTGCATTGGGCTAACAAGCTATCAGATTTGCAAGCAAATACGGTAAGACAGTATTTCTTTATAAAAACAAACAAACCCCACACACCTGTAGCTCAGATATGGATTCAGGGAGTCCTAGAGACCATAATAAAAATAATAACAGAAATGCTTGCCTTCTCCACTCTGATGCAGCTGTACTAAGGGTCAGAGTAGAGGTGATGTTAATTGTGTGAAAAGTAATAAACATTCGTGAGTTTTTTGTAAATACCAGTTACTAGGAAGCCCAAGCAGCCGCAGGAACGCTAGGGTAGGGAAGAGGAATTTAACTTTCCCTCTTTCCTTGTCATGATTTCAACCAAAATCACTTTTCTGAAGTTCCTATTAGTGTTTCAAGGGAAATGGAGGAAAATGGATAATGACTAGCTGCTCTTCAGTTTCATTGCCTCCAGTTAGTATTGTCTTGATTAACAAAATCAATACAGTAGCATGGAGTATTCATATAGCTAGCAATAGTACCTCCCATTTTGCTTTTGGTGTAGATTGAGCTTGGGCACATTAGAAATCATGAATATTTGGGGCAAAAGAATTGATAAGTGATTAAGAGACAGTGCACCAGCATAAGAGAGACAAAAGGGGGAAAAAAGCTAGTGTTTATCCTTTTGCCACTTTTGTGAACATATGAATTAGCTCTGCTTGGCGTTACTCAAAAAATACTCTATCGGGGTACCTTCCTTTCCTACTTCTCATTGTAGGGTACCTGGACTCAGTGACTGGGAAGGAGAAAAAAGGGGCAGAGAGACCAGCAATTTCACCTGGGTCTCTGAACTATGCAAGGCCCTGTCTGGCTACTGCATGCCAATGTGTTCAGCCCCTTTATGCTTTATTCAAGACATTGGTGGGGACACCTGGTAGCTCTATGATCTCCCCTCTTCTGCCTTGGGACAGCCCCTCTCCCATAAGCCGTGATGGCAAGAGAGCTGCGTCCATAATCTTCATGTGTGTTTCTCTCCAACACCTTTGTAAGGGGCAGGATTGTGGCCAGCGTGTATTGATTCTTCATTCTGCACTTTAGAAATCCAATGTTTCATTGTTCAAATTTGTTTCAGGAAATCTCCTTAAAAACATTTTAAATAAGGAATTCAGATATTAACAGATGTAGTCTGTCAATGCCCTGACTTTTCTTTTTCCCACATTAACTGAGCTCCAGCAGTTAATCCATGTAACAACTAGCACTTACACAAAATAACTCAAAAGTACAAAATGCTTGGCGTTTGTTTCATTTCATATATTGATGGATGTAGCCACTTAGTCTTTTTTTTAATAACTAGCTATTAGCTGAATTTCACACATCAACTGTTAAATATATGTAAACAAAATACAGCTGTGTCAAATAAACTGCACTTGATTAGCTCCTGTGACTTCAGCAAACCTCATAAACAATGATGAAGTCACACCCAAAGGTTCTCAGTCGTAAGTCTTGCTTTACTTCTAAAGAAAGCCGTGCTAGTCAGCTGTTAAATTCCACATCTCCGTTGAAAAGCAGAAGGTAGGGAACATAGGATTCTTGTGTTTTTGTGTTGTTACTTTTAAAGGTGTTAATGCCAGCATCAGGCCACCCTTTGTCAATCGCACTCCAGTGCCAACGTTTGCTTACTAAGATATTAATTTAACTTGCTTTCTTGTATCATGTCATATTGAGGTTGCAGCTGTGGATGAACTGCCCAGGCCAGTACACAGAAACTTTTCTGGCTAGGAGAGAACAGTGATAGTTGTGGTTCCTGGAGTCTGGACTTCCTTAAGGTTCTATGGGTTGGATCCAGATTTACACTGGATCAGCTGTGTTGGCCGGAGTGGATCTCCACATCCCCTCCTTCCCATGGCTGCCACTCTAGCCCATTGAAAATGCTACACAGAGACCTGGTTCACACAACACGACAGGCCACTATGGTTTAATTTACTCACGGGGGCTGTTACATCATGCCAGGTGCCTGTGGGCGCCATTTCTGCATAGCACCCACAGGTGCCCAGCTTGCTGTGGTTGTCGTGTCATGCAAACCCAGGCGGTAGGGGTTGTCTGAAGGTTAGACAACCCTCAAATCATCCTGAAACAAGCCATGGGGTTATTGAGGGCTGTCCAACTCTCAAACAACCCCTGCCGTCCGGGTTTGCATGACACAACAACCCACGGCAAGCTGGGCACCTGACACAACAAGACAGCCCCCATGGGTAAATTAACCCATGGTGGGCTGTCTTATGGATGTACAAATCCCTTACCTGGTTCCGGTCGGGGCATCCACTGGGGGGGGGGAGGTGATCCATTCCTCCCCCTGGAATCCTTGACAGGGGGGAAGACAATCCGGTCCTCCCCCCCGAAATCCTGCCTGGCTGGTTCCACTCCGCAGCAATGCCGCGGAGCCGCCGGCCAGGCCGATCTGCAGCAGGGCCTCCAGCCATGATAGGCTACGTAAATATTTACGTAGCCTATCACGGCTAAAGCAGGAATGCAAATGGCGGCCGCTACGCCATTTGTGCCCCTGCTCTTTGCCGTAATAGGCTATGTAAGTATTTACGTAGCCTATCACGGTAAAGGCAGCCACGCAAATGGTGGCCGCTGCGCCATTTGCATGGCTGCCTTTACCGTGATAGGCTACATAAATACTTATGTAGCCTATCACGGCAAAGAGCAGGGGCGCAAATGGCATAGCGGCCGCCATTTGCGTCCCTGCTCTTTGCTGTGATAGGCTACGTAAATACTTACGTAGCCTATCACAGCTGCCTGCAAGCACGCAAATGGCGGCTGCTACGATGGCTGCCATTTGCGGCCGCAGCAGCAGCCGGCCGGGAGACCAGCTGGAGCTGCTGCCGCCGCATCCGCCCCAGGTAAGCTCCGTCCCGGGGGGATTCTGTAGGGTGGCAGGGGGCGGGAGGCTGTTCCGCCACAGATTCTGGGTGCCTGGCTTGCCGTGGGTTGTTGTGTCGTGCAGACCCAGACGGCAGGGGTTGTTTGAGGGTTGGACAGCTGTCAAAAACCCCATGGCTTGTTTTAGGGTGATTTGAGGGTTGTCTAGCCTTCAGACAACCCTCACTGCAGTCTGTGGCGGAATTCTCTGACATCCCTAGCTGTCATGTTGTGTGAACCAAGTCAGAGAGTCAGGAGACCCCACAGAATTGGATGAGCTGTGGTATGGGGAAGAGGGGAATCTCCCCAAATCAGGCGGAGGGAAGCACAGCCCTTTCTCTCACAGAAGGCATATTCTGGATCCAACCCTTTGTGTATGGAGAGAATGACTGTGGCTTTAGTCCTGCTGTTTCTGTGGGTTTCAGCAGTTATCTACGGGCTTAGTGTGAATGATTTTCATAAACCTCAGATCAGTCATAAAGTGTAACTTACTTTACGTGTGGCTAAAGAAGCTCTTGGAATTTGTATTGAATAGCTTGATTTCTTCCACATATAATATTTTTAAGAAAATTATCATCTTTGGATATTTCCAGTGGGCATTTTTTTAAATGAACCATAAGATAGGAAATTAAAGACTGTTAATGTAGCATAGGACAAAAAATCAGTGGTACGCATTCCTCAGAACCTAGATGCTTAATGGAAAGTGAAGTAGTTACTTATAGATTATGTGCTGTTGTGTGCTGAAGTATTTGACTAAATCTAGACTTGAACAATGTAGTTGTGCTCTGATATAACTCCATAGAAACAGAACAAATAGGAAATACGTGTTTGGAGCAATAGAGCACCATAATGTAATTGTAGAACATTAGATGTATATTGCAGATGTAAATACAATCATAGATTCAACACTGGAACAGGATATTTCAAGATTTCAAACATATATACATACCACTTAGCATGTCATAATCGATTGTATCTATAAAGTTTTCTAAAAAGCAAAGTTGCCATACTTAGATGGAAACATATTGTAATTAGAGATGTGTGACTCCATCCTGTGTTTGCTTCAGAAACCATTTGAGTTTTTCAGATATTCCTGTTGAATGCTTAAAAAAAAACCCTTGAGGGATTTTTCAAGCATCCAACAAAATCCACTGCCAGGTCCCTTCCTCCTGTGTTCGGCTGCTGGGCGCGTAGAAGTATAATAATAAATTAATTAATTAATAGCAGGCAGGGGAAAGCTAAATACAGGAGAGGTTTGTTGTGACCTTTATAATGGGAAAATGTTAATACAGTAGAATTAGGACACAGAGAAAACTTAACCATCCCATTCTTCTTAGCAGGAAAGAATGACTAAGGAGGATGGGATTTATAATTTTTCTGCCTCCTAGTTTTATTCATGAAACTTAGAAAATTGCAAGTTTCATAGTCTCTGGCTGGATATGGCACTTCTGAGAATTCTCAGGACTGTCATTTCAGGTAAGGACAGGCCCCATATAGGAGTCACTGACAGTGGATAATTCCAGTCCATTGGCAAAGGTTGGGGGAGGGTTGCTTGTGGTGGATAGGAAAGGAGGTCTGGCTAGGAGCAGAGGTGGGATGTGAACACAGTTTGGAGCTGGCCTCAAAGCTGAGGGGGTCAAACATGAGAGTTTGAAGGGAAGAGCCGTAGCTCAGTGGCAGAGCATCTGATTTGCATGCAAAGCTTCCCAGGTTCAATCCCCGGTGTCTCCAGGTAGGGCTGGAAAAACTCCTGCCTGAAACCTTGGAGATTCATTGCTGCCAGTCAGTGTCGACAGTACTGGGCTAGATGGACAAATGGTCTGACTCGGTGTAAGGCAGCCTCCTATGATGTTATGTTCCTATGAATTCTGAACACTCAAAAATTCAAAGTTCATCACACCACATTGCAATGATGAATCTGTTGGCTTTCTTGCATCCTTGATGCTATGAGAACAAGCAGTAGTCCCCCAGCACCACTTTTTGGGAGCACCCAGCCAGATAAGATCAGCACCACTGTAACATAGTGCCCCCAAGTCCTATATTGGCCATACACCACAGAATGGTCAATGGTATAAAATGCCACTGAGAGGTCCAGCAGAACCAAGAGCAATGCACTCCCCTCCCCCAATTAATTCCCCATCAGGGAATTATACCAAGGTGACCAAGACTGCTTCAATACCAAAATATGGCCTAAACTCAAATTGGAAAGGATCAAAATAATCAGCTTCATCCAAGGCCTGGACTTGAGTCACCCACACTCCCTCTAGGACTACGCCCAGAAAAGGGTAATTGGAGTCTGGCCAATAGTTATTTAGAGTGGTGGGATCCAGCAATGTTTTTTTCCTTTTCAAAAATGGCCTTACCACAGCTTCCTTTAAAGCAGGGGTGGGAAACTTATGTCCCTCCCAATGTTTTGGCCTACAAATGCAACATATCTCACCATTGGCTATTCTAGCCTGGGCTGATGGGAGTTGTAGGCCAAAATATTGGGAAGGCCACAAGTTTCTCACCCCTGCTTTAAAGGAACTGGAACACAGCCTGCCCCAAAGAAAGCGTTTACCACCACCACCACCCAGCTGGTCAGTCCTTCTCGGGCAACTTTTACTGACAAGGGTCCAACAAACAGGTGGTTGGCTTCACTCCTCCAAGCAACTTGTCCATGTCCTCAGGTTTAACATGATGAAACTCATGCATCAAAACTGCATAGTCGGCTGTCTCAATCATCAACCCAGAGCCTGTTCTCAGTGTGGAGTCCAAGTCAGATGCAAGTGATTTCCCCAACAAAGTGCTTTGCAAACTTGTCAGAGTGGATTGCTGAAAACTGCCTCTTCTAATTCTGGGGCCCAGAACATAGCAGCTCCTTTACAACTCGAAACAACTCTGCTGGATGACACTGTGGTGATGCAGTGTGGGAGAGCAGTTCTGAAAACCCTTGCTCAGAGTTCTACAATTTGGTTCAGATCATTGTGTTTGCTTGTCCCATTTCCCTCATAGACTTCTGTATCTTTGCTGGAACTCATTATTATTGTATGGAAAAGAACTTTTTAAGGGCTTTTTGAAGCAGAATAATATAATATCCTATTCAGAAATAAAAGCAAATTAAATGGGGTTCCCCCCATCCTTCAAATTCTTTCAAATTTGATCAATTATCAATTAAATCAAACCAACACATAAAAGATATGACAGAATTTGACTGACTAATAATGAGACATAAAAACATCTATTGTGTAAGAAATCACTTAAAATATGAACTAGAATTCGAATAGGTTAAAGATTATATGGCAAGGGAGCACAAAGTATTGGAAATAATATTCCAATGGAAATTTGGTAAAGCTTGTGGAGTAAGAGCCATACTTTTTCATTAAACATGTCTATTAGAGAAAATCTATATCAAGTGATGATGAGATGGTATATAACACCAGTTAAAATAAGAATTATTCAATTAATTGTTGGAAATGTCAGCAGTGCATAGATTTTATACCATTTATGGTGCGAATGTCCTTTGCAAAAAGTAATGGAGAATGATGAATAAAAATATGGAGGAAATATGACATTACAAAATCCCTTGTTTCATCTTCTTGATTTTATGGATGGATTTGTTAGTCAACAACATAAGGAATTAACAGCTGCAGCAAGATTATTAGTTGCAAATATGTGGAAAGGACAAATAACACCTGGGAATGGGTGGTTGGATAAAATTTGGAATTTTGCTATTGGGGCAAAATTAACATATTAATTAAGAACAGCAGAAAAAAGACAGGGGACAAATTTGAAAAAAAATAGAAATGCTTTATTACCTTTTGTGGAAGTAAATCAATATATGCAAATATTCAGTTTTGTTTTTCAACAACCTGATTTAGTTATTGATAAAATATTTGGAGATATAAAGAAAATAAAATTGTTTATTGGTAACTTTGCATTCTGCATAAAAACATTCATATATATATATATATATATATACACACACACACACACACACTCACACATGCATACATACACACACATACATACATATATATATATACACACACACACACATATATATATATATATACACACACATACACACACACACATATATATATATATAGTGTGAAAATGTATATCCTTCTTCAAGTAATTCAGAGAAGGGATGTCTTACTGATATATGTATTGTAATATTTATTGTCTTACTCCTATTGTATGGGGGGAGTTCAGGATATTGTTTGTACCAACACTAAACATGTACAAAAATATTGTATACGTATATGTTAAAGGTGATATCGCACAACAATTTATGTGATCAAAATTGTCTGCATTGCTTAGGACAGGTAGGTGGATTGCCCTGCCTTTCCTTTTGGTCTCTTACAACTCTGATTCTATTCAAACCCACATACAATCTTGAAAGTACTGAAACCTTAAGATGTAAACTGTATATGTGTATGAAGGGGGGAAAAGGCAGAAGAGCACATCAAATATACAATGAGTGCTTTAAGCAACATACTGTGAGCAGTTAAGTATAATGTACTGTTTACAATTTGAAGAGAGAGGTTGGGTTCAACTTTCTTTACAATTTTTCTTCTAAAGAAGATCAATCCGTGTTAAGAAGCCTGAAAGATTCTGTGGGTACAGTACTCGCTATAACATCTACCGCTCATGGATATTTGACTTCATGGAGGAATCTCCAAATAATCTCTGTTAACTTTGGCTGTTCTTTATTTAGGCGCCTGAACAGAAATAAACTACAAGTTCTTCCAGAGCTCCTTTTTCAGAGCACACTGAAGCTAACCAGACTGTAAGTATAGTTTTTATTTTTGGCATACTATATACACTTTGTTTAGTTTCTAAGTCAGCAATTTTGGCTGTGAGGTTTTGGTATGATGCCTTCTTGAAGTGGATTTTGAAATGTAACCTGGTTTATTGTACAAGCTTTTTTCTGAGAAACAAATTTTAGAAACGTTTCCTTGTCTTTTTCTTGGTGCTATAGATTGATTGAGAAATCAACTCCTTTTCAATGGCCGTGTTTGGATCTGCTCCCTGCTCCCTTCATCTCCTGTAGCGCAGCTGCAAGAAGATCAGAAGCTTCCACTTCCACTTTAGATTAGCCACATTAGCATATTGTCTGAATCCTAAACTATGGTTAATATTAACTAAATTGTGTTGAAACAAGCCAGCCTCATAACCCATGGTTTGAAGTTGGCTTGTTTCAGACAAACCATACTTAACCACAGTTTGTCAGGTTCGGGCAACATAGCAAGCTATGGTTAATTAAAAATGGAAATAAAAGCTCCCAGTCTCTTCATGGCCATGCTGGAGGATCAGAGGGGAGAGGACATGAGCACTGGGGGACTGCAAGCTCATTATTGTGGCATCTGAATCCTGTCAATGCGTTTTGGACAGAAAGTGTTTTGTAGGTTGGTGTCCATAAAGGCAGTGATTTTGGTATATTCAAGCTGTAATAATGGCTTTACAATATCTCTTGATGCCTGAAGGAATGTTGTGATGATTGTCACGTCTCATGTCTCTTTAAGTATGTGCTAGATACATGTGAAGTAAGCATGGTCATGAATGAACTGGCAGTGTCTAGGTCAAATCTCTAAAGAAAATTTACAGTAAGATTTTATTTATTTATTTCATTTATGTTCCAACTTTTTTCCCAAGATGGTTGTTGATCATATTTGTATGAGGGAAAAACAGAACATTTTCTGAACTTGATGTATTGAAAGACATATGTCGCTTAATAAATTTCTTACAAGTGTTTTATCCTGATTTATAAAAAGATCAATTTAAATCAGAATATATGCAAGATTTACATATTGGCTGCATCACGGGCACTATAAAAAAATGGTATTGCTAACCTGGCAGCCTCAGCATATGAATGGTTCCCAGAATACTAATGGATCTTGTGATCAACCAAATCCTCCATTTCCAGCCAACGTTAACAATAGCAATGATGATTATGATAAAGGTTGTTCTAGAAATGCGTAGCGTTTCATGCATGTAGGCAATGTCTTTTCCACAGTGTACAGTTAAGCTTTGCAGATATGTTTACTGTACAAGAATGGAGGGTTCGAAGGTTACCTTGTTTGTTTTATGTGAAAAGGATTTTGTGGATTTCAGCCAACTCTTAGTAACATGGATGCTTCATAACTTATACCAACCTGGTGCCCTCTGGATGTTTGGACTTCACCTCCCAACAGCCCCAGCAAGCATGGCCAGTTGTCAGGAATGCTGGGAGTTGTAGTCTAAAACATCTCAAGGGCACCAAGTTGGGGAAGGCTGACTTATACTTTCAGTAACAGTTAAAGTGAGTGAAAATGTGTTGTTCCCTTGATAAGCTGTTGAACAACTTGCATCACTATGAAGAAGGGTTGCAGCCTTTGTGTAGATAAAACAGAGGAACTACTTGGACAGCTCCCTAGAAACTGAATGTAAAGGAAAGGGGTAATCAAATAGCAGTACCCTTCAATTACAGAATAAGTCTGCAGCTTCTGTAGTTATTTACATGGTCCTTTGTGATATCTGTTTGACATTACTGGTAGGAATATACAGGAGAATCAACCTTAAAATGGAATGCAAAGCATCCTTTTAAATGTGTTTGATTCATATATTATTTTAGTCTTCCGTGCCAGGAGGAGGAGCCTGGAACATATTCATTGCATGCTTGATTTTTCTTCCAAGGTTGTTTCGTTGAGGTTTCACAATGCGTTACTTATAGTGCAATTGCTTTCGTGCTCCCAATACAAAAGGGAAAAGCTAAATAAATAAATAGTGGCAACCGGGAACAATAAAGCAAAAAAGGAAATTGCTCTTCCTGTAACATACAGAAGATTTTTGCAGTCCGCCCCCAAGTATGTTACTTAAATCATAGGCTTCCAGGAAGTCTGGCCAGATTTTCTGGAAATAGGTCTATGGAGATCTTACATTTAGTTTTGATGGAAATGGATGAATTCAGTTACTCACAGGTACCCCGAAACTATACCACTATTAGAATAACTAATATTCTAATTATTAATATTATTACAGTCACTATTCAAATAACTGAATCCCGACATACATAATAAAGAAATGACTTGGCTAGTCAATATTCATTGCTTTGCCATGTGATCAAAACAAAACTGACATTTAAACATTTCCATTTAGCAAGCGGATGAGATGCTTCATATAGATTTGAAAAAGCCTTGTACTTTGAGCCTACAACCGTGGCAGAAGCATACAGTTCTTTAGAGCTGTAACTAGTAAGCTTTTCTTGTGTTTTTCCCCCACTGTTTTTTGTGTGTGTATGGCAGTGGTGGTAGTGATGCAGGGGGTACACATCAGTTCAGTTTTACTCATTTCTTCCAAGTGAGTGCACCCAATCCTAATTATTGTACTGGGCTAGTAAAACCTCTAAGTTCGATTCTTTTTGCACCAGCACTGGCACAGCAGAAGAGTCCTTTGAATACCAGTTGCTAGGAAACAGGAGCAGGAAGGTACAATTGCGTTCCTGTCCTGCTGTGGGCTTCCAACATCTCACTGGCCACTGTGGAAACAGAATGGTGCTGGACTAGATAGTCCTTTGGTCTGATCTGGCAGGGCTGTTTTTATGTTCTTAACTTTAGTGTACTCAGGTGATTGTAAGCAGTCTTCTGTGATTTCCCCAGCTCACTGACCATTGAGTGGTGTGTCTTCCATGGGTTTAAAACCCATTGGTAGAGAGTGTAGATGGAGATGGATAAGAGCGCCTCAAGTGCTTTGGACTGGAAAAGACAGTGAAATCAAACTTTGCTTGGTAAAGCAGACCAATGAGGGCATTAGCAGAATTCACTAGCGATATTCATTTCCCTTTTTCTCTCAACCTTCGGTGCTGAAGCAGGTAGCAACAATAAAACTAGCAAGATAAAACACCCAGTTATAACATAAACATTATTTTAAACTGATTACAATTACCCCAGATTTGCAGAAACACTTTTTAAAAGCCAGCCCAAAACAAACCCAAACAAAAACTTAGGGTGCTTCTGGAAAATTCCACCGAAGCTAGAATAATGGTAAAAGGAATGCATGGAGAGTCTGGACATTCCTTGTTCAAATTAGAAATGAGTTGAAATTCATTCATTTTTTATTTATTCAAAATTATTTTTTGTTGTTGTTCAGTCGTTAAGTCGTGTCCGACTCTTCGTGACCCCATGAACCATAGCACGCCAGGCCTTCCTGTCCTCCGCTCTCTCCCGGAGTGTGCTCAAGTTCATATTCATTGCATCGGTGATGCTATCTAGCCATCCTCTGCCGTCCCCTTCTCCTTTTGCCTTCAATCTTTCCCAGCATCACAGTCTTTTCCAGGGAGTTTTCTCTTCACATTAGGTGGCCAAAATATTTGAGCTTCAGCTTTAGGCCACCTTTAAAGGTAGATCCCTCTCTGAAGCCATCTAATTAGTTTTGTTTTAGCTTTTATTTTCACAAAAGACATTTATATTTTTTAGATGCCTTTGAGTGCCACTGTGCATTTTTGTGTATTTTTCATCCAAAACATAAGAACGAACTGTGCAAACGCCTCCAAAGACTGATTTTTAAGACCCCATACTTGCATGAAGTTTGGGATCTGGGTTTCCTTTGATATGACTGAGCTAAAGTTTAAACAGCATGATTTTATATGCTGTCTGTGAACCTGTTCCCCAGCCCACATAATTGTAGACAAAGACTCTGAGCAGCACTAGGGCAGTGCTGTTACCCATTATATGGGCTGGGGCAAAAGCTTATGGATAGTAGGGACACTCTCTCATAGGGGAGCTTTCACAAGCTTGGTCAGAAAAGCTTAGGGATTGCACAACTCTTTTGTCACAGTGCTAGGAGCAACTCTTGAGCTATGTATGCCTTACACAGCTCCCCAGAGCTTTAAAAATCAGTCTTCAGGATTTTTGCATAGTTCTGTCTAAGGTATGATGAGTGATGGGAACTTGGAGAAAAGAACTGGAGAAATTTTTTTGACTTAAGTGCAATTTGCTGAGCAGTTTGATGACAGCTGGGTTCACCCAACATGTTGTCTGACCGCAGTGTGTTTTCTGCAGGGAGGCTTGTTAACTATGCAGTGTAGTTTATTTTTCTTGAACAAGCCACCTTGAGAAACCATAGCTTGTTGTTGGGTTGTTAACAAGCCATACTGCATGGTTAATGAGCAACCCTGCAGAAAAAGCACTGGATTCAGACAACACGATAACCCACCCTACAGAAAATGCATTGCGTTCAGACAACACAATAACTCTAACTCATGTTATTAGCATGTTTTGTGAACCCAAGTGTCTCCTCAATTTAACCTGCAACTTTTGACATGGAGATTTGGCTCCACTCTAGTTCAAATCTTGCCATAGTCATGAACTCACTACAAGGTCTTACGTAACCCACTTCTTCTCAACACTTCTGGATCCGTAATATAAGGATAAAAATACTGGCCTATCTTACAGGTTTGTTGTAAGCATTACTTACATGGAAGCGCTTTGATCATTTAGAAAAAATGCTACACAAATACTCACAAATACAAAGTATTTTCTATCTGATGTCAAGAGTATCAACACCGAAAGCACCTTTGAGTCGTGTTGCTGCTCAGACTTGGTACATACTAGCTACAGTCATGGGCACTTTTGGTTGATCTGGAAAACTGTGAATTAATGGTGAATATTAGTGTTGTTGCTGATGTTCTTCATTACCTGATTTGGAATATGGGTTTTACTAGCTTGTCATGCTTGGATATATTGTGAATCAAATGTCATTTCCCTGTGATGTTCTTCATGGCTCAGAATGAAAAAACGAGTTTCTGTCCATGCATGGAATTTGCTTTTAGTTTTATTTTGTTTAGTATACTTGTGTCCAAGTCATGGACACTAATTATGACTTAGACAGAACTAAGCAAACACTCCCAAAGGGTGGGCTTTTTAATTCTCCAGGAAACTGTAGAAAAGTCCAAGGAAGCACCAGGACCTTGGTGACAAGGAGTTGTACAGTCCCCTGCACGTCTTACCAACCTCTGGGAAGCTCCCCAGCCCAAGTGACTCAGAGCTTATACAGATGTTTTATGTTATTTCTGTTACCTCTCCCCCATTCACTGTTTTCTGGAAGTTTTTAGCTTATGGTAAGACCAAAATCCTTTCTGCCTTGCAAACAGTGACTCTGGTTGCAAATAACCTCAGGTTTATATCTAGTTGTCCATTTCTACTGAACATGTAAGACATGTATTTCTAATTTCTGGGCCCCAGTTGCTTAGGACTTTTGGGGGGTAAAAAACAGCACCATGAAATGTGCCTTGAAGTTAGTTGGCATCTAATGTAGACACAAACAACGCTTGGGGTATGAGGGAGAAAACTAAACTTGTGAGGCAAGTGCCTTGTGAGAATACGCCCTTAAATTCAAGGTCTCCTCTCATGTGAGAGCAGGTGCTAGTAGGTCACCTTTTAAATGAGCTCAAATTATTAAGCATTGCCAGGGCAAAAGGAACATGGCCAAAGGAAACAGGGGTTGCTATGGTTTTGGCTCACTCAGGAATTGTGGCTTCACTGTGTACAGATCCCAGCAGGTCTGTTCAGAAGATGGTAAATAATTACAAGGAACACCAGGTCTCGAGGGGGCACTTCAGGTTTGAAAGGATGTTCACTAGGTCAGAGGTGACGCCTACAGACTGCCGAGAGGCTCTTGTACCATTTATCAAGCCAGAGCTATTTTTATTGCTTGCGTTGCGCTCCGACTCTAAATGGCATAATATGAGCAAAATCATGTCTGGAAAAGTGACTCTGGTTGCTCATCCTTGTGGCATCTTTCCGTTCAGTCTATTTCCAACGCAAAGCAAAGGGCTCTGCTTATTTTCTTAAAGTATGAAAGGAACGTTAACAAATTATCTGAACTGAGTAGGAAACAAATGAAGGGACGTCAGAAAGTGAAAAATTGAGGTTCCATCCTGGATTTCCAGTCTCCCATGTGTGAAGTTAGCTACTCAAAACTAATATGTGCAGATGTTTCCCTTTTTTTCTTATGTGGCAAAAGGGAAAGAGAAGCAACAGTGAGTGTAAAGGCATAATCATGAGTTTCAAATATGTTGGGGTCCCCCCTTCCAATGCTTGTGGCATGTTATGCTGATTCTGGCAAGTATTTTGTTGTTTAGGAAATGTCTTCATAATGTTCTGAGAGAGATGAATCTTAATTCTCTCAACAGATGAAAAAAAGAGTTTCTCTTTGCCTACTTCCAGTTTGTTTGCCCAATTAGTGGCTGGACCTGAAGAACTTTCTTTTGAAGATCACAGGCTTAAGGCAGATGCTAGTTTGTGTAGTATTTGAGAGCCAGTGAGTATACCTGAATTACTAGGATACCTGGGTTTAAATCTCCATTCAAGGCCATTTCATAGATTATACAGCAGCAAATCCAGGTTTGCCAATGAGCATTCACTTGGCTGGTAGCCACAGCTAATCTTGAAATGGGTGTTATCAGACTGCCATTCGTTGAATTCATAATTCATACTTTTAAAGTGTACACTTAAAATAAAAATTTGCTATACACTTCCACATGTGCGAAGTGTCTGCACCTTTTGGCACTCCTTGGCAGCTGGCAAAACCTTGTGCTTGGTTCTCACCCAGAACTTCCTTCCAGGGAGAAGGGCCTTAATATTTATTTATTTATTTATTCATTTATTTATTACAGCATTTATATACTGCTCCAAAGCTAAACAGATTTTGGAGCGGTGGACAATAAAAGATAAAATGATAAAAAGATAAAAGATATAAAACACCATATTGGCAATTATTATTTTTTGAAACAGGTTCCCAATAAAAACTGGCTGGTCAGTCAAGGAAGGCTTCCTGGTATAAAGCTGTTTTCAGGAGGCACCGGAAACAAAACATGTTTGTGCCTGCCTGACTTCCAGAGGCAGGGAGTTCCATAGAGAGGGGGGCCACCACACTGAAAGCTACCATGCTAAGTTTTGGAGGTGCTTGAATGCCTCCCAAACAAGCCCCTTTCCTCCTCCCTGGCTTTAAGCAGGGTTGGGAGCCAGGATGTTCCTCACCTTTTCCTGGAAAAGATTGGCATGTGCTCCTCCCTGACATAGTGCTGACTTAGAGACTTAGAAAGCGGTGTCACGGTGCTCTTAGCCTCTCAGAGGCTCATTGTGAAGGCAGGGACAGCTCTCTGCCATTTCCAGGCTGTGGAGAACAGTTGGGGCTATTGCTGGAATCATCGTCATCATCATCTCACCAGTGGTTAGCTGGTCATTTTGGACCTGTGGCTATGACATTTCCTGGGTGGCCTTGTTCAAGTTATTATCTGTTTATTTAACTTCTATCCCGCCTTTCTGCCAAAAGAAATGGTATTCAAGGCGGCTAACAATAAAATCGAGGTTCACCAAGTCAAAAACAAATAAATTGAAAACACAATAATATTAACCTAATTTATCTCACAGATTTGTTATGAGGATGAAATGAGATAATCCCATATAGCTGCCTTGAGCTTCTATGAGGAAGGGAAGAAGGGATACAAATGTGATAAATAATCACCTAGTTTGGCAACTATGACCCATTTTGGCACTCGGGGATTATTTGAACCCTAGACAAGTTTTTCTGCTCACAGTTGTTAGGCACATATTTAGAGATAATCACTAGAGTAGATTTAGATGCCAGAAGAGAAGCACAGTGGATGTTTTTCGTAGTGGAATGTATTTAAATATTACCAGGCATCCATTTAGAAAGAACAGTACACCAACCAATATAACCTGCAAAAACATTGCTCAAGTTGTGTATTTTGAAAGTTTCCACAAATATCGGTCAATCAATGTAATATGCACTCAAAATGGGATTTAGCCTCAGGTGATAACTTGTAAGCATTTTAAGCATGCTGTGAATGAAACTGGGAGACAGAGCTCTTCACAAGGGACTGTTCAGACACTAAGCTGACACAGAAAAGAGAACAAATGTGTGTGCCATCTAGGGTACTGTTACGGCATTTGCTTCTCTCACTGTTAACACCTGAGTAATTTGTGTGAGGCAAGAACATAACAAATTATCCCAGGGAACTACTTCAATTCACATCACTAATCTCTTTTTTCCTTTTTTTTTTTGGCATCAGGTTGCTGCAGGTACAGACTTGAGAATAAAGGTTGGATCCAGGGTTTTATACCTGCTGTCAGGAGCAACCTGAGCAGAATTCTACTGAAAATGCTTCCAGCTGTGGAAAGGAGGGGGGATTTTTGTCGATTTCTCCTCCCTCTGCAGCCTCCAACACTCCGGAGCACATTTTTGGTGGGCATAGGGGGAGTGCAAAAGGAGGGGGGAAATAGATAAAGATTGCTTCCTGCTCCATTCCACCAGAGGGAAGGCTCTTCTGGATTAGAAAACTTCTGCGGACAGAAGGAACCCTTCTGTCTGCGGGAGGCAAATGCTGGATCCACCCCAATTATTTTATTTGTAGGGGGAGAATACCAAAAATCATTGACATAATGAAGAATTAAGATATAAATGGATTTTTGTATTCAGGCCAATTTCCATGCTGTACGTTTTTATTATGATAAGCAAATGGTTATATTTTTTTTGTTGACTTCCTGTTACTGAATGCACAGAAGGTGGCCATAGTAGGTGCTTCTAGATTCCCTTGCAGCAAACAGCAGAGAGTTAGAAGTTGGCTAAGAAAACAGGTTAGAATGACTGTACTATTTGCTGAATATTATGTGTAATATGTGAATGAACTTCATAGCCAGATCCAGCATAAGGCATGAGAGAGACATCCATCACCATGACTAGAACCAGCTGAAAGCACAATCTCAGACTGTTGTCCGATGATGGATTTCTTCATACCAAAGACCTGAGAGCAGAAGCATAATTATCCAGAAAATAATTTTTGAAGATAAACAAAAGTCCCATTTGTAACTGACAGTTAGCCAATTTCCATCCTATCCTAGCATGTACAAGAGGAGAGGACTGGTGATTGGTAATAACTTCCTAAAATACATGTGGTCTACAATGCTTCTGTTGTTACCAAAGGGAAATCTCCTCCAACCTAGTGCCCTTCCAGATGTTTTGGACTAAAGCTCCCAGAATCCCTAAGCATTGGCTGTGCTGGCTGGGGCTAGTGGGAGTTGGTCCAAAACATCTGGAGGGCACCAAGTTAGGGAAGGCTGGATTTATGCTGATACAAGTTCAGAGTACTCAGCACTGGAAGGTGGCAGAATCTGAATTGACTTGCAAAAGGCAGTCCTTGTTCAAGTTTCGTAACTTTTAGTTCAGCCCAAAGCAGCTAAGGGTGCAATCCTATTGGGATAGGCAGCCACCTCCAGACTCGGATGTGACCGCCTAGCCAATGCAGGGCAGGAGAAGCGCGGAGGGGCTCATTCCCTTCACACTTCAGCTGCCCTGTATTTGCGGCTAGATAGCTGCCTTCCCTGCCCTGGAACGCCCCCAGGAATGCCCTGTTTTCACTGCTCCATGCTCCTCTTCTGATCTGCCTGCGAGGCAGCACGGGGGGGTGGGGAGTTTGGTTCCCAGAAACTGATGTGTCCTGTGGCCGTCTAGCTGCTGACTAGCAGCCACAGGATTGCTCCCTAAAATGTTTTACAGTGGTTAGTACTAGCTGTGGTCTGCTGTCTCAACTACAGTTAAGATTGCAGGTGTACAATGGAACCATGGTTTTCTAACCTGGTTTTTGGACAAACCCTAATAACTGTTTAGATATTCACATATAATAGTTAACTATATGATTAAGGAAAACAAACCATCATTAAGGGCTGTGTTTTCATAGGGCCTTTGTTTTGAATTGCACCCAGAATACGAGTACCATATTTTATTCATTTATTTCAGTGTTCAGTGGAATTATTGGAATACAGACAGAATGCTAAATGGTTCAGTTAAACCATACATTGCTTGGCAAATTTGAATAAGTTCTTATGCAGTTAAGTCACCAGCAAGACATTTTATGGCAATTATGCATGTTTTAGGAGGCAGATGGAGCATAAACTGAGGAAGACGTTTGCTTGTAGCTGAAGATATATTTGAGTTGTCAGTTGAACACTGGTTTATAGGTCATTAAATACATTTATCACTACAGAGACGAGCTTTGAACACATTTACAATCCTAGAACTGACTCTATTCAAATTATATTGTTTTAAGAAAATATTCTAATAGCATGGCTATGAAAGGTGTTTGCTTAATAACTGGATATAAAAAGTTTCTATCCACATACAACGTACAATTGCAAAGAGGTAAATGGCAGACATATGCCTGTGAAACCCCTGTGATCGCCAATTCACCAATAAGCTCACCTTTCTGTGACTGCCCATAAAAGGCTATTTCTAACTGCTCCTTCCCTCATTCCTTTGTACTTCCATGGAAACGTCTTGATGATGGAATTAGTACATGCTGTGGTTTTGTGGTTGGCTCTTGGATAACTAATGGGAAATTGTTGTGTGAAACACAATGCAAAAGGTTTACTAGTAGGCTATGACTGGTTTAAAAATTTATTAGTAAGCTAAATGGGCAAGTAAGAAAGTTTCCATATTAACCATTTGCACTGTAAAAAGCCATGGAAAACCTCTGTGCTACTGAAAAGTAAGAGACTGCTGATAAACTAGCTGTGAAAAGTAATTTAAATGGAGATGACCATCTTAGCTAACATACCTGCCTTTTGACTTGGTAGGACCAAGTCATAGCTATGTTTGTGTGACTCACTTCCTCCTCCCACATAGATGCATTTAAGAGTTTCATTTGCGAACGGTCTCAACAGTCTATGAATGAGTTGTTACATAAAACTGCATTAAGAGACTAAATTATTTCAGAAAGTGAAGTGGCATTTCTGGCATGTGATCTGAGTGCTACTTAAATGGAACAGACAGTATTTCTTCCTGAGACACTGATCTGCTAATCCTAATTTGACTAATCCAGAGAAATAAAAGGATGTTTTTGTTTGTTTGTTTTTGTGTGTTTAAGCTCTTTTGAACTGGGTTCTGTGCCAGGGCTCAAACTGAACTGTAAAACACCTGGTTTATATAAGCTATTGAAGGTTCTGTTGTAATAAACATGGGGAGGATTTTATAAACAACTATTTTACATTTTAAATATTTTTATAATTGTTTTAAGCATGAGGGGTTTTTTTAGAGGAACAGTTGCATTTTGTGAATGTTGTGAGCCACTTTGGAGACTCTGGTCAAAAAGCAGGATGCTCATCTAACAAGTAAATAAAATTTGCAACAGAAATGGTGTTAAGGGAGGGAGCAATGTGTTCTTTGACTTACAAATCAAGACAGAAATTGGGAAACAGTAGCTTATGGACACCATTACATGTGCTGAGTTAATACTTTGCCACTGGATTAATGCGTATTATTAATGCCCCTTTGGAGTCATCACCAGTCATAAAGCCTGAGAGATGTATGAACCCATGTGGAGACCAATGAAAATTGTATGTGTGATGGCCATTTCACCAACTGGTGATGCAAGGCAAAGCAGAGGTGAAGTTGAGATGGGTGGGTGTGGGCATGCTGAAAGGGCAACAGAGGTCTATAGCCAGTCCCCAGATTTCTCAAAACAATGAGTAAGACTGATGTTGAAATGTTTATGAGGGAGCCTGGCTGTTTGCTGACAGTGCTGGCTTCAGGTTTTGAGGGCTATTGAGCAAAGCATTCTCAATGGGCTCTCTCCCTCAGTGAGTCTCCCTTCTCACTGCCATTATCACTTGTTGCTACTGCTCCTCCTACACTTTCTCATCATGCTGCCATTGATAGGCAGAGTGCTAGTGAGCAAGTCAGTCCCTATTGCTCTCCCCTCACACCACTACTTTGTCTAGGTCAGAACAAGAGGCTTGCAAGGGTGAAGAGGGGGTCCAGGGGGCTCTTGTCAGTGGGACCCTGTTTGCGTATGGACCTTCGGAAGGTGCCCCACCATGCCTTACCCTTGATGCCAGCCCTGGTTGCTGGTCCGACAGTCTCCCTATGTCTTCTCTCAGTCATAGCTGAATGGGCAGAGCCCAGACTGAATCCTTGTCTCACAGCACCCAGGTGCCTGATATGGGACTCAGATTCAGGTTTGATTCAGGTTCTCTCCTTCCAGTGGGTGTGAGGCTTGAAATCCACAAGGAATAGTGAATCGGTATGCATAGCAATGTAATAAATAAATAAACCGCCCAGAGAGCTTTGGCTATTGGGCAGTATAGAAATGTAATAAATGAATATGTATTCATTTATACATACATAAATTAATATGTATGCATGCATGCATGCATGCATGCATCTAACAAATGAAGCATGAAGGATAACATATACCATAAAATCAAAAACCCAAGTGGTCAGAGGTAAAGTGGGCAGTGACTGGGAAGAGGACCTTCTCAGCTGTGGCGTCCTGATTATAGAAACCTTTCCCAAGGGAGGTTCACCTGGTGCCAACTGTGCTGTCTTTTTGGCACCAGGCAACCCCCTTTTTATTCTCCCAGGCCTTCTAACTGTAAGTACTGTGATGAGTTTACTGCTGCCAGTTGTATCTGCTACTTTAACTTCTAAGTGTGGCTCCCATATCTGTGTGTACACGCATCTTTAAACAACAGGACTTGAGCTTGAGTTTAACATTAAAGTGCCTACCCTCTCTCCTACTGTTGGTATGTTTTTGGTGAGAACAGTTTCTTCCCGTATAGAAGTCCCTTGAGGGTACCAGGCAGAAATGGTCACAGAGAAAGAGCTACATTGCTCACAAAGTTGGAGTGCTCCAGCAGGGGGAGTGTCTAGTGGAAAGGTGGCATGATTGACAACCTGGGAATATAGCAAATAGCTTCAGTGTGGCCTGGTAACTGAAGCAGACAAGGTAAGCAGCAGGAGAATTTCAGCTATGTCGTGGGAAATGGCCTTGGCCAGCTCTCTGATTAGCAGTGGAGTGCAAATCTCTTGGGTCACTGCCAGGGTTCAGGAGAGCAAAGCACTGCTGGGATGTCAAATTGCTGCCATATTTCATTCACAGAAAAAAGAAAGTTGACTGTTTGATTAGAGCTTATTGATGTTAGGAGCATGCCATCATTTACAGCACTTTTAAAACATTTGCAGAAACTACTCAAGAATTGCGAGAAAATAAGAACATGTCTGTGTCACAGTAAGAAACCATCACCTTTCTTTTACATTACTCAAATACTTTTTTAATGGGCATTGCTTTGGAAGCTTATGGCAGGATGAGCATAACTTGAAAGCCAGAGAGAGTGGATTTCACTTCTTGCCTTCAGAGGATAGAGAACAGTTCTTAACAGTAGTTTTCATCATTTTATTATTAAAAGATTATCTGTTATGTTGTTGTTGTTGTTGATGATGATGATGATGATGCCACATTTTGTGAAAAGAATACAAAATGCTGTACCATAAAGCCCCAAAACAATTCAGTCTAAGACAAAATATTAACCAAAAAAACCCAAAAACCAAACCTGACCAACAGCACCCCCCCCAGAAAGTCCCAATATACTTGTATATTCAACGCTTTCTCAAAAAGAAGAGTCTTGATATTTTCCAAAGATCAGCCAAAGGAATCTGTAGGCATCCCTAGAGAGGTAATTCCACAAAGCCAGGGAAGGCAATAGCCAAAAAAGTCATCCTCCTAGCACCATTGGATACCCACCTTTCCAAAGGAGGATTTGGGGCAGAATCTCTTGCACCAATTAGGGCCTAAGGGTAGAAGCAAGTAGGCTGGATTCAGGTTGTGTGTGTGTGTGTGTGTGTGTTTAGGAATTTAAAGGTTAAGACCAGCATCTTGAATTATTCCAGAAGCAAACTGGGAAGCACTGCGGTCCAAGAACATTGAAGTTACGTGATCAGAATATTCAGTACAATCTGCTGTATTCTGGACCTGTTAAAGCTTTCAGAGGCTCTAGTAGGGTAGCTCAACTTAGAGGGCTTTGGAGTAATCAAGTCTGGAGGCTACAAAAAGCTTGTAGAATGTCCACCAAATCCCCCCACTCAGATAAGGCTGTACATGATGAATTGGGTGAGGAGCTCGAAACACTGCTCTGGAGCATTATCGGTGCATCTAGAAGTTTTCTGAGGTCTAACCACAGCTACAGTGCAGACTTTATTTACCAATGGTGGACTCAGTTCATAAGTAACTATTTGATTCGTACATAAATCATGTAAGGTACATAAATCATGGTAAGATTCTTGACCAGCATCTATTCAGTCTTTTTCTGAATTCATTTTTTTTCCTTGCTACTATCCCTCTGACACATTTTGTACACAAGATGTGGGGCAGAGCTATGTATACTCTTTGCTGCATAAAATAAAGTAATAGTAATTCTGTAATGCAGCAATTGAATTTCTGTACTAAGAAAACCAGAATTCTGAAACCTGAAGTTTTATTCAGTCATTTCTCTGGCTTCAGATGCACACATGTATGCATGTCCCCCAATCTTCCGGAGCAGATTTGGGGAGGATGTTTGGGAGTTGTAAGGGAAGTGGAAATCCCTTTCCACCAGCAGTTGCCATTTTGCTCATGGAAGGACATCCTTGGATTCAAGCCATGGAATTGCACTACACATTTTATTTACAAAACTGCACTATGGCTAAAATTATTCATGAGCGGTAAATACTAAAGAAAAAACAATCAAAATTCCCCTCCCACACCAAATATTTAAAATCCAGTTATGAAACCAATAAAACCGTGGCTGGTCATTTAGGAAAAGCTTGTTTAAATAAAAATGTCCTTAGCAGACTCCAAAAATAAAGCAACATTGGCACCTGCCTGACATCAACTGGCGGGAAGTTTCAAAGAGAGGGAGGCAGAATGTTCTACTCTGAGTGGACTCCAAACTGACCTCAGTTCTGTGTGGAACCACCAGGAACATCTCATTCAATAACCTCAGTGACCAGGCAGACTGGTAAGGGAGAAGGTGATCTGTCAAATATCCTGGTCCCAAGTTGTTTAGGGCTTTATACATACAGTCCAGGTGCTGAGTTTTTCACTGAATATGAAACTACAGTGTGTCCTCCCATGTGTTATTTTAGTAATCAGACTACTAAACAGATAGATTTTTAGGACTATGAAGAATTCTTCTGCTCATTTTGATCAGGTATAATGATAGGGGGTGGGGGAGTTATATTTCTGAATATTCCCTAGTTGTGAGAATACTTACTCTCCCCTGCTCCTGTTCACTGCCGTTGTTTTTTATCTGTTCTTGCTTACTTTTTTATTCTTATTATTCTTTTAGTTTTCTTCTAGTTGTTGCCAATTTTCCTCCTAATTACTCGTCTTTTCGGGTTTAGCTACATGGACAATCCATGCCAACTAGGGATTGTGTAAAGTATATGATGATGTTCCCTCACATAGTGAATCAGATTTGGCTATGTGACAATATTATTAATGGCAAACAAAGTCAGTTGTGAGTGAAGGCAGTGCTTTCTTTATTCATTGCATTCATGATCTCAGTGAAGTGGTGATCGGGCAGTGAATAGGATGACACTAGATTATGAACTCAGTCTGATCTGGCTATGTGGCGATGTCACTCGGGGTAAATTCAGTCAGTTTATATTGAGGACAGTGCTTCCTGGAAAAGTGATTGCTTTCCAGCTATCATGGAACAATTGCTGAAAGAGAGTACGCTTTTCAGTGCTGCTGAAATATTCACTAAAAAGTGGGTATTTTAGGCTCAGTCCCATTGATCTGTAACGTATGATTGAAAATAATGACCAAATTGCAGCTGGCTAAACTCTGAATTATGGATATTTCCCTGCTAGAAATCATGGGCTTCCTCCTCCTCTCCATGATCTTCGATAACACTAGCCTTTTCTATAATCTCCAACTCAGTGTAATCACTTTAAGGACTTGAGTATTCCCTCCACCCCCAACCAATTTTTATTTAGAACTTCAGCCACTTGGGGAAATTGTGAAAATATAGGTTCATGTTGCTTTGTCACTCTATTGAGCCACTCCGTGAGACGAACTCTCACTGAGACATTGTCAACGTAATGTAGTGCTGATAGAAAGATGTTTCTTTAGCTTCTGTTGTCATGATGGCTGTTGTTTGCCAGACAGGATTTTCTGTAAGTGTGCTGGAAGTAAGTGGACTACAGAACAAATAGTTTATATAGACCCCCACTTAAATGTAGGACACATTGGATTACAAATACAAATCTGTTTTATCAAGAAACTTCATGATCAGTGGCTTCCTGCCCAATATAAAATGAATTCACAGCACAATGAATATGGCACTCTGCTTCTATCCAGATGTAGCAAGAATGTAAAACATTGTTTTACTTTTCTTTGTGGTCTCTTGTCTTTGAAGTATAAAATGCACTTCCATGTAGGAAAAAGCATTTATACCACATGTACACCATCTCATCTGCATTCATCACATGCGACTGTGTATATGCAGCATATGTGTTTTTTTCCTACATGGAAGTGATATCTCTGGAGGAAAATTGTCATGGATAAAGTGACCCTTAGTTGGCACACCGGACTATGCAAGTGTGGTGCCAGAACTGGCATGCTGTTGTCATCAGGGGAAAAAAAAATCTGTTTCCATTTAAGTACGAAATCTTTCTTTCATACCAGCTACCTTTTCCATAGTAGTGGTTCTTTTGCTTTGTGCATTACAATCTGTCTTCTCAGCAAGAGAGCTTACTATCTGTTGCAGACTTGTTACTCCATCTTTCCAGTTTAATGCTGAGGTCATTCTAAATATTATATGCTTTATCTTCGAATATAAGGATTTAAACACTGAAGGGATACTTGTAGATACGTAGTCTTTTAATTATCAGATTTGCTTTTAAAGATACCTATATTTAACAGTTTAATAAATTGCTAGAATAGAAAACAAATCTTGAACAGCAAAATTTGAAATGTCACTGTCTTTGTGGTTTCTGTCTTTGAAGTATAAAATACACTTCTATATCGTCTGTACTGAGGTGTGTCCTAAATAAATTAAAGTAGTGACACAGGGAAAAGCAAGGCATGCCTAAGATGTACTCGTCTCAAGAACACTGCATGAAATTTAGTTTGTATCAATGTAAACATGACACGACAAGTTAAGAGGAATAAGTTCTGACATGGCTTCGTAGGCATTCGGAACTTATCTTCATGTTCTTGCGCCATGATGTGATATCTCCATGAAACACTGTTTTATCAGTGGCCCTAATCTGAAGAATTAAGTCGGATGGGACTTACATTATTCCTGCATTTGTTTGTGTTTCCACTAATTAACAAGTCCAGGAGGCTGGAATGGGAAGTAGTGCTGGAATGTGTTCAACCCCCCTTACCCATGCAATTTCCCCAATCTAAATCTCTTCTGAAGCTTTTCACTACACTAAGGAAAAGATAGAGGTAACTGTATAGTACATGTATGCTTTCTCCTGCAGAGCTTATAGTAACTTTGGGAGGGGTGTGTAGATTTAAATCCGACAAATGGTCTAGGTTAAGCTATCCAAAGAAGGGTATATAGGTCTTCAATTTGTAACCATCCTATGTTTTCCCATTGCTTCTTCTGTCTTCTTAACAGGGGAAAAAATCTGTTAAAGAGGAAAAGACAGAATAGGTGCACAATGTTTTGGACAAAAGAGCTAAACACTTTCTTCCCCAGAAACAACAATGCCCGTTCCCCAATCTTCAAAGCAGCTACGTAGGGCTGTTAAGTAGTAACAAACAAACAAACAAATAAACAAACAAACAAGAGATCTTGGATCTCTGGCATAACTTCTAGTTTGGCCCTAACTTTTCACATTGATTTAAATAGGATCTAGGGACGGCTAAGTTTTTCTTGGTCTATATATTTGACATCTTTCATACTCTTTTACAAAGTGTATGAGTTTTACCTCACCTTGGTTGCCAACTCAAGAGTCATTCTTAATTTTTTTAAAAAAAAATCCTGAAGTGATTCACAAAGTAAAATCATTATGAAATACAATAAAACCAATGAATAAAACAGTAAAACAGTAATAAAACAATAAAATTTTGCATTTAAATAACCAAGGCTGGCTAGCAATGCTAGCAGTCAGGAAAATACCTGAGCAAACAGAATTGTTTTTACTTTTTGGTGAAAACACTTCACACTAAGAGCCTGCCTGGTCTCTATGGGGAGATCATTGCACATGGTAGATGCCACAATGGAGAAGGCCCTGATCGACACCATGGCCAAGACAGCATCAGTATGCCATGATACAGTAACGTTTTCCCCCTCAGCATGTAGACACTGGAGCTGCCTGTATAGGAAAAGGTGGTCTGTCATATAACCTGGTCCTGAACTGTTTAGGGCTTATAAACCAACAATAACACCTTGAACATAGATAATAAGTCAAAACAACATAGCAACAAAAAAGATAATCCACTACAATATTTTAATGAAAGTGTAAATGTTGATTTACAACCCAGTTGATATGACCCAGTTGATCTGTAACTTGCACAACTACCTTCTTGATATTCTTTGACCCAGTTAATGCTGAACTCTTTCACAAAGGTACTTTACTAATAGCATGGTGTTAGTGACAGATCATTCTGATTATTTGATAATTTTAATCAGGGAATACACCAAAGTAACATGCACAGTTTCCATGGTTAATCGAAAAAGTGTATTTCATGGTGAAAGGTCAAATAAGGTTAATCTTTACTTAGATGAGATTAAGGTATTAAAGCATCAAGAGTCACATTCTGAACAAAACTGTAGAGATGAGCTAACCAAGTACGAGCCTTCCTTTTGAAGGATCAGTCAATAGGCTGGAGCCATGAGCCTACCGGGAACTTTCCTCATGGTAAAGAAACCACTGAGAAAGTAGCAACTGATCCAAGTGAAAGAGTCTGCCCTGCAGACCACAACTTTAAAGATACAAGTTTTATATGATACACTTCCCTCTATATCAACATCCTTGGAGTGCTTTGCAATTAAATAAATTTAGAAATCCTATCAAAGGAGATGCTAGATATGAAAACCAAGAGCAGGTAAAGAGAAAACAAAACTACAGAGTGATTTTCAGGTGATTCCCTGACCAATGAAGCCATCAACATAGATGAGGGGAAACCCCAAATACCAGGTAGGTGTAGGTGTGTGTGTGTGTCCGTGTCCCAAGAGCAGAATGCACATGCCTTCTTCTTTGTGTCTCTCTGGCAGTTCATCAGAGGAAGGAATTTCTGGTCTGCTTTCTGTTACATTGCAATGTTACCATTGCATATGGCTGCAGCGCTGTACCTGCTAGACCACAGATGAAGGCAGATAAAAAGAGTGCACCCAATTAACACAAAAAATGTGGCTGCATCATGAAGGTGTGAAAAGGACCTGTCCATAACCCTACTGAAATCAGAGACTGAGGTGCCCATGTTAGCAGCCCCAGTCATGGGGATGAGGCTCCTGGCATGGTTTTATCCGTGGAATTGGCATTCTCGGAAAGCCATTTTTTTTTTCTGGGAATTCATCTTATGATGCTGCTGTAATGAGATACCGAATCTGGGAGAAAGATCTCATGATCAGCCCCACCCATCAGGTTGCAGACTTTTAAATGTTACAGAAGCCCTGTGTGAGGTGAACCTACAGGAAAGCAGATCACACATTGTTGCTGTAACTTTTCAGGTAACCGAAGATTATTATATTGTGTGAAATGTAGCACTCCGTTAACAAATGCCTCTGTTAAAAAACCCAGGAACCTACCCGTAAATGGCTTTTTTAGTGCTGAGTACAAGACTGCTACATGTTGAAGTCTGAAACAGCTTGTGGGTTGATTTCGGGTAGATATTATTTGGTGTTGATGTAATCCTTCATCAGAACAGTAATTGTGCTGTACAAATTATTTTGACATTTAAATGCTGCAATAAGATTGCATAGTTTTCCTCCTCTAATGACAGCATGGAAAGTAGCTTTTTCTGATTATTCATCTGCTTTCTGTTTTGACAATGTGCCCTGCAATTAGTACATACATCTGTGACTGTTCTCCCCCTCACACACACACCTCTGAAATGTCTTTTGAGGTACAGAAAAACAATAACACAAACAGTTGATGTGCCCCTATTTTATTGTGACTTTTTTTCATTATTTCAGTTAAAGTGCTTTGACTTCAGTCAATTTTGATCTGCATGCATGTTTTTCTCCATAGCAACACATTTTCTATTGACACACGATGCTTTTTGCAGTATATTGAAATGTACAAAGGCATTAAGCCTTCTAAACTAGTAGATCATGTTGCTCAAGAAATTTCACTTAAGGTATCACAAAATAATGTATTTTCTCTTCCCCCCCCCGCTCCCCCCCCCCCCAAGAATATATGCCTTAAGCTTGTGTTTAAAGACTTTGGTCTGTAGGATTGTGTCATGGACAGTTTTCACCAACTTTCACTGTATCTCAGTCATTAAGGCAGATGTCACATTGCAGTTTAGTTTGCATCTTTTCTCCTACACTTCAAAAATTTGAGTTTTGAGGGTCAGGCAAAGGTGTTTCCAGACAAGACTATTATTGTACAGTCACCCTGTCTCAGTCACAGAATTTTACAAGGGGACCAGATGATGATGTCTTCAATTTGTAACCCTCTCATTTTTTCCCCATCACTGTAAAAAAAAATCCATCAAAGAGGAAAAGACAGATTAGCTGCACAGTACCTTTTGAGTGTTAGCTATAGGAGCCCTCAGTCTGTAAACACCCCAAGTCAAGCCATGCATATAATATTTATACTCCTGTACAAAGTATAATAATGGAAGGGTGAATTCACAATGTTTTACCTTAGTAAGAATAACCTTTTTCCTCACATTTTTATGTTGCTTTGATCAGTTCACTTGTACTCCAATTACAGTTGACTATTTTATGTAATAGTGACATGATGTTTCTCATTCATATTGTACATAATTTCACTTTACTGGCTGCAGAAACTCAATGTCAGTGTTCCTAATTAATGGTCAGATTCCAAAATTCGTAAATTCAGTAAAGAGTAGGTGAATTTGATAATTTTAGGAGCTGCATTCATGATTTTTTAAATATTTGTCTCTGCCAACCCAGTGATCTTGATTTAAACTGAACAAAGTCAACTATGTAGCTTTTTACAACAAGAATTACCCCCTCCCAAATAGCTTAAGTTAATTACTACATTAGAAGCTACACAGGGAGCGTGCATCCTTGTTAGGTCTGCTGGTAATCTCAGCAGCATTCGATACTATCAGTCATGGTATCCTTCTAGGATGCGTGGCTGGTATTGGACTTGGAGGTGGTGTGGTGGTTTTGGAGATAGTTGCTGAGTGTTCCCAGAAGGTAGTCTTGCAGGAGACTATTGCTTGGCTCTTGGCCTTTGGCCATGGGGTTTCTTGTGTCTCTGTTTTGTTCCCCATGCTTTTTAATATCTACAAGAAGCTGCTGGGAGAGGTCATCTGGAGTTTTGGAACTGTTGGATGGTGATGATACCTAGTTCTAACTCCCTTGCTCAACCGATGTCAAGGAGGCTGTGAAAGTCCTGGGTGCAGTGATGGACTGGATTAGGTTGAATAAACTGAGGCTCAATCCAGACAAGAAGGAGGTCCTGTTCATCAATAAACTGGAAGTACCTGCTCTAGATGGGGGTTCACTCCTTTTGAAGGATCAAGTACGCATCTTTGGGGGTGCTCCTAGATCCAGGGCTGCTCCTGGATGGTCAGGTGGCAGTCATGTCCAGGAGTGCCTTTCCCCAACTTCAGCTGGTGCACCAGCTGTGTTGCTTGCTTCATGGGGAAGTCAGATCTGGCCACAATGGTCCATGCCTTAATCACCTCATGTTCAGATTATTGTAATGCACTCTATGTGATGCTGCTCTTAAAAAGGTTTTAGAAATACAGTGGGCAGACTTTTGTCTGGCATGCATTTTATAGACTATATAACATCAGTCTTGAAACATCTTTACTTGTTTTCTATTTGTTTCTGAACCCAATTCAAGATGCTGGTTCATATCTATAAAGGCCTGAGCAGCTTGAGGCCAGGATATCTGAGAGAATTCTTCTGCCTGTCCAGAACCTGCGTTCTTATTTTGTGGCTCTGTTATATGTCCCACATCCTGGAAAGGTGAGGTTGGTGGAGACCTACAACAAGTCCTTCTGTGTGGCAACACCCCAGTTATGAAACTCCCTTTCCAGGGATGTTAGGTTGGCTCCTTCATTATTGGCCTTTAGTCAGCTGGTAAAAACTATACTGTTCTGCCGAACTTTTACTGATTAAGGCTGTTCTTTGATTTTAGAATGTTCCCCCAATTTATTATGTATTTTATCAGTTTTGGTTGAAATTGTTGTACTTCATTGTGTTTATGCTTTTATTGTAAATTGCTGTGACTACCCGTTGATTGGAGGAGGGATTTAGAAATATTTTAAATAAATAAAAATCAATAATAGAATTTAATTAAAATTAGTCTGCTTGTATGATCTGTTTATATATGTGTGGTAGGAGGTCTGCCTGTTCCTTGGCCAGGATAGGATAGCGTTCATCCTACTAATTTCTCTGGCGAGTTTTTAAATGGGCTTCTAGCTCTTATGTCAAAATTACATTGAATATGCTGATAATCCTGCCCTTCACATGCATAAACCTCTGCTATATATAATTAGACATACCCAAAGAGTATAATTGTTTGCTTGCTCCTATCATATTAACAAATTTAGTATGTGGCTCATTTACCCCTAATAAATTGCTATATTGGTTAGAAGAATGTTATTCCTCATTATGTCATTTTTTTTCAGTATGACATTTTTTTGAAACTGTGCTTCAAGAGGAATAAGCCCCTTGTGGTATTATATTGCAGAATTAGTATTAGAATGTCTTTCTGAGTACTGTTCAAAGGCATTAATAATGGAGTTTCTCACCTGCTGAACAAACAGTTAATAAAAAGGGTATTGGTCCTTAGTCAGTCTTACACATTGCCTTAGCCAGCGACATGATCAATGACAGATATCCAGACTTGGGTAGATTTATATGATTATGCTGCCAAGTCAAAGCAATGATTATTGGTCGTATTAGATTCATGGCTTGATATACAACCATGTGTGCTGTGCGTGTACGTGTGCACTTAATGCATCTAAATAAACAATTCTTAGTTTGCATTGTAGTTTGTTATTCTGCCTTGCTTGTTCTTCTCAGATTACCACACTTTTTAAGATTATGGCTTCCACATGGAAAGTAAAACTGAGCTCTATCTGTATTGCAGTGGAGGGTTAGCTGCCTTGAGCACCAATTTTAGTGGAAATGCGTAATATAAATTTAATAAATAAATAATACATAAATGACTTGAACGTACAGGGTGATGGGAAAGAAAGCACTTCTAGTTAGTGATACACACTGATATATTTGGAAATGCTCCTGCTGCTTGGATATTTGTCACAACACTACTAGCCTGAGACAATACAAAGCAGTGCCCCCTTTCCCCTTTACTCCAGGTGTTCTGTCTAGCTTCACCGCTATGAGATGAAGTTGATTTCAAGTTGCTTTTTGTAAAAATGTTCAGTGTCGCTTCACCATGGTCTTGAGGACCTCTGGAAAGCGCGCCCCTGACCACTTGTTAAAATCAGTAATCTTACGGAGACTTCTTTTAGCTAATATACCTTAGAACTGAGTCATATATTATGTCAGCTAGCTTCCCATATACTCCAATAGGCTCTGAGCTTGATGAAGATATTGACCCAGTGTGTATGGCTGCTGGGCAAATTCATGTTGGGCATCATTAGCAAAGGATTCAAAAATAAAGTGACTAATATCATAGCACGTTTATAATGGCGTGACCTACATCTATGATCTAACCAGACTTGAAATATTCAGTACAGTTCTCATTACTCTATCTCAAACATGATATTGCAGAGCTAGAAAAAGGGCAGAAAGGGACAACCAAATGATCAAGAAGATGGAGCTGTTTAGCTTAGAAAATTGGTAAGTAGGGAGAACATGATACAGGTGTATGAAATTATGAATGGTGTGGAGAAAATTGAGAGAGATGTTCTTCTCTCTCATAGTATTAGAACCGGGATCATCCAGTGAAGGAGAGTGGTGGAAGATTCAGGACAGATAAAAGGAAGTACTTATGCACATAGCATGTAGTCAGACTACTGTGTTCGTTACTACAAGATGTAGTGATGTCTGCCAACTTGGATGGCTTTAAAAGGGGATTAGACAAATTCATGGAGAATAAGGCTATCAATGGTTACTAGTCATAATGGCTATATATTATCTCCAGTATCTGAGGCAGTATGTCTCTCATTACCAGTCGCTTAGAAACACAAGGTGCTGTTATGCTCATGCCCTGCTTATAAGCTCCCGATAGGCTCCTGGTTGGCTACTAGACTTGATAGGCCTTTGGTCTGATCCAAAATGCTAGACTTGATAGGCCTTTGGTCTGATCCAGTTATTATTAATCTGTTAAGATTTTGTTACTTAGACTGCAATCCTGTACCCACGTACCTATACTCACCTACCACCCTGTGCCCACCTTGTGTGCCGCTCTCCAAATCCCTGCCAGTTACCCACCTCTGTTCAGTTCCCTGGTCAAGCCGGCGAGAGGTCTACAGGCACCCAGTAAGTAGAGCACAGTCACCCAACTCCTCAGAGAGCCGACATTTTGTTTTACATAAAACAATGGCAACTCGTTGTTTTATGTAAAAGACATTTTACGTAAATGGCAGCTGTAAAGCAGCCATAAAACAATGAGCCACCATTTTTATACAAAATGCAAGCTCACTGAGGAGTTGGGCAGCCACGCACCACTCTCCAGCTCGACCACGGAGCCAAACCTGGTGGGTAAGTGGCTGAGATCTGTGGATGGGAGTCCGGGAGGCCAAGTGTGTGTGGGGGAGTTCACCAGACTCCACTCCCCTCTCGGACTCCTGTGACTTCCCTACTGACACATTTCTATAATGTGTCAGTGGTGAGCAGCCCACCACTGACATCCCTGCCTTATGCACTTGGATGTAGTACAATTTATGGGGTGTACTGCAAACTCTACACAAGAACTGGCTAGACTGGGCAGTAGATTTCTAGGGCAAAGTTTAAAAAAGGCTGAACAGCTGGCTGGCCAAGAGAGCCAAACAAATGTTCTCTCTTGGTATACCTGAACAGCTGGCTGGCCAAGAGAGCCAAAGAAATCAAAGCACTGAAGACAGGATCTCAGTAATCCACTCTGTAATCCACTCCCTGCACCTGTAATTCAGGGAGGAGCAGAAAAAAAGATGCTAATCTGAGTTGTTCCAGGCACCTGTTCTGAGGATATTAACCCTTACAATAACCACTTAACTGTAGGCTTCAAGGCTGAGACTGAATGAAGTCACAAAGAAGTGGTGGACCTAGGCATGGATGAAAGGGACTTACCTTGTCCCGCAGCTTGCTTCACGGTGGGGGGGAGATGCTTCGGTTTTCCCCCCGAAGTTCAGGCGAGGGGGGGAGGCGCCCCATCCCTCGCTGGCGAAATTCAGGCCGGGGAGGAGCACCCTGTCTCCCCGGCCGCAAAAAAAAAAGTAAACAAAAAGACACCCGTGATAGGCTACGTAACTATTTACGTAGCCTATCATGGCTAGATTTCCAAAGTCAGCCGTGATAGGCTACGTAAATCGTCACATAGCCTATCACGGGTGACTTTGGAAAAAAAAACAAAACGCGTACGCAAATGGCGGCGGCCCATGGGCGCCGCCATTTGCGTTCCTTATTTTGGCACGTCTAGTCTATGTAAAGATTTACGTAGACTATGGCGAAAATAAGGGCAACGCAAATAGCATTCCCTTATTTTCGCCGTAGTCTACATAAATCTTTACGTAGACTAGACGTGCCAAAATAAGGAACGCAAATGGCGGCGCCCATGGGCCGCCGCCATTTGCATACGCGCTTTTTTTTTTCTTCCCAAAGTCACCCGTGATAGGCTATGTGACGATTTACGTAGCCTATCACGGCTGACTTTGGAAATCTAGCCATGATAGGCTACGTAAATCGTCACATAGCCTAACACGGGTGTGTGTGTTTTTGTTTACTTTTTTTTATTTTGTAATGGCGGCAGCCGGTCGGGAGACCGGCCACCACCCCCGCCCCCGCCGAACCACTGCCGGGACCCGCCGCAGAGAGGGACATTCGCCGAAGGTAAGTCCCATCCCGGGGGGGCGGGGGGCCGGCGGAGAATTTCCCCAACACTTTCGGGGGGCCGAATGCGTCGGCACTCGGCCTCCTGAAGATTCGTGGAGAAATTCTCCTCCATCCCTAGGTGGACCCTGGGTTCTAGAGACTTCTGTAGCACCCAGGGTCTATGGTGCATAATGGGTGTCGCAATGTACTTTTGCTCCCAGTTCCAAGCTGAAAGTAGAATTTACACCACCCATGGGTTTAACCGTGTGGTTTCTGTTTTTCTTGGGTGAGGCTGAAAGTACACACTGTCCATAGAGCAGAAACAACATGTATAGTAACAATCCGTGTGATTTTTTTAAAATGCTGAAATTAATGAATTTGTTTTAGCTTCACTAACACACAGCATTATTTTGTACATGCAGAAGATTGGGGCAGTATTCTTGGTTAATGAGCAAGACAAATAAGCACATTCAAATGGGAAACTCTTTATTAGATAATATGTGAGAGCAAATTATATTTAAACAGTGCAAAATTGTTGGCTTTTTCATATATTATAATTAATGACAAGATTAAATAATTATATTCTTTATAAAAGTCATCTAAACCTGTTCCTTTTTCATTATATATAAACAAAGAATGTCTACAGATGCAGTACATAGTAATGAGAGCATTTTGCTTTCACGTTAGAAGTACAGGTATGAAAATAGGGTGAACAGACTAAAATGTATTCAACTAAATTTAGTACATTTAATAAATCAGCAAATTATATTACACTGTATCATCTTTTTTTTAAAAAAGCTAAAGGCCATTGAGTATTAGAACTGTGAATGAACTCGGGATATTATCTGCTTTGCCTCTATTCAGTCTCTAAGAGAGAGTTCCTGCTGCTGATGACTCCGAATAAAAGCCTTCCGTTCTGTAACAAAAGGATTAGTGTGGGCTTACATGACCATGGTTCTTTGATGCGATTGCTTGAGATGGTATTATAATTACATTTTCTGAAGTTGCTGTCTTCAGTTCCTGTAGATATTTCACAGTGGGGAAAATTGGTGTAAAACAACCTACACATGGAGAAACTTGATCCCCATTTCATAGGAGGCATTATGGTTATTGACCTGTTGCTTCCAACAAACTGTCGTCTTTTGTAGAGCCTGATAAATATATAAGTAATGAATAGAAATAATAATTTGATAATGGATATTTGACAGTTGATAACTGAGCCCATACATCACTTACGTTTAATAACAAGCTAGACAACATTAACGCAATTAGCTTGGGGAAAAGAGGATGAGGCATCTCTTGGGGAAACCTTAACTACTGGCATGCCACCTCAAAATTTGCTTATCAAATAGTTGATCTTTTTTCCACCAATGTGTGAATATATGTTGAGTATACAGTAATTAAGATGGTGACTCAAGTGTTGATTCTTCTGAAGCACTTGTAACTCCTCATCGAAACCTGAAGTGAAGTTACCACAAAAAGTCAAAATGATGTAAAATAATATATTGCAGTTCTTCAATATGCTGTGTCGAGGGAAAGGTGAGTCAGTGAATCAAGAAAAAGCTACAAAATCAGTGTTCTGAATTCTTTTAACTTTCATATCAAGCTTCAGGAGTCAGCATATTATGAAAACTGGGAATTGAGATATTTCAAGTTCCAGAAAGCAACTTTTCTGGCTCCAAGGGGAAAGCAAGCAAAGAGAAAGAATATGTGATGGTATTGCTCTGAGGACTAGACTGGATTATGTAAGAATTAATTCTTCTGTAGGTAAAGCTGAAATTCTAATTCAAGAAGATAGTAGACCCTGACCTTTCCAGTCACCACAAGTGATAGCTCACCGTGCACTATTAATCTACCATAATCCAGTGTGCAACAAGCAGAAAACACGAACTAGAAATAAGTGTGGGGCCAATAACTAAAATATATTATCTCATCCACAGGCTACACATCAACTAAAAAAATAACACACATATATGGAGTATATTATCACGGAATGAGTTAAATATTTGTAAAATGGGTAATCTAGCTTGTCTTAGAAGATGGGCTAGGAAACTAGATGGAGTACACTAGTGAGGCTATAGTTGATGGCTATATGCTGCCTCCAGTATCAGAGGCAGTATGCCTATATACAGCAGTTGCTGGGGAACACGAGTGGGAGGGTGCTATTGCACTCATTTCCTATTTGTGGGTTTCTCACAGGCAGCTGGTTGGCCACTGTGTGAACAGAATGCTGGACTAGATAGACCCTTGGTCTGAACCAGCATGGCTCTTCTTATGTTCTAATCCTTAATCCACCACAAAATTGTCAGTTAAGTAGAGTGACTACCCATGCCCCAATTGGGTCTTCAAGAATTGGTGATTTTAGAAATTTTAGCAAGCCTACCTGGGATCAAAGTTTTAAACTTTATTCAATCCAGACTTTTAAAGTTCTAACTGGAGAGTCCAGAAGAGCAACAAACTTCCCTGAGTCAAAGCCTTTTTTTCCATCTAGGCCCTTGAACCTCTATTTGCTTTGCTAACTCCTCTACCCCAAAGGGAGGATTGCTGAAAAAGAAGAAGAGTTCTAGCAGGGCAGGCTGATAGGAAATGGAATTCTTGACTCACATTCACTTTCCAACCTCTCACGACAACATTCTTAATTTTAAAATATTCACAAAGTTGTTTTATATTTGGCTATGCCCCCTCCCTCTCACACAGAAAGTATGGACTTTAAACATTTTGCTCAGGGAAAAGAAAACCCACAGGCAGGGAAGGGAATGAACTTGCTCTGTCCAAGACTATGTCAACAGGGGCAGATCTTTGCATACAGAGTATGCTCTATTCCTCCCTCTTCATAAATGAATGTTTCCTCCCTCTGGGTATATCCTTTGATTAAAGGTTTTTTAAAAATCCTGAAAGTTAATTTGCTAAATATTTCTTTTCTGTTAACCTAGCACAAGTTAAATATGGAGACAATAAGATAATAACTAGGTAGTCTGGGCCTACTCATAAAAAAATCTAGGTAGGCCAAGCCCCCCCCCCCCCCCGAATTCCACCCTTGTTTGAGGGAATACTCTGCACTATTCAGTAAACGTATGCAGATTGATACAAATTTATTGTGTAAGGATGGTGCCATTTTTTTGCTTCATAATGGCTGGCAGTTGGAGAACTGAGATTGGTATCATTATATATGATGGTCAAGACTGAACAGGCTATTTATTTTAGGAAGAAAAAGCTTCATTTCCTTCTCGCACTTTGCACGTGGCAATCTGAATATGTAAACCAGAACTCTACATGTTGAAACCTGATTAACTGTTGAGATGAGATGAATCTTGCCATGGAGGGGGGTGGGTGTTTTTGTTGGATGTGCATTGAGGCGCAAAAATTGGTAACAGGACTTATAATTCTTTATTTTTATATTTATAAAAAAGCCACATAAACACTAGTTCCGGCTGTTATGTATTCATTTTGAGATAAGAGAAGCATTACACTTAAAAATGATTTGGGTAGATACTTTTCCATTAGCCTTCCATTAAGGAACAGATAGGCAGACAAGCAAGATTGATCCTTATGTTTAAGTCATATTAAATTTGAATTCCTGACTTTGCTCAATTGTTCTCTTTCATGATGCTGGACAAGCACCAGTCCAAATTACCCCAATTTTCCAGGCTTCAGTAGGCTTGTGGAATGCGCACAAGTCAGATGGCAAATCGCCTAAAGTGACTTTCCTGTATGCAATTTCCACAGCAACATTTAAGCCACTCCAGGGCATGGGCTAATAGAGTTTCAGATCAGAGCTACGGCAAGTCAGGGGGGAACATATCCCAATGATTAATTAAAATGAAAATAACAGAAATATTAGTACCTTTCTATAGTAATCACTCTTAAAGAGAAGAATTCAGTTTATTAAAACATACAAATCTCATAGGACCCTGTCACAGCTACTAGTGGCAATGCAAAACAGCTATGCTGAGTGTGTTTTAGAAACTGGTTTGCAGCTTTAATTTCTTCACTTGATTGATTGGTATGGAAGGAATGCACCTGGTAGAAATTCCCAGCCTGGAAACCCAGAGGAAGTCACGTTGTCAATTTGCCTTTTGCAAGGAGGAGGCAGGTAACAGACAGCTTAATCGTCATAAGAGTGTTGATTTTGAATAGCAGCCCTGGCTTTTTACTCTTAGAAGTGGGCGCTGCATCATTAAAGCCAGATGCATGCATAATGGTATGTTTCAAAAAGGTATGCTAGGGATCAGATTGATAACCATCATCTTGCTTCTGTTTTGTATTGAGGAGCCAAGGTACCTTGATGCTTCTCTATCGTGTATGAATAGACGTTTGTTTCCATGCTTTCTTTTAAACAAAAAACAAAAAACACTGACTAGAAATTCCGTGAGCCTAATCAATAAACTGTGTTCCATCATTAGTTGAGATGTAAGTAGAACATGAAATACCCAATCACACAGCTCTGCAGAGTTGGGAGCGGGGCAGAGGGAAGGAAACTCAGTAAGGTAATTGTCATACTAGGTCATTTTGTGCCTTTGCTTTTGAACTTGGATAGGAGACAGATTTAATTTTCCTAGCTACAGTATAAAGTTTACTTATACAATATAGAGAGAACAGATTCCTTGATTTGAACATGAGCACTACTTTACCAAAAAAAAAAAAAATGTGGATGTGTATAAACAACTCCTTACAGATTTAAAGAGGAAGACCTCCAAAAATACTCCTTTGGGCTTGTTGTTTTAATTTCAGTGGTTGAAACAATCATAGTTGAAGGAGCAACAAAATGGGCAGTCTTAAGTTCCGAATGTAAGATCATGACTTGAGCCTTCTGTTTTTGTAATTTTAAGCTTGTAATACAATCTGAGCACAAAATTAGACATCAGTTTTAAGTTCCAGTTTTAAAACTCTCAATCTGCCGAACGTGTACTTTTGGGGAGGTTTTGACTTTGCTATGAAGAATTGCACAAACATTATGTTTGTAGAACAGTAGTGATGGCGCTGAAATCAGTAATTACTTAGTTTGGTACAGGGATGTTGTCCATCTCGTAATGCTTGGCTGTATTACAAAATGCGCACCATTTCCTTCCTCCTGATGTTCTCCTGTGTCTCAGAGTGTTAAATGAGATTCTGAGCATGGGCATTCAGTGGCTCAGTTGCATAAAGCCAGCTGCTTTAATGCTAATCTTTTAAAGACTGCCATGCCACAGCTGCTTTGTGAGGCAGGCAACTTGAGCACACTTCTATCTGATCAGTAGGTTGCCACTATCAAGATTACATGGTAACCACATCGGAAGCTAGCCCTCCAGGATAGGTCTCTGGACACACACCACTCACCTTTTACTCTCTTTTTATTGCCACTACCTGCTCATAGTTAACCCCAGCAGAGGTGAGCAGGCTTCCTCCACTCCAAAGGTGCTTGCTCAGGATGTTGGGGGCAGAGTTTGGGGGCAGAATTTGATGGGTTTTCCTAGGTTTGGCACCCTGGACTTTGTTTCAGTTCCCGCTGTGGTGCCTGACTCAATCTGCAGCGAGTTGGGCCAGTTTGTGGACTTTTGCAGGCATTTTGCACATTTTCCCGCACAGGTTCTGCAGTTTGCGCACATTTCTGAGCAGTTTGCACAACTTTCTGAGTAGTTTGTGCAAATTACAGCTTAATTTGCACAGTTTGGCCAAATTTGTGCAAATTCATCTAATTTGCACTGATTGCTTTGAAATTTGCACAATTTGCTTAGAAAAGTGCACAAATTGCAGAACCTGCAGGGAAAAAAATGCAAAAAAAGGGCCCAGAGTTCAGGGAAAAGCCTGTAGTTCACCTTGCAAATGCAAAACAAGTCATACATGCCGCAGAACTCTGTCGATTCAAGTCAAAAAAGAACCAGATTTCCCAGCAATGGATATCCCTACTCAGGACTTGGAGGCTAACTAGCTAAGGTCCCTGTCTCTGCTGTTCATCACTTAGCCCGTCCTTCCCTCTGTGCCTCACTTAGTAAACATGACCCAAACAGTCTAGACATCATGGAATAAAGCTCAAAGGTGTAAATAGGAACCAATCCAGCCCAATAGTCCAACTGAGCAAGTTAATTAAAATAAGGATAAAAACAGGGTAGAGGAAAGAAAGAAAGAAAGAAAGAAAGAAAAAGAAAGAAAGAAAGAAAGAAAGAAAGAAAGAAAGAAGTGAGCATTCACAATAAAAACAACAAAACAAAACCAGCAGTCCTGGTTGGGATAAAATCTACACGGTACAATCTAAGAGAGCACTACACTTACGTCGGGGTCCCTGGTTGACATTCTGTAGAACATCTTGCATTGCATTGGTCAAGATGATTGGAGAGGGATAAGGAAGAGACAACTAAAAAAGGCATGGTTTTAAGGCATTTGGCTTGAGGTGATTTTGACAGCAGCAATTGAATTGGCCAATGAGCATCAAGTCACATAGGAAAGAGAGGCTCAAGGAAGAGGACAATTGGTGCCAGCGCTTCGCTTGGGAAGATGAAAAGTGGCAGGGATGTGCCTAATCCATCCCTACCAGATAGCTTTGTGTATCTGGGAGAGGAGGGGCAGCTGAATGGGACATGACAGGACAGTTTGCACCAAATGGAGGCTGTTTCCAGTAGGGATGTATGAAAGGCACTTACCTTTTGCGGATTATGTTTATGGTTGAGGGGGAGGTGTTCCGTCCCTCCCCCGAGAATCCTCGCCGGGGGGGGGGAGGCGCTCCGTTCCTCCCCCCCTGGAATCCTAGCCGGCCGGCTGTGCTCCGCAGGGATTCTGCGGAGCCGCCGGCCGGCTCCACCAGCAGCCGGACATCCGGCCGCGGGCTAGCAGGGATGCAAATGGCGGCGGCCATAGCGCCATTTACGTAGCCTATCACGGCTGACTTGGAAAAAAAAATGCGCGTACGCAAATGTGGCGGCCACGGCCGCCGCCATTTCCGTTCAATATTTTGGCAAGTCTTCGTCTACGTAAACATTTACGTAGACTAAGATGGCGAAAATAAGGGGAACGCAAATAGCGTAGACGCTATGCTATTTGCATTCCCCTTATTTTCGCCGTCTTAGTCTACGTAAATGTTTACGTAGACTAAGACATGCCAAAATAAGGAACGCAAATGGCGGTGGCCGTGGCCGCTGCCATTTGCGTACGTGCGTTGTTGTTTTTTAAAGTCAGCCGTGATAGGCTACATAAAGATTTACGTAGCCTATCACGTTTTTTTTTAAACCTAGCCGTGATAGGCTATGTAAATCTTTACGTAGCCTATCATGTTTTTTTTTAACTGGAAATGGCGGCGGCAGCCGGTCGGAAGACCGGCCGCCGCTGGAGCCGCTGCCGGAGCCGCCGCCGCCAGGAAGATCCACCCAAGGTAAGTCTTGTCCTGGGGGGGCGGGGGGGTAGGCCCCGAGATCCGTGGCGGAATTTTCGTACATCCCTAGTTTCCAGCCACTACAGTGTGGCAGCAAAAAAACCCACAGCAGAGTGGCAGGAAAAACATTGGTGGTCCCCCTACCCAGGTTTAGAGAGAAAAGGGGGAGTGTGATGCTCTGAAACCTGGGGGGGTTGACATGTTAGCTTTTTCTGTAGCTTGGAAACAAGCTAAATTTGACTCTGTAGTGGTTTGCTGCATAAGAGGGCAGGTATCAGAGCATAATTTTATTTATTTATTTATTTATTTATTTATTAAATTTATTAATCGCCCATCTGGCTGGTCACCCAGCCACTCTGGGCGATGTACAACACACCATAAAACAATTTAAAACAATAAAATTCTACCATAATTTTTTTTTTTAAATACCCTAACCCACCCCAAATCATGACAGCTACCACCCCCCGTTTTCTCTCTAATCAGGGTAGGGGGACACCAGACCTGTGAGTGAGTTATTTGGCTGGGGGGAGGGGGTGACCAGATGAGACCTCCCATTATTGTGAGCAGGGAACCTGCTTTTCTGAGTAAACACAGGTAGGTGAGTCAAGTGGTTAGGCAGATGGGAAGAGAAACCTTTCTCTTGGGATTGTAATAAATTCATGCTCAAGCCTCAGGTCCAAATTGAAAGAAGATATTTATTAAAGGAATATAATCAGAGACAAAAAAGGAAAACAGATCAGGTACTTGAAAATAAACACATGGTAAAAACCTTGCTAACCTATGCTAAACCTTTTACAGGCAAAATACTCACTGTGCAGGGGTCAGCTGGAGAGTTGCAACATGTACAGCATCTTCAGGTGTTCATAGGAGGAGATGATCAGAGGGACCAGAGGGACACATGGATATAGGAAACTTAGTTCATTTTTATGGTGCTTAGACAGGGGCTAGGCATCTCAGGTAAACAAGTTTTGCCAATCCCATGAGGTTCACATAGCCAGGACGACACTTCTAATACCTTTTGTGTCCAGGAAATGGGTTAGAAAAAACCCTCTTGTCGTTTGGGCTTGAGATGGGGTTAGAAAAGGGTTCATCAAAAAGGAGATGGCTTTAGCTATCTCTGGCCAACTTGATACATGAAGTATCAAGCATCGACTTGATATCTATTTTGTGGATCTGGAAGCCATAGAAAAGATATGTGCTATTCTAAATGGGCTATGGATGCTTATCGCTTTAGAGAAATAGATACGAAATTAAACTCTGTATTGCAGTGAACTGTGGGTAGAAATCAACTAGTGTGTCTTCACCGATGGGAGGCTTCCATCAGTGGAAAGTGGAGGGGGATTTTCTGTGATTCCCTCTGCGGTGCTTGTGCCACCTACCCCACTATTCCAAAGGGTCCCCCAACACTCTGGATCAGATTTGGGGGGGGGGAGGTGTAGGTGTCTCCAAATCAGAGAGAGAAGCTGAAAATTTCCTCCTCCCCATTACACTTGACAGAAGCTTTCTTTTTGCAGAGGCACACAAGTTGGATTCCACACAATGTGATCAGACCACCCAACCAAGCTGTCTTTGATCTGGTGGACATCTTCTCTGCTTCATTCATTTCTTGTTTCTTGCAAATATTTTATGTGGTTGTTGTTTTCCCCTAGCCATATGTTTAAAAACCTCTTGTTCCCAGGTTATATGAGTGATGGTGGTTGAATTTCCAGAAAGCTCTGATGGGGTGGTGGTATTGAAGGGTGCTGGCAAGGTAGGTAGACCAAACTGTAATTCCCAAGGGGCAATAAATTTGCAGAAAACAGATGAGCATTTCCAAATCACTATTGAAAGAGCTTGCAAATAATGATCCAATTCTTAATCTAACCAAGAGAAGTTTGGCAATCATTAGATCTGAATGGTGGGAAGGAAATGGGGCTCAGAGAGTTATCTTAAATTGTAGAATGTCTTTTAAGTCCAGATTCTGAAAAAATATTGATGATAGCCAACACAATTGTTGCCTTTACCGATTAGCTAAACCCTAAGACCCATATATATAATCTTGGTTCTTTCAGTACTTAATGTTAGATCAAATGGCATATTTTAAACTTATTTGCCATATTTGAGTTTATTATTTTAAAATTTATCTGTCACCACAAGGCACTCAAGGCAGCTCACATCAGCAGTTGTTTTCAATCATAAGCATGTGCTGAATTCTACCTCCATAAAAACAATAACATACGTATCTTAATGACATGTGGCAGAAACCATGCTCAGTAACTGCTGAGGGCAGTTCACCAACTTGGGCAGAGGAAGTTTCTTCCTATAGAGGTTCTTTACTGTAGTCTTTTAATTTCCACTTCTTCGGAAGAGCTTGTTTGTTTGTTTGTTTTACGAGAAATGCTATCTGTAGCCCTCCTGTGAAGAAATCTTGGTTTTGACATCTGGCGCCTGCTAGAACCATTGCTTGAGATTCAATATCGCATATAGTTGGTTTTGTTACTTTCCTGTTTTGTCAAGGTGTGTGTGAAAGCATGTTTTCCACATTGGTGACTCTGAAGTCACGGTTGTCTCTTCTTGAGTAGAACATCAGTTGTATGAAAGAGACCCAGCAGATCATTTACCACTGATGGAGGTTTTCTATCAGCTCAAACATGCAATGTACACACTCAGCTGTGGCTCAAGTGCTGACTAATAATTACATCCAGTTATTTGAATGCATGGGTGACCTTGTGCTTAGATTCAGACAAATCCAATACAAATCATAGTACTGAGTCAGACCTGTGGTCCATACAGCCCAATATTGTCAACACTGGCTGGCAACCAACCATTCCCCAGGGTTTCAAGCAGGATTTTTTTTCCAGACCTACCTGGAGATGCTAGTGGGTTGAACTTAGAACCTTTTGCATACAAACTGTGTGCTCTACCACTGGGCCATGGCCCCTCTTCACACTGGAAGGAGGATTGAGACATTGGCACCTTGTTTGTGGATCCTCCTGTTCCTAGAATGTTATATCGAGTAGTTAAAATAAACAACATTAAGAATAATTCCCATTTTATAAACATGCGCTCACCACTTACTTGTCTGTAGCAGCAACAACAAAAACACCAACAACTACTTAGCTCTGTTTTTCAAACACTAGTGCCCAGAGACATTAATTTCAGGAAGTTTATTTTAACTTATTTCCCAGTAACAGTCTTTAATTTGCGCGCATTCAATCTTTATCAGCATAATTTTTCTAGATAGCACAGTTCCAGTGGAGACCTGTTTTATTTAATTTTGTATACTGATTCTGCATAAACATCAGCCTCTCAAATCACTTTGCTGCCAAATGATACCACTTGTTCTTTAGCACTTCATTATGTTACTTAGCGTTGCGTGCTCTTACGCTTAAACATTCATAAGTATGGTGTCGTCCATTCTGAACTCATATTATGTTTTGACCTTGTCTAAGCACATTTGTTGGATACAGCTGTATGCAGTAAACTGTCCCTAGAAAGATTTATGTAAGTTTACTGCCCTCTCTGTAAAAGCGAATCTTGATAGATAAGCACTATGGTGGTTACTTGTTTATTTAGCTCTTTTTAAGTGCAAAGTACTTTACAATCGTTATCTTGTTTGGCCTTAAAAGCACCCCTAAATTGCTCCTATTCTCATTTTATATATTGGGAACTGAGACTGGAAAAACGTGACTTTCCTAAGGCCATCCATTAAGTCCATGCTTTGTTTGTTGTTTATTCGGTCAGTCGCTTCCGACTCCTCGTGACTTCATGGACCAGCCCACGCCAGAGCTTGCTGTCGGCTGTTGCCACCCCCAGCTCCCCCAAGGTCGAGTCCGTCATCTCCAGAATATCATCCATCCATCTTGCCCTTGGTCGGCCCCTCTTCCCTAGCATCAGCATCTTCTCCAGGGTATCGTGTCTTCTCATGATGTGGCCAAAGTACTTCAGTTTTGCCTTTAAGATCATTCCCTCAAGTGAGCAGTCTGGCTTTATTTCCTGGAGTATGGACTGGTTTGATCTTGCAGTCCAAGGCACTCTCAGAATTTTCCTCCAGCACCACAGTTCAAAAAGTCCATGCTTTAGCTGACATTAAAACCCAGTTCACCTTGGTCTAACTCCAGTTCTCTTCCAAACAGAGCATCGTGGTTCTGAATTAATTGAGGCTATACCCACTTACCTCAGAGTAAGTCTCTGTGGGGCCTGTATAAGATTGTACTGCATGGTGTAGTGGTTCCAGTCCCCACTCAGCCATGGAAGCTCACTGGGTGACTTTGGGCCAGTCACAGACTCTCAGCCCAACCTACCTCACCGGGTTGTTGTTGTGAGGATAAACTGGAGAGGAGGTGGATAATGTAAGCTGCCTTGGGTTCCTTGGAAGAGGAAAAAAGGCAGGAAATAAATGCAATAAATAAATAAATAATTGCACTGTTAGCCATATCATTGGTTTGTACTGGTATTTTTCAAGGCCTGTATTCTGGGAATAGCTGGTGACATTCCTGTACATTCCAGTTGGAATCCTTTATTAGTGGGACCACACTAGGAATATTGTGTACAGTTCTGGTTGTTCCATCTCAAACAGGATATTGTAGAGCTGGAAAAGGTGCAGAAGAGGGCCCCCCAAATCATCAGGGGGCTAGAGCAGCTCCCCTATGAAGATAGGTTACATTGTCTGGGGCTTTTTACTTCAGAAAAAAGGCAATGAAGGGAGGACATGAAAGAGGTGTATAAAAATATGAATAGTGTGGAGAAAGCGGATAGGGAGACATTTTTCTGCCTCTTCCATACTAGAACCCGGGGTCATCTGATGAAATGGAGTGGTGGGAGATTCAGGACAGATAAAAGGAAGTCCTTCTTCACAGAGGACGTAGTAAACCTATGATGTTCGCTACCACATAATGTAGTGGGTTTAAAAGGGGATTTGACAAATTCATGGAAGATGAAGCTATCTTGAGCTACTAGTCATGATGGCTATATGCAGCGTGCCTCTGAATACCAATTGCTGAGAAACAGAGAAGGCTATTGCACTCATCTCCTGCTTGTGGGCTTCCCATGGGCATCTGGTTGGTTATTGTGGGAAAGAGGATGCTGGGCTAGATAGGTCTTTTGGTTTGATCCAACAGTGCTCTTCTTATGTTCAGTTTATGGGTTTGGTTGCAAAGTAGTAGAATCCTCATTAAATAGGAGGAATTCACTTCCCATGGCATTCCACCTGATGTTGGAATGGATGCTACATGGAACATTGTCCACTTCCTCAAACTATATTTGCTGACAGCAAAGGACGTCATTTAAGCACAGGCTGGGGTGTTTAGTCACAAGTAGTCATTCTGCTACTCTTTGTGGTTTCAAACTGCTTCAAAGTACAGCAAAATATTCTAGGAAGCTGAGGAGCTTCTCTATCCTTTTCCCACGAAACAACACCACATGTAAATGCACCCTTAGTGTTGTTTAATTCTCATTACATCAGAGTTGCAGAGGCTGTGTAGGGGTGTTCCCCCCCTCCCCCCAATCTGGCATCAAAAAAGCTAACAGTTAGGCTGAACTCTCAGTTAGAAATACCTGGTGGAAAAGAGGAGTAAGAAGCACTGATAAGCCACATTGAGAAAGAACATTTGACATCTGCAAGGATGTTCGTATGAGTCTCCATACATTTATTCCAGGACTATGACTAGCTGCTCACCATTTGAGTAGGGTAGTGGCCCCTGTGCCACCCAGTTGCTGAGGAGCTCTTAACCATGATTGACAGGAGCCCAGGAGAAGTTTTGCAATAGCTTTGCACAGTGTTTTCCACCGTTAGTTCCTTGGTGATAAAAATTCAAGGATCCTAGCCTGGCAAGAACACTGCGATTCAAAGGGCTACTGCAATAGTTCCTCAGCTCGCTGTCTGGGCTGGGAAAGAGAATTGCAGCAGCTATGGGAGTAGAAGCTCGTTGGATGAGCACACTCAGTTGGGGGATAGGGAAGGGGAGCAGAAGACTGGAGATTGAGGGGCAGAGCCCAAGCAGGCCCAGTCCAAACCTGCAACACACTCACACGCCTCTCTGGAGATCCATTTGCTCTCACGGGTATTCTGGGGCCTGCATATCTTAACAGCATTGGCTCCCACTGTCACAGCAATCACAGTGCCTCCTGTAGCTATGGTGCTTGCACTCCCCACCTGCTGCCAGTTCACTGGCAGCAAGGCACAGCCAGTCCGCTGTGCCTGGTTAGCTTTTCCTCCATCGCACATGAAATGCCACCCAGAACTTGGAGTTACTGTTCTTGGCAGAACATATCACATCAGGTGGCACAGTCTTCTCTGTCTCTCATTGGCAGGTCCTAGAATTTCTTTGCAAGTGTGTGTTTTCTCACTCTCTTCTGAAGAAGGGTCTGGGGAAACAGTTTGGTGGCGAGACTGTGGCGTATTCTGTTTTAACTGTGCTTTTGATTGGCTTCAGCAAATATCACAAGATCTTAGGAGATGTTGACATGCCATATAGCTTCTGGGGAATAAGTTTGCATAACCATTTTCAATCATGATAGCCTCAGTGTTTTCATCGTGGAAATAGGCTTACAGCCCAGGCCAGACACCCTGTCCCTGGTAAAGGGTACCAGTTTTCCCCATCCACTACCACGGCCATGTTTGAAGGCAGGAGGCTACTGTTAAATTGTTTGCAAGGTTATGTTTAACCAAACAGCCTCCAGCATTAAATGTTTGGAGAAATACCTACGTTAAACTCAGACTACACAATATTATTTTTTTTTCTTTATTATTCTTTTTTCTTCTTCTTTATTATTTAACTTTTTTTCCCCCAACAGTCATGCATGCATAGACATCATTAGGTTGTTTTTGGCGATCTTCATCATCTTTTTCTAAAATAAAATACAGCCCTAAAGGCTGCAATGTGTTATGTGTAGCAGAAGAACAGTAGCTCCTTCACCTTTTCCCCTCCAGAACCTTCTTTGCAAAAAATCACATACCCCTCCAGCTGTCTCCTTGCAGTGGAAAATATATGGGTATTGTTTACCTTTAGCTCCACTCTGTGCTCTCTTTTGACTTTCTAATAAAGAACGTATAGCAAACATATTAAGTAAGAGAAATGCAAATAGCACTGAAAAATTACAATATATATGGTACAAAGAGGCATACCTGGCAAGGCACCAGAAGCTGACTTCCTGAATGTACAACTGGCAGTCAAATATAATTTATTTTTTATTTATTTATTTATTTATTTATTTCTATACCGCCCAATAGCCGAAGCTCTCTGGGCGGTTCACAAAAACTAAAACCAAGCAACACACAATAAAACAATTTAAAATATATAGAACATTAAAACCACAATATAACAATACAACCACAATAAAACCTAGCAGCAGTACAGGAGTTTAAAATACAGATTTAAAACAGCAAAGATAAAAATTTAGAAAGCTAAAATGCCTGGGAAAATAAAAAGGTCTTCACCTGGCGCCGAAAGGAGTACAATGTAGGCGCCAGGCGAACCTCACTAGGGAGCTCATTCCAGAGCCGGGGTGCCACAACAGAAAAAGCCCTCCTCCTAGTAGCCACCCGCCTCACTTCCTTTGGCAGGGGCTCACGGAGAAGGGCTGCTGATGATGATCTTAAGGTCCGGGCAGGCACATATGGGAGGAGGCGATCCTTCAGGTAACCTGGCCCCAAGCCGTTAAGGGCTTTGAATGTTAACACCAGCACTTTGAATCGGGCCCGGAAATGGACCGGCAGCCAGTGCAGCTGGAAAAGTACTGGCGTAATATGAGCTCGCAGGCCAGTCCCTGTTAACAATCTTGCTGCCCTATTTTGGACCAGCTGAAGTTTCCGGACCGTTTTCAAAGGCAGCCCCACGTATAACGCATCGCAGTAATCCAGACGAGAAGTTATCAGAGCATGGATAACTGTAGCTAGGCTATCTCTGTCCAGATAAGGGCGTAGTTGGTATACCAGCCTAAGCTGATAAAAAGTGCTCCGTGCCACTGAGTTCACCTGTGCCTCAAGTGACAGTTCTGGATCCAAGAGCACCCCCAAACTACGAACCTGATCCTTTAGGGGGAGTGCAACCCCCTCCAGAACAGGTTGATTATCACCTAGCCGGGCAGACGAACCACCCACTAACAGTACCTCCGTCTTGTCTGGATTGAGTTTCAGTTTATTGGCCCTCATCCAGTCCATTACCGTGCCGAGGCACTGGTTCAGAACAGCCACTGCCTCACCTGGTTTTGATGAGAAAGAGAGGTAGAGCTGGGTGTCATCCGCATATTGATGGCACCTCAGCCCACACCTCCGGATAACCTCCCCCAGCGGTTTCATGTAGATGTTAAACAGCATGGGGGATAGAATAGAGCCCTGTGGAACCCCATGGCACAATTGCCATGGCACAGAGCAATAATCCCCCAGCACCACCTTCTGGAATCGGCCATCCAAGTAGGAGCGGAACCACTGTAGTGCAGTGCCTCCAACTCCCAACCCAGACAACCTATCCAGAAGGATACCATGGTCGATGGTATCGAAAGCCGCTGAGAGGTCCAGGAGAATCAACAGGGTCGTACTCCCCCTGTCCCTCTCCCGGCAGAGGTCATCCCACAGGGCGACCAAGGCAGTTTCCGTTCCAAAACCAGGCCTGAAGCCCGATTGAAATGGATCTAGATAATCCGTTTCATTCAAGAGTGCCTGGAGCTGTCCTACAACCACCCGCTCAAGCACCTTGCCCAGGAAGGGGATGTTGGCCACTGGCCTATAATTGTTAACATCCTCTGGGTCCAGGTTAGGCTTTTTCAGGAGTGGTCTAATTACTGCCTCTTTTAAAGCGGCAGGCACCACTCCCTCTCTCAAGGAGGAATTTACAACCTCCTGGACCCAGCTGGACAACCCCTCCTTGTTTGATTTAATAAGCCATGAAGGGCAAGGGTCAAGCACACAAGTGGTCGATCGGACTTGGCCAAGCACCTTGTCCGCATCCTCTAATAATTTCTATACGGCATGTGAGTTGTCATGTTAGGATGCAATCCTATGCTCCTATATACTCCTATATACTCTGCTAGGAGCATAGTGGAAGCTCAGATATGCTAGTGGACCATAACAAACACATTGGTGGAATACCCTAGCTATGCCTAGGGACGCCGGGTATCTATTTTATGCTGTTTTTGTATTTTCTGTGTTGTGTTTTCCCCCCTCCCCTCCTGGACTTAGCATGTATAGACTATGGTGGCTATTCCACTGATGTATCTCTCCCCACTCCCTGGCAAAATTAGAATATAGGATTGCTCTGCCTGTGACTTAAAAAACTGTGGTTATGGTCCTCTGACACAGCCACCTTTTTCTCTTCTTGTCCAAGATGATTAGAGTAACCCAAATCCTCTTATGCTCAGAAACCATGAGAACATCCTCAAGTAGTAAACCTTAATTGTTCAGTCAACAAGCATGGGAAAGGCAAAAGACTATTTCAGGCTTGCTCAGGCTATAATTTCTAGGGTTCAGCTGCTGCTCTAAGCTTTTTCTTGCTTGGATGCATAACTAGACGTTCGCCTTAATATAGCTTGAGGTTTTAAGTCCTGGCATATTCTCATCTGTGAACATCAAATGTTAACCTTCTTGTCCTGGTAGCGTTAGTCTCTCATGCCTGTGGAATGATAAGATCTAGGCTGCTGTCCTTTAAATACTACAATGTAAAACACTAAGCGAATCCTGAATTGAATTTGTTCCTAAATTAACCTTTCTAATTGAAACTAAAATAGAAATAACACTTCTCAAGTATGGCCCACTCTTCATATTGAACAAGCAGAGATCTGTGAAATTTTGCTGATAGGGGTTTGTTTTGTTTTGTTTTCATACAAATGTCATTTTTGTTCACACATCCACGGAGCATTCAGCTCATTCACATACCTTGACCCCTACAAAGAACATGTTTTTTCCCACCTAGTTTTCTCTGTAAATATCAAACATGTTCTCTTACTTGTGAGAAGTGAAGACAGATTTGCTGGAATCTGGTAGTTGGAGGGAGTGAAGGGGGTGGGGGTAGCATTATTTCTGTCCACCAAGGGCACTGGAGACTTCACACATTGGTAGGAAAGGGGAATGAAGGTTCCTGCTCATTTTCTCACCCAACCTTGGTGGAAACACTTGGGAACATCTTTGTTCACATTTTCTTCTACAGTTCATTACTTCCGGACATAATTATTAGTGTATGAAGCAAAGTTTTCAACCCCCACCCCCTGAATACCATTTTCTTCCCCAGATCCAAATTCAAAGTTCTGGAACCAAAGCTTTGCAGCAAGCCCTTAATCCGGTGTTTGATTTAAGCTCTTTGTATATAGTCTTCATTAGAGGAAGTATTTCAACTGATTATCATATTGGCAGGTGGTATAGATGATGTACGTAAGAAATTCTGACTAATAACTTTTAACTTCTTGTACCTATGTTTCCCAAATGAATGTACTCATCCTCCCATGTACTCAGAGCCTTCTTAGTGGCTGCGCCCCAGGTTAGGGAACTCCCTCCCAAGGGAGGCTTGGTTGGCTTCCTCTCTGCTGTCCTTTCGCTGGCAGAGAAAGACATTTCCATTCAAGCAGGCCTTCAGCATATAAGCTGATCTGTTGGGTTGGGTGTGGGGGCATTTTCCTTAATGTGTTTTATATGCCTTTTTAATATATTATTTCTGTTTTTAACCAAGTTTTTATCTGTTTGTTTTTTAAAGTTCCTATGATTGCTTAGCTTAGCAAGGTTAGCTGCCTTGAACACCATTTTCTTGGTGGAAAGGCAGGGTACAAATCAAATAAATCTTCAAATTGTTTTCCAATGGCTTCTGACCATGTTCATTTTACTAAACAAATACAGCAATTGGTAATTAATAGATCTTTAAAAATAATTAAACAACAGTTTATTATCTTCACATTTATTTACTTATTTATTAGTAATACTTATATATATACCACTTAACATAGAGACATCTCTAACTGACAACTTTCTAGAAAGACCCTGGTAAGGTATAAATGCAGAAATGCAATCTTACCTGAGGCAGCAGGTTTTACAAGGCCACAGGAGGATTTAACAAAAAGTAGAACTTCAGCCAATTAGTGTGAACAATACATTTTTGGCAACAGGAAATAATTTCAGCTGAAGGTATATCCAATTTTCAAGTGGTAGATGAAAACTCAGTACGAGAGTTGGTTCATATGCTATTATAACTGTGTTCATACTTCTGGTTTCCTATAATTAAAGTACTGTTTGAAGTGGGCCTCTTGAATCTGATCTTTGGGTTCTAGAGGCCACCTGAAATTTGTTGATCTCACTAGGAGTGAGATACGTTAGCTTCAGTTAAAAAAAATTATCTTATTTTGGGGGCGAAGCACTTAACTTTCTGTAAGCTCCACAGTTAAAGTAGTGAACTGGTTCTTGGTTAAGCCACAAACAATGCTGTGGATTCAATGGTACCAGAAATTATTTGCTATCTTCTGTTACCTTTGGGGCAGCTTGGATGCACATGCTCGTTCAAATGCAGATAGGGATTGCTTATGGTGACATTAACATTCCCATGTTAAGCTTGCCATAGTAACTACTTTTTATTTAAAATACAGGTAGCCTGTAGGAGGAGAACAGGTGTTGTAGTACTGTTGGAAGGGAAACACTGGAAAGAGAGATTTTTATGGCCTGGTAGCAGCCAATCACACTCTGCCCACAAAGGCTAAGTTTGGATGATTCTGCCAAACCATGAATACAGGCATGGGTTTGAGTGCTCCTTCCTCCCTTATAGGGAGTGCTTGAATGCAGCCAAATTCAGTACAAAAAGTTTCTATATATTATACGTACACACACACACACACACATACCCCTTTCAGTTAAACTTCAGTGCTTTGGTGTTTCTGCAGTAACTTTTGCCTGTTGATTGCTTTTATTTCCGGTGCTGATTGGACTGACATTTATAAAAGAGGTAGTTAATCAACACAATAAGTCAATTTTCTCCCTTTCCAGAATTGTTGTTAGAAAAGTGAAACTAGTTAATCTATTGAAATAATAACTGATAATTTTATATAGCATTTTTCATTTGGGAGGTGCCAAATTACTTTGGTAATGTTGTTGTTGTTGTTGTTATTATTTACATTTCTATACCGCCCAATAGCTGGAGCTCTCTGGGCGGTTTACAAAGATTAAAAACATTAAAATTACAATATACAGAGATTTAAAACCATTTACATAAAAACACATGAATAGACAATATACACAAAAGAAATATATATCTAAAACAACTTCATAGATTTTGTCCTCTCAACAACCATGAGGTAGCCTACTGTTATTCCAATTTCACTGTCTGGGAACTGGTGCAAAGGATCTTATAGCAAAAGTGGGACTTGAACCCAGGCCACCTAGATCCTAATGTAACTCTAGCCGCTTGGCTATTCTGGGGTTCCAATACTGGACAGAAAAATGGGCTAAGCTAGTTGCGTGTGTGTCTGCTTAATTATTTTCTTGACAGAGCAAATGCTTCTCTCTCTCTCTCTCTCTCTCTTTTTTAAGTCTAGTTCTGTATACTGGAGAATAAAGATACCAACTTTAGAGACAGAATGGAAAGATGAATCCAGCAAGAGACCTGAACTCTTTCAAGGGGCTTGTTCACTGTGTTCATGATGGAGATGATATAATGTCATTATTCAAGGCAACCATATGGTTTCTGTACAGCGTTGACATAATTTATTATTTGTTAGTAAGGATCATGGTTAACCTCTACGGAGCGTTTTGCATTTAACCATAGCTTTGTGGTATATGCATGCTGCTGAAGTCATCATTTTTCCTCCACTTAGGGGCTGTAACTGTGGTACATGCCATGGGGTATCTGAACTCAGGTGGCAAAGTAGTCAAGTGTAATTATTTCTAGTAGAATGCAAACAAGAACATATGGCTGGAATGGAGGCCAGCTTTCTTACTTATAAGGGTAATTTAATACAGGTTGAAGGAGCTGTTAACTGTCGAGATTGTTTACTATTCCCAGATAAAGACTAGATGAGTATTCTGGTTGTTTTTTTTAAAGGCTACATTAGCCACCTGTAGCTTTAATGGCCTTGACACAGCAAGAATTTAAAGAAAGACATGAAGAGTGACTTAACACAATCATGCTGAAGAGGCTGGCAACAGATTATATTTATTTACTAATGAATGTTTAAACTCTACTCCAATTTATAATGGATTGTTGAGAAGAAAGGAGGAACTTAGAAGAATATTTATTACTTTGAACCCAGTACCATTCATCATTGGGCTATGACATGGTGCAGAACAAGGCACACGTGCTTTTCAAATGGTAAAAACATGCAGGAGAAGCAAAGTATTTAGGCAGATTAATACACTTGGCATCCCTGCCTACCACACCCTTAAATCTGACACCAGAGCTAATTAGGCATCCCTGCCCAGGCTACTTCTTTCATTTATTCATTACAATTACATCATACCCTCCCTCCAAAGAGCGCAGGGTGGCATACATAGTTCTAACACCCTCCCTTTTTTATCCTTGCAAAATAACCCTGTAAAAGAGGTTTGGCTGAAAGATGGTCACCAGCTTCGCATGATTATCACAGCCCACCAATAAGCCACAGTGGGTTGCAGTGCATGCTGGCCACCCTTTTGAATATTCATGATGGGCAGTCACCATGGTTTATCATGTCATGCAACCATGGCGAGGGTAGCTTATGCGAGGGTTAAAACAGCCCGTGGGTTATCCATAAGCCACTCTTGCCGGGTTCACACAACACAGTAAGCCATGTCTGGGGCTTGAATATTCAAAATGGCTGATGGTACTCTCTGCAACCCACCATGGCTTAAATAAGCCACAATGGGCTGTGGCAATTGTGCGAACCAGCCCAAGAATCCACAAGGCTGAGTAACGATTTGAACTTGGGTCTCCTTAATCCAACACTCTAACCACTACATCCAGCTGACTCTGTTTCTCAACTGTAGTCGTTATTGGCAAGGCCTAAGGTGTTTTAAGTGTCAGCAATTTTAAAGTGTGGCTTTGCAGTTCTGCCTGAAAGGGAGTAAAATGCTGGACTCCAATGTCTTCTTGTCTAAAACCCTATGTATGGAATGTTTCTGGCTCTTTAATAGTTTAAATTAAGGATGGGGATGAAATCTGTCTGAGTACTGGTTGGAACAGAATGATTTGTGTGTTGTATACAGTTAGACTGCCATCTGCTCCCCGCAAAATAGTGTGCCAGATGAGAACTAGCATGCCTTGGGAATGCCCTGATTATGGATTCCACAGTCCACTCTAACGTTGGTGGGAAGACAAATCCAATGGTTCTAAAATCCATAGAAACATTCTAGAGCAGAGCTAGGCACTTCTGTGTATCCTGAGCTTAAATGGCTTCGTGGCTAAGGGTCCCATAACTATGCGGTGCCAAAGCTTCAGCAGGGGTGGGGTGGCACGAAAGACCACACTCCTTTTTGTTAAGCCATTGGCTTCTACATTACTGTCATGTAAGACAACTTTAGGGTTGCCTACTCATAGCCTTACAATGGCAGAGAAGACTGATGTAGGAAAGTTGTTTCTGGGGAAACCAGCCAATCTCTATAAAGCTAATTGTAAATGGCCACAGTTTTAAACTTTTGATTGGGTCATAGTTATAAAAAAAAAAGTCTGCCAAACAACATTTTTAACTGATAGGTTGGATGTAAAATGTAGCATGATTATTATTTAAGTCACTTTGATGTCCAGAACACTTCCTCCTAAGTTAATTCATTAGGTTTCTTGGCTGCCATATAGATTGTTTGGGCGTTGTGTTTGTGTGTGTGTGTGGGGGGGGGAATGACCCTTAGTAAGTCTAGACTTCTCAGAATTGAGTGGCTTCTCTTTCTAAGACTATACAATCAAATGAGTTTTGAGTTTCAGGCTTCATTTTAAAATAAAAACCTGCCAACTCTAAGTAGAGAGCTAGATGTTATGTTGGCATACACATGGCCCCAACTCTACGTTTGCCAAGATGATGGAAATGCAGGAGCAGAAGACACTTGCAGGGGAGGATTGGTGGGAGGGATTAATCCCTCCTATGTTCTTCAGTTTTCCTGCACGTCTCCCTCCCAACCCAAGGCTGGCTTCCCCCAGTCAGGTTTACTTCCAGTTTCGAGCTCAGTGGTCACTGCATTACTGTTTCATCATAATGTTTAGCTCTATCCTGAACTAAGAAATGTTGTAGGTATGAAAAACTGAGACATTGCCTAGTAGAGGTTGTAGAACACTCTCACTGTGTGTGTGTGTGTGTGTATGTGAGAGAGAGAGAGAGAGAGAGAGAGAGAAAACAGTTTATAAATAGCTTGTATTTGTGGTATTAATATACATCTTTGTTTTTACTATTGGACAAAAGCGAATGCATATCAGGAACAAAATCACTGTCCCATTTCTCATTCCTTCTGGGCGGTGGGTGCATTAGCTCCCTCTGCCCTTCCACTCCACTCCACTTCATGGCCCTTACCCACTGTTAGCTCATTCAAGCAGTGTTAATGCAGCATGGCCAATGACTTTTAAAAGGATTGTTTGTGGGTCTTCATGCTTTGGGCTTGTCACCAAAGGCATAATTTAATGGTAGCTGATGTATATTATCCAGATTATCTGTCTGAAATATGCATGGAGGCGAAATGTGGCCATTTATCATACGTGAGAGTTAAGTACTAATCCAGATCAGGAACAAATCCAATAGTCTATTTGGCTGTCCAGCTTCTCTTCAAGCTGCTGTGGAATGAAGAAAGAATTTGGGAGGGGGAGGAGTGGGTGCAAACTATTAAATCATTTACTTAGAACTTAAAACTGTGTGCTTTAGTTCACTGTAAAAACATTAGAGGTGCCAAAGGAATTTATGACAGCTGGATTAGATAAGTAGGGCTGACACAAAGTAAAATTTATCTATTTCCATAGTGTCTGAAATAGTCACACACTTTTGTGGCTGGAAAAACCTATTTCTTTCTCATGTTTATGTATATTTACCTTTAGTTTACTTAATCCCTAAGCCTTCTAGGTGGTGAGCAGGTGCAGATTATCCTAGAACGTTGCTACATGCAATTTGTTCAGCTCTGTGGAACACAAATGAAAGGTGTCAGAATGAGTAAGATGAGTTCCCTGATTTGCATAGTGTTTGCATATAATCTGTGTAATCTGCATGAGTGCGGCAGGCGAGACCTGTCAGTTACCTGCAACCATCTGAGGTGAATGTGATTCATGGCATCACACATTGAAACGCATGGTTCTGCTCTTTAAAATGATGAGATGGGCTCGAAAATAGAAATGTGCATTTTCTGGCGAGGAGTAAAGTAGCATGAGCTGGGCTTGTGTACTTGGGTGTAGTGTTGTGCCTAACCCTGGCCCCTACTTTGTGAAATTCTCCCCTCCCTGCGAGAGAGGCATTGTTTATTCTGCTTTTTTTGTGGGGGGGGGGAGAATTTTGAAGAATTTTCTTGCTGGGACAGGGGGCAGGGGTTCCATTTACATTTTAAGCGTAGGAGCTGGCTGATGAGTCTTCTTTGTATTTTGTTTTATCTCCCTCGCCTGCTATTGTAATGTCACAGAGCTCTTAATAGAGAGATCTTTAGCTGGCAACGCTTCCTGTAATGCCCAGGAGACTACATGATGTTGCACAGTCTCCTGAGCATTCAGGAGCTGCTGCCCAGCTGAAAGCCTCTAGGTAAGGAGGCCCATGCTGCTATGAGCAGGAAAAGCCCTGTTGTTGTGGAATGGGAACAGCATGATAATTCATGAACTGACCATTTGACCATGCAGTGAAATAAATAGGCCTCCATCTTAAAGTGGGACCCCCTTCCTTAAAAAAAAGGGGGGGTTCTTATAAGGTTTTGTTGTCCATACAGAAATGCCTTGAAGGTTGCATATGGCACATTAGCGATAGATGATGCCGCTTTCTAAAGCCTACAGATTTAACAAACTGTTCCTTGGAAGCATAAAGTATCAGTTTTTCTTTCTTTCTATCCAATATACAGAATGTATTTTATATAAAGAAGGCTAGGAAAGCCCATAAAAGACCAGCAGATGTTTAAAAGAAAGTCAGATTGAATTAATAGGCTTTGTCAAGAGGGAAGATCCTTTTCCAGAGAGCTTCATTATGGCAAGTGTATAATTATTGGCCTGGTTTGGACATCAAGAACCTGAAAAACAAGATGATGGTTTGAAGGATTGGGAGTGTACTGTGGATTCATATATTCCCTGTTCGTCTTTTACTTCAAATCCCCTCTTTCTTTCTTGGTTTCCTCTAGCCATGAGTCACTTAAATTATTGTTAGTACTTTCCTCCAAACCATTATTTGAAACTATGGCTTGAAGTGGGTTTGAAACCATGATTTGGAGGCAGTCTTAGCCAGTGCTCTCCATACGTTGTCTGATTCAGGTGTCACAGCAAAATAGGAATGGGGGAGAATTTCATTTGGTCCTCATTTTAAGCAAACCAAACTAATTCGTACATCTGGGCTAATAGTCAGATTGCAACACAGATATCCCTGAGATTGCACAGTTCTCAGCTCAATCATTGGACACAAAAATGGATATACTAGGGAACGTTACATACAAAATTGCATATACTATGGGATATTGTGCACAAAAATGTATATACTAAGGAAAGTTGTGTACAAAAGAAAATGCAAATTTTTCTACTTTTTTAAAAGTAGAGTTAGATCTAAAAGTAGATCTTGGAATTGTTGTAGATCACAAGCTGAATATGAGCCAACAATGTGATGTGGCTGCCAAAAAGGCAAATGCTATTTTGGGCTGCATTAATAGAAGTATAGCTTCCAAATCCTGTGAAGTGCTAGTTCCCCTCTACTCAGCACTGGTTAGGCCTCATCTGGAGTACTGTGTCCAGTTCTGGGCACCACACTTTAAGAAGGATGCACACAAACTGGAAAAGGTTCAGAGGAGGGCAACAAAGATAATCAGGGTACTGGAAACAAAGCCCTATGAGGACAGACTGAAAGAACTGGGCATGTTTAGCCTTGAGAAGAGAAGACTGAGCTATGATGGCACTCTTTAAATACTTGGAAGTTGTCACAGAGAGGAAGGCCAGGATCTCTTCTCGATCATCCCAGAGTGCAGGGCACAGAATAATGGGCTCAAGTTACAGGAAGCCGGATTGCGGCTGAACATCAGGAAAAACTTCTGTTAGAGCAATATGACAATGGAACCAATTACCTGGGGAGGTGGTGGGCTCTCCCACACTGGAGGCATTCAGGATGAAGCTGGACAGCCATCTGTCAGGGATGTTTTGACTTAGATTCTTGCATTGAGCAAGGGATTGGACTCAATGGTCTTATAGCCCCCTTCCAACCCTACTATTCTATGATTCTATGAAAACAGTTGCAGACTGATGTAGAAATCAGATGGAACAAACTTACAATTAAATACATGCAAAATTGATATGGATCGGATATAGACTGATTCATCCATCCCTAAGGCAAAATATGATTAAACCAGGAAAGGGATGAGGTAATCAGTGCATGAGAGATGAGAAGAGAGGGAGAAGGGAGGAGAGAGTTTGTAAGCCTGAAACACATTTTGGACTTCAACTCCCATCAGTCCCTGCTGATGGTTAGGAATGCTGGGAGTTATAGTCCAAAAATCTGGAGGACACCAGGGGAAGGCGGCTTTAAACTATGGTTTGGAGGATTGGAATGTGATGTCTTAACTAGGCTACTGGTAAATTAAATATGATTTTGTTAAATATACTTGACGAACTATATGTTTGGTGTCAGAAGCATAGAATTTAGTAACAATTGTGTTCTGGTACGTGATGTAATAACTTCCAACTTTCCAACAAAATCTATTGTGGGAGAGAAATTCTTCAGTTTGAATGGAATCTATGAAGCTAGCGGCACTGATTGTGTCTTAACTAGTAGAAATGACTAACCAAGAATGAGATCTTGGGCTCAAGGTTAGCAGCTCAATGAAATGTCACCTTAGTGGCCACATTCTCACATAATGCTAAGCCTGGATTCTGGTACATGTAGCCTGTTTGTTCTTCCCTTTACGCAAGCAAATAAACTAACCAGGAGGGGATAACTTATTGTGACATACAAACTGGCAATCCTGGTTTGTTTCTCCCAACAAGCCAGGTTTGTAAGCCAACAGTAAACTCTGTTTTTGCCAGACCTATAAATCTTGGCTTGTTTTGAAGCAAAAACCAAGTTCAGGTGTCACAATAAACTATCCCTTCCTGGTTTAGTTCCTGGTTAGTGAGAAGCAATGGGGCGTAGCATTATGTGTGAATATGGCCACTGAACTGACATTTCCATTGAGCTGCTCACTTTGAGCCCAAGTTTTCTTCCCTGCTTAGGCAATTTTAGTTCAGATACTATCAGTGTATTTACAGTTAGAGGTTTTGACTCCCAATGTGTATCATTTTTCATTTTTATTGTATCTCATTTGCCTATTCACTCAGTTTGAGCTAAGATTTCTTTGGAGCAGTTTGAAGTCTTGATTGGTTTTCACCATCCTAAATAACTGGGTTGTATCTGCAAACATGCTTACCTCATTGCTCAGCTAAACATGCTTACCTCGTTGCTCAGCTCAACACTAGATCATTCATGAAATTCCAGATCACTTGATTCTGCTGAATGTATAAATTGACCATTAGAATAATTTTCATCTGGGGTTAAGTATATGGTAGTACCCAGTCATTGATCTTCTAGAAAGAGCCTCTCTAATAAGTGAGAGAGCTCTCCACCTGAACAACATTGTCAATCAGGCTGAGAGATGGTGAAGTGAAAACAGTAGAACAAATGTGGGGTTGTCTTACTAGCCAGCTCAGTCTGTGCTTGCCACCAATCCCTTCCCATCTTTAAAATCGCATGGCATGTACAGGGCTTGGAAGAGAAGAAGATATCCTGTGGTGGTTCTGTAAAATTTGTTTTTCACATGGATTTATGTATTTGACAAGCTATTATTCTCAAGTTGTTAAAAGTTGTTAAACTGATTTATGTCATGTACTAATTTAGTAATAAGGGAATCCATTATCATCATTTGATTCTACAGAGCGCCTCTCCCGACACGAACCTACCCATATACTGTGCTCAACATCTAAGGCCCTCCTCCAGTTGCCTACACCAAAGGGAAGCTCAAAGGACAGCAACAAGGGAGAGGGTCTTTTCAGTGGTGGCCCCCAAATTATGGAACCGACGAGGCCCGCCTGGCACCAACATTGTTATCTTTTCAGAGCCAGGTTAAGACCTTTCTCTTCTCTCAGGCATTCAGCAGCATATGATAAGTTTTAATCGATCCTGGAATGTCTTATGGTTATAATTGTTTACTTTTGAGATTGTTTGTTTGAAGTTGTTTTAGATATGTTTCTTTTGTGTATATTGTCTGTTCATGTGTTTTTTATGTAAATGGTTTTTAATCCCTGTATATTGTATTTTTAATGTTTTTAATCTTTGTAAACTGCCCAGAGAGCTCTGGCTATTGGGTGATATAGAAATGTAATAAATAAATAAATACATACATACATACTTACATACTTGATTCAGATGGTTTGCTCAGCATTCTCCCAATGCATGAGCAGGAGCAGGGGCGTGCCAAATAGCCAAACCCACACCCTTGTGTGTGTTGACCCGTCTCCAGCCTCTTGGGATACAGTGTGAATGTTTGCAGGGACAGAAGCTTCACACATACATGCAAAGGCTCCATCTCCTGAAGATTTTTGTGCGGTATGCATGGATGGCAGGGGGCAAGACTAATTGATGCATGCAACATCAAGGTCATGGCCCTGCTCATGTGCTGGAGAACATGTGAGTAAAACGTCTGAATAGAATTTCTTTCATGCATGAAATTCACATATTTTCACCTGAAAATTCACATTCATTTACGTTCTCAATTTCCCTAACATAAGCATTTTGTATGCATCTTTACTTAATATACACAGTTTTTTGCGCAACTAAATATATATATTTATATATATATGCAGTTTTTGAACTGAAAACTGCATCACAAAAATGGGAGTAGTGTGAACTCTGGATAACTGTTCCTTAGAAATGCACACCAAACATAATTCACCAGCATCTCTAGCTGCACTTGATCCTTGTTCACACGTTAGCCAATGGGCAGAACATCTTTTATATTAGCTGTATTGTAAATTTCCACTCTGTGCATGTTTGCACAGTTCAAATATTTCAGACATTAGTCAATATTTACATGTGGCCTGGTACGATTAAAATTCCTGAAGGGGAGTGAATTGGAATGGTGGAAAAAAGGAGATAAGAACATAAGAGGCTCCACCCATAGGCACCAGGTAGGATGTCTGATTCACTGGGTTGTTAGTCTCCCTCCCTGTTTGTAACTGGATAAGTAAAGAAATCTGTTCCTCTTCAAAGCAATCTGCCCAACCTAGACAGATTCCCCAGATGTTTTTAGTGCAGATGATGCAGACCAGGTATATTTTACACATGAGTCACATCCTCACTGACCCATAATAAAGCTAATCCATAGTGCTATCATTGACCTAGATAGGATGCAACTCCCCTACCCCATCTGCCTCCAATATTAGTATTAGTATTATTTTATATTGCACCGTCAGTGTGCATAGTACCTTACAGGGTTACACAGGCAAAAATAGACACCTGGCATCAAATAATGTGCAATCAAAAATATACAATGGACAGCAACAGAAGGAGGAAGACACAAGACGGGGAAAGGGAGAATGTAGGCAAATACAGTTACAGGATCAGACAGGATAGATGCTTATGATCAGAACTCTCTTCCTGCACCTGTTTAATCCAATTGAATCTGACGTATCCAAGACCGCAGCATGAACCTAACTGCTCTGGCAGGGCACCAGAAGCACTAAGATCACTTCAGGCAAGTCCAAGTCCATGGAAGATTACTTTGCTCCCCACGTAAGACAAACCTCCAACCAGGGGGTTGGACTCCATGGCCTTATAGGCCCCTTCCAACCCTACTCTTCTATGATTCAGACAGCAGCTGGGCCCGAGATGAACGCTTCAGCAATAGGGAAGATTGTATCAGAGCTATCCCTGACTGCTGTCCAGAAGCAAACTGAAGATTTTGCTGCATATAAAAGACTGTCTGAGAGGATGTTAGGGCAGAAATAACTGCATGACTCCCTGATCAGCGAACAGCTTACTTAATTAACAGAGTGACTGGCAGGAACTGAGCAGAGACTGCATACAATATGGCCCCTGCCCTGCAGAAGTAATGGAAAAGAATGAAATTTTAAAGGACAAGGAACTCTAAAATAAAATAATTGATTGAGGTGAACGCTGAAATTTCTGGCATTCGATGCCTGCTTCACTCTTATCAGAGGGAACACCCCGAAGTAATTAGCACACTGATATTAACAGGATGTAGAACTACTGTTGCTTCTAACTGCTACTTCCATGCTTATTTTCTTTTTGAATTGCACGTATGGGATTAGGAGGACATGTCCTTCTTGGCACAGGTGCTGGTGATTTTAAGCATGTAACTATCAGGAGGCAAGCCCACAACAGATCCTAAGTATGGGATTTGAAGGATGTCAGGGGGAGGTGTTACCTCTTGCCAAATGTCAGACCTGCAGGATCATAAAATCATAGAATCATAGAATAGTAAGGTTGGAAGGGGCCTACAAGGCCATCGAGTCCAACCCCCTGCTCAGTGCAGGAATCCAAGTCAGAGCATCCCTGACAGATGGCTGTCCAGCCTCATCTTAAACACCTCCAGTGTGGGAGAGCCCACCTCCTCCCTAGGTAATTGGTTCCATTGTCATATTGCTCTAACAGTCAGGACGTTTTTCCTGATGTTCAGCCGGAATCTGGCTTCCTGGAACTTGAGCCCATTATTCCGTGTCCTGTACTCTGGGATGATTGAGAAGAGATCCTGGCCTTCTTCTCTGTGACAACCTTTCAAGTACTTGAAGAGTGCTCTCATATCTCCCCTCAGTCTTCTCTTCTCAAGGCTAAACATGCCCAGTTCTTTCAGTCTCTCTTCATAGGGCTTTGTTTCCAGTCCTCTGAACATCTTTGTTGCCCTCCTCTGAACCCTCTCCAGTTTGTCTGCATCCTTCTTAAAGTGTGGTGCCCAGAACTGGACACAGTACTCCAGATGAGGCCTAACCAGTGCTGAGTAGAGGGGAACTAGTACTTCCCGGGATTTGGAAGTTATGCTTCTATTAATGCAGCCCAAAATAGCATTTGCCTTTTTTGCAGCCACATCACATTGTTGGCTCATATTCAGCTGGTAATCGACAAAAATTCCCACATCTTTCTCGCTTTTAGTGTTGTTGAGCCACGTATCCCCCACCTTGTAACTGTGCATTTGGTTTCTTTTTCCTAGGTGCAGAACTTGGCATTTATCCCTATTCAGTTTCATTCTGTTGTTTTCTGCCCAGCGCTCCAGTCCATCCAGATCACTTTGAATTCTGTTTCTGTCTTCCAAAGTATTAGCTATCCCGCCCAATTTTGTGTCATCTGCAGATTTGATCAGCATTCCCTGCACCTCCTCCTCCAAGTCATTAATAAAAATGTTGAAGAGCACTGAGCCAGGACTGAGCCCTGCGGTACCCCGCTCTCCCCAGTTTGAGAAGGTCCCATTGATAAGCACTCTTTGGGTCCAATTCTGTAGCCAACTGTGGACACAGGAGCAGCAGCTATACTAGCAAGGAAGCCTCTGAACAATAGTAATCCAGAATGGTGCTTTTCCTAGAGCCTAGACCCCCTGCCCCACCGCCCACTCAATAAAGGGTAAAGGTCAGGGTTGCTCTCTGTTCATGCAACTAGGAGACTCTGCTCTTGCTGTTCCATGTACTGGTTATCAACAGGCTTCACTTTGCTTTGCATTGTTCACCTCACCTGTTCCTTTTCCCAACTTGGAACTGTGTCTGATAGTAGTACAATAAGCTTAATTTTTGTCATGTTATTTTAGAGAAAAAACAAGGCCAAAATGGATGCCTCACAGAGCAACAGCTTTATTGCCAAGGACAGGCTAGAACAGCAGCACAGCTGACTGCCTCAGTTTGTTCACAGTGCGACCTACAGTTGGAATGGCTGTAGTTAAACTCCCCACCACAGTTTTCTAAAGTTATTGCTTGCCAAGAGGATACTTTTCACAAATGACACCTAGGCTTTTCCTAGCGTGCTTGTGGAGAACTGTAATCCTGCATTTATAGGCTGATCTATCTATTAGGTTGGTCTGGGTGTGGAGAGGCTGTTTCTGTGCCCTGTGCCCTAATCTGTGCCCTGTTTCCGTGCACAGATTAGTTTCTTGCAGTGTTACAATCTATGACAATTGCTTAATGTGAGTCTTAAGTAACCACAAAAGCTGCTGTATGTTGTTGAAAGATTTTATCATAAGTGTAAATACTGTTAAATGGATTGTTAAGACCAACTTCAGTGTTTTAGTCACCAAGGGAACTGATTTGACCTTTTAATCCAAACAAAGCAAATTGAAGGTATTATCCAAATACACACAATTAACATATCCTGTGTATAAGAAAGCAGAAAATTATAGTGCTAGCTGTTAATACAGGATAGAGATCAGTCTATCCTATATTAACATAATTTCATTTAATCTCCCCTTAAAGAATGTGATTTAACAACGCAGAAATTATATGTCAATTAAATTTAGATACAAAGTAATATGTTTTCCAATTACTTAGACTTTCTTTGTCCAGAGGGTCAGTCTGTCTCTCTCCCATTGCTACTATGGGAAGATTTATAGCCATTATTAGTTTCAATCCTTTATCCTTTTAGTCTCATAAGCGAAATGCTCTATTTTAGATTAGCGACAAAATTGCATATATTACAAATGCAATCCTAGCGTGAAAGCCAGAGTTTTAAGTACTGGCCTCTGCTTGGCAGTATGGGCACCGGAAGCTACCTTTTCCTGAGTTAAACCGTAGGACCATCTAGCTCATTACTGTGTGCACTGACTGGCAGTGGTTCTGCAGGGCTTCATGCAGGGGTCTTAGCCCTACCTGGAGATGCCAGGAATCACACCTGGGACGATCTGCATGCAACACATGTGTTCTGCCTCTGAGCTCTGACCCTTACCAAAGAGCCTCATATTCTCTTTTTGTCCTGTAGAGATTCAGGGCCAAACTAAACATACTACTCTCTATGCTCCTGTAAACGCGTGTGGCCCTGATTCGGATTGGGACTGTGGCATTCCAGGAGACGAGGATTTAAGCTTCCCCCTATTTTGGTGGGGTGGGGAAATTCCACACACCTCTCATAGGGGTGTTGTTTTAATAATGTCTCCATTCAGTGTCAATAAAGACTTCTTTTCTTTTTAACCACCCTGTGTGGTAGGGGTGGAATTTCACGCCCAGCCCCCCCCCAAAAGGGCGGGCGGGCGGGCAGGTAAGCTTAAATCTTTCTCTCCAAGAGCACCATGGACCTGATCAAAATCAGGGCTGTGCATGCTTATAGAAGAGTAGAGAAAGCTTTAACTAACATTTAGTTTGGCCCTCATACATAGAGATATAGGCTTGTAATACAGCCTATACACTATTGAAAGTTTCCTAGCAGGGTTCAGTAAACCCACTTGTCTTTTCACCAGTGGTGAGAGCCCCTCCTCATCTGGCGAGCAGCAGTATGCCTCCATCTAAAGCCCTACATTTATTAAAGTGTCTCTCACCTCTCATCCCCTGTTCTCTGGAGAGAAAAACGAAAGGTGCTTTGCTCCTGCTGCATGCTATGAAACCCCAACCGTAAGGGAAAGAAGCAACCCATTTTCTCTGTGGTGAGCTTGTGAGGAGGGAGGAGGGACTTCTTTTTCTTCCATCTGGCTTTTGCAGAGCCAATGCTAGTGCTTTCTGCTAAACCCCAGATTTCAGGGGGGAAACCACTGTGTAAAGGAGGGGTACTTTTTCTCCTTCTCCACTGAGCTTTTGTGAGATGCAGCAATAGCTAGGTGTAGTGTGCACCTTCTACAAAAGTCCAGCACAAGGGCAGGTCCTTTTCCTGTCCCTGAGTTCTCTGAGCATGACGTGGGATTCAGGGGAGGGGGAAGCCAGTGGTCAGGATGTGACCAGCTCCCAAGATATAAGTATATATCTTACATGTCTTGATATCAGCCACCAAAGTGTCTTTATATCTAAGGATAAGTTGCTTCTGGAACAAATTATTTTGCTCAGTTGATGATATAGCATTATTTTGGGGTACCAAAGGCCTCATTTTGACCACTGGACTTCCCCAATGAAGTTGAGGCCCCAATAAGCATGTCTTTGATACCAGGATATCCATATAGGAATTTCTTGGTCATTCTTCAGTGAAAGAATATTTGAAATATTCAGTATGCAAATAGGCCAATCATTTTTGTTTGCTGTATTTTGGCAGTGATCTCTAGAGAAGGCAGGACTTGAAAGCTAATAGCAAAAGTTGGGTTGCTGTAACTACATGCCTGGAGAAAAAAAGGGAAGGGAGGCGGTCAATAGTATCTTTTGGTCTCTTGAAGTCAAGACTAAATATATCTGTTAAGGTCTACAATAACCTGTATTAATTCATTTTAGAAGATTGTGGCCTTATGTGTCCTCTGTAAGGTCCAAAGTTATGAATACCTGTTATATTCTCGGGTTATAAATTCAGTAGCGTACCCTGGCATTGCCTTAGAAAGAAGGCAGTGTTTTTTGCATAACATTCTAGTTATATCACAGAAGCCATATGAAACAGATGGGGGCGTATGGTGGGGAGAGATTGTCTATCTGGATCGGAAAGGCTAATTATCTGTGGTATGCTTCAGGAATGCCAGCCCTGCCAATAAAGATTGGAAGCTGTAAGGACTAGCTTTGTATTTTCCAATAGAGTGTGATCTATTAGACCAACTCTGACAGTGTTTGGTCTTCCCTGCTGTGCACAGATTGAGTCCATATAGATGGCTAATTAAACTTTGAGTCAGTAAACAGATATGAGAAGGCACTGCTTTGAAGACAGGAAGATCACAAGAACAATATCCTGTTCTTTGGTTAGTGTTAAAGCACAGTATGGCAGCTCCTCACCTATGAATGCTGTTAATTTTAAACCCTCTTCTGAAATTTACAGCAGCAGTTGAGGTTTTCTTACAAGTACATAATATATATAATGGATTGTTGTTTTCTATTTTATTTTCCATACACATTTTTTTGTTTATTATATGATGCAGTTTACTTAATAACATAAAACTTACATTGGCACAGTAGTTAAAGTTTGGTTTATATATCTGAATGTAAAGCAGCTGAATCTAGTTCCCTGGATACTGTCAAATCTGTCACATTTAGAGTATTTATGTTTAAAGAAGTTATGACAGCAACCTGCTTTTTAATTTGCTTTTTTCATTTAATATTCTAAAATAATATGAAGGTGTCTAAAGCTTTGTTTTTATGGTGGCAGATAGTGGATTTTCCCTCAAACCATGCATGTGCGTAATTACTTCAGACAGACAATACTCCAAATGATAGTTTGGAGAATTGGGAATGGGTAGCGGCAAGCCTCAAGTATGCACATTCCCTCCCTTTCCCCTTGAAGAGGTCCAGAGATTGTGTCTGTACTTATTAGCAAAAACATATTTCCAGTCGTCACAAAGAACATAGTAGAAGTACCTCAGAACATATGCAGGGTGCCTTTCCCTTTCCATCCAGGTAGTGGGAGCCGGGAAGGTCATGGCAGAGAGGTCAGACTAAATAAGATCCATGGGGAAGGAAACGGCAGCCCACCCCAGTATTCTTGCCATGAAAACTAAATGGATCAGTACAACCAGAGGTATGTCGGTATACCATCGGATGTTGGGACTCCCAGGTCGGAAGATGGTCAAAATGCTACTGGGGAGGAACAGAGGATAAGTTCAACTAGCCCCAGATGTGATGATGCAGCTAGCTCAAAGCCGAAAAGACAGCTAGCAGCTGATGGTGTTGGTGGTGAACGACGAATCCAATGTTCTAAAGATCAACACACCATAGGAACCTGGAATGTAAGATCTATGAGCCAGGGCAAATTGGATGTGGTTACTGGGGAGATGTCAAGATTAAATATAGACATTTTGGATGTCAGTGAACTGAAATGGACTGGAATGGGCCACTTCACATCAAATGACCACCAGATCTACTACTGTGGACAAGAGGACCACAGAAGAAATGGAGTAGCCTTCATAATTAATAATAAAGTGGCTAAAGCAGTGCTTTGGATACAATCCAAAAAATGACAGAATGATCTCAATTCAAATTTAGGGTAAGCCATTTAACATCACAGTGATCCAAATATACACACCAACCACAGATGCTGAAGAAGCAGAAGTAGATGAGTTCTATGAGGATCTGCAGCACCTACTGGATAGTACGCCAAAAAAAGATGTTATTTTCATTACAGGAGACTGGAATGCTAAGGTGGGTAGTCAAACGACACCTGGAATTACAGGCAAGCATGGTCTGGGAGAACAAAATGAAGCAGGACATAGGCTGATAGAATTTTGCCAAGACAACTCACTGTGCATAACAAACACTCTCTTCCAACAACCTAAGAGACGACTTTATACATGGACTTCACCAGACGGTCGACACCGAAATCAGATTGATTACATCCTTTGTAGCCAAAGATGGCGGACAACTATGCAGTTGGTAAAAACAAGACCTGGAGCTGATTGTAGTTCAGATCACAAACTTCTTATTGCACAATTTAGAATCAGACTAAAGAGAATAGGGAAGACCCACAGATCAGTTAGATATGAGCTCACTAATATTCCTAATGAATATGCAGTGGAGGTGAAGCATAGATTTAAGGGACTAGATTTAGTAGATAGGGTCCCGGAAGAACTATGGACAGAAGTTCGCAACATTGTTCAGGAGGCAGCAACAAAAAACATCCCAAAGAAAAAGAAAACCAAGAAGGCAAGATGGCTGTCTGCTGAGACACTGGAAGCAGCCCAAGAAAGAAGGAAAGCAAAAGGCAACAGTGATAGGGGGAGATATGCCCAATTAAATGCAAAATTCCAGAGGTTAGCCAGAAGAGATCAGGAATTATTTTTAAGCAAGCAATGCGCGGAAGCGGAAGAAGATAATAGAATAGGAAGGACAAGAGACCTCTTCCAGAAAATTAGAAACATCGGAGGTAAATTCCAGGCAAAAATGGGTATGATCAAAAACAAATATGGCAAGAACCTAACAGACGTAGAAGAGATCAAGAAAAGGTGGCAAGAATATACGGAAGATCTGTATAGGAAGAATAATAATATTGGGGATAGATTTGACGGTGTGGTCAGTGAGCTAGAACCAGACATCCTGAAAAGTGAGGTTGAATGGGCCTTATGAAGCATTGCTAATAACAAGGCAGCAGGAGATGACGGTATCCCAGCTGAACTGTTTACAGTCTTGCAAGATGATGCTGTCAAGGTGATGCATGCCATATGCCAGCAAATTTGGAAAACACAAGAATGGCCAACAGATTGGAAAAAATCAGCCTATATCCCCATACCAAAAAAGGGAAGCACCAAAGAATGTTCAAACTATCGAACAGTGGCACTTCTTTCACATGCCAGTAAGGTAATGCTCAAGATCTTGCAAGGTAGACTCCAGCAATTCATGGAACGAGAATTGCCAGATGTACAAGCTGGGTTTAGAAAAGGCAGAGGAACTAGAGACCAAATTGCCAATATCCGCCGGATAATGGAGAAAGCCAGGGAGTTTCAGAAAAAAACTATTTCTGATTTATTGACTATAAAGCCTTTGACTGTGTGGATCATCACAAATTGTGGCAAGTTCTTGATGGTATGGGGATACCAAGTCATCTTGTCTGCCTCCTGAGGAATCTGTATAACCTCTAGGGATGTACGAAAGTCACTTACCTTTCCGTGGATTATATTGATGGGGGGGAGGCGTTCCGTCCCTCCCCACGGAATCCTTGACAGGGGGGTGGTGATCCGTTCCTCCCCCCGGAATCCTCCACGGCTGGCTGTGCTCCGCGGCAGCTCCGCGGAGCAGCCGGCCAGGCCCAGCCAGGCCAGAGCCGTCCGCAGCCGGATTTCCGGCTGCGGAGGGCTCTGGGAAAAAATAAAAATAAAAGACCGCGTACGCAAATGGCGGCGGCTACGGCCACCGCCATTTGCGTTCCTTATTTTTAGCCGTCTTAGCCTACGTAAATATTTATGTAGACTATGATGGCGAAAATAAAGGGGAATGCAAATAGCATAGTGGGCGATATTTGCGTCCCTTTTTGATTCACCATTTTAGCCTTCTTAAATATTTATGTAGGCTAAAACGGCGAATCAAAAGGACGCAAATAGTGCCCGCTACGCTATTTGCGTTCCCCTTTATTTTTGCCGTCATAGTCTACGTAAATATTTACGTAGACTAAGACGGCCAAAAATAAGGAATGCAAATGGAGGTGGCCGTAGCCGCCACCATTTGCGTACACGGGTTTGTTTTTTTTAAACCCAGCCATGATAGGCTACGTAAATCTTTACGTAGCCTATCACATCGTTTGTCAAGGGCTCCTTGGAGGCCTGTCTCAGTCTAATCCAGTAGCCAAGTCCAGACACAGACAAAGGGATTCTTTTCAAAGCTTTATTCTTCTTTTACAACTTAACAACCTTACCGTTAGCAACTAGATATGAGCAGCAGAGTACCTATGCCCTAAGTTGGAACAGTTGGTCCCCGTTTGAAAGGGAATCACTGGCAGACCCTGAATTTATGGGCTAGGGAGAGTCCCTCCCCTTTTCCCTTGGATCCTCTGGGCGCAACCGTTGTTTGCGCGCCAACCGGGCACTATGCCTCATTTCCACGCCCTCCATTTGGCGCCACTCTCTGCTTTGGCGTCGCGCGTCCATCAAGTCTGCTTCCTGCGCTCTGTCACTCCCAGGACTGCTATCTAAGCTAGGAATGCCGGTGGAAGGAATCTCCGTCAGCTTTTGGCCCTGGGAAAGAGGAGCGACTCCTCTTCCTCAGAATCAGAACTACTCTGGGATTCTATGGACTCAATGTCCACCCTGACATCATTTTTTTTTTTACAAGACTGCAAATGGCGGTGGCAGCTGGTTGGAAGACCAGCCGCTTCAGCTGCCGCTGCCGGAACTGCCACCGGAGCCACCGCTGCCTGGAAGATCTGCCCCAGGTAAGTCTCATCCTGGGGGGGGGGATCCGCAGGGGGGCAGGGAGGGTGGCAGGCCGTTCCGCCACGGAGTTCGGGGGGCCAAATGCACTGGCATTCGGCCTCACCGAGATCCATGGCGGAATTCTCTGACATCCCTAATAATGACCAAGTAGCTACGGTAAGAACAGACCACGGAACAACGGCCCGGTTTAAGATTGGGAAAGGAGTACGGCAGGGTTGTATACACTCACCCTACCTATTCAACCTGTACACAGAACACATCATGCGACGTGCTGGGCTTGATGAAGCCAAGGCTGGAGTTAAAAGCACTGGAAGAAACATTAACAATCTCAGATATGCAGATGATACCACTTTGATGGCTGAAAGCGAGGAGGAGCTGAGGAACCTTATGATGACAGTGAAAGAAGAAAGTGCAAAAGCTGGGTTGCAGTTAAACCTCAAAAAACCCAAGATGATTTTTTTGGTTGATTGATAACTGGCAAATAGAGGGAGAAAACATGGAGGCCGTGACAGACTTTGTCTTTCTAGGCACAAAGATTACTGCAGACGCTGACTGCAGCCAGGAAATCAGAAGACGTTTACTTCTTGGGAGGACAGCAATGACAAATCTTGATAAAATAGTTAAGAGCAGAGACATCACACTGACAACAAAGGCCCACATAGTTAAAACAATGGTATTCCCCGTAGTAACCTATGGCTGCGAGAGCTGGACCATAAGGAAGGCTGAGTGAAGGAAGATAGATGCTTTTGAACTGTGGTGCTGGAGGAAAATTCTGAGAGTGCCTTGGACTGCAAGAAGATCAAACCAATCCATACTCCAGGAAATAAAGCCAAGACTGCTCACTTGAGGGAATGATATTAAAGGCAAAACTGAAGTACTTTCACCACATAATGAGAAGACACGATACCCTGAAGAAGATGCTGATGCTAGGGAAAGTGATGATATTCTGGAGGTGACGGACTCAACCTTGGGGGAGCTGGGGGTGGCGACGGCCGACAGGAAGCTCTGGCGTGGGCTGGTCCATGAAGTCACAAAGAGTTGGAAGTGACTGACTGAATAAACAACAACAACAAAGTGGGAGCCACCTCCCCCTTCCACAGAATTAAGGAGAAGGGCTAATTGTGCAGGTGACATTGTTTCCCGTAAGCCTGAGTCCCCTGCAGATCTTTTTCTGAGAATTAAACACTGTACCTACTTTTCTGGCAAGCCCCAGCACAGCACAGCACAGCAAGAATCTGTTTTCAAAACCAGGGTTTTAACACAGTGCTGGTGTTAACATTCAAAGCCCTTAACGGCTTGGGGCCAGGTTACCTGAAGGATCGCCTCCTCCCATATTTGCCTGCCCGGACCTTAAGATCATCAGCAGCAGCCCTTCTCCGTGAGCCCCTGCCAAAGGAAGTGAGGCGGGTGGCTACTAGGAGGAGGGCTTTTTCTGTTGTGGCACCCCGGCTCTGGAATGAGCTCCCTAATGAGGTTCGCCTGGCGCCTACATTGTACTCCTTTCGGCGCCAGGTGAAGACCTCTTTATTTTCCCAGGCATTTTAGCTTTCTAAATTTTTATCTTTGCTGTTTTAAATCTGTATTTTAAACTCCTGTACTGCTGCTAGGTTTTATTGTGGTTGTATTGTTATATTGTGGTTTTAATGTTCTATTTATTTTAAATTGTTTTAATGTGTGTTGTTTGGTTTTAGTTTTTGTGAACCGCCCAGAGAGCTTCGGCTATTGGGCGGTATAGAAATAAATAAATAAATAAATAAATAAATAAATAAATAAGGGTTAAAAAGTCAAGGAGATACAGTCTTTCCCTGTGTCCCAAAGAAATCCACTTCAGATTTTTCTTCCTTCCTTGCAGCAGCTCCCCTCCTCAAGCCATATTGTTGTTGTTTCTTATCTTAATCAACCTCCAAACAAAGGAAGTTGGGCTTGGCTTGGCTTGGCCTTCTGGTTTGCAAAGTGTGAGAGAAGACAGTTGCAAGTGGGGCTGGGGAATAGAGGAAGGGTGGGGGAAGTAAATGGGATATTTGAAACTGCCTTCTACTTTCTCTCATCTAGTTAGTTAATTAATTTCCAGAACAAATTGTCCTTGCTGCCTGTCTGCCTGCCTGTCTCTAATTGGGATGAAGTGGCACAGGAGCTTGTGGACTGGGAGGGATTTGGAAGGAATATGTTCTCAAGGTGAGGGATGGACACTACTAGGTTTAGCAGCTGCTCCTGAGCTCCAAGAGAACGACAGTGATGGAGGAGGGGGCAAAAAAGACTGCATGGGGGAAGCAGCTTTGCACAGGGAGAGGAAAAGAGATGATCTGAGCAGCACGAGAGATAAATTTAAAGTGGAGCGCCAGTACCCCCCTCCCAGCTCACCAATCAGATCTGCAGTGTTCCCAGGAAGAGAGGGGGAGGGGGGAGGGAAGATACATTTGCAGATGCCATTCAGAACTAGAGAACACAAAAAACTACTCCAGGTTTTTCTGGCAGTGTAATTTCGCTGCTATAATGTAACCTCCTTTTCTTAGTTTTCTTGCTTGCCAGTATCAAAGACTTGTCTGTCCCTGGCCTGTTGCGTGTGGGTTTGTTGTTGAAGGCCACTCTGATGTATGAAGGGAGAAGATCTGAAACATCCACTTCTAGATAGCAAGAAACCATAGTTTTCCATTTTGTCTGAATGTGGCAAACTATGTTTTTCAGAAATCACAGTTTCCTGTATCTGGCAAAAATAGGAAGCTATGGTTTGTTGCAAACCACAGCCAGAAGCTTCTCTTCTCTTCTCTTCTCTTCTCTTCTCTTCTCTTCTCTTCTTCCTTAGCATGTCTTGTTCTCATAGCACATCTGAATCATGTGTAAGTCTCTCTTCATAAATATGAATACATGAAAGTGAGTTCTTTAGAAATTAGGAGTTCTTATTTCTGACGGCTAAGCTACATCTTATGTTAAATGTATTGGGCAGGTTCCAACAGTGCCGTTGCACTGGCAGCCAGGTCCACTGGTCCCGGTACGCATGCAGCCGGCCCCAGGGGCTCCAGTGTGCATAGCCCCTACCACTGGCAGCTGCGATATAGCACTTCTGGGGCAAGCCGCAAAATGAGTGGAGATGCTTATTTTATTTATTTATTTATTTATTTATTTATTATTTATTATTAAATTTATTAATCGCCCATCTGGCTGGTCACCCAGCCACTCTGGGCGATGTACAGCGTACAATAAAACAGTTGAAAACAATAAAATTCTACAATAAAAACATTTTCTAAAATACCCTAACCCACCCCAAATGCCTGCCTGAACAACCATGTTTTTAATGCACGGCGGAAGCTCATTAAAGAGGGGGCATGGCGGAGTTCCCTAGGGAGGGAGTTCCACAGAGTGGGGGCCACCACAGAAAAGGCCCTCTCCCTCGTCCCCACGAGTCTAGCTGTCCTGGCTGATGGGACAGAGAAAAGGCCATCCGAGGCTGAATTTCTCGAAGGGACAGGTCGTGCCCATCCCAGAACGTTGTGCTATTCAAATAAGTACAGTCTGAATCTTAGGTGAAAGTAGGTTTCATACCATTGACCAGTGCCCTTGTTAAATAGGTACCACTGGAGGGTATACGAACCTTTGTGTCAGAACTGTGTATGGGTGCCAGAACAAAGGAGCTAGTACAAATTTACATTCTCAGAGAAAATCAGTAAATTATAGTGGTAGTCTTGAAGCCTGGATTCCTGACTTATGTACAAGTTAACAAAACACTCCAGTGAATGCTAAACTTTGCTTTCACAAATATTTGTAGAAAGCAGCGAAAGGCAATGTTAGGAGTAGAAAATTGCTTTCTGGAGTGACACTTGGTTGACCTTCACTTATTTGAATATAGCCTGGACTTTTTCTCTGTTTTTTTTTGCAATTTCATTGTGGTCTATGGCTGCTGTTACCCTGGGGCAATTAACAAGTCAACATCAGGCTTGAGGTTCTTCTTCCAAGCAAGTGAACAAGTGAGTAGGTGGTGTGTGTGTTTTTCTTTTCATCCAGCTACCCAAACAGTATTCCTCATTTTTGCTGTTGGTAACCAGCTAAAGGCAAACATGGAGTCAGCCAGTGTGGGAAGGCTAAGAATATCTTGGTCAACATCTGTAAAATATGGTGAAAGCTAGATGTCACTTAGAGTGTCACAGGGTCTAGTTGGTGTTTGCGTCCGTTTGAATACATGTGTGTTAGGGTGCATTTGTTCTTTCTAGATTCATTGTGGGTCTTTTGGTTTGCAAGGTTGAAACTGAAAAGGGAAAAGTACTGCCGGAATTGTTGCAAGACTTCCTTCTAATCCAAAAATTACCTGAAGTGAAGAGTTAATTGCCAATTACACATCACATAATCTGTTACCAGTAATTTGGTTTTAATTAACACAAGGTTCATTACGAGTTGTGGTCTCTTTGATTTGTCTTCAGTGCTTTTACTCGCAATTTTTGGGAAATGTAAACACTTCCCTTTTTGCATTGTTTCCATAGAAGACAACGGGGAGTGTGTTCGTGTGTGTGTGTGTGTGTGTGTGTGTGCGAACACATGGACGCGCCTGACTGTCTGTCTCCAGATTCCCTTATAATCAGCAGAAATTAGACCATTTGAAATTAGATTTAAATATCTGTGATCCAGCTCCAAGGGCAGGTTTCAGCTATGGAAAATGCATCTGGGAAGCAATTACTCTGCAAGTAATTAAAACAATTAACAGTAAATAAAGTTGATTCCAGCTATCAAAATGTAGCATGCTGTAGTCTGTATTACTGTTTCCTGTTTTCAGTATAAGAGCAAACAATGTATTAGAGTTCCATGTTCTTTAACTGCTTTTGTTTTCCATCATGTTACTCTTGTGTACAGCTGATTAAACTAGATGACAGAGAGACACTCAATCCGTGTAAACCCTCCCCGACCCACTGGCCACAAAAGGGGGGATTTCTTTCTGGGGTTTTCAGGGGCAAAACTCACCACCGCCACCAGAGCCTCTCCTAGTGGCTACACACAACCCCCTAAGCTTCCAAAATTGTAAGTGGCAATCTAGTGCCACTCTGAGGGGACGTCTGGAGAAAAAAATGTCAGCTATGGTCATTGGGGGATTTTTGACTAGTGGCGAGTTTTCCCCACCCTGGGTTTTATCCCCCCTGCTCCAGATTGACAGGGTTTCAGTAACATTTCACCCCCTGTTCCCCTCAAATTTGAGCTAAAAATTCTCTTATGAAAATGGTTAGCTCTGCTGAGCAGATAAAATGTTATACTTTGGACTGGTGTTTTGAGTAGGCACAGATCAAAGCACTGAAGAGAGCCAACCAAGAAATGAAATGAAGAACTGTGAAACTCCTGGAGTCATTGGCTTGGATGCAGAGGTGGTGGTATGCAAAAAGAGAGCACATCTGCTCGTGCAAGGTAGGGGCCCCATTTTCAGTGATTCCAACCATCTACCTACTGCAGACCACTGCACCCCCTGAAAAGCTGATCCTGCGGTTGGAGGACCTTCTGGAATAGCGTGGGATGCGGTGTGGGATGCGGTGTGCGCTGAAGCCGATGGGAGATAATTGGTGGAAATTGGGAGCTCACTTTGCAAAAGCAGAAATGGTTTCTGGTCATGCAATGGTATTTTTGGATCCAAACCATTGTAAATCATGATGATGTGTTATAATGAAAACATTGTTGTGATTGAGGGGCTGCCAGTGAATTAATTCACACTGATCCAGTGTCCAAATTTCAATTTTTTATCTGATACATGGGTACTTTTAACACAGTGTATTACAAAGCTTCATTATAGATAGGTAGACAGATTGATAGACAGATACAGTAGATGATGCATGCACATATTTAAGCATACTGAGTGGAATGCTGGAAATAGAAAGAGTGCTAAGGGCATCATCCAATACTGCCTCTGCACCTCTGCTGTTTGTGTTGCACCTGTGGGACCCATTATTAGTACAATGGGAAGCTAGCTCTTCCAAGAACCCTGGAAACAAGCCAACATGCTCATTTCCAGAACAGGACAGGTAAACAAATCTACCATCTGCTAGTTCCTCTGACCAGTTCCATTCCAGAAATGAGTATTTCAGCTCATTTCCAGTTGCTTTAGGAAGCTCTAGCTTTCTGTTGCACTAGGGGTGGGTCCCACTGGCACACTGACAGCATTGGATACTGCCATAACTGTGTAATCCTATACCTGTCTGCTTGGAACTAAGTTCTGTAGAGTTCAATGGGATGTACTCCCAGGTTAAGTGTATATACTGCAGTCTTCCCCCAACTGGATGCCCTCCAGATACGTTTATTTTTTTATTTTTATGTATTTGTTACATTTCTATGCTGCCCAATAGCCAAAGCTCTTTGTGCAGTTTACGAAAGATCAAAACCTTAAAAAATACAATATAAAACATAATATAAAAACCATTTATATATATAAAAATTAAAATTAAAAAAACATCAACAATAGAAATCCTAGGAGCAGGTAAAACCTTAGCATATGCTGTCAAATGCGTGGGAGTAGAGGAAAGTCTTAACCTGGTGCTGAAAGGATGACGAAGTTGGTGCCAGGTGGACCACACTACTGAGAGTGTTCCACAATTGGGGTGCCACCATCGAAAAGGCCCTCTCCCTTTTTGCCATCCTCCAAATCTCCCTTGGAGGAGGCACCTGGATGAGGGCCTCAGATGACTATCATAATGTATGGGAAGGTTCATACTAGGTATTTTGCTCCTGAGCCATGTAAGGCTTTATAGGTCAAGACCAGCACCTTGAATTGGGCTCAGAAACATGCAAGGATTCAGTACTGGTGTTATATATTCAGACCTTCTGGTCCCCACTGTCAGCCTGGCCACCAAGTTTTGCACAAGCTGCAGCTTCCGAACCATCTTCAAGGCTAGCCCCACGTACAGGGCATTGCAGTAATCTAAGTTGGAGGTGACTAGGGCATAGGCTACTGAGGCCAGGTTATTCCTGTCCAGATAGGGGCATAGCTGGGCCACAAATCGAAGTTGGTAGGAGGCATTCCATGCTACTGAGGCCACCTGAGTATCCAGTGTTGGACTACAGTTCCTGTTATCCCAAGCCAGCATGACCATTGGACATAATGGCCAGGGGTGATGGGAACTGTAGTCCAACTTACGTGGAGGGTGCCCAGTTGGGGAAGGCTGGTGTATAGGATTGCAGCCTAAAGCTGCTGCTTCATCTTGAGCACAGAAAGAGGGTTTGTCCAGTCAATACATGCAAATATCTGTTTTTCAAAACTTTAAAGGTTTGTTCTGATTTTAGCCATTCTTCTTCTTCATGTCTATTATCATTTATTCTTGTGATAGATCTTAATAAACCACTGATAAGGCAAATACATGCAAATTTTACAGAAGGGTGGTTTCAGTGGTCAAAAAACTATACTAAGCCATGTCTTATCTCACTTGAAGAAGGAGTCATGTAAGCTGGTGCTAACACCTTGGAGTTGTTTTTGTTAAACACTTGTGTCTTTCCTTAATGTTAGAAGCCAACTGTAAAACAAGAAGAAAAAAAGAGAAAAGCCCACACTCACATATATTAAACTGGATAGGTGATAACATACATGAGGTGGTGCTTGATGTGGAACATCTTACTGCAATAAAGATGTGAGATGCAAACTTGATTGTTTCACCAAACACTCCACAAAAATAAGCTTAAATGTAAACAATGTTTCATATATAACTGTGGAATCCTATTCTATTTTTCTTCCTCTCTGACTCTGTCTCTCTCTCTCACACACACACACACACATACACACAGGAAGTAAAGCCTTTTCAGCCACTGTTGCATTGCTATTTGGATATCAGGCCTGAGGTCTGGTGGTGGCATTTGTAGATTGCTCCATGAAGAGCAGACCCAGGGATGCAACCAAAAGCAGGATGTAATATCTGACCCCATTAATCCTCAGAAATTGCTGCCATTTTAAAGCAGAAATTCAGGCAAGTACAGCAAGTAAAACATTATCCAATTCACATGAATGATCTCTGGACTGTATCTCAGCACATGCCAAGTTAGATGTTATTTCTTCCACGTTGCTGTGTTCTTGGGGCTGTTAATGCCACTCTGTGTATAGAGCATTTTCAAATGTCTCTGTTGCCCCCAGTGCAAAAGGTGCAATGAAATACAGTTCACTCAAATAATAAATTCAAATGTGTCATTTGTCTTTTTTTAAAGGATATATTTTAATCATTTCACACATTAAAGCATAATTCATTCCATGAAAGCCGCAGAGAATTTTAGGTAAATTTCTGGCAATAAGCTATGTATAACTACATTGATCGTGTGCGTTAACAACCCTACTATGGGCAAAAAACTGCAGGCATATGTAAGATTTATCAGCCTTAAAGTCAGTCTTACATGGGCTGCATACTGTAAATTCTGCACCATTATTGAAATTCCTCAAGCCCACACAGCATCAGAATTATTATGATCCCTCTTCAAAGCTGTTCTTTGAAAATTTCCAGTGCTACATATTTCCGCCTTCTTTCCCACCCTCTGCTCTCTTCTCTTCAGTACTTTATAGTTGTAAGCTAGCCAGGACTGCATGCCAATATGGGGCTCAAAGGAGGGGTTCATAATGGAGGAACCTGTGCAAATGGATGCACAAATGGCATTTCATTTTGGCAGTTGTGATACTACTTGTGTTTTAGGCTTTATTCCTTTCCATCCTTATGCACCGTGTCTTTATTAGGCTACACTGAGTTCCAAACTTGTCCCTATATAAACTTCTGACTCTTTCTATTAAAAAAACCATGATTAGTTTTAAAGCACTAATGTATTACTCCTTAGATTCCTTCAGCCATAGAGTCCATAAGTCTATTTCAACAGAACAAATCTAGTATAGTTCCTTTGCCCTAATTATGTGTGATTTGTTTCTTTAGTGGAGGTCCTTCTTTCATTTGATGCTTGCAGTTCTGTGGGACTATTGTATCCACTGACTTGCACATCTAACACAAACCACTGTAGTTTTATCAAGAATATTTTGTAGCCAGAAAGAAACAAGATAGTTCTGACCTCCAGACACCTTATTTGTGATCAGCACAAGGGTGCTGTGAAGAAAGTACTCCATGGAAATGACAGAAGGCATATCTTTTACATATTAAAACAAACAATTTTTGTGGTGGCCCCCACTCTGTTGAACTCCCTCCCTAGAGAACTCCACCATGCCCCCTCTTTAATGAGCTTCTGCCACGCATTAAAAACGTGGTTGTTCAGGCAGGCATTTGGGGTGGGTTAGGGTATTTTTAGAAATATGATGTTTTTAATGGAGAATTTTATTGTTTTAAACTGTTTTTATTATTGTACATTGCCCAGAGTGGCTGGGTGACCAGCCAGATGGGCGATTAATAGAATGAATGGATGGATGGATGGATAGATAGATAGATAGATAGATAGATAGACTTCATGTCCGCCATGACAACCATGGGGCTGTCCCAACATGTCATCGGCCCAACGCATATAAAAGGACACACGCTTGATCTGGTTTTCTCGACTGGGCAGGAGGATGGTGATCTGAAAGTGGAGGAATTAACATCTGTCCCTTTGTCATGGTCAGATCACTTCCTGCTGAGATTTAGACTTCTGGCGGCCTTTCCCCTCTGCAAGGGTGGGGGACCTATTAAAATGGTCCGCCCCCGGAGATTAATGGATTCCGATGGATTCCAGAGGGCTCTGGGGGATTTTCCTGCTGGTATGGCTGGTGCTCCTGTCGAAGCCCAGGTCGCTCTGTGGAATGCAGAGATGACTCGGGCGGTTGACACGATCGCACCCAAGTGCTCTCTCCCTCTGAGCAGAGCCCGGCCAGCTCCTTGGTATACACCTGAGCTGAGGGCAATGAAGCAAGAGGGGAGACGGCTAGAACGCAGGTGGAGGAAAACTTGTGCTGAGTCTGACCGAACACAGGTAAGAGCCCACTATCGAGCCTACTCTGTGGCGGTGAGAGTGGCAAAGAGGCAGTTCTTTTCCACCAGCATTGCATCTTCTTAGTGTCGTCCGGTGGAGCTTTTCTGAGTGGTTCGCGGCCTGTTACATTCTGGGCCAGGGAGAGAGACGGTGGAACCCTCGGTAGCACGCTGTGATGAGTTTGCACGGCACTTTGAGGACAAAGTCGCTCAGATTCGTCATGAATTGGACACCACCATTAATGCAGTTCCATTGGTAGAGGCGTTCAGAGCACCATCTGGTCCAGTTTTATTGGATGAGTTTCAGTTATTGAGGCCTGAGGATGCGGACAAGGTGCTTGGCCAAGTCCGATCGACCACTTGTGTGCTTGACCCTTGCCCTTCATGGCTTATTAAATCAAACAAGGAGGGGTTGTCCGGCTGGGTCCAGGAGGTTGTAAATTCCTCCTTGAGAGAGGGAGTGGTGCCTGCTGCTTTAAAAGAGGCAGTAATTAGATCACTCCTGAAAAAGCCTAACCTGGACCCAGAGGATGTTAACAATTATAGGCCAGTGGCCAACATCCCCTTCCTGGGCAAGGTGCTTGAGCGGGTGGTTGTAGGACAGCTCCAGGCACTCTTGAATGAAACGGATTATCTAGATCCATTTCAATCGGGCTTCAGGCCTGGTTTTGGAGCGGAAACTGCCTTGGTCGCCCTGTGGGATGACCTCTGCCGGGAGAGGGACAGGGGGAGTACGACCCTGTTGATTCTCCTGGACCTCTCAGCGGCTTTCGATACCATCGACCATGGTATCCTTCTGGATAGGTTGTCTGGGTTGGGAGTTGGAGGCACTGCACTACAGTGGTTCCGCTCCTACTTGGATGGCCGATTCCAGAAGGTGGTGCTGGGGGATTATTGCTCTGTGCCATGGCAATTGTGCCATGGGGTTCCACAGGGCTCTATTTTATCCCCCATGCTGTTTAACATCTACATGAAACCGCTGGGGGAGGTTATCCGGAGGTGTGGGCTGAGGTGCCATCAATATGCGGATGACACCCAGCTCTACCTCTCTTTCTCATCAAAACCAGGTGAGGCAGTGGCTGTTCTGAACCAGTGCCTGGGCACGGTAATGGACTGGATGAGGGCTAATAAACTGAAACTCAATCCAGACAAGACGGAGGTACTGTTAGTGGGTGGTTCGTCTGCCCAGCTAGGTGATATTCAACCTGTTCTGGAGGGGGTTGCACTCCCCCTAAAAGATCAGGTTTGTAGTTTGGGGGTGCTCTTGGATCCAGAACTGTCACTTGAGGCACAGGTGAACTCAGTGGCACGGAGCACTTTTTATCAGCTTAGGCTGGTATACCAACTACGCCCTTATCTGGACAGAGATAGCCTAGCTACAGTTATCCATGCTCTGATAACTTCTCGTCTGGATTACTGCAATGCGTTATATGTGGGGCTGCCTTTGAAAACGGTCCGGAAACTTCAGCTGGTCCAAAATAGGGCAGCAAGATTGTTAACAGGGACTGGCCTGCGAGCTCATATTACGCCAGTACTTTTCCAGCTGCACTGGCTGCCAGTCCATTTCTGGGCCCGATTCAAAGTGCTGGTGTTAACATTCAAAGCCCTTAACGGCTTGGGGCCAGGTTACCTGAAGGATCGCCTCCTCCCATATGTGCCTGCCCGGACCTTAAGATCATAATCAGCGGCCCTTCTCCGTGAGCCCCTGCCAAAGGAAGTGAGGCGGGTGGCTACTAGGAGGAGGGCTTTTTCTGCTGTGGCACCCTGGCTCTGGAATGAGCTCCCTAGTGAGGTTCGCCTGGAGCCTACATTGTACTCCTTTCGGCACCAGGTGAAGACCTTTTTATTTTCCCAGGCATTTTAGCTTTCTAAATTTTTATCTTTGCTGTTTTAAATCTGTATTTTAAACTCCTGTACTGCTGCTAGGTTTTATTGTGGTTGTATTGTTATATTGTGGTTTTAATGTTCTATAAATTTTAAATTGTTTTATTGTGTGTTGTTTGGTTTTAGTTTTTGTGAACCGCCCAGAGAGCTTCAGCTATTGGGCGGTATAGAAATAAATAAATAAATAAATAAATAAAATAGATAGATAGATGAATTCTGAAGTTTTTCAAGTGGCATTCTATGGAGATGCAGTTGGGGTTACAGCTAAATACTTGGCACTTCACTATTTGACACTACAGCCTTCTGTACTAACGCTAAAGCATTAAAGCATTAAAATATTGAACAACTGACAGTTTTGGAAACGGAGAATGAGAAAACTAAAGCGGACCGATTTGTATATCCTTTAATACAAGCGTATGGTGTTTTATAGGGTTTGCAAAGAGTTAACTAGGTTTTTTTTATTATTCCAAGTGCAATTATTGCACTCCATTACTGCAACAGTGTGCCTTCTGATAGCAGTTCTGGCAAGTGCCTAGATCCTTCATTGCCCTGTCAGATTCCTTCTGTAATTGACCACTACCTTTACTGAAATAATTTGGGTATGTTCCATATATGTGAAATAGAACTGCCTGTGCTGACAAACGCGACCAACTATTCTGCCTTGTGGATAAATGGCAGAACAAGAATGTATTGAAGAGAATGGGAAAAGGGATGTTAGGCTCTTGGAATGCTATTTGCACTTCTTGTGCAGTCCAAGCAAGCCCTCTGAACTATAGACACTGAACAGAGAATCCTTGATACTTACAATGTTGCGTGAAGATGAAAATGATTATCTGCTGGAACAGGTGTTGCATGTCTAGTGCATTCTGTAATTGCAGCATTTGGGGGGATGTAATAGTACCAGTGCTGACTGACAAAGGCTTTTCTGTAGATATGTTAAATAAGTGGTAAAGAGTACAAAAGAATTGGATGTGTAATGGTCTGGAGTTGTTCACATTAACTGCTTAGGGCTTTTTTTGGCACAGTTATGGAAATAGTTGCAATAAAATATTTTATATGCCCTTTCTATAAAATGTCTCCCAAATCCCACTGATATTCCTTCCTAGCTGGGGTGTTTTGTAACTGGAATCGGTTGTACTAACTCCTTTGACAGAGCTGAGAAATGCAGTAGCGTGTCTTATTTCTCTCCTGTTAAAGAGATAACTTAGTATACCTAGTAGAAGGCAAAGGCTGCAACTAATCAATATGGTAGAAAAGTTAAGGAAACCTTACTTTGGACAAAGGTGTTCACATGCACAGCGCTGTGAAGAACGTACACTTTACCCAGCAGTATCTGCACCAGTACAGGCATTGTTGATGGTTGCTATATATCACGGGTGGGCAAATTGTGGCCCTCCAGATGTGTTGGCCTACAGCTCCCATCAGCACTAGTCAGCATAGCCAATCGTCAAGGATTATGGGAGCTCTAGGCCAAAACATCTGGAGGGCCACAAGTTACCCACCCCTGCTTTAGCATGACTATAGTTATGAACTTCGTGCTTGGTTTTTCACACTGCATAGGTGTGACTGATGATTATCTGTCCCTAGAACGTTGGGGACCTGACCTTTTGCATTTGCACTGACTACCTATAAGCCTATGCTCCTTTAGGAAACACTGAAACATTTAAAAAACAGGGAATTCTATTCCAGTTTGAATCAGACACAAGAAATGTGATGACCTCTGTTCCTTAACAGGTAAAAATGAGAAAATGTGCTGTAACTTTACGGATGCATTTCTACAGAGATTGTGAGGGGCAAGAGAATGTAAAACAGATAAATTTATTCGAGTTTTCAACTTTTGGTCAAATGATAGCTTCTGAGCCAGTGATTTGGTACTTTGGTTTAGGATTGTTAGAGTGCTTGTTTTAGAACTATGCTAGAATTGCTCAGATAGTGATAGTAATACCTTCATCAAAATTGCAGGCTGGAAAACTCTGGACTTTTTAGGATTTGAACTTGGAAGTGGTGTAGAATAGCGTCTGATTTGTTTTTAAGGCAAAGATGAAAATATGACTTAATCTTCCATGCAACTAGGAAAATATTTTGTTGTGCATAATTTGAGCATAGGTTTATATTTCTTTCAGGATCTACGGGCAGTATCCAACTGGGTACTTACACCCCGCCGAGTTCCTTCCATAAGCGGCGCCCCTCACTTATGCAAGGAAGGTTTAGTGCTTCCAGATCCAGAGACAACCCAAAATGAATGGAAATGCTTGTTTCTGGAAGGAGGGAGGTTGCTGGAACTCGCATAAGGAAGCTCTGCCGACCTGTCTCCTTCCATTTCCACTTGTTTCAGGGCTTTCTCTAGGAAGAGCTAAATCTCCCTTATGTAAGCAGTGTGTCCCACTTGTGCAATGGAATGGGTGACACCCACCACTTACGGAAGGGAATGTGTGTGTGTGGGGGGAATTGGCGGGTGTGTAAGTGCCCCATTGGTTTTTGTCCTAAGTCCACAGCAGCTCCTGAAACAGCAGTGTTAGGGATATCAGGCAGGGGTTTAGCCTGCACGCTACAACCGAATGCTGTCCAAAACAGTAAATTGCAAAGTGATCAGCTAGAGCAGCAAAATAAGCCCCCTTGCTAGCCAGACCAAAGGCAAAGCAAGTCAAGCGGTAAGATCTGATCTCCTGAAAACCTTGCAAATCAGGCTTGTTTCTGACTTGAACAATCATGGGGACTGTGCTGTTGTTGTTCTCATAGTCCTGTTGTGCTTTGTCACTTGTCCCTGCTCTGCATTATTTGTCCCTGCCTCAATTTTGCCTTATTGCTCCCATGGCCATGCCTGCATTCATCTGTCATGTAAACACTTTTGTTATGGTGCACCCTTTCCACACCCTGTTCTTGTGGGATATGCTGCTGTCAAAAAATACGATGGTTAATCCTTATGATGATGTAGAGTGGATGAGGAAATACCACAGTTGCCTTGAAGGCAAGGCCAGCCTGCTGACACCACCTCTCACCCAGGCTCCTGAGCAAGAGGATCTCCAAGAGTGACAGGTTAATATTCCACCTGGGGAATTCACCAGTACCAAAGGCAGTAGGCCTGTGGACACCAGTTGGGGGGGAACATGAGTGGGAGGGTGCTACTCATGTCCTAATTGTGGGTTTCCCACAGGCAGCTGGTTGGCCACTGTCTGAACAGAATTTTGGACTAGATGGACCCGTGGCCTGAGCCAGCGTGGCTCTTATGCTCTTACGGAAAGGGGCAACTGTCAGCTAGCTCCTCAGTCACCACTCTGCAAGTTCAGCCTCCTTTCCCTTTACCTCTCCTTGGCTTAGTGTGTAGCACGAAAGAGTGGGTTAGCACACATGGAAAGTTTCCTTGCGATGTCAAAAGTATACAGTCAAGCCCCAGGCTCCAAATTAAGAAGCTTTATTAAGATTAGAGATAAGGGATGAGGGAGAAATCAGATAAGTAGCATTAAAATAAACAAAATAGTTTACTCTCTAATAGCCTGTGCTAGACATTCTGAAAGAGGAATTGCAAATTTACTGGGAAGGCACAAGGATTAGACATGATGTTCAGCAGATGTCAAGTGGGTGACAAATTTCATAAGCAGTAAGCCCTGTTTTTATTTCTGTAGAATCACAGGAGGAAGTTGATGTGGTAGGAGTGGAGTGGGGAAGGATCTTCCAGTCAGTTATGGCCAGAATGTCTTGGTAAGCTTTTTTTACCCTTGGGACATGGCATGCCCGACATGTATTTATTATTTATTACATTTCTATACTGCCCAGTGGCCAAAGCTCTCTGAGCAGTACATAACAATTAAAACCACAGCATACAGCATAAAATACATTATAAACATTTAAAAGTTTAAAACCACAGTATAAAATAAAAGTAAAAACCAAAATAAAACCTAGCAGCAATGCACAGATTTAAAATACAATAAAAGATTTAAAACTACAGAACTAAAAGACTAAAATGCCTGGGAAAATAAAAAGGTCTTCATCTGGCACTGGAAACAGCATAATATAGGCACAGGGTGGGTGTGCATCTTTGGGAAGGTCGTACCAGTTGGGGTGCCATAGCAGAAAAGGCTCTCTTCTTGGTAGCCACCCACCTCACTTCCTTTGGCAGGGGCTCCTGAAAAAGGACTGCTGAAGATGATCTTAAGGTCCAGGCAGGTACATATGGGAGGAGACGATCCTTCAGGTAACCTGGCCCCAAGCTGTTTAGGGCTTCGAATGTTAATACCAGCACTTTGAATTGGGCTCAAGACATGGACTGGCAGCCAGTGCAGCTGGAAAAGTACTGGCATAATATATTCTTGTTAGCCAGCCCCTGTTAACAGTCTCACTGCCCTATTTTGGACCAGCTGAAGTTTCTGGACTATTTTCAAAGGCAGACCCATGTGTAACACATTGCAGTAATCCAATTTCCAAACCAGAGGTTATCAGAGCATGGATAACTGTAGCTAGGCTACCTCTATTCAGAAAAGGACATAGTTGGTATATCAGCCTAAACTGATGAAAGGTACTCTGTGTCCCCAAGTCCACCTGTGCCTCAAGTGATAGTTCTGGATCCAAGAGCACCACAAATTACAAACCTCATCCTTTAGGGGGAGTGCAACCCCCTCCAGAACAGGTTGAACATCACTTAGCTGGGCAGATGAACCACCCACTAACAGTACCTCCATCTTGTCTGGATTGAGTTTCAGTTTATTGGCTCTCATCCAGACCATTACCATGCCCAGGCAATGATTCAGAACAGCTACTGCCTCACCTGGATTTGATGAAAAGGAGACATAGAGCTGGCTATCATCCGCATATTGATGTTACCTCAGCCCACACCTCTGAATAACCTCCCTCAGTGGTTTCATGTAGATATTGAATAGCATGGGGGGGGGGATAGAATAGAGTCCTGTGAACCCCATAGCATAGCAGCCAAGGCACAGAGCAGTAATCCCCCAGCACTACCTTCTGGAATCGACCATCCATGTAGGATTGGAATCACTGCAACACAGTGCTTCCAACTCCCAGCCCAGATCTATCCAGAAGGATACCATGGTTGATGGTATCAAATACCGCTGAGAGGTCCAAGAGAATCAACAGGGTCACACTCCTCCTGGCCATCTCCTGGCAAAGGCAACAGGGCAACAAAGGCAGTTTCCATTCCAAAACCAGGCCCTGAAGCTCGATTGAAATGGATCTAGATAATCAGTTTCATTCAAGAGTGCCTGGAGTTGCCTGGCACCCACCTGCTCAAGCACCTTGCTCAGGAAGGGGATGTTGGCCACCGGCCTATAGTTGTGAACATCCTCTGGGTCCAGGCTAGGCTTTTTCAGGAGTGGCCTAATTACTAACTCTTTTAAAGAGGTCAGCACCACTTCCTCTCTCAAGGAGGAATTTACAACCTCCTGGGCCCAGCCGGATATCCCTTCCTTATTAGATGGAATAAGCCATGAAGGACAAGGGTCAAGCACACCTTGTCTGCATCCTCAGGCCTCAAAAACTGAAACTCATCCAATAAAACTGGATCAGATGATGCTCTGAGCACCTCTGCTAAGGGAACTGCATTAATTGTGGTGTCCAGTTCATGACAGATTTGGGCGACTTTATCTGCAAAGTGCTGTGCAAACTCATCACCGCATGCTACCCTTTCTCTCCCTGGCCCAGATTGTGACAGGCCACAAACCACTTGGAAAAGCTCTGCTGGATGACACTGAGAAGATGCAATGGTGGTGCCAAAGAACTCTCTTTTTGCCACCCTCACTGCCACACAGTAGGCTCAATAATGAGGTCTAACCTGTGTTCAGTCAGACTCAGCACGAGTTTTCTTCCACCTGCATTCTAGCCATCTTCCCTCTTGTAGAGAGAGGAAGATGGGCCTTCGTCTCTTTTCACCAGGCCAGGAAGGTTGAAGTAAGTGGTGTGAACTGATAGTGATTACCTACTTACTCCTGGTGGACAGAACCCATTAGGGGGGAAATTCCAGCTTGTGTACCAGGAAGAAGCTTGAGACATGACAACTAGGATGCTATGTTAATGGGGAAGCTAGATTACTGTGTCATATCTAGTGGCTTTTTAAAGAGACAGACATTTTATTTTCAAACTTTACTCCACAGTATGATTTCCAGGCAGGAACTTAGATTAGACAACAGCTAGGGCTTGAACGTCACAGACCTAAATGTCTTTGAAGTGACCAAACACGATCCTCAAGCAAACTGGAAAACAGATCTTGCATTTTAAGGGAAGCCTAGAATGACTTGTATTCTAACCGTGGAGTTCTGCTTTTATTAAAATGCATGGAACTTAGAGTCATAATACTAAAACTGATAACATTCCTAGAATATCACACTTGCATTGTGTGATGTAATTCTCTGTGTTACATAATTCATTTTGACAATTACAAATTCCCTGAAAATAGTGGTGATTTCCTAGTTAAAATATGCCATGAACAAATATCTGTTAAAGACTGTCAAGGTTAATTCAAACGAGAGAGGAAGACAGCACAAAATCACTGGAGAGCCATATTTTTTAACAAGTGGAGAATTCTTGTTTCTTTCCTCTGAAGTGGCCAACATAACTGGTGCATCCTGGGAAGCACTGTTTCAAGGATCCCATGGAAGCAGACTGCATAGCAGAAATATGGGAGCCCAACAATGATTTAAGTCTGCTTAGAAGTTTTTCACATATGTAAGAATGAGGAATAGCAGTGAGAGCTTACATTACTTTTCTCCCAAAGGAACAGGTCAGGAATGTGAGGCTGGTCAGGCATACAGAACTCAATTTGCACTGTGTTCAGAGGATCATCTGGTGCTTTGAATAAAATAATCACTTGCATATCATTTTGTGAAGCAAATATTTTTGGCTATCCCCTTGAGTGGCTGTGCCTTGCCATACATTTTTAGTCTACTTTCTTTCAGTATCTCTTTTTAGTCTAACCAGACATAAACTGACAACTTGGAGAATTGGCCAACATGTTTTTAAAAATTGAATATTTTCACAATATTTTAACACAGCGGAAATGCTGGCATTATATAGATGTATCTAGAGGCATCAGAAATGTTGGTGTTATTTATGTAAAATAGCCAACTTTCATCTCTTGCTTACACTAAACTTACCATTTAGTGTACCATCTGTGGTGTCCAAATTGTATGGATACACTTTACCTCCCCCCAAAGAAGGCAAGCTGGCTGCAGAAGTCAGAACAGGCTAACCCACAGTTGGGTAGGAGATGCTCTCTTCCCCTGGTACACCCTGGCCTTCATTAGCCTTCATGCCTAGCTTTCTTACCTACTCATGGGCATGCCAGCAGCAAAGAGGCCCACCCATTCTGACCAGCGGAGGCTGCCTTCCACTTCCTCTCTCCCTTGGTGCAGGCTGGCATCCTAGATTCCTAATGGAGCATGTCTTCTGAGCATATATCCTTCTAGGGGAAGAGGAGGGGTATATGGCCAGGGACAAGCATTTCACTAGCTGTACTATAGTAGTATCCTTACACAGTACCTCACAGATGTACTATAAGTCACTTGCAGTTTATTTTTGTGGAAAACTTAAAACGAATTACCATATTTTTGCTGCAGTTTGCTTTTGGTACACTTTTTTGTTATGTTTTTGGCTTGCTCCTTCTCTCAGGGCCATCATACTTGGCGTAACACAGAATACTGATTTTACAAACATGTTAATACCTATTGACTGACAGCAAATTATGATGTAGAGTAGCCTTCCGCAACTAGGTTCACTCCAGATGTTTTCAATGCAACTCTCATCAGCCCCAGTCAGAATAGCCAGTGGTCAGGAATCCTGGGAGTTGTAGTCCAAAATGACATGTTTCTGAGAAACATGAAGAAGTGAACTTTGAATGCGGTGCATCCTTTGATAAATGCTCAGCAACTTATTGTCATGTTCCTTTGTCTTCCCCCTTCGCAATCAACACACTCCAGGTTACCAGGCTTCAGGCTCACTACTTTCTTCGTTGAGGACTAGCTTCCTTAAAAATGCAAATTCTATGAAACTCTCAGACTACAGTGAAAATAGCTACTCCACACGATTACGAATATCAATAGAGGAGCCAAAGTGGATGTTAGAGAAGTTTCCAGCAGTCTGAACAAGAACGTCTGGGCCAAACTAGCTTAGGAGGCTCCCTTACGATGGCTCCTTCCTACGTAGGCTTTCTCACATAGCCAACCTGGTGGAGCATCTGACTTTTCCCAATTCGCTCTGTGACAGGCCCTAGCATCCTTCAAGTTACGCCCCTCGCTCTCCTCCTCCCCTGAAACCTGGGTTCTCATGGAGGAGGAAAGGGGAGGCTGTTCAGGCTGAGCCATCTGTGAGTTAAGGTCTTGGGAAGAAGGCCTTTTCCATATCTGGGCTCACTAGGGAGGGAGCCTCGCCTGTTCTGGCTGTTCCCATTCTGAATCCGAGCTACTAAACATCTCCATATGCTCAGATTCTTTCCTGACACTTATAAAGCTTTCTTATGGTTGCTGTTCTGTTTAGAGATGTTTTGCACTTTAAAAAAATAGCCAGTTTTACATAAACACGTGACCTAGAGATGGATCAGCTGAGCTTGTACATTTGTTGTTGTCGTTCCGTCGTTAAGTCGTGTCCGACTCTTCATGACCCCATGGACCATAGCACGCCAGGCCTTCCTGTCCTCCGCTCTCTCCTGGAGTGTGCTCAAGTTCATATTCATTGCATCGGTGATGCTATCTAGCCATTTCATCCTCTGTCGTCCCCTTCTCCTTTTGCCTTCAATCTTTCCCAGCATCAGGGTCTTTTCCTGTGACTTTTCTCTTTGCATTAGGTGGCCAAAATATTTGAGCTTCAGCTTCAGTATCTGTCCTTCCAATGAGCACTCAGGGTTGATTTCCTTTAGGATTGACTGATTTGACCTCCTTGCAGTCCAGGGGACTCGTAAGAGTCTTCTCCAGCACCACAGTTCGAAAGCATCGATTCTTCGGCGCTCAGCCTTCCTTATAGTCCAGCTCTCACAGCCATACGTTACTACTGGGAAAACCATAGCTTTGATTAGACGGACCTTTGTCGGCAAGGTGATGTCTCTGCTTCTTACTATGCTGTCTAGGTTTGCCATAGCTTTCCTCCCAAGGAGCAAGCGTCTTTTAATTTCATGGCTACAGTCACCGTCTGCGGTGATCTTGGAGCCCAAGAAAATAAAATCTGTGACTGCTTCCATTTCTTCCCCTTCTATATGCCAGGAAGTGATGGGGCCAGGTGCCATGATCTTCGTTTTTTTAATATTGAGTTTCAAACCAGCTTTTGCACTCTCCACTTTCACCCTCAACAAGAGGCTCTTTAGATCCTCTTCGTTTTCTGCCATTAGGGTGGTATCGTCTGCGTATCTGAGGTTGTTGATAATTCTCCCGGCAATCTTAATTCCGACCTGTGATTCATCTAACCCAGCGTTTCTCATGATGTACTCTGCATATAAGTTAAATAAGCAGGGCGACAATATGCAGCCTTGTCGTACTCCTTTCCCAATTTTGAACCAATCGGTTGTTCCATGTCTGGTTCTTACTGTTGTTTCTTGACCCTCGTACAGGTTTCTCAGGAGACAGGTAAGGTGGTCTGGCACTCCCATCTGTTTAAGAATTTGCCAGAGTTTGTTGTGATCCACACAATCAAAGGCTTTAGCGTAGTCAATGAAGCAGAAATAGACGTTTTTCTGGAATTCTCTTGCTTTCTCCATGATCCAGCGAACGTTGGCGATTTGATCTCTAGTTCCTCTGCCTCTTCGAAACCCCGCTTGTACTTCTGGTAGTTCTCGGTTCACATACTGCTGAAGCCTAGCTTGTAGGATTTTGAGCATAACCTTGCTGGCATGTGAAATGAGTGCAATTGTACAGTAGTTCGAACACTCTTTGGCATCGCCCTCCTTTGGAACTTGAATGTAAACTGACCTTTTCCAGTCTTGTGGCCACTGTTGAGTGTTCCAAATTTGTTGGCATATTGAGTGCAGCACTTTAACAGCATCATCTTTTAGGATTTTAAATAGCTCAGCTGGAATACTGTTATCTCCGCCAGCTTTGTTGTCAGTAATGCTTCCTAAGGCCCACTTGACTTCACTCTCTAGGATGTCCGGCCTAAGTTCAGTGACCGCACTATCATGGCTATCAGGGACATTCAGATCTTTCCTGTATAGTTCTTCTGTGTATTCTTGCCACCTCTTCTTAATCTCATCTGCTTCTGTTAGGTCCCTGCCTTCTTTGTCCTTTATCATGCCCATCTTTGCACAAAACATTCCCTTGAGATCTCCGATTTTCTTGAAGAGATTTCCCATTCTGTTGTTTTCCTCGATTTCTTTGCATTGTTCATTTAAGAAGGCCTTCTTGTCTCTCCTTGCTATTCTCTGGAACTCTGCATTCAGTTGGATATATCTTCCCCTTTCCCCTTTGCTTTTCGCCTCCCTTCTTTCCTCAGCTACTTGTAAAGCCTCATCAGACAGCCACTTGTCTTTCTTGCATTTCTTTTTCTTTGGGATGGATTGAGTTGCTGCCTCCTGAACAATGTTACAGACCTCCGTCCATAGTTCCTCAGGCACTCTGTCTATCAGGTCTAATCCTTGAAATCTATTCCTCACCTCCACTGTATATTCATAAGGGATATGATTGAGGTCATACCTGAATGGTTTAGTGGTTTTCCCTACGTTCTTCAATTGAAACCGAAATTTTTCAACAAGAATCTCATGATCTGAGCCACAGTCAGCTCCAGGTCTTTTTTTTACTGACTGCATAGAGCTTCTCCATCTTTGGCTGCAAAGTACATAATCAATCTGATTTCGATATTGACCATCTGGTGATGTCCATGTGTCGAGTCGCCTCTTGTACTGTTGGAAAAGAGTGTTTGCTATGATCAGCGTGTTCTCTTGGCAAAACTCTATTAGCCTTTGTCCTGCTTCATTTTGTACACCAAGGCCATGCTTGCCTGTTATCCTGGTGATTTCTTGACTTCCTACTTTAGCATTCCAATCCCCTATGATGAAAAGGACATCTTTTTGGGGTGTTAGTTCTAGAAGGTGTTGTAAGTCTTCATAGAACCGATCAACCTCAGCTTCTTTGGCCTCAGTGGTTGGGGCATAGACTTGAATTACTGTGATGTTGAATGGTTTGCCTTGGATTCGTACTGAGATCATTCTATCATTTTTGAGATTGTACCCCAGTACTGCTTTTCCCACCCTTTTATTGACTATGAGTGCTACTCCATTTCTTCTAAGGGATTCTTGCCCACAGTAGTAGATATGATGGTCACCTGAATTAAATTCGCCCATGCCTGTCCATTTTAGTTCGCTGATTCCCAAGATGTTGATGTTCAATCTTGCAATCTCATGTTTGACCACGTCCAGCTTACCTTGATTCATTGACCTTACATTCCAGGTTCCTAAACAATATAGTTCTTTACAGCATCGGATTTTCTTTTCACCACCAGACACATCCACAGCTAAGTGTCCTTTCGGCTTTGGCCCAGCCGCTTCAGTCTTTCTGGCGCTACTTGGAAATGCCCTCTGCTCTTCCCCAGTAGTATATTGGACACCTTCCGACCTGAGGGGCTCATCTTCTGGCGTCATCTCTTTTAGCCTTGTGATACGTTCCATGGGGTTTTCTTGGCAAGAATACTGGAGTGGGTTGCCATTTCCTTCTCCAGTGGACCACATTTTGTCAGAACTCTCTGCCATGACCTGTCCATCTTGGGTGGCCCTGCACGGCATATCTTATGGCTTCACTGAGTTACGCAAGCCCCTTCGCCACAACAAGGCAGTGATCCATGAAGGGGGAGCATGTACATGCTTTGGATTTAAATCGAATCTCTGCAGCCCTTTCCAGGTGTCCATTCTGGGTAGAATGCCTTTGCAGGGTTCCCAATCACATGTAGAGAATCCTCCACATGATCAGGTGGTGCTGTGTTCAGGAAGAGCCAGCATCAGGAACTGGCATCTTTGAGCAGTTGTCAGGGCCCAATTTTTCTAGAAGGATCTATCTCCAACACCAGCACTGTTCACCCAGCAGTGGGTGGCTGGGTCTGGGAGTTTGCCATCATTTTAAATTTCCCACAATGCTCTGGAGCAACACTCAGGTACTCTGGAACATTGTGAGAAATTAAGTGGCAGCTGGGGACCCACCAAAGTAGAAGGGGCTCACCTTGCCATAGCTTCCTCAGCCTAGAGTTGCTGCTCCATGGCAATGAGGGCGGTGAAGAAATTGCACCACTGTGTCTGCACAGGGTTGCTCAGTGGAGCTTTTTTGAATGGTCAGGAGCCTATTATGTTCTGGCCTGCAATAAGTGGAGATGGACCACTCAATAGCCCACTGTGATCAATTTGCGTGACACTTTGCAGATAAAATCAATCATATCTGTGCTGATATGGATGCCATAGTTGATACAGATCCAGTGAATGTAACTTTGGCCCCTGCTTGTCCAGTTAAAATGGATACTTTTCCATTGGTACAGCCCAAGGATGTAGACACGATCCTTGGACCGATGAGCAGGGCCCTTGCCTTTCCTGGCTTATAAAAGTGTTGGGCCGGGGGCTGACTGAGTGGGTAATGGTAGTGGTGAATGCCTCTTTATGGCAAGGTTTTTCTGTCTTGCCTAAATGAGGCAGTGGTAAGACCTTTGTTGTTGTTGTTTTTTTAAAAAAAACCCTGCATGAATCCTACTATATTGGATAATTTCTGTCCAGTCTCTCATATTCCACTCTTGGGCAAGGTGCTGGGGTGTGTGGTGGATTCTCAGATCCAGGGATTTCTGGATGGTGCAGATTATCTAGGTCTATTTTAATCTGGCTTCAGGCCTGGTTATATGACAGAGAGTGGTTGCCTTGGTGGATGACCTACTCTGGGAACTGATAGGGGGAGTGTGTTTCTCTTGGTTTTGCTGGACCTCTCAGTGGCTTTTGATACCATAAACCATGACATCCTTCTGAGGCATCTGAGATGGGACTGGGAGGCACAGTTATATGATGGCTCTAATCCTTCTTGGAAGGATAATCTCAGATGGTGGTGCTGGGGGATTCCTGTTTGAAACTGTGACAGTTGGTCTGTGGTGTCCCTCAGGGTATAAAGTATACTTTACTTTATAAAAGTAAAGTATTCCCCATGGTATTTAACATATGCATGAAACCGCTGGGAGAGATTATCCAGACTACTGGGGTTTGGGACCACCAGTATGCTGATGACACCGAACTCTATCCTTTCCATCCAAATCCAAGGAAGCTGTTCTAGTTCTAAATTGGTGTTTGATGTTGGTAATGGATTGGATGAGGGCAAACAAATTGAAGCTTAATCCAGACAGGACAGAGCTGCTCCTGGTTAGTCAAAAGGCAGATCAGGGAATAGGGATTCAACAAGTGCTGGGTGGGGTTACACTCCCACTGAAGACTCAGGCTCATAGTTTTCTTGTACTTCTGGAGTTGGCCTTCAACCTGGATGCCCAGGTTTCAGCAGTGGCCAGGAGTGTATTTGTACAGCTAAGGCTAGTGAGCCAACTGCTCCTATTCCTAGAGACATCTGATCTGGCCACAGTCACACATGCCTTAGTTACATCCTGTTTGGACTACTGTAACATGCGCTACGTGGGATTGCCTTGAAAATTGTTCAGATGCTTCAGCTTGTACAGAATGCTGCAGCCAGACTGTTGACTGGGCCTGGTTACAGGGAACACACAACTCCCTTGTTTCAACAGCTTCACTGGCTACCCATCTGTTTCTGGGCAGATTTGAAGGTGCTAGTTATGACCTATAAAGCCCTATATGGCTTGGCACCAGGCTACCTGAAAGACTGCTTTCCCCCATATGAGCCTGCCCAGTTCTTAAGATCTTCTGGAGAGACCCTTCTTCAAGACTGCTGCCTTCAGAGGCACATGTGATGGCTATGCGAAAGGGGCCCTCTCGGTGGCCGTTCCCTGGCTGTTGCACTCCCTGCAGAGGGAGGCTAGGTTCGCTCCCTCTCTGCTGTCCTTCCACTGGCAGGCAAAGACTGTTTTATTCAAGTGGCCCTTCGGTGTGTAAGCAGGCCTGTTGGGTTGGAGGCTGTTTTTGATCTGTTGTTGTTGTTGTGTTTTAATAGTTTTTAATTGTGTGTAACTGTATTTGTTATTGTTTTTATCAAGTTTTATTAATGATTATAAGCTACCTTGACTGCCATTTTTGGTAGAAAGATGGAGTACAAGTCAATTCAACAAATAATATATTGTCTGAATTCATAAATATAATTTCAGAGCTACTGAAGTGTTATAAAACTGTTAAAGGATGACATTTTTCTTATGAAGTCTTGTTACCTGAAAGAGTGGAGAATCATTGAGAGGGGGGTGTTGTTTGTCTTTACAAGAAAACCCCTAATGCCGACGCAACTGCAAGTCTAAAGGAATGTCAGTGTATAGGAGAAATAGACATAATATTTTCTGCAGAAAGGATACTTGACTATTAGAGTAATCAAATTTATGTTAATGACTAGAGCAGAATTGTAAATCTTCAATTATGAAGTGACTAGGATAGTGCAGGATACAGAGGATTTTAAAACTGTGTTTCTTAATATGTACCCCACCATTGCATTAAGACCTGAAACTGGAATGTCCCCAAGCCAGGCTCATTTATGTGCTGGATCCTGTGTTGCAGTATGTTACCCAGTGAATGTTGAGGAATGTTACCCAGTGAAACCCTGAAAAGTGACTAGGAGCCACAAAGCAGGGGCATGAAGCCATTTAGCACATAATAGTCTCCAAATGCTAGAGACTAGGCGTGATTGGTTTTCAGACATGAAGACTATTTATTGGACTTCGTAAAGAACGAAACTTGAAATTCTTGGGATTCTGCCCTGGATGCCAGATTGTTCAGGTTCACTCTAATATTCTGCATTCATGAAAGTCAGGAATGGCCATAGTTTAGAAAGAAAGGTCCTGAAGGTGGATTAAATATTTGTAATCCAACTCCAAAAGGAGTCCCTAAAGCCATATAGAGCATGTGACAGCAGGGTGGCCGTCTTGCAGTTCTCTGGAAGAACCAAAGGGAAGCAGTGACTCCATTCCTTTAACCTCGGTGCTTTGTCTCTACTGTTGGGGTGGGCAATTTGTGACCCTCCAGAAGTTTTGCCTGACTACTCCCATGATCCCTCACCATCGGATATGCTAGCTAGAGCTGATGAGATTTGAAGGCCATTTGAGAAGCCTAATTTGAATCCTTCCTGTGCAGCTCTTGCAAATAACAAGTTGCATTTGCAGTGTTTATAACACAGTAAATTGCTGTGTTGTCTGTTAAAAATAATTTGGACAAACTTCAGTAGCATTAATCTGTACAATTCTTTTTGAGTTCCATGAACAGTAACTGTTTGGCTTTAAAATAATTTGCATGCTGTTGCTAGTTAGTTTGAAGCTTCCTTAAATCAGAAATGCTTAGAATCCTTACCAGGTGAATTTGGTAAATAGTTTGAAACACTGTCCTGATGGCATTTATGGTAGGACAAGGTTTTAATTGCTTTCAGCTTAACCTGTTCATTTTCATTTTCAAGGCTCCTGGTTAGTCTTTGAAAAATGAGCATTCATTGAAAGGTCTTGCAAAGGTCCAAATACTCATGATTGCCCTATAATTAGTCACTCAGAGTTGGTTAAAAATGCAGAATGTGTCAAGCAACATGCTATGGAAGATTGATGAACTAACTTTTTAAGCAGTGAAGCTTTCCTTCTATTTCCTACTTCATATAAAGTGCATTTTTAAATCTTCCAGAAAGACAAACTCTGAACAGTGCATAAACCTAGGAAGCAAAATTAGTATCCTGAAGTTTGCAAAGATCAGCAGTGGGCCTTTTAGAGCGCAATCCTATGCATGTTTAGTCAGAAAAAAGCGCAACAACTCCCAGCATGCCCCAGCTGTCATGGTTGGCTGGGGGATACTGGGAATTGTAGGTCTTTTTTTTGTCTAAACCTGCATAGATTTTGCGCTTAATGTATTATTGCCTGTTTAATTTATCGTAACTTTGCCTTTAATACATTATTCTATTATGAGGTATGGTCTGTCTTTGATAGCTTTCTAATACCATTTGAGAATTGTGGAACCCAATCCTATGCATATTTACTCAGCTGTAATTCCCAATGGTTTCAGTAGGACTTACTCCAACTATATGTGCATCACTTTATCTTTATTTTTTATGCAGTACTAAAAATTGGCAAAGCAAAGTGCAGCTTTTGGTTTAGCAGTACTGGCCCATTTGGCATTCCCTTCATCTGTTTGTTATGTAATAACTCTGTTGAACACTGCAGTATCAGAATGAAACTCAGTACGCACACTTATGACACAATTCTACGTTTCAAGGTTGGATACCAGCCTTCCACATCTGTTTTCAAATGGGGAGGGAAATACGGATAGGCAATCCCTCCCCTCCTGCTCAGTTCGTAATTGGGATGGACAAACCAAGGTATTTTTGTAAAGAGCAGCAGGTTTCTACCCCCTCCGGTGACCTCGCTGTGGTAGCTTCAGTTATTACATTTCAGAAGACTCCTGGTGCCTGAGCCACTGCTATCTCCACAGCTGCTGGAGTCACATGAGAGGAGAGGAGGGGGAAAGTAAGCAGTTGGGAGTGGAGGGTTAGTGAGGGGGTGGGAGAGAATAATTTATGGTGGTTACAACCCTCATATCAGATTGGAGATGAGTCACCAATAGTCATATTCTGAGCCAGAAAATTACAAAAGTCGATGACATCACTAAATACAACACAGTGTGGTATCTCTCTTGAAGATTAAGACATCAAAAAGAAAAGTTGGTGTTCGCATTTCTGACAACATTCTCTGTTTCAAGTACAAACCTTTTCATCAGTTTTCATTGGGGCCAGGAAATACAAAATGCAATACCATTAAGACTGATATTTTGGAAAGTTAGTGTGCATGTTCAGAAGAGTAGTCCGGGTTCAAGAGTGAACCATTTTCAACAGGGCTGGGAATAAGCAAGGTTTCTTTAAAAACAATAATAACCTGTGCTATAGTAGCAGGGTGTTTTAAAACATGGAAATAGACTTCCAATAGAACAAAACTGGGGAATGTGGTGATATTTGTCACCAGCTGAAATGCCATCTGTAATGTGAACTGTGCTAGTCCCAAACTCACTCAACGATTTTCAACAAATCTAAAGGCAGAGATTTTTTTTTTTTTTAAACTCTTGAACTGCTTCTGTACCTAGATGTGTTAAAGTGAGAAACTGGTTGAATGTTTTGGTAACTTGATAATCGTTTAATGTTTCTGTCTAAGCCCGTATTCATGCACAAACTGAAATTTCTGTGGTTTTGGCTGAGGATCTCCACAGCATGCTCATGTTTTGGCCCCCTCGGCTCTTCATGCTATTTCTGGAGTCAAATTTATTTCAACATTAGCCCCCTGGGCCTCTGAATGAGGCACTTCCAGACAGTCCTTGATCCTGAAAGGAAATGTGCCTCTCTGGCCAAAAAGGACGGTACAGGGAGTATGACCCCCATACATGGGGTTTCATATGAGAGGCCTAAAGGAATTAGATATAGTCTCTAGAAGGGGAAGGTATTTAGCAGGGTTCCAGCACCTTGTAATTTTGCCAGAGTTTTAAAGCCATGTTGATATAGTCATATCAATGCAATATAAGAACATTTTTTAAAAGGCCTGCTGAATGAAAAAGATCCATCTATTCAAGCATCCTGTTACAGTGTGTACATAGAAATATTGGGATATTTTGCAGACTTGTACCACACGCACAATATATTATGCACTGTACTTAGACAAACTGGGAAAATTAGCTCACCAAGGATTCAGATTGAAGCACACATTTTATTGTACCATAAAGTGTTTACAGAAAGGAAAGCATTGATTAGTGTGTCACCACTCCCTAGCATTAGACTAGCAGACTATTCCTAATAATGGAAGATCGTCTCTAAGAAATCTCTCAAGTGGGGACTAGACACAAAGGCAATTATAGAGTTCAGGATGGGAGCACAAAGGAGACAATGGGGCATATACAAGATGGGGTCAAATAAAGAATTCAGTAGCTTGACCCACAGAAATAATAGAAGCCTTCCAGAAGTTCCCAGCTTCTTGACTGAATTTGGCATGGCTAGTCAAGCATGACAAAAGCTAGACTTCCATGGGACAAGAGGTAACAAAAGTGACCATGAGGGATAGGTAGGCTGTGCTGCTTTAAAGTACTGATTATGGGTTGATCAATTTGTAGGTTACCTTGTGGGTTGCTTGATTAGAGTGGTGATTCAGAAGTCAGGAAGACATTTGCTTTTATCCAGAGTTCCCATTTTTTTCCTACTCACAGGAGGGCAACTCCTATTTATTGAGTTACAGCTGAGGGCCCGTAGGTCATGAACTTCAGTTATAATAAAGGCAGGTAGCTAGCATACTGCCATCATTATCATTTTGCTCTCTTAGGGAGCAATCCTATGGCCGCTAGTCAGTGGCTAGATGGCCATAGGAAATGTGGTTTTCCGGGAACCAACCTTGGAGCCTCGGAGGCAGCACGGAATGGCCTTGCGCTCCGTACTCGGAAGAGGAGCGCAGAGCGGCCAAAACAGGACATTCCAGGGGGGTGTTCCGGGGCGGGGAAGGCGGAAATGCTGATACGACACATCCTATGCATTGTGTGGCAGCCTGCTGCCTCACTCCGCCTTCCCACAGCTAGACAGCTGAAATCAGCCGTCTAGCCACAAATGCAGGGCAGGAGAAGCATGGAGGGGATCGGAAGCATGATCCCCTCCGTGCTTCTCCTGCCCTGCATTGGATAGGCAGTCACCTCCTAGTTCGGAGGCAGCTGCCTATCCCCGTAGGATTGTGCCCTTAGTCACACAGCCTTCCCCACACAAAAGAGATATTGGACATATTCGCCAAGGTGCTAAGGGTCATGCTGGCACAACGCATGTGTAAAAGACATCATGTCTGAGTTCACAATAACAATCCCATATCTGACACTGGCCAGCAAGATGGTTCCAGGAAGCCCAAAGTTGGGCATGAAGGCAACAGCCCTTGTTGTTTGGTCCCCAGCCTGGGATTCCATTTAGCTATCAGGACTGCATAGGAGTATTGCATATGCATAGCCCTCTGCTCTGCTGGTATTTGGGGGCAGTTTCAGGGAGCTGAGGTTTCTATTAAAAGTACAAGATTTTCCTGCATTACTTTAATGATTCCCTTCTAGTACACAGAAGCCCACTCCTTCCCTCTCTTGGGCCTGTTTTGGCAGCCAAGTCCTCATGTGAACTTCCTATGTTACTAATGGGGGAATTGTGCCTATTTGCTTACTGTGGACACCTCATAGCTATTTTTGGCTACCATTCAGAGTAGATTTCACTTGGGATGGAAGAGTTTACACTCGTCCCATTGTCATGTACCAGGACAATGAGAAGTAGGATAAGCATGTAAAAGGAATATGTTTAGATTCAGTATGGTCACTGTCTGTTGGAGAAGAAGGTCAATTATTTTCCTGCCAGTGGTATACAACATTTTTCTCTAAGATGGTTGGTAAATCTCCAAGCAGTGGTGGCTGGTCCCCAGTGGGCTGTGGTGGAGGAGAGGGTAGGTCACCAGAGACCAAGCCAAGGGGTGACCAGAGGCAGAGCAGTCGTTCAAATCCCCAGCAGCCCTAAGTGCCAATGTGGGGGGGGGGGGAATTTACAACACCACACAAAAGCACTCCTTTGAACCCACCTTATCCTTTTCCAGCAACAGTTCCCATTGCACAGAGAATCAAGTGACTTTAAGATCACGAGTGCAAAACATTGTGTGGGGATCCACTCACTTCAGGTAGAAAACCATGCATCCCACACTCACCCCACTTGGATGTGCACACAGGCACAGACACACACGCACAGATTTTGTAGAAGCTTGGAATAATGGCACCTATGAGGCTGTTGTATTTTGACAGAAAGAAAGATGATGATTAAGCTACTGGGGAGGCATAAGAGGGGTAGGACAGCTTTTTTTCAGCTGGGAAAGGGCAAGAGATGTCACTCCCATGCATTATTGACATCCTTCCACAGGACACTTAAAGGAATGTGTCAAAATGCTTTCTGTAAACTTTCCTTGGCCATTCCCAGCTTTGACTGGTGATTACTGTGAATTGCAGGCATGCCAGACATGATAGGCTGCTATTTGAAGAGAGAAGATGTAGATTGTGGTTTAGCTAGAAGATGTCCTTTGAGTATTCTTATTGGTTTGCTGTTGGGGTTGCTATCATAAACCTCCAAAGGTCTCCGGCAATCAAATTTGAGATGCAGTGAAATTAGAACACCCAAACCAAATGCACTAATCTCTTCCCCTAAGTAGTTGTAGAAGCTGGCTGTGCATAGTGCAGATCTGCTAATTTACCAAGCAATCATTGCATTAGCTATCAAAAAGCAGTAAAACTAAGCTCATGCAATAAACAGCTTTCAGAGCCAGTGTATCTGTCCAAATAGCAAAGTCTTCCAAATATGGATTTGTCTCTGGAATCAGATTAAGTACTGAAGTCAATTCAAGCATCATTTATATGTAAAAACATGCCAATATTTAGCAGGAGTCCCTGGGAAATATACAGAAATCCACTGTGTGTGGTAGGTACTTGGAAGCAGAGAACCCTGTAGTATGTTTATCAAAACTATAAAAAATAATTGTCTTACATGTTACACAGGCCTGTGATTCTTCTTTTGGAAGAGACCGTTCACATGTATTAAGCACTGAGTTTGTACTCCAGATTTTAATACAGATTAGTTGCCACAAACACAGTTCAATCATACATTAAGCCCAACTATTCTTCTACCACCATCCTGTATTTTAGTAGGGTGGCCATGTGTCCTACTTTACAGAGAACACTCCTCTGTTTAAAGGGCTGTGAGACGACGGTCCTCTACTTGAAGGTGTCCTCTGTTTCAAGGGCTGGCCAGTCCAAGTCCAGTATAAAGTTAAAGAGCAGGTGCCTTGAAGTTGCCCATCAAGAGTTAGCACCTGGATAGCATACTGAGCAAGCACACAGGTCACAATTTCCCCCTCTTTGGTGAGATGCATTGCATTTCTTCTTAAATTATAGTAATCATTTCTGCATCTGCAACCATACATATTAATTAGCATATACAATTTTTTTCCCCACAGATCTGTCCTCTTTTGTGGTGATGCATTTCTTCTTCTTTGGCTATGCTGTGTGGCCATCCTAGTATCCAGTCTTAATTGTGATGATTTTTTAAAACTACACTAGGTTCTTCACAATTGCCAATGTTGCTGTAACAAATAAATTAGGTCAATAAAATCAAAGAGTGGTTCACTGTTGTAGACAAATATTTGCTGCCTCTAATGTCTGCCCCAAACCAAGGGCTTTAAATTCATTGTGGTGTTGCTGATACCAATGGATGACCAGGAGCATATTTTATTAGTATTCCAGCATCTGCACTGCTATACTATGTTGTATATTTTTCCAACACAACTTAGGGTCCTGTGTTTAACCTGTAAATCCCTAAAGAGCTTGCATGCTATGTATTGTCCTTACCCCTATGTTCTTATTTGGAATTATTATTATTATTACTATTATTATTATTATTTACATTTCTATACCGCTCCACAGTCAAAGCTCTCTGGGCAGTTTACAGAAGTTAAGGAAAGATATGCCTATCCTCCAGAGATCTGATAAGTCTGTGTATTTTCTGGAAACAATAGAAGAACTTTTTGGTTTGTCTACATTTGGTGGTTTCCAATGAATACGAGATATTGGTAGAAGTCTGGGGGGGGGGGGTGTTTTAATGTCCATAATGAGATTTTTGGGAAATGGTGAAGTAAATTAATCATAGGTATCCAGCAGAAGTGATGTTTGCCATGTAAAAAAAACCCACATAGAGTCTCAACCTGTAGGTTAGATCTCTAGAACTGGAGCTGAGAAATAATTCAAAAGGGTACAATTATTAATCATTGGGTTGAGAATGATTGTTAACTGCTTTTCTTTTAGAGTCCCGGGCACTTTAAACTGTTCACCTGCTGAAGCTGCCAGTCGAAGGATTTGTCTGGTGTTATGGATAATGTTTGTCTCAGGCATTTCTTAAACAAGGAGATCTACCAGCCTTCCTTAAACAACAGAAAGTGCTGGTTGATTGGACAGGGCACAGAACAGTTACTGGTTTGCTGTCTCAGTAGTGATTTGTGAGAAAACATTGCAAGCAGAGCTTAACACTGCAGGGGAAATCTCTACTTCACTCAAACACAATTTCATTTAACATCCGTCTTTCCATGACATTATCATTATTAAGACTGGCGAAGAGGGCATGGAGGTAACAGTGCTGATTAGGCTGGCCTTCTTAGTAATTTCACAGTGTCTTGTGATTGTTGACAAAGATCTCTGTCTCCCTGAATGCATATGAGTACACACACACGCACACCCCTCTGGTACATGCTTCTTCTTACTCTTTCTTCATCTTAGGAGTTAGTGCCTAGGCATTTCTCCTGCTGTACCTTCATTTTTGCGATATTTACAGGCAGCCAGAAAGTGGAATGCTTTGTTAGTCTTGATGAGCTCATAGTGTAAGACTTAAAAGGGAAACAATGACCAGTTTTAATGCTTGTTTAATTGGCTTTGGTGAATTAAATTGGGGGGGGGGAGCCTGAAAATGTCTGCTGCTTTCATATAAATCTGCTGAACACCTCTTGACCCCTGTGTAATAATAAATAAAATGCATTGTGGCTGTCTGAGACAGATCGGCTACAGTGGAAGATATGAAGACATTTCACTAGAACATCTGGCATTCATTGCTTTTCCTCAGGGAGGAAAGGAGGAATCAAAAGCCTTTTGGCCAGAATTTCATTTACTGCTTTTTCATATTGCCATATGGCTTAAAAAAAGAGAAAGAGTACTGTCCTAAGATGGAATTGTTTGAAGATGGAGAGTGATGTTGCTTCCCCCCCCCCATAAATTGAGTATAATCTACATATTTAAAAGTAGAAATGAAATTTCTGCCCAGGAAGATAATAGTATTTTATGTGGCAAGTGATGTGCTATGCTCCATATATCACTCAGCAATTTATTTATTTATTTGCCTTGGCCAAAATCATTTGGAAGCTACTTAAGGTATGCTCTCTCTGTGTGTATTAGTCATCTTGCTTCCCTTTATCAGAGGGAGAGATATATATTTTTTTTCTCCCTATAAATCATCTTCGAAAGGATGATTAGGAATTTGGGGCAGTATCCAATGCTGTCACAGCATTAGCACTAATGACGTTGCACCATCATAAACCAACGCTAGCACACCATCATTAACGTGAGCTAGGGAAAGGGAAAAAGCAGTGATTTGCCACTGAATTTCAGCAGCAAATCGCCACTTTTTCCCTTTGCCTAACAAGCACTAATGATGTTAGTTTGATACACATTTCTTTAGTGCACCAAGGGGATGACCCTCAAAACTAAAAAAAAAAACACACGAGAGTGCAATTTAAACATTTTCCTCATTACTATCTATGAACAACTGGAATGGTAGCAGATTTTAGCTTGTGTGGAAGGAAGTAATGCATTTATGCATACAACTGTATTACCTTCATATAAAAGTTGTTGTTGTTGTTGTTCAGTCGTGTCCGACTCTTCGTGACCCCATGGACCATAGCACGCCAGGCCTTCCTGTCCTCCGCTCTCTCCCGGAGCGTGCTCAAGTTCATATTCATTGCATCCGTGATGCTATCTAGCCATCTCATCCTCTGCCATATAAAAGTAGTAAGTACTTATTTGTATTTGATATATAATCCTAAATTTGTGGCTTCTTTGAATGCCAATTTAGATCATTTGACTGTGGTTATAGAGCTGAATGCGGAGTCAAAACACAGATGTTGATTTATCAAAAAATGAGATTTGTCATCACACCTACCGCTAAAATTACAGGACAATTTTTAAAAAGATGAAATCAGAAGCAAGTGCAGCTGTAACATGCCTGGTGTTGAGATCTGTCTAACTATTGGCTGTGTTGCTGTGATATCACGTATATTTACAGGGAAGACAGGAGACTGGAAGAGTGGATTAAAGGAGGTGTGGGTGAATCTGTATATAGTGTGAATCAGAGGACAGAAGAAAGCTAAAGGAGCAGACACAACAGGACAAAAAAACAAGGCAATGAGGGGTCTAGGAAACGAGTGGAGGAGCATGTGACCTGAGGGTGATGAGGGGTAAAGCAAAGTAGAAATTGCAGGCAAAAAAATCTTACACAGAGCTAAGACAGAAAAGACTGTGTTGGTAGAAAGGAGTGTGGTTAGGGTTGGGAAGGCTGCATGTCTGATGTGTGTTCTGCTTCTTCAGACCCAAAGCACACGTTACTTTAAAGACATAGCGAGCAGCTGTCTCTCTTTTTTTCTTTACTCTAGAATAAGCATGGGGGCTTGATTGAGAACAGGACCTTAGTGTGGGAAATAGGGGCTTTAATGCTTACTCCCTCCCCACTGCAGTTCCGATCCAGATCAGCTGCTCCCCCCATGCCTGCAATTTATATTGCCAAATAGTAATCCATTTGCTTTAATGGATCACAATCGGCATGATAAATTTCAGGTATAAGAGGGCTGATCCGGGTTGGGACCAGTGTGTGTGTGTGTAAGAATTAAAGCCCCCTTATCCCCATGCCAGGACCCCTTGCACTTACTCTGGAGTAAAAGTTAAAAAAGATACAGCTGCTTGCTATGTCTCTAAAGTAAACGTGTACCTTGGCCCTCAGAGGTATTTGCACAGTCTTCTGGCGGCTGGCATTCTTTGGAGGAAATGGCAGGACAGTCATCATGCATGCTTCTTTTCTTGACAAAGAAGAGTTTCTGAGAGTGACATGGCAAGACAAAATAGATTTTAAGTGAAAAGTGTTTACTTTTACTGAAAAGCACTTGATAGTTTACATCCCTCTGGTCAGCGTAATGAAGAAGTAAATATTTTACAAACGTTGCTAAATATTTTGTTTTTCCATATTAGACTTTTTAATCACATATTGATAATTAATAACATTCCACTGTGTCAGCGTTGTACTATACAAAAGGTTTTAACTGTTAACCAGAAAGAGGGCCTTTTCTGCTGTGGCACCCCAGCTGTGGAATGAGCTCCCTAGATAGTTGCCTGGCGTCTATGTTGTGCTCTTTCCAGTACAAGGTGAAGACCTTTTTATTTTCCCAGCATTTTAGCATTTTTAGCATTTAGTCTTTTAGCTTTGCTGTTTTAAATCTGTTACTGTATTTTAAATCTCTGCATTGCTTCTAGGTTTTATTCTGGTTGTATTTTTATAGTGTCATTTTAAGCTTTTATATTTTATACTGTAAATAGAACTCTGGCTATTGGGCAGTATAGAAATGTAATTAATAAAGAATAAAAAAATAAAAAACAAAAGTCCATTTGAAATATTATGGACCAGATGTGGTTCCTAATGATCCTTGTGCTTCCTCAATGTATATTGAATAGAGTGTATAGGACTGTCATTCACAATCTAATCAAATGAAATAAGTGACTAAGGGTGCAATCCTATCATGTTTAGACAGAAAAAATCCTACAATTCCCAGCATTCCCCAGCCAGCCATGGGGAATGCTGGGAGCTGTAGGACTTTTTTCTGTCTGAACATGCATAGGACTGTGCATCAAGTTTTATTTGATTAACAAAATTGATTGATTAAAAAATACATGTATAATTTGTTATTCTAGTACTTCCACATTGAATTTATTTATTTATTCCACATTGAATAAATATACACATAGTGCAGTTAGTCAGTTGTGCTGACCAAATGCAATTACAGTATCAGATCAATCCTAGACATGATTACTCAGAAGTAATGTACATTGAGTTCAATGGGACTTACTCTCAGGTATAGAATTTCAGCCTAAAAAGCTGAAATATAATTTCATTATATTAATTATACTTAGAGGTTTGGATCCAGAATCACCATTCTACCACCAGAAGGATACTGCTGGTGCCATGGGACTTTCTCATCCTTTCTTACCCCCTGTAGACCCCCACACACACCCTCCAGATCTGCTCTGGAAGGGGGATCCAACCATAATGGTTATAACTGTAAAGTAGGCATGTATTATCTCCTTATTGCACATTGAGGAGTTGTAGGCTGAAAGATAATTACTTGTCTATGGCCATGTAGAGAATAAATGGCAGAGATGACATTTGAAAGTAGGACTTCCTGATTCACAGCTCAGTTAGTTAGCCATATGCCAAACTGCATTTGACATCTAGATGTAGACATCTAGATTTGAGATTTATGAACCTCCTTTGTTCTGGGCTAAACCTGAGTCTAAATAGCAAAGATGCTGCTGCTTATTTAAGAAGGGATGGATATGAAGTGACTAGGGGGGAGAAAAGTTCACCCTTTCCTACAGTGATCTGTTTGTATCTGGGGAAGGGGCAATGACTGTGGACAGCACACAGAAACGCTTTCTGATCAGCAGCATGTGCAAAGCAGACAACAGCTATAGCAACAGAAATGTTTGGCAGAGTGCTATCTTTTGTGGTACAGAAGTTGTTTTCCTCAACACTGGAGAATGAGGACTGCTCATTCTCCAATGAGACTACATTCTCCAATGACAATAGTGCTGCCAGATTGGACAGAAAAGTTTGTATACAGCATAGAATAGCACTGGGGTCTCCAGTGTGGTGTCCATGGGTACCAATGTGCCCACATTTACTGGGAGGCTGGCATGCTGCAAAGGGCAGTGCTGCTGTCCAGTGCCATCTTATTTGGTTTCAAAAAAGTGGAGCTCAAACCCCACCTCTGCCTTGTACTTAAGTTCTTGGACAAGTTATTTTTCTTTTAGTCTCATCAGTTTGCCTGCTGGGAAACGCTTTGTGACCGGCCACACCTGCCATGATAGCCATTTCATGAATGGGCAGCCCCCAGCAGCCATTTTGTGAGTACTCATGATGGTCTCTCAAAATTCCAAAAGTGGCCGCTGCGTCAAAAAACATTGGAGACCTTGAAATAGCATATGAGGAGGTGAATGAGAGGTTGTTTTGTGTTGCATCAGTTCTTTGGAAGGGCAGTGCTGGTATTGACCCTTGCTCCTAATGTATCCTCTCTCAACCAATAGGGTTTTAAACATGTTTGTGTCAAATATTCAACAAGCTCTCTCACCCATAATGAAAGCAATTGCCTTTTGTCTCTTAGAGTTCTATTGCTTGGAGAAAGACGCCACAGTACAGATGTCTTAGCTTCCCACAGGATTGGTGTTTTTCATGATATTTCTGGCTGAATTTTCCAGACACAGGAGATGGGACAGTTTGAATAATCATTTGTGTATGAACACTCAACTTAATGTCATAACCTGGTGTGGTTTGGCTGTATCTAATCTTAAGCAGTAATGCAGACACTGTGTTACTGCCTCATTCCCACCCACATTATCTCTGAAATGCTTGGCTGTTCATAAGTGAACAGATGTAACTGAAAACACTCAGAAAACATTACCCATGCTGGGTTACATTTTAAGAATTACATGGTTTCTTGGTGTCCATATCAGCTGATTCATGTGTTTCTTTTTTCATATAATTTGCTACTGGTTTTTCATATTCCTTTTTTTCCCTAAAGAGAATAGCTTTCTACTTTGTAGAAAGAGAGATACAAACTTACCATAGTATATCAGTAAAATTAGTATCTAGCCTTTATGCAGCCCTTCTGGAAGTTCAGACCTTTGCCAAGACTGCCAAGACCTCTGCTCTTCTCCCAGCAGCCCATTGGGTGGGGAGGAAGAACAGCAGAGAGAGAAGGGGTGGCTCTGCCCACTTTTGGCTGTGGTCCCACCCACTGCTGGCTTCAGCCCCACCAGCCACTGGACATGGCCCCCAACTGATAATCCCCAAGGGAATGAAGCCCCCAACAGAAAAAAAAGGTTCCCCAGCCCTGACCTAAATGTTGAACATATGAGCAGAGACCATTGCCTTTTATTCATGTGCAGCACACAACATACTTCACGCAGTTCTATAAATAATACGTTATTATTCTGATGGTGACCAGGTGAGTATTAGTATCTCAGTACTCCCACTACAATAAGTCCGGTGAGATATTGGCTCAGTCTAGACATCACACCAAATGATGGTTTGCATGAAGAACCCACTTCGTAGGGGATGGTCATGCATGTGCTTGCTTGGCTCCAAAACCAGTGGGGCTTCTTGAATGTTCCACACTTGAATAACCTCCGAGTTTTTCAAGGGTTCAACTTGAATCTTTGAGCAGCTCAACCCTCCCTTCTCCAGGCTTGCTTCTGTCTGCTACCCTCCCTAGCAGTTCCTCCCTTCTTCAAACAAACAAACAAAACAAACAAATGGTTAGCTTGGGACAGGGAGGGGTAACAGGCAGCAGAGGGCACATCATTTCCCTACATGGGAATTGTAGCACAAAGACACTGTCATTTGCTGCTGGGTGTTAGTTGTCACTGATGAACCCACTGTCCTGCCCTCCTGTGCCTGGCACCCCCTTGTCCTTCTCAAGATAAGGATTTCTTCTTATGGAATGGGGGGTGGGGGCTGACAGGGAGTGGGGGAGCAGGTGAAGCGGGCTGTGAGCCCATTTTGAGTTTTGTCCAGTTTGAAGGTGGGCTGGGCCAGACTCAAAATGAGCTTGATTAATTTGAGCAGGATTTTTTGGACTAGTTTGAACTTCCAAATGTATAATGGGCAAACGCTGGTTTAGAACTTTCTTTCTTTCTTTCTTTCTTTCGTTTGTTCGTTCGTTCATTTTCCATCTTCTCCATGATCAGCATCACTGGTTCACTCTGGTCTCCATGGCACTGCAGTTTTTGGAGGTGGATATGGTATAGCAACCCATAGCTACATTTCCTTAAATATGATTTGGTGTTGCCTGAATTGAGCCACTGTCTTATTGATTCAGAAATTCAAAACTTCAAGTAGAACAATTGATTATACCTTGTATTCCAATATGATACAAAAGGATTCATTTCCAATATGAAAGGTTTCAAACTCTAACGGTCTCTGAATATTACACATTCTGATACACTTTCTGTGGTTGGGCATGTATTATTGACAGTGGGACAATCATAAACAAGTGGCATTGCTTCAACACATGAACCAATTTGAAACATTCATGGAACCCAAACTGTTGAAGCTGTAGAGCTGTTGACAGTCTTCTTCACGTTTAATACAAAACGAGTGCTTTTTTTTTTTTAGAAAATATATGGTCAAGAAAACATGAAGAGTAAATGATGTTTTTACTGTACTTGGATTTCTAGCCTTGCATTGCTTTTCATTGCAAAAGGAAAACAGCTGTAATACACGAGGTAGATATTTTTCTCTGTCTCTTTCTTCCTGTCCTTTAGGACAAGGTCTTAGGACTTTCCAATTTATGCTTCAATCATTCATAGTCATTACCCAAAAAGTGTTCAAAACCTTTCTGTAGGAACCAAGTCTTGTTAGTAGAATTGAATAGCTGTTGAAGATTTGCTGTAAGGATCCATGTGTACTTTTAATGCCCTTCTGAAGTTTTTATTACATAACTGAAGTATCTGTCTTGCTTTCTTCAGTGACTAAATATATTCATGATCTGATTTTTAGATAAGCCATATGCATTAGAAGACCATTGATCAAGTTGTGATTCTATTGTAACAAGACTGTGAAGACAGATAAGAGACCTTGCATGTCAGTGTAATCTAATTTAAATGGTCCTAAAGAGAATACCTAATGATGTATGTGTGACTGTAGCTTCAATTTCTCAATATGCTGTTCTGAGAATCAACCCCATAAATAGATTTGAATATCACATTGATCTGATTTGCTTCCATGTCCACCAATTTGTGCTTTGAACCTTTTGACTTGTAATTTAGTGCAGCATTGATATCAATAGGAGTTCTTGGGGACATAGTGACGGAAAAATAGATAAGTTGGTTGTCCTGAAATACCAAAATGTGGAACAGATTGAGGAATCAACTTCAACTGTTCCAAGTTGAAAGAATTTCTACAGCTCCGCTGTTTTTGGCTTTAGGAGAGAGTGAGGAAGATCTCATTGTGGTTGCCTAGCAATTAACCATCTGATAGGCTGTCCAACCTGAAGTGGCTTGCAGAACACACAGGTTAGTTGCTAGACAAAAACAAATGTTGACTTCCCTATACTAAAATTGCCAGCCTAGCATTGTAATACCACTAGAGGGAGGGATGCAGAGTGGAGTGAAGAAGAAAGGATTGCAGAATCTAGAGAAGACTTGACTGGGAGATTGAAATCTTCCTTGCTCCTTCTTTCTTCTGCCATTCAACTTGCTTGTCTTGTTCCTCTCTCACCTGCATCCAGTAATTGGCCATGTATCATCCTCCTTCACTTTCAGTCTGGCATTATATCACATGCTCACCCCTTCTCCTCTCCTCCTCCAAAACAGCTGTGAAGAGGCAGGTGGAAGCTTCTGATGTCTTAAAAAAAGAAAGAAAATAATACCTGCACTTTGCCATTATGTCCAAGCCTGGTGGGCCTTAACTATGGTTTACTGAAATAAGCCAACTTCAAACCTAACCACAGCTTAGGTTCAGGCATAACACTAAACATTAATAAAAAATAAAAAATGGAAGTGAAAGCTTCTGATCACTTCCTTATGGAGGAGGGGGAAAGCACGTGAGTCCAAGGCTCACCTAGGGTCATTCCCATAATGTCTGAATGCAGCCAAGGAATGAATATGTTCAAGTGCAGGGGACCTCGAAAAATAGTTTGGCAAGACCATTTGAACAAATAACCTGTACATGGCTGGTATCAAAATGATTTCACCACTTTGCTTCTACATGCTCTTAAGGGAAGGTCATGAGAACATTTACATAATGTTGATAACGCAAGTGGTGATAAGCATGCAGTTAAAACATTTTTCTTCCTATGTTTGGTGGCAGGGGGTGGGGATGGAAATCTGTTTAGCCCATCTGCCTTTGATTAGTCCTGATGCATGGAGTGAAACTTTCCAAATGAATTGGTAACTTAGAAATAATGCTTCAAGTAGCCTAGTATGTTCTGGGTAATGTAGAAATCTGTCAAAGAAACAATGAATGTATGTAATTATAAATATATCACTTCATCCCTGATGGGAGATGACACTATTCTAAGCTTTTCCAGCCTGTGGAAAGGGCAGACTTCTTTCGCAGCAGAATCCTTTGGTACCTGTTATCATTTCCCACTTCCCCAAGGTGAGGTGTTTTTTCTCATTGAGGGAGAAGGAACAGTAGGCTGCAGAGGGAGGCCACCAGTTCTGCCCCATGAGCTTTTGGTGAGCAGTGCTAGCAGTGCTTGCAAGGTGCAGTTGGTTTTCAGGGCTAGCACAGTAGTGTTTGTTCATCTCTAGGCTGCTGTGATTACAGATGGAGAAATCTCTCAGTTTTGGTTTTGCTCAGTTTCTCATTTTTCCCACCCTTAAGTTCATTCCATTCCATTTAGTCAACAGCAGACAGGATAAAGAATAAAAACACCATGTTAAAATAATTTAAAATTGTTTAAAAAGAGAGAATTCTGATAAAACCAAGTTTGATGAACTGCAGCCAGTCACTTGAGAAAGGCTTTCTGAAATAACAATGTTTTCAGGAGGCTCCGAAAACAACACAATGTTGGCATCTGCCTGACCTCCAAAGGCAGGGAATTCTATAGAAAGGGGGTCACCACACTGAAGGCTCTTTTCCTGGTGGACTCCAGTCAGGCCATGGGTCCATGTGGAACCACCAGGAACATGCCATCTGATGACCTCAGTGATTAGGCAGTACATTTCATGTAGGTTTCTTCTAATATATCCATTTTTTGTGCACACTTCCCTCGAATATACTTATTTTTCTGTATGTATTTTTTAAATTGGAGAACTGCATCACAAAATTTGGAAAAGTGAGATATTGAAGTAACCTTTGTTTCAGTTCTCATATTGGTTAGGAAGTGGAAAATACTTTATGTATTTATTTATTATTACATTTATATCCCACCTTTTTTCCTCTCACCAGCAACCTAAGGCAACTTACGTGGTCCTCCTCATCTGCACTTTAACCTCACAACAACCCTGTAAAGTAGGTTAGGCCGAGAATCAGTGACTGGCCCAAAGTTACCCAGTAAGCATTAAGGCCGAGGGTGGACTAGAACCCGGATCTCCCAAGTCGCAGTCCAGTACTCTAACCACTACACAACTCCGGCTCTCATTAGGTGAGTTCACATTAAAATGCAAACCAAGTGAATTTCTCCCTCATCCCTTCAAGTGCTTTGATTCCCCCCACCCCAGTCATTAGTGTAGCTGGTACTCGAAACCATAAAGTTAAAAAAAAAATTAAAATGTATTGCAGCTATTTCTGCAGTAGAGAATATATATATATTGCAGCCGTTTCTGCAGTAGAGAAAAGAGCAGAAGCAAAGCATTCTTTCAGAGAATATGCCCTTCTTTGGAGTACAGTAATGGGCAATTTGTCCTGCATGCTGAAGGTTACATTGCAAATATATTCTGATCTGGAAGACCACAGATAGCTTGAATTCTTAACTGCATCAAGTATGCATATCGTTAAGAAAATAGCAGATGTCAAACTTGCCACATTGTTTCCATTGCTTCTTCTCTCGCTACCCACATTTTTCCGTTTTTTATGGAGCTTCCAAACTTCAGCCATCCTTTTGTTACCCAGTTGCACCTAGAGTGAGGCGCATACTGTACCGAAGAATCGCACAGTGTGGTGCTTCATTCTGTTTCCACTGCACAGCAGAAATATGTATAAAAGGTTCGCACACCCAGTTATCCCTAGCATTTATTGAATGTGCAAAGTGTTTTACTTTGTTAGTGCTGAGATAAAAGAGGGTTCTTTTAACAATTGTTTTTGAGCATGGCACAAAGCCTCCTTTTTTGTAATTTTAAGGGTCCCTTTGAAAGGGGGTTTCCTGCAGCATCTGCCAGTGTTTGTGCCTGGCTTGTCCCCCCCTCCCCTTATCATCTGCTGCCAGCTGGGGCCCCGGGCAGTGCCTCTCCTGCAGCTGCCAGGCTCCTGCTCACTTATGAGCACGCTTGCCCAGCTTATGCTGCCCTGATGCCAAGTAAGCCCAAGAGTGATCTGGAGGGCACCCTAAAATCTGGAGCCTTCCATGCTTGGTTGTTACAGCTGACCAGAAAGCCAAACAATATCCATAGTGAGAACAGACTTTTTTTTAATGAAAGCTTCCAGTACTTTAGTAATGTTATAACCTGTTTTTTCTTTCATCCAGGAAATCCTAATGTGAAAACAAACCACAGCTGTTAAGTGCTATTTAGTGTACCAAATAAGCTTCCCAGTTAAGGTTTTCCCTCAAATAGGAAACTCTCTGTTCCTTCATTAAGAAATAATTAATTGTGGTCAGCTTTGATAGCTCTTTGGAGATTTTTAAATCCAGCACCTTCATCAGAGGCTGAACATGTCAATAATGGACCTCTGGTGGAATGTTGCAGACATAATTGAGATGCTGCACCAGCTGGAATCCAGATGAAGAATGCCTTTGAAAATTTAATCGCAATCACATTGTACATTAAATACTTATCTGTCTGGGTTGTTGAAGAGTGCAGGAAATGAAGTTGTCAAGAAAAGTGGGAGTTCACATAGCAAGGGAAATGCACACCTATAGCCTTAGAATGTGGCTGTTCACTAAGATGAAAGAGTTAGGCAGCATCCTGTTTATTTCAGCATGTATCTCCTATGACACTTTCTAAGTATTCCACCCCAGTTTATCATATCAGTGGTTTGCAACATATTGAGAAAGACAGGTTGTCACTATGGCTGATAAGACAACAGTGTTTAGGAAAAAATGCCCCTGACAACTGTACTTATCAACAGGTTTTTTTAAAAACAACAACTCAGACATAGATGGGCTAGAGAGGCAAGCAAGCTGCAGACAGACTAGGTTCAAATGTCGGGATAACCCATGATGGGTTAATTAAGCCACGATGGGTTAATTAATAGTGGACTATTCTGTCGTCTGCTGCGAGGTGTTTTTTTTTTAAATCCATGATGGCTTATTTGGCCAAAATTACCCACTCTGATAACCCACATTCTGCAGAGTGAGTTATTTCATAGAATCATAGAATAATATTGTTGGAAGGGGCCTATAAGACCATCGAGTCCAACCCCCTGCTCAATGCAGGCATCTGAGTCAAAGCATCCCTTTGTCTCAGATTCCAGATGTCAGCCAGGGATTGATGTCAGGAATGATGTCTGTAGTTCCCAGGTTTCTCCTTTTTGCCCTTTTTGAAAATAGGGACAACATTAGCCTTCGTCCAATCATCTGGCGCTTCACCCGTCCTCCATGATTTCTCAAAGATAATAGACAGCAGTTCAGATAGTTCTTCTGCCAGTTCCCTTATTACTCTAGGATGCAGTTCATCTGGCCCTGGAGATTTGAACTCCTTCAAAGTAATTAGGTGTTCCTTGACCATATGCCTATCCATCTCAAGCTGCAATCCTGCCCTTTCATCCTGTACTTTGCCTTTGCCAGGGAGCTCATAGACCCTCTTTTGGGAGAAGACTGACTGAGCCAAAATAGGAATTGAGCACTTCTGCCTTTTCCTTGTCATCTGTTATCATTTTGCTATCCTTATTTAATAGTTGAACCACCATTTCTTTCCTGTCTTTTACTATGCACATATCTGAAGAAAGTCTTTTTGTTGCTTTTAGCATCCCTCACTAACCTCAGCTTGTTCTCAGCTGTAGCCTTCCTGATGCTATCCCTGCAATTCTGTGGTACCTGCCTGTACTCTTCCTTTGTAGCTTGGCCTTCCTTCCACTTCCTATATGTGTCCTTTTTTTTGTTTTCCGGTAATCTCTAAGCTTTTTGTAAAACCACATTGGCTTCTTCTGTTGTCTTCTGCCTTTTTTTCTTGTTGGAATTGTTTGTAATTGTGCCTTGAGAATTTCCTTTTTAAAAAAACTCCCACCATCTTGGACTCCTTTTCTCATTAGAGTCGCATGCCATGGGACCTTACTTATCATTGTTCTGAGTTTATTAAAATTGGCTTTCTGAGAATCCAGGATACACATTTGGCTACACTCAGCTTTTGCTTCCTTTAGAACCAAGAACTCAAGTATAATGTGGTCACTTTCCCCAAGAGTTCCCATAACTGCTACTTTATCCACTAAGTCATCTCTGTTGGTTAGGATCAAGTCAAGGATAGTCAATCCTCTAGTACCTTCCTCTACTTTCTGTAGGAGGAAATTATCAGCAACACAAGTCAGGAATCTCTTGGAGGGGCCATGTATTGCAGAATTTGTCTCCCAACAAATATCAGGGAAATTGAAGTCCCCCATTACTCTTATATCATGCTTCCTTGAAACACTGGCTATTTGCTTTTCAAAAGTTTCATCCTCGTCTTCTCCTTGATTGGGTAGCCGGTAGTACACTCCAACCACCATGTTGCTTTTATTCTTTGCTCCATTTATTTTAACCCAGATGTTCTCGATGGGGCTATGAAGCTCATCCTCCTCTATTTCTGTGCAGAGATATGTATTTTTAACATATAGTGCAACTCTCCCTTTTTGTTTCTCCTGTACTTTTTGAACAAGTTATATCCTTCAATTGCTGTATTCTAGTCATGGGAGTCATCCCACCAAGTTTAAGTTACACCTATCAAGTCATAATTTCCCTCCTGTATTAAGACTTCAAGTTCGTTCTGTTTGTTTCCCATACTCTGAGCATTAGTATATAGACATTGAAGACCATGTGCTTCATAGTCTGGCTTTCTTCCTACATTTTTCTGAAGACTATTATTGGGTGCCATTAGAGCTGTTCTCTCCATTGTGGTGCATGAGTCTTCATCCATTGTTACCCCCAACTTTACATCTCCCTCCCCCATAGGATTCAGTTTAAATGAAGTTTTTCATGCTGTGAAGTTCTTCATGCTGTGCCCAAACACATTCTTCCCAGCCTTTGTGAGGTGCAACCCATCCCTTGCCAACAGTCCATTTCCCAGGAAGTATAGCCCATGGTCCCAGAATCCAAATCTCTCACGCCAGCACCACCTTCGTAGCCAGTCATTCACCCAGAGTATTTTTCTTTCTCTTTCTATCTCTCTTTGATCTACTGGAAGGATGGATGAGAAAACTATCTGGGCCCCAAAGTTCTTGAGTTTCCTTCCCAAAGCTTCAAAGTCTGACATGATTTCTTCATAGGTCCGCTTGGTGGTATCATTGGTTCCCACATGGATGAGAAGAAAGGAATACGTGTCAGTGGGCTTTATGAGTGTAGGCAACCCTGCAGTCACGTCTCTAATCCGTCCTCCTGGGAGTAGGGACGGCGGAGAATTCTGCCATGGATTTCAGTGAGGCCGAATGCCAGTGCATTCAGCCCCCCGAAATCCATGGCAGAACGGCCTCCTGCCCCCCCCCCGTGGAATCCCCCCGGGACGGCACTTACCTGGGGCGGATGTGGTGGATTTGGCGGCGGCGGCTCCAGCGGTGGCTGGTCTCCTGGCCAGCTGCAGCCGGGCTGCTGCTGCCGCCATTGATGTCCTTGCAGCCGTGATAGGCTACATAAGAATTTACGTAGCCTATGACGGCTAACCCCCCCAAAAAAACCCAGCGTACGCAAATGGTGGCAGCTACGGTGGCCGCCATTTGCATTCCCTATTTTTCGCCGATTTATCTTATGTAAATATTTACGTAAGATAAAACACCGAAAAAAAGGGGAACGCAAATGGCGGCCGCCGTAGCCGCCGCCATTTGTGTACGCTGGGTTTTTTTGGGGGGGGTTAGCCTGCTCCACGGCCTGGCTGGGGGGGAGGACCGGATCGCCTCCCCCCCCCACCGCGAAAGATTCCGCAAAAAGGTAAGTGGGTTTCGTACATCCCTACCTGGGAGATAGCATACCTGGCGAGTCCATGGGTCTTTGCAACATACTTGGGTTTCGATTCCACGCAGCAAGGAGTCTCCCACTACTACTACTCTTCTCTTCTTGTGGTTGTAGGCCTTGGTTTCATCACCTCTGCTTGGCTGACCTTCAGCTTCTTGCTTGCTCTCATGCAGGTTCCCCTGTAATTCTTCCTCTGCAGGCTGTCCTCCAGTCTCATCCTCAAGTACCTGGAAATGGTTCCATAGCACCACTGCATCCACTGGTGCAGAGTGTCTTCTAGTTCTTCTGCTCCTAACTGTCACCCTTTTCCAAGAAGTATCCTCTACTTCATTTTTCCTCACCTCAGCATTTCCCTTTTCTGCCTCGGCTTTCTGTTACTCTTCTAGCTTCTGTTCTTCACTTTGCTGCTGTAGTTCCACTGTTATGTCCAAGAACGCTCCGTGTTCTCCTATTCCGTGGAGGGTCGACATTCGCTGCTCCAGTCCTCTTACTTTTTCTTCCAACAGCATGATCAACTTGCACTTGTAGGCCATGTTGAGCTCAATCAAGAAAACAAACATTGCACAGACCTTGCACGTCACCACCACTGAAGAGTCCTTTCCTTCCATTGTCTCTATTCCCTTTATGTTTCTAGCTTTCTGATTGTACTGGAATAGCCTGTGCTTTGTCCTCTATTCACTGGAGGTTAAAAACACAGTCCCACTGATATGAAAGTGTGTGTTACAAGAAAAAGAAATTTAAAAAAACAGTGTTTTAAAAAAATGTTCGGGGCCTCCCCCTTGATCTCCCCTGCTGAACTCCCCTGGCAAACTCCTGTTTCCTCTCCCTGTTCACTCACTCTCTGGGAGCCTGCTTGCTTGTATAGCCCCTAGACCAGCTGGAGCAGCTTCCTCTGCATTGCTCAGCTAGGAGACAGGAAACAGCAATTTAACCCATCCTGGGTTATTGTGTCATCTGGCGGTCACCGTGGGTTATTTTGGCTGGCTACAGAGCTGCGCTGGAAGAGTGGTCAAAACTGCTGCTGCTCTGCTCTTTGCTGGCTTAGTTCTTAGGAACACATTAAAATGACCAAGCCAGCAATGTAAATGGGGGCAGGGAGAAATTAGCAGTATTGGGACCTAACCTCATAACCAGCCACCCTTATTCGGGACTCACCCAATGCATCATCAAAACCCAGCTCCCTGACAGCAGTGAAACTCCAAGGTGGCTAGAAAACCTTGGGGGTTTGCAGGATCTGGACAAAACTTCATACACAACCTCCCCCAGTCAGGAGGCACATAATCCACCATCAAAACCCAGTACGATCACTCACCAAGCAGTGAAAATCCCAAGTGCACCAAAAAGGGGGATGTGCTTATAAAACCTTGGGGGGCTGCAGCATCAGAACCAAACTTCACACACAGCCACTTCTAGTCAGGAGGCAACACTCATTCATTAAGTCAGTAAGGTGCAATTCTCCCTATAGCCACTGCTGGCAAAGAGGCTTTAACGTCTTACCAATATTGCCATTGCAAATTCACACAACTGTGAATTCATGCAATTGCGCAATTGTGGCAGTTCGCAATTGCAGCATTGGGAAGGTGTTAAAGTCTCTTTGCCAGTAATCGCTATGGGGAGAATTGTGCTTTAACGATGAATGAGCATTTCATCTCTATGAAGTTTTGTCTGGATCCTGAAAACCCCCAAGGTTTTATAGCTATTTTGGATTTTCGCTGCTGTCAGGGCACTGAGTTTTGATTATGCATTGGGTGCCTCCTGAGTAGGGGTGGCTGGCTATGAGGTTTGATCCCAATCCTGCAAACCCCCAAGGTTTTCTATCCACCCCCCCGCTTTTTTGCTGCACTTGGGATTTTCACTCCCCTGGGGTAATTACACAATGTTTTGAAGGTGGATCAGGTGCCTCCCAGCTAGGAGAGGCTGTGTGAGGCGTTTGGTCCTGATCCTGCAACCCCCCAAGGTTTTATAACCACATCCCCTTTTTTGCTGCACTTGGGATGGTCACTGCTTGGTGAGTGATCCCTCAGGTTTTGATGATGGATTGGGTGCCTCCTGACTGAGGGAGGCTGTGTATGAAGTTTTGTCCAGATGCTGCAAACCTCCAGCACTTTAGAGGTGAAACAGTGCCACTGCTCAGGTGGGAGGACTGCAGCAGGGTAGGGTGTGTGTGTGTTGCGGGGGGGGGGGTTGAGTCAAATTACACGCAGTAGCGTATTAGCCCAGTCATGTGGTGGGGCATGCCGGGCTATTTCAAAAATAAGCTACCGTGAGTAGCTTATTAAGCCACCATGGGTTATCGTGACATCCGAATGCAACCAGAGTTTGACCTGCCTCTTCAGTAGCTGTGTTCCCATTTTCCACAGTTCATATATTACCTGAGGTGGTGATTCTTGGTGGAGGAACAAGCTTACTCTGTGCGCTCCATCCTGGAGACACTGTAATGCATGACCTGGGCTCCCCACTCTGTCACCCAGCCACTTGGAGAGACCACTCATACAATTTCTTCCCTCATTCCTTTGTTTTGCTTTTGTTTTATTTTGAGGAGAGAAATTGCCCAGGTTGTGACTCCATGCGATTAGGCATTGGCCTGAATAGTCTGGCTGACATGCTCTAGCACAGGGGTGCAGAACCTGAGGCTCCCCAAATGGACACAACCCCTTACCCTTTCCCCCAAACGTCAAACAGTTGGTGGTTTCCAAGTTTCTGTGTGGTTTTGCCCCATTCTAAAAGGTTGGCATGTCTCTCCTAAGGCGCAGTTGCTGGCAGGAAGAGCTTTAGCTAAAATATGCTAGCATTTTTGCCTCTGCCCTTTTTGTCTTCAACCCCACCCACCACTGGGATGTGGCCCCCCAGAGCTTCTCCAAAATTATTTTCCGCCCTTGGGCTGAAAAAGGTTCTGCACCCTTGCTTAGCATCTGCATGGTGGAAGCCAGGGCCATGCTGACTTTTCTGGCACGTGAAAAGGAGCATCAATCTAAGTAAAACATTAATTGTTATCTCATAGGGTTGTACTGAAATGGCCCCTAATTCACCATCCTGGGTGAGTTGGGACAGCTGTTTCAGTGCTATTTTTGGAGGACTTACCATGACAGTGGGGAGGGGGTTCTTACCTTCCCACCTTGCCCCCCTTCTTTGAACTTTTAAAGGCTGGCAGTAGTGCAGCAGTGGAAGCAGAGCTCTGGCTGCTGCTGCTGCCGCCGCTGCCATGATCCTTCCTTTTCGGAGTGGCTCTGGGAAGGATGACAGCTACTGGCTTTTAAAAGCTGAAGAAAGGGGGAAAGTAAGAACCCCCCCCCCACACACACACACACACTACCTCAGTGGTAAGTCAGCTCACTCCCAACAGCACAACTTGTTTTGCACCTCCCCCTGTTCTCCCTGTTTTGGGTGTTCCAAAAATCAGGGAAAACCTGAAATGGGGAGAAAGGAGATCAGCCCTGACGTAATGCATTTAAGACTGAGTTAATTTCTTCAGATCTGTACACAATGCAAAACAATGTTATGTATTCAAAAGCATCCTGTTTGGAGATGTCTGTGCAGTGTTTTAATTCATAGCTCTCTTATTACACCCCTTTGCATCAGTGTGTGTTTGCAGCTAGTAATTAGTATTTGAAATAGTATGTGAAGAATTAGTACTTTCAAAGCATCATAAACAGCATCTAGCCATTAAGGAATACTATGAAGCACTAATCTCAGATAGAGGACTTCTAGGTTTAAGGTAGCATATTGTGATTAAGGAAACCTTACATAAAGGGATGATGAAAAGTTTACTTACACCACAATGTTTACTTTGCATTTAATTGCAAGCAAACAGTTTTAAACGTTGAGTATTTAATCTGTGCTTAACATTTAATTTTAAAAGACCATGGCTTATTGAGAATGGAAAGCCTTTGTGTATTCTTCTGTAACATAAGACAAACAACAAATTAAGTAATTCTGTGGTATTTACTTTTGTTTGAATTACATCTGTTTTCACACCTCTTTCTCAACAGTGAAATGTTAGTGGGGACTTTTGTTTTCCATTTAAAACTAGCACTCCTCTTCGATCTCTTGCCAGCTTTTCTTTTCTTTTTTTCCCCATTTTTGTAGGCTCTAAATTGGTTTTAAACAACACATGATAGATATGTTTGAAACCCTGCCTTTGTAAAATTACCACCATGCATGCCGAATAGTAACAGATGTTCCTAAGTACTTCGAAGTTTTGTCCTCAGAAATACTAATTAGTCGTAATGTTGGACAGAAGAGAAGGCTGAGTGGCTTCTTGTAGTTGAGTGGAGGGTTTGGTAGTAGGGATGTACATCAGATTTGGACAAAGCCCAAGCAGAATTGGGCCACTTCAGTTTGGCTCCATTGCTTCCTGAGTTGAAGTGGGCTTTCCTCCAAAAACAACAGAACCAAACCCTCTCCAGAATGAAGCTTCATTAAGTGACTTGTGTTCCAGAGTAGTAGGAGACAAAGACTTTTTTTTGTCTCCTGCCAAAACATTAAAAAATAGCATCTTTAACTTTCGTTTTTCTGAAACTGCTGCACAGGGGAAGTGTGATTGTGACTGACCCTTCTAATGTTAGGGCACATTTAAGCAGGGGCTCCAGTCATTTGAAATTTGGCTGGCATGACCCTCTCAGACGGGATAAGTATCCTAGCAATTTTCATCCTATTCTGCCAAGACATAAATACGTTATCTGCAGTTCCCTAAGCAAGTATAAGAAAGATCCCTGCACTTTCCCCCCTGATATTTGGTAGGTGTAATAATCTCCTAAGGGGCTACTCAGCCTGCAAATATAATCCAATTATGACCAAGAGAAAATACATTATAGCCATATTTTGGATTTCCCCTGAAGCACAAAGCCTTGGAATTCATAGAATCATAGAATAGCAGGGGTTGGAAGGGGCCCACAAGACCATCGAGTTCAACCCCCTGCTTAATGCAGAAATCCAAGTCAAAGCATCCCTGACAGATGGCTGTCCAATTTCTTCTTGAATGCCTTCAGTCTGGTAGAGCCCACCACCTCCCCAGGTAATTGGTTCCACTGTCCGTCTTAAAGTGTGGCACCCAGAACTGGACACAGTACTCCAGATGAGGTTAACCAGTGCTGAGTAGAGGGGAACTAGTACTTCCCGAGATTTGGAAGCGATGCTTCTATTAATGCAGCCCCAAAATAGCATTTGCCTTTTTGCAGCCACATCACATTGTTGGCTCATATTCAGCTTGTGATCTACAAGAATTCCAAGATCCTTCTCACTTGTAGTATTGTTGAGCCAAGTATCCCCCATTTTGTAACTGTGCATTTGGTTTCTTTTTCCAAGGTGTAGAACTTGGCATTTTTCCCTATTAAATCTCATTCTGTTGTTTTCTGCCCAGCACTCCAGCCTGTCAAATCACTTTGAATTCTGTTTCTGTCTTCCAGGATATTCGCTATCCCACCCAATTTTGTGTTATCTGCAAATTTGATAAGCATTCCCTATACCTCCTCCTCCAAGTCATTAATAAAAATGTTGAAGAGCACTTGGCCCAGGACTGAGCCCTGTGGTACCCCACTCGTTACCTCTGCCCAGTTTGAGAAGATCCCATTGGCTACAGGATCAGACTCTCTTTGAGGCCAATCCTGTAGCCAACTGTGGATCCACCTGATTGTTGTTTCATTTAGCCCACTTTGAGCTAGTTTGCTCATCAGGATATCATGGGGCACTTTGTCAAAAGCATTGCTGAAGTCGAGGTATATTATGTCCACAGCATTCCCACAGTCCACAAGAGAGGTGACCCTGATCAAACAATGAGATCAGATTCGTCTGGTAGGATTTGTTCTTTACAAATCCATGTTGGCTTCGAGTAATCACTGCATTCCCCTTCATGGATCACTGCCTTGTTGTGGCGAAGGGGCTTGCGTAACTCAGTGAAGCCATAAGCTATGCCGTGCAGGGCCACCCAAGATGGACAGGTCATGGCAGAGAGTTCTGACAAAATGTGGTCCACTGGAGAAGGAAATGGCAACCCACTCCAGTATTCTTGCCAAGAAAACCCCATGGAATGTATCACAAGGCTAAAAGTGATGACGCCGGAAGATGAGCCCCTCGGGTCGGAAGGTGTCCAATATACTACTGGGGAAGAGCAGAGGGTATTTCCAAGTAGCGCCAGAAAGACTGAAGCGGCTGGGCCAAAGCCGAAAGGACACTCAGCTGTGGATGTGTCTGGTGGTGAAAAGAAAATCCAATGCTGTAAAGAACAATATTGTTTAGAAACCTGGAATGTCAGATCAATGAATCAAGGTAAGCTGGAGGTGGTCAAACATGAGACGGCAAGATTGAACATCGACATCTTGGGAATCAGCGAACTAAAATGGACAGGCATGGGCGAATTTAATTCAGGTGACCATCATATCTACTACTGTGGGCAAGAATCCCTTAGAAGAAATGGAGTAGCACTCATAGTCAACAAAAGGGTAGGAAAAGCAGTACTGGGGTACAATCTTAAAAACGATAGAATGATCTCAGTATGAATCCAAGGCAAACCATTCAACATCACAGTAATTCAAGTCTATGCCCCAACCACTGAGGCCGAAGAAGCTGAGGTTGATCGGTTCTATGAAGACCTACAACACCTTCTAGAACTAACACCAAAAAAAGATGTCCTCTTCATCATAGGGGATTGGAATGCTAAAGTAGGAAATCAAGAAATCACCGGGATAACAGGCAGGCATGGCCTTGGTGTAGGGAAAACCACTAAACCATTCAGGTATGACCTAAATCATATCACTTATGAATACACAGTGGAGGTGAGGAATAGATTTAAGGGATTAGACCTGATAGACAGAGTGCCTGAGGAACTATGGATGGAGGTCCGTAACATTGTTCAGGAGGCAGCAACTCAATCCATCCCAAAGAAAAAGAAGTGCAAGAAAGCAAAGTGGCTGTCTGATGAGGCTTTACAAGTAGCTGAGGAAAGAAGGGAAGAGAAAAGCAAGGGAGAAAGGGGAAGATATATCCAACTGAATGCAGAGTTCCAGAGAATAGCAAGGAGAGACAAGAAGGCCTTCTTAAATGAACAATGCAAAGAAATGGAGGAAAACAACAGAATGGGAAAGACTAGAGACCTCTTCAAGAAAATCGGAGATCTCAAGGGAACGTTTTGTGCAAAGACGGGCATGATAAAGGACAAAGAAGTCAGGGACCTAACAGAAGCAGATGAGATTAAGAAGAGGTGGAAAGAATACACAGAAGAACTATACAGGAAAGATCTTAATGTCCCTGATAGCCATGAGAGTGCGGTCATTGAACTTGAGCCGGACATCCTAGAGAGAGAAGTCAAGTGGGCCTTAGGAAGCATTACTAACAACAAAGCTAGTGGAGATGACATTATTCCAGCTGAGCTATTTAAAATCCTAAAAGATGATGCTGTTAAAGTGCTGCATTCAATATGCCAACAAATTTGGAACACTCAACAAATTTGGCCACAAGACTGGAAAAGGTCAGTTTACATTCCAATTCCAAAGAAGGGCAACACCAAAGAGTGTTCAAACTACCGCACAATTGCGCTCATTTCATATGCCAGCAAGGTGATGCTCAAAATCCTACAAGCTAGGCTTCAGCAGTATGCGAACCGAGAACTACCGGAAGTACAAGCGGGGTTTCGAAGAGGCAGAGGAACTAGAGATCAAATCGCCCACTTTCGCTGCATCATGGAGAAAGCAAGAGAATTCCAGAAAAATGTCTATTTCTGCTTCATTGACTACGCTAAAGCCTTTGATTGTGTGGATCACAACAAACTGTGGCAAATTCTTAAAGTGATGGGAATACCAGACCACCTTACCTGTCTCCTGAGAAACCTGTACGAGGGTCAAGAAGCAACAGTAAGAACCAGACATGGAACAACCGAGTGGTTCAAAATTGGGAAAGGAGTACGACAAGGCTGCATATTGTCACCCTGCTTATTTAACTTATATGCAGAGTCGGACACGACTGAACGACTGAACAACAACAATCACTGCGTTGTTTTCAAGATGGATTACTTTATCATCTGCTCCAGAATTTTCCCAGGGATTTCTGAACCTCAACTTGGGTTCAGTACTGAGTCGAAGTGGACCAACTCTGAATCAGTCCTAGTGGAACTGGGCCATTTTCTGAAGCACCATAGTGGAGTTGAAGCTGGGGGTTGGTGCACATCCATATTTTATAGTTGACTGTAGCATGTTTCATACAAGGACTGGATGACAACTGGGCAGGGGTGATTTGCATTCTGGATGTAAACCTCTTTCCTGTGTTTCTGGCAAATCCAAGAATAAGACTTGTTACATATTCCCTGTATGTATAAAGGGACTCTGAATGTGTATTTGCCATGTCGGAAGTCCCCAGTCCCACATGTAAAGCATATGTCTGGGGCTATTTCCATTAACATGTTCAGTCAAAGCAGTGAGGGAAGCAGTTACAGTTGTGAAAATTACCAAATTTCACCCTTTGTCATATTTAACAGCGTGTGGCATCAGTCAGGACAGATTGAAATAAGCCTATACTTCTGATTCTTACAGGAGATTTTAGATAGTCTTGAATTCCGAAAAATCTGCAATTAGCTGAACTAAAATATGCTAATTTCTGGACTAGAGAAGTTGTTTAAACTAATCTGGTAATGTAAATTGTCTGGTAATCCAAAATACAAGATGAAACACTTCTCTGCTTAACCCACAATAGAAAATGTTAAGAGTAGGATTTATTAATTTGTTTGTTTACTTGCTTGCTTGCTTATTTATTTACCTACGCTCTAACTAAAAGTTTTCTGGACTTCTCACAGAATAAAAATAACATTAAAAATACAATATGATAATATGATAAAATAAAATACAACATTAAAAAGCCATGTGGAATCTCTAGGTATCTCAAGTAACTTGAGTGCCACTACTGAGAAGGCCCTTTCACTCGTAGCCACCTGTTTTACCTCATTTGGTAGTGGGACTCAAAGAAGGGCTTCATAAGAAAATCTCAGGGTCCATGCTGGTACATCTGGGAAGAGGCAATCCTTGAGGTACTGAGAGCCCAAGTCAACACCAGCACATTGAGAAAAAGACTGGGAGCCAGCGAAGACGGCAGAGAACTGGAATAATATGTCCATAACACTCAGTCCTATTTAGCAATCTTGTACCAATATTCTGTAGCAACTGAAGTATCCAAACCATTTTCAAAGAGAGCCCAACATGCAATGTGTTACAATAATCTAATGGTAGGTTACCAGGGATCACTGAAGCAAGATTATCCCTGTCCAGGTCAGGTCATCTCTGGTGTACCACCATGAGCTGGTAAAAGGTGTTCTGAGCCACAGAGGCTACTTGTGCCTCTAGTTACAAAGACAGATCAATAAGCACCTCAGACTATAAAGCATGTCCTTTGGGGGACTGCAACCACCTCTACAACATGTTGAACACCACTCACACTACTCAGAAAAAACTAACCACTAACAGTACCTCCATCTTGCTTGGATTAAGTCTCAGTTTATTGGCCCTCATCCATGTGCCAAACACATTTTCTTAAGCTGAAAAGAAAAAGTCAAAACAAGACTGGCAATTTTAAAATCATTTAACAGCAGTGTTACATTTTAGTGTGATACAGCTCCTGTCAAGAGTATTGAGAAAACAAAGTTAACTTAATTCCTGTGCAACAACTTGTAATGAAAGGGTAATTCTTTTGATGGTTGTAAATTGGCTTTTCCTTCCTAAACACATGACTGTTGATGTCTCTGTTTTTCTAATGCTAATGCAACTATTCTATTGGGAAACCACAACTTTACATTGGACAAATCCAGAACATTCAAAGATGATACAATCTTTCCTGCTCTCTGTGATTTTTCTTGTTAGCTACAGAAGTAATTTAACTGTGTGTGTGTGCAGAGAATATTATAATCTAAAAGCAACTCCACTGAATAAGATCAATATCCAATCATCAAAAAACCTGCTGGTTTAAAAGACCAAATGATAAGGCTATCTCACGTTGGTCCAAACTCCACAAAGCCAGGAAATTGGAAACTAAGGCTGATGCCTTATCTGACGTGCCCCCTGATCAGTCATGATGTTGGGCAATATCACAAATTGTGCTTGCTTACAACTTACCCTCCATGCACCCACACTTTTCCTGGGTCTTTCTGGCCCAAATCCAGATTGAGAGGATGGAGTGCCTGGGACCAGCAAAGATGCTCCACGTTGTCCTGGTCCTGTATTGCCTTATGAAGCATCTGAGCCTTACTGCTGGGAGTTGTAGAACTTATTTCTGCCTAAACGTGCTTAGGATTGCATCATATTTTTCTCCCTTGTCCCTCCCTATTATTTTTTCCTTCTGTGTCATGTCTTTTTAGATTGTAAGGGGAATTGTCTTCACTTACTGTTTATTTGAGTTCAACGTTCATGTGGTTTGTTGGGTTGTAAACTTGTCCAAAGCCTTTATAGCATGTTTGATTCAATGGTCCTCCTTTTGCATTGTGTTCTTATATGCACCATGCAATATGTAATGAGAAACAGCTATGCCACATGGCTTCTCCACCTTGGCTCTGTGTTTCCTCCTCCCTCCCAGTCCCTTTTCCTTTTATGACTTTTAGAATGTAAGCCTGTGGACAGGGGCTGTCTTAGGGCATCTCTGCAGCAGCCTAAAATCTTGCATTTAAAACGGGGCTTTCTGCTTCCATTTTAAATGCAGGATTACAACGACTCCTTTTTCACGTGCTTCCTTTTCCTTCACCTCCTTTCCCCTCCTTCTCCCCATATCTGAGTCTTCCATTATCTTTCATTGATCTCGCTCCTCCTCTTGCTGCTTTTACTCTTTTCACGGAGGAACACAATGGGGTAATTTGATAGCTCATTATCTGCGATCTATTTAAAAACGGAACAAAGGGCGTTTAGCACAGGAGATGCTGTGAATAATCACGGCATCATGTAAAGAGCCTGCAAACTTCCATGAAGGAGCAATCTCAATCGCAGGATAAAAGCTCAGTGTGAAGGAGCCCTTATTTCCTATCATTGTAAGTCACCTTGGAGACTTTTGAGCTAAAAGACAGAATAAAATGCAATCAGTCAATCAATCAATCAATCAATCAATCAATCAATCGGCTTGCATACAATTTCAATCTATATCTCTTACTCAGAAGTGGTTTTGAAAAAGTGACAGGCAGTGTGGAAGCTTCTGTGATAAAAAATAATGAAAATTTCTGAGTGCATGATCCGGCATACTTCTGATTCTGTTGTACAAAGAATCCTGTGTAACTGGGAAGTTTGCACTTTTCTTTTTGTTTGAATCCTCAGAAATTGCCCTGAGAAGATGTGAAATTACTGGCCTTATACAGTATTTGCCTGACTTGAACCAGAAAGTCATGGATCGGGGGCGGGGGCGGGGGGGGGGGCTTTAAGAGTATGTTGAAACATCAGTGCCTTGCAGCATTTTCCCACCCCTTCAGCCGAGTCCTCTCCTAATTATGCCTTGGAATACATGGAATGTGCCTTTTTTCATAGCAGCTCCACACTTGGTGGACATTGTCATCAAACTGTCAACCACAAGCCCAAGATCTCTGGTTTGCTCAGTCAGAAGCATACAAGTGAAGTTGGGATCCCCCCCGATGTGCATCACTTTACACTTGCTTACATAGAACTCCATTTGTCATTTTGATGTCCATTTTTACACTATGGAGTAATGCTTTTGGAGATCTTCACAATCCCTCGTTGTTTTAACTTTCCAAAGTAATTTGGTGTAATCAGCAAACTTGGCCACCTTGCTGCTTAGTCCTAGTTCCACATCATTTATTATTATGACTATTATTACTACTACTACTACTACATTTGTTACTATTACATTTATATCCAGCCTTTTTTTCCTCTTGCAAGTAACCAAAGGCAGCTTCCATGGGCATCCTCCTCCTCCATTTCATCCTCACAACAACCATGTGAGGTAGGTTAGGCTCAGAGCAGTGAGTGGCTCAAAGCCACCCACTAAGCTTCATGGCTGAGTGGGGACTAGAACTCAGATCTCCCAGGTTCCAGTCCAACACTCTAACCGCTACACCACACTGTCTTTATGAACAAGTTGAAAAGCATTGGTCCCAATACAGATCCCTGCTATCTAAAAAGCTATCTAAAAGTGCAATATGTTTGAAAATATATTTTGAAACTTAAGCAGGAAAACTGTGAATACCGTTTTAAGTTGTTAAACAAATGAAATTATGCCGCACGAGAAGTCTTAAGATATGAATGGTTTATTAAGAGAATTAAATGCAGAAGAACATCATATACAGAAGTAAAATGTGAAACATGCAGTGATTACAAAGAAAATACATGTGTGCCGTATGCAAAATACACTACAGTTTAACTCTTGCTAAGGCCTATTGAAAAAAAACAATGTTAGTAAGCCCAATGTTAGTAGGCTCCAAACAATGTTAGTAGGCCCAGCAGCCGTTGCAGTTGTATTTAGCTGTACTTAAACTTCCATCAATCCAAACTAGTTAAATGCAGTGTTTCAAGCTTTCAGCTATATAGCAGTATGATCTAAACTTTTAGAGAAAAGGAAGAGAGTGAGGAGTGGGGGGTTGACCACAGCTTTGTCAGCACAATTGCCTGCTTCTCAGACTCCAGGCAGCAAAACTTTCTGCCCTCAAGGAAAGACAGGCCTGCTTATGAAGCAAAGCTTCACTCTCATTGCATGCCATAGCTTCCTTCTAAGCCCTCTGTTCCCAGCACTTGAATTCAAAAAGGGAACTTAGGCCACAATCCTATGCATGTTTAGACAGAGAATGCTGGGAGTTGTAGGCCTTTTCTCTGTCTAAACATGCATAGGATTGTGCCCTTAGTAACACAAACGATTAAGGGGACAGGGGGGGAGCAGAGGAAGAAGGGGAATGACTGGGAGTGCAGACCAGTAAACAGAAGCAGTGGGGTCCAGTCACGCTGAGGGATTCCTTGTCTGCGTGCACAGACACAGAGAACCCAGAAACTCAGTTAGCTGCTGCTGCTGCTGCTGCTGCTGCTTTTTCTCCACACAGAAGTTATTCTCCTCACCCCGCCCTCAACATTCCAAGTGCCGCCTTATGAAATCTCATAGATTCATTGTACCAATTAAAAAAAAAGTAAATTGAATTAAAAAAAGAAATCCCATTCCACCAATTACAATAGAAATGGAATAGGAAAACAGATAAGGTTTTGATATTTGTCCTCCAGGCTTTTGGCAAATGAGGGGCACAAAAAGTTGCAAACACATATTTTCAGTGCCAAACTTGGCGTGACCGAGTATTTATTTTATTTTTTTCTTTGTCCGTTAATCTGTAACCAGTCCTCCTGATATTTTCAGGTTGTGTAAAACAGACATTTCTGTCTGGCATGTGTGATTTTTAGGAAGACTGGTGAAACCATTTCGATTTTATGAAGATTAGAATAGCCGACCCCACTGATTTTTGTTTAACATGGCGGATTCCTTTTTTTGACAGATCACCTTATCTATTCGAGGCACTACTGTGCCCCCAATAATGAAGGGTTTTTTAATAGCTCTAATTCAGAGATGGACAACTTCATGGGGTCTGGGGGCCACTTTCAATTCTCTGCACTCCCCCCACCATGGGCCGCACTCCTCCTGCTGCTGCTCTCCCAAATTTGGGAGTGGCAAAAAGAATGGGTGGTTTGGAAGTGTCCCGCTTAGACGGGGTCAGACTCAGTAGTAGAGTGATTGAGAGGCAAATCCAAATGTAGGTCAATAAACAGACGAAGGTCAAGGACACAGTTTCACCATGCAAGTGGAAGGTTTCCAGAAGAGAGGTCTGAAGCACAGCCAAGGTCTAAACACGAGAGAGCAGTCCAATAGAAGCATAGTCCAAAAAGCACAGTCAAGCAGGAGTCCAGAGGTCAGTAACATGGAGATCCACTCACAAGGCAGGGTCAAGGAAACAAGAGTACAAGGAACTGGAAGCTGAGGTTGTTTCTAACAGCTCTCACTGAGAGCTGATATAACCAGAACGTCCACCCAGGGTCTCAAGTGAAGTTCAACACAGGCTTGTATACAACTTTTGGCTCATTGTTGTTGTTCAGTCGTTCAGTCGTGCCCGACTCTTCCTGACCCCATGTACCATAGGCCTTCCTGTCCTGCGTTCTCTCCCGGAGCATGCTCAAGTCCATATTTATTGCATCAGTGATGCTATCTAGCCATCTCATCCTCTGCTGTCCCCTTCTCCTTTTGCCTTCAGTCTTTCCCAGCATCAGGGTCTTTTCCAGAGAGTTTTCTCTTCGCATTCGGTGGCCAAAATATTTGAGCTTCAGCTTCAGTATCTGTCCTTCCAATGAGCACTCAGGGTTGATTTCCTTTAGGATTGACTGATTTGACCTCCTTGCAGTCCAGGGGACTCGTAAGAGTCTTCTCCAGCACCACAGTTCGAAAGCATCCATTCTTCGGCGCTCAGCCTTCCTTATAGTCCAGCTCTCACAGCCATACATTACTACTGGGAAAACCATAGCTTTGATTAGACGGACCTTTGTCGGCAAGGTGATGTCTCTGCTTCTTACTATGCTGTCTAGGTTTGCCATAGCTTTCCTCCCAAGGAGCAAGCGTCTTTTAATTTCATGGCTACAGTCACCATCTGCGGTGATCTTGGAGCCCAAGAAAATAAAATCTGTCACTGCTTCCATTTCTTCCCCTTCCATATGCCAGGAAGTGATGGGGCCAGATGCCATGATCTTCGTTTTTTTAATGTTGAGTTTCAAACCAGCTTTTGCACTCTCCTCTTTCACCCTCAACAAGAGGCTCTTTAGATCCTCTTCGTTTTCTGCCATTAGGGTGGTATCGTCTGCATATCTGAGGTTGTTGATAATTCTCCCAGCAATCTTAATTCCGACCTGTGATTCATCCAACCCGGCATTTCTCATGATGTACTCTGCATATAAGTTAAATAAGCAGGGCGACAATATGCAGCCTTGTCGTACTCCTTTCCCAGTTTGGAACCAATCTGTTGTTCCATGTCTGGTTCTTGCTGTTGCTTCTTGACCCTTGTACAGGTTTCTCTGGAGACAGGTAAGGTGGTCTGGTACCCCCATCTCTTTCAGAATTTGCCAGAGTTTGTTGTGATCCACACAATCAAAGGCTTTAGCGTAGTCAATGAAGCAGAAATAGACGTTTTTCTGGAATTCTCTTGCTTTCTCCATGATCCAGCGAAAGTTGGCGATTTGATCTCTAGTTCCTCTGCCTCTTCGAAACCCCGCTTGTACTTCCGGTAGTTCTCGGTTCACATACTGCTGAAGCCTAGCTTGTAGGATTTTGAGCATCACCTTGCTGGCATGTGAAATGAGTGCAATTGTACGGTAGTTTGAACACTCTTTGGCATTGCCCTTCTTTGGAATTGGAATGTAAACTGACCTTTTCCAGTCTTGTGGCCACTGTTGAGTGTTCCAAATTTGTTGGCATATTGAGTGCAGCACTTTAACAGCATCATCTGTTAGGATTTTAAATAGCTCAGCTGGAAGACTGTCATCTCCGCTAGCTTTGTTGTTAGTAATGCTTCCTAAGGCCCACTTGACTTCACAATCTAGGATGCCTGGCTCAAGTTCAGTGACCACACTCTCATGGCTATCAGGGACATTAAGATCTTTCCTGTATAGTTCTTCTGTGTATTCTTTCCACCTCTTCTTAATCTCATCTGCTTCTGTTAGGTCCCTGCCTTCTTTGTCCTTTATCATGCCCGTCTTTGTACAAAACGTTCCCTTGATATCTCCGATTTTCTTGAAGAGATCTCTAGTCTTTCCCATTCTGTTGTTTTCCTTGATTTCTTTGCATTGTTCATTTAAGAAGGCCTTCTTGTCTCTCCTTGCTATTCTCTGGAACTCTGCATTCAGTTGGATATATCTTCCCCTTTCTCCCTTGCTCTTCGCTTCCCTTCTTTCCTCAGCTATTTGTAAAGCCTCATCAGACAGCCACTTGGCTTTCTTGCACTTCTTTTGGCTCATTAGGAGGGCCCTACTCATGGGGAGTCCAGTTACTGTGGTTCTTGAGGTGTGTATTTTGCCTTTGGGTGACGGCTTGTGCCATCTAAGGCTAGCCCACGTTCTAGGGCTAGGCGGATGCTCAGGCTCCTCCTCAGATTATATGGGGGATGTACGGTCCTCAGGGGTCTTGTCCAGGGGTTCTTCAATGTCCACCTGTACTGGAGGATCTGGTGTAGCGTCCCTGGAGGTGCTAGGAGTGCCGGTTTCACAGACGATGCACAGGGTTGTTGGTCTCCAAATCATCATCTGATAAGTCATCTTGGCCTCAGGCATGACAGCTGGGAACCTGAAAGCAAGCTAATTTGTCTTTTTTACTCCTTCTGTAGCCATTTTTTTAAATTTTATTTTTGCCACCACTGTGAATTTCATTGGCACGGGGGGGGGGCGGGGGGGCGGGGGGGGTGCATGCAGCAGGTGTGTTGCTCACCCCCTGCTCTGATTGCCAAGTCAGACACCATTCACACATGCGCGTGCGCACACACACCTGCTTCCTCGTGGTGCAATCCAAAATTAGTTAATTGAGTGTGTGAATGAGGCAACCATGTGAACAGGACATTTCCGAAGCTCTTGGTATGTGGCTGGGAAGGAGGGCATCAATACTGCTAGCAAGACCCCTGGGCATGTGTTTAGATTGCATGAAAATTGCTTCCATATAGCTACAGGTGCATGTGAATGGGGCCAGAATGTAGCCTTTTTGTTTGTTGATAATGAGCCTTCTCACGCATTATATTCTGGGAGAAATGTCACTGTGGTATAAATCATGGGGGCTGGGAGCAAATTGGAAGGAGTGCAAGGTAGAAGAGAGTCCAAAAAAACTTAAGAAACATCTATTTTAGTTGTTACAACGTTTCTTACGCTCATCTGTTTTGGCTTTTTCCACTAATAGCACAGAAATGCAGGTTGAAGTGATCTGCAGACTGACACCTTCAGTCCCTTCCCCTCAATTATATGTCCTATCAGGAGCTGACAATCTCTCTCTGCTCTTCTTACTGCCACAAGCTGCAATTGAGTATGAGACAGTCAGATTCCCAGCTATTTTCACATCTTACCTCTTCAGTATTTTTTCAGTCTCACTTCCCTCAACACTGTGTCGCATCCATTTCCCTTTTCCTTGGTGCTCTGCTTCCTCTGCTCCTGTTTGGCTAGGTGTTGCACTCTATGCTGTTTCCTGCATTCCCTTTGCCCCAGGCCTTCTCACTCTTTGCCCTCTACCATTCCTCCCCCCACCTCCCCTTCTATGACATCACCACAGTTCAGGCTGGTTTCCCAGAGGTAAGAACAATTGAACAAGTAGGAAAAGTTGCTACCGGAAATTGTGAAATCTCCTTCTGGAAGTTTTAAAAGAGAAAATACTTACATCTTTCAGGAGCTGTTTGGGCATCATAAATATTTCTGTAGGCATGAAATTAGACTTGCTGGCCCTGAAGATCCTTAACGGCATTATGATTCAGTTTTAAGATACCTTAAGCAGAGTCTGCAGTATCAACTCAAGGTCTTTTTGTCAGCTTATAGGAACACATTATTTAAATATTGTGATTACTCTTCATAGTGAAATACACTTACCACTAAGGATGGACAAATCTGTCAGTTTCACTTTCCCAGCATATTCAGGTTTTTTTTTAATCTCAAGTTCTTTCCATCCCATTTATGAAGACCCAAACGGTATTCTCACCCATCTGCACCAACCAAATTCAATAGATACAACTATTCAAAACGTGGAGAGGACCATGCTGTACCTGCCTGCCATGTAGCTGTTAAAGATGAGGAGCTTGTCAGAAAAAAAGAGGGGGTAGCCCTGCTTCAGCACCACAAATGTGCTGAGTACAGAGGGATTCAAAGGTAGACTTTTAAGAGCTCAGGATGCAAAGTCCTGGGCATCGGTCAAGGAATCTATCAGTTTCACTTTCTCCATCCGATTCTAAAACTTCAAGTGCTTTCCTTACTGTTTAGGAAGAAATTTGTGAAATTTGGAAAAATCTTCTCAAATCCAGAACCAAAATAAGTTCTCACCTGTTCCTACTAACCACATCAGAAGCCAACTTTACTGTGTGCATGATGCCAAGCACTGTGCATAAATGCCAAGTTCTGCACCTAGGAAAAAGAAACTAAATGCACAGTTACAAAATGGGGGATACTTGGCTCAACAATATTACAAGCAAGAAGGATCTTGGAATTCTTGTAGATCACAAGCTGAATATGAGCCAACAATGTGATGTGGCTGCAAAAAAGGCAAATGCTATTTTGGGGCTGCATTAATAGAAGTATAGATTGCAAATCCCGTAAAGTACTAGTTCGCCTCTGCTCAGCACTGGTTAGGCCTCTTGAGTACTGTGTCCAGTTCTGGGCACCACACTTTAAGAAGGCTGCAGACAAACTGGAAAGGGTTCAGAGGAAGGCAACAAAGATGATCAGGGGACTGGAAACAAAGCCCTGTGAGGAAAGACCGAAAGAACTGGGCATGTTTAGCCTTGAGAAGAGAAGACTGAGGGGATATGAGAGCACTCTTCAAGTACTTGAAAGGTTGTCACAGAGAGGAAGGCCAGGATCTCTTCTCAATCATCCCAGAGTGCAGGACACGGAATAATGGGCTCAAGTTACAGGAAGCCAGATTTCAGCTGAACATCAGGAAAAATGTCCTGACTGTTAGAGCAATATGACAATGGAACCAATTACCTGGGGAGGTGGTGGGCTCTCCCAGACTGGAGGCATTCAAGATGAAATTGGACAGCCATCTGTCAGGGATGCTTTGACTTGGATTCCTGCATTAAGCAGCGGGTTGGACTCGATGGTCTTATAGGCCCCTTCCAACCCCACTGTTCTATGATTCTGTAAGTCATGAATGTAAGGCATGTGTGAAGAAACACACCACAAGATAACATACCACTGCAAGAGGAGCTGTGGTTTCTTAACCAGTGTGTTATCTTTCAATGAGAAGTCCTATTACCTTCTGTTATCCTGCCTTCCATAATAGCTTTTGCCAAAGTAGGGGGAAAGCTTGTGAATCAGAGTCCCTAACTTTCATTTTCATCTTATTATCAAATGTTTGAAAACCTGTGCCTGTCTTTTGATATTCTGACAGAGAAAAAAGGCCTATGGCTGCAGTCCTGTGCAAACTCAGGAGTAAGCCTCCCTCAGCTCAGTGGGATTTAATTCGGAGTAAATATGCATAGGATTCGGTTGCAAGTTTGTTAATATGATTAGTAATCTGTCTCTACTTGCCTATTTTGACGCATTTCTTTTTTTAAAAAATCCAGTCTTCTGTATAGAATGTAGGAAAAGCTGCTTCTTTTCCAAAACCTGTGTTAGGTGATGGAACCTGCTTTCCTCTCAACGAAAGGAAAATATATGTATTCAATTCTGCTATGTTGGGGGGCAGGGGGAATACCTTTAAAGACAAGCAGAACATATTTTATTTAGCAACCTATCCAGATCATTTAAACTCTGTCCCTTCCCCACTGAGAAAATCAATATAATCATGCTAGTTCTCTTGAAGTGAGGCTCAGCCCATATCCTACCTTGATGCCATTATCATCATTCTAGAAGGCTCTTTTGTAACAAGAAGTGGGTATGGATGCAGGGGGGAATTTTTGTCCTTTACCATAAAAGAGGAGATACTGAAGTGAGATTTTGGCTTTCATTCTGCCTTGGGTTGGCTATCAAGAACCTGTGGCTTCCCGAAGCTATGCCTCACTTGCGACAGTTGAGGACTTTTCCATGCTGCTGATGACATCTTGATAAACATTTTCAGATGCCAGAAACAAATAACACGTTAAGATGATGAAAACTTGTCACCCTAAATCTTCCAAGTGCTGGGCAGAAATATTGATCTTTTAGCTGAACAGGATAATGTGTAAGCAAGAACAGTGCTAAGGTATGCTTTCTTTGGCATAAGAATCAAAGACAGCATTTGTCTCTATCTTTTTAATTACATATCTTCATATTAATAAGTGTCATGTGCTTTGCCTTTGGGGAATTGCAAAGGATTGGATCCACCTTCCTAAAGAAACTGCCTGACTGCTTGGTTCTGCTTTGTCAAACAAATAAAAATAAAATGGGGGTAAGCTTCATGCTCAGTTGAGCAGGTTGGGGAATACAGAAACCAGACTTATGCAGCGGGGATTGCCTTAGGCTTAAGTGGTTTTTCCCATGCCTTGTTTTTAAGTTCCCAGAGAACTGGGAACAGAGAGCTTGGTATTAAGACTTTGAGGTGACAGCCCCAATATTTTGTTCCCAGATTTAGGCTGCAATCCTGTTCATGCTTAGTTGGGAGAAATCCCCATTCATTCATTACATGTCTATACTGCCCAATAGCCAAAGCTCTCTAGGCCAGGGGTCCCCAACCCCCGGGCCGTGGACCAGTACTGGTCCATAGCCTGTTAGGAACCGGGCTGTGAAGGGTGTGCGAAACCCCCTTACCTTGGGTCCGCGGAGGTCCGCGGGGGGGGGGGAGGCGATCCGTCCCTCCCCCTGGAATCCTTGCCGGCCCCAGCTGGCTCCCCTATGCAGACGCCATTTGCATCCCAGCGGCCAGAAGTCCACCCGCGAAACCTCCCCCCAGTCCGTGGTGCAAAAAAGGTTGGGGACTGCTGCTCTAGGAAGTTCTCATCATGATAAAATATAATATAAAACCTTTAACATACAAAAATTGAAAACAGTTTGAAACAGTTAAAAACAATTAACAATAAAACTATAAGGGACCCTTGAAAAATTAACATTAAGAAGCCCCATCATATGGTGTCAAGTGCCTGGGAGTAGAGGACCTGGTGCTAAAAAATTTAACCTGGTGCTAAAAACAGGTCAAAGTTGGTGCCAAGCAGATCTCACTGAGGAGGGAATTCCATAATTTGGGTAGAGGGTACCACCGAGAAGTCCCTCTCCCTTGTTGCCATCCTCTGAACCTTTCGGAGGAGGGTCTCAGAAATTGAGTGTAATCTATGGGTACTAATAAAACTTATTTCCTAGTAAACATGCATTGGATTGGACTTTGTATGGGTTTGGAGCATGTAAGGTTACACACAAGTGTGGTTTCAAAATCAGCCTTCATCACAGATGCCCATCACATAAAAGCAGCTGTAACACATTGACATTAAGCTCATTGGCAGGCATAACTTTCCAGTAATAGTAGCAGATCTAATCCTCTTGAATGACAACCCATGTAAAACATTGTGTGTGAACGGCTTGGCCACTGTGTATGAATGGCTTGGCCATTCACTGCTTGTCCCTCTTGTTCTAGAAAGCTGCTATGGCCAGGATCACTTAAGATAAAGAATTCAACAATCTTATGGAGTATAGGTTTATCAGTGGCCCTGAGTCAGGAAAGCTAAATGGAACATCCCGAAGAAGATAAAATATACATCTGAGGGGGGATGTATCCCTCTTGCCCTGCTTGTGGACTTCTCAGAGGCCTCTGGCTGGTCACTTTTGGATGCTGTAGTGGCAATAGACCCTTGTTCTGATGCAGCAAACCTTATCTGTCAAAGCTCTTGTAATCAAGGTGTGTATCCTACTAGCTAGAATGCTTCTCTGATCACTTGTACAGCAGTCAGGTGATGAAGACAGCATTGTCAAGTAGGACTCAGGAGAGAGAATTAGCTCACCTGATTCTGTATGTATAAACTGGAGGTTTGACAAAATCACATGGCTCTTGGATTGTAATCCAACGATGTGCTCAAGATAAGCCCTCTGTTGGGATGAGTTTCTGTTGAGATATGGACAATGGTAGGGGTGGAGGAGCTGTACAAATATTCAGCAGAAAGTAGGGGGAAAAGAGGCTGTTTGTTTATCTTTGCTCACTTTTCAGCCAAAATGTTCAGCTTCTGGCTATTTGGGGGTTTGAATTGCTGTTGAATTCCTAATGTTTATCTACACACCAGGCACTCAACCACACTGGCTGCTCTGCCAAAAAGACTTCAGCATTTTTGCAAATGGACCACCCTGCCGGTGGGTGAGGTGTGTAATTCAGTCTCAAAGAAAAGATGCTGTGCAGAGGCTGCTTATTATGTTGAAGTGTGTGTGGTTTTCTGGGAGGCATTACTTGGCAGTCCACAAAAAATATTAAACTTCTCTTGACTTGGAAAGGCCAGGATGACTTAAATCCATGGTAAAAGGTCTGCAGTTCATCTCTGCTGCTAAGTGTTTGTGTTAAAACTGATGTGGCCATGGGAGGTCTAGTGCCTCTGAAGTTTATCCTCTAGTCTTGGATATGACTAAGCAATGGCTGCTGAGAATGGGAAAAGCTGGGATTATTGCAAGCCCAAAGTTCATAATAGTGTTACAGGAACTTCATTGGGTTAAAAAAAACATTTAAAATACACCCACCCACCCCCCAGTCCTGACAAAAAAAACCCAGAGGAAAAATGCTCCCTTTGGTGAAAATGAAAGGTTTTTTTCCCAGGGCAACCCATGGGTAATAGCAGGTATGCTCCAGAGGAAGGGGGGGGGGATTCATCAGGACCATAGCAGGGGAGAAAAGGCTTAAGCTTCCCCTCCCCACATACAGCCATCTGGAGGAAAATTGGGACTCCCAGTGCCGCATACTAATGGACAGGGTTTAGCATCGCATGTAGCTTGGGTCCTATTCTTCTAGATAATGGTTGGTCTTAAGCATTTGACGTCATGGATGAAATGAAATCCTTTCTCACTAGACCTTGATGCTGCCTAGATCTGGCAATAAATATTCACATTCACCCTCATTCATATATATATATATATATATATATATATATATATTTGCACCTGCCCTTTCCATAAAATATACTGAAAGCAGTAAAAACCACAATACAAAAGCAATATAACAAACAATATTAAACCATCTAAAAAGCAAATAAGAGCATATAAAAACTGCAGCTAGTTAAATATCATTACATTAAAATACACGTTAAAACACAGAGAAGCAGAGAAAACAAATCCACCAGAGAAATTTCCAGAGAAAACAGAGAAGTCAAATGCGTGTATAAATAAAAAGTTTCTGCTTGCCGGCAAAAAGTCATCAACAAGGGGGGCAGGCAAGCTTTGCTCAGTAGGGAATTCCAAAGTCTGGGCACAGGCACTGAGAAGGGCCCTTTCTTGAGTTCCCACCAAGCACATATCATATGTCGACAAGAGAGAGAGAGAAGGGCCTCTCCAGAAGGTGTCAATGCCTTGATGGTATTCAATACCTTGAGGTATACCAATACCTTGAAGGTAGTCCTTTGGATAACATGGTCCTAAGCCATTTAGGGCTTTACAGGCCATAACCAGCATTTCAATTGTGCCCAGAAATGGACCAGCTGCCAGTAAGCTGTTGTAACAAGGGAGTTGCATGCTCTGTATAACCGGACCCAGTTAACAGCCCGGCTGCAGCATTTGGAACCAGGTGAATGAAGTTTCTGAACAGTCTTCAAAGATAACCCCACATAGAGTGCATTGCAGTAATACAAATAAGACATAATTAAGCCATGACCAGATCAGACACCTCTAGGAGTAGGCATAGTTGGTGCACCAGTCGTAGCTGAGCAAAAGCACTCCTGGCCACTGCCAAAACATGGGCATCCAGTTCTAGGAGAGAAAGCAGGAGTGTACCCCCAAATTATGAAGTGCAATGAGCCTGGAAAGTACAAACCTATCTAAAACAAGCTGAACCCCAATTCCCCGACCTGCTTTTCTACTGACCAGGGGTACCTCGGTCTTGTCTGGATTAAATTTCAATTTGTATGTCCTCATTCAGTTCATTATCAATACCCGACATTGATTCAGAACATCAACAGCTTCCTTGGATTGTGGTGGAAAGGAGAAACAGTGACATCTGCATATTGGTGGTACTGAACTCCAGAACCCTAGACAATCTCCTGTAGTGGTTTCATGTAGCTATTAAACAGAATGAGTGATAGAACAGAAGCCTGTGGAATACCATAGGCTAATGGCCAAGGTGTTGAACAGCATTCCCCCAGAACCATCTTTGGGAACCTCACCTGAATAGAACCACCACAAAACATTGCTACTCTGTCCCACCCCAGCCAGGCAGTGCAGAAGGATACATGGCTGATAGTACTGAAAGTCATTGAGAAGTCCAGCAGGACCAATGGGGACACATTCATCCAGTCCAGTTCCTTCTTGGCTATCTTTTACCCTCCATTCACACAGCTGTGCCCATAAACCACTCAATGTGAAACTGAATCAGTTTTTAGCAGCTTGAAAAACAACCTGCCATGTCTGCACAAGACTGCTGAAAAAGTGCTCAGTTTCAGCATATGAAATGCTGGGGTGTGGCTATCAAACACCATACCTACCTTATAGGGCTTAATGCCCCTGGAGCCTCCATCTTATATGCAGGTCCATATAGCTAATAGAGTCTTTACTACACATCACACTAGAATTAGCAGTTAATTATATGCCACAATAAAGAGTAAGGTGTTAAGTATTTTAATGCTTCTCAGTTTTATGGCGAAGATCAAATATATATTTTCACCACACTGATCTTTAATAGCTAATAACTTCTTGATTTGAGACTTGTTTATTAAATTATCTGTTGGAATATGGAGATACTACAAGACATGGTTCCACCCCTCCATGTATCATGCTGGAATTGCAGTGCTTCCTGAAAAGCTACACTTCCCCACCTAAGGTTTTTTTCCAACAGGGCACCTGTTGGAAAAAAAATCAAATAAGTAAGTATACAAATTATATACAAATAAGTAAGTATAAGTAAGTAAAAATTATATACAAATAAGTAAGTATACAAATAAGTAAGTATACAAATACAAAAAAATACAAATACAAAAAATCAAATAAGTAAGTATACTTTAATAGTGGCCATTTCAGGAGGATGGGCTTGTAACTGCTCTTGGCAAACAGCATTTGGCTTGAAGCTGTATCTATTTTGTTAAGATAAGAATGGCTTTTAAGAGCATACCTTTAAAGTAGTATAAATCAGCAAAGGTCATTTCTAAATCTTGGCCAAGAAATAAGGCAAACTTCAAAAGCTTTTTAATTTACTTAGAGGACTTAAATTATTTTACCAGTTCCTTTCAACAAATTATCTAATGTAATTAACTTCATATTTGGTAGGAGATAGTTGATGGTTTTTAAAGGTTTAGCTATACTACATGAAAGAAAAGAACCCTCCAGTATTGAGAATGTGGAGGGGGGCATCATATCCATCCAAATCTCTCTTATTATGTCTAAAGGTACATATTAGGTAAACAAAGATAGCAATAAACATCTCTCCCATATTAATATTATGCCATCTTTCATAGCTAGACATTTTTATACAATAAACACATAATTAAGAGACTTGATTCATCTGTTTATATCAGCATCTTGGACTTGGCTATGTGTCTAGAAACAAGAGGTATATTTTTAAATTGTTATTTCATTTAAACCTCAAGAAAAATAAAACCCTGTGTTACTTCTTACTGACTGGTAAACCCTACCCCTAATTTTCTATACATGTGTGTTGCAGATCTAAATATTCTGTCAGCATTACGAACAAGGAAAGTTCAGGTAGTAAGCATAACTCTCTCTGTAAGATACTGCAGCCTGTCTGTAAAATAAATAAAAAGCAAAATCTTCAACTATTCTTTCATAGTACCTGACACGACAACCCTGTGCTTGTTTACTTGAAAGTCAGTGCCACTGTGTTCGATGGGACTTGCTCCCTAGTAAGAATGATTGACTACTGAAAAAGCTACATTTTCTTCAGGCTGTCATCTGAATCAGTTTGGATGTCTCAACATAAATGCCAGTGATTTGGTTGCCATATGGAGTTATGTCTGGTTTCTAGGCATGTTCCCTGGTGCCTATTTACAGCATTTATATTTCTTTAATAGAAATACTGGCGGAGCACATGAATGGCGCCTTCATTGGGCTCTTCCCAATATACTGTATATACTGTGTTTGTTTGTTTATTTATTTATTTTATACCCCACCTTTCTACAAAAAAAATGGCATTCAAGGCCAGTGTGTGTATTGTGTGTGTGTGTGTATAGATGTGTGTGTGTATACACACACACAGTCAGGGCCAGAAGTATTGGAACAAGGATAACTGTTTTGGCAGTTGGCCTCTGTACACCACCACACTGAAGTTGAAAGGAAACACACCCAGATGGGAGCGAAGTCAGGACTTTCAGCTGTAATTCGAGGGGTTTGACAAAAGTAGGGCACTAACCATTCAGGAAGGACAGCCAGTGGCATACACACACACCCATCATTGGTGGCTCATAAGTAATGGAACGAATGGCTGACAAGCAGCTGCATGGCCAGGTGTGGCCTGTTTCCTGGGTAGCCCATGACCAATCAAGCAGATAACAGGCCTGGAGGTGGTTCTGAGTGTTACAGTTGCATTTGGTAGCTGTTCACTGGAACTCCCAACATGAGGTCCAAAGAGGTGTCCATGTGAGTGAAGGAGGCCATCATTAGGCTGAGGAAACAAAATAAACCCATCAGAGAGATAGCAAAAAGATTGGGAGTGGCCAACACAACAGTTTGGAACATCCTGAAAAAGAAGGAATTAACTGGCAAGCTCAGCAACAGCAAAAGGCCTGTAAGACCACGGAAGACAACTAAAGTGGATGACCACAGAATTCTGCTCATGGTGAAGAGGAACCCTTTCACAACATCTAGCCAGGTCAAGAACACTTTTGAGGAGGTAGGCATGTCACTGTCAACATGTACAGTCAAGAGACGGTTTTATGAATGTAAATACAGAGGCTTCACAACAAGGTGCAAACCACTGGGAACGCTCAAGAACAGACAGGCCAGATTAGCCTTTGCCAGCAAACACCTAAAAAAGCCTGCCCAGTTCTGGAATAAGATTCTTTGGACTGATGAAACCAAGATTCACTTGTACCAGAATGATGGGAAGAGAAAAGTATGGAGAAGGAAAGGAACAGCTCATGATCCAAAACATACCACATCATCTGTCAAACATGGTGGAGGCAGTGTTATGGTATGGGCATGTATGGCTGCCAATGGAACCGGGTCACTGGTGTTTATTGATGACCTGACTGCTGATCAAAGCAGCAGGATGAATTCTGAAGTGTATAGGGCTATCCTTTCTGCTCAGATTCAGCCGAATGCTGCCAAACTGATAGGATGCCGCTTCATATTGCAGATGGATAATGAAGCAAAACGTACAGCAAAAGCCCAAGAGTTTCTCCAGGCAAAGAAGTGGAATGTTCTTCAATGGCAAGTCAGTCACCTGATGTCAACCCAATAGAGCATGCTTTTCATTGACTGAAGACAAGACTGAAGGCAGAAAGACCCACAAACAAGCAGCAGCTGAAGGCAGCTGCAGTGAAGGCCTGGCAAAGCATCTCGAGGGAGGAAACTCAGAATTTGGTCATGTCCGTGGGTTCCAGACTTCAGGCAGTCATTGACTGCAAAGGATTTTCATCCAGGTATTAAAAGCGATCCTTTAGTTTGAAATGATGTTGGTTTGTTCCATTACTTCTGAGCCACCAACGATGGGTATGTGTGTATGCCACTGGCTATACTTCCTGAATGGTTAGTGCCCCACTTTTGTCAAACCCCTTGAATTACAGCTGAAAGTCCTGACTTCGCTCCCATCTGGGTGTGTTTCCTTTAGGGATGTACGAAAGTCACTTACCTTTTCGAAGGGTGACATTCGTGGGGGGGGGGAGGTGCTCTGTCCCTCCCCCCGAAATTCTGGCCGGGGGGGGAGGCGCTCCGTCCCTCCCCCCCGAAATTCTGGCCGGCTGGCTCCGCTCCGCAGGGATTCTGCGGAGCCGCTGGCCGGCTCCGCCAGTGGCCGGACATCCGGCCGCTGGCTACCAGGGACGCAAATGGTGGCGGCCATAGCCGCCGCCGTTTGCGTCCCTGCAGTCAGCCGTGATAGGCTACGTAAATATTTACGTAGCCTATCACGGCTGATTTAAAAAAACAAAACAAGCACGCGTGTACGCAAATGCGTACCTTATTTGCGTTCCTTATTTTGGCACGTCTTAGTCTACGTAAACATTTACATAGACTAAGACGGCGAAAATAAGGGGAACGCAAATAGCATAGACGCTACGCTATTTGCGTTCCCCTTATTTTCGCCGTCTTAGTCTATGTAAATGTTTACATAGACTAAAACGGCGAAAATAAGGAACGCATACGCGCATTTTTTGTGTGTGTTTTTTTTATTCAGCTGTGATAGGCTACGTAAACATTTATGTAGCCTATCACGGTGTTTTTTTAAAATCTGGCCGTGATAGGCTATGTAAATCTTTATGTAGCCTATCACTTTTTTTGTTTTTTTGTTTTTTTTAACTGGAAATGGTGGCGGTGGCAGCTGGTCGGTAGACCGGCAGCCGCAACTGCCGCCGGAGCCACCGCCGCCAGGAAGATCTGCCCCAGGTAAGTCTCGTCCCGGGGGGGCGGGGGGGCAGACCGTTCCGCCACCGATTTCGGGGGGCCAAATGCGCTGGCATTCGGCCTTCCTGAGATTCGTGGCGAAATTCTCTGACATTCCTAGTTTCCTTTCAACTTCAATGTGGTGGTTTACAGAGGCCAACTACCAAAACAGTTATCCTTTTTCCAATATTTCTGGCCCTGACTGTATAGTACATATATATACCATACTATATATATACACACACAAACACATACAGACACACACAAACACATATATACACACACAAACACATATATACACACACACACACATATATACACACACACACAAACATATTCAGACACACACACACACATATATACACACACACACACATATATACACACACACACAAACATATTCAGACACACACACACACATATATACACACACACACACATATATACACACACACACATACATATATAGTATATACAAATACAGGCAGAATGGTGTCTTTATTGGGCTCTTCCCAATATTGTATTTCTAGCCTTCCTTTTTAAAATGAATCTTCAACTCTTGTCATTCCAGAGAAATGAGGGGAAACATGCAAGCAGTGTTCTGCCCAAATTTTTAATAAGACTCCCACATCCCAGCATTCTACTCAATGAGTGGATGTCACTGTGCTTGACATAATAAGGGAACTAATGATGTCCTCTTTCATGGTTCGCTCAGTGCCGTATACTGACCAACAGAGAAGGCTATGCAGGATTTGTACTGCCCTCCTTGTCAGCACTGACAAAGCGTGTGTATGTTTTGGTGCTTTCAATGTTGCATATCTTAGCTGGATTCCACACAGAGCAACATGTGGTGTGTGACTAACCTTCCTGTAGGCTGGAATCAATTCCTGTGAACTGATACTTCCAAAAAGTACACACTCAAAAGTGTATTAAACATAATGCTGAGGGGAAATGCACTCTGTATTTACACAGAAGAGCCATTTCCTTCATTATTATTTCACGTATTTCAGATCTGAGATTTCTTTTTTTGGAATGGATGAAGAATGTGTGCGTGGGGGGGGCGGGACTTAGCTCATTTACAATCTCTATGAGAGCAGCTGTTTTGTGACTTTTCCTTTTACATAGCCCAGTTTCAAACATTGTGAGGCAGTCAGGTGTGCAGCCTGCTGCCAACCTAACCACCTCGCAGTGATTGCTGCATGCACAGAGGCTGTGCCAAGGCTCTTTCCATGCAGTCAGGCACCCTGAAAAATTTCAACCACCCTCTTCCATTCAACAATCTTTGCTGTACATCTTCAAAGAAATCAAGGCCTCAAGTGAAGCTCAGAAGAGTTCCCTCCACCACCCTTCAAATCATCACGTGCTTATGCATCGCTGCTTACACATCCCCCCAAAAGAAGAGGTTCATCCCCAAGGAAGAGGACCTAAATTTCCATAATATCTGAATATGCTAATTTATAGAGAGAGATGCAGATTTAGAAATAATGACTATAATTTAAATTGGCATGCGGTTGTTGTTGTTGTTGTTGTTCAGTCGTTCAGTCGTGTCCGACTCTTCGTGACCCCATGGACCATAGCACGCCAGGCCTTCCTGTCCTGCGCTCTCTCCCGGAGCGTGCTCAAGTTTATATTCATTGCATCCATGATGCTATCTAGCCATCTCATCCTCTGCCGTCCCCTTCTCCTTTGGCCTTCAGTCTTTCCCAGCATCAGGGTCTTTTCCAGGGAGTTTTCTCTTCGCATTAGGTGGCCAAAATATTGGAGCTTCAGCTTCAGTATCTGTCTTTCCAATGAGCACTCAGGGTTGATTTCCTTTAGGATGGACTGATTTGACCTCCTTGCAGTCCAGGGGACTCGTAAGAGTCTTCTCCAGCACCACAGTTCGAAAGCATCCATTCTTCGGCGCTCAGCCTTCCTTATAGTCCAGCTCTCACAGCCATACATTACTACTGGGAAAACCATAGCTTTGATTAGACGGACCTTTGTCGGCAAGGTGATGTCTCTGCTTCTTACTATGCTGTCTAGGTTTGCCATAGCTTTCCTCCCAAGGAGCAAGCGTCTTTTAATTTTGTGGCTACAGTCACCGTCTGCGGTGTTCTTGGAGCCCAAGAAAGTAAAATCTGTCACTGCTTCCATTTCTTCCCCTTCTATATGCCAGGAAGTGATGGGGCCAGATGCCATGATCTTCGTTTTTTTAATGTTGAGTTTCAAACCAACTTTTGCACTCTCCTCTTTCACCCTCAACAAGAGGCTCTTGAGATCCTCTTCGCTTTCTGCCATTAGGGTGGTATCGTCTGCATATCGGAGGTTGTTGATAATTCTCCCAGAAATCTTAATTCCGACCTGTGATTCATCCAACCTGGCATTTCTCATGATGTACTCTGCATATAAGTTAAATAAGCAGGGTGACAATATGCAGCCTTGTCGTACTCCTTTCCCAATTCTGAACCACTCGGTTGTTCCATGTCTGGTTCTTGCTGTTGCTTCTTGACCCTCGTACAGGTTTCTCTGGAGACAGGTAAGGTGGTCTGGTACCCCCATCTCTTTCAGAATTTGCCAGAGTTTGTTGTGATCCACACAATCAAAGGCTTTAGCGTAGTCAATGAAGCAGAAATAGACGTTTTTCTGGAATTCTCTTGCTTTCTCCATGATCCAGCGAATGTTGGCATGCGGTACATCACACCATAATGGAGAAGACTGTGACTGGGTGACCTGTTGCCTGCTCAGTCTGCTGCCCCGGGGCCAAGTGTTGATGAGCAACATCAGGGCACCTGCTCTCCCTTCTTAGGGTTCTCTATTTGTGAGCTGGACTTGGATGGACAGCCCTTCAAATAGAGGAATGCCCTCTGTAAAGTAGGACACCTGGCCACCCTACCATGTGCTGTAAACACTTTAAATCATTTTGCTTGCTCACATGCTGCAGTGCAAATTGACTTTACTTTTAAGTCTTTACTTCAATTTAATTTCTCACTGTTAGCTCATCCTGACCTTCCCAAACAGACAGCAAATTAATTTTAAACCTGTTTGCTTATCAGTTTATTAATGGTTTCCACTTCTGACTCTCACTTTGTGCCTAGTCCAAAATATCACTGTTGTCTCACTCGTATCTCTTCCTAGATGACTTACCAGTGCTGAAACCTAGACAGAAAAAAAAGCTTAAGCTCACTGATCTCTATAGTTTAGTTTCATAACTTCAGGTATGTTGCCATTATGTCAGGATCTTATATATTTTGCAGTTCCACTATAAATGCACAGCTTCTGTTGGTTGACAAACAAAGGTTGCCTGAAGCTCTTTAGGTTAAGCTTGACATATTGCAGTAGGAAATGGAATCCAGATGAATGCAGTTACATTGGGTAGAGGGTCTCAATTAGGATGGTCTCCAGATCAATAAAGTACAAGATTAACTATTGACATACATGTTTAAACTTGGCATATTCCATAAACAGCTTCTTCTGGAAGGTGTTACTAAGATTCATAAATGCCTAGAAGAAAGAATTTTTCATATTTGGCCTTCCATTCCAAATGTGGAAAGGCAGTATTCCTGTTTATTAATATCAGTTCTAATGATTTTATTCTTGTCTTGTATCCAGTCATGTTCCAGTGGCTCCACTAATGGAATGCTCTTTGATCCAGTGGAGCCTTCCATCAGTCGAACGGGGTGTGCAAGGTGATTTTCACCAATTCCCCCTCCACCACTGAACTACCACCTGCTTCAAAGGTGGGACCCTTCAGAACAGTGTGGGAGGCGGCATGGAGTGCTGCAGGGCAAGGGGAATTGACAAAATCGCCTATTCCACTGACAGAAACCTCTGCTACATCAACGAGACTTCATCAGTGGAGGGACACCATTGGATACAAACCTATATTTATACATTTTTTAAAAGGTTCTTTCTCTCCAGCAAGGGAAAAATATCAAAATTCCAATCAAATACAGTTTTGATATCTACACTCCTTGCATCTGCACACAAATATACAATGTAATTAGGCAGATGAATTTCTGAAGAAAAGATAATAAACATAAAAGGCTTCAGAGTCATGAAGTCACACAGTCAATCAGACCTAGATGGGAGCATTAGCAGCTGCCTCTGGAGTACAAATGTTGACATATATTGCCAATATGTGTTATGCCTGACCAATTAAGAGTCATCTTTATGTATTTATTTCTGTACCGCCCAATAGCCAAAGCTCTCTGGGCAGTTCACAAAAACTAAAACCACAAAGCACAACATAAAACAATATAAAATATGAAAGCTTAAAACCACAAAATCTTACTGAAGAGATATAATAATAATCGATGTTGTGGCTATCTCTACTGTGGCAATACTGAATATTACTCCCTAAGCCTTTGTTGCTGAGTGATGCACCAAAATTAATAGATAACAAATCCTATTGAGTTCTGTATCAGTAGACATTGTAGAAGTATGTGGTATTTTCATTGCTGCTGGGAATACATAGACAAAAAATAGTTTAACAAATCTGTCAGTTCCTCTTCTTTTCTGCCCATTATGCCATTGTTGTTGTTTTTAAATGCAGTTTAAAAAGTTAATCTGATGTGAGACTATGCATTCCACCTGAAAATTAAATATATATCAACAAAGACGTCATCATACGCACAGGCTACATGAAGTATGGGAATGGCATTCTTCATGAATAGACAAGTCTTTAAAAATGAATGCAGTAAAATGCATAGATCTCTATGTGCATGTTCTGCTCTATCAGGTGGTAACAGAATGGAAGTGACTACCACATTATATAACAAGTGTCATCAGTAAATTAGCTTTAGCTTTTTTATTTCACTCAACAACTTGTCCACACGTGTTCTCACAAACTTGCAAACATATGCATACATTCTCTTTTTAACACATACAGACCTGGCAAACGGCCCAGTTCTTGTGTTTTCTAAATGATGCCAGTAAAGGATGTTAGTGATGGATTTATTCAGAAGTACTAATATTTACGTAGGAGTATTAGAAATTATTGTGGCCGCGGTGGCTTAGTGGTTAAGACGCTGAACTGCAGACTGGAAGGTCAGCAGGATAGCAATTCGAGACCCAAGTGCTGCGTGACGGAGTGAGCTCCCGTCTTCAGTCCCAGCTTCTGCCAACCTAGCAGTTTGAAAGCAAGAAATTGCAAGTAGATAAATAGGTACCGCTTTGGCAGGAAAGGTAACAGCATTCCGTGCACCTCGGTGTTCAGTCATGCCAGCCACATGACCACGGAAGCGTCTTCGGACAGCGCTGGCTCTTCGGCTTAGAAATGGAGATGAGCACCACACCCCAGAGTCGGACACGACTGGTTGGGGACACCTTTACCTTTTATAATTCCCTTTCTGATTGTATCTGCCTTTCCAATTGAGTTTTCTGAAGCAGTTGGAAGTGGATACAATACATTAACAGTTACATTCTAACTCTTAGAGTCATGTCGAGCATTATTTTATTTAAAAGTTTTGATGTATTATGAAAGCTCCTATATTTTCCAGTATTTGAGAATATTTATAGCATTTATTATGAAGTTACACTTAGAGATGTATGACTTTTGTAAAATCCATTCCATCTGTGTTTTGTGAATTGTCAGGTGCTTTTCATTTCATGATCCACTCATTGACGGAATTGGATTTTTTTTCCGGTTTCCCAAATTTGCGCAAATTCGCACTTGCATAACCCCCCTTCCCCAAATGCGCAATTTCCCCCCAAAATGTGCATTGTGCTGCTTTAGCCTATGGGGGAAATGCACATTTTTGGATGATGTTTTTTATTTTATGTATTTTCCTACAATTAAAAGTACATAAAATTCCAAAAAATGAAAAAACCAGTCCACAAGGCTGCAGAATCCATGCTGCTCAGGAAAAGCCAGTCTGCTGCAGATTCCATGGGTCAGATTCCTAGACATCTGAAGTCATTTGGCTCTGTTGGGGATTTCTCTGACATCCCTAGTTACATTGTATAACATCTAGAAATACAGGGCCATTACTCACTAACCTAAGAAGCAGACACTATCAGCATTAAAAGACAACATAGCAATCCTAACTCCCAGATCAGCTAGCTGGCAGGGTTCAAATAGGGTGGATAACCTCCCGTGACAGTAGAGAGGAGCTTCTCTGGCTGGGGAGGTGGGGGGAGATCTGCCCTGCAGGCCCCAGTTACACCTGCACACCACTCCGTAGGCGTAAATCTACTGCCGGTGGTGTTCCCTCAAATCATAGGCCCTAAAGCGACATAGGACAGGGGCAGGATGGAAGCAGCTTTGAATCTGCTGCTTCCAAAGCCTCTCTATTGTCCCTAGGGTCCCCAGGATTGGGTCCCTCAGCTCCAACAGCCTGGAGCTAGGTTGTGAATCCCCCACCACCACAACCACCATTAGTTTTACATGGGGAAAATCTTAAAAATACATCCACCAGGATAAAAATCCCAGTAGAGGTGTCCCCCTGGCCTAGCTGACATGAGCTGTCAGGTCTTTTAAAGCAGCAGACCATCTACCTTTGCTCCCCTACCCCTGCTTAGGATTGCTCCCTAAATCTTGAATTTCTGTGAAAACACAACTGATCCAGAAGGAGCTTGGTGGCATGTTGTGTGTGAATTGTTAATACTAATATTAATTTTAATAATAATAAACCTTTAAGTTTATTATTATTTAAGAAATATAATTCTTTAAGAAATATAATTAGGAAGATTACATAAAATGTAGCTTGAAAACTCAAAAGCAAGTCACTTGAACATTAGCAAGACATCAATCCTAATGTTAAATTATTTTTAGAATAAATTTAATTGAAGTACAGATACCATTGTCAGTGCAATGGTATCTTGTTCTATGGACACTCCATAGATACCTGTCATGCCAGATGTCTGTGGAGATGTACAAAAAAATCTATTAGGCTTTCTGCTGCTGTACTACTTTATATGGATGAAATTAAAACAATATTGGTTTGCAAGGAAAGCTGTGTCTGATATCCCCTTGATTTCCCCCTCTCACTATTGCAGCCCCCATACCATATCCAAGGCCTTTCCTGAGAATCCTCTAGCCTCAGAAGAAGCTTTTAATAGGGTGTAGGGGGCTGAAGTTGGAAGGTGGGTTTGGGGAATTCCCCTTGTGTAAGTGTCCCCAAGTGAGCAATGCTGTTAGATGCAACACTTTGACTGTCCCCTTACATGTTGCAGCTGGTGTTGACTTCCAGCTAGATGAGAGTTGGCTTCTACAGTATCGTCCTGGTGTCTACTTATTGCAGATCTTGTCTAAATGTTTACATAGGGACCCAACTAACAGTGCAACTATTAACCTGCTTTCCCAGATAAAATTACAAATACACCTTGACAATAGAATTAATGGAAGGAATACTTTGAAACTGCAGCCCTTCCTGACTAGAAGAGCTGAGCAGCACGACTTCATCAGGAAAACAGGCTAGAACTCCACTTGATAGTTGTTTAGTTCTTTGGCGCCCTGTCTTTGAGCTCCTGTACATTTCTGTGTTTCCTCCCAGAAGTGAATGTTTACAGGCTTTTCCTCATGTTTACATTTTCATTATGACATAAAGTTGTAGAAATGAGCCCCTGTGATGTCCAAAGTGAGTCATTCCCTCTTGTCTCAGGTGAGCAACTTGAAGTGTAATGAGACATGAAGCATTTGCAGTGTTTTGTTTTATTTGCTTTTGTTTGTTTTACAGTGCCGTGTCTTTTACAAGCTCCTGTTCAGACCACATAAAATGCGTTGTACATAATATCTTGTTTTCTTTAAAGAGGAAGGGAATTCTTTACTTCCTGCTGAAATAAGGTCCTGTGTGTTTGTTTCTCTTCAGTTTACTATGAAAAAAAAACCCCTCGGTTCATGTGACTTGAAAAGTGTTGCTGGTTGCTAATGGCACCGATCAGATATCAGTGGGGAAATTGAGCTGAACCTGTTGCTGGGGGTTTTGTGAGGTCTTCAAGATTGATAGACGTTCAAGTGTGAAGTCAAGTGTAGCAAGGTGTTAAAATGAAGCTATGGCCATAGAGAGGCAAGACAAAATAAATATAGTTATAGGCTGCATCATGGCTAAACAGGGAAGTGTTTGAATGACTGGAAATTAGGGGATTGGGGTGAATGACAGTGCAATCTACTCAGAAGTAATCACATGCTGGTAAGTATGATTAGGATTGCAGCCTAAGTGAATTAAAGATAAAAAAGGCCTGGCCTTGTATACAAAAGATTCCAATTCTGCTGCTCATCCTCTGACATATTTGCGGCCTACCACCATCCACGCCATCTGCACAACAGGACAGGATCAACTTTGTTATTACATTTATATCCCACCTTTTCTCCCAAGAGCTCAAGGTGGTGTCTGTGGTCCACCCCACCATTTTATCCTTGCAACAGCCCTGTGAATTAGGTGAGGCTGAGAGGTAGTGACTGGCCCAAGGTCCCCATGAAGCGAGCTTCGTGGCTGAGCAGGACTTTGCAGGCCCAGTCTGCCACCCTAACCTCTATACTATTTATTTATTTAAAACATTTCTATCCCGCCCTATATCATTAAGATCTCAGGGTGGTGTACAGATAAAAATTTAAAAAGCATAAAACAATAAATAATTCAAACACCTAAAACATATTAAACTATTAAACAAGCTAATACCAGTTAAAATCTAAAACAATAAAACAGTTAAAACAATGTGCTAGGGAATGCATTTAGCCTTCAAAGCCTTTGGTAAAAAGCCATGCTTTTACTTGGAGCTGAAATGAGACCAATGTCTGCGCCAATCCGGCCTCTAAGGGGAGGGCATTCCACAACCACACTGTCTTGTTGGCTCCCTTATGTTTTGAGAAGCTGGTCTTATGTTCTTCGTATATTTACTCCAGGTCTGTTACTAAGGCTGCCATCCTAAACAAGCCTACAGGGGAGTCAGTCCCATAGAACTCAGTGAAACTGAGTCAATGTGCTTGGGGTTGCTCTGCATGAGCATCTTTTCACAGGAAGAGTTCAGTGCTTCACAAAGGACCTTTTCCATTTCAGGGTCTGCTGCCATCACATATAGTTTGGCTCTAATAGCCTGTGGTGGTTTGTGGCTGAATCACATTGGACAGTTTGGTGCTTCAATATTGACAACAGCTAAGAGCGTTTCAGCTGTCCTCTTTTGCTTTTCTGCATGATTCCACCTTCCTCATTTCTGGAGCGATTGTTACCTGCCTGTGAAAGTAACATGGGTGCACTATGGTTTGCAGCTAGGACTGTTTATTGGCCATAATTGTGTGGTTTTACTTTATTTCAGGGCTGCCAAGTTGCAACCTAGAGAACCTTTAAATGCATAGCTAAAGAAGGGGTCACTAGTTTCTCTTGCCCATTCTTCCCCAGTCCTATTGTTTGCCTGCCTCCACCAGCTGTACTAGGGCAAATATGTAGTCCCATTTGCTTCTGCAGGGAAGATGAAGGGTGGATGGAAGGACAGATGGAGGAATCTGCAGCTCCCTAATCTCCCACTTCCTTTATTTTTTATTATTACATTTATATCCCGCCTTTTCCCTCTTGCAAGGAAGCTAAGGCAGCTAACATGATCCTCCTCCTCCTCTCCATTTTTTCCTCACAACAACCCTGTGAGGTAAGTTACACTGAGAGTCAATGACTGGCCCAAAGTCAACCAATGAGCTTCATGGCCTAGTGGGAACTAGAGCCCGGATCTCCCGGGTCCCAATCCAACACTCTAACCACTACACCACACTGTCTCTCACTTTAGTGATACTTTAGAGATTACTGCTTCTTTTCCAAGATTCCAGTGCAGCTGGTAGCCTTCCTCATTTTTGACATATATCTAATATTATTCTAATTATCTAATTATTTAATCATAATACCTACCAAGGATCAAGTACTTTCAGAAATGTGACAGATGCCAGCTTGAGAAGTTTATAATTGACTAGTTTAACTTTAAAATGAAACAGTCCATACCTTTATACAACTGATTCATGCAGGTTTTTCTAGATGCTTTACTACATGTCTTCTCAGTGCTGACTTCTAGAGATATCTGAGAAAAGCAGCAGGATTGCTAGAGGCTTCTTGTGTTTATTCTCAGCGAAGACTTGGTGGGTGGAGATCAATTCCCATCTGGGAACTAATTAGATATAGTTGAGTTTATTTAGACATACCTTTCTGGTATGAATTAATTCTGTTAAGGTTTGATGAGGTTCTAGAGGAAATTAAAACTAAAGATGTTTGGTTTGGTTGGTTCATAATGCTCTCCAAAGTGTTTGAATCACAGCAAAACATTTTTATTTTTCTGGTCCAACGGTCGAGACTTATTTTTCTAATGAAACTGTTGATTTTCTGGTCAAAACTTACTTCACAAATGCATATTTCAGATATGTAGAGTTGGTCAAAAGACTTTGTGGGATGTTGGAATACAGCAAAATAAGTTGTATTTTGTTTTTGTGTTGTGTCCATGTTTAGAAGTAGCAGGATACTGCAAATATTATTTTTGTATTTAAGGTCCTGCCAATTCATTACCTAGTGGTGTAATTTTTCACCACAGTGGATCTAAGCTATATCATCTAAAAGTATAGAGGGGCCATTTCTCAGATTTAATTATAAGTCACTTCATTTTTATTTCCTAAGTTTGTTGCCTGCTTGAGTTAAATAGTTACTTGAAACTGAGAGTTGGCTTTGTTAGTCCCTACAGCTACAGGGGAAATAACATCAAAACATGATCCTGACATGATATAAGGAATGATAGCCAAAAGGAAAAGAACTCTTTTAAAAAGTTCTCATGATTAAAATATGATTCACTCATGATTTTAAAGCCTTGTATTAGATCGTACATGTTACTCCTGGAATATTAGATGTAAAAAATAATAATAATAATTAACTTTTAATTAAGCTGGAAATAATAGTAGCAAAATATAATTGCCAATAGTAACCAGTGGCACTTTTTCTTTTCCCTTTGAACATGACATGTCACAAACTGCCTTGCACATTTCCCAAAGTTTTCCTTTGCAGTAATGGGAAGGCTGCTGTTGAAACAGTCCAGTATTAGTCCAGATTTTCACTGGACACATGGAGTTAATAGAATTTTTCTGTAGATTCTAGCTATTGCTGATAAGGAAAAAAAAATCTTCCAGAACACTTTAACTACCAAAGCTTGTGTTTTCTGAAGTTAGTGATAACCTTTCCAGGGCATGGCCTTGAGGGTACATAATGCAGCCATCTTTCTGAAGCTAAGCACGTTTGGGTCTAGTCAGTGCCTGGATGAGAGACCACTTGAGAACTCTATGTATACCACTTCTTCCATGATGGAAGAAAGGTGGGATATTAAAGTACTAAACAAACATACTTCAGCAATGCTCATTTGCAGGAATTCAGAGTTTATCCTCAGTCTTACAAGGAGTTATTGATTGTTGTACAGCATACGTCATGAGCAATAAGGTCTGATGCTTATTGCAGGTTTCCTCACAGAAACCTAGAGCACATATTTGCTAGATACAGAGAGTACTTTCAACAGTAATGAGCACAAAATATTGTCAGATCTAAGCAATATTTTGGCTTTAATGATTTCTACAAGCAGTAGTACTGATTTTATGTAGCATGATCTCCAAATTCAGTCTAAACAGCTTTATTGAGCAGGTTAACCTTAACATACACTGGAAAAGTAAAACGTAGATTAGTTGATTGATATACAAAATGGGTTGTGTATCCTGATCCATGCAGAATTGTTAATCTTTGTAACTAAAAGAACATAAGAAGAGCCATGCTGGATGAGACTAAAAGTCCATCTAGTCCAGCATTCTGTTTTCACACAATGGCCAACCAGATACCCACAGGAAACCCACAAGGACATGAGTGCAACAGCATCCTCCTGCCCATGTCCCCCAGCAACTTGTGTACATAGGCATACTGCCTCAGATATGGGATAACATATAGCCCTTAAGCTAAGTAAGCCTCAACTTAAGTATTTTTAGTCATTAAGGGTGCAATCCTATGGCCGCTAGTCAGCAGCTAGACAGCCATAGGACAGGTCGGTTCCCTGAGAACTGACCACCCCCTCCCGCATTGCCTCGAAGGCAGTGCAGAACGGCCCCACGCTCCACACTTGGAAGAAGAGTGCAGAGCAGCAAAAACGTGGCGTTCCTGGGGGCATGCCAGGGTGGGGAGGGCAGAAGTGCCATTCTGACGCTTCCTATGCATCGTCTGGCATCCCCCCCCCTTCCCATGTCACGGTTGGATCTGAGCTGCCCATAGAGTCCCAAAGCAGGTCTGATTCTGAGGAGGAGAGACAACCCGTGAGGGAGGAACGCTCTCAGACTTCAGAGGCACAGCTGGAGGGGGAGACCCCCCCTTCTCACATCCCTGGGAGCAACAGTGAACCAGGTGTGGAAAGGGAGGGACAACCTGAACTTTTAGATGCCAGGCGCAGATGCAGGCACAAGCAGGAGATCGCAGGAGCCGAGCTTCAGCGCTCAGCCCGATTGGCTCGACATCAACAGCTGCACCCAGAAGCATCACGAGAGAGGGGGAGATCTTCCCCTCCCACCCCTTAAGTTCAGAGAATTGCCGCGTTTTTCCCAAACGGAGATCAACTGATGTCCTAACCCTTAGAAACCCCCAGATGGCTGTTCCTTTGTAGTTTCTCTGAGTCTCACGCAATTAGCATCTGTATGCCTCACTAGGATAAATGGAATTAAAGCTTTGGAAAGTAGCCCTTTTGTCCGAGTGTTGATTTTGGCTATTGGAGAATTCAGTAGGCAACAGAGGAACCCTGACACCCTGCTTCAACTCCCAGGGCTAGACAGCCCAAATCACCTGTCTAGCTGTGAATGCAGGGAGGCTGAAGTGTGGAGGGGACAATCCCCTCCGCGCTTCTCCTGCCCTGCATTGGATAGGTGGTCACCTCCGACTTCAGAGGTGGCCGCATATCCAGATAGGATTGCACCCTGTGTCAAAGTTTTGCACAGTGAGGAAATTAGAGGAAGTTAGATGAATATTTTTGTTGGACCAATTAATCTTTAAACCACTAAAAGCTGGCTCTTTATATGTCAGTTTTAGAGGTTGGGACCAAAAGTGAAAAAAATAGAAGGGATTATATGACAAGACCCTTTAAAATCTGGACAAATCTAGTGTTCTTTGATTCATTTCAAGGTGTTCTGTTTAAATTAAATGTGTGAGCTTGTTCAGCCGTATTAGGAGAGACCCAAAAACATTAGGCCTAAAATTAAGGTAATGCATTTGAAAGGAGATGCATTTACAGTAGATGGACACAAACGTGTTTTTTGTGTGCCGACTACACCTATTGTATGGTGATTGGGTGGTCTGGCATGTCTATTATGTATCTCTGAATTATTCAGATGACTTGTTAATTCCAGTGGTGATAAATTTATCACATAGTGAGGTTTGGTTTATGGCAAGGATGGGGAACTGTTTTCCTGTAACAGGCCTTTGATCCATGGGTAAAGTCAAGTCAGAGCCAATGTTGGGCAGAGTCAGAGCCAAAAGTAGGCAGGGTGTTCAGTCTTGAAGAATTTTATGGCTTTTTCTCTCTCTTTGTGCCACCCCATCCCTTCTCTGCCTCTCATATACATTGTTGTTGTTGTTGTTGTTCAGTCGTTCAGTCGTGTCCGACTCTTCGTGACCCCATGGACCATAGCACGCCAGGCCTTCCTGTCCTGCGCTCTCTCCCGGAGCGTGCTCAAGTTCATATTCATTGCATCCGTGATGCTATCTAGCCATCTCATCCTCTGCCGTCCCCTTCTCCTTTTGCCTTCAGTCTTTCCCAGCATCAGGGTCTTTTCCAGGGAGTTTTCTCTTCGCATTAGGTGGCCAAAATATTGGAGCTTCAGCTTCATTATCTGTCCTTCCAATGAGCACTCAGGGTTGATTTCCTTGAGGATGGACTGATTTGACCTCCTTGCAGTCCAGGGGACTCGTAAGAGTCTTCTCCAGCACCACAGTTCGAAAGCATCAATTCTTCGGCGCTCAGCCTTCCTTATAGTCCAGCTCTCACAGCCATACATTACTACTGGGAAAACCATAGCTTTGATTAGACGGACCTTTGTTGGCAAGGTGATGTCTCTGCTTCTTACTATGCTGTCTAGGTTTGCCATAGCTTTCCTCCCAAGGAGCAAGCGTCTTTGAATTTCATGGCTACAGTCACCGTCTGCGGTGATCTTGGAGCCCAAGAAAGTAAAATCTGTCACTGCTTCCATTTCTTCCCCTTCTATATGCCAGGAAGTAATAGGGCCAGATGCCATGATCTTAGTTTTTTTAATGTTGAGTTTCAAACCAGCTTTTGCACTCTCCTCTTTCACCCTCAGCAAGAGGCTCTTGAGATCCTCTTCGCTTTCTGCCATTAGGGTGGTATCATCTGCATATCGGAGGTTGTTGATAATTCTCCCGGCAATCTTAATTCCGACCTCTGATTCATCCAACCCGGCATTTCTCATGATGTACTCTGCATATAAGTTAAATAAGCAGGGTGACAATATGCAGCCTTGTCGTACTCCTTTCCCAATTTTGAACCAATCGGTTGTTCCATGTCTGGTTCTTACTGTTGCTTCTTGACCCTCGTACAGGTTTCTCAGGAGACAGGTAAGGTGGTCTGGTACTCCCATCACTTTAAGAATTTGCCACAGTTTGTTGTGATCCACACAATCAAAGGCTTTAGCGTAGTCAATGAAGCAGAAATAGACATTTTTCTGGAATTCTCTTGCTTTCTCCATGATGCAGCGAATGTTGGCGATTTGATCTCTAGTTCCTCTGCCTCTTCGAAACCCAGCTTGTACTTCCGGTAGTTCTCGGTTCGCATACTGCTGAAGCCTAGCTTGTAGGATTTTGAGCATCACCTTGCTGGCATGTGAAATGTTGTGCGGTAGTTTGAACACTCTTTGGCGTTGCCCTTCTTTGGAATTGGAATGTAAACTGACCTTTTCCAGTCTTGTGGCCACTGTTGAGTGTTCCAGATTTGTTGGCATATTGAATGCAGCACTTTAACAGCATCATCTTTTAGGATTTTAAATAGCTCAGCTGGAATACTGTCATCTCCGCTAGCTTTGTTGTTACTAATGCTTCCTAAGGCCCACTTGACTTCACTCTCGAGGATGTCCGGCTCAAGTTCAGTGACCGCACTATCATGGCTATCAGGGACATTCAGATCTTTCCTGTATAGTTCTTCTGTGTATTCTTGCCACCTCTTCTTAATCTCATCTGCTTCTGTTAGGTCCCTGCCTTCTTTGTCCTTTATCATGCCCGTCTTTGCACAAAACGTTCCCTTGAGATCTCCAATTTTCTTGAAGAGATCTCTAGTCTTTCCCATTCTGTTGTTTTCCTCGATTTCTTTGCATTGTTCATTTAAGAAGGCCTTCTTGTCTCTCCTTGCTATTCTCTGGAACTCTGCATTCAGTTGGGTATATCTTCCCCTTTCTCCCTTGCTTTTCGCTTCCCTTCTTTCCTCAGCTACTTGTAAAGCCTCATCAGACAGCCACTTGGCTTTCTTGCATTTCTTTTTCTTTGGGACGGATTTCGTTGCTGCCTCCTGAACAATGTTACGGACCTCCGTCCATAGTTCCTCAGGCACTCTGTCTATCAGGTCTAATCCCTGAAATCTATTCCTCACCTCCACTGTATATTCATCAGGGATATGATTTAGGTCATACCTGAATGGTTTAGTGGTTTTCCCCACGTTCTTCAATTTAAGCCGAAATTTTGCAAGAAGCAGCTCATGATCTGAGCCACAGTCAGCTCCAGGTCTTGTTTTGACTGACTGTATGGAGCTTCTCCATCTTTGGCTGCAAAGGACATAATCAATCTGATTTCGATATTGACCATCTGGTGACGTCCATGTGTAGAGTCGCCTCTTGTGCTGTTGGAAAAGAGTGTTTGCTATGATCAGCATGTTCTCTTGGCAAAACTCTATTAGCTTTTGTCCTGCTTCATTTTGTACACCAAGGCCATGCCTGCCTGTTATCCCGGTGATTTCTTGACTTCCTACTTTAGCATTCCAATCCCCTATGATGAAGAGGACATCTTTTTTTGGTGTTAGTTCTAGAAGGTGTTGTAGGTCTTCATAGAACCGATCAACCTCAGCTTCTTCGGCCTCAGTGGTTGGGGCATAGACTTGAATTACTGTGATGTTGAATGGTTTGCCTTGGATTCGTACTGAGATCATTCTATCATTTTTAAGATTGTACCCCAGTACTGCTTTTCCCACCCTTTTGTTGACTATGAGCGCTACTCCATTTCTTCTAAGGGATTCTTGCCCACAATAGTAGATACGATGGTCACCTGAATTAAATTCGCCCATGCCTGTCCATTTTAGTTCGCTGATTCCCAAGATGTCGATGTTCAATCTTGCCATCTCCTGTTTGACCACCTCCAGCTTACCTTGATTCATTGATCTGACATTCCAGGTTCCTAAACAATATTGTTCTTTACAGCATCGGATTTTCTTTTCACCACCAGACACATCCACAGCTGAGTGTCCTTTCGGCTTTGGCCCAGCCGCTTCACTCTTTCTGGCGCTACTTGGAAATACCCTCTGCTCTTCCCCAGTAGCATATTGGACACCTTCCGACCTGAGGGGCTCATCTTCCGGCGTCATCTCTTTTAGCCTTGTGATACGTTCCATGGGGTTTTCTTGGCAAGAATACTGGAGTGGGTTGCCATTTCCTTCTCCAGTGGACCACATTTTGTCAGAACTCTCTGCCATGACCTGTCTGTCTTGGGTGGCCCTGCACGGCATAGCTTATGGCTTCACTGAGTTACGCAAGCCCCTTCGCCACAACAAGGCAGTGATCCATGAAGGGGATCCATGAAGAAGAACAAGAGCAGACCCACAGCATCCAGCAAGCAAGATGATGCTGAGAGCCAGATGAAACTAGGTTGAGGGCCGCATGGAGCTCTTGGGCCACAGATTCCTCATCTCAGGTTTGTGGCTTTCTAAAATTTAAAGAATTGTCATGGAAATATAATTGCATTTACCATGCAATAAACAGTCATTGATGAGTACTAGCTTTTGATGAAGAAATCTCACGTTAAGTGAGCTTCTCATAAGAAGAACAGACTAACAGCAGGTTATCGGAATCTATCTTAAATGCAACAAGGTGACAAGGTCAGACTACCAATAGCCAAATATCTTGAGAGACTCATCGCAAATTGATACCATGAAATCTATAAATTTATGCTAGGATTTTGGAAAATAAATATTCACACTGATTCATTAGCTATTCCAGGCCTTGTATAAAGTTAGAATTCCAGACATTTTCCCATGTTGAAAACTGGTTCCAACTGAGATTATTCTAATGTAATAGGATAGCTATCATTGACATAGAACAAAGTAGAAAAATGAATTTAAGAGCAGGGTCTCTGTAATAATAAAGTGCATAAACACTTGATGGGCAATCTTGATTTACCACATTTTGCTGGTGTGCAAATTAGTTTCAGGGTGCCTGAACTGTGTGAATAAGAGTGGTTCCCCAGACATAGACTTGCTACATCACCACTGAAAATGACCTCCAAGACTGTGGGTCTATAGCCTGTCAGGCTTTGGGGTGCTGTGTTATCAGTCAAAATGAAAACATTATTTCGGTTTTGGAATGTGAGGCAGTTTCAGTATTTATTCTTGTTATATCTGGCAAGAGGCCTTCAAAGTTCCCTGTTGGTGCTGCTGGTTTTCCATGCCCATAGTTTTATTTGATTGATTTTGGGGAGAGCAACCTAAGGCCCGAGGCCAGAGCAAGTAATTAATTTCCCCAGGATTATAGCATGAGACAAGAAATGTACAGTGCATTGCCATTGTTTTTTTGCCTCATGTTGGCCACTTCATCTATCTCTACTATTCTGATAATTAGCACTTAATTCTTCATACAGGACTTGCTGTTTGGAACTAACACTGTAGCCCTATTCTTCAGGTGTTATGCCTGAATAGGATACAGTAACACAAGTAAGAAGGACAGGCCCCTGACTTCTCTGTGTTGAGTGGGGAGGCTTGCAGGGGACTGTGCTCACATTTGCTTGAACATGACTAGAACCCCTTGTGAGATTGGGATGTTGAGAAAGAAGCCTCCTGGAGACCTCCCCACTCCATATAGGGTGGTTGGGGACTTAGAGGAGAGGGCATGGCCCCAGCCCTTTCACATGTGTTGCTGTACCCATAATGCTTGAGTAGGGCTTGCATGCTGTGAACTGTTTCTTGCACCCAATGATCTGTCCATGGTCCTGCAAGCTTTGTATCTGACCCTCTTGTTTTCTTCTGAACCCTTGACTTCCGTTGGCTGCCTGACTTGGTCTGTTGATAGTATGCTGGGCTCATTGATCCAGATTCTCACTATCACCACAGGCTGGCTGGACCCCCTCCCTCCCACACCATCTGTGGGCCAAATTTACCACCTTGGAACAGGACATTCTGTTCAGTACCTTCTGTCATGAACAAATAGCTCCAACTGAGTAGCCAAGCCTAGGAGAATGCTTTATAGAAGGCCAGCAAGGGCCGTATTTGGCTCCTAAGGTCACCAAAGGCTCATAGAACCTTTCTGAAAACATAATGCATGTCAGGAGCGCCCTAGCTGCCTCTTACAGTACTCTCCAGTAGCCAACTCAAGACACAGACAAAGAGGATTCTTTCCAAGGCTTTATTCCTTTACAACTTAATGACTCTTTCAGATGCTAATCACCAGCGACTAAGCAAGGAACTGCACTGGGGTAGTTAGCAGAGTAGCCTATGCTCCAGCTAAGGCAGTTGGTCCCCATTTGAAGGAGAAGAGCGGGAAACCTCTGAACTTATGGGCTACGGAGAAGTCCTCCCTCTTACCCGTAGGTCCTTGGGACGCGACCGTTGTTTTAGCACCAAGCGGGCAGAGCACCTTCTCTCGGTGCCCTCCATCTGGCGCCACTCCCTGCGTCTGCACCGAGCGTCCAGCAAGACCCCATCTCGCTACCAGGGTCACTATCTCTCTCAGGAATGCAGGAGGAATCTCTCCCTGCTGCTGTGCCTGTGAGTGATGAGCGAGCTCCTCGCCCACAGGTTGTTGCTCTTCCTCAGAATCAGAACTGCTCTGGGGCTCTATCGGCTCAGTTTCCACCCTGACATCCCATTACTAAGGCCCTGATGTTTGTTCTTACTTTCTATGAGGTGGGAAAAGAACATGCAAGGATCATGTCTCACACTAGAGGTATATTCAGATGTTATACTGAACACGCATTCACTTTCTATGTATGCTCATTAAGAATGGTGGGAGAATTTAGCCTTGTTCAGTCAATCTCATTGTGTGTAAGCTTTACACGTGAGGAAGGGAAGTGGGGAATAGCTCCACACCCTCCCTTGCTGTTCTCACTGCTTTTTACATGTGAAAGGTGACTGACTGCAGATGACAGCCTCCTCTATCCATGGAATCTTGATTCTTAAAATGAAATCATGGTTACCATTAGTTACATATTTATAATCCCATTTATCATACGTATATGAAAATGGCAAGAAAGCAGATTCAAATACATTGGGGAGAGGGTAAGATTGCCGACAGTATAATTATCAATTACCTTTTTGAAAACCAGGGAAATTCAATTAACAAAAAACTTGCTGATTTAAGACCAAAGTTTAGCCTATTGGATGTTGACGCAAGCTCCACAAGGCAAGGAGATCGGAAGCTAAGGCTGATGACTTAACTGATGTGCCCCGTGATCTGTGATGATGTTGTGCCATGTCACAAATTCTGCTTGCTTACAGCTTACCCTCCATGCACCCACCACTTTTCCTTAGTTAGCAAAGGTGCCCCGCAATGTCCTGTCCTATATTACCTTATGAAGCACCAGCCTTATTGCTAGAAGAAGGCTCCTTCTCACTGTTTAACTCACCCTGCCAGCGCCTGATGTAAGGCATGGGTCAACTCACAGGATGATTCTTCTAACAAAACAGTATGGTTCCAATGCTTCATAAGGCAAAACAGGAACAGGACAACATGGGGCATCTGCTTGTCCCAGGTACTCGATCCACCCCATCTGATTTGGGCCTGAAAGACCTTGAGCTTTCTTATAAGAGAAAGCAGTTTGCAGTTCTTAAATGTATTTTAACATTTCCATCCTGCATTTCTGTGACAAAGCACACTCAGAGTGACTTATGAAATAAAATCCTGTGTTGGATCCAATGTTGAGTGAGCAGAAGTTTGCTCATGCAATGGGACTTCCCTGTCCTTTCCTTCCCCCCTGTAGCTCCTTGCACAGACCCCAAATCTCCTCCAGAGATTCCCCAACCCTCTGGAGCACATATGGGCTGGGCTGCAGGAGGCAGGGGAAATCCATTCTACCTGTGGTTTCCCTTCTGCTGATGTAACGGCATCATTGGATTGTGATGCCGTTACATCATTCCCTTCTCCACCGGCAGAAGGGAAATCACAGGTGGAATGTGCCAAGTAGCATTACCCTCAGACTTGTGTGAGTGTGGATCCTTGAGCGGGAAGTCTTCTTTTAACCATAGATGCTCTGTGACCTATGTGTAAACATCCCTGTTGCGTTTATGAACGTGTATCCATTCCATGGAAGACATGAAGAAGGGTATACATATGTCTGCACAAACATTTGGTACCAAGATCCAAGCCCATGAAATGAATTAAAATATGACCATAACAATAATATACAAATACACAGCTATAAAAGCATCATAAAACAGATCTACCAAGCAGCAAATAAAACACCTAATCATAGGGAGAAAATGGGTTGGTTGCTGTATGGTGGGGAAGCCTGCTGGGGAAAAATAGTCTAAGACTGCGATTCTACACACATGTGTCTGGGAGTAAGTACCATTGAACTCAATAAGGCTTTCTTCTGAGCACATGTATAGGATTGCACTGTTAGGCTGCAATCCTATAGACTATTACCTAGGAGTAAGCCCCAATGAAGATAGTGGGACTTCTGAGTAGACATGATAGTATTGCACTGCTAAGAGCCCATTTGAAATATTAAGTACTTTGGGTTGTATCCAATGTCCCACTGAAAGGAATGGGACCTTAGTTAGGCCAACTTAAGTCCCATTCATTTCAATGGATCTACTCTAAGTAGGACTAACATTGGATACAACTTACTTAAAACAACAGGTAGAGGGGGTGCTAGATAAATCTTCCTTAGGAGGCTACTCCACAGTTTGGTTCCTACAACTGAAATAGTAATAGTAATAATAATATAGTAGTATAATTACATATCATGAAGGGATGTCTGTCATTAAGGGCATTATCATCTTAAATGCCTAAACAGTCCATCTACATTATTTTCAGTTATCCCTGGTTGCCTGTTTTGAAGTGTTTGTGGTAAATGGATTTGTGCCAATGTGTTAAATAAAGCTGAATGAGTGCACACATCAGTAAGACTCCATTAAAGTCATCTTCTCTGAACTGTTGCCAAAAGAGCACCCACTGAAGGCACTTGTTACAGAAGAAGAATATAGATTTCAGTAGCAGAGTTTTCAGAATTAGTGTCTACTTGGTCAGAGAAATTGATGAAGAGCAGGCTTTGAAAACATTTAAATGCATGGTTCTCCTTAGTTAATACATAGGAAGGGCATACATTTCTCAGCAGTGGAAGCCTAACTTGCTCTTTATCATCTTATTACTTCTTATTACTTACAACCATATACTTCTTTCAGTTTTATTTTCCATTATGAAATAAATGGTTCTGTGGTGAATAAATAAATTTGTGGAAGGTATTTTATGGAAGAACAGGAGGGAGTACCAAGACTAAGTACTTGATGTATTTGTGGAGTGTGGATGAGGATTAATATCCTATTGCTATATTAAATATATTCAATCAAATTGGCTGTTACAGAAAAACAACTCTGGGGTTGTAATGCTCAGCACACTTACAAAGGAGTAAGGCCTGTTGAACACAGTGGAACTTGCTTCTGAGTTAACATTCATATGATTGCACAATGTGTTTCAGAAATGAAACTTTTCAGGTAACATTTTGTCATGAGTAACACACAAACCCAGCAGTTAATAATGTGTTAGGGCCAAAACACATATTACTTTAAATCTAGCATCTATGTCTTTTTTTCCGTCTTTTTTTTTCTTTTTCTCTAGAGTAGGTACAGCGGGCCTGATCTGGATCATAACCACCACCACCCCTAATGCTATGGTCCTGATCTGGACATGGCCTCTGTGCTTACACTGGGGGCGGGGGGAAGACTTTGCTTTTAGATATTGATTTAAAGTAATGTCTGTTTTGGCCCTGAATCACACAGTTATGTGAAACATGGGCCTTGTGGACTGCCATTTCCCTGTAATGAACATTATCTTCCTAGGGATGAAGTTTATTTATTTGCCTAAGCAGGAAGAAATGGCTATGAAGCCAAGGCTATTTCTGACATGTGCTGCATAGAACGAAGTGATAAAGCTGATTGAGCAAGGCTCCCTACCAGGGTATAAACTGGATCAGTTTGGAACAGTGTTTTTTATCTCTCAAATCACTGAGAACATCACATTCGTACTAACCCTCCAGTTCTTCTGAACCATACATACACCCATGCTTTCAGGCTCCTTGCCTGGAATTGATACTTGTCTGCCTTGCTCTGTTGGTTTCCATGAAGCTTGAACCCCTAGAAGCTTGGATAAGGAGTCCCAAGTTTTTACCCTGAAAAAATACCAACAACCATCGACATCCCAAGATTCTAACAACATTAGAATAGAAGAGGCTGTTGTGGATCTGGCTGGCCTAGTGGATTTTCTTCAGAACAGGATTGCAGGACTGTCTGGAAATTATGAGAAGTCCTTGAATTCTTTGACAGGGGAATAGTCAGGCATGGGGAAGGCAAGCAGAATGTATGACTTTTAGTTTGTTTCTCTTCTCTCTGTGTCTCTCTCTCCACCAAGGATAAAAATAATAAAGAAAAGAACATTAAGGAACAGTCCTTGGACTGTGGACATATGGCTCAAGGTTCCATTTCATAAGCTGTGTTTCACACAGGCGTGCTGTTCTCAGTATGGTAGTGATACACAAGTATACATTTCTTGCTTGTTCTGGAAGTTCTGTGTCTTCCCCGAGGGAGTTACTCAGTAATCGAGCTAGCTAGATGCATTTGAGCTAGCCAGAGAAAACTGAGTGCCAAACCACATATTATTGTTTTACTCTAGAGTAAGTGGATCAGGACCCTAACGGGGGGGGGGGAGTGCCTTTAACCCTTTCCTCTGTTGCAGTTGCAACCAAATACCATTTGCTTCTATCTTGTACATCTGTGTTTTAAGGGCCTCAGGGTGAGGTATCGGGCCAATCATGTGGATGCCATTTTCAGCCATATTCTTTCCAGCTATGGTTTGGACGCTAAGGTGTTCGGGCAGCTGTGGTTTAGTTTCTGAGGCCCTGCCCCTTCACTGACAGAAGTATGCTTGGTGTGCGTGCATGCGTGCGTGACAGAGAGAGAGAGAGAGAGAGAGAGAGCTTTTGTAGTTGTGGTGCTTGCTAACTGTAGAACAGTCTCCCGCAAAAGGTTTGCCTCATTGTCTGCCTTCCCTTCCTCTTTGCCCACTTTTAAGTGGGTTAAGACTGTTTTATTCTGGCAGGCATTTTTTAGTTAAACCCTTTGATGTAATGTTTTTAGTCTACTGGTGGTGGTATGGTTTTATGATGCTGGTTTTACTGCTGTTTTGTTTTGGTGTTAGGATTGTTTTTAAAATTTTCTTTGAGAGAGTAAGAGAGAGAGAGAGAGAGAGATTTACAAGCTGCCTTGAGTTTGATTTTATCATATAAAGACAGAAGATAAATGTCTTAAATAAATAAACAAGTAGAGGTGTTCGTTTTCATCTGCGCGGTTTGCATAAGCTACTCTTTATGTTTCCTAATCTAACTTTGCCAAAACAACCCAAGTCCTGGCAATTGCAAACCTTGATGATTGTACTTCCCTCTTAAGGAGACTTATTAATGGCAGCTTATTCAGAATACGTGGACAGAGTTAAAACTTTCTGATTTAAGCAATGATGATGCACATTGATTGCAACAGGTGTGGAGGAACGGTACACAGAGGAGTGGTAGTGTGATGTCACCTTTCAAGTTCTTGAATGTTGTTGGCCCTGGCTATGTTCTAATGTGGGTCTTGAAGTTTAAAGGGGATGGTGCTGCAATGGTGTTTGGGGATGCAACGGTCAGGTCTTAAGCAATGAAGCAATTACTGTGGTAGAGTCTCAGTAGGTTTATGCATCTTGGTTGCTCCTTCTCATCTTTAGAACATACCTGAAAACTCCTCTATTGTCCAGATGCTTTAAGGGGAATCTACTGTGGACTTCCCATTCAGGATATACAAGCTTCTTACCACCATCATCCCAAGTCAATATTTTTATGAGATTGTATTACATCGTATATTGTATGAGTCTGGAGTGCCAGTAGCATTTCACCATGTTTATAAAGTGATTCCAACATTTCTAGTGAGGTGGCACACTATAACTGGAATGGTGGTTATATCAAAAACAGAGACGTGGATCCAGAGTTGTCTTCCACAAATGGAAGGGATGCTTCTGTTTGCAGATGGACTACAATCCAGCAGAGGTTTCCACTGGAGGAAGGCGGACAGGCAACATTTACTGGTTACCCCTGTGCCACCTGTACCAGAGGGACTCCGAGCCCTTCTGAACAGATTTGCAAGGGGCACTGAGGGCTGCACTGTGAAAGATTAATCACCAAAAATCACCTTCCTTCAGTGGGAAGAACTCCATTCATGGGAACTCTGGCTCCATGCCAGCATTTCTTAAATGTCATTTTTGTGGAAATTGACTTTGTTGAGGAATACATATAGCATTTAGCATTTTTGTTAGCTTTTCCTACACCTTATCTGGTGAGCAATTAGTACTTTGATGTCACTACTTATGCAAGAGCCATATACCATATTTGGGGAATACATTGTAAGACTGATCATTTGGTGTTATTCATTTATGTTATGAATGGATAACCCCTTTAAAAAACTGTCAATATGCAAAACTGAGTTCAGGAGCCCAAATTATTTTTACTTTTTGTAAGAATACATATGATCAACACAGGATACTTGTTAGAAAAATAGGGGATATTGCTGAGTAACTATGTTGACAGTTCCAATTAAGCTTTTCCATTTATCTTAGTTTTACCACTTCTAATTAAAAGGCTTACTTGTAGATTTGCTTAAGAACTAGTGTCTGAATTGCTGTCAATATGCTGGAACAGAGGGAATCTTCTTGTTAAACTGGGACTTGTAATATGGAGCCACCTGCTGGCTATTTTTAAGTTGTAGCTGTGCTTTCTGTTTGCCAGTGAATAAAACTCCAGTCTGTTACGAGTTATACTTTTTGCCGCAAATGAGAAATGCAGGAAACCCTTAAAATAAATACATAAATAAAAGGGTGGAATTGTTCGTTAACCCTCAAAAGGTCTGGTAAATTATAGGTGCTGAGTTTTACATTCTTGCTCTGGAGATCATTGACATGGCATACCAAAATAAAAAAGGCAAATGAATCAGCTGTATTAAACCTATTTTGTATTATTAAGTACATTTTGAATAGAATAATATACAACCCAAATGTTTGCCCTGTGATAATTCTTTCATTAAGTAGTAGGCTGTTTGCTACTTTTCGTTTGCATATAAAAGGTCCCAGGTTGAATCCCTACCATCTCCAGTTAAAGAATCTTGATTAGAAGGACTAGCAAAAGTATATGCTTGAGGCCTGGGAAATCCAGTCATGGTAAGTAAGTTTGCACTGGTTTGGATAGACCCAGTGGAGGCTGGTGGCTCCAATCACAGTGGAGCAGTGAATCAACTCCGGGTTTCAGTCAGAACCAGTCAGAATTCTTTTTTCTCCAGGTTTTAAAACATTTTATTTGCATATTAAAAAAATGTACATTTCAATAATTAAAATCATTTGAACAAAAAAAATGGCACTTGATTAACTGCATTTTACAGCCTGCAGGACCTTGATACAGCTTTGCGTATATTCGTGTGTTACTAGATTACTGTAGTCCCTTTCGCAGGATCTTCTTTCAAGAAACAGGCAAGCTCTTTCATGCCACCAAGACCAAAGCTGGACAGGTAGATGGAAAGGACAGCTCCTTCATTCAGCGTCAGTAATTCTCTCTATTCTTTCTTTGAATGTGAAAGGGGCAGTACAGTCATTTAAACTTTATCCAACCACTTTGCATTTTACAAAGTTAAAACAGCTAAGAGAAGTAAAATAAGAAGGCAATGCTTGTAGAATGGATAGTGCATAAATTGGAAGGGCTGATTTCATTACATTTCACTTGCTTCTCCTGTTCAATTGTTTCTTTTGAAGGCAGTGGGTTTTTCTCTTGGGTTTCTGTCTTAGACTTGTCAAATTCTCAATCTCAGCCATATCTGGTTTGTCAGCCATATCTGTCGATTTATTTTTTACTGTGCCACAAACCCTATGCTGCTCTGCTCATTTCAGCTGCCCTTTAATGCACGAAGGAAGAAGCCCCCTCCCCCCTGCCCCCGGTGCAAACGTTCAACAAAGCAGAGGTAGATAGATAGACAGACAGACAGACAGACAGACTTAAAAAATCACCGGTCAGAATTCTAAAGGATCTATCCAAGGTGGAAAGCACCCTGGATAGCTCCTTTAGAGTTCTGAAGGGTTCTGACTGAAACCTGGAGTGGATTCACCACCCCACTGACATCAAAGCCATCAGCCTTCATTAGATAGTGAAGTATAGTATACTTCACTTACAGTATAAGGCTGCATATGTCTCAATGTACTTTAGGCAGGAAGTATTGGGGATTGATAAGTTATAATTTATCAATCCCCAATGCTTCCTACCTAAAGCATTTATAACTTAGCATCGTATTACCAGGTAGAATACAATATTAGACACATAATAGAACTTATCGCAAAGACTTTGGATTGAAAGCCAGAAAGGCAAGGAAACACACACCACTGATGAAGAGTTACAAGAAGCTGCTGGAGAATTCTGTGCATTTTTCTAACTATTAGAACTGTCACCCAATTAAAGAAAGGTTAGTTGATTAATCATATGGTGATAAGTCCATTTAAACAATCAATTATATTTATATAACAATTATCAAGTGGAAAAAAATTGCATACATGTGTTATATAGCAAGCACTATCTTTAAAAAGGCTTTCCTTCCTGTGTGAGGAGGTAGAGAGGACTTTAAGATAGTGCTTGCTATCTGCAGTTTTTATAAGTACTTCTATTATAAATAATACTTTCTAAAAAAAGATTGTGCCAGATGATTCAGGATGCCATTTTAGTCAATCAAAAGTACTTGTAGTCAATTGCTCTAACCAATTAATCTATTAAGCACCTCAGAAGTACTTACAACATTACATTTTGGCTCCTTGTAGGCATGGTCAGTTGTGATGCACATCCCCAGCTTTTATATGCACAAGAACTTCTCATTCAGTTTGACGAGTGAACAGTCCATTTAAGTGAATGTGGAAGCCTGTATAAACAAGCTCTAGGTGTGCATGTGTGAGTGCCGCAGAGCTTTGAATCAGAGATGAAAATTTGTCCTGTCCTTGATTTTAGGATCTTGAAGTTTGGTTAATAAAAATATTTTTTGTGATGGTTTTGGCATTCTTTATTTGCTTTTGAGTTACTCTTATTTTAAAACCTTGATTTTAATTGGCAGATTGTGTCAGTGATCTGTTTATATGCCTGAAGACAGGCTGTATTGCCTTATTAGACTTTTCTAATAGCCTCATTCTAATCTATTTGAAAAGTTTGCAAAACATGGGACTGCATACAATGTACAAAAGAAAATGAAAAACCTAATTAAGCTATTCTGTAAATCAGTTCCTTGTTTCCGCTACAAGTTTTTAAATGGAACGTTTCCTAATGAGCTCACTGAAGGAAATACTCCGGAAACAATCTTTATTGGAAGCTGGTCTCGTTTTCTCTGAGGTCATGTGGTAACAGTACCTATGGAAACTATTTCAAACTTGAATTATGTTGACATTTATCTTGAATACTTTAGCTTTTAGATCAGAATATTATTGGTAACCAGGCGTCTTCTCTTCAGTTTTTTTCAGAAAATGATGACACATTGGTTTAACAGTGTTTTTGGATCAAATTTATCTCAGTGACCATTTCTGGTTGCTGACACACAAGCGTTCTTTAAAACAGACTTGTCAACTCAAAAACTCTCATTGTGACTTTAAAAATTCCACAGTGCAAATTGTTCCACAAAATTTTGAGAACTTGTTACATAGGAAGGACATCAACAGCTTCATTTTGGAGTTTGGATACCAAAAGTGGAAAATCTCAATTATTGTATAGTGCTGTGTACTTAGGATAAGCATTAGGCACAGTGAGGCAGCTGCCTCAGGCAGAAGGTAGAGGGAGGACAAGGAGTGGTGGAGAAGTGGTGGAGGACAGAGTTGTGTAAGCCACGTGGCCTTCTCTGTCCCACTAAGCCACATGTATCTTGTCAGGTGTCTCTATGTGTACGCATGGGTCATCTGGCCTTCACCCCAAGTAGCAAAATGTCTGGACCGGCTCTGATGTAAGTAGTTCTCCCTTTCCTCTGAAAGCAAAGTTATTATTCTAGGGCTTTGATAATAATCTAATGATAACTCATTGTGTCTGCTGAAACACAAATACATTTTTCCACTTGTAAAACAGGTTTGCTATATTGGGAGAATCTTAAATAACAATATAAAAGAAAGTATATTTGCAGTGCAAACCTATGTATGTCTGCTTAGAATTAAGCTCCCCACTGCCCCCGCTGTGTTCAGGTAAAAATACATAAGACTGTAGCCTTAAATTTTACATTCCAATATGGAAATTACAATATTGCAAATCACATTTTAATACTTAAATGCCACCTTTCAATAATCAAACCATTAATTATAACCGCTGCTTATGTTTCATATTTTAGGCTCTCTTGCTTCAATACTGCAAATCACATTTTAATATTTAAATGCCACCTTTCAATAATCAAACAATTAATTATAACCACTGCTTATGTTTCATATTTTAGGCTCTCTTGCTTTTACTTGCACAACTTTTTAAAACAACATAGCTAGCTGTCCTTCTTTCACTGAGTGACGCTTTGCTAATGTATGATTTAAAAAAACAAAAACAAAGACAAACTTAGAAGGCTTGCAGCGGTCTGCTGTGATTGGGAAACAAGAAGTTGGTTTTGCCAAATCTTTCATTTCACGTAAAAAAAAAATCTTTAAAATATTTGCAAATACACATTCCATCAAAAAAATAAAGTATATGATTCCAAATTAAAATTATACTTGTCATTCCAAATTTCTAAACCCTTTCCTGTTGTCATCTTAGTAGAGGCTTACAGCTGTGAGTACTCCAGTTGTACTATTACTCAAGAGGTCACTTATTTAAGAAGAAATGATGTCATTTGAATAGACGTTCCACAGAATGTAGGTTACATTTTGTACGTATATGCAAGGCCCATTCAGCGATTTGCCTTCATAGGCCTCTAAAGGAATGTACGAAATGCAAAAGTGAATAAGAATTCCCCACAAAAGTGTTTACTCACCACTCTTACCTTGCCCTTGATTGGTGTGGAAATCTTGAGGTCTACCGCTGGAGCCAGACATTAAGCTGCATGTGCACCTGGACTGTTTTTGGATGATTACCACCCAGCATTTATTCAAAGAACCTCCTCCCCCAAATGCCAATTGTATGCACATGATATTCCCTCCACCCCACCCCAAGTTCTCATTTAAATCACAGCAAATCCCTATACTGCTTTGAATTGTCCAGAATGTTTAAGGAAAGTTTGGAATGTTTTTGAGGGGAAAGCGCTAAATGGGCATCTCGTAATAGCAGCACCAATCAGAACATAGAATGGGCGCTTGTACTTCCCTGAATTGTAGCCTAATGGCCAAGCCAGACACATGCGTGTTTAGTCACTGGGTTGGCTAGAAAGTGAAGGTTTGGGTTAACTTAGAACACTAAAAGGAATGCACAGGGGACAGAAGCACCCCCCCTTCCACTGTACCTTCCTGCGCTCTAGGGCTTTAAGGCTAGCTATGGCTACTAGTCCCCATGGCTGTGTATTACCTCTAGTATCAGAGGAAGAATGCTTCTCAGTAGAAGTTGCTGGGAACAGGAGCGGGAGGGTGCTATTGCGGTCATGTCCTGGCTTCCTACAGGTGTCTGGTTGGCCAGTGTGAGAACAGAATGACAGACTAGATAGGCCTTTAGTCTGTTCCATTATGGCTTTCCTAAATGAAGTGCTGGCTGCCAGCCCCATCTTTATTCCTAAGAATGCCCATTCTTCGAAAATAAAAATGGTGGGTGGCTGCAGCCCAACATGCCAGCCACCCAGAAACAAAGTAAGCCGGTGGTGATAGGGAATGGCTTGGCGGGCTAGAATGGGTGGCAGGGAGCATCCTACTTGTCTAAAGGGAGGTGGGGAGTAAGTGGAGGGGGGGTATCTTCTGCCTCTGTGTGGATGTATGTGTTTTGCCTGAGCTTATGTGTGTTCTGCTTTGTGTGTGTATGTGTGTGGGGGGGTAGCCTGTGTATGTTTGTGTTTCTCTGAGCATCTTCAGTTTACCTTCTGTAAAATTAATATTTTGTTGTGCTTTGTGGGTACAAATATGTGATTGGGCATTTAGAATTCAGCCCCAATGTCTGCCTCATACTCACTTTCTTGGTGAAGTTACTTGTCTCTGAGATTCATCTGTTTGTCTTCAGTGAAATGGGTGATGAAGAAGAAAACTGTTCATTCAAAAGAAGGGGTTTATGTTTTGCAATTCAGAGCCCATCTCTGCCTTATTATTTAGGTTTTTGGACCAGTAATTTTTTTTTAGTCTCACCGGTTTGCCTTCTGGGAAACTGATGTTTTGTGACCAGACACATACACCGTGGCAGCCATTTTGTGAAAGCACCCATGACACACTCTCAAAATTCCAAATGTGTCAGTAATCCAAAGGTTTGGGGACCCCATTACTGATAATACCAAGTCTGAGTTGCAGTTTTAAAGTGACAATTATATCTAGAGTTACAAATGGGCATTAGTACTGACTAGAAAATAATCCCACCCAAGGGAATATATTCTACATATATTCTATGTAGGTTTATCTTACTTTCATAGAATCATAGAATACTAGGGTTGGAAGGGGCCTACAAGGCCATCGAGTCCAACCCCCTTCTCAATGCAGGAATCCAAGTCAGAGCATCCCTGACAGATGGTTGTCCAGCTCCGTCTTGAATGCCTCCAGTGTGGGAGAGCCCACCACCTCCCTAGGTAATTGGTTCCATTGTCGTATTGCTCTAACAGTCAGGAAGTTTTTCCTGATGCTCAGCCAGAATCTGTCTTCCTGTAACTTCAGGCCATTATTCCGTGTCCTGCACTCTGGGATGATTGAGAAGAGATCCTGGCCTTCCTCTCTGTGACAACCTTTCAAGTACTTGAAGAGCGCTATCATATTCCCCCACCCTTCTCTTCTCAAGGCTAAACATGCCCAGTTCTTTCAGTCTCTCCTTGTAGGGTTTTGTTTTCAGTCCCCTGATTATCTTCGTTGCCCTCCTCTGAACCCTCCAATTTGTCTGCATCCTTCTTAAAGTGTGGTGCCCAGAACTGGACACAGTACTCCAGATGAGGCCTAACTAGGGATGTACGAAAGTCACTTACCTTTTTGACGGTAAAGTCACCACATTCACGGTGGGAGGGAGGTGCTCCGTCTCTCCCCCTGAAATTCTCTCCGGCCGGCTCCGCTCTGCGGAGATTCCGCAGAGCCGCCGGCTGGGGCCGCCCGCAGCCGGACATCTGGCCACTGGGCAGCCTACAGGGACGCAAATGGCGGCGGCTGTAGCCGCCGCCATTTGTGTCCCTGTATTTTGCCGTGATAGGCTACATAAATATTTACGTAGCCTATCACGGCAAAAAAAAAAACAGTGGACGCAAATGGCAGCGGCTACGGCGGCCGCCATTTGTGTTCCCTTTTTTTTGCCGTTTTAGCCTACGTAAATATTTACATAGGCTAAAACGGCAAAAAAAAGAAGGGAACGCAAATGGCGGCCGCCATAGCCGCCATTTGCGTTCCCTTAGTTAAGCCGTGATAGGCTACGTAAATACTTACGTAGCCTGTCACGGCTTCTGCAGGGACGCAAATGGCATCCCTGTGTTAGCCGTGATAGGCTACGTAAGTATTTACGTAGCCTATCACGGCTATATGGATGAAGCAAATGGCGGCCGCAGATGCGGCCGCCATTCACAAGTCAGCGCGGATGGCAGCAGGTAGGTGCTCCGTTCCGGGCCCATTTCGTGGGGTGGGGGGGCAGGGGGGCTTCGTTCCACCATGGATTTCGGGGGGCCGAATGCACTGGTATTCAGCCTCACCGAGATCCGTGGCGGAATTCTCTGACATCCTTAGGCCTAACCAGTGCTGAGTAGAGGGGAATTAGTACTTCCCAGGATTTGGAAGCTATGCTTCTATTAATGCAGCCCAAAAGAGCATTTGCCTTTTTTGCAGCCACATCACATTTTTGGCTTATATTCAGCTTGTGATCTACAACAATTCCAAGATCCTTCTCGCTTATAGTGTTGTTGAGACACGTATCCCCCATCTTGTAACTGTGCATTTGGTTTCTTTTTCCTAGGTGCTTTACAGATACTTAATGATATGAAGCTTCTGATTCAAAAAATCATAGCTTGGTTCAAAAACTTTGAAAATGCCAATCCCTAAACCATGCCAGTTTTGAGTGAGCTGTGTTCACAAGGTTTAATATTAATAACTTTTCCCCATTTGAATTCAGTGGGACTTACCTCTGAGTACAAGATTGCACTGTAGACCTGGTAACCATTCAGAAAATGTATTTAGTATTTTTCATTATTCTTTACACAACTAACTCAAATATTATTCACAGCTAATTTTAAACAGCATTTGCTTTGCTTTTCCTTTTTTCTCTTTCTTTTCCTTTTGCCAAACTACTCCCTGGTATCATTGGCTACCTAGGCCAACAATGGCATGATTAATTTTCATGCATTTGCTGGCTAGTATATACCCTAATTTCTGGGCCATGGCAAGAAAACCAGCTCTGTCTAAAAATAGCGCCAACTGATCATTTCTTAACTTGGCATATAAACTACAATGTAATAAGTTATGAGGAGGAGCTTAAATTTGACCTCATCCACAAAGATGTCATTCAAATAAAGTTTATGCATCTCTCCCTGCCAAATATATTGTGGGCATAGTTGGAAACCATGAAGCTGAAAAAGACTTTCATAGTTGGCTCTAGCTAAGATCATAGAGAGTTTCCAAGGTCATAATTGCATGCAGATATATGTGTGTGTGTGCGTGTGCATGTGTGCATGCGTGCGTACACACACACACACACACACACTTGTTGAATAGTGTTCTATACAAAACATTAAAGAACCAAATTTCCACAAATGAAGTCCCTATTTGTTCTATGTGGGTAACAATGTTCTTTTCAGAGAAACAAATACTTTAGATACCGTCAAGTTATTAGGAAGCATTACTTCAGTTCAGATAAATTTAAGTTGCATAGATGGGTGATTTCTGGGGGTATAGTAGACAAGAAAATCAAGTAATGTTAAATTCTGTTTCTTTAACTTGCCCCCTGGCTTCTCAAGAAAACACTAGCCATGGCACAAAGGGGCGTTAATAAGTGCTAAATCATGTGGTATGCTGCACTTGGATCCTGTAGTTAACTAAACATTCTGCCTTGCAGCTGCCCGCACTACCAAACTTAGTTTTAGAAAAACCACATGAGTGAAGAGAGTTGCAACAGCAACAATGAACCCTTTAGACTGGCACATTTCTTTTGCGGACTTGTTCCTCAAGGCACAATCATGGCAAATGGCAATAGTTCAAAGCCTGAATATGTAGCAAGCAGTTATTGAAGGGCTGTTTTGTGTCAGAGGTAACAGTGTTATCCTCATTCTACTGAAAACAGGGGAGCCAGGAGTATTACTTGGGCAACCAGGGATAAAGCATAAACATTTATTCTGAACTGTCTCCATGTCTTCAGGGGTCTCTGTGACCCCAGAATATTGCTCCGTGAAACTTTTGTCTATGAATATTATATTTTTATTTTTTTAGAGACAATTGCTTGATCTTGGTCTTAGTATGTTAAATATGGCTATCCCACTTGCAGTTACAGGAAAAGAAGCTGGCTTGCATCCCTGACACAGACTATGAAAATAAGGCACAGTCGGCTTTGTTGTGAGCTACTGGGCACTCTCTTTTCTCCCCCTCCTTCATGGGCCTGCAGAGGGTAATGTGCTAATGGAAGAGGGGATACTTGGGAATACTGTGCTGATGACTGAGGCCAGCCTGCTTTGCTACAAATTAATTGCCAAACAAGCCATCAAAATCAATGGGAACACCCTCCACAGAGTACTGAAATCCAATTGGCTCCATAAGTTGCTAGGAATGGATCAGCCTGACTATGATGAAGGCACAGATCCATGTTTTAAAGAGGTAATGATGTTTCTAGGCAAAACAAAACCTCTAAAGTGTGTCCTGCCAAGTGTGTGGGGCCTTTTTATTTTGCCGTGAAGGCCAAAAGTTTCCTAGCTATCCCCAAAGAGCTAAGCTCATCATGCACTCTGAAATGGCCAAAACTGGGAGTTGGTTGACCTCAACTCAACTGCTGCAATGAGCTGAGCAAGGGAATCTCTTGACACGCAGGCTGTTTAATACACCAGTAGGGTCTTTCATCTGCCACAAGGCTCCAACACTAGAAATATGCACTTTATTTTGAAGGAATTCACAGACCTACAACGTGTGAGAGCTGCTGTACCATGGTGTAATCCTGTACAAAGAGAGAGAAGGGGTGTGTGTGTGTGTGTGTGTGACCAACCACATAGGTCTTCCAATGTACATGGTTCTTTCTGACCCACTATTGATCTCCCTCCTAGCTGAACAATGGTAGAATAGGAAGAACACATGAGCCAAGGCATTTTTACAGATCAGTGCAACTCTTCCTTGCGCAAATTCTAGCTCTTCCATTACTTTCCTTTACTGCCATTTTGTCTGAAAAGTGTCATCCAGGAGACCTTTTCTATGTGATTCAAGGTGTGGCTAACCCAGGCTGTCTCCAGAAGACTGAGATTCTGAAAAGATAACCCTGAAGGTGACCTAAGCATTGCTATCCTAATGTAATTAGTTTGCCTTGGTGGAGAAAAAATGAACAACTGCCTTTATGTGTGCTGCAGATAGCTCAGCCTCTAAAATCACTCTGTAGAGTGTGTTAAAATGGTTTTTGTGTTGAAAGATATAAAATATTATTCCCATAAAGTTTTCTATAATGTTTATGAGCCCTTGAGGATGACGTGTGGGAAAGGGTTTCAAAAGTACTAGGAAACTTATGGTGATAAAGTAGGCAGAGACATGTCCTGCAATGTAATAACCTGTCTGAGGTGCATAATGACTCCTTCTAATCCTTTGCTGTCTGGATCTTGCTTCTGTCTTCTCCCGTGCAAGTTACCCTCAACTTTATTTCTTTCATGGTTGATAAAATGATTTTTTGTTTTCTTTGAACAGGAAAGTTGATTGTTGGTGCCATAGATTGTATCACCGTGTAGGCAGAATGGAACAATTGTATACTTGTTCAGCATTCTGACTCGTCTCCCCATTCCCCAACGGGCCTCAAAAATCATTATACCTAGGGGGTTGTTCTGGGCACCATAACTTACTAGTTGAAGCCAGGTCGCCCTCAGTTTCTTTCTTCTCAGGGTTTCATGTGGGTGCTCTATGGTTTAGCCAACAAATAGTAGCAATGACGAGTGCTGCACTGAAAATGGGAGGCCATTTTAAGAACTTTTTTTGTATTCCCCTTTATTTTGTATTTTTCACATAGTTCTTATTTCCCCAATCTGCTGTTACTTCAGCAGTGATGATGATTCACCTTCTTTACTATGAGACACTAGCCAATCAGGCATAGCGTGATGACATCATTGAGGGCAAAAGAAATCTTCCCATCCACAAAACTCTGAATTGCACAGGGTGCGGGGGAGAGGACACATCCCTATTGCATAGAAAACTATGCTGATACTCCCTGCACTTGTGGTTTCATTGCCTGCTGGTTCTGCATAGCAGGACTCTTGCCCGAATCCTGCTGTCATCAACTGCAGTTACACATGAGTAGCTGGAGCTAAATGTGAGTACAAATCCCATTAAAAGCAATGCAGCATTAATGGACCTCCTCAGTCAGACGTAGATCCAGATATCAGCTTTTGTTATGACATTATTTTCTTTTTTCATGGATCCTTCCCAAGTCCTGGCAACTTTGGCATTAAAAATCAAACCTCACTTGTGCACAGTACTAATACAAGTACTAGTACAAACTGCAATGCCTGTGGTACTGTGAGATGGTTAGGTACATTGCCTTCCTCTTTGCTGTCTCTGTTTCTCTCTGCCCCTTACCAGCTGGGGTCCCTCACCTCATCCACTTAGGAATTCAGCAGCCTAATCTTTATATCAGCTCCACGTGTCCAGAGACCAGCTGATCACTGGCTTCTTAGGTTCCATGAGATGCTGCTCTAAACCAGTACTGGGTGCCTCACCATGTTCAGCATAGCAGACTGAAATGACTACATTTGTGTCTAGACTTCATCATCTTTAATGTTATTTAGTGAGTATGTTGATTTATGAAGGGAGGACGTGAGGAAGAGTTTAATATTGATTGCTGCCTCTAACTGCTTTGGGTTGGTTGAATTTATCCATTGTCGTGAGTTGCTGATTTACTGAGTATTTTAAAACAACAACAAACAAACAACAATTTGTGGTTCCTTACAAATGTCACTAATCTTGCCCCTAGAGTTTATTGTTCAGATTGCTTTTAAAATATTTCTAACACTACGTAATTTCTGGCCTGGAAATTCTTAAGACTGAACAAAGCTCACTTTTCCATTTTCCTCTGCTGGATTGACCAGTTCGTTTGTGATGTTGTTACACTCTGCACAGCATTACTTTACACCTTAGTTGTTTCATAGTTTCAGCTTTTAATAATGTATCCTTTCCATAAAGTTAATTACATAGCAGAATATTTAAGCTATATGATGCTGAAATTTTTATTGTTCTCCAAAGGATCGCATGTCAACTTTTGTTTTTAAATAACACAACGGTTTCATTTCTAAAAGGAATAGAATAAAAGGGTGTATCTAGTTTTCTCATTAATTCTGTCCACATATCTGGAAAGCAATAACTGAGAGTCTCATGGTTTTATCAGGGCCAGTAGGAGCATTTCCACACATTTCAGTTGGACGCCCTAATATTAGCGTGCTTAGGTTTTACAAAATGCCATTATTTGAAACAATAGTCAGTATCCAGGTATGTCATACAGTTAGCGCAAATGATGTTGCGCTACTGGAAATTAGGGTCTCAACTATACAGAAGAGAAGAATCCAACTGAAGTTACATTTGTGCAAGCATGGTTGTGCAAGCAGTTTTCCATAACACTTGTGCAACCAGTTGTACAGCCTAGGAACATAGGAAGCTGCCTTATACTGAGTCAGACCCTTGGTCCATCTCGCCCGGTATTGTTGACACTGACTGGCAGTGGCTCTCCAGGGTTTCAGGCAGGATTCCTTCCTAGCCCTACCTGGAGAGATCAGGGATTGAACCGGTGACTTTCTGCATGCAAAGCATGTGCTTTACCACTGAGCAATGGCCCCTGTTGTGCAATGCGTTGTGCATTCCCATTGCGCATTCCCGTTCTGCATTCCCGTTGTGCAACCAGTTACGCAACTGCCTGCACAAATGTTATGGGCAACCTCTTGCACAATGGAAAGATTCAACTAAGGTCCGCTAGCATTACTTAAGTTTGTGGAATGTCACTGTTGGATACTGCCCTGTGTTTTTAATGACATAACATTCTGTAGGGGACAACAGTGATAACCCTGAATCAATTTCCCAATGTGTGCAATGAGAAGTCTGTTTCTTGCCTTGTGGATTCAGGCCAAGGCTTTTGACTTGTGTAAGATACACTCTTGGAGGATTATAAAATTAGTACTTAGAGAAATTAGAGAAATGTTTTGTAATGTTTTGTCTTAAAGATGTGCTGGACAACATGCCAACTAAGGACGCAATCCTATGGCTGCTAGACAGCAGCTAGACCGCCATAAGATTTTTCATTTTCTGGGAACTGACCTCGGAGCCAGCGCTCCGAGGTCAGTTTCCAGAAAACTGCCTCCCTGCCCACTCCCTTGCTGCCTCGTAGGCAGTGTGGTTCATCCCTCTGGCTCCGCGTTCATAAGAGCAGTGCAGAGTGGGAGGAAAGGGGGTGTTCCTGGGGACAGGAAAGGGAGTGCTGGTATGATGCTTCCTATGCGCCATCTGGCCTCCCCCTCCCCCACTCTGAGGCATCATAGCTAGACAGCTGAAATCAGCCATCTAACCACAAATGCAGCATGGCCAGAGTGTGGAGGAAAAAATTCCCTCTGTGCTACGCCCGTCCTGCATTGGATAATCAGTCACCTCTGAGTTTGGAGGCAGCCAACTATCCCACAGGATTGCACCCTAAGGGTTGTATGCCTGATTAGACTCAAGGTGAGAAGGAGGGGTGTGTGAGTTTTTAAAATCTGGAAGTGAGAAACTTCATTCTATTTAGAATCCTGTGGAAGGGAGGATTCTACTGTCACAAGTTAACGGAACTCAGCTCCTACCCATATATCTCCTGGGCTTGTTTAATAGTGTCTGGGAAGTGTAGTAGCTGCTCTGGGTCCCATAAGTAACTACTCCATGTTTTTCCAGTAGTACCTTGAGCTACCCCAAATCATGCCAGGGTATCTCCCAGTTCATCAAGCATGATCTTGTTTTACAAGATCTGAGACTTTCAGAAGGATTCATATTTTGTAACCGGGAGAATTAAATAAACCACACCAAAGTTTGGTGCTGGTTTAAATGCTATAATGCCCAGAGGAAGGCTGCTGAAAAGCGTTCCATCTGGCAGTCTTCTAGGTGGCTGATGTAACACATTGGAAAACCTCTTGCTATATGTATGTGTCAGCTGCTCGTCGATGTGAAACATCTCCATGCCAGTGCTACACATCCCCGGCGTCAGCTGGCTCTGGCATCAAGATGCTGCATGCATGGCTGAGGTGGTAATGGGGCTTTCAACATTTTGGCTGCTCTGTGTAGTGTGCAGAAGGCATAGGGTCAGTAACGAGCTAAATCTGCCCGAGTGCTTGAAAAGCATGGAAACCACATTATTTTTTTAAAAATTTGATTTGTTCATTTCTGTTTTTGGAGGTGGGTTATCCTCTACTGTGTTAACATATTATGATGTTCTTTTATTTTCTTTTATTGCTACTTGTCTTTCTCCTGACTGCTGAGCTTTGTGTAAGAACTGGTTAGAAATGGTTACGTTGTTGAACTAGAACTGGGGAAACTCAGGTTCAAATCTCTGCTCAGCCATGAAGCTTACTGGGTGACCCTGGGCCAGTCACTATGTCTCAGCCTAACCTATCTCAAGTGTTGTTGGAAGGATAAAATGGAGAAGAGGAGGATCATGTATGGCCCCTTGGAAGAAAGGCAGTATATAAATGTATATATTCCTTTCTTTAATTTAAAAATAATATATCCTGCCTCTTTCTCTGAGAAACAATTTAAAACAACCTTTAAAATCCAAATTAACAACAGCAATAAGAACAGCTGGTACAAACAGCAGTTAACTATAAGGAATAAAAACAACAGCCAAGGGCTAAAAACAACACCCAAGGGCTATTAAAATCTTTAACCAAATGCCTTCTTAAAGGGCCAGTGTACTTTTGGTGCCTGACAAATCTCTGTTGGCAGAGCATTCCACAAGATGGGCACAGCCACAGGGAACGCTTTAGTCATTGTGGCTGTCTGGCTGCATGAGGCTGGGGGATCTGAAGTAGTGCCTTAGATGATGCCCAGAGGATGTGGGAAGTACACACAGTAGAAGGTGGCCCTGAAGATACCCAAGTCCCAAGCCATCTATGCCTTTAAAAGCATAATTGACAATTATTTCATGGTCTGAAGGATTGTCTTCTCCCACGTGAACCTGTTCATCCATTAAGACCTCTGGTTTAGGTGGAGGTCAAGGTAAACAGGAAGAAGGCTTTTTCTGTGGTGGCAAGTTGACTTTGGAACTCCCTCCACAGGCACCATCATTACTGTCATCTAGGCACCAGTCTAAAGCTGTATGTCTTAACAACATTGGCTTTTATGTCTTCCTATGGTTGCTGGTTTGATACTGTACTGCTGTGTTGTTCTTTTTGTAGTCTGCTTTTAGTGTCATTTTGGTTATTTTATTAATACTTTGCAAGCCACCTTGCCATTTATATATATATATATATATATATAAGCAGACTGTTGTAATGTACTCTATGTGGGGCTGCCCTTATGCCTGGTTTGGAAGCTGCAGCTAGTGCATAGTACAGCAGCTAGGATGCTCCATGGGGCTCCAAGCTACGTACATATTAGACCTGTGTTAAAAGAACAGCACTTGCTGCCTATTAGCTATTGGGTCATGTTCAAGGCTCTTGTTGTATGTTACTACTAAAAAGGTCTACTTTTATGATACTACCTGATGACATTCTGTTGGTCGCAGAATGACCAATAAGGCCTCATCTGAAGATATCAGTGGTCACCTAGGTGTATAGAGGGGGAAGTGGTCTGCTAGGTATCCTGGTCCCGAGTTTTTCAGGGCTTTGTATGTCAACATTAGCATTATATTACTATTATAATAAGCAGTGTATATGTTATAAATACATAAGTGGAAGGTAGGATATACATTCCATAAATAAATAAAATCTACTGCAGGATTTCTTAGAAATTTATATATCCCTCTCTAGACTTTACCAACAGGACACAGTTATGTATGTAGGTACCATTAATTATGGTTTCTGTTCCTTATTTCAGTCCCTGATACTCTGTTATATTTTGCTCAGTTCAACAAAGGGCTAAAACCAAAATAAGGGTCAGCAAACTAATTGAACATAGCAACTTTATGTAAATAATCATTGGACCTGAATAACAAAAATCAATCTTTTTTTTTACTTAAGAGGGATACGTTCCATAATGAAGTTGCAATGGTTAATTTCTAAGCAAAGTATTTTGTCCTGGTGTAGTCTTCGTATCCCCCTCTACATTCTCCAACAGCTGGTATCCATTTCCCGCAACTGATAAGATAGCAAACATACTCCTCATACATTTATTTTACAAATCAGATTTATTTGGTTCCTTGAGGTTTGTATGTAGCTGATTTGATTTCCTTTTCTAACAAATCCTTAGATAAGTATGTCAGATACACACATGTTAATTCCTTGTGGATTGTGTGTAGTTGTCTAGTTGTCCTCTCCAGGATACGAACATAACATTGATATATCTGTATAGCATCTTCAGCATAATTGGCTCTTCATAAATAATAGCCTTCTCCATGAAGAGTACATTTTTCATTGGATCTAAGCCATGGAAATGACACAGAATTCTGTTTTCCTAGCCTCACCAACTTTTGTTGGCATGGACATGTTTAGCTTTTTGAGTTACATAGTATTCTTCATCAGAAAGAACCCAAAGGTAGCTTATATTTAGCTATGTAGGGGACGGACCTGTTGCCACCTTCAAGTGTTAAATTACTATGGCAAATGCTAGCTTAGTAATAAAATATTTGTTTGTTTTAGGGATGTCAGAGAATTTCTCCACGAATCTCGGGGAGGCCGAATGCCAGCGCATTCGGCCCCCCGAAATTGGTGGAGAAACGGTCTGCCCCCCCGCCCCCCCGGGACGGGACTTACCTTGCTCGAATGTCCCTGGCGGCGGCGGCTTTGGCAGTGGTTTGGCGGCGGTGGCTGCGGCAGCCAGTCTTCCGACTGGCTGCTGCCGCTGCCATTTCCAAGTAAAAAACACACACAAACAAACGTGATAGGCTACGTAAAGATTTACGTAGCCTATCACAGCTAGATTTTTAAAAAACACCGTGATAGTGTTTTACGTAGCCTATCACGGCTGACTTTGGGGGGGGGGGAAGCGCGTATGCAAATAGCGGCGCCCATGGGCGCCGCCATTTGCGTTCCTTATTTTGGCACGTGTAGTCTACGTAAACATTTACGTAGACTACGGCGAAAATAAGGGGAACGCAAATAGAGTTGCCCTTATTTTCACTGTAGTCTACGTAAATCTTTACGTAGACTACACGTGCCAAAATAAGGAATGCAAATGGCGGCTCCCTATGGGGGCCGCCATTTGCGTACGCGCTTTTTTTTTTCAAAGTCACCCGTGATAGGCTACGTGACGATTAACGTAGCCTATCACGGCTGACTTTGCAAATCTAGCCGTGATAGGCTACGTTAATCGTTACGTAGCCTATCACGGGGGTGGTTTTTGTTTTGTTTTTTTCGCAGCCGGGTAGACAGGGCGCTTCTACCCGGCCTGACTTTCGCCGGCGAGGGATGGGGCGCCTCCCGCCTGGCCTGAATTTCGGCCGGGCGAGGCGGGAAGCCTCCCCCCCCAGCATAAACTTCAGGGGGAGAAGCGAAGCGCCTCCCCCCCACCGCGAAAAAAGCTGTGGGACAAGGTAAGTGCCTTTCGTACATCCCTAAGAAAACACCGTGATAGGCTACGTAAATGTTTACATAGCCTATCACGGCTGACTTTGAAAAAAAAAAAGCGCGTATGCAAATGGCAGCGCCCATGGGCGCCGCCATTTACGTTCCTTATTTTGGCACGTGTAGTCTACGTAAACATTTACGTAGACTATGGCGAAAATAAGGGGAACACAAATAGCGTTGCCCTTATTTTCGCTGTAGTCTACGTAAATGTTTACGTAGACTACACGTGCCAAAATAAGGAACGCAAATGGCGGCGCCCATGGGCGCTGCCATTTGCATACGTGCTTTTTTTTTTCAAAGTCAGCCGTGATAGGCTATGTAAACATTTACGTAGCCTATCACTGCTGACTGCAGGGATGCAAACGGCGGCGGCTCCGGCGCCGCCATTTGCGTCCCGGCAGGAGATGAGGTTTCGCGGCCGGAGAGATGGGGCGCCTCTCCCCGGCCAGAATTTCGGGGGGGAGGGACGGGGCGCCTCCCCCTGGCCAGAATTTTGAGGGGAGGGACGGAGCGCCTCCCCCCCACCGCGACGCAAGCTTTGGGATCAGGTAAGGGACTTTCGTCCATCCCTAGTTTGTTTCTTTTAGAACATTTATATCCACAATTTTTAAAAAAAGCCCTCAGAACTGTTTACATCATTTAAAAGCAAATTAACAACATTAAAAACAAATTTGAAAGAAACAATAGAAGAGACAACTGCTGCAAATAAGCAAGTAAAATTTGGGGTCAGCCATTACAAATGAATTGGACAAATTAAAAACCCTTATTTTCGCTGTAGTCTACGTAAATCTTTACATAGACTACAGGGACCAAATAAGGAACGCAAATGGCGGCTCCCTATGGGGGCCGCCATTTGCGTACGTGCTTTTTTTTTTTTCTTCCAAAGTCACCCGTGATAGGCTACGTGACGATTAACATAGCCTATCACGGCTGACTTTGCAAATCTAGCCGTGATAGGCTACGTTAATCATTACGTAGCCTATCACGGGGGTGGTTTTTGTTTTGTTTTTTCGCGGCCGGGTAGACAGGGCGCTTCTACCCGGCCTGACTTTCGCCGGCGAGGGATGGGGCGCCTCCCGCCTGGCCTGAATTTCGGCCGGGCGAGGCGGGAAGCCTCCCCCCCCTCGCATAAACTTCAGGGGGAGAAGCGAAGCGCCTCCCCCCCACCGCGAAAAAAGCTGCGGGACAAGGTAAGTGCCTTTCGTACATCCCTAAAAAAACACCGTGATAGGCTACGTAAATGTTTACATAGCCTATCACGGCTGACTTTGGGGAAAAAAAAAAGCGCGTATGCAAATGGCAACGCCCATGGGCGCCGCCATTTACGTTCCTTATTTTGGCACGTGTAGTCTACGTAAACATTTACGTAGACTACGGCGAAAATAAGGGGAACACAAATAGCGTTGCCCTTATTTTCGCTGTAGTCTACGTAAATGTTTACGTAGACTACACGTGCCAAAATAAGGAATGCAAATGGCGGCGCCCATGGGCGCTGCCATTTGCATACGTGCTTTTTTTTTTTCAAAGTCATCCGTGATAGGCTACGTAAACATTTACGTAGCCTATCACTGCTGACTCCAGGGATGCAAACGGCGGCGGCTACGGCTGCCGCCATTTGCGTCCCGGCAGGAGATGAGGTTTCGTGGCCGGAGAGACGGGGCGCCTCCCCCCGGCCAGAATTTTGGGGGGGGAGGGACGGGGCGCCTCCCCCCCGGCCAGAATTTTGAGGGGAGGGACGGAGCGCCTCCCCCCCACCGCGACGCAAGCTTTGGGATCAGGTAAGGGACTTTCGTCCATCCCTAGTTTGTTTCTTTTAGAACATTTATATCCACAATTTTTAAAAAAAGCCCTCAGAACTGTTTACATCATTTAAAAGCAAATTAACAACATTAAAAACAAATTTGAAAGATACAATAGAAGAGACAACTGCTGCAAATAAGCAAGTAAAATTTGGGGTCAGCCATTACAAATGAATTAAAAACTTAACAAATCAGTAACAAATTAAAAACTTGTCTGAATTTTTTTTTTCCAAAAAATGTTTTAGTAGGCAGGAGAAGACAGAGGGGGCCCCAAACAGATCTTGTGAGGAAGAGTTTTGTAATTAATAAGCACAAAATATGTTGACCTGTATGTTTAACAATGCATGTATAAAAATAAAGGTGTTGGAACAATAAAAACATTGCAAATAATAATAGGTTATCTGGGTCTTCTTAAATTTCTCTCATCAGGATTATTCCAGAAGAATAGCTATGCTGTTGGCATTTAGAATACAAGTAGTAGTAATAATACCATTCTTGGTAATCCCTTGAAAAGCCTTAAAATGTAGGCCAGTGTTATTGCCCCTGTACAGCAGATTTGGGAGGCAGGAGCTGAGGTTGAGAGAGTGGCTTGCCTAATGCCAGCTGGTGAATTTGCGACTCAGCTGAGGTTAGGTTTCAGGTGAGATAAGTGGCTTATCAGCACTCAGTTACTGTAGCACCTTTAAGGTATTGCTCCAAAATTCATGATGCAATAAGCCAGGGAGGGGGCAATCCTATGGCCCCTAGAAAGGGTCTGGGAGACATAGGATCGTTCAGTTTCCTGGATCCAACCTTGAAGACAGGGCTCCTCAGAGCCAGGCACGCTCCTCGCCCCTGCCCCATTGTAGCTGGTGTGGAGAGAACCGTGCCAGCTACCTCTCCATGCTCAGTAAACAGAGCATGGAGATGAGGGAAAGGCAGTGTTCCTCAAGGAGGGGAGGAGTCCGGGTCAGCTGGCTTATGCCTTTTCCTGTCGCCACCCCAGCCTCCTTCCCTCCCCCCCCCCACAAAGCCTCTGCTAGACAGGCGAAATCACCCATCTAACTTAAATGCAGTGCGAGTGGTGCAATGTACCCTCCCGCTCTGTGTGGGATGCTTGTAAGTCTCTGAGTTTGGGGGCTTACAAGTATCCAGGGCAGATCTCTCAGGATTGAGCTCTTAATTTCTAAACAGTGCTTTTTGCTTTCTATGTTGCATTTTAAAAATTTTGCTATATTGATTTTCCAGTTGTCTATGAACTGTAAGCAGAAGGACTTACAGAAATAGGAACAAGAGATTACAATATATTTTAAAACAATGAAACTAAAATGTTATATACAATTCAGTACAATCCAAGATGCAACAGCAGTATTACAGATAAAAAGCTGACTTAAAATTCATGTTAAACGGCTGCTGGAACAGGTCAATTTTGACTACACATGTAAGCACATAAAGAGGGAGACTGGCAGACAGGAGTGGCAAGGGTATTCCGCAGCTTAAACACCACCACTTAGAAGACCCTCTTTGTCACACCCCCCCCCCCCCCGCATTGGTGATGGATTGGATGCATTGTCAGAAGGGCCTTGGAGGCAGGTCTAAAAGTTTGGGCAGGTTTGTATGGAAGGAGAGATTGTTCTTTAAAGGTATCGTGGTCATAGGCCATTGAGGGCTAATACAAGTACCTTGGATTGAACCTGGAAACAAATAGGTAGCCACAAAGCATGCATAAGGCTGGAATTATACGCCCCAAACTCCAGTTAAAGCCCTGGCAGTTGCGTTTTGGATCAGTTGGTTTCCAGACTTCCTTCAGGTGCAGACTCTGTAGAGAGCATTTCAATCATCTAGTCTGTAATTATTTACATAGTAGAGTGAGATCTACTGATTCTTTTAGACATCACCAAAATTAAACTGCTGTTGATATACTAATATATATAGAAATCTAAGGAATGGGAAATACGATGGTAGGACCTGGGAGTGTTGGCTAAATAGAAAAGGGATCAGGCAATAATTTGGCATGAGTCAAAGGAATCAGGGAAAAACAGGGATGATAAGGGAAGTGATTATGACTTAATGTCCGTAAGACTACCTTGTTTAGGAAAGCATGTGTCAGCGAAAACTGTGTTTGTGCATGGTCATGTTATGGTCAAAAGCATATGCTGATGTTTGTGCATATTTTTCAAAGCTGGAGACGAGTGGAGTGAACAAAGATTATAGATGGGGCATAACTCAGTAATAGACCATATACGTGCAGAACGTCCCTGGCTCAATCCCGGACATCTCCAGTAAAATGAATCAGCAGTAGCAGTCTGAGAAAAACTCCTGCTTGACACCTTGGAGAGCCACTGCCAGTCACTCACAGCGGACAATACAAGCACACACGGAGCAGTGTTCTGACTCGGAATAAGACATTTGTTTTATCGTCATCATCATCGCTGTCATCATCATCATCAAATTATGAGGAACATTCAGAACTAAGTTGCAAACGCTCTTTCTTCTCTCTTGCTTAGCTACAGTTTCCAAATGCCCACGTTTGCAGTGGATCCAGACTATGACATAGTCCAGTAAAAAAGCATGAAAACTCATGCAGAAATTATGCTGTGGTTTTATTTGTAGTAGTTTACTCTTAGAACCTTGTAACAGGTACCAAATTAGTATGGGGCATGGTTGACTGAAAGGGCCGCGGTGGCTTAGTGGTTGAGACGCTGAACTGCAGACCGGAAGGTCGGCAGGACAGCAGTTCGAGACCCGAGTGCCGCGTGACGGAGTGAGCTCCCGTCTTCAGCCCCAGCTCCTGCCAACCTAGCAGTTCGAAAGCAAGAAATTGCAAGTAGATAAATAGGTACCGCTTCGGCGGGAAAGGTGACAGCGTTCCGTGCGCCTCGGTGTTCAGTCACGCCGGCCACATGACCACGGAAGCGTCTTCGGACAGCGCTGGCTCTTCGGCTTAGAAACGGGGATGAGCACCGCACCCTAGAGTCGGACACGACTGGTTGGGGACACCTTTACCTTTTATGGTTGACTAAAATGAATGGCAATCAGAAGAGAGGTGCCTTGTCATTTTCTCCTTATCTGAGCAAATCCATAGTTTGAAAGCACATTGTTTCTTGTAACTTGGAGAACACAGCAATGGGCAAACTTGGAAACATACTAGTTTTGTTTTGGGAAGTACCAAAACGTTAAGCTCTTCTTGAAGAATAACTAAGAAGAAACATAATCTTGTTCAGGACCACACAGACCTCCCATAAAAAGAAACTGTCCTGCCCAGCCCTTCTGAACCTGTGAGTTATGTCCTATAAAAGGTCCCAAGGAAGCTCAATTGTAGGGAAATTGGAGGTTTCTATTTAAACTTTCAGTTACAAACACTTTCATTAAAAGAGTTCCAGCTGAAGAAACAAGAGACATACCCTTGAGTATTGTTACACTAAATTTAATATTCACAGTGCACTCCCTTGGTAAAAAGCAAGCCAATTACAATTTTGAAAGTATCAGATTAAAAAGTACAAAGCAACTTCAACAGGGAAAATCCTAAGAAGGCAGTGCAGAGGTTAAGCATGAAATAAAAGGAGGCCAAAGGCAAAACAAAGCTTTAAATGTAACCTAACAAAATATGTGAGCTTTTCATGAACTGCCACCTCACCCATTTTAAAAGTTGCTAGATGTTGCTTGTACTTGGATCGGTTTGCTATTTTTCATCATTTTTTTAACGGCACAGGTAAAGGCATTATTCATAATACTGTAGTAGGAATACTTTTTGTGTCCATGGGTTGTTGTAGAAATTTCTTCAAGGTGGGTAGATTTGGCATGCACCGTTGGGCACAAATATATTTGTTATCTTCTGGCCCAGTAAACTCCATGCCATTTAAGGACCTCCGGTAGTTCCACCACGAAAGATTTAGCTCAAGCACCTATTTAAGATGTTGATTTTAGGTCAATTGTGGGTTGTGGGTATGGCTGATATTGCACGGAGTCAGAGACAAAAGTCAGGCCTTCACTTGTCAAATCAGTGTGATTTTGCTAGTTTGACATGGGATTATATGTATTAGCCATTTCAAGGCAGCTCTCCTGAAACTCTTGATATGTAGGTTTGTTCATTTTTGTGGCAGGATATTTGGGTGGCAGCAATAGCTTCAAGCTATTTTCAGTTGCTAGATGCTGATAGGAGGGGCAGTTCAGCTGTATAGAGAGGCTGCACAGCTATGGGGTGGTACAATTCAAAGGGCTCCACTCATCTCAAATGCAAGCAACAAGCTGTTGCTGTTTCATTGGCTCCTTGCACAGTGTGTGGGTCCTTGAGGCTTCTGTGATGTTCCAGAAGCGCCATTTCCAGCAGGAATCAATTTTCATAGTAGCAGAGAGATTCAGGACAGTTAAAAGCAACAGCACGTTGTTGAAAGTATGGAATTCACTATCACAAGATGTAGTGATGCCCATCAACTTGGATGCTTTTAAAAGGAGACTACACAAATTCATGGAAGATAAAGCTATCAGTAGCTACTGGTCATAATGGCTATATTGTACCTCCAGTATTTGAATACCAGCTGCTGGGGAATAACTGCAGAAGAGGGCTATTGCCCCATGTCCTGCTTCTGGACCTCCCATAGATATCTGGTTGGCCACTGGGCAAATCGAATGCTGGACTAGATCAGCCTTTGGTCTGAACCAGCACAGCTCTTATGTTTTTAGATAGCATTCAGCTACCAGTCCTGCTGATATAACTAAAGTGGCTTGATGGATTTGGAGATCTGCTGTATTTGAACGTCTTTCATCCACATAGATTATCTATAACTACCTTGTGGTCATGTGGTTCCCTTCTGATCTTGGGCTACCTAAGCTCACTGGAATATTATTTTAAAAGTAAGAGATGGGTGAGCCACTCTGTGTTGACTTTTAGGATTATAACAAACTCACTTCAAATAATTTACCTGCTCGACGTGATTATGGTGATAAAATATTACTTTGAATAAAGTGTTATCTTGTACCATATGCAGGACAAGTGAATATTTGGAGCAGAGGACCTGAGCCCTCTCACCAAGAACATTAGGGCAGCAATCCTTCTTCTCCTCTAGAATAGGAAGGAATATTGTGGAGACTGAAATGCTTGAAGGCAACCTCCAAGTAATCCTCCCCTTTTCTCTTTCTTTGTTAATTCATTTAATTTAGGGCACAATCCTATGCACGTTTAGACTGAAAAATGCCCTACTTTTCCCAGCATTCCCCAGCTAGCAATGCTGGGAGTTGTGGGACTTTTTTTCTGTCTAAACATGCATAGGATTGTGCCCTTGATGGATGTATACATTGCCCATGAACAGGTTTGCTGGGTGGCTTACAAAAACAGCAAAAAAATTAAACCCACAATATAAAAAGAACAGTATTAAAGTAGTAAGCAGAAATAGAAACAAACACAAAAACTGAGTAAAAGTAATGCACAGAAGGTTAAAAAGTCCAGGGGAAAAAAAAAGTAAGTCTTTGCCTGGCGCCAAAATGACATCAGGTTTGGCATCAGGCAAGCTTCTTGGGGAGAGTATTCCATATTTGGAGAACCACCACTGAGTGTAGCACCTCAGATAGCAGAGGCATCCAAAGAAGGGCTTCCATTGGGGATCTTATGGGTGGGCATGTGGAGACAAGCAGGCCTTTAAGTATTCACGGCCCAAGCTGTGAAGGGCTTTGGAGGTCAAAAACAGCACTTCGAATTGATCCCGGAAATTAACTGGGAGCCAATTCAATTAGCAAAGCACAGACACCACGTCATCATAAAACCTGGTCCAGGGTCACTGCCTCTCATCAGCATTTTGAATTAATCAAAGTTTCTTAACCATCTTCACAGGCAGCCCCGTGTATAATGCAAAATCAGGGTAATGTCAGTCTTGGACATTTAACCCAGTCACATATGAAGCCAAAGGCAGTGGTAGTGGGCCCCATGGGTGCGGGGTGGGGGGAATCACTGAGGAACCCATGTCAGCTGTCCAGCTGATGGTGACTGTGGCCATGTGATACTTCATTCCTATCTGAAAGTACAGTTCCAATGAAAAATGTCACTGAGCATATTTTGCCAGTTGAATGGCTCCTTTAATGTTGCTCAATTAATATTGTTTGTCGATCTAATCCAACACAGCTGTTTCCAAAATAGGGGCTAGTGATACTTCTATCATCACGAAAGGCTACATCCTTACTCTTTCTTTCTCTCCAATTCTATGCATATTGTCTTCATTAGTGGCTTGATTACAGCTGTGGCCCTTCAACTCCCTCTCCTGCCCACCCCTCCTGATTTTCAGTGAGGTTCATCCTCCATCAATGTTCTAGTAATGCTTGGCCCAGAAGGCAGTGCTATTGTACAGGGTGGATTTAATGATCATAGAAAAGTCTTGGACAGGGCTGTAGGGAAGACAGTTAAAAGATTAGATGGTAAATTTATTTAACAGAAACTAGTCTACTGGGACCAAACTTCATATCCTGTTTTGGGATAATTTATTTCCTTCTGTGCTCTGGAATGAATCTGTCATCTGAAGTCTAATAATGAGGAGCAGCGGATTTAAATCTTTGACCCTCTGCTATATAATTTAATAAAGATTAATTTCTCCTTATCTTGCTTAGTGCCTGATATTAGATCGCTTGCTTGTACTACCCTGAGAAATTCAGCACAGGATTTTGTCACTTCAGTACAGTGTGATAGCAACACTCTTCGGTATAAGGAGTTCTTATTTTAAAATGAAACAAAATGGAGCATCATGAATGTAAGGCCTTTTCTTTTATGGAATTGTTTCCTGACTGCTTGGCTAAAGCAGAGGCGAAAATGCCTCAGACTTGCAGATGGATCCCTTTGGTATCATTTTGGCTCCATGTGATCGCAGTGATCTGTATGGATCGGACTACAAGACTACAGCTTTAAGGTCAGGGGTTGATTTTTGGTAGCTTCGGGTCACAGTATAGTGGGACGGGCTCTTAGGGCATTTCTACACCAGCCTAAATCCTGCATTTAAAATGGGGCTTTCTGCTTCCGTTTTAAATGCAGGATCACCACTAACTCCCTTTACTTGTGTTTCCTCCTCCCACCCCCCACACCCGGTATCTGAGTCTTCCATTATCTTCCATTGATCTCGCTCCTCTTCTTGTTGCTTTAACTCTTTTCACGGAGGAAACAGAAGCAGAACACAACGGAGTAATTTGATAGCTCATTATCTGCGACCTATTTAAAAATGGAACAAAGGGCATTTAGTGCAGGAGGGTCACAGCAGGGTCATGGAGTCATGTAAACAGCCCACAAACTTTCGTGAAGGAGCAATCTCAATTGCAGGATAAAAGCTCTGTGTGATGAAGCCCTTAATGTGCGACCATGCACGGCTACACAAAAGTTACTTTATTCTATGCCTATACGTATGTAGAAAGAACTCAGTGTTTCTCACTCAAGATTTGAGTGTTGTGTATCTGGTAAAGAAATGGGAAAATGGCAATCAGTAGTGGTAGGTGGCAGTATTGCAACCGAAACTCTCCCCACGACCTGAGTTCGATCCCAGCGGAAGCTGGGTCCCAGGTAGCCGGCTCAGGTCAACTCAGCCTTCCATCCTTCTGAGGTCGGTAAAATGAGTACCCAGCTTGCTGGGGGGAAAGGTAGTCACGACTGGGGAAGGCAATGGCAAACCACCCCGCTATAGTCTGCCATGAAAACACCAGCGCAAGCGGCGTGCCTCTAGGAGTCAGTAATGACTTGGTGCTTGCACAGGAGGAACCTTTCCTTTGGGGTCACGGTGGCTTAGTGGTTAAGACGCTGAACTGCAGACTGGAAGGTCGGCAGGTCAGCAGTTCGAGACCCGAGTGCTGCGTGATGGAGTGAGCTCCCGTCTTCAGTCCCAGCTTCTGCCAACCTAGCAGTTCGAAAGCAAGAAATTGCAAGTAGATAAATAGGTACTGCCTCGGCGGGAAAGGTAACAGCGTTCCGTGCACCTCGGTGTTCAGTCATGCCGGCCACATGACCACGGAAGCGTCTTCGGACAGCGCTGGCTCTTCGGCTTAGAAACGGGGATGAGCACCGCACCCTAGAGTCGGACACGACTGGTTGGGGACACCTTTACCTTTTAGTAGCAGAGCACCGCACAAAAACGCAAAAGAAAAACAAAGTGGATGCCATGGTTTGGGATAACCTTTAGTTGTAACATATTAATGAAACCTGACTGCCTGCCCCTGTCTTCAGTGTAGCTGTTGCAGACCGAATACCCCTATCTCTTAAGGCCTCTGCAGTGGCACTGCGTATATGCTGTCAGTCCCACAGCACTCAGGATCCTATGCTGGGGTTTGTGAGCTGCTAGACACTGCTTACTTCATAGATATAAATGACCTGGGACCTATCTGGGAGGACACTGCTCTGTGAATTTTTATTAATTTACATGTGTCGAGTGGTTGGAAAAGTAGAAATCTTGATTTATGTGATGTCTTCCCCAAGGACCAGCCTTGCCAACTGGAAGATGGTAATTTGGCATAAAAAAGGGGTGTGTGAGCAGAACATAACTCTCAATTAAAGCAACACATTTCTTATACGATAGAGCACACTCAAGTTACAGACAGTAAACGGTAAATACAGCTTAACTGCACTTATTTGTTCATTGGAAGATTATGGTGGCATGTTTCATCAAAGAAGCAAGTTGGTGGAAAAGGGATAAATAGTGTAACATAAAACATGGCACATGACTAGGAACAGCTCATGGTGTCCTTACCAGCTTGGAGAGGCTTTGTTGTGAGGGGTCTCTCAGTACATCGAGTGCACAGTACTGGCAATATCCCCTCAATTGAGCCTGTGTGCACACTGAGCCCTTTACAGCTAAACAGGACCCTGCCTATGTAGTGGAGATAAGAAAGATGCAGATGAGAGAGAGAGTGTCTGAAAACTCGGGCCATAATGGAACAACTGAGATTTGGTCCCAAGATCTTATGCAGAATTGTGAAAACATAGCACCAATGTCTGCAGTTGTATTGCCAGCATTGACTATAATATCTGTCGATTTTCTTGCTTCAGAGGTAAGACATGAGATCTCATATGGCTTCTCAGTTTATTTAGAAGCATACCATGTGAATAAACTACATCTGCATCTAACAAAATTCAAACTGCTTTGCATTTAAAAAGTATCAGTACCACTTAATCCAGATTATTAGCTCTACTTCGCTATTAGGGGGAATACTGAAAATTTATCATGCAGCTGCTTCTACCCTGTAACATGTGAGGTGGGCAAACACACACATTATAAAAATATGCTGTGGGGAGTTAGTGTTGGCCCACAGAGTTAAACTTTAACATCTGATGTGTAAAAACACTGATTATAAATTAATGAACATGTAATATATAAGATGGACCTTTATTCCTCAAATGATGGTTGGAAACATCAGAGAATACACATCTAAATGGTGGCATTGCCCTAAAGTGAAAACATTTCAGTACTTGGTCAGTAACAAATAACATTCAAATCATCAAAGGGAAGCAATTACTCTTCATTTCACTTTTGATGTTGCTAAATATTGACGGTAGTTGAGACCATACTAAAAAAGCATGATGAGTGTTTTAATTCATGTATTGTCTGCAACCAAGCTGGCCCTAGCTGGTTCAACAATCTGTTCTAAAATCATTGGCCAAGACCACAATGGAGAAATTGTTTCCCAGTTAAGACATGCTATGAGAGTGACCACACCTTTGTAATTTCTTTTCACATAGATTCCATTTCTGATTTATGGATTTATTTCAATAATGAGCAAGCTGTAGAGATACAGAATCAGATGGGTCATATGCATATACTGAATTTTCCAAAATGCGTGGGAAATATACTGAATATGAAGCCAACAATGTGATGTGGCTGCAATATGAGCCAACAATGTGATGTGGCTGCAAAAAAGGCAAATGCTATTTTGGGCTGCATTAATAGAAGCATAGCTTCCAAATCCTGGGAAGTACTAGTTCCCCTCTACTCAGCACTGGTTAGTCCTCATCTGGAGTACTGTGTCCAGTTCTGGGCACCACACTTTAAGAAGGATGCAGACAGACTGGAGAGGGTTCAGAGGAGGGCAACAAAGATGATTAGGGGACTGGAAACAAAGCCCTATGAAGAGAGACTGAAAGAACTGGGCATGTTTCGCCTTGAGAAGAGAAGACTGAGGGGAGATATGATACTGCTGTTCAAGTACTTGGAAGGTTGTCACAGAGAGGAAGGCCAGGATCTCTTCTTGATCATCCCAGAGTGCAGGACACGGAATAATGGGCTCAAGTTCCAGGAAGCAAGATTCCGGCTGAACATCAGGAAAAACTTCCTGACTGTTAGAGCAATACGACAATGGAACCAATTACCTAGGGAGGTGGTGGGCTCTCCCACACTGGAGGCATTCAAGACGAGGCTGGACAGCCATCTGTCAGGGATGCTCTGACTTGGATTCCTGCATTGAGCAGGGGGTTGGACTCGATGGCCTTGTAGGCCCCTTCCAACCCTACTATTCTATGATTCTATGACCTTTCCTTCCAAGTGGCACCTGTTAATCTCACCTTTCTAGGAGATCAGAATATGACTCTGGATCATGAATTAAAATGAATGGTTCTGGTTGATGGACTGTGACACAACTCTGTTCCACTAAACATTTTCTTTGTGCCGTTCAGTAGTCATAAGATAATATAACTTAAGAACATTAGAAGAACTGTGCTGGATTAGATCAAAGGCTTATCTAATCGAGAGTTCACACAGTGGCCAACTAGATGCCTGTGGGAAGCCCACAAGTAGGACATCCATGCAATAGCACCCTCCTGCCCATGTTTACCAGCAACTGGTGTACATAGGCATACTGCCTCTGATACTGGAGGTAGCATAAAGACATCAGGAATGGTAACCACTGATAGCCTTATCTCCATGAGTTTGTCTAATCCCATTCAAATTGATGACAATCATTACATCTTGTGATAGTGAATTCCATAGTTTTAACTATGTGCTGTATGAAGAAGTACACCCTTTTATCAGTCCTGAATTTCTACCAGTTAGCCTCATGGGATGACCCCAGGTTCTAGTATTATGAGATGGAGAAAAATGTCTCCCTATCCCCTTTTCAACACCACACCTAATTTTGTACACCTCTATCACGTCTCCCCTTACTCACCATTTTTTTCTAAGCTAAACAATCCCAACTGTTGCAACCTTCCCTCATAGGGAAGTTGCTCCAGCCCCTTGATCATTTTAGTTGCTGTTTTCTGCACTTTTCCCAACTCTACAATATCCTTTTTTAGGTGCGGTGACCAGAACTGTACACAGTATTTTAAGTGTGGCCACACCACAGATTTGTATAAGGGAAGTACGATCTTGGCATTTTAATTTTGAATTCCTTTCCTAATTATACCTAGCATAGAGTTTGCCTTTTTTACAGTAGCTGCACACCAGGGGCAACATTTTTGTTGAGCTGTCCAACTCAACCCCAAGACCTCTGTCTTGGTCAGTCGCTGCTAGTTCAACCTTTCCTTAATATGGCTTGTGCTTTGTGCCGCCATCCTGGGGGCCCTCCATATAATTACATTATTTTAAAGAAACATGTTTTTGTCTCATTAATTTGAAAGTTCCCCTGGTCAGGTTTCTCCTGCACACTGTCTTGTGGCCAGATCCCAGCTGTAGATGAATAGATTCTACTACCACAGTTTTTCAACAGATGTTATGAAGCAAACAATGCAGTGTATAAAATAGCATTGCGATTCTATCTTGCACTATATGCCGTCATCACTGACCTATTAGAAACTTCCATAACTGGAATAATTATGAAAACACAAGTTAATATTTCACAGGGTCAGGTTTGTTTTTCTAAAGATTTATTAACTTTAATTCATACTGGGTCCTTAATTTAGCAGGGTGGGTGGTAAAAAAATATAATTTTACGCTTGAATGACAGTACACTTGGATGCCTGGACCTTAGTTTCTGCCAGTCTCCATAGATACCAAAGACAATACATTCGAATTGCAGCACCGAAAGAAATATTACAGAAGTAGATCTGGATATTTGTGAATTTGGCTGAGGGGAAAAAATGGCCATGAGGGACACTTTGTAGCAGACGTGCTGAACAATTCATAAATCAGTTCTACATTTTGCATAATATTAGGAGAGAAGCTTATGAAAGATCACACTTAAGGTAAGAACCTCTCTTGTATGTTAGAAAGATTGTTAGGATATGCTAAAGCAGTTGTCTGTGCTTGGATGCAACATACGCAGTTAACCCTGAGCCAGTCATTTTGTGGAATGGGCAACAAATGGTAGACTATGCTATATGCCTGCCATTGGAAAGATCAAGGGATAATGCCATATATTCAGTGGTATCCCTTCATGCTCATTTGCACTCTTGAGATACCTTTACATTGTCTGTGATTTGTTGGAACAATCAAGGGATTAATCAAAGGTTTGGATTCAACCATTTCTCTCGATGCGTGACTGGAACGCCCTTCTGCCAGCACATGGGGAGAAGTGCCTTCCATGCCAGAAGCTCCCTAATCTTTCAAGGTGGGCTGGGGTGCAGCAGGAAGGAAGGAGTACAAAAGAAGGCTACTTTGGATCTACGCCTGAGTGTTTTTTGGAACCAGAGTAGCCCTTACCCAGAAGCCTCTACAGGGTTCAGTTATGCCTGAAAAACGTAAGAGTCCCATCACAGATGTTTGTAACTGGAGCAGCTGCTTGGTTTCCATTCCTAGCTATTTTGTCTTATGTCAGTCTCATCTTAGGTATGCGTCTGTTGTCTATGTGTCGCCGAATAAAAAGCTTTTCCTGATATGACTTCCCTGCGTCATGCAAAACACGGCATTCTGTTTGGCATCACTTATTCTGAGCCTTGGTCAACTTGCTTGCAAAATCTGAATTCCAATGCCTACATAGTTAAATTCATCCCGGCTGTCCACATGTGTGCCTTGTTCCAGCATCCTAAGGATATGAACAATACCATAGAAAATGAATAAAGCCAGGAACTAATTTAATGTAACGTACGTGTGTGTGTGTGTGTATTTACTATAGTCTAGCATGCCAAGCATGAGATTGTAGAAATGCCTTGTGATCACCAGCAGAGGGCACCATAACCTGTCAACACTTTTTTCCGTGATGCATTCTTCCGTGATGCCCTGGCCTTTTGAAATGAACTCTGATGTTATTCTTAGTGCTCTGATAGCCTTGAATGATCATCAGTGACGTGATATTTCACCACCACATAAGGGATAGCCTTGCTCTCTGGCAGAAAACTATTTCACTGCTTCTTTGTTTCATTTTTTTCCTTTTCTTTTAAAGGACGTACATTCCATACTGTAGAGTGGGATTCAAAAAATAATTTTAAAAAATGGAAACAAAGGTACGCTAAATGGAGAAGCATAGCTTTGGAGGGGGGGAAGTTGCTTTAATAGTGTTTTGACACCTATTTGTATGCTTTTTAAAGGATGCCAAAAGCATGCACATACTTGAGTGGTGCGGCAATAGAGCGCTCACCCTCTTTTTAGAAGTACGAAAAATAAGGCTGAGCTGAAACCATCTAAGCTGGCTCAGTTTCATTGTCATTCACCTGGTTCACGCGTATCGGCAATCTCTGGGTTGACTCTGAGTGGTTTAACTCCTAAACAACCCAGAGTGGCCAAGTTCCAATGCTGCGCTAACGACCTACAAAAGGGACAGTCATAGGTTGTTGATTGAAAGTGGAATTGGCCAGCATGCTGGAAGCAGTACTGCTTGCTCCTGCTTCTCCCTGACGACCCATGGATTAAATAACCCATGAGTTGTTGTGACGTGCAAACTGTAGAGGAAAAGTGTCATTTTCTTGTATTTTCTGCACCCCTTTGACTTATGTGATTTTCTTTGCTTGGGTCCTGAACGCACATCACTCCTCATAAGAAGCTGTCTGGGAAGCCCCATAGGACCATTAAAAAAAACCCCCAAAACTCTGGGGGCAGAGCCACACTCAGGGAAACGCCCAAGCCTTGGAAACAAGGGAGCTTTAGCAATCTGGAGCTGAGCCCAAATTTCTTCAAAGGCATTTTTTTCCCTGAGAGTTTCCTCATTCCACCCCCACCCCCCAAAAGAAGACCACTTTGCAGAATGTTTTTTGAATGCTCTCCACCTATTTTTAAATTATTTTTTATGGTGGGCGCCATGCCCCTACTGCATTATTCTGGAACGCCACTAGCTCGGATGCATTACGAAGGATTGAAAATGGTGGCCAGGCTGCCAACACAATTTCTGCCAGTGGCAACAACAACAACCGACCTTAAAAGAAAAGAAAAGAAGCTGGGCCACTGCTAATGCCAAACCCCATCCCTAAGGAACTGCTGGAAAATCTCTCCTCCCTTGGGAATTTCTCTGCTCACAAATAGGATGGAGAATTTTGAGAGGGGATTTCCACACAGGTTTATCCACCCCTAAGATGGACCACAGGAACCAAACCCTGGGAATCTCCCAGCCCTTACGGCTAGGTAAGGCTTTACCAGTTGCATGGAGATGGCTTAAAGGTATATTAATGGAGGCTGTGTTAGGTTTCTGCTAAGTTGATTCAGGAAATGTTCCCCAAGGCTGGTCTTTATGACATATGCTGGTTTTGCTATGAAAGTTGTGGAGTTCTCACTTCTCACCAATGCCAATGGAATCATAGGCGCTCCCTAATAGGTGGCTGTTGTACACTTACTATTGCATTCCACGTCACACTCTAAACTGCAATAAACTAACTAGTACAAAACTTCGTGGTTTGCAGAGGAATGCGGTTTCCTTGCAAGAGGAGCACTAGCTAGGCAAAAAAGGCATTTGGATTTCTTGCAGCAGTTGAGCAACAACTGAATATATCTTGAACAGTATGAACATTGTCTGGAAGGACCCTAAAAGAGATCCTATTGTGGACTACTTACAATGCCTATTGGTTGTTTTTCTTTGCCAATTCTTCAGGCATATTGATATCTTAACTGATTGCGATGAAGCAAAGTAATTTCAGCCATGTATGCCATTAACAAAAAAAGCGAGTTCCAAAACTTGACGAATGTGATCTAATTCTCAAAAATAAATAGGGCACTCTTTTGAACTAGGGTTTGGGCCGGGCAGATTTGTTCCAGGGTGAAGATAAAAGGCAAGAGGGACTGGGGACTGTTTTGTATAAATTCCAACGCCAGAATGCGCTAGTTCTGTACTTCCAGTGGAATGTGACAATGTGAAAAGATCAAAGGTGCCATCCACAAAAGTTCTCATTTGTGCTAATGGCCCCATGCACAGGCAGAAGAGCCCTGGCAAACTCTAGGCATCCTTGGGAGCTGGATTCCCCAGGCCCACAGGCTGTGCAATTACTGTGCCTGCTGTTTTGTTCCTGGCCAGGAGGCTTTGGAAATAGGCAGGGCAATCACAAAAGCCTCCAACCAAGTGAAAATGATTTTGTTTCAGTAGAAAGATACTTGGCTTATAGATGTAATTGAGTGATCTTTAAAAATGATACAAAATATGAGTTAGGGTTACTACGTGATGTCTTCAGGTTAAACCCCAGCAAGAATGGAAAATTTTGAATCAAAATTAGTTTCCACAATTTGTTTAAGCAGAACTCCCCCTGACTGCAACCTGATATGTTCTTATGCAGCAGAACACAAGTTATTGCTATTTCATAACATGGAAAACTAAGTCTAAGGGACTTGTTTTGTGCTCAGCTCTTGTAATCATAATTCAAATGCTAGTGTTAAGACTGTGCAGATGCAGCCAAAAATGTCTTCAGCTCTTTGATAAATGAGATACATTTGAAATGTTGGACATAGAATATATGGGTAAGCAGAAAGGGGAAAGTTTCACATGAGGTTCTTTGTGAAAAACTCTATAAAAAAACCTGGCGCTCCTTCCGTTCCTCTTAAGCATTTGGCTGAACTGACTTGCAACTTATGTTACGTTACTTCAAAACTGACATTCACATTGTTTATGAGATTCCTTGTTTATCCATGTTATCATGTGTTCATTTACAGTACGCTCTTTTGAGAAAAACATGTGAAAGATTATATTTCTTTCCAGTGTGGTGTAGTGGCAAGAGTGTTGGACTGGGAGCTGGGAGATCCGGGTTCTAGTCCCCACTCGGCCATGGAAGCTCACTGGGTGACTTTGGGCCAGTCACACACTCTCAGCCCAACCTACCTTACAGGGTTGTTGTTGTGAGGATAAAATGGAGAGGAGGAGGATAATGTAAGCTGCCTTGGGTGCCTTGCAAGAGGAAAAAAGGCAGGATATAAATGCAACAATAAATAAATAAATACATATTTTGTGTTACTGGAGACTGTTTTATGAGACCTACATTTTTTTTTAAATCTGGGCCTAAGAAATTGAAATTGCTTACGCCTATAACATACCCTCATATAAAGCTGTGTTTGTTTCCTAGATTTTAAGTGCTTTATTCATCTCAAGTGGGAAGAGCGTTGTATCTGTTCACACTTGGGCATTACTTTAGTATCTCCAGCTAAGAAGGGTACCCTCAGAGATAAAAGAAAAACAAGGAACATGAAAGAGTAGCTTGAACCTAAACTGTTTTTCAAACTGAAACATAGTCCATAAATACTAAAAAATAAAAACAAAGAAAGAAATCCATCTATGTATAGCGAGATGTTGAAGGTTACAGTGCTGCATGTTTTGGTGTCCAGCAAGGATGGATGCTTGATTGGTTTGGATTCTTCATGGATAGCATCAGATACTGCAGAATGTTTGTTGTTTGTTTGTTGCTTATGTCATTATAAGTGGCAGACCTTATGTCGTAAGAAGCCATGTTATGACATAGACAGGATCCCTACTACTCTGTACTGCTACACAGTTCCCCATAATAGCAAGGGTGCAATAAGGGAACTTCAGAACACAAATGGTCCTGACAGATGGCCCTTTTAGATACAGCTGCCATTGTGGTGATCCTATAAGCAGCCCTTACACCACAGTGTTTCTTTTGGAAACATCCAATTATTATACTTCCTAGTGTCATGTTCCTTTATCCCCTCCCTTCACAATAAACACACTCCAAGATACCAGGCTTCAGGCTCTCTACTTTATTAGTTAACAACCAGGTTCTTTACAAATGCAAATTCTAGGAAACTCTTAGGCTACGAAGTAAACAGCTACTTCACACAATTACGAATACCAATAGAGGAGCTGAAATGGAAGTTAGAGAAGTTGCTGGCAGTTTGAACAAGAACTTCCCGGCCAGATTAGCTTAGGGGGGGGATGCCCTCCCTTACAATTGCACCCTCCTATGTAGGCTATGACGCATAGCTAACCTGGTGGAGTGTCTGAGCTCTGCCTCTAACTTTTCCCGCTTTGCTCTGCGCCGGACCTTAGCAGCATCCCTCAAGTCATGCCCCTCACTCTCCTCCTCCCCCCAGACCTGAGTTCTCATGGAGGAGGAAAGGGGGGGCCTTCAGGCCGAGCCATCTGTGTGCCAAGGTCTTGAGAAGAATGCCTTTCCATATCTGAGCTCACTAGGGAGGGAGCCTCTCCTGGTTCTGGCTGTTCCATTCTGAATCTGAGCTGCTAACTATCTCCACATGCTCAGATTCATTCCTGACTAGGGATGTACAAAAGTCACTTACCTTTTCGACGGGGTGATTCGCGGTGGGGGGGAGGCGCTCCGCACCTCCCCCCGAAATCCTAATCCGGCCGGCTCTGCTCTGCGGAGATTCCGCGGAGCCACCGGCCGGGGCCGCCTACAGCCGGACATCCAGCCGCTGGGCAGCCTGCAGGAAAAACAAAACAAAACAGCGTACGCAAATAGCGGCGGCTATGGCAGCCGCCATTTGCGTTCCCTTTTTTTCACTGTTTTAGCCTATGTAAATATTTACGTAAGCTATTATGGAAAAAAAAGGGGAACACAAATAGCGTAGTGGGCGCTATTTGCGGTCCTTTTTTTCCGCCGTTTTAGCCTACATAAATATTTATGTAAGCTATTATGGCGGGGGGGGGGAGGAACGCAAATAGCGCCCACTACGGTATTTGCTTTCCCCTTTTTTTCGCCGTAATAGCTTACGTAAATATTTACGTAGCCTATCACGGCCTCCGTAGGGACGCATATGGCGTCCCTGCGTTAGCCGTGATAGCCTACGTAATTATTTACGTAGCCTATCACAGCTATGATGAGGAAGCGAATGGCGGCCGCAGTGTGGCCACCATTCACAAGTCAGCGCGGACGGCAGCAGGTAAGTGCTCCATTTCGTGCACCTTTCATGGGGTGGGAGGGTGGGGGCTTCGTTCCGCCATGGATTTTGGATCCTCACCGAGGTCCGTGGCGGAATTCTCTGACATCCCTATTCCTGACACCTAGGTGTATGCCTACAAAAAGGCTTCCCTAACACCAAATTTACAAAGCCCAGCGTAGGAAATTTTAAGGCTGGAAAAGCAAAACAAATAATCTGTCTTATTCCAAGTATGGGCTAATTTCAGGGTCTTGTGTAGGTTGCCTTAGGATCCTGCCCTGTAATAAATTTCACTCCACATTATATCTTCCTGTCATTTTTCTTTTCTACACTGAGATCCAAGCTGATAAAACTACTATATCTGTGGCGTTAACTATAGCAATTGTAGCTATAGTTTGATATGAAAAATAACAGGTGGAATTTATGATCCTGTTCCCCCATTCCCCACCCAAACCTGCTTTTAAGGTTGTAAATCAGAGAGTGTAAATAACTTTTTCCATGCATTGTTTGGAAATTATAGAGACATTTTGCACTTATCAAAGCCCACATCTACCATATAATTAGACAATTTCCTGTTTTTATTTGTCCTGTTAGTTGGTATTAAATTTTAACAAAAACAGGGTGTTCAGAAATTGGCTTATGCATGCTGTCTAATTTCAGGTCTATGACTTGTAAAAATTTGGTGAAAATAACAAAATAAATAATGGTGAATATAGACATTAACAGCAGGGCTTTAACCTAATAGAAGAAAATAGACTGAAACAAATGGAGAAAATTAAGAATAGTAAAATGTTCTTATGTTATTGAACTTATCATCTCTCTTTAGAAGTGCAGCTACTACAGATGTGTCATATCATTTTAAGTTGTGTATTATTACTTCAATGCATTCTAACCTGGTTGATTATTTGTGTATGCTAAGGTTTGAGCACTTTCCTATACTTTTGAAAGAGCAGGTAAACCTTGACACTCTGTCCTATGCATTTTTTGCCCCACTTTCTTTGCCTATAATGCAATAATAATGGTCCCGCAACACCAGCATAACTTCATGGCATGTATGAGGTTGTAACTAATTGCTAATGTCCCCCAAATCTGTAAGGTTGAGGGTGCAACCCTATGCATTTTCAGACAGAAAAAGCCGACAACTTCCAGCATTGAGAACGCTGGGAGTTGTAGGACTTTTTTTCTATCTGAACATGCATAGGATTGTGTTCTGACTGAGCTAAACCACCAACCCCACCTCATTCCACACTCTCCTCCCTCCCTCCCTCCCTCCCTCCCTCCCTCCCTCCCTCACACATACTCTGAACTGATTCACATGTAACATGAAATCTGGAGTTCCATGAACAAGACTTGTACTCATGTTCCTTCCCCTGGGCCTTGTGTGTTCCAATTCATTTAGCATATGGTGTTGGCACACTACCAAGCTAATAAAACCAATACATGACATTTAATTCTGTTATCACGTTCCTGTTGCATAAATGTCTTAGAAATTTATCAAATAGGTGTCATAAATATATTTGTACAATAATGGTGCTTGTCATGAGGAGAGGAACAGTGACTTGATCATGGGCTCTGGCGTTATATTTATAAAGGTACATAAGCTTACTATGGATTACTTAGCACTTGTTGTCATATTGTCAGCTTTGCAAAGCTCTTGCCTCATACTATTTTCAAGGATCTGTTTTGTTTTTGTAGCAAATGAATTGTTTGCATGCCTACATAGGTGGTTAAATTAAATATCTCTGGGTTGCCTAATTCAGAGGCATCAGATGTTCTTTGTCAGTTCTGGGTTTCTAGTTCCTGTCCAGAAATAACTACAAATAGACTGGCTTGCACTGGTCTTGCATTTTTGGTGGTGGTGTGTGTGGGGTGGGGTGTGGTGGTTGAGCTAGGTTTCTAGTTAAGGAAGGGTGCAATCCTATGCATGTTTAGACAGAAGTCCTACATCTCCCAGCATCCCTAGCCAGCCATGGGGGCTGGGGCATGCTGGGTGTTGTAGGCCTTTTTTCTGTTTAAACATGCATAGGATTGCACCCTAACTAAGCTTTTGTTTATTTAGTAAATACAGATTTATTCCATCCACGCACCCACCCATCTACCCACCCATCCACCCATCCATCTGTCCAAGCCAGTTTCCAACATTTCCAATGTTTAGAGAAGGGGCGGGGAACCTTTATTCTGTCAAGGGCCACCTTCTGTTGAGGGTAGTGTCTCTAGGGCCACAGAACTGGCAGTGGCAGTGGGTGGGACTAGGGGTGTATCTCTTACTTTGGTTCAGTTCACACACACACGCACACACGGTGTGTGAGAGAGACAGAGGAAGAAGGTGATGAGCAAGCAAAAGAGATGGAGAATAAATAGAACAAAACTGCTGAGGTACATGTACCTTTGTAGGAATATGGTGGGAAGAAGGGGCTATGCTGTATGCCATTCTGGAACCCCATATCTTAACCATATCTTATCTACTGGTAAGGCTGCTCTGTAATGTTCCTGTTACTGTGCTTTTAACGGCATCCTTAAAGCTGCAGTAGCAATGTTATGAAAAAAGTCGACAACCCTATGTCCCAGCATCCTCACACAACACTGGTTGGCAGTGGGCTTCAGGAAGTAAGGAGCCACATGTTTTCTGCATTCTTTTGTGAGACCATTAGGCTCTCTTCTGCTTTAAGATGACTGTACTGATTAGGAAGTCTTTCCTTAAGCCGGCCTTTCCTTCCTGCCTTTCCCCACACTTGCTTTCAAAGCAGATACCGTCAGCATCTTGACACTGTCGTGGGGATCATCACTGGGGGACAACTAACTACAACTCTCATAGACCCAGGTAGTTAATTCTAACGGCCAGGTATGATGGGAGTCATAGTGACCTCCCCAGTCTATATTGCCAGGGAGGCAGAGACTTCTCTTCTTCCACAGCCAGCATGAAAATGCAGCAGACTGGCAGAGTCTCTATCTCTCCTCTGGCAGCTCATGAGCTATGAGGAAGGTAAGCCCCCTTTTCCCCAGCCAGCACAGAACCAGCAGGTGACAGATTGCTCTGTCCCTCCTCCAGCAGCTCACTCTGCTTCCATGCAGACTGTGCCAGAGGAGGAGCCCCTTCCTTGCCAGCCAGCACAGAAGGCAGGTGAGCTACCATAGGAGGGACAAAGTGATTCATTCCTCCTCTGCCTGCCCACTGCTTTTTGGTACTGGACATGGAAGAGATAGGGATCCTGCAGGTCCATGTGTCTGTATGCAGAGTGCTCAGACCCCCTGGTGATGCCATCATCCACACACATCCCAGCCATCATAATGACAGGCAATTTGCTAGCCCTAAATATTGTAGAGTTTTAGTGCTTTTGTATTGTACATTGCAATTCTGCTACTTGGATTGAGTTCGCTACTATTCTGTACAGCATTTAAAACTCAAGTTCTTTTAAAGGTCTTGAGCAATATTTCTTTTTCTGTATCTGACATATTTTAATTCTGTAATTCACAGTTTGTTAGCAGAATTGAGTCCTCTCCAGTGGATTAGTCCACACTGATGAGTTTAAAAAGACCAATAAACTGTAACCAGTGGAAGGATATAAAAAGGTGTATTGATATGATAGGGAAAGGGATTATTATTACTTGGCTATTGCAATCTAAATATGGTAGGGAGTCTTTAGTGTCTAGGTAAATAATATAGGAATACAGGAAAACTAATAGTCAAAGTATCTCTTCAAATTATTCTGTACAAAAATATATAGCTTGGCAAGAAAATGCATTAGTGAAGATCTAGCCTAAGCCTCCTGGCCTTCTTCTCAATAGCTCTTGCAGTGTTATCCTAAGCATGCCAGAAATCCCCTTGAACTCTGTGAGGGTTGCTCCCTGGTACATGTGCTTGCAATAGCACTGTGAAGACTCTTGGACGGAAGACTTAGAACATGTTTTGTTCTTCTGGAATGAAAAAAGTAAACTTCTCAAACTCTATTAGGGACATAATTTGAACTTCACCTGTGTTATATTAGAAAAGAATGCAATCTGAAAATCCGACAGAAATTAGAGATAATGATCAAGGGTTCACCTGTTGCAGCTTACAAGTGTTTCATATTCAGAGCACATGATCCCAGTGCTAATCGGGCACCAATAGGATTAAACTCATCCATCTGACTGACAACACCTTGCTTTTATGTGTGGTTTTTTTTTACCCCCGAAAAGTAATAAAAACCCGTGATCCTACCTCATAATCAGTATGGCATGTATCCAGACACCTTTTGCATATGATGTTCTGGTACTTCTCTGATAAGAACACATCCTTTGTTTCCCATGTGAAGGTTACTGAATATTTCACAGATGTGCCAGAGTCCTTTTGAAGGGTAATTTATGTCAAAGAAAGTAGGGGGAAATGCCACTCAGTCTGAAGAGTGTGATTAATATATTAATGAGCTTGACAGATGCAAAATAAGGCAAGTACTGACATTTGTTGGACCATCTTTGGTTTGTGTTAGGAGCAGGCAAGCTTTTAAGACTGACGTGAGGTATACTAAAGGTATACCTCATATCAATCTTAAAAGCTTGCCTGCTCCTAACACAAATTCTCTACTTGTATTATTACAATTCCGTAGCAATAACAACAACAACAACAACAGCATCTAGCATTGGGGCTAAGCAATTTATAATCTCACCTCAATTCCATTCTCAGTTTCTTGGTACTGCCTGTTCTTGAGCAGGAACCTATTATGCTTCTGTTTTCCACCACTCAGCTATGCAAGGCCTTATTGCTAATTGGTTGGATCCCAATTTAGGCACATGCAATGTGGTTGGCAGAATCAGGCTTTCCCCCCCTCCCACAGTAGCCCCTTTAGCCCCCCTGAAAATGCTACACAGAGGGTGCCCCCCACTGAATTGGAGAAGCTGAGGGGGAAGGGGGGATCCCCCCAAATCAGATGGGAGCACCTTCCATGAGTGGACTTCTAGTCATGGAAGGCACCTCTGCCTAATTTTGGGGGGGAGGATCTCCCCTCAGTTCCCCACACACATTCAGCAGGCTGACCTTCTATATAGCATTTTCGGGGGACTGGAAGAGCTCCCATAGAGAGGAGAGGGTGGGAAAGTCTACTTCCACCAGCCCTGTTACATGCACCTAAATCTGGATCTAGTCCACTGTCTCCAGGAAGGAGGGACTGCTGGAGGTTGGTGGAGAGGAACCTTCCACAAGAATGGAATAATTAATCGATTGGGGTAGTAACCTGAAGTCTGATAGGTTGTGGTTTAGGGTGCCATTTAGGGAGGGCAAGGCAGTCATCTTTCCCCAGGCCCCCATGATTTACATGACAGATTATTTGTTTCGCCATTGGCACCTATATCACTGGCTATTACTAGATTTGGAAAGTAACTTCAACAATTGCTTTTAAAATCCACTGCTTTTTAATATTTAATCTTGAATTGATTCAACATGTCTTTTGAATCTTATTGTGGTTATTCCCCTGCCCCCTGAGTCCTGACACTTGAAGTTGTACTCCTGTTATAGTTTTGGAGCTTTCATGCTGAAGGGTTCTCTATGGATTCTCTTCTACTAAGTGCATGGAATATGATCTATTGTCAGTGGAAGGTACTAGTTGGATGTAGTGTACGATGTTCCAAATATATATGTAACAAATTAACCAAGTGCTGAAGTACTGATTAAGTTCACTGACTCGTGTGTGTGTGTTGTCACACCTCTCTCTCTCTCTCTCTCTCACACACACACACACACACACACGTACGTCTAGGGATTATGGTACTCTTTCTGTCTCCCCTCTTCATATATTTCTTTTTTTATTACCCATTGTAACATGGGAGCAACAGAACCCAAATTGCTTGCACCTAAATGTTACATCAAGCACACAGACAGTATAGAGATGTAACCAGAACCAAATACGCACATATTTGGGAAGTGCTGAAAGAATCAGCCCCTAGAAATGGTTGGTCTAGACAGGAGATGTCTGTGAAATGATGGGCTTTTCATCTTCTTTCCTCCTCATCAGATAAATCTTTCAAGTTGTTTCTCATTCCTTGCTTTCTTTGGGAAAAACATATTTCAAAGCCTGTTAGGCTAACTTTCTTACAGGCTTTAAGTATTAGCATATTCAGTCCATCTGTTTGTAGATTTTGTTGGATAATTGGCGGATGGTTTCTCTTTTCCAGTCTTGTGAATCTTTTGTCTGTGATGGTTGGTGATGGACAGTATATCTCCAAAAGAACTCTGAACTTAAGCCAGCAATGAATAAATATAAATCAAACTGCATTCTGTAGCTGGAAATTGTTATTATTTTATGTATATATATATATATGTACACACACATACACACATGCACATACTATTTAAAACCTTTAAGGTTTTAAACCCCAAAGTCTGCATAGGAGCTTAAAGTCCCTGCAGAGGGGCTTGTAAGCATGTTTGGCTGAAGGCGCTTATACACCTCTAGCTATCATGGACCCTGTGTGAAGGTTTTTGAGATGGCCAGGTGCATGGGGTCACTTGAGGGTGGGTATCCTAGTACACATCACATCCACACTTTAGCCCCATGTGTGACCTTTTCCAGCCCTGCTACTTGATAGGGGTGTGCAAGATTCGGAATTCCAAAGCATAATGGCCATTTTGTGCATAATCTGCCATTTGAGCAACCCCTAACACACCAACAACAATTACTACCTCTAGAGGTGAAAGTCAGTATTGTAGTCTTGGTTCTCCATAAGCAAACATTAAGATACACCCCCATAGACACCTCCCACTTTATGCAAATTTATGTATTATTTATTTATTGCATTTATACCCCACCTTTTTTCCTCTTGCAAGGAACCCAAGGCAGCTTACATTATCATCCTCCTCTCTATTTTATCACAACAACAACCCTGTGAGGTGGATTGGGCAGAGAGTCTGTGACTGGCCCAGAGTCACCCAGTGAGCTTCCATGGCCGAGTGGGGACTAGCTGGGGACTCCCAGCTCCTAGTCCAACATTCTTGCCACTACACCACACTGGCTCTGACCCCCAGGTCTAAATGAAAAAGCAGAAACACACACATATGCCAAGATGAGATGTAGGGGAAGGGGAAGAAGAAGAAGGGGCATAAGCCCAAACTCTCTTTAAGCCCAACTCTTCTCCTTTACCTTCCACTACATGTCATCTATGGGGGGGGGGGGTTGCTGTTTTGACTCTTGATTTGGAAAAAGGGGCATAGACTGGGCATCATGTTGGTGTGTTAGGTGTGTTGGTAAATATGGCAGATTATGCACAAAATAGCTGCCATCCTTCAGAATTCCAAATCCGAATCTTGTGCACCCCTACTACTTGAGATCTTTGGACAGTGGTGTAGTGGAGCCAGGACTCACAAGGTCAGAGTGCTCTTGATTAACAGGGATGATAATGTCATATGCCACCCCACCTTGGGTTTCCCTGTTCTCCCTGAGCTTAGCTGCAATCCTCACAGCAATAAATGGATTTTCCCAGCTACAGTATACAGCAAGCTATCCCTGCTGTAATGCAAAATGTTTGGGGAGTGGCTTGGTCTGGAATGGCAATTAAGACCCATTGGCTTTACAGAAGACCAACAAAAGACAAATACTGTATAATACAGAGAGAGAGAGCACTGCCTGTATTTTTGGACTCTCCTTGGGGCCATGGCTATGGGGAGTGTCATGACAAGCACCAGCACTTCAAAATTTACCACCACAACACTGGACCTGGACCTGTACAGTACATGCTCTACCAGAGAGCTGCATTACCCCATGAAACAATAGCTGTGAGTCTTCTCCCTTTTCTCCATAACACACCATTCCCACCTCATTTCCCTGGAAAACACTGGTGGAGCATGTTTCCTCAAGCTTTCTGACAACATGACAACTTCTTGATTTTCAGGAAACACTCATAACAATACCTTTCCTAGACAGAGAAGGCACATGAACCCATTTTATTTCAGTAACATAAGGTTTCTCTTTGTACAAAAACATATCTGGTATCAGAGTTGTCTGCCTCGCTGAATGCTTCATATAGCTTTGCTGACTTCTTTACAATAGCTTCTAAATCCCTTTCCTGGTATCTCAATGTGAATGTTCCATTAAAAATAAACTTTGTTTTGGTTGGTTTGACCCCAAATTTGTTCCTAATATTAAATTACCTGTTTCCTTTCTTTTCTGGCTCAGAACCTTGGAATAGCAGATACTGCAAAGCCATTAGGGCTTCTTGTCACATTTAGTAGTAAATTTTTCCTTCTCTAGTGCATAGCCCATCTGGGTGTCTCAATGAACTTTACATCATTCTACAGAAATACTTGCTTCAAAGTCCAGATCCTTAACAAGGCCATTGCCCTTCATCTTTTTAATTTGTAAATAAAGAATATTTGCGAAGCAGCCCAGTTCTCATGCTTCCATCCAACCTTACGTCATGCATTTTTCCAACAGGATTTGATATGTTCTATTGTGCTGAAGTAATGAGTTTTAATTAACTTTGGTTGTTGGCAGGAATGTCTATTACAAGTAGGGATTTTCTTTAAAAAATCAGTAAACCTAGCACTATGTTTACGTACTTAAAGCATTTTTACCTCGCTGTCCAGCCCAAAAGGCTACAGGTACAGCTTACATATAATCAGTAAAAACTAGACAATCCTTGCCCACAAGTTTACAGTCTAAATGACATGACACAAAAGGGAGGGAAGGGGAAAAGTCAACTCAAGCACAAGTATCTTAAAGTTGCTGAGTGGTCTCCAATATGCCCTATCCTATCACCTCCCCATGTAGTAAAAAGTCATAGGTATCTGTTGAAGTGGAAGAGCTGTGGATTCAGTTCCCATTCAGACTTACCAATACAGATATGGAAAGCACTTCCCTGACATGTATTTCCACACACATCCAGTAAATGTTTGATTCTAGGACCTTGTAGATGGAAATGGTTTTGTTCCATCATATCACCACCTTTGCTTGTGGCCTCGCAAATATGAGTCCCATTATTCTTTTTTCCCTAAGGTATCAATTTACATTTTAGTTGATCCTTTGTCTTGCCTTGAACTGCAAAACATTTCAAGAACTCACACTTAGAGCCAAAGTAGACATGACACTGATTGCATAAAAACAATGGAAGTGCTCCATAGAAAGAGCAGCTATGGAGTCACTGTCAGGATCTTGACTGTGGCACAAAGGGAGGGAGGGAGGGAGATAACCATGATCCCAATGGAAGCTCCCCTCCTGGAGAGAATAGTAGCAATGGAATGGCGATTTGCTTTAGAACAGTGGCATAGGTGGAAAGGGTTAAACTCCCTCCCCCCTTTGCTGTGGAATTTGTATTAATTCACACAAATAATGTAATGTCTGGTTTGGCCCTTAGTGTGGGTTCACGCATGGCATATGCGTGATGATTGCAACAGCTGTCACAAGTCAAAACTCCTCAGATGTTTAATATTAACCACTATTCCACTGAGTCATTTGACAGGTTCAAGCAAAAGACATTGTGATTATGAATATGCTAACCAGTCCACAATTTTTGCCGGAAAACTGTAGATTGTATCAGAGTAGAAACACTTTTCAAGGAATTCTAAGAGCTGCTGAAATGAAGACGTATATCTGAGCGGCAGAGTGGGCCTAGAATCCTAAACGCACTTTCATCAGAGCAATCCTATCCCACTTGGACAGCCATCTAAGAGGGGTTAGGGGGCCGGGCTGTCCCTTCACCAACAGGGAGGAGTTAAGCCTACCACCAGTACTATTCCTGGTGGTGGTAGGCAGCGCTACTGAAGTGGAGCATGACCGCTTAGGATCTGCTGGATCTAAAGTCCCTCCATTCCTGGTGGAGCCTCAAGATTGGTGCTGTTTTCCCTCCCATTGAAACCATCAGGAGAGGGTAAAAAACACCAAACCCCCATGGGAAAAATAAAGGCAAATCCACCCAGGCTTGCTCGGCACGTCAGTAAGTTCCATTGAGCATAGAACACCATTTTTGTTTTTTTTTCTGTTATATTAATTATGGATTTCTGAGTGAGTGTGTGCACATGCGTGTGTGTGTAAGTTGCTTCAACTTTGCTTTTTGCACTGGGAAGTGACACATAATAATAATGATGCTCCATCTGAGTAAGCATGCCTAGGAGTAAGCTGTTAATGAGTTTTATAATTTTGTTTGATATTGAATTGTGTTATCAACTCCAATTCGAAATGCAGTTTGGAAGAAAATACAAAGGCTCATAGTTGTTTTTTTTAAAACAACGCAAATATACGTCCTGCATATTGGGACCGTTCATATATTAGAAATAAATCTTATTTGAAATACAGGGAATGGTCATTTGAAGAACCTGGATGTGTGATTTCTGGATGTTATGTTTATAGTCTAGGTCAGCATGTAATGATGACCACCCAAAGAACTGAGCAGGGCAGATTATTTTTCATGGCATATCAGTTGATAATTATTACAAAGTGTTCCGTTAGAATTTACAGGCAAAATCTAGCAGGTGGTTTTACTTACTGTCCTCCTGCGGAAAGATGAGTCCAGAGGGCATTTCTTTTGGGGACCAAGTCTCCTTTTGTCATGTAAGGCATCTCCTTCCCCCCACCGGCCCCAAATGGGATGACAGCTGACTAGATGAGTCACAGGTTCTCACACTAACAATGCTGCACTGTGCACCATTGAATGAGTCCGAGATGGACAGCAGAAGGTCACATTTGTGCTGTTAACCCACTTTCCTGAAATGAAGGCCAGCACTTGTGTAACTAGTGATGCATTTTGTTAACCAATGACAACATGACATGTCAGAGCAGAAAAAAACAGAAGTGGTGTGGTGTTTGGAGAAGGCTGCTGAATGAAATCTGATAAGTGTAAATGGCATTACCTGGAAGGTTTAAATCATGCTATGACAAATTCTTGATACAAGAAACACCTGGGCTGTTCTTGTATTTGTCTGTCTGTCTGTCTCCCTCCCTCCCCTCCCCCTCCCTCTCCCCATTTATACATGACTTGGTTTCCCAGAGGCATCTGAATTATAGTAAGTGGTGTCAAAGTTGAAAATGAAATCAGATGAACTTCTCACAGCACCAAAGTGCTAAGGAAGGGAAGATTAATGGCTTCTCAACACATACATCATACAGAAGGGCTTGAAAATGTTCGCATCTCAAGCAGAGGAGGCAATGTTCCAGCTTACTCCAAAGAAATGTCTTTGTTCATCACGACAGAGTACTAGAAGGAGCTTGAGAAGCAACCTTAGTAGTTGCATCTGTTCACTTAGTTTTGATGCCAATGTTTCAGTGTTCATGCAACATGCAAGTGTTTGCTGAAAGAGGATTGCCATTATAATAACTAATTGTGGGTTCTTTGTCTACATTTCTGCACCATTAATGTGTTATCTTCAAAACATTTTAGGTATAAACCTTTACTGCATCTTTAGTGCATTTCCTTAATGATCTCAGGAGAAAATAAATCCAAAGTTAATGGATGCTCATATTCTAGGCTTTCTTAATCTGGGTTTTAAATCTCTCTTTAGTTCCTTTACTGAAATTATCAAGATTCTGTAAAGTTTCATGCACCCTGGGTGAGGAATGTAGAAAACTGTTACCATATGTTGAACATTTTAAGATGCTTGTGATATCATCCTATATGAACATGTTCAAAATGGATTCCAGATACTGTATTACGCAGCTTAGTCCAATGTTTGCTGTGGAAGTATATTTGTGTTCACGTACTGGATTGTTATTATTTTAATAGTTATTTAAACTATCTTTTCTTAGACAAAAAAGGCATGAACCATCAGGGCAGCACAGTTCTGGGCAATGCTTAAGTCAATACAATTTTGTTGTCATACTATATAGTTCACTTTTTTTTTTTAACCAGGATGTTTGTAATCCATTAAAGTAATCTGCCACAAGTGAAGTCTGCAAGGACTTCCTCCCTTCCTTTTTAAGACTGAACTGCAGACAAAAATGTACTGAACTGTTTTACTGGGGTATTTTTGGAAGTTGTAATCATTTTTATATCATGTTATATATGTATTTAATTTTTGGTTTTATAGTATTTTCTATTTAACTGATTAGAGATTTTACTATATTAAGATGTGTATAAGTATTATTAAATAAGTAAAATAAAAGTAAGCAAGTCTTCATTAACATCCTGCCATTGCTCGCTCTCTCTCTCTCACACACACACACACACACACACACACGGTTAAAGTATTGAATATACAGCTTCATTGCATGTAACAGGCCTGGTGGAAGTCAAGTCACCCTGGAGTTGGATGACAAGTTGGGAATGGATTTAGCCTAAAGCCCCAGAACAATCCTGTGAAATAGGTTAGAGTTAGATAAAGTGATTTGCTTAAGACCATTCAGTGAGCTTCATAGCTGAGCTGGGTTTTGAAACTGAGCTTCACAAGTCCAAATACAATACTCTAGTTATTGCATCCTTCTGGTTCTCATCTCCGCTTTTAAGCCATCTACTTTCTGCATTCCTCGTTTGATTAGAATAGTGTGTGCATAGTGGTTTTATATGTATTTTACTACCACAAAATTAAATAAACATTATGTGGCTATGATTTTTCCACTCCCATTTTACAGAAATTCTATTTTGCATTAGTACTTCTATTTACAAAACAAAACAAGACTATATGCAGGTGTCTTCTAGTGATTGTCCTTACTAAAAATAGTTGTACCATCTGTTAATACCTCCCCCCCCCCCTTTCCTTTTGGATCTGTAAGCTATTTTGGCAGTGCTTTTACTACCCCGCGAAACAATGTGGACAGCTAGTGATATTATACAAATAAACTGATCTAGTTAAAGGCTACTCTTCAAGGGAGATATCAATAGAAAACATCTGGATATCCCTGCTTTGTCCTTTCAAAGACTGTGAGTGCCCCTAACTGTTAGGAATGAGAAAGTATATATGTGTGTATATGTACAATTTGCATATAAATGTGTATTTAAAGAATAATTCCCACCTTAGACAAAAAGAAAACATAGCTTCTTGAATTGCAAACAAAAACTCATTAATCTCATTGTAAATCTTACCTCGCTAATAAGCCAGGAGATTTTTGCACCACAATCTCTGTTAGGAGCACCCAGTTTTCTGTGCTCACCATTGTTAACCTGGATTATAATTGCTACCACACACACACACACACACGTACGTACTGAACTGGCTATGTGGCTTAATGGATAACATTACAAACCTTTAGTAGTTGTTTCCAGCTATGCACCCCTAAAGCCACTTCACACTTTTTCCACTGTTGTAGCGCTGTTGCTGTCGAAATGTAGTCCTTACATGGTATTGTTAAGAGGACGTTTTTCCTCAACATAAAGATTGTGACAAAATATAAGGAAGAGGTAGTGTAATAAGTATGTTGGGCCTACACTGTCCAAGTTTAACTCACCCTGCATGCCATTTGAAAGTGGTTTGTACACAGTGCAAAGTGAAGAGGTCACCATTTATCAAGCCTTTGGTTTAGCTTGATAGTTAAAGGTGCTTAGTTAATTGGCATTTATGGACTCTTGATGTTCCCAGAATGCAAGCCATACCTGTCTGTCAGGATGGGGACTAAAATAATTTTGCACCTTGCATCTGGCCAGAGAGGAAAAAGATGAGTCTGCAGTACACTGGCAACAAATAGTTGAGGAGCATCATGAGTGTGAGCAGTTGCTTTTGTGGAATCAAGGACATTTTAAAACTCCCTGTTTACGGTCCTGTTCCCTCCTTACTCTGACTATTTGTAAGCAAAAGTACCAGCATTTTTATTTCATAAGGAAACTGACATTGTAGATCTGCCCTGGAACATCCATTCATTTAGGGAAGTGGGAAGCACAACATGGGTAGGATTGCAGCTTCCTTGTCTAGAAAAGCATGTTTTAGTTTAACACCATTGCTTTCATGAAGTTTCTTGCTTCACCTTCTCTTTCCATTACTGAAAGGCAACTGAAGCTGAGAATGAGGCTTGATGGAGGAGAATGAAGAGGCCTGTCTGTTGCCAGACAAGTGCTGGGATTGCACAATACCTTCTACCTGCCAGCCAGTTCAAGCACAAAATGTCTTCATCAAAATACATTTGCTTGCTCCCGCACAGGCCACTAGAGCCCACTGAACAGGTCTACAGAGCAGTTTGATCTTTCTGTTTTCTTCAGTTTTGTCTCTTCCCTTTCCTCCCTTGCTCACTACTCAGAGGTGGCAAGAGGAGCTGTTGTGAGATGGTGAGATGAGTGGTTTTCACTGGTGGTTCTTAAAGAAAAGCACTGGTCTCCAGGTTAGGTGATGACAATACTATTTTAAATGTAGAAAATATCATATTTCTTCCATTCCTCAATGAATGCTCTCAACAAAGCCTACTGTTTATACTACATGTTTCAGTACTGTGTTTTAGTGGTAAGTGCTAGTTTCTTCATTGCTAATAAATTAACGTAGCAGATTCTCTGACTGTTCATCCTGAACAATTAATGTTGACCTTAAATTTACCAATCTACCAAAAAGAAACTGTCAGACATTTTGATTTGAAGATAAATTGTAGTAGTAGCTTGGTTAATTGTAATATAAACAGGGTATCTGAATTGAATCTGTATATTAATGTCATTAAGCATAATATGCTTATGATTTCAGTAGCATGCTTTCAGATCGGTGCTGTTTGCCATCGAGGAGGCAGGGCTGGATTGAGACCATGATGGACCCTGGGACTAGCCATCTGTAGCAAACCCCCTACTCTGCCCCCGGCACCGAACTCACACACGATATTTACGTGTGCATGCGCACACACTTAGTCAACAATGTATAAAAATAATGCAAAAATATTTGCTACACGTTTCAGTGGAAATTGTCTGGAAGCAAAAGACTAATATCTCTTCCACGGTAGGGAACTCGAATACAAAGACAAGCTCCTTCTTTTACAGCATACAGCACACAGGAGCAGAAAACTTAAACACACATTGAATCTCTCTCTCTCACACACACACACAAACACAGACTCAGAAAGAGACGCAGAGTTCCGCAATGCCTCATTCAGACACAATAGCCAAACGGGACTGACACACATGCAACATTTTGCTGCCTGAGGACCAGCAAATGGCTTCCATTTCTCACTGGATGACCTTGGACCTGTCACTTCCCCTCAGCCTCACAGGATTGTTGTGAGAATAAAAACAGGGTGATATTTAGCTCCTGGATGAAAGGCAGAACATTAATGTAATAAAATGAAGTAAATAATGTGATACAAGAAAAACATAGTTGTCTTACACTATGTTCGTAATGAGCCTCCCTAGCTTGTAAAATGGCTACTATTCTATGATTCTGTGGCCAACTGCGCACTGCATGCTGCCTATGTGCACTCATTTTCATGCATGTGCACTAGAGACAAGATGCATCCAGTACCCCACTTGGAAATTTATATTACAGAACTCCTGGGGAGGGATCCTGAAGACTGACACCAACTCTTTTAACTCATATTAAACATTTTAAAAAGCGAAGAACATCTTGCTTCTCATTTGCCCCACCCACATGCCTCTACCTTCTGCATGAACATCAGGTCAAAGAACCTTCATTAACAACAAAACCTGCAAAGAGTCTTGTGGCAACCTGAAGACAACAAATTTATCCTGGCATAAGCTTTCGTGGACTGTAGCCCACTTGGTCAGGTGCATGGAATATTATGGGGAGTTAGGTCAGAAGGAAATTGAATGCAGAAAGTATTTAATGAAGGAAATGAAAGGAAGTATCCTTCTCATTAAATACTTCACACACACACACACACACACACACCCCTCTCTAAAAATACACAACCTTTTAAAAGAGTAGATAACAACTCTGGGCTATACTGCAGTGCTGTCATACACTGTCCTCCTTCTCAGTAATATGGACATAACAGCCATGGACTACTTTGCAGTGCTGACGTAACCCATACTCAGCCACAGTGCTCTGTCACACGCAATAATGGTATAATGGCAAACTTCATTTACATTGGGCAGGGTTTTTTTTAATGGTTACAAATACAATTGAAAAAGTGATTATTAACATTTTGCATGAAATAACGCCTGAGCTAAAAAGAACATGAACTCCTATCATTCCTGCTGTCCCTTGTTTGGGGCTGGATATGCTACTGCCCAGTTACAGCCACTCTAAAATTCTGGATTTCTCAGTTGTTTTTCTATGGGTGGTAATCACTATTCCACAAGTAGACCAGGCAAATAAAAAGGGTGGGGTGGGGGGTTTAAAAATGAACCAGGATATCCTTTCTGCAGACAAGTCTTCACTGTATGCTTATCTCTGTGGTCAAAGGTTGATCATAGCTGCAACTTCACTCATTGGCTAAACACACTGCAATGTGGTAGCAGGCCCATTTCTTACAAAACAGTTGGAATGTGCCTGAACAGTTTTGCCTCATGACTTGGGTTCTACAAGAGCTAGAGGCTTGCTCTTTTTTATTTTAAAGCTGGGAATCTAGGCTAGCTAGCAGACCCCCTCCGATGTTGGCTCAGAGGCTGTAGCCACCTTAGCCCTGTGGTTAATCCAGCTATGCAAGTTGAGCCAGGAAAAGTTTAATCTATTAGTCATGACTGCTGATTATATAAAAGTACTTCTAAACATGCAGATGAACAGGGTTAATGAGGCCAATGTGGGCTTCGTAGCAGAACAAGGTTTGTATTTCCAACTCAAGTCTAGGGAGGATGGCAAAAATGCAGAGTCAGCATCTTTCAACACAGGCGAGGGGAAGAAGGAGGGGAAGAGGCGGAGTGCAGCAGGCTGGCCTTTTAGCTGTTTAGTGAAAGGTTACAAAAGTGTGAGACACTTAAAAATGGGGGTGGGGAATTAGGGGGAGAGGAAGCTCCCTGGTCTTAGCAGTCCTTGAGCAATTCACCAGGGGAGTCTGCTGAAAGGAATAATAAGACAAGTTAACAGAAATGGTACCAGATGTGGCTGCAATGCCAACAATCAGCTGAAAATGTAAACATACATAAAGATTCAGTAATAAAGTTGTTACAGCTGTAATGCTTGCAATCATAAGAAAAAATAAGAGGTTTTTCATTTAGCTAGAAATAAACCAAAATCTGTCTCGTGGGAATCTTGGCCTTTTCCCCTTTGCATGTAATACTCCATGCAAATTAAACAATTTATTACTGTTAACAGCAAAAACAAATAAAACACACATACAAAAGCGACTGTTGTCATAGCTGTTCACATATGATAAATTTGCTTATTTTTCAAGAGTGCTGTGTTTCAGTATGTGAAACATATAAAGTATGTGAAACATATAAACAACCATGTGTTCAACAGCACTTATATTTAGGCTATTTTGTTACATCAAAATTGCCAGTATAACATTTTGATCTGCCATGTTGCCTAAACATGGTATTCTCCCTAATTACCACTTGAAAGGCCAGTTCTTCATGGACAACTCTGCCTCTAAGAAACAACTTTGCATTTCTGCCTGCTAATGCAACAAAGAATTAAAATGGAACTTTTGGACAGGTTGTTTGTGTTTACCTTTATTTTCATTATATATCTGGAAAGTTCAGAGAGGAAATATGGAAAGGAATCCATTCAAGGGAAGTTGTAGTGATGGGGCCATGAGTGAGGTAGGGATGATTGGGATTTCAGCACTTGTCCCCTGTTTTCCTGTATGCCTAAGTCCTTTTCAGTTTGATTCCATCTAGAACACTGTAAGAAGTTGGAGCAGGCAAATCTCTCTCCCCCACCCCTGCCATCTCCTGTGCTGGGAGATATCCCTCATGGAGCATTTTCAAGACTTGTTTTGGCCAGCCCTCTCAACTTCTTTTTAGAACCTCTAGGACTTCCATGGAATCTGTTAGTGCTGTTTTTAAAATTGTTATTTATTTATATTAAACATTTTTTCCTGCTTTCCACCTCCTTATGGAGACGCTCCAAGTGGCTTATAGAATCCAACAACAATCCAAATTAAAATGATGATGATCCACATTAGTAAAATCATAACATAAATACAAAACAGTAAGTACAAACAGCATTAAATCAATTATACAGCTATTCAGGAAATGATTCTTAACAGCAACAGAGTTAAAAGCCTGCTGAAAGGGAAGCTACTTCAAGCGGTGGTGGAGCACCAGTAGAGACAAAGATAATCTGCTACTAAACAGTGTTAGTAGTAGTATTACTAAGGCACAACAATAGTGGGCTAGATCCAGACCCAGTCATACCTCAAGTAGATCCATTACAGTCAAAAGGGTGGTTTACACAACCAAATAAGCTGCTGTGGATTCCTTACAGCCACCTGTGCAACAGCCCACTGTAGCTTATTTAAGCCATGGTGGGCTTTGGTGTGGGTGGCCATTTTGAATTTTCAAGCTGCCGCATGTCATGTAATCTGAACCCGGGCAGCAGGGATTGTGTGAGGGTTAAACAACCCTTGCATAACCCATGGCCTGTTCTAGGGTTATATGAGGGCTGTTTAACCCTTGCACAACCCCTGCCCCCCAGGTTTAGGCAACACGACAAGCTGCGACCATGGCTTGAATATTCAAAAACTGCCCAGCATGTGGTGGGCTGCAGTGATTGTGTGAACCAGGTCAATAAGACTTTAGTCATGGCTAACTGAAGTCCCATTGACTGCAATAGGTCTATTCAAAGTATGACTAAATATGAATTCAACTCAGTAGCAGGATATTATACAAAGTGCTGCACATAGAACGCATAAACGTACAGTCTGTTAAAGGCTTCATCAACTTGGAACCCTCCTGATATGTTGGATTACAACTCCTGGCATCCCCCAGCCAGCCCTGGGAACCAGGTTGGGGAGGGCTGGTCTATTAGAATCCAACTGCTGAGATTGTTCACTTCAGGCAAAAGTACTCTAAATTCTCACATACTTCAGAAGCAAAACATAAAATAAAATGAATCATTTAACTAGCATGATTGGGACGCTTAATGTGGCAGGGGGTAAGGGAAGAGTGTGTTTGGCAAATGAACGCGTTGTTAAATCAAGTAGAGAGTCACTTTTTCTTCAGCGTGTTATGTTCTCTCAAGAGCTATAACTTCATAAATAAACATTTCTACCAATCTTGGTACACAACAGAGGAGCTCTTTATGAGGTGAGTAGAGCTGGAGGTTGTATCCCCGCAAGTGCAACGGAAGTATCACTTTAAATGGTGGCAGCAAGCCCACAGCAGACTGGAGAAAATGAGGGTTATTAAATAAAAGGCAACTTCCTTACAGTACCAACCCAGAAGGCCGACTTTGGAGTTACTCTTTTTCAGATAACAAGATAATGTCTGTGAATGGTCCCTGCTTCCATATGCTAAAACATTTGGGGAGTATGATGACGATGATATCCCATAAACCACTGAATTGCAAGCCATAAAATCTGTATTCAAACTTAGAAATCTCTTAGGAATCACCTCCTATCTGAGAAAGTAATGGATGGTTGCGCAGAAAAAATTGTTCGTATCTTCTCAGAGCACTTTCTACATGACAGATACTGTGCTGTGTGCGTCCCATTTTCATGCTTCACCATCCCTTTCACAATTCCTCTCCTGGTATGGGGAGAGTTTGCACATCCCTCCTTGAAGGACATGGAGAGATACAAAAGTTCTATTTCAGATAACAGCGGAACAGTGCAGAAGCAAGATTCCTCTGCCCCCTGTCATAGATTAAGAGATTCTTGAGTTTCATTAAATGCAGTAGAAAGGTGATCAATTTTTACAAGGGAATGTCAGGCCCAGTAATATATGATTTTTCAGGAACATTAGCTAGCAATTTGTTACACTGAACGCCCTTCCCCCGCCCCAGACGACACCTTGACTAGTTTAGAACTTCCTAGTATTGGATTGCAAATAAAAGTTTTCAGCCTGGTTTATCGTGTCTAAGGGCACAATCCTATGCATGGTTAGACAGAAAAAGTACTCCAACTCTCCACATTCCCCAGCCAGCACGGCTGTATGATGGGAATTGTAGGATTTCTTTCTGTCTAAACATGCATCGGATTGTACCCTAAAAGGGTCTTTTAAAATTGCTTGGGAGTAGGAGGGATACTGCTTCTTTTAAAACATACTTTTTAACATTTCTCATACATTACTCTAAAATCATGTGTTACTATCATTCAGTGTAACTGAAGGGGTTGATTTGGTAATTTAAAATCAAATGTGGGTGTTCTGGGAAGAATTACGATGTTTTTCTCAGGCAGGAATAAATAGTGTGTAATTTTGTAATCTGAGCTAGCCCTTCCTCTGCCCAAGTCCCCAAACTTTACAGGCCCCAGTGCCAAAATCCACACCCCTTTAGTATATGTAAGATTAACAGCCAGTGTGGCATGCGATTAGTTTGAGAGAACATTGAGAGAACAAAAAGTAAGGTAAACCTGCTATTGTAGTATTGAACAATGTGGTGCCTGGTTCTGTGATTCCAACCTTATTTGAATTGAATCACCACAACAGAGAATCTTATCTAGATGAATCCAGTTATGCTACAGTGAGTCCATCTTATATGGACATACTGAGGAAGCAACAAAATGCTAAGCAATAGTGGACAGTCTTTTTCTTCGGGGCTACCTGGAGCACTTTTTTTATTTTAAAAAGTTAATATTGGCAGCAAAGCATCGCTTAGCAGTACGTAAGATGTTACAATCTTGGCACAGCTGAATAAGAGATATTTTAATGAAATAGTTCACCTGTGCTCACATTCTTTTTCCCCTGGATGTCACTGTTGCTCCATGTAAACGCAGGGGAAACAACATTCATCTGCCTAGACTATGAATCTCTCCTGTGCATGCTTCCCTCTCTTTCTCATGCCTATCTAAAACATGACCAACACTTAATTCTAAACTCCTTTTCAGTAGTTCTTCAGCAATTTCAGGAGCTCAAGCACGTGGGACAACAGGGCGTTTTAAGGCTGTGTTTTGTTCTAGAGGAACCAAGAACATGCAGTGTGTACAACACAGAATACATTTTTATGTAGTTCTTATTAACACTCCAACTCACCTAACCTTTGTATGCAACCCATCAAGGGGGAAGAATGACATGGAGATATACTTTGAGATTTCAGAATACATCCACTCTAACTTTCATGGCAGTATTGCTTGACTGGAATGAAAGGAGGAATTTCACTTCTGAGATCGTGTATACTTTCAACTCTAAAATATTACCTATTGGAAGCTGATGGTAGTGCAGGACCCGATGCATTGTTGTCTGAGAGAGTTTTTGGGGGTTTTTTTAATACCAGAGGCTGCAGCCAGTTTATGACCTTCAGGAAATAACAGTCAGTTATTTCAGGAAATAACAGTCAGTTTTCACTTGTGTGACTTGTGTGACTGTGCTTTATTGCTCCCATTTTGGATAGCTCTATGCATCAGTTAACATCCCAGAGAACCATGTGTTGTGCTGCTGTTAGCTGGATTAGTGACATGCAAAAGTTGAGTTGCAAGCTTGTTTTAGTCTGATGCCAGCCAGTAGGCGTATAGCTCTACAGAGAGCCTACTGGTATAATGAAATAATTACAGAATCTAAGGCTGTTATCCAATTACTTTGACATTTAGCTGTTCTTTGCAGCTAATGGGATTAAGTTCATAATAAAGAGTTTAAATGTAGAATAAGAGCTGGGCATAACAAAGTAAGATTTAAACATGCAATCTGGTAAAGTTTATAGGAGGAGTTTATAGGACACCACAGGAGTTTCACCATTGTGACACTCCGGAGATAATGCAAATCAGTGGGATTTGGTTCTTAACAGCCGAGAAAACTTCCCTTTGTCTGTAATTCTGTGCATCATTCATTCTTAAGAAATGTCAGTGTTTTGTTACTGTGGTTTAGTTCATAGTAAAATGTTTTGACTACTCGATACCAGCTCAGTGTACAGGGGAATCAGCTGCTCAGCTGACATGTAGCTGTATTCAGATTGGCTCACTTAATATGGGGAGCGGGGGTGGGGATTTCAGCACCTGGCAGCGTATCAGCTCAGCTATATCTTTCTCCACAAATACATTTCTATACCATTTTGTGCAATTTACAAAAACATTGCAAACAAAGCCAAACAATCTTTTCTCTCTCCAAAGTGGTTCTGTTAAGGACATGATATAAAATATTCTTAACATTTCCTTTTATGTAGGAATAAAAGGGCTCACTTGGATAACCAGTACTCTGATTACTATTGGCCAGGTTGCCACAAATTTTGCATTTAGCATAGCGATGGGAAAATTTGACAGGGGAGTTTTTCCCAGCATGGAGATAGCATTTGGGGGGAAACTTCACCCCGTGTATTTATGTCTCATACCAGTTGCTAAGGGCACAGGAACCCTGTCAAAAAGCAAGATCGCAACCTCAATGACTGGTTACATGATCAGTTAATTTATCTGTTGCTATGTGTAATTATGCATATTCTTTTTACTGCCAGTAGACTTCTGTCATAGAGATTCGTTTCACAGTATGGGGATGTTTAGCATTTTGTCCATTAGCTGAAATACTTGAGGCTTTATTTGAGCTGCTGCTCATCAAGGCTCAGCCTTAGAATATGTAAAGCAATTATATAAAGGGCATTTATAGAAGGCCTTTCTCTCATCCCTGAGTAACCACAATTATCCCTCATACAACTTTGAATTAGGGGTAAGGAATTCCAGGTCAGAGCGCATGACTTTCAGACGGGCTTAAACACCAGTAACGTTCTTTTACAAATGAATCATTGCAGACACAGAATTAACTCAAACGCTGATTGGCACCAGAGGCTTGATTCTACCACAAAGACAAGCTTCTGGGGAAGCGTGTAGCCTTCCTTATAAAGCTGTTTATATAATCCAGAGATTTATCCCCACATGTTGTACCCAGAAACAGCCAGGGATGCTCATGAGCAGATGGTGGAAATGGTTGAACCACTAACCTTAGCCAGCTAGAGTATACTTTAGAACAGCCAATGGCCATGCTGGCTGGGAATTATGGGAATTGCTGTTCAACACATCTGGAAGGTGCCACGTTGGGGAAGGCTGATTTAGACAGATTGTTGAATCAGATTGAACAAGTCAGATAATGATGATACTGGAGTTCCAAATTCCCAGTTGTTAAGAATCTTCACATTACTAACATATCTGTAGTAAAGCCTGCTATTGAGGAAAAGCAATTTTCAGTTACAACTGAAGATACAAAAGTATCTCTGGTATTCAAAGAAATTATCATAATACCCTGATGAAGATCTGCCATCTGTAAAGTAAGGAGGTCTTTTTGTTTACTCAAGCAACTGCCATGTGTAAATATGTAATGCCTCTTAAGGTTGAGGCAGTATGTCAGCTGCTTTTCCACAATTCTAGAATACTTTAGTGTGTGTTTTAATCTTTCCTTTTTTTGGTCACACAATTCACCTTCATTTAGTGTGTGTGTGTGTGTGTGTGTGTGTTTGTGTGTGTGTATATATTACAGCTCTCTTCTGAATTGTTTCCTAGGACCAGCTGTTGAGTTTTTGTATATATATTTTTTCAGACCCCAGTTTTATTCAGTAAATATTTCTCAAAGCTAGTTCATGCACACTTGATTTCTTATCCCTTCATGACATGCAACCAACTTGAAAAGCATTATGGGGGTGAGGTGAGCTGAAATGGAAGGTGCAATGGTAATATTTAATCTGAAATGGCTCATATGCAAGTCACCACTAGATGCTGCAGTCACCAAGTGATGAACTTGCCTGGGTCAATGTAGTAACCAGAAGATAGTAGCAGCTTTCGTTTTGTTTACATTTTTTAGTTTGCCAATTACCAACTTTATAGTTTGTCTTTTGTGTGAATCCTTACATTACATGAGTATTCAGTGAATCTCTCTCATGCATCTTTCCAAAGTTACCAACCATCTTATGTAGTGGACATTTTGTCTACTTAGGTCCTTTCTGTATGATCAACCAAAGCGCACCCAAATTTCATTTCATCCACTTTGCAAGAACTTGCACAAGTGACATTACAGCACCAATGGCATGCTGTTGTGTCCCCGTGTAATGGCAGGGCTGTGGGGAGCGGGGAGCATATTTTGATTTGTTTTGGTCTTCCTTTGCTGGTGTCTCATTGTCCTGGAGTTTGTAGTTGTTCCCAGCTGCACGCTGGATTCCAGTGCAATGCTGCATTTCTTTTCACGGGATCTCTGCCATGGCTGTGATGGCATTGTCTTACGATTACTGGATGCTGCGTCAATCTTTTGTATTTCACAACATGTATTAGACTATTCCGTTTGATCGTCATAGAATACATTAAATCACTACATGCTAATTAAATGTTAATAATAATTTAAAAAGTAATTAGAGCTGGAAAATTACATTAACTCATTTAGGAAGAGCATTGGTTAAATGTTCAATCTTTTAATTAAACTAAAAGCTGAAAATTGGCTGCCTCTTGAATTCCTTAAATGAGAGAACATATATATACTAAACCTTATAAATCCTCTTAGCAAATCTTTTTCGTCATTGTGATTTCATGGCAACATTGTATTTCAAGGGGTAAACATAAAAAGCTTGTTAGTACCTCCTTTTATTTCCTTAAAATACAAACAAAAACTTTCCAATCTTAAGAAGAGCATTAAAAATCTTAAACAAATAAGACATAATGTTCCATGTTATCATGTGTTTCATATGGATCTGTACTACCTTGCTGCTGCAATATTATGTCTACCATACACTGAGTGTTTTATAGTTTTAGAGTTATAATTAATGATACACTGTGTTGGTTGCATTTAGCATTGGGAATATCCTCAACTTTAAAGCATTCTTCTGAATAACTCAGGCTAAAGTGCTTGAATGCTAAGTGATTTACCTAAAATTATAGTAAAAGCCATTTAGAGAACTGAGGAAAAAATCATGGTAATTTTTGATATGGTAATTTTTGTCACCATAATTTTCTCACAGTGGACATTTCTTCAGCATGTATGCACCTGAGGTTATGTCTGAGATTTACCATAGCTTTTAGTATGCCCATAATGTGGGGAGGTGTTAGGATGAGTCATTCTTTATACAGAAATCATGGATAAAAGTTCCTTGTGTATAGATTACATCAAAAAAGGACATTAGAATTGGTCCTCAATCAACTGCTTGTAAGAACTTCAGCAATCTTTCATCTAATAATTAATTGTTTTCAGGCAAGTTATGATCAATATTTTTATTTAACGTTTTTAAAGGGTCTTAGCAAACCATTTAACAGTAATCTTCCCAAAACTGTATACTCCCTTCCAATCTTCCTACTAGCCTTCTTCATGTTGCCCCTCTTTCTATTGCAATTCACCACATCCCTTCCCTCACCTAATTATATAGACAGATATGAGGGGGGACACACACAAAAAAGGTAAATAGCAAGCAAGCAAAGAAGAAATAAAGAAGGGGGGCAACTATAAGGATTTGAAAATAAAACTCTACTAATTCCTAAGACTTCTCATCTCATTCATTAGATGTAGCACATTCCCCATATTACATTTCATCCTTTCTCACATGCATTAATACAGATGAATGATACAAGAGACTTGTAAAAATATAAGATAAAACAAATCTAAAAGCCCCTTCAAATAAGTGATTAATGGTATTGTCAGAGGAGCACATTTAAACATCTTAATATAATGGGTTTTTAAAAACTGTTTTTTGGTGTTACTTCCTGTCTGAATAACACATTGTGTTTGTAAGGGTGACGGTCTTCCATTTTAACCCTCTTGTGCCATTTGTTTTGATAGTATCAAATCTGCTATAGGGGTCCAATGGACCCCTTTAAAGGTAGTAATAAAGGTATGTTTGATTTCAAAGTGACTCCAATTTAGTGTCACATTCCAAAAACATAACACAAAAACTATTTGGGTACATTGGATCCCACAGTGTTAAGCCCTGGAGGAAAAGAGGAAAAGTCAGAAGAGAATGCAAATCGAAACAAAAAATTTATAGGTAAAATACTGGGCTCAACATTTTCCCTACCCCATTTTAAGAAGTTGCTAGGATTGTAATGAACTCCAGTTAGTTTTAGGTGTTTTGGTAGTTTCACTTTTTCATTCATTTCCATAGGAGCAAATTAGACCCTAGATAACTTAGTAAATCAAACATAATTTTTAAAAAATGAAATGCGGGGAGATGAAACTCAACAGGATAACTGTTGAGGTGCATATGGAATATGAAGTGGTTCAGGTTTGCTAAGAAAGTTTTACAAATATTTCAAACTGCTGATTGGGTCCATGGCAACTCAAAGGGCTTCAGAGAGTGAAGTTATTCTTGAATTGTAGCAAAAGCAGTCTCTAGCAATCTGAGTCAATTCTCTTTTAATGCTTTCAGTCTGGATGGCTTTGCAATGTAACTGAATGGTTCATTATTACCTTATAACTAAAATCCGAAATATCTAATTAGAGAAAATTATCAAAAATGTCACAGAATCCTTTCCAAACTCATGCATATTTGTTCTTGGATTCAATACTAACTTTTAGCAATTGTGTGCAATGGTCATGATCTTTCTTTGTAACCAAACAGTTGAGTTACTTAAATCAAAGACAGCAGGTCAGGGTTTAGCAATTCATTAGCTTGGGTTTGCTACTGAGTAGATCCCTTGATGCCCTTTGTATGCGCTCAGCTGGCTATATATTTAAATATCCTGGATACTTAGATGCATGGTGTTATTTATTTTGCATCCTACCACTGAAGCACAAAAGTACAGAAATGAAAAGGTTTGTAAACAGGCTTTAAAAAAAAAAACCCTCCACTGAGCGAAGTAGAACCTTAATCCTATGAAATTTTGCCTCTCTGTATAGGGCTTATTATTTCTTCATAGGGTATTTGTATCTCACACAGGTGCTGTGGGAGACGAAGACCAAAAGTTATATTGGAATAACTTGCATATATTTCCAAGTAAATATGTACTGGACATTACTGACAGATGCACAGGAAGAGAGATTTCTTGCAATAGCTTTATCACATGAAAACTCTTCTAGGGTTGTAAGCTCAATGAAGCATTTTTTAAGGTAAATGATTGCATTGTGTAACGTGTTTCCGGTCTATCAAAAGTTTGTCTTAGGGTGCAATCCTATGGACGTTTACACAGAAAAAAAGTCATACATCTCTCAGCATGCCCCAGCCAGCATGGCTAGTTAGGGCATGCTGGGAGTTATAAGACTTTTTTCTCTCTAAACATCCATTGGATTGCACCTTTAATGATCATGCTGATAGAAACACTGCTGACCTTTTAATATAAAGTATATATGGAAACACTGAGAAATGGTCTTTAAAACTTTGTACTTTGCTGTGGTGGTGTTGCTGTTTCTTTAAGGGATTTGCCTTGAAATGTACCGGCTCTTTTAAATATAGCTTTTCTCACAAAGCTTACATGTGAGGTAGCAAAGAAGACTTTATATGTCTGTGCAAGTGCAGTTTCTAACTTATTTGCTTTCTGGATGCAATATCTGGCTTCCAAGATCTGATGCCTGGAACTGTGACTGAGTATTGGTTGTCTTTCAACCCTGGAACAGGAAAAATTGGTGAATGTAGTAATTAGTTATTGCTTGTATTTGCTTTTCCTCTTTGTAACGTTACATTATTTTTGTGGATAAGAAAAATAATAAAGAAATACTGTCAGAAGACAAAACAGGACTGAAAAAGTAAAGCTTTGTGTCATATGTATCTTGCTAGCAAAAGTCTTTAATAATTGAAATTATCTGTCACAAAGATTCATCCAACATTTCATTATGTATGAAAGAGTCATACATCGTTTACTAATCTTATATAATGTAGAATTTTAACAGACATCTGAACATCCAGAAAATTATAAAGAACAACATGTTTCATATAATTTTTCATTTGATTTTAACCTAGATTATTTATGCAGTCATTCATAAAACAAAAACATAGGTCTTTTCTTACCTTGCATCAATACATTTCCAACTTACTTTTCTGGATAAGGGTGAATGTCAAATTCCTCCCCTCTCAAAATAAATAAGGTACCCATATCTTTTTAGATAGAAAAGTAGATCTGAAGGGTTAAGTGGAAGTATGCATCATTCCTTCCCTGGCAATGGCTAGATGACTCTCCCAGTGGATCCATTATTGAATCACTGCGGGAGCAACCCTTTGGCCCCTAGACAGAATCGGGGGGGAGGGCCATAGGATAGTTCATATTCCTGGATCCGAGGTCAGAGCCAGGAATCCGAGCTCCCCTCCCCTTACAGCCAGCATGGAGAGAACTGCGCAGGCTGCTTCTCCGAGGTTGCAAAGGCAACCTCACAGAGGAGGGAAGGGGGATGTGCCAATCAGTGGAAAGTGGAGAGGAGTGGAGAGGCCAGCATACGCCATACCCCCAGGCCTCCCCAGCCTCCTTCCCTCCTGCTCCACAGAGCCCTAGCTAGATGGACATAAAAGCCCATCTAGCTAAAATGCAGAACAAGAGGAACATGGAGGCGAAGATCACCTGCGGTGCTCCTCCCACTCTGTATTGGATGTCCCTAAGCCTTCCAGTTTGGAGGCTTATGGCCATCTCCATAAGATTGCGCTCTGAATTAGGAGGGACTGGAGTGGAAAGTACCCCATGCCAATGCATAGCATTCAGATACTATGTATTAGGTGAATAGGGCCTTCATAATCAACTGCCAGCACTCCCTGCTACCAGTTCCTCCCTCCCTCCTTCCCAAAGGGCAAAGAAAGGAAAAATTGGCAGGATGGCTGGTTGCCAGTGGGCCTGTTATGAGTCAAGTTCAAACAGTGGTAAAGCTAGGAATAACCTTTGAGTTTGCAAGTGTGAAGAAATCAACATCTCACCACCATCACCTTTCTAGAATTGTTCTGGGAAAAAAGGACATGCCCAGGCAGCTATCAGCACAAAATTTGCCATACATTCAGGGCTGGCTGTCCGCCTTCCCCTCTCCCATGACTCAGCCTTATGTTAAATAAGTATATGAAGGAATCACCTGGAGGAGACACAATCAGTTTTGGCCAGACCATTGACTGGTCAAATTGAATTGGGAACTGCCCAAGCTGTCTCACTGGGAAGAAGAGAAAGTATCCCAACCAAAAAGGTCTTGGCTGGGAGAAAGGGCTAGGCTGGACAACCAAAAACAAACTTCTTCTGACCCAGCCTCTGGGATACCTTCACCAGACTTTGGAGACCTGAGGAGACATCCATTCCTGGAAGCCACAGTAACAACCAAAGGAAATCTCTACTGTAAGGGAGGGCTACTGCTTTGACCCTGCAACCTTCTATCACGGAATGTCACGGACATACCCCGAACATGAACAGAGACATGAGAAGCATAATACTTATCCTATTGACCACCATTCTTCTTGGCCTTAGAGGATCCACCAGAGACTTTATAAGAGAAGAATTGCGTTTCTATTTTTTTCCTTCCTTTTTCCTTTCTGTGATGTAATAGCTGAATTAAAGCCTTGTAATTTTTTTTCCCCAAGACTTTCTTGGCACACTTGATACCATGGAACTCATGGGGACTGGGGACTTTGTAGTGCCTCTGTCACCCCCAGAGACACCCCACCATTTAGCATTTAACAGTATATCGTGCTCTGTTTAGAACATGGTAGTTGCTTAAAGCGCAAAAGAAAAGAGAAGGAAAAACTATGTACTCCTTTCGCATCATCTACATGAAGCAAAACAAAAGTCTTTGCAAAGACATTGAAAATGGTGTAACATGATTTGTGTGCTCTAGCTCAGTATTAACGCTGTGCAGTAACATTTCAAAGCAATGCAGTCTTCACCTCAGCAATGCTGTAAAAAGGAAATGAACATTGAGGCAAATGAAGTGGTTATTGCGAACAGCTAGAATGGAGAAAGCAGATGTACTACAGTTCCTATTAGTATACAGTATATTTCATGGGGAGAAGAACATAATTTGATACTTCAAACTATTATATGCCAATAGCATTTTGGTGCTATGAGGTCTGCTGGAATGATGCCTTTACTCTTGATTGCCTAATCTGTATATGGAATGAAACAAGAAATAAGTAGATAATATTAAGCCAAACTTTGAACTGAAACATTTTAAGAGTATGTCTGGATATTGATGCACAAAAACAGTGTTTATAGCTTAGCTGTCAGAATCAAACGCATTTGCAACAACGAAGATAAAAATACCAAAGAACGATCAGCGAACTTAAAAAGCACTTTCTTCTTAGAGGATATCCTCCACATGTAATTGATTGCAACATCCACCGAGCCACCATCATGTCTAGAGAAAACCTCCTCCATCAAAATGAGGTTTCAAAAAACAACAACGTATTCCATTTGTAGTAGATTTCCATCCAGCATCTCCTATCACCTTGCAATAAGACAGAGCTACCCATTGTTAATACACTCTGAACGTCTTGCTAGAGCTATCAACAAACCTCCTGTTATAACATTTATCCAGCCTCCTAATTTATGCAGACTATTAGTGAGAGTTATGCTTAAGCCACCTATCAGCAATCCTGGATCTCATCCTTGCCACTCCAAATGCTGTATCACCTGCATGTACCTCATGGAGACAACCACTATCAAAAGCACAAGGACGAGATGAACATATCACATCAAACAGAACATCACCTGTAGGTCCTGCAATATAATTTATGTAATTGAATGCAAAAAATGGGATATAGCCAGTACATAGGAAAAATGACTACTGACCTATGCACATGCTTCAGAATCCATGAATTGGCAATCCTGACTAAAACAGTGGAGCAACCAGTTGCAAGCATTTCAGCTCTGAGGGCCATAGCTTGTTTGACTTATCTGTAACAGCTATAGATATGCTAGCAGATCCAACAACATTGACTAAGAGGGAGAACTTCTGGATATACACCCTTGACACATTGGCACCACATGGCCTTAACCCGGAGGACAGTACAAACATTGCTTACCATCTGCATTTGATCTGAACAGCCGATGAAGGCGGAAGCTGAAACATGTTGTTAGTTAAATTGAAATATCTATTTGTTAATCACAAGTGTGTGTGTGTGTGTGTGTTTAAATTGTAAATACATTTCTAATCTGCCCAATAACTACAGTTCTCTGCGCAGATTACAACCACTAGTCCATAAACTTGCTTCATATATTAAGGACACTATAGATTTCCTTATGAAGATTAAAAGACTAAATCAGGAACGTTGATTTAACAATTTTACCATGATACCATCATCATGACCTTCTATATTATTTCTTCATACAACTAATATTCCCCACAAAGATGGCCTCTCTGCTTTAACATACTTAATTACCACCAGATAATGAAAAATGGTTACCCTATTGTATCCTATTGTGCTTGTTTAATGGAAACCATTAATTCTCCACCACGCATAGATTCAGAAAACCATCCAATTTGCTTCAATTGTTAGTTAAAGCAGCACTTAAACAAGATATTTACAACCCAGGATCAAACCAATCTAAATCAGCACATTGCATTACCTGCAGTTACCTCCAAGAAACCACTTCTTTTAGGAGTGCAGTTACTAACAAAATGTATTGCATTAGACAACTGGTTACATGCACTTCAACTAATGTGATTTATGTAACTGAATGTCAAAAAAAAGATGGATGTCATATGCAATATGTAGGGAAAACTACAATGGACCTAAGAGCAAGATTCCATAACCACAAATCTGTAATTCTTACCAAAAACCTAGGGCAAGACACTTAACTCACCTGCACATATTCTCTAAGATTTATAATTGCTTCCAATTAAGCAAACAAACGACACTGACATGCTTGACAAAAAGGAAACATTCTGAATCTACAGAAGTCTCAGTCCAAATGGCCTTAATCTACATGACAATTCATAAACATACCAATCATACCTCTGTTTTTTTCTCCTTAGGAATTTTTATCACCCCACATTCCAAACTGCCACTCTTGGTATCCATTTAGCATCACAGCTACTGATGAGGGTGGAAGCCAAAACATTTAGCTCCAAATATATTTTGAAATTACTGTTAGTCTGTCTGTCTTTAAGAACATAAGAAGAGCTATGCTGGATCAGACCAAGGGTCCATCTAGTCTAGCATTCTGTTCACACAGTGGCCAACCAGCTGTCAACTGGGAACCCACAAGCAGGGCATAACCGCAACAGCACCCTCCCACCCATGTTCCCCAGCAACTGGTGTACATAGGCTCACTGCCTCTGGTACTGGAGATAGCATATAGCCATCGGAACTACTAGCCATTGATATCCTTTTTCTCCAAGAATTTGTCCAACCGCTTTCAGAGAGAGAGAGAGAGAGAGAGAGGAAAGATGGAAAGCATAACAGAGTATTCAAAAATATATTTTAAGGTAAATGTTTTACATTTATCTTAAAATATATTTTTAAAAATACTCTGTTATACATTTTACTTTATGACTGACTGCATCCACAGTGGATCCAGAGCCTCCTTGTTGCTTTGCTGTTGTGCCACTTTACACCCTCCCTCCCTCCCTCCGTGTGTGTGTGTGTGTGTGTGTGTTGTGTATGGTATTAATATTCAAGAAACCTACAGTCTGGTTGCTTTTTAAAGTGTCAGTTAAACTCCTGCAACCTACTAAGCTGTGTGGAATGCAACTATTCTTTATTGAGAATGTTTCATATGAAATTCCAGTTGTCACTCATTTAACCTGTGCTTGTCCTTATCCTTGTGTATTGTTTTCTGACCTTGAGTAAGTGATAGACATTTTATGATCTCGTCAGAACGCTTGAATGCATCCTTGCCTAGAAAGACCTGGATATTACCTCAGCGCGTCCAGAAGATTGCTTGGTACTATGAGGGTGGAAGCAGTTCGCTATTACTTAATGAAAAAAATTCCTCCATAAATCACCTCTTCAATTGGCACCCGCTGAGAAACAGCAGGAGCTTTAAGTGTTGCCAGTCCTCTAATAGATTTGTAGAGCCTGATTAGCTTACTATACTCTTTATTGGCCGCCTCTTAATTATACAATGTTCTTAAAGCAATAAACATACTGCTTTGACTAAAGATAAAAAAGAGGGTGAGTTTTTTTCTGAACAAACTGAAACTAAATCCTGACATGATGGAAGTACTGTCGGTGAACAGTTTGTCTGCCCAGGGGCGTGTTCAACCTTTCCAGGATGGGGTTGCAGTCCACCGAAAGAATCAAATTGGCAGTTTGGGCATGCACTGGAGACCCAAGTGGCTTCAAGGGCACAGAGTGCCTTTTCCATCAGTTAAGATCGGTGCAGTGGTGTGACTCTTTTTGGACACGGATGGCTTGGCCATAGTTATACATCCTCTGGCAACCTCCAATTCAGATAACTGTAACATATCTGTTACATACGTTACATATTTTGCTGAAAATACATTCCATGGTGTTGAAGACTATGTTCCACGGTGCTGAGTCTCCAGTTAGTTCTGAAGAGCCAGTGTGTTGTAGTGGTTAGAGTGTTGGCCTGGGACTCGGGAGATCCAGGTTCTAGTCTGCACTCAACCATAAAGCTCACTGGATAACTTTGGGCCAATCACTGACTCTCAGCCTAACCTACCTCACAGGGTTGTTGTGAAGATATAATGGAGAGGAGGAAGAGCATGTGCACTGCTTTGGGCTCCTTGGAGGAGAGACAGGATATAAATATAATAAATTATACTAGAAGTATGTCTGAAAGCTAACATGCCCAGAGCACCCTATTTGCTTCAGCAAAGCTTTAATTATTCAGCTCCCATGCTAAAATATGTAAGATGAAAGAGATTTAGCTCTTTAGGATCCTCTTCCCATCTTCTGCAGTTTCACACTTTTAAGGTCATCTAACCCCACATATCAATTTTAAATGTTTAATTTAGTAATTAACTGCAAGGGCAATATATTTATTTTTGTAAGAGAATCCCTTTTCAGGCTCCCCATAATATATGATAACATACCACAAAATAATTGCATCACACTCTAACCTTCTCAGTCAGCACAGGCCAGTAAACTATAGCCTTGGGCCGAAGTATTTTTGCAAGTTTGGAGGAAGGAGCAAGCCCCCCCCCCCCGATTGAATTAAATTTTGGAGGGTGGCTGAATGTTAAGAATTTGGGGGAAGGAGGTCTTGCCTTTCAATATGTGGCGGCTGAGGGTTTTTTTTTTCTTCTGCCTCAGCCTCCTCCAGTGCCACTTCAAGCAGCTGCTTGGCTGTTTTCCTGGGCAGATGTAGCATCATGTCCAGGGGCATTATTGAGGTGGGTGGGGGAGATGGCTTTGCAGCAGTGGAAGCCATGTTCTTCACCCCAAGAAGAAACCCATCCACCCACCCACCCTTGGTTGCCTCATATTAAAATGTAACACTACAACTCCGCCAAAATTCTTGACATTCTCCCACCCTGAAAGTCTTCTTCCCCCGTTTCATGGGGAACAAATGGTTCCATTGTAGTAGAGAATATCTGGCCCAGCTATAATAAAGTGACACACAGCCAAATCTCCAACCTAGTGTCCTCCAGATGTGTTGGACTACAACTCTGATCAGCCATAGCCGGCATAGCCATTGATTAATCTTGTTCTGAAGGCTGATTTTCAATAAAGCACTATGAGAGAATTGTTCTGCTGTGTATAGTACCCCAGCACAGAATCAGATTTATTTATTTATTGTAAAGGTTTATAACCCACCTTTTCGTCAAATGACCCAGAAGGGGCCATTCAGTACCCCAAAATATTACAAAAAAACTACCCAGTGGCCCTTTTTGTTCTGATGGCCCTTTTGGTGACACATGACCTTCCCCTTCCTACTGCAACTGGAGCAGAATGATTTTGGGCCAGGAGGGGGGAAGTAAGCTGCTTGTAGCTGCTAGAGTGGCCATGTATTCCTTTGTGGAGGACAGTCCTCTGTTTGGAGGAGCCCTCTGTCTGAAGGGCTGTCCAGTCTGAGTGCAGTTTAAAGATGAAGAACCATAAGAAGGGACATCAGCAGGGGCCTCAAAGTTGCCCATCCATGGATAGTACCTGGGCAGCAGACTGAGTAGACACACAGGTCACCTGGTCACACGGTTCCCTAACTAAGAGAGCAATATCCCTAGACAGCGTCTTGGGGGACATAGGATACTTTGGATTCCTGGATCCAAGGACAGAGTCCACCCACCTACTTCAGATCCAGGGGTCCAAGCTCCCCACCCCCACTTATGCATACATTGAGGCCTAACCTAGGGTTGTTTTACTGTGATGAGCTTAAGAGTGTCTAGCTTAATGGATTCTCAAAAAGAATCAGATACTTGTTTAACCTTACATACTAAATTGCTGCTTAGCTACCTGCTTTCTGTGACAGCTAAAAGGCTGTGAGCTGTAGAAATGTGGCGCCTCCCTTGATTTAAAGTCAATTCTGTGTTTGTGAACGAAGAGAAGTTTTTGTTTCAAACCGTTATGGCGGACAAGCCTGCCCTTAATGATATCTGCTGATTGCCAGTGCGCAAAGCAAAGCTTGTTGCATAGAAGCATAAACAAAAACTGTCAAGATGATTTACATAGCACTTTGCTTTTGCTAGAATATTAAATTTTTCTACTCTTTAATCATCCTCACTACTAAAAGCATAGTTAACACAAATAAAATATCAAGTTCCAGAGCAGTACAGATGGGACCACTTCTGTAATTATACTTTGTATTTACTTACCTCACTTCCCTTGGGGAATTTTGGATGCCTCTAAGTATTTTAATTTAACCTTACTAATTACTATAATTATATAGAACAACCTGTCATTTTGAAGCAGTTAGGTTGCTACCCAAATATTGTGCCAGACTGAAAGCCAGGAAATGAAAAATGAAACCATCGAAGAGTGCATATCCTATTTTCCGTTACCCATAGTAAATCCTGCTGAATCTTTTGTATTCTGGGTGATACAGCCTGCTGTGTTTGTATAATTTATACAAATCTGTGGGGGGGGGGGGCGGCTATAAGACTGTGTGTGTGAGGTGAGGGGTGGGGTGGGGTGAATCTCCACTAACCCCAGGTCTACTTGTGTACTCATCATAAGACTGGGAAGTGCTATTTTTTCTTTGAATTCTTCTGACGAATTTGTATGAACGTACTGAAGTTATTTATGACTGTGGCATCTTCCTCTGTGGGGATCAAAATTATGTTTTATCCTCAGTGGTGTGTGATGGCTTAAGGTTAAGAGAGATTAGGCCCAAGGCCATGCATGATCTTCACAGCTGAGAGAGAACTGACCGTAGGTTTCTCATAATCAAGCCCAGTACCCAGGCCACAGCACTGCACTGGTTTTCCCAAATACGCCATGATGTTAATCCTGGGACTGATTCTTGCATGGTTGTCGTTGTTGTTGTTGTTGTTGTTGTTTTAAATAACAACCATGGGGGAGACAAATGGTTAAAAACACACACCATGCCCCACTCTGGATATGGATCTGTCCCCTTTTCTAGTGGCTGCAGCTTGACTCAGGAGAAATTGCAGCTGTGATCTGGATTGGGACAATGGTGGTCTTGCTCCGCCCCCCAGTGCTGCAGTCCCAATCTGCAGAGGACCCCCATGTGGCTGCTATTTAATAAAGAAAAAACAAGCAAGCCAGGGCCAGTCACATGGTGAATGTCTTGTTTGTGGCCCTGAGATATGAAGGTCAGGGTTACTAGCTTGGAAGATCAGGGGATTGCTGTGGGTGTAGTGTGACTTGATTTTGGCAAGGTTTTCAGCAAGGTCCTCCACTACATTCTTATTGGCACTCTGGTAAAATGTGGGCTAGACAACATTGCTGTGAGGTTGATGGACCATTCCCAAAGAGTGCTCATCGACGGCTCCTAGTCAGCCTGGAGAAAAGTGGCAAGAGAGGTGCTGCAGGGTTCTGTCCTGGGCCTGGTGTTGTTCTACAGTTTTATAAATGATTTAGACTAAGGAATAGAGGGGATGCTCAGCAAATCTGCAGATGTTTAGCCTGGAGAAGAAACAATTAGGAGGTGATCTGACAGCCATCTTCAAATATTTCAGGGGCTATCACATAGATGATGGAACAAATTTGTTTTTTGTTGCTCCAGAGGGTAGGACTCAAACCAACAGGTTCAAATTACAAGGAAGAGGATTTTGACTAAACATTAGGAAGAATTTCCCGATGGTACAAGCTGTTTGACAGTGGAACAGGCTGCCTCGGAAGGTGGAGGACTTTGAAGTCCTTTCCAACTCTATGATTCTGTTATCCCATTTCATTTGAGAGTCTTACTTATTTATAAGTGGGAAATAACTAATTAATTCATTTAGGGGGAAAGTTAAAGAAGGCCTTATTTGAGGAGTAAAATGGCTGTATCTGCTAGGAGACTTGCATAACAATCCCCCTCTTTCCATTCAGTTTTCTCAGTACTTTTTCTGCCTTATACATAATCAGAATAGAAAGTGAAGCTGGAAATAGAGAATAATTTAAGCATATACCCTGAATTAGCATGTGACTTCCTGCCACATGTTAATTCAGAAGTTTATCCTTGGACAAGAATCCAATGAATTAATTTTCTTTGTCATTTTTTTTCCTTCCTAGTTTTATCATATTTACCAACAACCAGTGGTGTAGTGAAGCCAGGGCTCTAAGGGTAAAGCACTAGGACATTATGATTAGCAGGGACAATAATCTGCCATCCCTCCTCAGACTTGTCTGTTCCCTTTGAGTTTAGCTGCAATCCCCATAGTAGCTGTCAGGAGTGCTTCTGAGCGCAGAGAGTGGGAAAGTAGTTCAGATTCTGAAGAAGAACCACCAGCCATGGGGGAGGTATGTTCCCAGGCTAGTCCAGACATGGCTAGGCAGGCTCCTCAGGTTTCAAAGGTCCAGCTGGAGGAAGGTCCCTCATCACCCCCTCCCCCATGAGAGACAGCGAACAGGGAGAGGCAGTGTTTGGCGAGTCTGAATTAATAAATGCAAGGCGCAGACACAGAGCCAAGAGGGAGATGGCCGGGGCAGATCTTAGAAGATCTGCCCAATTGGCTCTGCATGAACAGCGGCACTTTGAAGCCTCATGAGAGAGAGACCTCCCCCCACCCCTTAAGTTAGGCTAGTGAGCCCACCTTTCTTTCAAACAGTGGGAAGCTTTTGAAGCTACCTTTTGAACCCCCTGAAGGCATTTCCTTGCAGACTGAGAGTCACTGAGAATTTGCTTCTGTATGATCCTTGTGGTAATGGAATTAAAAGCTGTAGATTGAAGCCTCTTGTCTGTGTTTGATTCAGCATTTGAAGATCAGTGGGGGCAAAGGGAATCCTGACAGTAGCTCTGTAGCAATCTTCACTGTGGGCTAGTTTGCATGATTGACACAAGTTCCAGCTGGGTGTTGAATACTTAAATCCTGCCGGGAACGCACCGCAACCCACTGTGGCTTAAATAGTGAGGATTGCTACTGAGCTAATCATAATGTCCCAGTGCTTTGACCCTTAGAGCCCTGGTTCCACTACACCACTGACTTAAGTAAGCCGGGGGGCGGGGAGGCTGTTTGGATCCAGCAAATGGAGTAAATATGTCGTTGTGAACTCTCCCTATTGTAATGCAAAGGATTTTGGGGATGTTTCATCTTGAATGGGCAATTAAAACCCATTAGCTTTACAAAAGACCTGCTCCTGGTAGAGATGAAAACTGCTAGAACTACATCTTAAATTAATGTAAACTGAACTAAGTTGTACCTGTTATAAAGTTACAATAAATAAAAAGTAATTTTTAAAGAACTACCAGAACTGGTTTGGTGGTGTGGACCAATACAATTGCCTGCATTTTTGGACTCCCCTGGTGAGGGCTCTGGGGCTGTCATGATGAGTGCCTACACTTCAAAATTTACCACTGCCAAGCTATATAAAGATATAGCTTGCTTTGCCCTGTAACAGACCATGAGCGTGAAGTAAAAGAATAGGTTATAGAATAGGTCCTGTGCTTTGCTGACCAAAGATTCAGTACTAGTAACACACCAGCAGGCCTATTGCAAATGGAGGGATGTACTAGATGGACCATGGTCTGATCCTGATCCATCAAGACTGTTATTATGTTCTTACATTAAGGGGAAGCTGCAGCCTTTTGCTGTTTGGGGTTGATTCTTGTAAGCACATATGGGGCATGCTCCCATGTAGGGAATAATAAAGATTTAGGCTGCAGTCCTATGCACTGTTACCTGGGAGTCCCATAATTATAGTGGTACTTACTTCTGAGTGAACATAGCACTGTGCTATCAGGAAAGAAAAGTAGCTAGACAGAGATTAGATTGAGAGGGCAGATTACAGTGGAGGAATCTCATAGGAATGGTGCAGCTTCTGTAGACCACTCCCTGGGACCTCCCAGGTGGTCACTTGTCCAGGGCTTTGATGGCTGGGAAAAGGTGGAATCTTTGAGGGTTCCTCCTCTCATCTCCATGTGCGATGCAAATGTTGGGGAGTGGACGCTGTTGCTGATTTTAGCAGGCTGCTTCTGAATAATTAGAGTAAGGAGCACATTGGTGGTATTTTCATTCAGATGAGGTGGCTTATTTGTAGTGTGATTCCTTCAATAAAGATTCTGGCCTTAGTTCAATTGAGTTGTCATGGCAAATAAATATTTATGGCCTGCTGCCTATCATGTGAACCCATTTAGCAATTAAAGTTGTTTGTTATCAGGCACCATTTGAAGGTTGCCGTTTTGTAAGATACCCGAAGTATGCCGTTAAGTAGCAGCGCGCTTAGCAGTATGCTCAGAAGAAAAGAGAACTCTGAGCCTTTGACAGCAGAGGTGTGGTTTAATTGTTTGACATTTTTCCCTTTGTTTGTAAAGTTTCAGCAGGGGTTACTCAGCTTGTGTCCCTGAACACAGATCTTTCCAAACTGCAAAAAGCTTCCCTGTGGAAAGATGAAAGAAGAAGCTTGTTTGGAGCAGCGCTGTGCTGCCAAAAGAGGTTGTCAGCTGTTAGATCTGCAGCTCCACCTACAGCAGCTAAATTACTGTGCTGACATGATGACAGCTCATCAGGGCTGCTTTCTGGAGAGGACCCAGAGGGGGGTCTGAGATTTGTTCCTAGCTGGACAGCATGGATCACAGCAGTCATAAGTTAATGTTGGCATTATTTATCATGCAGAGTGGTAAACAGGTTTAGGAACATCTTGCTCTACTGCAGTTTGGTGTAGCCAAACAAGACCTTTTCACTCTATGGCCTGCACTATAAAAACAAAATTGATGGAAGGATAGGAAACCAAAAATGTGAGAGGGGCAGTCTTTACAAGAGCTTCTCCCAGTCCTTCGACTACCTCTGCTTGCCAAGAACTTGGGCAGGTGGTAGATGGGAAGCAGCTGAATCAGGCCTGAAAGACCAAATTAGGGGTGAGTCTGTTTGTTTTTACTATGTTTGGTGGGATGTGAATGAGTGATGCCCTTGAAATTCTCTGCCAAGAGCTTATTCCGCTGTTCTATGTGAAATGAAAAACTGAGGTAAATCAATCTCGGTAGATACATTTCTTTTTGTTTAGTCCTCAAATGTATTACAATTTAATATTTTTTTTTAAAAAAAAAACTTTTTCTCATCTCCCTAGAAACCAGGATCAAAAGGCACTGGACAGGGAGCTTCTAATATTTTATTTAAAGTGGACATTTATGATTGGCCATTGACCTTGAGATTCCATTAGAGATAATGAAGGGCAGCATGTGAGGCTTCTTGCACAGCATACAGCAAATGATGCATGCCTCCAGATAATAGAACATTTCCTGTTCCACGCTGTTCAAGGATGGCACAAACAATATTTGCATTAGATGCTTCAACAAAATGAAATGAAACAGCGATGTTATTGCATAAGACCAATTTCTTTTTTTGACCATCAGAAACCAGTGTTGATGGTAGTAGTAGCTGCTATCTAGTTGTCAGTAACTACTGAAGCCGCTCTTTTTAAAATGGTAGATAATTTCCCTTGGTATATAATCATATGCACAGTATTGTCCCCTCAACTCTTGTGAAAAGAGTGGAGAGGTGTTATGTGTCAGGAGCGCTCTGGCGGCTCTCCCAGTAGATTCCAATAGCCAACTCAAGACACAGACGAAAGGATTTCTTTTCAAAGCTTTAATCCTTTTACAACTTAATGACTCTTTCAGATGCTAATCACCAGCGACTAAGCAAGGAACAGCAGGGTGGCCTAAGCTTCAAGTAGTCAGTTGATCCCCATTTGAAAGAGAGTCACTTGAAGACCCAGAACTTATGGGCCAGGGAGAGATCCTCCCTCTTCTGGTCACCAGAAACCAGGGGGGACAGCAAGGACTGATGAAAAACAGGATCGATTTTCATGGATGGGGGGAGAGCCACGCGAAAAGCAACAGGGTTAATCTGGCCCATAATCTGGAAAGGCCCTGTGCGGCGAGGCGCGAGCTTCCTTGCAGGCGAGTGAGAGGGGAGGTATTGGGTGGACAACCAAACCCTTGTAGGCTGTCTTGCTTGCTCAAGGGAGTCCCGTAGGAGGTGGTGTACCGCTCGCAACTCCTCTAAAAAGTCATGGGCCGCTGGCATCAAAGAGGGAGTTAAGGTGGATGGGGAAGCCTTGGGGTGGTAACCAAAATTGGCAAAAAATGGAGTTTGGCAGGTGGAAGCATGGCAGGCATTGTTATAAGCAAATTCTGCGAGAGGCAGCAAGGAAAACCAGTCATCCTGCTGGTAACTGACATAACAGCGCAAACATTGCTCCAGAGTCGCATTGGTATGCTTGGTCTGACCGTCCGTCTGTGGATGGTGGGCGGAGAAAAGACGGAGCGTCACATGGAGAAGCCCAAGTAGCTCCCTCCAGAAATGGGCAGTGAATTGGGCCCCTCTATCCAAAATGAGACCCTTGGGCCATCCGTGAAGCCAGAAAACATGTGCCAAAAACAGCTCTGCTGTCTCCCTGGCTGTGGGATGAAATGGGCCATCTTAGAAAACAAATCCACCACCACCAGAATGGTGGTCTTACCATGTGAGGGAGGCAAGTCAGTGATGAAGTCAAGGGAGAGCAGTTTCCAAGGTGCTGAGAGGGTAGGCAGGGGGTGAAGCAAGCCTGTGGGCTTGCCTGAGGGGGCCTTCGCCCGCTGGCAGGTTGGGCAGGAGGTGACATAGGTCTTGACGTCCCAACACACATGAGGCCACCAAAAATCCCATGTCACTCCATGCAGGGTTTTGGCAAAGCCAAAATGCCCAGCAGTGGGGGAGTCGTGGCACTGATGGAGGACCCTCTCGCGGAGTGGTCTAGAGGGCACATAGACCCGGCCAGAATGGTAATGCAGGCCACCTCGCAAAGAGAAGGGTGTAGAGTGGGGGGGGGGCAGAGGCTAGTCCCAATTCCTCCACCTTTGTGCGAACAAAAGCATCCTGAGCCTGTGCAGAGTGAAGGAGCTCCTCCCAAGAGTGAGGCACCGCAGCTGCCGCCAGGCTCTGTGGGGGAAGAATCAGAGGGGGCGATTCCCCTCACCCCCTAGCTGGAGGTCCGGCTTACGAGAAAGAGCATCTGCTTGTAGGTTGTCGGAGGTCTTCACATGGCAAATCTTAAGGTGGAACCGGGGAAAAAAAAGCGACCACCTAATCTGCCTCTGGTTTAAGGCACAGGCTGTCTGAAGATGTTCCAGGTTGCGATGGTCGGTTCTAACTTCGACCGGGTGCTGTGTCCCCTCCAGCAGATGACGCCAGGTCTCCAAAGCGGACTTGATGGTCAACAGTTCCTTCTCCCAGATGGTATAATTCTTCTCAGACATGTTCAGCTTTCTGGAGTGGTAGGCACAGGGTTGCAAACCACCACCCGCCCGATCTGGCTGAAAAAGCACCACCCCCACTGCAAAGTCAGAGGCATCAATTTGCACTACAAAAGGCTTCCTTGGGTCAGGATGCAACAGGATTGGCTCAGAGCTAAAAAGCTTCTTACGTTCCTCGAAAGTCTGTTGGGCAGATGCCGTCCAATGAAAAGGAGATTTCCTACCCTTAAGGAGGTCTGTGAGAGAAGATGTCAGCCAAGCAAAGCTGGGCAGGAACTTTCTGTAGAAATTAGCAAACCCCAGAAAACGTTGCAAGTCCTTCTTGGTGGATGGAGCCTGCCAGGAGAGTACAGCCTGGACCTTTGCAGGATCCATCCTGATACCGCCAGCTGAGATAATGTAGCCAAGAAAGTCCAAAGAGGTTCGGTCAAACGCATATTTCTCCAGCTTGGCATAAAGATTGTTCTTACAGAGGCGCTGGAGGACGGTGGAGACATGGTGCTGATGGGCTTGGGAGTCCTCAGAAAATATAAGTAAATCATTGAGATACACAATGAGGAAAGTGTCCAAATAGTCTTGGAAGATGGCATTCATAAAACGCGAAAACGTGGGGGGGGGGCGCAGGCGAGCCCAAATGGCATCACTAGGTATTCATACGCTCCATACCTGGTGCCGAAACAGGTTTTCCACTCATCCCCCTCCTGGATGCAAATCAGATTGTAGACGCCAAGCAGGTCCAACTTCGTGAAAATCTTGGCTCGCCCCAGGCACTCCAGCATCTCCGGTATAAGAGGGAGGGGATACTTGTCAGGGACCGAGATCAAATTCAAAATCTGTAATCGTGCACCGGGCAGAGTTCTCCAGATTTCTTGGCCACAAAGATGGTAGGAGTGCAGGCGGAGGAGGAGGAAGGGTGAATAAAGCCACATTTGAGGTTTTTGTCCAAAAACTCTCGCAGAGCTCGAAATTCTGGCTCCGACATCAAATACAGCTGACCAGCGGGGATGGTCGCCCCCGGAATGGCACAGGTTAATGGCACAGTCAAATGGGCGGTGGTGGGGGAGCTGGTCGGCCTCCTTCTTGTCGAAAACATCCCGAAAAGCCGCATACTTCTCTGGGAGGATCACGGCAGCTGAAGAACTGCCAGAAGCAGACAAGGAGCGGGAGGAATGGGTTAAGGCCTGGGCTGGGACTGGTGCCTCGGTCGGGAGGCAATGCTCCTGGCAGTAGGGAGATGAAAACTCCACCTGCTGAAGCTCCCAAGAAATCTGAGGATTATGCTTAAAGAGCCAGGAAACACCCAGCCCAATTGGGTATTGGGGAACCTTGGCCAAGTGAAACTGAATCTGCTCAACGTGGGACTGGGCTCACAGAGTGAGCGGAGCTATAATCCAGGTCACCGCGCCAGAAGAAAGAGGACGCCCATCTATGGTCTCCACTGCCAAGGGGGCAGGAAGAAGCAGGGTAGGAATCTTGTGGAAGAGGGCGAAGGTTTCATCCATGAAACTGGTCGTAGCCCCCGAGTCCACTAAAGCCAGGGCCTCCACCCCACCCCACTGGGAGGAGCGGAGGTGAACATGCAATAGGAGATGGGAAGGTGGGGGGGTTGTGGAAGGCACCCACCGGGTATGGAACCCACCCTCACACTGGAGACCCCCAACAGGCTTGGGGGGCAGCCTAGTCAGGCCTGGGGGCGAGGAGGAGGAGGGGGAGGAAGGAGAGGAGGGGGAGGCAGAGGAGCTGCGGAGGAGGAGAGGAGCACGGCAGGTTTTGGCGAAATGTCCCAGTTTTCCACACCGAAAGCATCGGTCCTCAGCCCGCTGCCGCTCCAGTTCCTCCGGCGGCAGTGGGGCTCAGGTAGCTCCCAGCTGCATCAGGGTCTCCTCCACTCCCACCAAAGAGGCAGGGGGTGGGGGAGGGGGCAGGAAACGGGGGGGATGGAAGGAAGGAAATCTCGGCTCCCAGCGCCCTGCCGGGTCTGCCGGTGGCCCTCCAGCCGACTATCTATCTGGAGGCAGGTCTGGGTGAGGTCCTCCAAAGTAGGCGGGCAAGATCTCGTCATTCAAACCATCCAAAAACTGAGCCACCAGCGCAGCATCATTCCACTGTAAATCCTGCATCAGCAAGTGAAAAGTTGTTGCATAGCTGGAAACTGAGTCCTTGCCCTGCCCGAGGTAGCGAATCTCCCGAGAAGCCGTCTGCGTGTGCAGGGGCTCACCGAAAAATCTGACCATCGCTGTCATGAAACCTTGATAGTTCCCGAGCAGGGGGTCATTAGCGAGAAGAAGTCCCGAAGCCCATTTAGCTGCCACGCCTGAAAGTAGGTTAATGATGAATCCCACACGAACCTGTTCCATCAGGAAATCCTCAGGTCGAAGGCACATGTACAGCTCCGATTGGGCCCGGAAAATCTGAAAAAGTCCTTTCTCCCCAGAAAACTTCTCTGGCAAAGCCACCGGGCACTTGCGGCGGGGGGGAAACGGAGGTGGCGGGGGTTGAACCGCAGCTTGCAGATTCTGTACAGCAGTCGTCAGTTGAGCCACTTGATCACGGAGGATCTGGTTCTCTTGCGCCACAGCTTGCACTGCCGGGTCCCTGGCACCCTCCATTCGGCAGGAGGAGAAGAGAGAGAGAGAGAGAGAGAGAGAAAAGAGGAATGGGGATCAAGCTGTCAGGAGTGCTCTGGCGGCCTCTCCCAGTAGATTCTAATAGCCAACTCAAGACACAGATGAAAGGATTTCTTTTCAAAGCTTTAATCCTTTTACAACTTAATGACTCTTTCAGATGCTAATCACCAGCGAGTAAAGCAAGGAACAGCAGGGTGGCCTAAGCTTCAAGTAGTCAGTTGATCCCCGTTTGAAAGAAAGTCACTTGAAGACCCAGAACTTATGGGCCAGGGAGAGATCCTCCCTCTTTCCCTTGGGTCCATGGGAGGCGGCTGTTGCTTGTGCACCAAACAGGCGCTATGCCTCCTTTCCGTGCCCTCCATCGCTCGTCGCTCTTTGCATCTGCGTCGAGCATCTAAGAAGCCCCCCTCCCGCATTCTCTCACTGCCAGGGTCGCTCTCTATCTCTGGAATGCTGACAGGAGGAATCTCTGCCAGGTGCTGAGTCACTTACCTTTTCGCAGCTTGGCTTCGCAAATAGCGTGCCCTTATTTTCGCAAATAGCGTGCCCTTATTTTCGCCGTAGTCTACGTAAATCTTTACGTAGACTAGACGTGCCAAAATAAGGAACGCAAATGGCGGCGCCCATGGGCCGCCGCCATTTGTGTACGCGCTTTTTTTTTTTTTTTCAATTGTAATTTACAATTTCGGCCGATTTCGGGGGGCCGAATGCGTTGGCGCTCGGCCCCCCGAAGATTCAGGGAGAAATTCTCTGCCATCCCTAGTGCTGAGCCTGGGAGGGATGAGCTGGCCCCTCTCCCACGGATAGCTGTTCCTCCTCCAAATCCGAACTGCTCTGAGGCTCTCTGGGCTCAGTTTCCACCCTGACATCATGTGTACCACAAAGTAAAGGCAATAGATGCAAGGAACAGTTTTGATTGAAAATGATTGACTGGGTTCCAGTGCATTTCAAGCTCCAGCAGCTCTTCAACAAGGAGAATTATTAAAGATTTAGCAGGTAAGACTATCTTGTTATTACTCTATCAGGCCAGGATTGGTGAATTTGAAGCTTAGATTGATCTCAAGGTATTCCTACCAGAGCATCATTTAAGAAGGTTTTTAAAATATATATATGTTTAAAATGGTTGTTAGGGTACCTTTAAGGGTAGAACCCTCTCAAGGTAGTGTACAAGATAAAAACAGTACAAAGCAATGAAAAACAAAGACTATACAATTAAATAGATAATTGTTCAATAAAACTTCTGTAAAACAGGTATCACCTATGAAACCTGCAGCCCACAAACTATGAAAAGGCCAGCAAAAACAGGTGAGTCTTTAGAATCGTCCTGAAGACCTGCAAAGAAGAGGCCGCATGAATCCCTGATGGAAGCCAGTGCCAGTGGTGTTTCGCAAGGGAAAGCCCCTCTCCCTTGTACAAATGAGCCTCGACGCCCTTGGTAGCAGGCAGGTGAGACGGGCCTCTGCTGCTGACCTCAGTGGTATGGCTTAGAGGTGGTCCTTCAGGTAACTTAGGTCCAAACCATTAAGGCTTTTAAAATGGCCCTTTAAATTGGGCTTGGAGACACACTGGCAGCCAGGATGGCTGGCTCAGTATTGGTGTCACATTGGTGGACGGCCCAGGCCCTATTAATCCCCCACCATTTGAAGTTTCCAAACTATCTTCAAGGGCAGCTCCACGTAGAGTGCATTACAGCAGTCTAGCCTGGATGTCACCAGAGCATGAATAACCGAGGCAAGATCCTCCCTCTTCAGATAGGGTTGCAGCTAGGGATGGGTGAGATTTTTGTTCCAGTTCGGTTTTAGTGAGAATTTACCCAACTTCACAAAGTTGTCCATATTCAGGGGGAAAAGAACTTGAAATTATAAAATTTGAATGCTGGTGGAGGTGAAAACTGCTAGAACAGGTTTGATGATCTGGATCAACACAGCAGCCTTGAGTTTTTGGACTCTCCTTGGGGGCATGGCTGTGGGGATTGTCATGATAAGAGCCTGCACGCTGTTTAGGGCCTACTGTTTCTTGAATGCTTGCACCATTGTATCTGCAAGCATTTTTTCTATAGGAACAAATGCAGTTTTCAGGTCTTCACTATAAGAGTTCTGCTCCTCTATAGAAGCCAAGAATCCTACCTTTGATCTAATAGCCTTCTGAGAATATAGTGCTGACCTAGCTGAACGCAGTGTGGAAAATCTAGCAATAATTTCCACAAGGCTAATGTCTGATACAGACATTTTAAGTCTTCTCATTCTTCTTTCTTGATGAAGCAGGTTCAGGTGGGCAGAACGGCATTTTCTGTAGTGGAACTCAAATGGCAGAATACTACAATGCGCACAACTTGGTGCTCTGCGGAAATAGATTAAAAGTACAAGATTCGTATTTCAAGTCTGAAAAATCTATACAGCGTGTGCATGTGTATATAATTCAATAATACTGTTCTAGCTCTATAGAGAAATGGCACATACAGTTTCCCTTTGCCAGAGTGTTATGAGAGAACTCAATCAAGGAAGGAAATGAAAACCAGACTTCACTTTGGGGGTGGGTGGAATCAAGTCGTGTTTGACTAAGCTCCCCTAGCTCTTTTCTTCAGATGCATACTAAAACAAGACATGAAATTGACATTCGCAAATGCTTTTATCCTGTGCCTCCTTCCTTAGTCATAACTTTGGTTTACCTGTGCTAAGTGTATTTTATATTATCCAACACTTCAGTAACATGCTGAGAAAAAGCATCATTACACACTTGGAAAATGCTGGATTATGTTATTTTTGATCATATGCAAATGGTTACACACCTGTCATCCTGAGAAAGGTTTAAAAAAAAGAAAAAAAGGTTTTAACCAGAGTACAGTCAGCACTGGGAAGGGTGTCCCTGGAGATCGCCAGAGAAGGACCACTCAGAGCCAGGCATTTGGGCTGGCCAAGCTGCTCTGGCCACTTTTTACAGCTGACACGGCCCTTCAGAGAGACCACCTGCCCACTTGCTTTCTGGATTGCCCTGAGAGGATCCTCAGAGCGAGCCAGAGGGCAGGTGGCTGCTCTGGGTAGCCCCACTGGCTGCTCTCCCCCTGCTGCATTTGCTGCAGCAGGAGAGTAGGGCCTGTGGAGGTCTCCAGAGCACCCACATACCCAGGCAGAATTTGCCTAGCAGCACCCATTGAGGGGGACGGGACTCCTGGCATTGGGGATGCATAATTTGCCGCTCCTCCTGCTTTGCCACCTGAGGAAGAGGCTTCACCCCACTTCATGGGAGGGCCGGTCCTGCGAACACTATTACCCTTATCCCAAAGTGTATCTTTAGAAATGGCATATATAGGAACACAGTTGCTTCCCATGTTAGGAATTAGAGTAATGCATAAAGGATCATGCTGCTTTAAAAAATACAGCTAGTGTGATATGAATAAAAATAATCTTTTTAGGTTGAAAGGGTTCAGAATGCTTCCTACCTTGGAAAATAAATATCTTCTGATCAATTCTATTCTGCTGCTAATTTCAGCTATCATTTCATTAATGTACTAATGCAGCAAACTAATTTTCTCTCTGAGAAATTCACTATTTTTTTCGCTGTCGCAAAGTACGGCTGTCAGGTATTGGTTGAAAAAAAATTACCTTAATGGTCTGACAAAAGGAGTGAAAAATTAATTGGTATGTTTAGGGCTTTTGAGGGGATGGACTGCTTATTTTAAGATGACAATGATAACAGCTATAGGCAAATAATTTAAATAACAGCCACTGTACCAAGCGTCTCAGTGTCAGGTGGGTTATAAGAGCAGCATAAATCATGACCATGATGGTAAAAACCTTTACCTAATATTTTGAAAGATAGCAATTGAAAGAGCCAGCAACATAACGACATGTTTCTTCTTGTCATTGAAGCCTTTATAGTCCAAAAGTGATTAAGGCAACTGTGGATGCTGCTGCTAGGACAAGTGCATATTTCCACCAAACTCCTTCTGTCTACTCTGTGTTTTGATTCAGCCAGGCTTCTAAGTATGAATCTGTTTGCTCTTTAACATCCTAATCAGAATAACATACTGCTCAGGTATAGGAGGTATTAGTGCTGCTTATAACATACTGCCTCCAGGATGGAAAACATTCTGAACCATTTCAACCGAAAAGGATGTTTTAATTTATGTGACTTGTTGTGTTGATTGAAAAATATTGAGGAAATATCAGATGAACCCCTTGATTTTCTGGATTCTGCTGGTCCTTTTCCATCGAATGTTATTCTTCCTTTCTGAATATCCTGCTCCCTAGATGAATGAACCCTTCTAGCAGAGGCCCATGCATGTGTGTGTGCTTAAAACAGGAGTGAATGCCCCTACCATTATACATAAATAAATATAGTCATGCACTCTCCCTAAAGCTCAGGGCAGCTTATGATTTAAAACAGAAATCCCAAACAGGAAAAACATGCAACGTTTCCAATGTCCTACTTTTATTAAGAAATAAAAGGTCAGAGAGATTCTGCCTAGAAACCATTTAATATTAAAATCTTCCCTCACCTCTTACCCAAGTACATTTTGCCCGCCCCTGCCCTTGACATCATCTGACAGATGATGCAGCGATCACTCATCTCATCACATAATCCTATGCTTCACAATGAAAAAGTTTATCGCTAATAGCTATCTTTAATAAGTGGACAATTATCAGGTGAAATCTGGTGAATGAAGCAATTCTTAATTTGCATTTTTTTTAAAAAATCTAATTTTTGTATTTTTGACAGATAGTAAAGAGCTCATCACCATATTTTCTGGGGCTCATGAAACTGGGGACAACTATACTCTGACTAATACAACCCTTTGACCAAAATGTTTGTGACAATGCAGCAAGGTGAAGCCAGGGGAATCAGAAAGAAGAAGGTGGACAGGCCTATATTTTTCTTTTATACTTAGATTGAGTCTTCCAAGAAATATAAGATATTGTTGCCTCCTTTATAGGTGGAGGTATACTCTTCAGGGAGAAGTTCAAGAAATCTACAAGACTTCTTATAAAAAATAAAGCATATAGTTCAAAAAGTCTCTATGCGTTTCATACTGATTTGTATAATTTCTAGAGTTATCTTAAGAACTGACCAGTGGTCTTCTGAATGATGTTGTGAGAGTAGTGAAGTTTACTGTTCATCAGGAAATAAATCCTTGAAAAAAAGATGCTGCATACTAGAGAGAATGAGCCTATAATATAGGCCAAGTGTACCTTACAATAATGGTGCTACTTTAGCAGAGAAACTGATGATAAAGATGAACTGGAGGATAAAATGCTAAAAAAAAAAAAGCAAAGTTATTACAAGGTTCATTAATTCTCTAAAATCACATGAATGGAGGGCAGAAAATGAGTCTTGAAGAATTACTGGCTTTAGTTCAGAATGTCAATTTCTACTTTTTAATCCTAGTTCTTATAATTTATTTGACATTCTGAACAGCAGCCAAAAAAGCTATTATAAGTATAAAACACACTCATTGGTATAAATCTCATTAAGTTGAGCAATTTAATTAAGGTATTGACATACTTAATTGAAACGTGCAAGGGGAGACCATTTTCATATCTAATTTCCATATGCTTTCTGCTTTAAAAGAAAAAAACCCTGTAAAAACGTTATAAATTCGGCTAAGCCCTACTGTCCCAAAGGAGCACTTGCTCCCATTTACCTTGATTTAGAGCCAACCACTCTCCTAAGTGGAGGTCCATTAAATGGATCTGATGTATGCCTGACTCAAACATGCGTCAGCTTCTCTTATGATCAATAGAGGAATACATATACATATATATATATATATATATATCACCAACTTAATTAAATAAGATAGTATTCTGGGTAAACTTAAGATACTTGGAGATGGGCAGAGAATCAATATATTCAGCCATCTGAACATTAACTATGTGCTTGGAAATTTTATTCTCGCATTTTGAAGATGCTTGCAATTTTTAAATGTAGACTTGCAAAAGTTGACTGCATAGAAAGCCAGTACACACAAGGGTTTGCTTGCTCAAAGATATCTTTGCTCTGTTCTGTATCTTTAACACCTTTCTTAACTATTTATTCTAACACCTTAGTATAGATGCTTTGGTGTCAAAAAGGTTTTTTAAAAAAATTCTACTGGGGAAAAGAGCATGCTGGTGGTCTTTCCCCTGTTCTCATAAGCCCTGTAAGAACCTTAACACACATTTACTTCAGACTGGTGCGTGAATGTGTTGTTCCTATCCATGGTGTGAATGCCATTGAAAAATCAATGTGGGTTAACTCTAAAATCTGGCACATGGTCTAGTGTATAGGTATTTCAAAATTGCTGACATAGTTAATTTTTGTTCGCAAATGCTAACTTATTGTAAAATAACCCCTATCTTGTGCATATACATGAATTTTCGATAGTGTGCTGTCATGATTTAATACCTTTGCTCCCCACAATATTTTTTATCATTTACAGATGGTATTTTTATCTAATATTCTGTGCATGTGTTAAAGAAAGACAGAGGCACGTAGCAAGCTAGCATTTTCGGTGTACTGAAATTAATTGAATAAAATATATTTCAAGTATCCTAGGTGAAGAATCATTTTTGCATTTTTTCCTTGAATTGCTGAAATATGAACTGAATTTGGCTATATAAGTCTAGGTTTAAGAACCAGATCACCAGTCATGTGTTATCAGTTATTTTCTTTGAAAAGAATTAAGAATATCAGAATTTCTTCTTCCTGACTATGGGCAAAATCCAACATTGTGCAAATGCATGTAATGGGACTCTCTTCCTCTTTCCTCCCCCTGCAGTTCCCTGCCCCCCTAACCCTCCAGACCGGAGCAGACTTTGAGGGTGCACAGTTCCACTAATGGAAGCAGTTCTATCAGCAGAACTACATCATCTGATTTCACCATATATTTTGTTAAAGTGGTATATAATTAATTCTCCTTATACATAGTTTAAGGATATATTAAGTCCAAGGCTTAAACCATATTGATTAAAACTTACTTCAATTTTACTGAAATGGATTGTGGCCGTGAAACTTTGGCATGCCTTCCTATGGAGGTCCATCTGTCTTCCGCATCAAGGCATTGGAGTCTGGGGTTTTAGATTAGTTCTTACTGTTTCTATTGTTTGTTCTTTGTTATGAATTTAATTTATGATGTTTTATTGTTTTAATATTGATTTTTTATTGTGAATGGTTTTGTGAACTTCAGCTGAAAAGTGGTATATAAATGTTGTAAATAAATAAAATAAGTTACATTATGTTATACACCAATCCTAAAAATTACCCAACGTTTTAAAGGGATTCGAGAAGACTTTATATTGAACCATCCTCAGGATTTCAGTCTTCACATACATGTGGCTTCCTCATCCTCTGGATATGTACAGCTTCCTTGATTGTGATATGGTATACCCAGTTGACCCAGACATGCACACATATACAAATCTAGACATGTACACACACAACTTATGCATGCAGCCCCACCCCACAAAGGCAACATTTTTTCTCTACCATCTTCTGTGGACTGTACCAAATTGTCTCTCTAGATGTTGCTAAAAGTGTCGTAGATCTTTCCACAACATCCATTCACAGTTCTCCATCCATTGTGTATAGGTTTTATATATTTAAACCCTCTCCCACATGCTTAATTGTACATAGACAGAACAGCAGTGCTACTAAGACCTTAAGATACAACTCAAATCAAGATAACCTCTTAATAACTAATATGTATAGAATTAATGTGTACAACTGTAAATGCTGACATTGATCCTAAGAAGTTTTATTATTTGCAGTCATTAGGCTAGTTTGAGACAGATCAAAGGAATGATCCAGGATCAGATGCTGATGTGGTTAATTTCAGACATTATCTTCCATACAGCCACTGACTACAAATTCGTGACCATTGTCATTATGTCTAATATCTTGTTTCCAAAGTAGAAAGTCAAATTTCTTATCTTCATGTCAATTCAGACAAAACACTAAAGCATGGTGTGTGCTAACCAAAGTTAAAAATAAACCATGGTTTAGTTTCCCCAAACATACAAGCAAACCATGGTTTACAGCTTGCTTTGTTTGCTTTCATTTTCCAGGTTTTCAGCATCCCTATCTCTAGGTGTAGTGGCCTCTGAAGGTAGAACAAGAATTGTAATTATGGTTTGTCAGTTCATACCTCACACCAAGCTGTAATTAAAGATTGATTTGGAAACCCACTTCAAATCATGGGCTCTGAATTTGGTCTGCCAGCTGATTGCTAACCATTGTTTATTAATTTAGCCAGCATGCCAAATCACAGTTAAGCAATCATGATATCTGAAGTGAGACTGCTCATGCAATAGTCATCAAAAAATTATGTTGTCCCATTTAAAAAACTTAGTAGATTTTATTGAATGAATGCTCTGGAATCAGAATCTGAAGTGTTAGTTTGAAATTTGTTATAGACATTGTAGTCTGAGAAAAATGAGAACAAACAATAGTTACTGTCCACTTCAACAATTCAAGGCAAATGTTTTTGGTCTATGTTGAGAGTTCTCCCATAATGAAATGCCACTGAATGCATGCATAGATATTGGTATTGTAAACCTCCCTTGGAAAGCTTTACTGAAGTGAACCACCCACTGTAAGATACTGCTGGAAACCATCTTATTGCATGATTAGCTTTTCAAGGCCCTCAAATGTTGTCAGTAGACCTCTTTCCCCTCCGTATGTCAAGGATCTCAAGCACGTGCTATCATTAAACAAGCACATGTTAGCTGGAATGGATATTTTTTCCAGTCTTCTATATGCAGCATAGACTTTAGGGGGGGATACATACCAGTGCTACAGTTTCATCTCTTCCAGAGATGATATTAGTTAATTGTCTTGAGATCACTTTTCTTCCTTATGTAGTTCCTCGTAGCAAGAAAACAAAAACTGGAACATGTGAACTTTTATATGAGCTTGTTAAGCATGTGGTCTCCTCCATTCCCTCAGCAACCATCAGCTTCTCTTTTATACTTAATTTAATTGTATAAACTGACATTGTCAATCTGCAATCCAATAAAATGTTTGATGGCAACTCAGAAGAGAGTCTAGTTAATTTTTGGAAGTGCTATTATGTAAATAAATATTCTTGCAGAGTGCTGAGCCAAGACATTTGCTGATTAATCGGAGTTCTGCCCTTGTCTTCTCCAGGAATAAACCTTGACATGTCAGAAGATACTTTAATGCTTTTAAATAGCAAGAACACTGCCCCACACACACTTCTTTTTGCACAGTTGTATGCCATTAAGTGAGAAGTCTGATACTAAATACACTGTACAATCTTTGTGGTATGCAGTAGGGCCAAATATCCATCAAGGCTTGCTTTCACATATCCAATAAGGTATTTCATCTTTTACTATTATAAAAGTAAATTGTTGTTTCTTCACCACTGTTGAATAGACTATAATTATCTATGCATTTCCAGGTCTTGCTTCCACCCCCACTCTAAAAGTTATGTGTCAGTAGAGAAAGATGTTAAATATTGTTGGCTTCATAAGAGCTGTTGACAATTAATGCAGATGATCTCAAGCTCCTAACTGTGAGAGATTTGATTATATTATAATCAGTGCTCTTTAGGGTGAAAGCTAGACATTATGACACCATCTGCTATAAATATTCCCCATGCCCTGTTCGAGCTGTTGCTTTGCAACATCACTATCATTAAAAGTATAGTGTTACTAGTAGCCATAGAGATCAAGTCACTGGACAAAGACTATAGATTTTGATAACTACACGGTGAGTGGGGGAAATAATTTTGTCTTGCTGCTAATATTTTTAAAACCTGGGTTATGCAGATGGTTGAAGTTGTTCATCTTTGTGGTGTGCCTCTAAGAAGTTGCAAATGTTTCTGATATACAACAGTTAACATTTACACCAGTAAGTAAAAACGACTCAGAGGTGGAGCCTTATCTATGGCACATAAGTATTTCAATGCATTGGTTAATGTTATAGAGAAGACAGGCAGGTGGTTGGTTATTTGGCCTTTGTGCTGTGTAAGAGCGAATGTTAATGTTGCAGAGAAGCCCAAAAGCTATATGATAGACTGTGTGGAGAGGGACCAGAATAGCTTAAAAAAAATCTATTTTTTTTAAGCTTAAATTTCTGCAATGGGAATAGCTTAACAAAAGTTAAAGGACATCTATTTTATAATGTTTTAAAATTATTCAATTGCAATATTGGACCACTATTATCAACATTTTCAGATGTTTTTAAGACTTCTTCAGTTCAGGGATAGAGTAGGTCACTTATTTATATATATTTTTAAAGTCAAGCTGCTTAGAAGTGCCAACACTGTATTTTTAAACTGTAATTTTTAGACTAGAGTAGTTCTCAGCAGAACAGTGAAGAGTGCAGAGTGAAATCAGCCACTTTCAAGTTCCAGCCAATTTGCTGTTTCTCCCAGGAGAAAAAAAAAACAAAAAAACACCTCCATTATTCCCATAGGCCTCTGCTAATCTCTATGGAAATATCTCAGTTGAATGTCATGAAGCTAAGATTTGTATATTGAAAAGGGATAGGGGAATTTTTCAGATTTGGGGGCTTGGTATTTAAGTTTTTTTTTCAATTTTTGAAAGAAGTAAAAACAACAACAAACACCTCAGTCTATAATCGAGGACTGATTAGTGCCTCTAACCATAACTGTAAAAAACCTGAGGATTTTATTGTTCAGGAATCCCATATGCCAAGCTGTAATCACATAAGTAAGTCTTACAGTGGCTGGAATCAGTTTCATTATTTAATATGATTTCTATTCAGGCCTCAAAGGCTATATTGGAATGTTTCCACTGCAGTCTTTCCTGTTCATGTAAGGTTCTTTGATCCATCTGTAGCTTCTGTGAAAGGAAGGGGAGGACGACTATGTTTTAGCAATTCCCCCTTCCTTCTGCATTTCCCTGCCCCCACAGAGCCTTCTGTGAATGGAAGGACGCCACTGGATACAATCCACAATTTGTTTTTTTATGTGAAAACAGTGTCTACTCACCTGGGTGCCTAAACTGGTATTTTTGTGGGGGGAAATAGAAATTCAACAACCAAATAGCAACATGATACCTGAACTAAAAATCAGAAAATCTTTCAAGTTTCACAGAATTCTTATTGGGAAAAAGCATTGCTGGTAAATGCTCTGCCTGCAATACATTACGGACTCAATATGCAACATAGATGCAACAGGTTCTTTCCACATATGGTTTAGGATTGTGTCCAGCAGGGCATACTGGAGACAAAGCACTAATGGCCACTGTCTTTTTGAAAATATAAACACTGCAAGTTATTTGAGTCTGTCTGTAGCGCTGATCTAGCAGCTGATAAGCAGGAATATAATTCAGAGCTAATATGATAATCCTGGTGTCTGTTTTTACTGATGGTCAAATCTCAATCGTGTGCATAAATGCAGAATTTGAGACCTTATCTTTCTCTAATGAAATAGCTGGATTGTAGCTTTATCCCAGGCCTTTATTCCATTACCCTTATTGGTGTTCTAAATCTTTTTTTTTTTTTAATTCAACATAAGATCCTTCTATTTCCTTAAAGAATGATGAGATTATGTGTGCATGAATATTTCAGATTGAGATGGTTTTCATCACAGCTTTTCAACTTCAAACATTTGAAAAAATAGATATATACTGTGGTTGGATACTGTTTCTCTAATGGCTTTAAGAGAGAGTTGATTGTCTTTGAGAAACTAACAGCAATATTGTAGAAAATGGAGAGCCGTGAATATGGCCCAAAATACATTTTTCTGTAAGACTTCTCTGTGTTGGGATGGATCTGATGGCAGCTTATTTGCTCTTAAAAAGTCTTTAAAAAAGATTTGGAATGTCGCTTTCAAACAGAGATCAACACAGTTCAAATCTACAGAACAAGGCATGCTTGTAGTTAATGGGCAGCTACATAAATGCAGTCAGAACTTCTACACTACTAGGGTAACACCTTTAAAGCTGTCAGGTTGTCAGAACATGAGAAGTATTTATGAAATCAGTATACAATCTTGCAGATTTGTAGAGACTGCATTGTTATCCAGAGGAGAGTACCTCAATAGAAGATAAAATTAATGCAAGTTATAACCATTTTTTTTACTGAAAAAGATTAATTTCCTGCAATCTCCTATTTTCTTGGATAGCTGTAGAAAAGACAGAGTACAGTGAGAAAAGAGAGCAATAATATAAATTATCTTGTGCTAGAATACTAGAAATATTGTTTTAAACCATGAGTTTGTTACCTTTCCACTCTGCTTGAAGCAATATAAATGAACATATTTCATAACAAATTTTGAGTTTCCTGATGTGTTGTATTTAGGGTGGATACTTATCTGTTTCACATCCAGTTCTCTCTGTTTTGTTGATTATTTTGTCATTGTTAACTCTCAGTTTTCCAACCATGTTTTTATTTTAAACTTAAACCAGTTGCTGTTGTTCTCCCATATTGCTTTTAGTAGTAGATATGACAGTACTGCATTGGCGTGCCTCTCAAAGTCGATTATCAGCATGGTTTTAGAACAAAGCCTGCGGTGAAGCATTTAATACTTCAGTACCATGTAGTGGGAAATAAGCTGAGGAAGAAGGGATCTTATTAGTCACTGTTTCATAATTTGGGAAAGTCCAGAAGAATTTGGATGTGTTGGAAAACAAGTCTTTTAGGAAACAGTATAGCATTATGTGTGCGTCTGTCTGAGAGAACAATTACAGCTACCAAGAGAAATTGGTGTAGACTAGATGACTAGTATAAATTGAATTAGTCTGACAAGGACATTTGGGGTGGGGGTCGAATGGACCATCAACCTGATGGAAAACAGAAGAAAGCCCTTGGTGACATAACTTGACCTGGGATGTCAGTGTGGGTTTTCTGTGTGGTGCTCTCATTCAGAGCACCAATGCGTCTTACTCAATAAAATCAATTTGATGGAGGTTCATGGTACAATACAGAATTCACTTTAAAGTGGGGGAGGGGTCTCCAGAGAGTGGATTCTAATGGATGTTACTTAGTTGAAAAGTCTGGATTATGGTGAACAACTTGTACATCCTTCAAAGCAAAAGGTATCTGAGTTTGGGGAAATGTCCTTAAAATTAGTGCACTATGCAGTGAGTTTATAAAAACAAAGGTTTCTATGCATGTTAGTAATCGTGATGAAACAATTATTTAGCTTCATTTTGTGATATATTTGAATAATGAATTATTTTGTTCTTTTATAAACTGCAGCTTCAGAATGTATTAGCCGATAAAGTTTAGATAAAATGCTGGGATTCTATACAGAATACTTACCTTGTTAAAAAGACGAAAATGTAACATGCTTCCTTAATGTTTTTCTCACCTTTCTTGGAACTTGCTGAACTTCTTAATATGCTTTCATTCATATTCATTGCAATATTTGTGATCACTTTGATCCTGGTTGGTTCTGTACTTATTGCAAGGCTTGTATGTTTCTTTATGGTTTTATCTCAAATGGGAGATGGGATGGGGGGGTTATCGAGAGATTTCTTCTTGAAATAAGGATATAATATGCACAGTGTAATAATTGCTGTACATGCTTTCCTGGGAGTAAGTCCCATTAAACACAATGGGGCTTGCTTCTGAGTAGACCTCTATAGGATTATACTGCACACTGTTGTATCTGTTGTCTTTCTATCTAAATCAGATATTTCACACACACAGTTCATGTTCTTATTTTCATTATTAAGTTTCATATAATGTTTTTAAAAATAAAAAGTAAAAAAATAAAACAGAATTTGAAAAACAAATCTCAAATTTAGTACAATATTTAATCCAAGCACATAGGAATAGGAATCTGTAGATCCCTTAAGGTCTACATTTACACCTTAATAGCCATACACGTTTTTTGCATTTCATGGAAATGTTAAAATCTGCACAATCTTCAATTCATTGTCTCTTACAAAAATGTAAATGTGTAAATATTTCTATCCATGGCTAAGTCATCTGCTGCTGTAAGCAAGTATCTGTGCTAATGTGTTTTGAGTTCATTTGTTCTTAATGGGTCTATATTTTTTTTGTTTAGGGACTTAAGTGAAAACCAGATTCAAGGCGTCCCAAGGAAGGCTTTTCGAGGAATTACTGACGTGAAGAATTTGTAAGTGGCATCTGTGATGGAGGTTGAGCAAAAGCTAAATTTCTTATATGCATTCATATACATTTGAGATCTAGATGTATGTCAGATACTTTATGGTACACGGAAATGTTTTATCACATTATTATTGAAAATCTATACATTCCTCGATTCCATTTTTTAAAAAACAATGGAGTCTGCAGCATCATTAGGCATGATAAGGTGGACTGCATGAGACAGCGTATGTTTTCATCAAAAGGAAGCAAACTGAAAATTATTTAGCATAGTATTGTACATCTATTGTAATAAACATATATGATAATGGGCATACTGTTTGGATTTTCTGCCAGAAAAACTATAATGTATTGGGCTGTCTTGTCTTGTGACTACAGAAAGACTAAGTGGAATGTCACATGACAAGATAGTATAAGGGAAGAATTTGGTCTGCTCATTATATGTGTAGAGGTCTCATGGGTTGCAAATCTCACCTAATGAAATATATCTTGCCCTTCTGTACTCAAATAGTAGTAGTGATTAATATTTATTTATTTTCCTAAATTTGCAAGCACCTCAGATACATTATTTCAGTATTCACCCAACAACCCTGTAATGTAGACAAATAGTACTACCCATATTTCAAAGGAGAAGGTGAATGTAAGCTATAGCAACTTTCCTAACACCATCACCATCTAATTAATTAGTGGCTGAGCTGAAATTTGAACTGTAGAGTTCCAGCCCATGCTCTTAAGTACTATGCTACTACAGCTAAATGTAACTATACAATTGATTATTTTCCATTTTCCATTTGCAAAAGCAGTATCTCTTCAAGTTTTATTGCTGAGCATTATGTGTATATATTTCCAGTTCTTTGGATTAATTAATTTTCTTTCACATGATTTCAAGCTTCAAGTTAGCAATTGTATTTCACATATTATTTATTTATGTATTTATTACATTTCTATACCACCCAATAGCCGAAGTTCTCTGGGCAATTCACAAAAATTAAAACCACAAGTACAGCATAAAAACAATATAGAATATAAAAACATTAAAACTACAGTATAGAAGCACAACTAGCATAAAACCTAGCAGCAATGCAGAGATTTAAAATACAGTAACAAATGTAAAACAGCAGAGCTAAAAGACTGGAATGCTAAAATGCTAGAATTCTTGGGAAAATAAAATGGTCTTCACTCAGTAAGGGTACAATGTAGGCACTAGGCAAACCTCTTTAGAGAGCTCATTCCACAACTGGGGTGCCACAGCAGAAAAGGCCCTCTTCCTGGTAGCCACTCACCTTGCTTCCTTTGGCAGGGGCTCCTGGAAAAGGACTGCTGAAGATGATCTTAAGGTCCAGGCAGGTACATATGGGAGGAGACAATCCTTCAGGTAACCTGGTCCCAAGCCATTTAGGTCTTTAAATGACTGTTGTGCTGTTGCTGCTGCTGCTGGTGGTGGTTTTATTGTTGGTTTTTATTGTGTTTATGTTTTTATTGCTTTTAATATTTTAACTGTTTTTATGTATTTTATTGCATAAAAGCGGCCAAGAAATGTTTTAAATAAATAAATGTTAATACTAGCACTTTGAATTGGGCCCAGACATGTACCGGCAGCCAGTGCAGCTTAATATGATCATGTTGGCCAGTAACAATCTCACTGCACTGTTTTGCACCAGCTGAAATTTCTAGATTGTTTTGAAAGGCAGCCCCACATATAATGCACTGCAGTAATCCAAACGAGAGCTTATCAGAGCATGAATAACTGTAGCTAGGCTAAATCTGTCCAGATAAGGGTGTAGTTGGTATATCAGACTAAGCTGATAAAAGGTGCTCTGTGCCACTAAGTCCACCTGTGCCTCCAGTGGCAGTTCTGGGTCCAGGAGCACTCCCAAACTACAAACCTGATCCTTTAGGCAGAGTGCAACCCCCTCCAGAACAGGTTGAACTTAACCTGGCCAGTCGCACAAACCACCCACGAACAATATCTCCGTCTTGTCTGGACTGAGTCTCAACTTATTGGCCCTCATCCAGTCCATTACCATGCTCAAGCACTAATTCAGAACAGCCACTGCCTCACCTGGATTTGATGAAAAAGAGAGGTACAGCTGGGTGTCATCCACATATTGATGACACCTCAGCGCATCCCTCCGGATAACCTCCCCCCCCCCAGTAGTTTCATGTAGATGTTGAACAGCATACGGGATAAAATAGAGCCCTGTGGAACCCCGTGGCATAGTTGCCAAGGCACAGAGCAATAATCCCACAGCACCACCTTCTGGAATCAGCCATCCAAGTAGGAGCAGAACCACTGCAGCACAGACACAGTGCCTCCAACTCCCAGCCCAAACAACTTATCCAGAAGGATACCATGGCTGATGGTATCGAAAGCTGCTGAGTGGTCCAAGAGAATCAGCAGGGTCACACTGTCCCTGTCCCTCTCCCAGGAAAGGTCATCCCACAGGGCAACCAAGACAGTTTCTGTTCCAAAACCAGGCTTGAAGCCCAATTGAAATGGATCTAGATAATCCATTTCATTCAAGACTGGAGTTGTCCTGCAATCACCCACTCAAGCACCTTGCCCAGGAAAGGAATGTTAGCCACTGTCCTATAGTTGTTAACATCCTCTGTGTCCAGGTTAGGCTTTTTTAGGAGTCAATGTACTTAGATTAAGATAAGAGTGGAAACCATAGGATTTTGACAACCAGAATTTTCAGATGAGAAAGAAGCATAGGAATCCATTAAAATGACAATGCTTTGTTCTTTCAAATGTATTGTTTACATTTTAACCTTATCTTCAAAATTTTTGTTGCATATAGTTCTTGGACATGGGATGATTCAATAAGAGGATGCCGATTTTCCTTTCCCTTAAATTTGTTGTACAGTTTAAGTTACATGCTAATGATGACTGCACAGGATTAGTTTTAGTATATGCACAAATTTAAGCTGGAGTAGATTTGTTACAAAACAGTGCAATTTTTAGTTGTGCCTCCTTGTTTTTATAGATTTGCATTCTTATTTAGCCAGTGCCAGATATCCATTGGTAAGAAATATTACTTATCTAGCACAATATACAAAAGTATTTTAATAACTATGATATCCCACATATTCTAGTTCTACATTGAAATGTAATCCAGACACGTCAGAGGTTGCCCCTTGTCAGTCAAATGGCAGAGCAGGGGATGGGTATTAAACCTCTGCTGAAGAGGGTCACACTCATCTTGAAGACTCAGATTCAAAGTGTGGGTGTACTCCTGGATTCAGCCCTGAACCTGGATGCCAGGAGTGCATTTGCATAGCTGAGGCTACTGTGTGCCAACTGCGCCCATTCCTGGAGATGTCAGATCTGCCCACAGTGACATATGCCGTAGTTACATCCCGTTTGGACTACTATAACACACTGTACATGGGGTTGCCTTTGAAAATTGCTCAGAAACTGTGGCTGGTCCAGAATACTGCGGCCAGATTGTTGACTGGGGCCAATTATAGGGACCACGTGACTCCTTTGTTACACAAGCTTCACTGACTACTGTCCTGTTTCTAGGCACAATTCAAAGTGTGTAAGCCCTAGACAACTTGGGACCAGGCTATTTGAAAGTCCGCATTTTCCCATATAAGCATGCTCAGGTTTTAAGGTTTGGCAGCGGGGGGTGGTGGTGGCTTTTCTTGGTCACACCACCACTGGGGAAATATTTTGAATGGATGCAAGAAAGGGCCTTCTCAGTGGCTGCTCCCAGGCCTTGCAATGCCCTTCAAGGGAGGCTTCTTTGTTGTACTTCCACCAGCGCCTTCTTTGTTGTCCTTCCACCAACAGGTGAAGGTAATTTTATACTGGTAGGCCTTTGACATGTAGGCTGGTTTGTTGCTAAAAGAGTTTTTAACTGGTTGGCTGCTGTTCATTTCTTTTATTGCTGTGTTTTTAATTGTGTTTTAAACTGATGTTTGGTTTGTTTGTTTTCTGTTTTTTTAATCAAGGTTCTGTTTTGCTCTGTATTTTGTGATTGATAGTTGTCATGAGCACTGTTTTTGGTGGCAAGGACAGATATCAATTTAATTAATAAATAATAAAGATAAAGAATATATTACATGATATGAATTAGGCTATTCTAGGGCTGTACCAAATTAACAAGGAACATTTCTCAGCCATTTTATCCACCTTGAAATGAACAGTTTAATTTATTTCACAGCTGAGGCAAAATTATTGGGGGCGGGGCTGAGTAATCGGAGCAGCTGCAAACTAGTGAAGTTAGTAAAGGATCAGTGTAATGTGTTCTCCTGGCCCCAGCCAAAACCCTAGTAGCCACATTGTGGACCAGTTCAAGTTTCCAAACTTTCTTCATAGACAGCCTTTATACAGAGCACGTTACAGTAGTATGCTAGCTAGGAAGGAATGACTGAAGCCCGGCCTGATTTCTCCAGATAAGAATGGGGCTGACTTTCCAGTTGAAGGTGCTGAAAGGCAATTGGGACACTTCATCATTGTGCTTATTAGCGCTAAAGCAAAAAATGCTTAAGAAGAGCTCTTGTTAATCATAATATCTTTGTTGTGCACTGTCCAGGAATGCCCGAAAGAAACAGATGCATTATCAGCACCTGACTACATGTGGATAGCAGGTACCTGGAAAATAGCTTTGGGCATTACCTGATGTAGGAGGAAACAGGAAGTGCAAGGAGAGCTACAGGAGTAACTCTCTACGCTTCTTCATAATAGCTGGAGCCAGCCTACATATCTGCTGTTGTAAAATGTGAAAGTTGTGTCTGAATTTGGATACAATTTCACTTTGGTGGAATAGACACTCTTGATTCCTGTCCCCCTTACATTTGGTAACAACCAAATGCACTCAGTTAAACATCTTCCAACAAACAAGAAAAATTGTGCTTAATGGAAGGATAAGACACACCTCTAACAGTTTTAAAAGGAGTCACATGCTCTGCCTTGCATTTCTTCTTTCGAATAAACCGATGCATAGGCGATGCAATGTGCATGACACAGCCCCCCAAAACAAAATGAATGACCAACAAGAGCATATCCAGTTTATGAATTCATAGATTTTTAAAAATATGAACAGATTTTAAAATGTGACACCAGCGTCAGTCACCAGTCTTTCTATATTTTCAGTCATGCAATGGGTTAAATTCCCATAATTCTTTCTTGTAGTATTTAATCGGATGTTGATCTTAATTAATTCAGGAAATAATCCTTTGGCTATCATGTTAACTTCCGTAGAAATTCAATAGCTAGATTGTATTACTATACTATAAAAGTTATGTCACTAAGTTAAAACTTCCTATGAGGAAAAATACTTCCAGCATAAGTTAATTTAATGAATAGATTAATCTCAGCCTTCACCGTCTGTTCAACACCTAATTATAAATGCAAAAAAGCACCTACTTCACAATTACATCATTAAAAAGTATGATTGATTGAAATGCATGTTCCATGTGCAGTTTGAGAATGAATTCTGCTTTACTGAACAAAGCAGTCTTCTGGATGAAATTTTACTTCATTTTTTTCCCTTTTAAATCTGTATTCACTTATGATGTAAAGAGTTTTTTCAGGACTCTAGTGTTGTCCCCCAGATGCAAATGTGGAACATCAAACCATCAACGTAATATTTTTAGAAACCAGAATTTTGCAGCTTTTAAAGCACAATATTCAGGAATCTTGTGTGTTAATAGGTCTTTAAAAATGTCGTGCAAGAGCTGACCCGGCAACTGGTGTTGCCAGATGGTGTTGTCAGATGGTGTTGGATGGGGTAGCGCTCCCCTTGGAAATTTGGGTACATAGTATGAGGGTTCTTCTGGCTTGACCTTGGATGCCCAAGTTTTGGCTGTGGCCAGGAATGCCTTTGCCTGGTTGAGGCCGATGGACCAACTATGCCTGTTCCGGGTGAATGCAGATCTGAGCTGGGTGACCCATGCCTTAGTTACATCATGTCTGGATAATTGCAATGTGCGTTTCATTGGGGCTGCCTTTGAAGAATATTGAGAAATTTCTGTTAGTCCAGAATGCAGTGGCCTGGTTGTTAACGGTGGGCATGTACAGGGAGCATGTGATTCCCTTGTTGAAACAGCTGCACTGGCTTCTGATTTGTTTTTGGGTCACAGTTCAGAGTTCTGGTGATGACCTTTAAAGCCCTGAATGGTTTAGGTCCAGGATATCTAAACCTGCCCACTACTAAGATCATTTTTAGAGGCCCTCCTGTATGGCCCAACAACCCCAGAGATACACTTAGTTGGGACTAAGGACAGGGCCTTTTCATTGGCTGCACCTATGCTCTGGAATGCCCTTCTGAGAGGTGTATCTCACTTCGTTAGTCATTTCCTTCCAGAAGCTGGTGAAAACTGTCTTTTTAGGAAGGCATGTAATGTTAAATGTTTAATGTGCTGTTTTGATCTGTCTATGTCTTTTGAATGTTTTAAATATTTTGATTACAGTTGTAGTTTTATTATATGCTACTGTTTTCATGTGTTAATAATCAGTGGGCATGTTTTAAATTCTAAGGGCAGTATCTATTGCTGCACAACCACCAGCAGGGCTCAACACCACTTCCGTTCCACAAGCGACCAGCTCTGCCAATTCCCTTCTGCAAATGGCATCCACTGCTTGCAGAATGGCGATTTAGTGCTTCTGGGGACAAGCCCCCCAAAGAGCGGAAACACTCATTTCTGGAATGGGACAGGTTGGTGGAGCTCCCTTGTGCGAGCTCTGCCAACCAGCTCCGTTCCAGAAATAAGTGTTTCTGCTCGTTTGGGGTTGCCCTCGGAAGCACTAAACCTCTGTTCTGCAAGCAGCGGATGCCACTTGCAGAAGGAAATTGGCAGAGCTGGTCGCTTGTGGAATGGAAGGAGTGGTGGGCTCCTCAAGCTGGGGGACACATCAAGCCTAGAAGACATTTCAAGGTGGGAGGTTCAACAGTCTCTAATGTGATACTAGACTTTAATTTGCTTTTATTGTGAAGATCTTTCTAAGCTGCTTTGAACCTCTTAAATATGTTTTCTTCAGCTTCTGGTGCTTGTTTTCAATACTATGATACTTAGCTGCCCTCTCTCCAAATCCCCATTAGTTGTCTGCTTCCCCCTTCTGTTCTCGCTTGTATTCTGAGACACATAACAGAGGTCTATGCAACACGCCCCCCCCCATGAGTTGAAAGTATATGTGACGGGGACTGCACTGACAAGCCCTGACCCCTCTGCCCATGTGTGCCACAGTGACACTCCTACTGCCAATACCTGTGGCAGAAGCGTTTCCGTGGTGTCATGCATTTGGACGATGTGGAAAAGAACTCCCCATACATACTGACTGGTTTGTTTCTAAAATGTATTAGTTGCCCTTTAGTTGCTAACAGCTCTCAGGACAACATATAACAAATACAGTCCAAAATCCACACAAAAACTTAGAAGAAGCCTCTCTTGATCTCCTGTATGCTTGTTACAATAAATGGGAATGGGAGTTGGAATTTCAGTGAAGAGTATGCAGAAATTAATTAATTAATTACATTTCTGTACCGCCCAATAGCTGAAGTTCTCTGCTATGTAGTTCTCTTTGCTATGTAGTTCTTTGTAAGTCACTTTTGGAAATCAAGAGGCAACTGAGCAGGACTTCCACAATATGCACATCGTTTATTTATTTAAAATATTTCTTGGCCGCCTTTCAGGGCAGAAGCTAATATAGTCCTAAAAAGCAATAAAAACACAATAAGAACAGAGATAAGATTAGCAATAAAAGCAGCAACAGCAGCAAACATATTAGGGGAAGGCCAAAGTAAAATAGTACGTTTTCAGGGCCTTCTTAAAAGCCTACAATGAGGGGGCCTGGCAGACCCCCAATGGGAAGGTGTGGGGCCACTGTGGAAAAGGCCCTCTCATGTGGTCGCCTACCTAAATGCTCTCACAGGTGGGCAAAGGAGAAGGGCCTGTCTTGCTGTTGTTCTCTCTGTTGATCAGGTGCTTTATGGCTCCCATTTCCATATGATTAAAATCATATAGTGTCAGGAAACTTTTGGCCCAAGGGCATATCAGGCCTTTCCCTCCATTACAATAGACCCCTTACAAGAGAGAAAAGCAGGGCAGAGGCAACACAGAAAACAAGGAGAAGAGGCACCAACTCTTAACTAGAGGGCTAGGTAGTTTCTTATGCTCAAGCAAGGTTCTGTGGCCAAGGAGACTATCCTAAGGAATGAAGACCAATGGATGGTGGTGGGAAAACAGACACAGACAAGGCACATAAGAAAATACATGGTTGAAGAGGCAAAGCCTGCAGGGAGGAAGAGGAAGTATACAGGGAGGAGAGAAATGGTCACCCAGTCCATGCTTAGGGGTGGAAAGAGGTGACTGCAGTGGAGTTTATCAGGACCAAGAAGAACTCTGCTTTGTAGCATTTGCATGGCTGAGAAAGGAAGCTCTTGTCTCAAACTTGGTTCGAGTGCAGCCACTGCTGCATTGACAAAGGTACCACAGCTCCTTGATGACGATTCAGCCTGAGTCAGGCTCAGCACATAACCTGTCTCCCTCAACGACTGTATGGCTTAGATTGGCTCCAGCACTTGTGGCCTTTGGCCTGCCTGCAGCTGAGCTCTGACAGCAAGAAAGGCCTAGGAAAAGAATTGACATTGATGGATTGTGCCCTGCCCATTGTGCACTTTATGTTGGAAACAATTCCCCAAGTGCTTCTCTATTTAGACAAAAAATGTGACACTTCCCTTGGCGTAATTACAGTCCCTGGGATGGGGCAGAGCTTGGGCTATCATGGAGAGGACTGAGCGGAAGGATATTTTCTACTTTGCAAACTAAATAATTGAGAATGTAACGTGTTTTCCGTCCAGATTTATATTATAGTACCTGTTAATGTCAATAAAGACTAGAGTTCTGGCTTTTGCAACGGAATTCTTTCCTGCAGTTAAAGTTACGTTATTGGGTCCAGTCAGTGAAAACTATAGGAGTATAAAAAAGATTAAAATATTAAAATGCTTAAAAGATTGCATTGGACTGTTGAGCGGATGAAATATTTTCATTCCTCTTCTCTTTCTGGCTCTGGGCTTTGTTAGTTGGGAGGGATCTTTCAACATCAAATCACTTAAAAGCCAGACTTGTCACCCTTGAAAAGTGAATTTCCCCCACTGCAGCTCTGCCCCCACCTTCATCCCAGCAAAATGTCAGGTAGGTAAGAGACCAAATTAAACTTCAGTTAACTTTAAAGGTATTAACAGTGCAAGCCTGTACATGCCGACTCAGAAGTAGACCACATTCAGTTCAATGGGATTTACTCCCAGGGAAGTGTATATAGGATTGCCACTTAAAAAAAAAGTATAAGAACATACATTAGAGCTTTTGCTTCTCCCTTTGTTTTATAATTAATTAATTTGAATACTTTAGCTGGAAATTTCAAAAAAAGCTCATCATTAAGGTTAGCAAATCCAAACCTAGCAAATCTAAACCGTTGCAGTATTCTCAATATTACAGTTTGATTTATGCTGCAATCCTAAGAAAACCTACCAGGGGATAAATCCCATTGAACTCAGTAGAACGTACTTCAGAGTAGACATATATAATTGCACTGCATGGGCAGTATCCTATACTACCGACTGCTAGCGGAACTGACCACTAGCACAACAAAAACATGCAGAAATTAACAGCAATGCTCTCTTTCAGAACAGGTAGGTCAGCCAAGCTTGCAGAAGAGCACTTCGTTGCCCTGATTCATTCCAGAAATAAGCGTTGCCACTCATTTCCGGGGTTATTTTCGGTAGTTCCTGTTGCCAAACGGTCAACTCTGCTTGTGCAAGAGAACCAGACACAGTGGCTGTATAGAATAATTCTCATAATCCCATATTTGACACTGAATATGTAATTAAGTTCAAACATTTCCCTTAGTCGTTTTGTTGCCTCAATTTAAAGAACCTTTTCTACTGTATGTACTCTCCAATATCAAAATAGGAAAGAAAATGATCTTCTGAATGTTTTGATGTTCCTTGTTCTCATTGTGGAAATATTTTCTGTTGAATATACAAACAGAAAATTACAAAATTTGGCCGTTGTTCATATTACAAGCTAGGTTTAGAACGTTTGGTATTCAAGATGCAAGCAGAGTTTGCAGTTACACCTTTCATATTTATACCTTTCTGGCTAACTTTTGTAACTTACGAAAGCTGTGAGCTGGACAGCGCTGTACCAACTCCATCTGATACGGCGGCTGCACCCCTACCTTTCTGACCATCTGTTCCCATCAGTAGTACATGCCCTGGTCTCCTCTCGTTTAGACTACTGTAATGCGCTGTACGTGGGGTTATCCTTGAAGACGGTTCGGAAGCTGCAGCTGGTACAGAACGCAGCAGCTTGCCTGATTAAAGGCAGCCGCCGGCGTTATCACATCACTCCAATGCTGAAGGAGTTGCACTGGTTACCAGTTGTTTTCCGGACCAAATTCAAGGTGTTGGTTTTGACCTTCAAAACCCTATATAGTTCCAGCCCAGCCTATCTCAAGGAGCACCTCCAGCAACACCAGATAGGCCGCTCAACAAGATCAGCCTCAGATGGCCTTCTCTCTGTCCCATCAGCCAAGACAGCTACGCTTGTGAGGATGAGGGAGTGGGCCTTCTCTGTGGTGACCCCACTCTATGGAACTCCCTTCCTAGGGAACTCCACCATGCCCCCTCTTTAATGAGCTTCCACCATGCATTAAAAACGTGGTTGTTCAGGCAGGCATTTGGGGTGGGTTAGGGTAATTTTAGAAATGTGATGTTTTTAATGTTGAATTTTATTGTTTAGAACTGTTTTTATTGTTGTACATCGCCCAGAGTGGCTGGATGTCCAGCCAGATGGGCGATTTATAAATTTAATAAATAAATAAATATGGACATACAAACATATAAACAAACATCACACACACACGCGCGTGCAATTTTGCATGACTGTTTAATATTTCTTTCAGTTCTTTCATGCCCCAGCCATGGGTTGCTAAGGTTTGGATGTGCCGAGATAATGATAAGCCAGACCCAGGTTTCCTTACAAGGAGCCTTTACTGAGTACTTACATCACACAGGCATACCCAATAGTTGGATCAGACAGCTTCTCTGAACCCAGAGCCATGGGGTAAAATGAGTTTTATACCATACATGTTAGCAGTGAGGCAGCATGACAGAAGCAAGCACTAATTAGTGTTCATTCCCAGCACAGACTAACAGTGCTTGTTCAGAAGGAAAACAATCAGAACTTTCCCACCACAGACACCTGCAGCTTGGCATAGCATAGCCTTACTTCTCAGGCACATCCTAGGTCCTGATGAGATACTAGCCTTCATTAGCACTGAATGTGCTGACGCCGCGCTATCGACCTTTGACTCATCTCACATTCTCAGAGGCCCACTAGCAAGGGAATTGCTAGTGAACCTAAGCCAAGCATTATGGATCTCTAGGCCCCTCTAAAACTACAGGTGACTTGGCTACAGGCATGGGGCCATTACACAGTTGCACCAATGCTGCGGAGCAAAACATCTCAAAGGTTGAATGGTATCGGTGATGGTGTACTTCTCATCTCCTAGAAACTACCATGCACTGATTGTTCTCACAATTCTAAAATGTATACTAATGAGAAAAAGTGCTTTAATCCTGTGATTGAGACTGAAGATATATCTGATGCGAATGACTTTGAATAGGATATTGCGATTTTGATATAGAGAAATCAAAATAAATTTTCTTACAGAAAATATTAAGTAAAATGTTAGCTAAAATGTTACATGCATTGAAAGGATACTATTTCACTAGATAATTTATATGCACTGAAAAAGCATTAACACCTACCCTGTTAGACAGTTGGGCGTATTATTATTTTTTCCCATTAGCTTTGTGTATGCACAAGTTTGTTAATGCAGCTAGATAAGGAAATGATTTTCCTATGAAAAAAGCATGCTGTTGTAAATATTCTTAAAGAAGTAATAGATTCACCAATTGCTTTACATATGGTGAACATGGAGAACATACACTGCAGTAAGATACTGTGAATGTTGGTGCTGGCAGAAAAGGATGGGGAGTAGGTGATGTTTCGCCCTAGCAATTGTAGCCCAATGGTGCATTGTATGATCATTGCATAGTTTCTGATAGCAAGTTATCCTAGAGCAAGATTCTAGGAGCTATTTTTTCCTGTCACAAAATCTAAAAAATGTATTTATTTTGCGTCATCCATTCTGCATCTTTTCCATGATGCTTCCACAAATTGTTTCCATACTTTTTGGATCTCCTCTAGTCATTTTTTAACCGGGGGGTGGGGGGATGTGAAAGGTATAACTGCAAACCCTTACATCGGCCAGGCACAAAATTCGGTTTTGAGACTATTTCTTTACATGTGCCCTACCAAAAAAACCTGCAGGGAATTTTGCTAAGAACTTTTAACCTGAGGTCCAGGGTGTTACTGCTTACAAAAATATATACGGAGATTAAGTAGTTCACAGGGGGATTGTAACAAAATGACACAATAATGGGCCTTGCCTCAGCCTAATTAGGGCTAGATAAATACGTGGAGATAAAATTGACCCTTAGCCAAATTGATTGCCATTGATATTAAAATCTCCGTGACAGGCAGTTGGTCGAAATGCATAATTAAATTAACTTGGGTTATTCAGTATGGGTAGTGCCCTTTCCCTATAACTTTTTAATGGATGCCAACGTGATTCAAAAATCATATGTAAAATCAACATTCTCAATTTATACTTCCTTTGAATTAAAAAACCCCGTTCACTTAGAGGTTATCCTTGACTAATTTATGCTGACTTCATGCCAGCTTTGAATATATTTGTTGAAGATTTCCTGTAGCATATATTTAGGGCTGTCAAAGAAGCTTTTATCCTGGAAAAAAATTGTGCTGGTTTTAATTACAATTTTAAATAGCTCTATAACCATTGTGAACTCTGGGTTTACATCATTTTTATGATAGCTCATAGTTCCTGGTTTATTGATTTTGTCATTTGTTTCATTACATTTAATGCAAACCTTTTATACTGAGTTACTCTGTTCTCTGGGGACTGCAGGCAGAGGTCAGGGAGACAACATGTAGTGTCTTGGCTAAAACAGTACAGCACATATAATTTTACCATGGACTGAACCAATCGTGAAGGGCTATAAATACTGTTCAGCAGGATGTTGCAGAGATATGCCAGTAGGAGTGAAGGGTTTTCAGGCAACATTTGTCTCTGCTCTACACCCCTTTTTCTACAAAGCTGAAATTATTTTAGCTATATTTTATTATAGTTCTATGACATAAATCTGGTAACTACGTGACAAAATGGTAGTTAAGTGCTGGCGTTTTTTTTGTATGGAAGCAATGAACTAATATACTGTAAAGATGTCTGGGCCAAAATGTCCCTAAGACTCAGCCCTGATTTAGCAAAAGCACTTCAGAATGCCTTGCAACTAGAAAATTAGCAAGTAGTAGGGTTAAGAGAAGGCTAAGCTAGAACCATTTCTCGAAAACATTGGTTTTCTAAAAGTAGGGATGTTAGCCTTTAGTAAAGCTAGATTAGATCTCAACAATACATTAACCTATAATCCCCTTATAGGGATGGTTCTATTGCTCTGTGACTATAATAAATTATTATTTTATTTTGGGAGATGTTGAATTTACACATAATTTTCCTACTGTAGTAACTTTGTACTCCACTGATCTTCAAATGATGGGTTGGCACATTCAAGTGGCTGTCAAGGGCTCCTTGGAGGGCTCTCTCAGTCTAATCTAGTAGCCAAGTCCAGACGCAGACAAAGGGATACTTTTCAAAGCTTTATTCTTCTTTTACAACTTAACAACTCTACAGGTAGCAACTAGATCTGAGCAGCAGCATCCCTGTGCCCTAAGTTGGAACAGTTGGTCCCCGTTTGAAAGGCAATTACTGGCAGACCCCTGAATATAAGGACTAGGGAGAATCCCTCCCCTTTTCCCTTGGATCCTCTGGACGCAACCGTTCTTTGAGCGCCAACCAGGCGCTACGCCTCCTTTCCGCGCTCTCCATTTGGCGCCGCTCTCTGCATCTGCGCCACGCATCCAACCAGTCTGCTATCGGTGCTGGGTCACTCCCTGGACTGCTTTCTAATCTAGGAATATTGGTGGGAGGAATCTCTTGTCAGCTGCGGGCCCTGGGAAAAAGGGGCGCGCTCCTCTCCCAGGAGCGACTGCTCTTCCTCTGAATCAGAACTACTCTGGGATTCTATGGGCTCAGTGTCCACCCTGGCAGTGGCATTCCCACTGGCATATTTCTGTAACCTCCTGCTGAATAGTATTTTGTAGCCCTTCACAATTGATTCAGTCTGTGGTAAAATTATATATAACGGGAGATCCATCAGTGCCTCCTATGTAGCCTTCTATCTCAGGGCCCAAGAGAATGATATCGACCTCATAGGATTTTTAAAAATAAGATTCTGTAGGATAAGAAAGGCTACCAGAGAACCCATCACTGAGATGATAGGAATCATATTATGCACGTATAATGTTTATGTTGCCAATCCAATGAACTTAGTCAGTATTCGAAGGCTTCCCAGCTGGTAGAACTAGTCCATAGAAGTGCACTGATAATTTTATAGTAAGAGGTGCACTGCTTAAAAAAACATGCTGTGTATTAAATTGGAACAAGATTAACAGTGCAAACCTATATGCACCTACTCAGAAGTATGCCCCATTAAGTTCAGCTGGATCTACTTCTAGGTAAGTGTATATAGGATTGCAGTCATAGGAATCCTTTTTACTTCTGCAAAATAAAAATATTTAGAAACTGTTCATTAAAAGTGAACTGATAAACATTTTAAATAAAAAATGTGTTTGTCAATTTGTGGGTGCGCGTGGGGGGGTACTTTACAGATTTTTTCACTACATTTTTGCAGGGTTTTCACTACATTTTATTCCAGGAATGAAAGAAGGTTAAGTTCATTTTTTTGAAGCTTTGAGAGGTAAAATTAAACATTAGTTTCAAAATAGGTAGCTAGTAAACATCAGTTTTAAAATAAACATGCCTATAGTCTTTTACAGATTACTTCAATGTTGTATAACTTTCAAAGATCAAGTTGTTGTTGCCAGGCCTTCTACAAGTTTATTGATTTTTTAGCATTGCTTTCTGAAGTACATTTTAAGCCATTTGGTTTTGATAGGGGGAAAATTAACCAAAATCCCAGTAAGCACAAATTTGTTTGTTTATTTATTTATTTATTACATTTCTATACCATCCCATAGCCAAAGCTCTCTGGGCAGTTTACAAAAGTTAAAACATTAAAATATACAAAGTTTAAAAACCATTTACATAAAAGCAAACAAACAATATATAAAAACAACATATAACTAAAACATCTTTAAACTAAAAACAATTTTTAAAAAGCCAGCAATAAAACAACACCGCTTAAAAACAGTATACAACGGACAGCAAAAGGAACAAGAGTTCTAAAAAGGGAAGACCTTCCAGAATAATCGAGTCTTTAACATCTGCTTAAAAACCTTCAAAGGGGTCAGCAGGCGCATTTCAACTGGCAAGTCATTCCACAACTGAGGAGTGGCAAAAGAAAAGGTCCTCTTGCGTGTGGCTGCCAGTCTCACATTAGGCAGCGGCAGCAGATAGCTGTCAGAGGACCTTAGGTGGAGGACTGGGACGTAGGGGAGAAGGCGCTCCCTAAGGTACCTTGGACCAAGACTATGTAAGGCTTTAAAGGTAAAAACCAGCACTTTATATTTTGCTCAGAAACAAATTGGCAGCTAGTGTAGAGATTTGAAAACCGGTGTAATATGGTCTCCATGGGATGTCCCAGAGACCAACCAGGCTGCCATATTTTGTACCTGATGAAGTTTCCAAACTATATATACAGGCAGCCCCAAGTACTGTGCATTACAGAAATCAAGCCTAGAGGTTACCAGCATGTGCACCACCGTTACCAGGTCCACAAGTTCCAGGAATGGGCGTAGCTGGCGTATCAGCCAAAGTTGATAACAGGCACTTCTCATGATTGCCTCCACCTTGGTTGCCAGGAGCAGGGTCGGGTCAAGAAGCACCCCCAAGCTACAAACTTGCTCCTTCAGGGGGAGTGCAACCCCATCCAGAACTTGTTGACATACCTCAATGCCTAAATTAGGACTCCTCATGATGAGCACCTCTGTCTTGCCTGGATTCAACTTCAGCTTGTTCTCCCTCATCCATCCCATTACCGACTTCAGGCTGTCATTCAGAGGAGTCCTACCTCCTTGGATAAATATGTTACGGAGAAATAGATTTGTGTGTCATTGGCATACTGATAGCACTCAGCCCCAAACTTCCTGATGATCTCTCCCAGCAGTTTCATGTAGATATTGAACAGCATCGGGGATAGAATGGAGCCCTGAGGGATTCCACATAATAGTTCCTTTTTCAAGGAACAAGTACCCCCGAGCGACACCACCTGGAACCATTCTGAGAGAAAGGAGTAGAACCACTACAGAGCAGTGCTCCCAATCCCCAACTCCCTCAGGCAATCCAGAAGAATATCATCGTCGATGGTATCAAATGCTGCTAAGAGATCCAAAAGAATCAACAAGAATGCATTCTCCCTATTGATTCCCAGGTGAAGATATCCACCAAGGAGACCATGGCAGTCTCAACTCCGTATCCCACTCTGAAGCCGATTTGAAATGGGGCCAGGTAATCAGTTTCATCCAAGACTGCTTGGGGTTGAATGGACACTGCCTTCTCGATTACCTTTCCCCAAAATGGTAAATTACTTACTGGCCTACAATTATTGAAGTCTAGGGGGTCAAGGGAAGGCTTCTTCAGAAGCAGGCTAACAATTGCTTCTTTCATTAACAATGATGGAGAATTACCTTCCCTTAGGGAGGCATTAATAATATTCAGCCAGAATTGCTTCACAAACTCCCCTCCCTGGACTACAAGCCAGGATGGGCAGAAATTGAGAGGGCAAGTTGTCTTTTTGACCAAACCAAGCAGCTTATTCACGTCATCAGGAGTCACAAGCTGAAAATGATCCAGTTTAATTATGCAAGCAGAGTTGCTGGACACCCCACTGTTGATTTCTGTCCCCACAACAGTGTCCAAATCGGCTCATATCCGAGAGATTTTATTCATGAAAAGCTCATTAAAGGCGACCTACAGAAGGCTCTAAGATTGGATTGGGGGGGGGCTGACTCCGCTCCCTAACCACCCTGCCCAGCTGAGCTGGGCACGGGTTTGCGGATGTGATACATGTAGAGTAGGAAGCTCTCTTCACTGCACGTATCGCCACCTCATAGGTCTTCAAATGATCCCTGTGATGTATCTTGTTGGATTCAAGTTGAATTTTCCACCATTGGCACTCTAGCCATTGTTCTTGCCACTCCAGCTCCCTCAGTTCTTCTGTAAACTATGGAACTTGTTTGGAAGTGGGTAGGAGAGAACTTCATTCCACACAGAGATAGGGATGGTGGAGAATTTCTCCCCGAAACTTCAGGGGGCCGAGCGCCAACGTGTTCGGCCCCCCGAACAAGTTTCGGGGAGAAATTCTCCGCACCCCCCCACCCCCCGCACCCCGCCCGGGACGGGGCGGGACTTACCTTTGCCGAATGTCCCTCCCGGCGGCGGGTCCGGCCGGCGGTTCGTCGGGTCTTCGTCAGGGGTGGGGGCGGCAGCCGATCTTTCGACCGGCTGCCGCCGCCGCCATTGCAATAAAAGAAAAACAAAAACGCCCCCGTGATAGGCTACGTGACGATTAACGTAGCCTATCACGGCTAGATTTGCAATGTCAGCCGTGATAGGCTACGTAAATCGTCATGTAGCCTATCACGGGTGACTTAAAAAAAAAAAAAAGCGCGTACGGATAATGGCGGCCCCCATAGGGAGCCGCCACTCGCGTTCCTTATTTGGTCGCTGTAGTCTACGTAAATGTTTACGTAGACGTTGCCCTTATTTTCGCCGTAGTCTACGTAAACATTTACGTAGACTACAGCGACCAAATAAGGAATGCGAATGGCGGCTCCCTATGGGGGCCGCCATTTGCGTACGCGCTTTTTTTAAAAAAAGTCACCCGTGATAAGCTACGTGGCGATTTACGTAGCCTATCATGGCTGACTTTGCAGATCTAGCCGTGATAGGCTACGTTAATCGTCACGTAGCCTATCACGGGGGCGGTTTTTTTTTTTTAACTGTTTAGTTCGCGGCCGGGCGAGGCGCCTCCTCCCCAGCCTGAATTTCGGCCGGGCGAGGCAGGAAGCCTCCCCCCCGGCCTGAATTTCGGCCGGGCGAGGCGGGAAGCCTCCCCCCCGGCCTGAACTTCGTGGGGGGAGCAACGAAGCGCCTCCCCCCCACCGCGGGAAATCTTCGAGGACAGGTAAGTGACTTTCGTCTACCCCTGCACAGAGACCAGGGATTTGACAGGGGCGGCAGCAGCACTAGCCAAGAACCGCCCCACCCTGGGCATTTTGGAATCACAATGGATCCATCAGCCTTCAGGGGCGGACCATCTTAATTGGTCCTCCACCCCTGCGGAGGTGAGTAGTAGCCATGATACCAGCCCTGACCAGACAGTGATCCATCCATGACAATGTGAAGACAGATAAAACCTCCACCCACGGATCATTCTACTTAATGGAGCAAAAGATCAAATCGAGTGTGTGACCAGCTTCATGTGTCAGCCCTTTGACCACCTGGGATGGGCCCATGGTTGTCATGGTTGCCATGAACTCCTGAGCTACACCTGGCAAGCTGGACCCGAGGGGGATGTTGAAGTCGCCCATGACTAAAAGCCTGGGCGACTCCAACACCATCTCTGTGAGCTCAGTTAGGGACTCTGTTAAGTAACGGGGTGGCCAGTACACTAACAGAATCCCCAATCTGTCCCTAGTCCCGAAGCTGAGGTATGCATGCTCGATGTGAGCCAGGTCCTTCACAGTGAGTCTGGTCAGGAGGATGTTATCTTTGTGGACCACTGCTACACTGCCTCCCCATCCGCTTCTCATTACCTGCTCTACCATGGAGTACCCAACCGAGAGAAGCTGCATCCATACAGGCCTGCTTATCTCCCCCAGCCAAGTCTCCGTAGTGCATACCAGGTCAGCCTTTTCATCCAAGATTAAATCATGGATGGTTTCGATCTTATTCCAGACTGACCTGGCATTGCAAAGGAGCAGGCAAAGATTCTGTGAGTGGCTTGGCCTGCTCCCCAAGGTACCTGGGATGACAGGGCAACCAGAAGGCTGGATAGGTGTAAAGTACCTGCCCTCTCTTCTCCTATGAGTTTTTGCTCTGCCAGCACCATATCTCCCCATGCCCCCCACCACTGTTATTGTCTCCCCTACACACATAATGCTGACTTTGTTTAAAAAAAGACATCAACTCAGCAACATGCAGCAGAATAAAACATCAAGCCAACATCCCATCTCCCACCTGGAATGTACACCTAACACTCCCCTCCTATCTCTCACCTGAGGGGGGGGGGCACAATTCAATACCAGCAGGCTGTCACCCTGTGATATAAAATCACTTCCCTCTCACCCATAAAATAATAAAGAGCCTAACTGGAAAACAAACAGACACACTCAAAGGCCACATGCCCCCAAACAGCCCCAGAAATCCCCCCTCACTCCCCACAAGGGGAAGAGAAAGAACGGAAACACACAGAGAGGAAAGAAAACCAAGGAATATGGCCCTCACCCTTGCTGCCTCCCCAAAAGCACCTCCCCAAAGGGGTGACCCCCCTTTGGTGTCACTCCCTTTGGTGTCAGCCCGTTTGGGGGTGCCACCACCAAGGGTGCCGCTGCCCGTCAGCTTTCCTTAGTCCAGGTTTCCTGGAGGGGCAGCCAAAGACTGGATGCCAAACACTCCCCAGGGGACCAAGTCCTCAGCTGTTTCAGGAGCTGGAAATAATGAGCCCTTCCCAAGGCCAGACAGGCTGCTGTAGCAGTGGTGAAGGAGCAGGGAGTTGACGCTAGCCAAGAAAACGACTCCCACCTGTTCCTCAGATGAATTCCCCTTTTATGACAATTATGACAATTCCAGTCCTTTTTATTATGAATGGTTCTTTTATTCAGCGTATGAACTAGCAAAACACAGTGTTCAAGCAGCCTTTCTTTAAATTTCACATTACAATTATATTCATTTCTTCTGTTGTAAACGGTGTAGGGGTCAAGTTGAGGTTCATACTTAAACTGTACAATGGTATTCTGAATGTGTACACTGACTTCAATTCTAGTGATGTGGAACTGCATTTTTAAATTGTATTTTATCATTTTAAGTTGTGAGCTGCCACAACCACCGTATAGTATGCGGCCTTATAGATGAATTAATTAATTAATGACATAGACTGAATACGGTATTCAAGGAAGATACTGTACTTTACTATGTTCAAGCCAAAGGAGGTAATTCAATAATGTGTTTGACACACCGACATCCCCCCCCCCCCCACACACACACACCTATTTTCCACTTTGAGAATTATCCAGGGATTTAAGTTGTGGTTTGAACTTGAGACATAGAATTTCGCCTTGAATGAGCGTACTGGACTTCACACTGATATCTCAGTGTTCAAGACTTATTCCAGTACAAACAGAATCCTGAACGAGCTAGTTAAACCAAAGTTGCTTTAGGAAACACTAACTTCTTGTTGCGTCAGCAGTGCTGGCGGACAGGAAGCACTGGATGCTGCCCATTGGTCCAAGAATTGTTGAGGTGCTCACGTATACACTAACACAGCAGCAGAAGCACTAACAAAAATTTGCCAGTTTCCAAGGTTGAGACCACATATGTGCTTGTTGGGGGAGGGGGGGAATCCAGTAATTACATCTCCCTGTACAAGCATCAGCCATCATTTAAATTATTATTTATAAAAGTCAAGTGTTAATATTTCATGCAAAATTGAGTGTTCATGGCTCCCTTCCTGACGAGATGATCTAGTGCAGCCTGGTGCCCTCCAGACTATGCTTTTGAATCAACCCTCAGATACATTAACAAGTGATATAGCATGTGTGGTATTGTGGTAAGTGAACTGCATGCTGGGAGTTTTGGTACAGGCATGGAAAGAAGTGGGGAGGAAGAGGAAGTGGAAGGGAGGAGTCAGGAGGATTGGAGAGTGAGACTGTTTGCTTGAGTTTCAGTTTTAAGGAAGGCCTAGTGAAGGCCTAGAATAAAGAAGCATTTAAGTAGCTGTCCCTGGTGTCTTGGGATTCTTGCAAAGCAACAACTTGGTGACGAAGGCAGGAGGGCTCTTCAACCTTTGACTCCACCACCACCTTTCCTCCGAAGCCCGGTGACCAGTGATTCCACTTACTTCTTGGACGAGAATGTCTGAGACCGACGTGCTGGCGATTCAGGATAAGGCACTTCCGGTGCAAGGAAGCGTGCGTTACTCGTCCATTGCCTGGGAGCAGAAGCTCAGAGGATCTTCTATAATTTACCTGTTGTAGATGATAAATATCAGACAGCTTTGGCTGCTTTAAGAAACTTTTTTGTGCCTAAAGTTAATGTTGTGGCGGAACGCTATAAATTTCGCTAGCAGGGACAGAAACAAGGAGAAACTACAGATCAGTATATTGCTGCTTTGAGGGAAATGGTTGTTACTTGTAATTTTGGAGATATGGCAGAGGAAATGATTTGGGATCAGTTGGTAGAGAAAACAGTGATGCCCCAGATAGTATGCTATCATTGCACAAACAGCATGCTATCATTGTGGATCAACACAACATACAGCACATTATGCTAACTGCCCTGCAAGGGAGTCTCAGTGCAGACAGTGCCAAAGGAAAGGTCAGTTTGCTAGGGTATGCCGGAGTGCCCAGTCTCAACAATCTATAAGTGAAGCTGCTGTGCCAGAAGTTGCTGTTTTAAGTCTGGAAGAACTTGCTGAAGCTACTACCGTGGACAGAATGACATGCGTTGTTACAGTGTGTGTTCCTACGGTGAGGAAGTCCCAGGACATTGAGTTGATGTTAGATACAGTCTCTGCAGTCTCCATACTGCCCAAGTCTGTTTATATACAATATTTCAGTAGCTCACCACTTACAGCACCTAAATTGCGTCTCATAAGTTACTCAAGGAATCCAATTTCAGTTCTTGGTTGTCTATCAGCAAAAGTAGCATTTGAGACAAATTGTGTAGCAGCTGAGTTCTGCGTGGTACCAGAGGGAACTCCCGTCCTGGGCAGAGATCGTTTTGTTGCACTCCGCGTGCAAGTACTTAATGGGACTATCACCTCCATACCACACAACAGTGCTGCAGTTCATACTTCGCTTGCAACCATAATAGCTCACAACACAGAAGGAGAATTAGGCTGTGCAAAGGATTTCATTCACGAAGTTAAATTTGACACAATGTGAGGCCAATACAACAGAAACTACGCCGGTTACCATTTGCTGTGAGAGATGCTGTATCACAGGAACTTAAAAAATTAGTGCAGAATGACATCATTGAGGCTACTGACTCTTCTGAGTGGATTTCCCCAATTGTTGTGATTACAAAGAAGACAGGAAATATCCGTCTTTGTGTGGTCTTGAGGGAGCCAAGCAAGGCCGTGGTAGTTGATAGCCACCCAGTCCCTCACATAGAAGAAATCTTTACTGAACTGCGGGTAGCCACATTATTTTCCACCCTTAACCTACAAAGTGCATATCATCAAGTCTTATTACATGAGGACAGTAGAGACCTCACTGCATTCATCACCCATGATGCTTTGTTTCATTTTAAACGTGTCCCATATGGTTTAGCATCAGCCCCCAGTGCCTTTCAAAAGATGATGTCTCTGATTCTTAACAATCAGCCAGGAGTTCAGTGCTATCTGGAAGACATTATCATATTTGGACAGACCCCAGCACAACATGAAAAACGTCTGCAAACTGTCTTGCCATGCATAACAGATGCAGGACTAAAGTTGAGCCTTTCCAAATGTGTGTTCATACAGAAGGAGTTACCTTTCCTTGGGCATATTATATCACAAAATGGATTGAAACCTGATCCCGACCATGTGAAGGCAGTTACAGACGCTCCACCATGTAAAGATGTCCAAACACTGTGCTCCTTCTTAGGCCTTACATCTTGGTATGCAAAATTTGTGCCAGATTATGCATCAGTTGTAGAACCCCTACGTCTGTGGCTTCGTGGATCTACACCCTGGATGTGGACATCAGCTGCACAAACCAGCTTTGAGCCAGTGAAATCATTGATTGTACATAGCCCAGCATTGTCCTTATGCGACCCAGGACTACCTACCATTGTGACTACAGATGCCTCTGACTATGGTCTTGGGGCTTTACTTACCCAAGTTCATGGAGACAAGAGTGAAAGGACAGTTGCTTTTGCATCCAGAACTTTGTTGTTGTTCAGTCATTAAGTCGTGTCCACCTCTTCGTGGACCATAGCACGCCAGGCCTTCCTGTCCTCCGCTCTCTTCCGGAGTGTGCTCAAGTTCATATTAATTGCATTGGTGATGCTATCTAGCCATCTCATCCTCTGCCGTCCCCTTCTCCTTTTGCCTTCAATCTTTCCCAGCATCAGGGTCTTTTCCAGGGAGTTTTCTCTTCACATTAGGTGGCCAAAATATTTGAGCTTCAGCTTCAGTATCTGTCCTTCCAATGAGCAGTCAGGGTTGATTTCCTTTAGGATGGACTGATTTGACCTCCTTGCAGTCCGGGGGACTCGTAAGAGTCTTCTCCAGCACCACAGTTCGAAAGCATCAATTCTTCGGCGCTCAGCCTTCCTTACAGTCCAGCTCTCACAGCCATACGTTACTACTGGGAAAACCATAGCTTTGATTATGTGGACCTTTGTCGGCAAGGTGATGTCTCTGCTTCTTACTATGCTGTCTAGGTTTGCCATAGCTTTCCTCCCAAGGAGCAAGCATCTTTTAATTTCATGGCTACAGTCACCGTCTGCGGTTATCTTGGAGCCCAAGAAAATAAAATCTGTCACTGCTTCAATTTCTTCCCCTTCTATATGCCAGGAAGTGATGGGGCCTGATGCCATGATCTTCGTTTTTTTAATGTTGAGTTTCAAACCAGCTTTTGCACTCTCCACTTTCACCCTGAACAAGAGGCTCTTTAGATCCTCTTCACTTTCCGCCATTAGGCTGGGTGGTATCGTCTGCGTATCTGAGATTGTTGATAATTCTCCCAGCAATCTTAATTCCAACCTGTGATTCATCCAACCCGGCGTTTCTCATGATGTACTCTGCATATAAGTTAAATAAGCAGGGCGACAATATGCAGCCTTGTCGTACTCCTTTCCCAATTTTGAACCAATCGGTTGTTCCATGTCTGGTTCTTACTGTTGCTTCTTGGCCCACATACAGGTTTCTCAGGAGACAGGTAAGGTGGTCTGGCACTCCCATCTCTTCGAGAATTTGCCACAGTTTGTTGTGATCCACACAATCAAAGGCTTTAGCGTAGTCAATGAAGCAGAAATAGACGTTTTTCTGACATTCTCTTGCTTTCTCCATGATCCAGCGAATGTTGGAGATTTGATCTCTAGTTCCTCTGCCTCTTTGAAACTCAGCTTGTACTTCCGATAGTTCTCAGTTCACATACTGCTGAAGCCTAGCTTGTAGGATTTTGAGTATCACCTTGCTGGCATGTGAAATGAGCGCAATTGTACGGTAGTTTGAACAGTCTTTGGCATTGCCCTTCTTTGGAATTGGAATGTAAACTGACCTTTTCCAGTCTTGCGGCCATTGTTGAGTGTTCCAAATTTGTTGGCATATTGAGTGCAGCACTTTAACAGCACCATCTTTTAGGATTTTAAATAGCTCAGCTGGAATACTGTCATCTCCACTAGCTTTGTTGTTAGTAATGCTTCCTAAGGCCCACTTGGCTTCTCTCTCGAGGATGTCTGGCTCAAGTTCAGTGACCGCACTATCATGGCTATCAGGGACATTCAGATCTTTCCTGTATAGTTCTTCTGTGTATTCTTTCCACCTCTTCTTAATCTCATCTGCTTCTGTTAGGTCCCTGCCTTCTTTGTCCTTTATCATGCCCGTCTTTGCACAAAACATTCCCTTTAGATCTCTGATTTTCTTGAAGAGACCTCTAGTCTTTCCCATTCTGTTGTTTTCCTCAACTTCTTTGCATTGTTCATTTAAGAAGGCCTTCTTGTCTCTCCTTGCTATTCTCTGGAACTCTGCATTCAGTTGGATATATCTCCCCCTTTCTCCTTTGCTTTTCGCTTCCCTTCTTTCCTTAGCTACTTGAAAAGCCTCATCAAACAGCCACTTTGCTTTCTTGCATTTCTTTTTCTTTGGGATGGATTGAGTTGCTGCCTCCTGAACAATGTTACGGACCTCCGTCCATAGTTCCTCAGGCACTCTGTCTATCAGGTCTAATCCCTTAAATATATTCATCACCTCCACTGTATATTTATTTTATTTATTTATTGCATTTATATCCCGCCTTTTTTCCTCTTGCAAGGAACCCAAGGCGGTTAACATTATCCTCCTCCTCTCCATTTTATCCTCATAACAAAAACCCTGTGAGGTAGGTTGGGCTGAGAGTCTGTGACTGGCCCAAAGTCACCCAGTGAGCTTCTGTGGCCGAGTAGGGACTAGAACCTGGATCTCCCAGCTCCCAGTCCAACGCTCTCACCACTACACCACACTGGCTCTTATATTCATAAGGGATATGATTTAGGTCATACCTAAATGGTTTAGTGGTTTTCCCTACGTTCTTCAATTTAAGCCGAAATTTTGCAATAAGAAGCTCATGATCTGAGCCACAGTCAGCTCCAGGTCTTGTTTTTACTGACTGTATAGAGTTTCTCCATCTTTGGCTGCAAAGTACATAATCAATCTGATTTCGATATTGACCATCTGGTGATGTCCATGTGTAGAGTTGCCTCTTGTGCTGTTGGAAAAGAGTGTTTGCTATGATCAGCGTGTTCTCTTGGGAAAACTCTATTAGCCTTGGTCCTGCTTCATTTTGTACACCAAGGCCATGCTTGCCTGTTATCCCAGTTATTTCTTGTCTTCCTACTTTAGCATTCCAATCCCCTATGATGAAGAGGACATCTTTTTTTTGGTGTTAGTTCTAGAAAGTGTTGTAGGTCTTCATAGAACCAATCAACCTCAGCTTCTTCGGCCGCAGTGGTTGGGGCATAGACTTGAATTACTGTGATGTTGAATGGTTTGCCTTGGATTCATACTGAAATAATTCTATCGTTTTTGAGATTGTACCCCAGTACTGCTTTTCCCACCCTTTTAGTGACTATGAGTGCTACTCCATTTCTTCTAAGGGATTCTTGCCCACAGTAGTAGATATAATGGTCACCTGAATTAAATTCGCCCATGCCTGTCCATTTAGTTCGCTGATTCCCAAGATATCGATGTTCAATCTTGCCATCTCATGTTTGACCACATCCAGCTTACTTTGATTCATTGACCTTACATTCCAGGTTCCTAAACGATATTGTTCTTTACAGCATTGGATTTTCTTTTCACCACCAGACACATCCACAGCTGAGTGTCCTTTCGGCTTTGGCCCAGCCGCTTCACTCTTTCTGGTGCTACTTGTAAAGTAAATACCCTCTGCTCTTCCCCAGTAGTATATTGGACTCCTTCCGACCTGAGGGGCTCATCTTCCGGCGTCATCTCTTTTAGCCTTGTGATACGTTCCATGGGGTTTTCTTGGAAAGAATACTGGAGTGGGTTGCCATTTCCTTCCCCAGTGGACCACATTTTGTCAGAACTCTCCACCATGACCTGTCTGTCTTGGGTGGCGCTGCACGGCATAGCTTATGGCTTCACTGAGTTACGCAAGCCCCTTCGCCACAACAAGGTAGTGATCCATGAAGGGGATCCAGAACGTTACAAGGGTCAGAAAGATCTTACTCTACAGTTGAAAGGAGGCACTGACATCTGTGTATGGGCTTCAGAGAAATGGCGGACCTATTTGTGGGGTCGTGCATTCAGGTTGCGTACTGATCACAATCCATTGACAACTTTACTTACAACTAAAGGTCTGGGGACAGCAGGAATGAAGATTACCTGATGGTCTGCTAAACTGTTGGCTTTTACATACAAGATGGAGTACAGACCTGGCACTGAGAACGTTACTGCAGACTGTTTATCCTAGCTACCTTTGCCATCCTCAGAAACTGAAGATGAGGACACAGAGGTGATTGCTTCCATCACATCTGCTCTGACAGCTATTTCCAAGGAACAGTTTAAAGCTGCTTGCTTGTCCTGTCCAATACAATGCAAACTACGGGATTACCTCATGGTGAAATGGCCACACAATGTGCATAATGTGGATCAGGCCCTGTTGCCCTTCTTTAAGATTCACGAGGAATTGTCCTTATACGATGGTTTAGTGATCCGGGGTACTCATCATCTCATTGTTCCACCAGAATTACAAGTAAACTTATACAATTGTCCCATTATACGCATCAAGGGATTGTATGAACCAAACAATGACTGCATGATTTCTACTGGTAGCCTGGAATAGATATGCAAGTTGAGGCTGGTATCAAATCTTGTGTGACTTGCCAGCTTCATAACAAGACAGCAACCACACGTGTGCCTGATTCAGCCTGGGAGAAGCTGGCCATTGACACTGTGGGGCCATTTGACCAGGGGCCTGCTGACTGTCGCTATGCCATTGCCCTTACAGACTATTTTAGTAAATGGCCCGAAGTGGCTTTTACTCCAAATGCTACTTCTGCTACTGTTATCAAGGTCAAGTTATCAAGTACTGCTATTGCTTCAGTTTTCAGTAGAGAAGGAAATCCCAAGGAACTGATCTCAGATAATGGCACCCAATTTACTTCAGTAGAGTGTGAAACTTTCCTGTCAGGAAGGAATATCAAACACAGACGCTCATCAGTTTATTATCCACAGGCGAATGGAGAGATAAAGGGTTTTAATAGAAGTTTGAAGGGAAGTCTACAAACAGCTGACTTGGAAGGCAAGGCATGGAAACCTTTCATTACAGAGTTTTTACAAGTTTATAGAGCCACAAGACATGCCACAACACAGAAGTCACCGTCTGAATTATTACACGGGAAGGAGATGCACACAAAGCTTAGTGTTGCTGGACTACAAATGCTTAAGCCAGATACTTCTTTACAGTCAGATGTGAGGTAAACAGTACAAAAGAAGCAACAAAAGCATAACAGGTATACAGATCACCATTATGGAGCCAAGGAACCAGGAATACAATGTGTTTCATTTGTACAGGTGAAGAAACTGGGATTCATTCGGAAAGGCAAACTGAGATTCACTTTACCCCTCAAGGGATTCGACACGGTAGGACAATACACCTATAAACTGTCCGATGGCTGGATATGGAATGCCTGGTACCTATTATTTATTTATTAAATGTATTAATTGCCCATCTGGCTCGTCACCCAGCCACTCTGGGTGATGTACAACATATAATAAAACAGTTTAAAACAATAACATTCTACAATAAAAACATTTTCTAAAATATCCTAACCCACCCCAAATGCCTGCCTGAACAACCACATTTTTAATGCATGGCGGAAGCTCATTAAAGAGGAGGCATGGCCGAGTTCCCTAGGGAGGGAGTTCCACAGAGTGGGGGCCACCACAGAAAAGGCCCTCCCCCTCATCCCCACCAGTCTAGCTGTCCTGGCTGATGGGATAGAGAGAAGGCCATCCGAGGCTGATCTTGTTAAGCAGCCTGTCTGGTGTTGCTGGAGGTGCTCCTTAAGATAGGCTGGGCTGGAATCATATAGGGTTTTAAAGGTCAAAACCAACACCTTGAATTTGGCCCGGAAAACAACTGGTAACCAGTGCAACTCCTTCAGCACTGGAGTGATGTGATCTCGCCAGTGGCTGCCTTTAATCAGGCGAGCTGCCGCATTCTGTACCAGCTGCAGCTTCCGAACTGTCTTCAAGGGTAACCCCACGTAGAGCGCATTACAGTAGTCTAAACGAGAGGAGACCAGGGCATGTACTACTGATGGGAGCAGATGGTCAGGAAGGAAGGGGCACAGCCGCCGTATCAGATGGAGTTGATACAGCGCTGTCTGGCTCACAGCTGACACCTGAGCCTCTATGGACACCTGGGAGTCCAAAATGACCCCCAGGCTGCGGACCTGGTCTTTCAAGGGTAGCCGTACTCCATTCAACACCTGGCTCCTGTTCATTCTGTACCTGGCTCCTGTTCATTCTGACTCTGCCAGAAATGGCCAGATATGGAATGCCAGCAACCTGGCTCCTACTCAGTGTGATCCTGTTACCGACACTGCTAGGTGTCGGTAACAGGACCTAGATGGCACTGATGACTCCAGTGTATTACCCCTTGCACAGAATAGCCAACCAGGATCTTTGCCTGATCAACATTCGCAACGCATCAGATGACAGTATGCATGGGCTAAAGAATATGTTCTGTAATTTTCTTACATCAGCTGCAATTAACAAGGTTGTTGATTCGAGGACAACTTGTCTTGCATTGTTTGCAGAGATGTATTGGTTGGTTGGTTGGTTGGGGAAAGGGCATTGTTTTTTAAATAAGGGGGATATGTGTTGTGGTAAGTGAACTGCATGTTGGGAGTTGTAGTATAGGCATGGAAAGAAGTGGGGAGGAAGAAGAAGTGAAAGGGAGGAGTCAGGAGGATTGGAGAGTGAGACTGCTTGAATTTCAGTTTGAAGAAAGGCCTAGTGAAGGCCTAGAATAAAGAAGCATTTAAGTAGCTGTCTCTGGTGTCTTGGGATTCTTGCAATACAACAGCATGTTTACCTGGCAAGACAGCAGCAGATGTCTGGAAACTCCTACATTTGGGGGGTGGGCGGCTTGTCTGTAGCTCCTGTTTTATTAATATTCTTTTAACTGTTAAAAAGCCAATGGATCTAATGAACAGACTCGGGCATCCTTGCTTGAAATTTCTGCTCAGCCACAAAGCTTAACAGATGGTCTTGAGCTACTCACTGAGCTGCATTGAGTGATACTTTCTCACCCAGGTTCAGCCAATTGCATGGAGAGGAACAAGACCTCATTTTCCCTCCCAGCACAGCACACCGGCCCTGCTTCCCATATGCTGTTTATTTCCTCAAAGGACATGTTACTGATTGCAAATCATACATCGTATGTAGCATTTTCACAGTGACCGTATAACCACCGCCTGTGTGGGTTCTATTGGGCTTGATTAGAATAAAACTTGCAAAGACATGAATTGAACAAAAATTGCTTTAGTAAGAACCACAATTACACACAACAATATAGCAATTGCCCCTATACAGATCAATGCACAGGTCTGTTTAGTCTATTTAATAGAAGACCAATGAAACAAATCGTTTGGCTTAGTTCAAATAGAAATATTGAAGTTTTGCTTGCAATTTGTGGTTAGCCAGTCCCAATGTTCTTCCAGAAGGTGGTGGATCCTTCAGTTACTCCTCTGCATTTAACTTTAATTCCAAACAACAGAACAACAGCAAATGGCAACTTATAAATTGCTGCTTCCAAGTCGTAGCATTGCAACAACAATACAAAGATAACAAATACAAGAGATACAAAAAATGATTCCATATCTGCTTGAAATTCAGCTATACACATATATCAATTCAGTTTGCCTTATACAAGGTAATAAGAGCCCGTGATTATTAGTCGGTTCTCCAGCATTCTGCTCATGAGCACAACAAGCTCTTTTCTTCTAGCTCTCCCCTCAGTGAAGACTCTGTCCCTACAGGACTAATCCAGCCAGTTTATGGGGATTGCAACCACATGAGTTTAGCCTGTGCACATTGGATTTTATGTGCTTAGGCCACATTCAAATATGACAGCCCTACTTTGACATCCAGAGATGTTGGAGGCAAATGGGCAGGGAAAGGCAGGTTAGGGGGAGTGTATCATCTGATCCAGTCCTCTAGCTTTAAGTCTAACCTAAGCCACAGGACTGTTGGTTGGACAGGGTAAAAATGTAACACATAAATAAACTATAACTTCTATTTGTTTCTGAAATACTTAGCAAAACTGCTGGAGATTTTCTGTAAACGAAGCATAGCAACTTGAAATATTTACAAGTAAAAGCAATGAACAGTGCAATCCCGTGCATGTTTATTCAGAAACAAATCCCACTGTGTTCAGTGGAGTGGAGCTTACTCCCTAGGAACCTCAAGCCACAGTAGTAAAAGCAATCTTATTTGCTTCTGCTCATTCATATGCTACATCAATGATATTTACTATGTTTCAAGCAGGAGCCACTTTGGTTTCAGGCACTGTTGCCGAGATGACTTGGGGCATCTCTACATGTGCTATTTACTGCATGCTCATAACTGGCCACTCATGGAAGTTTGCGGGTCAATTAGACGCTGTCATCAGCATCCAGGGCCCCTCCCCGGCGTAAGGCGTTGCAATGTAAACCTCTTTTACATCTGGTTTCAGTAAACCACATGGTGTACTGCTATTTTTCAACTCCCAGGTGGCGCTGTTTTTCATTCAGTGATATACCTGCTGCTGAGAAAGGACATTTGGTCATGTTCACTATCTAAAGAGCCAATTGTCAATGCGCTGGGGAAAAGGAAGTAAAATGCTCTGTGGGGCTCCCGATTTTTTCTTTAATGTAGAGGAGCCCTTGAGGGCTTTTTCCTGGCTGTTGGGAGGTGCACTCTTCTTCCTTCTCCCGTCAAGTAGTGATGCTGTGCACCAGACTTGGCTGGAGACATTTTCAGGCTTCTCCTGCCTGTGGGCCTTCAGGCCTCTCCCATTACAGTTCCATGTTCCTTTCTATCTCTCGCCTGCACAGTCAGTTTCCCCTCCACCTCTAGTAGCACCACTGCAGCTAACTAGTCACATTGCTCTTGGGCTCCGCCCCCACCACAGCTAATTGGTGATTGCTCCTACGTTCTCATAAGAACATAAGAAGAGCCATGCTGGATCAGACCAAGGGTCCATCTAGTCCAGCATTCTGTTCACACAGTGGCCAACCAGCTGTCGACCGGGAACCCACAAGCAGGGCATAACTGCAACAGCATCCTCCCACCTATGTTCCCCAGCAACTGGTGTACATAGGCTCACTGCCTCTAGTACTGGAGGTAGCACATAGCCATCAAGACTAGTCACCACTGATAGTCTTTTCCTCCTGGAATTTGTCCAACCCCCTTTTAAAGTCATCCAAATTGGTGGCTATCACTGCCTCCTGTGGTAGCAAATTCCATAGTTTAACTATGTGCTGTGTGAAGAAGTACTTCCTTTTATCTGTCCTGAATTTCCCACCAATCAGCTTCATAGGCTTACCCCAGGTTCTAGTATTTTGAGAGAGGGATAAAAATGTCTCCCTATCCACATTCTCCACACCACGCATAATTTTGTAGACCTCTGTTATGTCTCCCCTTACCCTCCTTTTTTCCAAGCTACACAATCCCAGCAGTTGTAACCTTGTCTCATAGGGGAGATGCTCCAGCCCCTTGATAATTTTAGTTGCCCTTTTCTGCACCTCTTCCAGCTCTACAATATCTTTTTTTAGGTATGGTGACCAGAACTGTACACAGTATTCCAAGTGTGGTCACGCCATAGATTTGTAAAGGGGCAGTATGATGTTGGCAGTTTTATTCTCAATCCCTTTTCTAATTATGCCTAACATGGAGTATACCTTTTTTTACAGAGGCTACAGACTGGGCTGACATCTTCATTGAGCTGTCCACCTCAACCCCAAGATCTCTTTCTTGGTCAGTCACCACTAGCTCAGATCCTATCAGGCTGTACTTGAAGTTGGGATTTTTTGCCCCAACATGCATCACTTTACACTTGCTTACATTGAACCACATTTGCCATTTAGATGCCCATTCTCCCAGTTTGGAGAGATCGTTTTGGAGCTCTTCACAATCCCTTTTTGTTTTAACCACCCTAAATAATTTGGTGTCATCCGCAAACACGTCAATACTCTCCTCTTCCCCTGCCACCTTACAGCTGACGAGCAGCAGGTCTAACTCAAGCCCTTTGCCTGAGCCTAAGAGGGAGATGGGTTGTATCCCAGTGGGCATGTAGGGGCCCCACATATAGAAGGTTTCAATTTATGGCAACCCCAGCCAGAGGATTTGAGGTAGCAAAGCTGGGATAGTAGTCACCAGTGTGAGGTGCTGGGGAGTTGCCACCTGCCAGAACAGACTGTTCTGGGTTAGACAGACCAAAGGCCTGACCTACTACAAGGCAATGTTTCTGTATAAGCGGTTGCTTGAACCCCAACTCCCAAACACAAACAATGGATGTTGTGGTGGAGGATCACTGCCAAACCCTCCATTTCTTTCAGTTAGGATAGTTATGTACAGATGCATTACAGTGCCCATTTCAAAAATGGCAAAATGTCTTTTCGTCATTGGGTTTGCTTTTGAAAATTGTGCAAACACGAACTTATAGGCCCAACGAGCAAAGGGCTGGATGTGCCCAATGTTGTCTGATCTCAGAAGCTAAGCAGGGTCAGCCCTAGTTAGTACTTGGATGAGAGACTGCCTGGGAATCAGGCTTCCTACACTAAGCAGGGGGTTGGACTCGATGGTCTTGAAGGCCCCTTCCAACCCTATGATTCTATAACAACAATCTATGGGTTGTCATGCCTGCATGCAAGCGAGCATGCTTGCCGCCTCCTGCCCACTTGCCACTTTGCCTCCAGTTAAGTAAACAACCCATGGTTTGTTTCTGGGTTAAAACTCTGGGTTGATTCTGCCTCAACAATCCAGAGTGCCAGGTTCAGATGTCACAGCAAACAATCCAGGAACAGCGTTCCTAGGTTGTTTGCAGTGAGCAGGTGGGAGGTTGCAGTTAATTAAATTTCTAAGGGTGCAATCCTAGGCATGTTTAGACAGAAAAAAAGTTCTACAACTCCCAGCATGCCCCAGCCAGCCATGCTGAGAGATGTCAGACTTTTCTTCTGTATAAACATGCATAGGATTGCGCCCTTAGTAACTAAGACCCGGTTTGCATGTAATGACTAACCATGGCTGGGTGTTACATGTGAACTGGATCTTAGGGCGCAATCCTATCGGGGTAGGCGTCTGCCTCCGAACTCGGAGGTGACCGCCTATCCAGTGCAGGGCAGGAGAAGCATGGAGGGAATTGCCCCCTCTGTGCTTCAGCTGCCCTGCATTTATGGCTAGACAGCCGATTTCGGCTGTCTAGCCGTGGGACCTTGGAACGCAGGAAGTGGCAGCCGGAAGACACGTTGGATGTGTTGTACCGGCATTTCTGACTTCCCCCCCGATACCCCCCCCCGAATGCCCCATTTTTGCCACTCCACGCTCATCCTCCGAGTGCAGAGGACAGGACTGTTTCGCGCTGCCTACAAGGCAGCGCAGGAGGGGGTGGAGGTCGGTTCTTAGGGAAACGACCTCGGTCTGTGAGCTCCAAGATTGGTTCCTGGGAACTGACCTATGCTATAGCTGTCTAGCCACTGACTAGCAGCCATAGGATTGCTCCCTCCATTACTTAAAGAACTTGTTAGGAGTAGCAAGGATTGTATTATTTGGGACATTGAAAAGCTACAGATAGCTGCTTCTAAGAGGTGCCCCCCCCAGATATAATAGAAAAGAAAATATGTATATTGTACAGAACACAAATGGACTTCATCTACTAATGAATTTTGCGAGTAAACTGACCTATTTTATTAATGATTTAAATGAACATTGTAGAAATACATAACGGGGCTGGGGGCAGAACAAGTCTAAAGCCCACTTGGAAGTAAGTTCACATTAGGGATGGACAGATCAATGGATTTCTGGTCCATGTCAATTTTACATGTGTTCCTTCGTAAGTATGTTCCATTACATTTTCTGCAAAAAAGAAAAAAAAGTAAACACACTAAACTTAGCATTTACATTGTATGCATCCCCCCAAATACGAATTTTTGTACTGATTTTCTACTAAAGTACACATTTTTGTAAAACTTTTTCAGGTGAATCACAAAATTCAAAGAAATACACATTCCAAAGGATAACTAGGTGCCAATCCATATATTAGTAAAAATGTGTGAATTAGGCTGGTTCACTTGAAAATGCGAATCAAAGGAAATTCTCTAGCATCCCTAGTTCACAGTACATTGGTTCTTGGCCTAGATATTGTGGTGTTGTTGTTGCTTTATACAACACCACTGAAGTATGTGGTGCTTTAAAGTTTCACAAGGAAAAATCAGGTCCGTGATTAAACTTAGAATCTAATTTTTGATGATGGGGGCGGGAAGGAAACCAGAGAGAAGAGTGAGAGACGAAGTAGCAAGGGATGTATAACTTGCAGGATTCTCTCTCAAAGGCTAAAATGTGTGCATACTTTCACATCTCTTTGGGAAAGGTCCTAATGAATACTCCACACACACACACCCTCGGCCAATATTTTCTTCCTTCCCTCCCCTACTGGGGAATGGAGAACAACAGATGGTTATCAGTCAAGAGTAACTAGGGAAACCATAAACCTTCACCAATTGCTATGGAGATAGCCATTTATGTGTTTGGTATGCAGTGTTCATTACATAAGCAATTGGGCACAGTAAAACGAGGATGTTGTAAAAATCCTGAAATTGAAAAGTGGTGGGGAAAGGGAGGAGGGAGAAGGTTTCAGATTTTAAGATGGTCATTCTCAATAATATTTACTCCCAAAACAATGTGAAGCCATTCTCAAAAGGAATACTAACTTTTAAGCTAGGATTACACTCAGACTAAAATAAATTCAGTTTTGTGTATGTGCGCTTGTGTGTGTGTAAGTATATGCATGGATGCATTATCGCAAATACATGCCAGGTCTGAGGCTTAGATGCTGAGGACTGGTTTTGACAACAGTAGGTGGGGGTGAAATGGGCAGAAGATAGAGTGAAAAGACAGATGAGTGGTCAGGTTCCAGGTGACTACTGTTCAACATGTTGCTCAGACTGTGGAGTTGGCTTGGAAGGAAAGGTTTTGTAGGGCCAGTTGTGTCTACTGAGTTGTGAAGGTGGGTTGTGACTACACTTTGGGGTGAGCTGACAGTACTTAGGTCATTGCAGCAGCCTAGAAGGCACCCTTGAGTCACATAATCTAATCAGTCTGGCTGACTGAAGGATAAGCGCACTGATGGTGCAGGAGGTAAGCACAAGAGACTGGCTACTGAAGGTCCCATTTCAATACTTCCCCTAGCACCTTACAGAGCTAATGCTAATACAGTGTACCATTTTATCAGTGGTTGTTGCTGGTCCCATGGAAAGGGAAAATAGCAGCTTGGTTAGACCTGTGTGCTCTTTTTGCCTCCATTGTGTGGTTATTTGAAAGTGTTTGATTTACAGGTATTTAATTTTCAAAGGCAATGATTCCAGTTTACCAGTTTAAATCACAGATTTAGTTATTTTTCACATTAGTATTCCACCCATTCTCTAAGGAGGTCAGGGTGATATTTATGTGGTATTTTTTTTTACATTACCTGCACCTTCATCCAAAAGATTTCAAGGCAGGTTGGGTGGTGTTTTTATTCTGTAATTGTTTTTAATGTACTTGTTTTATTATTGTTTTAATCAAGTTTTTATTTTAAAAAGTTTTTAGTTCCTATGACTCTAAGCTGTCTTGAATGCATTTCCTTGGTTGAAAAGCAGGGTAGAACTCAAATAAATCAAATAAAGGTTGTATACACAAAAAACAAATATTCTGTACAATAAAACAGCATAATACATGAACATTCCGAGAGGCATAAAACTGTGAGACATAAAAATGATTTCAACCAGGTTAAAAAAAATACATGTATTTTAAAATTGCCTAAGCAAATTAAATGTTTTTAACTTGGCAGCAAAAAGAATATGCCTCCCTCAGGAGAGTATTTAAAAGCTGAGGTGCCACCACAGAGAAACTCCTCTCTTTTGTAAATGTATTTTCCTTATAGATGGAATATAGAGAAGGGCCTCCTCTGATTATCTTAATGGAGATATTTGGCCCCAAGCAATTTAGGGCTTTAAAGGTAAACACCAGCATCTTGAATTGGGCTTGATAGTAAATAGGCAGCCAATATAGCTCCTTCAGAACTGATCTTATATTGCTCCAGCTAGTCAAACCAACCAGAATTTGAGAAGCCAAATTCTGTACAAGTTGGAGCTTCCAACCATTTTTAAGCGCAGCCCCACGTATAATGCATTACGGTGACAGCTGCTGAATGTACAATTCAGGTCTGTGTGTACAGGGATTTTCTAATTTGAATTTCACTCAGCCAACCTGCTGAGAATCCTCTTCCTCCTTGGCATTGCCCATACAAGTAGACCACAATGAGATTCCTTTTATCTTCACAGTCAGCCTACATGGTAAGTTAGGCTAAGAGATAGTGACTTGGCCTTGTTCACTGAGTGAGCTTCAAGGCATGCTTCATTTATGCTTACATACACCATACAATAAACATTTAAGCAGTGAATGTGTATCTTCCAGTCAGCAGTTTCCATCCAGGTTATGGTGGCCAGATGAAAAAGAGAACAGGGCTCCTATGCCTGTAATAGTTGTGTAGAAGACAGGATTATTTATTTATACTACTTCTATATTGCTTAATATCCTAAGCAGTGTACATCAACAATATATAATACAATATAAAAACAATATGAAATAATAAATGCATTAAAATGTTTTAAGAACAACAGTAGAACTGGATTTCAGCAGGAGTAGCTTGTCACAACTATTAAAGGTGCAGGAACCACCTTAATCAAGGTACTTCATTGTGTTCTAGAATCTGGATTGCTCATATTCATAACGTAGGGTGCCCTACTTTACACAGTATAGTCCTCTATTTGGAGACCTGGCAGAGGACAGTCCTCTATTTGAAGGTGTCCTCTGTTTGAAGAGGAGTCCAGTTGACATCTAATTTAACATCAAAGAACCACAAGGAGAGAAAGGAGCAGGGCCCCTGAAGTTGCCTTGGCAGCAGACTGAGCAGGCCACAGATCACCTACTCAGTCTTCTCCACTATGGTGACAGCTATTGTATTTCTATTTAAATTATAGTTATTATTTCTAAATTTCCACATATACATATAAATTTACATATGCAAGTATTATGCAAATTGGTGCCCTCTTTTGCCCTCTTTTTTGGTGATGCTTAAGTGGCCATGGCATTCACTGTATCTGCTGAAATCCAAATATTTCATTTTGACTGTGTGTCTGAGTTACAAAGAAGTGAAAAATATTATCCATGAAGAAATTTCTTACTCTTGTTAAGTACTTTGATATGCAAAATGGGAATTAAATGGCAACTTCTGGCCCAGTACTTTTGGAGGTGAAATATCAAGCAATTATTTGGTCAAAACAGACTTGTTTTTAATTGGTATTTAATAATGTTATAAAATAAAACCATAAAATAAATCACAATAAGATAAATGCAAACAAAAGAAGGGTAAAAACAGCAGAGGAAACAAATGGGCCAGCATAACAATGTAAAACGTCAGGGTAAATATAAGTAAGTTTTCACCTGGCATCGAAAGGATAGCAGAGATGGTGCCAGTCAAGTTTCAGTGGAGAGGGCATTGAAGAGATGGGATGCCTCCACAGAGGAGGACTTCTGCTTAGTTAAGGAGATAAAATTCAAGGATAAGGATTAATTAGTAGAATTCCTCCCCCTTAATTTTATTCAATTTTATTCATGTTATATTTAACATGGTTGGTATAAGGAGGATGATTAGAAAGACTGGATTAGAAAGAAGTGCAGTTTGTATACTGCAAAAATGGTTGATGGTATGTACATTTCCCCCCTGCATTTATTGTGAGGTAAGAACATCTCTTTAAATATTTTTTTTAAAAGTACTTCTAGTGCTAGTAAATGAGAAATATTAGATCTCCACATGTTAAAATAAAAAAGAAGAAATATTAGATGTTTCTTGCTGAGAGTATAGTTGCTACTTTATTGGCTTTTGTTTTTAACAGAGGCACTGTGCTTTTAACAGTTACACAACAAGCAAAGATTCAACAGATGCAGCACTGATTACCACTAAATTTCTGTGCTGGGGGGAAAGCTACACCTGTGTAATTTCTGTATATCACACAATAATCAGTATGTCCTTAAGATATGCAGAACGGGAAGGAGCAAAACAGATCAGGTATCGTAGGGATGTACGAAAGTCACTTACCTGTTCGCGGATTATGTTGATGGTGGTGGGGAGGCGTTCCGTCCATCCCGCCGGAATCCTCGCCGGGGGGAGGCGCTCCGTTCCTCCCCCCCAGAATCCTCCGCGGCCGGCTGTGCTCCGCGGCAGCTCTGCGGAGCAGCTGGCCAGGCCAGAGCCGTCCGCAGCCAGATTTCTGGCCGCGGAGAGCTCTGGGTAAAAAACAAACAAACCGCATACGCAAATGGCGGCTACAGCCGCCGCCATTTGCGTTCCTTATTTTTGCCCTCTTAATCTACGTAAATATTTACATAGACTATGATGGCGAAAATCAAGGGGAACACAAATAGTGTAGCGGGCGCTATTTGCATCCCTTTTTGATTCCACGTTTTAGCCTACGTAAATATTTACATAGGCTAAAACGGGGAATCAAAAAGGGATGCAAATAGCGCCCACTACACTATTTGTGTTCCCCTTGATTTTCGCCATCATAGTCTATGTAAATATTTACGTAGATTAAGAGGGCAAAAATAAGGAACGCAAATGGCGGCAGCCGTAGCCGCTGCCATTTGTGTATGCGGTTTGTTTGGTTTTTTTAACCCAGCCAGCCATGATAGGCTACATAAAGATTTACGTAGCCTATCATGTCATGTTTTTTTTTTTTAAACCTAGTCATGATAGGCTACGTAAATCTTTACGTAGCCTATCACGTCTTTTTTTTCTTTCTTTCTTTCTTTTTACCAGAGCGGAAATGGCGGCAGCGGCAGCCGGTCGGAAGACCGGCCACCGGTGGAGCCACCGCCACCGCCGCCCGGAAGATCCACCACAGGTGAATCTTGTCCCGGGGGGGATCCGGGGGTTGGCGGGGGTGTGGCAGGCCATTCCGCCACAGAGTTTGGGGGGCCGAATGCACTGGTATTCGGCCTCACCATGATCCATGGTGGAATTCTCTGCCATCCCTAGGTATCAGAAACCTACATGAAACAACTATCAGGTGGATCCACAGTTGGCTACAGAATAGCATTGGGCTGCATTAATAGAAGTATAGCTTCCAAATCCCGTGAAGTACTAGTTCCCCTCTACTCAGCACTGGTTAGGCCTCATCTGGAGTACTGTGTCCAGTTCTGGGTGCCACATTTTAAAAAGGATGCAGACAAACTGGAAAGGGTTCAGAGGAGGGCAACAAAGATGATCAGGGGACTGGAAACAAAGCCGTATGAAGAGAGACTGAAGGAACTGGGCATGTTTAGCCTTGAGAAGAGAAGACTGAGGGGAGATATGATAGCGCTCTTTAAGTACTTGAAAGGTTGTCACAGAGAGGAAGGCCAGGATCTCTTCTCAATCATCCCAGAGTGCAGGACACGGAATAATGGGCTCAAGTTACAGGAAGCCAGATTCTGGCTGAACATCAGGAAAAACTTCCTGACTGTTAGAGCAACACGACAATGGAACCAATTACTTAGGGAGGTAGTGGGCTGTCCCACACTGGAGGCATTCAAGATGGGGCTGGACAGCCATCTGTCAGGCATGCTTTGTCTTGGATTCCTGCATTGAGCAGGGGTTGGACTTGATTGTCTTAACTGGCCCCTTCCAACCCTACTATTCTATGATTGTATCCTAGTCTCAAAGCAGTTAAGCATACTTCTGTTCCAATACAAATTGTACAGAGATAGGTAGATGGGTCTTCACAGGGAGTGCCTTAACTTACCATTTCATAAATTCCAAACCCACCATTTTTTGTGGAATAGTTTCATTATACGTTCAAAAAAACCCCAACCCTACAGCATGCATTTATTTCATTTCTTACAGGTGGGAATAATAAAAATTCTATAAAAATTATATAATAAAATCAGAGCTGTGTACAAATAGCCTCTCAAAATTCTCCAGCCTGTCTGTGGGGGGAGAAATTGTGGGGGACAATTTCACTGAATTTCCCCTAGGGGAGGAGAAATTCTCCAACAGTTTCTCACAGATGGGGCTCACTATTGGCAGAGGTTGTAGCACAGTTTTTTTTTCTTTTTTCCTAAGGGATTTTGGTTTATTGTGCTGCTTCAGTAGGTGGCAACAGCATCAACTCTGTTGAGGCTTTCACTTTTTTGAGGCAGAATTTCGAATTTCTTTTGGTGGTATTTTTGAGCTTCCCTAATCACTGCGAGGTGGCTGAGGGTGCTGTGTGTATTTTCTCTCTGTGTTACACATCTTTCCATTGCCCTGCAGCCTCCCAGGCCACCTGCACTTTCTGAACTGAAAAAGCCCCATGGGAGGAATTGCCTCATGATGTCTTCCTCATGATGTCTTTAACTGAAGTGCGGGAAGCCGAGGAGGCTACAGGCTGCCACAGAGATTATTGTACAATGACAGACAGGACATTCATGCACACTCCATAGCCACCTCATAAGTAAGGTAAGCAGAAGAAGCCCAAACCCAACCCATGAGAAATTTTCCAAAATGTCTCCTTTGAATTTCTTTTCGAAAGCAATTTCTTTTCTATCAAATTGAATGAGAATGGTAGAAAAAATGTGGGAAAAATTTTCAGCACAGCACTAAGTAAAGTATTATTTATATGACATTAGTAAATTATTATCAAATTCTTATGGTTTGTTGGTTTAGTTATGGAAAATTGGTCCTTTTTGTGTTCAGGTATCTGGTAGCTTTACATTTTCTATTGGTTAATACATTATATTATTCGTAAATATTAGTTTATGTAGGCTACCATCACATACTGACTTACCTGGGAGTAACTTCATTTTAATTTCTGACTAGACATGTATAAGATAGCACTATTTTTAAAAAAATGGAAAACTGGTTTTCTAGCAGTGTTTGGGCAGTATCCGTGTCATAGCGCAAACTCAAATAGTGCTAACAGATCTCCGCTGAATCTTTCTGTTGCTCAAGTGGTTGCTCATTACACTTGTGCAACTGGTTGTGCAAGCAGTTGTGCAAATGGTTACACAATGGGTTTCACAAGAGTTATGTGCAGCGCATTGCACAATGGGTTGTGCAAGCACAATGCACAACTGCTTGTGCAATTGTGCTTGCGTAGGTGTAACTTTAGTTGAATTCTTCTCTTGTGCATAGTTCAGAACCTACCTACCACTAGTGCAACATCATTTACCCGTACGGAATGACACAGCTGGATACTGCTCTTTGAGATTGCATTACATTGGCTATTGTAGCTGAGAGAGAGTGGCTTGCCCAAAGACACCAAATGAGTACACCGCAGAGATAACATTCAAGCCAGGAACTGATCCATAACTCAGTCTTTTTTGCCACTATGCTACACTTATCTTATTTTAAGAGGCTAGGAGAAAATCCAGTTGTGTCTGCTGCTGGAACTACATCTGCCAATGGGGCAGATTCCGCTTCCTCTCTGCAGCCCACCCTTTTCTCCCAAATCAGTTCTGCAGTGGGAAGGAGAGGACAGGAAAGGTGTGTTATGCAAGTGGAAATCTGTTCACATGATATTGGATGTAACCGGAAACGTGCAATCCTACACATGTAAGCCCAAATATGTTCATTGAGGTTTACTTCCCAATAAATGTGTTTAGGACTGCCACTTTAATTTTTCTTTAATCCTTTTATCTAAGTCTCCTGTAGCTAGGAAATGATCTGACAATGTCAGGGTTTTTTTAAAAAAACTAATCATAAAAAAATGGCTCTTCTCATCTTGAGCTTTGTGCTTGTTAGTGTTCTCCAGCAGCTAATTGCCTGTCAAAGAAGTCTTTATTCTCTACAGAAGTATGACACCAGAGCATTTAATTTAACTATATAGTGTAGGACATCCCATTTGTAAGGCTCAACTCAGTGACAAGAAGGGAAGCACTATTTCAGATCTGACTGAATCATGAAGTTGGAATTTTATGCAGGCTGTTGAACATATGAGACATTATGTGGGAAGGTAACTAATGTCTGTTTTAACAATGTGTGGAATATGTAGTCTGTGAATATATAACTACTGTAATTTAAATTTCCTTCACTTCCATGAAGCAAACTTTCACAAGATAAGAATGTGAAATAAAGTTCAGCACCTGGGAAAGTCAAATTCCATATGTTCACTTCAATATATATTTCATTTCCATTAAGCAATCTTGATGTTTTGGAAAGCATGAAAAGTCCCATTTTTCTGGTGTCATCAGTAAGGTCAGGTGACCAAAATCCTTCGTAGTGTTATCTCAGAAAAAATCATGTCTGCTTAAAAGATGTACATAAAATTATAAAATTGGCTTAAAGATAACAATGACATTTATTATTAGTATAATATATTTCTCATTCTAAGTAGTCATTAAGATTAGAATCCTTCTGGTGTGCTTGGAATTCTGACTAAACAGAATGACAAACAGTGAGCAAATCATATTCAAATGACATTTGGGGTGGGGAATCTGCCATTTCTACAATGCTCAGGACTGAGATAATGGCTATTAAAAGTAGATAAGCGGGAGTCACAACAAAATGTTGCAGTGCGGTGTGCTCACATTCTCCCCCCCCCCCAGTTTTCCATTTCCTCCCCCCACACCCCCTCGGACAGTCAACATTCTTTGGCCACTGAGCATAATCAGTCCTCATTGGGATTTGGGGGAGGCAGTTCCTGTCCTTAGGGTTTTTTTCTCAAGTGCTTTTGTTGTTTGGCAAACTGTGACATTCCCAAAGCCTGTTGATAGCTCCCTCCTGGGTGTGGATGGTACCATTTTGGTTACATTACGATTCACACTTGGGGAACTGGGTTTCCTATTAGTATATAGGATGCTGTTGGATAGGCAAGGAACCAGACTGTAGCCCTCATTATGGGGATAACAATAGCTAATATGGAAAGTATGCCTATCCTGCTTCCTGGGTTCTGGTTCTTTAAGTATACCTTGCAGCTCCAAATAGGGCTGATGTTCCCTCATAAATTAGATAGAAATGGCGGACATGTTCCTAGTGTGACTATGCATGCTATTTCACATACGAATGGAAAAACGTCACATTGGGGTCAAGATTATTCTTTTATCTGGCTGTACATGAGTTTTACTGCTGAAGTACAACAACCCAGTAAACCACTGGAATACATGGCTTGTCTTCAACACGTCTCAAACTGGTTGTAGAGTCAGTAGTTTCCATGCAGGACAAAATAAGGTACAATGTTCTCTCTCTTTTTAAAGTGTACACTATTTAACTTAAAATATATTTTAGTGCATCCTTTATAATGAATGCAGTTATAACATCTTTACTAGGAAGGTGGCTGCATGAATTCAGAATTAATATTGTCTTTAGATTAAGAACTGGATGGCCAAAGGCCAAAGGATGGCTGGGGGAGGCGTGACCCCATCTTCTGGCATTCGTTTGCTGCTCTGCAATGCCAGGTCTGTTACCCAGAAAACCTCCCTCATCCATGACATGATCCTGGATGAGGGTGCAGACCTGGCATGTATTATGGAGACCTGGCTGGCCGAGGCTGCTGCTCCAACCCTTGCAGCCATGTGTCCAGCTGGATTTTCGAATGCACAGCAGCCAAGGGCTGGGGATTGGGAAGGGGGAGTGGCTGTTATCTACCGAGAGTCCTTGGTCTTCACCAGACCCCCTCTCCGGGAGACCAAGGTTGCTGAGTGCATGTACTGGAGGTTGGGCCCAAAGGGCAGTCTGGGGATTCTGCTCGTGTACTGTCCACCCCGCTGCACGACTGACTCCCTGGCCGAGGTGCTTGAGGTGGTCTCTGATGTGCGTGTACAGTCCCCTAACTTATTGGTGTTGGGGGACTTCAACGTACATTCAGAGGCCATCCTCACAGGAGCACCTCGGGACTTTATGGAGACCATGGCTTCCTGGGAGCTGCACCATATTCTAACTGGGCCCACCCATGTAGCCGGTCATGCACTAGACCTTGTGTTTGGTTCTGGAGAAGCGGGGAGTGATCTGGAAGTCAGGGGTATATCCACCACCCCCTTGTCATGGTCAGATCACTTTCTGGTGACGTTGGACTTCTCGGTTCCACAACCCCTCCGCAGGGGTGGAGGACCCATTAGAATGGTCCGCTCCAGGCATCTTATGGATCCAAATGGATTCCTGAACACGCTTGGGGATTCTCTTGGGCACGCCAACGGCCACTCAGTCGAGACCCTGGTGGGTGACTGGAATGCCGCAATCACTGGGGCATTAGATCAGGTGGCTCCGAAATGCCATCTCCCCCTGAACAGGGCTCGGACTGCACCATGGTTCAATCCGCAGTTACGAGCTCTGAAACAGGAGGTGAGACGGCTAGAGCGCCGGTGGCAGAAGTCTCGCTCCAAAGACGATCAGACATGGGCTAGAGCTGTATCTTCAGCCTATCACGTGGCGGTGAAGGCAGCAGAAAAGGAATATTATGCTGCCTCTATCACATCTACAGAGTGCTGTCCCAGGAGGCTGTTCCAAGTAGGGATGGCGGAGAATTTCTCCCCAAAACTTGGGGGGGCCGAGCGCCAACGTGTTCGGCCCCCCGAACAAGTTTCGGGGAGAAATCCTCCGAACCCCCCCCGCCCCCCGCACCACCCCCCGGGACGGGACTTACCTTCACCGAATGTCCCTCCCAGTGGCGGGTCCGGCCGGCAGTTCGGCGGGTGTTCGAGCGGGGCGGGAGCGGCAGCCGGTCTTTCGACCGGCTGCCACCGCCGCCATTGCAATCAAAGAAAAAAAAAACGCCCCCTGATAGGCTACGTGACGATTCACGTAGCCTATCACGGCTAGATTTGCAAAGTCAGCCGTGATAGGCTACGTCAATCGTCACGTAGCCTATCAGGGGGCGTTTTTTTTTTAAAAAAACTTTCACGTTCGCGGCCGGGCGAGGTGGGAAGCCTCCCCCCCGGCCTGAATTTCGGCCGGGGCGAGGCGGGAAGCCTCCCCCCCGGCCTGAATTTCGGCCGGGGCAAGGCGGGAAGCCTCCCCCCCCGGCCTGAACTTCGCGGGGGGAGCAGCGAAGCGCCTCCCCCCCACCGCGAACGTCCTTCGACGACAGGTAAGGGACTTTCGTCCACCCCTAGTTCCACGTGGTCCGGAGCCTGGTCGGTCCTGTGGCTCCAGAACCACTGGAGCATGCTAAGGCCTCCTGTGAGGCCTTGGCAAGGCACTTTGCAGATAAAATTGATCAGATTAGGTGTGTTACTCTTCACGCTGTGGATACAGTTAGTGAGCAAGAGGCGGCCTGTGGCAAACCGGTTTTGTGGGATCGGTTCCAGCTTCTTCCTCCTGATGAAGTGGACAAGGTGCTTTCATCTGTACGGCCGACCACCTGCTTACTTGATCCTTGCCCATCGTGGCTCATTATGAGCTGCAGAGAGAGACTGGGGGATGGGATCAGGGCGGTGGTGAACGCCTCCCTTGAGGAGGGAGTGATGCCATCAGCCCTCAAGGAGGCAGTGATAAGACCGCTCTTAAAGAAGCCCTCCTTGAATCCTCAAGTTCTGAACAACTTTCGCCCAGTCTCAAATCTGCCAGTTTGGGGCAAGGTGATTGAGCGGGTGGTGGCAATGCAGTTGAAGGCACACTTGGAAGAAACTGATTATCTAGACCCATTTCAGTCGAGCTTCAGGCTTGGGCATGGGACAGAAACGGCCTTGGTCGCCTTGGTAGATGATATGAAGAGGGCTCTGGATAGGGGTGAATGCTCCTTCCTTGTTCTCCTCGACCTCTCAGTGGCTTTTGATACCGTTGACCACGGTATCCTCCTGGACCGCCTGGAGGGGTTGGGCATTGGAGACACCGTATTGCGGTGGTTCCGGTCCTTCCTCTCCGGCAGGTACCAGAGGGTAGCACTGGGAGAGGAGGTTTCAGACCCGTGGCCACTCACTTGTGGGGTGCCACAGGGTTCCATCCTCTCCCCGATGCTATTTAACATCTATGTGAAGCCGCTGGGGGCTATCATCAGGAGGTTTGGGGTGCAGTGTCATCAATATGCGGATGACACGCAGCTCTACCTCTCATTCAAATCTTCACCAAGGTTGGCCATAGAATCCCTGTCCAAATGTCTGGAGACGGTGAGTGGCTGGATGGGGAGGAATAAGCTGAAGCTGAACCCTGACAAGACTGAGGTACTTTTGGTGGGAGACAAGAGGAGGCTGGGGGATGTTGACCTGGTGCTGAATGGAGTACGGCTACCCTTGAAAGACCAGGTCCACAGTCTGGGGGTCATTTTGGACTCCCAGCTGTCCATGGAGGCTCAGGTGTCAGCTGTGAGCCGGACAGCGCTGTATCAACTCCATCTGATACGGCGGCTGCACCCCTTCCTTCCCGACCATCTGCTCCCATCGGTAGTACATGCCCTGGTCTCCTCTCGTTTAGACTACTGCAATGCGCTCTACGTGGGGTTACCCTTGAAGATGGTTCGGAAGCTGCAGCTGGTACAGAACGTGGCGGCTTGCCTGATTAAAGGCAGCCACCGGCGAGATCACATCACTCCAGTGCTGAAGGAGTTGCACAGGTTACCAGTTGTTTTCTGGGCCAAATTCAAGGTGTTGGTTTTGACCTTTAAAACCCTATATGGTTCCGGCCCAGCCTATCTTAAGGAGAGCCTCCAGCAGCACCAGACAGGCCGCTTAACAAGATCAGCCTCGGATGGCCTTCTCTCTGTCCCATCAGCCAGGACAGCTAGACTGGTGGGGACGAGGGAGAGGGCCTTTTCTGTGGTGGCCCCCACTCTGTGGAACTCCCTCCCTAGGGAACTCCATCACGCCCCCTCTTTAATGAGCTTCCATCGTGCGTTAAAAACGTGGTTGTTCAGGCAGGCATTTGGGGTGGGTTAGGGCATTTTTATTGTGAGAAAATGTTTTTATTGTGAATTTTATTGTTTTAAACTGTTTTATTGTATGTTGTACATCGCCCAGAGTGGCTGGGTGACCAGCCAGATGGGCGATTAATAAATTTAATAATAAATAAAATAAAAAAACTGAAATATAACAGAGAGATTAGCAAACTGTCTTTTATGCATTTTGTACTAATTCACTAGTATAAATTCACTCCTATGAAAAGAGAGTAATGTGTCTTGTGCTCTAAGAGATCTAGGAAATGTATTTATAGATCTATTTTTTGTTCCCAACCCCCAACAAAAGGGTTTTTTTTAATCATTTTGTACATATAGATGTTTTCAGTTACAGATATTTTTTTCATCTGATAAAACATATGTGAAATGCTCTTAAAAACTGTGGCAAACTTTAGATTTTCAAATAAGCTGGTTCTTAATTCTGAGTTGCCCAGGAAGAACATTGACAGGTATTTTATCATCCGAATTTACAAAAGACAAGACAGAGATGTAGAAAAGCATGAATCAAAACAAGCTTGTTATTCTATGGCTTCTATATTTTCATGGATTTTATTGGGACTTCCTATATGCTTTCAAGTTGTAGTTGCTTTTATGGGCTCATACACATCTATTATAACTTGCTGTCACAGGACAGAGCTCTTTAGCTTTTGACAGTCTTCCTGTCCTTTATGTACTGAAAAATGAGCATACATAAACACGCCCTGGGTATATGAGCTTACATAAACCATGGATTGTTTCAGAGTTAGGCTCAGGGGTGTTGCTATGGGTGAAGCCAAAGGGTACACGCCCTGGGTATATTTCTTTGTATATCTGATCTCTTAGCTGTATGTGCAGCTGAGTTTTAAAAAATTACAACTTTTTTTTTTCTCTGATACAGCATTGGCAGGTGCCTCTTACTCTCTCAGCAGATACACTGGGGGGAAATCAGGGGAAAGGAGATTGAAGTTGGGAAGATCCCGAAATAATGGCACAATAAATAAATGGAAGGGTTGGACAAATCTGGAAAGGAAGATTAACAAGGAGGGAAGTAAATACATTGTGTTAGGTGGATTTGAATGAGGTGAACACATGTGGGATATTAATTAGTTTACCTCCCCTAAAGTGGCTATTGTGTTACATTAGTTTACAAGAGTGGTTTTGCTGAGACACCTCCCTGCCTTGTATGCAGTGGGTGGCCTTGGACAACCCATTTATCCCTATAGTCTAACACCCTGTCCAGCAGCTGTCAGAAAAATATGGCGTAGTAGTTAGAGTATCAGACAAGGTCTGGGAAGACTACTTCACATCCCTGCACCACCATGAAGTTCACTGGATCACCATGGGCCAATCTCTCTCTTTCGTAGCCTAACCCCCCTTACATGGTTGTTGTGAGGAAGATAAAATGGGCAGAGGGGAAAACCATGTACTCCTGAACTCCTTGAGGAAGCAAGATAACCATGTAATAAATACAATGTATCTGGGGAGTTTACAAGTGGGACAGAAGTATAACAGCATTCCCCTGTTGTTTGTCCCTCCCATATAGAATTCAGAGAGAGAGAGAGAAACGGATAAATGTTTGTGTCATGATCTCTCAAGCTTTTTCCATCTCTTACCACGTTCCCATGGGTGGATGTTTTCTGGAAAGTCTTCTGCCTGCTTAATTCTTTGATGATATAATGAGCATGATGTGTGGCTTGACTAACTTTCTTGAATTAATCTGCTCTGCACATAGGGCACTTTTTGATGTGCATTCGGTCTACACACATTGATTATATGAAAAGGGTTCAGTTCTCTTAGCAGTTGCATAAAAACAACCTCAGTTTTATAGTTAGTACTTGCTGCAACTTAGGGAAAAAAATATAGAAACTTTTCTGAATTTGACTATAACTTCTATATAAAACAATCACACTTTTGCTAGACACATCTTAGGGCAGCACATTAGGTTTCTGCTAAGATACAAACACACTTAATTTGGTTTGATTCAGATATAGAGTCTAAATCCTCAAAGTGTACTCACCGAACAGATTCACCTACCTTCTGCCAAAACTACAGCCACTAATGTTCCACTTCTGCAACAATTTTCAATCAATTAATGTATTTATTTAAAACATTTCTCGGCTGCCTTTCAAGGCAGAAGCCCTCCCAAGGCAGTTACAGCAATAAAATACATAAACCATACATTGGCCACTTTAACAAAATTATGTCTACACAGGTATAATATTTTCCCATTTCCAGAAATTAAAAAAGGGGATGGCTTGGGAGGGGGCAGCAGGCACTATGTACATGTGTCAGGACAGGGGCCAGACCCAGTCAGTCTCCCTTCTTCCCAGATTTCAGAAATCTCAAACCAAAATCCTCCATGACTAATGCAAAGCCACCTTTATTTAGGTGGGAAAAATCAGACAAACTATATAATTAAATATATTATTCTTATATATACAAAGACCAAAGCTCATTATGTGCTGTTCAGAATCACTCACTTGTTGGTGCCTTTTTTTTCTTTTCTTTTTTTACACAAACAGAATTGTGAGAATTGAAGATCCCCTTCCAAAATGTGCACCTGGATGCTCAAAATCCAGGAATGGCTGGGAGCTGATTGGTTAGGGCTGTGTATTGTTCCCTCTGCACTCAGACCTCCTTTGTTGTCACTTGATTCTCCCCCATTGGGGCTCATGCCGACACTGCTGTCCACTAAGGATCCTGGGGAGGAGAGAGAGAGCAATGGCTGAAAGTGCTGCAGAACTCAGAGTCAGAGAGACCACAGAGTGAAGGAAAAAGAGTTTCTTTATTTAACGTGCGGGCTTAAGGCTGAAATCATTTCCAAAGAGCCAAAAGCCCCGATTTACATCAGCACATTGTTTTTATAGATATTGTGACACATAGGAAACGGCTCCTCCTCTCCCTCCCATGTGGGGTTGCAGTCCTCAACATTTCTTCTCCTAGCACCATTGTTTATAATACAAGAAATGGGTTATAGGGTAGTCATGAAAAGCAGAGAACAGAAGAGAAGAGCAGAGAACAAGATATACAATAAGCAAAGAACAGGAACATGATATGCAATTTATTTGAGTTAACCTTAGCCTTGCTGACAAGTCAGGAGATTTCCACATTTTTGTTTTGCTAAACAATAACTTGGCAGTAACATGAGGCCACTTAGTCTGACCCCCGATATGGCTGCTACAAAAGGAATGCATTAGTTAGGGCAGTATTTTCTCCTCTTGTCCCCCACCTCCAAGGTGTGCCACTTAACACATCCAGGCCTAGTACTCACACTGCTACACTTGGGTGCCTAGGTCTGTACTTAGAGAGAAAATGATTAACTATTCTAGCATCAAGCCTGGGTGAGACAAGTTATGGCAGAGGAGAGAGAGAAAAACACTACCCAAACCAATCTGCTTCCATCTCCAGCTGTGTTTGGCTCTCCTCCAGGCCAGCTGCAGCTTAATTGTACAAAAGAAGCCCCACTAGATCAGACCAAGGATCCACTTAGTCCAGCATTTAGTCTGTTTCCAGTACTGTCCAGCTGTTTTAATGGTTAAAACCAAACACAAACCTGAATGAATCCGAATAGTGGCAAGCCTTGCAAGCAGGGCATGAGGGAAAAAGCCTTCCGCTTTGTGCCGTCTTTATGTAAGGGGCTCAGCACAGAGAGCTTCCTGTCCTCCAAGCTGGCCTCCCTTCTACATGGCGCTGGGAAGATAAGAAGCTGGAGATACAAAGCCAGAAAGGAAATTCCCTCTCACTCCCTACCTCTAATCCACTCCACCACACTGACTGCCATACACCTTGGAGTTCACACACTCACATCTCCCCTCTGTTTGCTGATCTACACATTCAGGAAGGGAAGAGGGGGGATTTTCTGCACTGACTACTCTAATTTCTTTCTAGCATTCTCCCTCCATCCCTAGTCACGCCTTCACTCCCACCTTCCACAACTTCTCCCTCTGGATCATGGCCATCCTGGCCTGACTTCATTTTTTAAAGTCTGATAGCCAGGATAGCCTAAACCAAGGGGGAAACCCTTAACACTGTGTGTAAATAGACAGTGGTTCTCTACTGACCCAAGACAGTTTGTGTGTGTGTGTGTGTGTGAGAGAGAGAGAGATTTAAAAATAAAGCTAGACTATTTCTCAGCTTCAGTGCCTAAATTTTTTTAAACATTCAGCATTTATTTAGCTAGTATGTTTAGAATTGCTAATTATTGATCCTTTAAACCAAGCCATGTTTCTGAAACAGATAAGATAGATGATTTTGCTTTTATTTTCATATATCTAGATTCAAATACATCCAACACTAAGCAAGACAGGAAACAATGTTTCTCTAACCAAAGCTGAAATTTATTTTTTTTCCACAAAATGTCAAGGTCTCCCTGCAAACTCTAAGTGATCACTTTTCTAGCTTTTATTTAAAGTGAAGGAAATATCCAGCTTTAGCCATTAATGCCGGTTTCTTCCCCACCCACTAAAAGATGCAGTACACTTGAAGGCTTGAAGTTGAGGAGCTTTATTTCTAGTCATTGGGTCAATCCTCTTGTCAATTACATCTGCTCCAACTGCCCGTATTTACCAGGGGCTGCTCCTATTTTCTGGAGCCTGTCCTTGTAAAATTGCAGTCCCTATTTTTCCTTTGGGGGAGATGTCATTTAAAAAGGTTATTAGTATGCACACATGTGTATTGGAGTTCTTCCGATTTCAGCTCCGGCCACCATGTACTTTAGGAAGTTAAATCTCTTAAGTGCATGTGTTTGCCAAGTGGGGTGGGGAGATGTATCTTGACATACATGTATCTAGACCTCATGCATGCGTTACTGTAAATGCATGCACATGGACACAAAGTGCGAGGGCACTGCTTTTGCTTTGACACCCCCCACCCCACTTATACAGAATACTTTTTTCTTTTTTCTTTTTTGAATTTTAAAAATGTTTAGTAGAATGCTAAATATTATTAAATCTAAGAATAAATATAGAAAAGAAAACTGTTAGGCACTGTTTGTTTGTTTTCATTATAACTATTTCTATTAATTTTTTTCACTGTTAACAAAAATTACAGACAGACAGTATATTAAAATAAAAATACACACACAGAGTAAAATAACAATATGAAATAAAATAAGAACTCCACCAATAATACCAACACAGATAATAATACAAATAACAACAAGATACAGTAATTATATATCTTAAAATGTTAACACACACTTCTTCAGAAGCCAGAGCAGGATGGGCTATTGCAGAATGAATGAGTACAATGTACAGCAGGTCAGAGAAGAGCCATCGACAATGTGTAATGGGGGCAGAAGACAGGGGAGCCTCAAGCAGTGATCTTTGGGGCAAGAGTGAAGCCAAGTGTCCGTATTTTCAACAAATATATAATTATAGCAAAGAAAATGTAGAGCAAAGATCAACATTATAACAAACATAATAAGAACTTAAAATATCTTGAAACTTGTCATTCCCAACCCTTACAAATCAGGACCAACTATCTGCAAAACTATTTGCAGTTCATTGTTCTTCTCGCAGCCATTTCTGTGATATAGCGGTCCCACACTCTGAAAACCAAATGGCCAAGAAATCTCTTCCTTCCAATAAAAGCAGAAATCTTTTTCCAATAGAAGGAGATGGTCATTTTAGTTGGAGTTAGAACATTCATTACTAATTCCAAACCCTTTTTATCAACAGTATTATTTCCATTTCCTAAGAAGCAATACGGAGCTTCTGGGGGTATTGTCTTTGTTCCCTATATTCCATGATAGTAATTTCCAGAATGATTTGATTTCATAAGAATTCTAAAAGATTTGTAAGAAACTTTCCACATACTCAACAATAATCACTATTTAGGCTAGAAATATATCTAAACCTAAAACAGGTTAAGTACAAGAGCACCCCCATTTTTGTCTCTGAAATGTATTTTGTAAACTTAGTGTATTCTACTATGATGCTCAAAACTGTTTAGTAACCTACTTTGGTTTTCTTAGACTATGTCATTTTTAATTTAATTTAAATGATTAAAAACTTATTCTGCTTGTGTAGGCTGTAAGGAAAATCCCATATCAAATTGGCTAACCTTTTTGAAAGGTCTAATTTTACACACCTTTCCATAAATCTACTTTTCTCAAAGTATCAAAATAGCACAGCTATCTTATATATACTAATAGTGAACTCATTCATTATGTGCTAATTCTCATGCAAAGTGGCACTAGCCACACACAAGAGGGAGGTATCAGCAGGCTTGTAGAAAACCGCAAGTTTTACAGAAGCAGAATTTTTTGTTTTAGAAGTAATTGGCGGCGGCGGGACAACACAATGAAGACTGAGTATGCTGTGTGGCCATAGAATATTGTATGCCTGTTGGGAGAGGAACGGAAAACTGGGCGGGAAGGGAAATGGAATAGAGTATCTTGGAAGATGTAGCTGGTTATCTGGAACCCTGAACAGGAGTACTCCACACAACTGCATTAAATTGCAAGTCTTGTTTTAACTTAATTTAAGCAATATGTGTAATATTTAACATCATTTATACTATGTGAATATGTTCATAGATTTAGTTGTGTATTTTTGACCCACACAAACCTGAGGGGCCTGAGGCAGACAGCAACATATTAAAGAAATAAAATGTCTGAAAAAAATTAAGTACTAAAAAAAATACCATTCATGCTTAATCAAAACTTTTAAAGGGCGTATGTATTGGAATAATGTGTTTCAATTATAAATATTGAGAGCAATACATGAAGAAAGGTAACATGACATACATATGTTGAATTATATTTGTACTGAAGCAGTTTACAAATGTTCAGCATAATTGGTGTATAGGTAATGAGCTAATCCAGAACCGTAGCTGCGTGCGGGCCAAATCTAGGCCCAACTACTGTATTTGAATATCTTTTGAGGCAATGAATGATGATCGGAATTAGCCTAAGCCAAACAGTGATATGCCTGAGGGAAGTTGTTGAAATACCTAGTTAGATCCTGGAATCAGTGATATATGAGCTATTTTCTTCTTACCATTACCCTATTATTTGGTCATGCCTGCATTTGCCCAGGTATACTCAGTTGTGCCTGAAGTAAAAGAAAAAAAGAACAAGAAAAAAAAAAGATTCACTCCTAGCATGTGTATTTTGACATTTGATTTCTTGATTATATCTGTTCTTTCTTGATGCACTTGTGCTGATTCTGTGTTTGCTCAGAAAGGTTTCAATAGACAGGCCTACCAGATGGGGCCAGTAACAATGCAGAAAGGCACTGAACCACCACAGTCATTTGGTGCTTGGAATAATAAAAAGACTATAAAATTAGATTAGTTGAGTCTAATTTGGAATTGGTATATTCCCTATGCACCCTTGAAGCTCTTGGGCAGATAAAGCCTTGAGATTTAGTACTGTCAGGACGGAGGACTACAACTTCCAGTAAAAGGGAAAAAACAGCATTCTGGGAGGTCACTGGGAGCAGCACGGTGACCTCCAATGATTTACAGGCCTTTAGCTTAATGAAATTGTTTCAGTGACATGACGGTAAAAGCTCATAATGGATTGGATGCCCTAATGTAATGAAATTATTCCCTTCTGCCTTAGAGGGGGGGGGGAAAGCGCAATTAATATTTACTGAGACCTGACAGGCTTCAGTGTGCTATAGTATGCAGCTCTTTCAGACAGTCAGTGAGAAGAGACAGAGCAGTGTGGCAGCCTACAAGCAAGCTTCCTCCTGGTGACAAGCAAAGACTGCAAGGGGGTGGAGGGACACCACAGTGACAGGGAAGCTGAGAACATGGTGCTCTGAGGCAGCATGGTTACCAGGCAAGCCTTCATACTTTTCCTTCCTTCCTGCAGGCAACTGGACAACAATCAGATCAGCTGCATTGAAGATGGAGCCTTCCGAGCCCTGCGTGACTTGGAGATACTGTGAGTTGACTTTATGATTTTTGTGTGTGTGTGTGTGTGTGCACGCGCGTGCGCACGCGTGCGCACGCACACATGCTGCAGTGCTATTATTTTTGTGTGTGTTTATTTCTATTTATTTCATTTGGCTAAAGTGTGTAACTAGCCAAGAGAAATGTCTCACTTACTGATTTGAGGTGACTGTTAATTAAGCCATAACAGAAGGCTTTGGTTCTTATGTTCCTAAGGAGCGCAGATGTATGCCACATTGATTTTTTTGTGCTGAACAGATGGGGTTTAATGGGTTCTAAAGGACACAGTGTTCTGTATACAAACAGCTAGAACCTGTGTTTTTATAGAGCGGAGGGTGGCTAACAGGTTTGAGTGGCATAATATTTGGAGGCAGTTTACAATTGACCTAGACAGAGAGAATAATTCTTCAACATACAAAACAGGCTTTGGCATGCTAGCTCAGCACGATGACTAGGAGAGAACCCATTATGAAGATTGTGATGCTAAGGTCTAGTATATTAGTAATGTGAACTTCACACCTGCAATTTTAAAGCTGTAGTTGAAGATATAAGGCTGTCATCCTCAACCTATTCTGAATTAGATCAGAATGGTACTACTCCAAATTGTAAATTGGGGACACTTTATCAAAGCCTTTCCCACACTTTGATAAAGAGAATCCTTTTGTAAAGATTATAATAATGTGCTTTAACAAAATTGTAGTGGTGCTTTGTGTGGACAGGCTGTGTTCAGCCCCACATGCAGGCAGTATGTCTTCGTGATTGTGACTAACTTTTTCTTAACTATAAAAAAAAAATGTACTATGATATTTCAGTATTAAAGTCAGTGCATTTAATTCACTTAAATACAAGTTTTCAGATGATGTGGTGAAAGTTTCCGCCCGTTCTTTTGAAGTTTTTATATTGTGCCTGAAACCAATGATGTTATGAAGATATGTAACTTTATTAGATATGTCCAAAAAACCTTCTGAGAACTTTTTGCTTCTTGAAAAATGTCCTTTCTCAAATGCTACAGTTGCTAAAGGTGATTAGGCCTTTCCAGACTTAAGGCTCGCGGTGTAAGTTGTGGTCACCTGGAGGCCCTGATGGTAAAATTCTACACAGTTTATTTGTAAGGCAGCCATGTATCTCACAGTTTGGTGCCTTTTTAATTGCATTGTCATCACATGTATATGAGTAGCCTATTAACTAAAATCTGAGTGTGTTCATGGTCAAATTATGCACTTTCCCCATATCCGAGGGCCCTGGCTGTTTCCTTTCTTAATTCTTTCTTTGGATGTAACTGGAATGCATAACAGTATTCTGGAAATATGTTTTGTAAAGTTATTTCTTGAATCGGGCTAAAGTATTGGAGTACATATAACATGTTGCTATTTACTGAATAATTTATTAGTTTGAGTTCTTCTTAGGAATTTGAGCATCCCTTTTAAATAGTAGTTTTACATCACCACCCCAAAGTTACATCTTTGTATCTAACATTGATATGGTTGCGTACTTGGGCAGTAAGTAAGGCATTTTGTACTTTCTTTTAAGAAAAGAAATGAACATATTTTTTAATATTATATATAGTTTTGATATTTTCCCGAAGTGGCTATAGAAAAAATTGTTTCCATTTCACGGAAACATATAATGTTACCGTATATTGCATTGCCCATGCCATCTTGAATTCTATAAATATTCAGCAAATTCTCCCTTAAATGCTCTTAAACTTGCTTAGCACTTGGAAACTTGCCATGCGTATACTATGCAATTTCTGTTTTCTATGCACATACAGTCTATTGGAAAAAATCTATTCTGAATTCTGTATCATAATATAATTGGATATGGTGAAGAGTTTTGGACACTGCTTCCATAGTGTAATATTATATTTGTTATTTAGATTTTCTCTGGAGCACTCTTAGAATATTTGAAGAAACCATGAAGGGTAGTTTTAAAATTCCTATGGAATATCACACATCAAATTTGGCAAAAGAGCAAAGATTTAAAATTTGAAGATGACTTGACAAAATAAGTTGCAAGGTGCACAAATGTAAATGTGTCTGAACATGGTTTCTACATGTGTTTCCCAATAATGTCAATCTGAATTAAAACCTTCCCATTAAACTTCACAAAAAACATTTGAAACAGTAAAGTTCTTCCGTCTAAATTATCAATAATTTGTTTTGTGGTGATCGCTTACATTCATGAGAAAGTTAAGGCCCAGTGACAGTCATACCATTAATAAAAATGATGCCTATCAACACAGATTCTCTAGGCATGAGAAGTTTTCTGCAGTGGCTGTGCAATTGATTAGAGAACTCTTTGATTTGCACAACATGTTTGCATAGGAGTAGGTCATATGGACATCCTTCTATAATTTGAAATTGTGTGTTTTGAATGAAGAATAATAATATGCCATTTGTAATTATAATTATATGCTATTTGTTTTGTTAAAATTCACTTTGATAAAATCGGAGAAAGTGGTTTCCTTCCAGTATTTAAGACTGTAATTAACTGGCCTAGAGTTAAAATTTAGTTGTGTAATAAGCATCATTCTTCCATAGTTGGCTAACACACATTTTGATGGATGTGATAGACCCTGTATAAAGATCTCACATTATTTAAAAACAAAAACAAAAAACAGCTTTTGAATTGGCTATTATTAAACAATCTTGGACCAGAAAAAAATTGGGCTAAAATTAATATATGTTACAGTAGTTACCTGAACAATGTATCAGATTCCTCTGTTATTGATCAACGGCAAAAAGTTGAGTCCAAAATTATTGATTCAGCCTTTTATACTACATAGTACTGGTCCATGTTTTTGTCATTGTACCTTCCTTCCTGCAATGGGCAGTATTAATTCAAACATGAGTTTTGATTCAGTAGCAAAACAGTGTAGCGTTGCAAGTAGCATGAAGAAATCCCCATGAAGAATAAGTGAGTTGCCTAAAATGTGGTTTTACTTCCATTAGATGTGTTTTCTGCAACAAATAATGGTTTTAGGGCTGGGGAGTAGAAACAATGCATATGTAATTTATTCAATGCTAGTTGTTGTAGATAGTCAAAAAGGTGGTGAAATATTAGAAATTAAAGTCTTTCAAATTTCAAATTTAAATTTAAATGGCTGGAATCCAGAGATATCTCTGCACATGGTCAGAGGACCCATGTGTGTATGGGAGGGCAATCATTTCAAGGAGCAACTCCTCCAGCATAGTTGTATGCTGCTGTAGAGGGCATCAAATACTATGGGGTGCTCTTCAGGAGCTGCTGGTCGAAGAGGGAGTTATCTGAAAAATGTTAGATTCCAGTCAGAATCCAACTTTTAAAAGAGTATGTTTGTGCACCCTCACCTCTTACAGCACTTCTCTTATTTATTAAACTGCCTTTGAAATATTTCATATTTTGTATGAATATGATATCACTATTTTGGAGTCCAGTTTTTTTAATCTGCTATGTGCGGTGAATTACTGGCTGGTCAACTATCAATTAGGTTAAAAATGCTGGCATTCCACACTGGGTGGGACCCAGGATCTGCCTTCCTCAAGAGGAAGGGACTTCCCACGAGAGAAAGGGCTCTGCTTTCAGAAAGTCCTTCTGTCTGATTTTGGGGGAATCCCCCTTTACCCCATCACACCTCACCCCATTCATCAGGGTCTCCTTACTCTGTGTAGCATTTCCAGGGGGCTTGAGGGGCTGCCGTGGAAAAAGAGGGTAGGAAGTCCACTTCTGCCTGTGCAGTTGATCCAGCTTAAATCTGGATCCAACCCTTCTTTAGCACAGTCAAGTTAAGATAATGTAACTGGAATAATATAAGGAGAATTGACCACTTCAGTTTATTATAGTTCTTCAGCCCCGGATTCTCAGCACGGTTTTCCTCAACCGTTTCCGTGTGGAAATATGGTGGAAATGGTGGGCAAGTGCCATGTGTTCAGAACATATGTCCCTTTGTTCTTTTGAGGAAAAGTTCTCTCTATGATTAATCGTATCCTTTCGACTTAGTGCCAGAAACCTTTGTAGTGGACCATTACTCCAATCCTATTATCCTATGTGTGTTTTTGCTTGTCTGTTATTTAGCTCCTAAAAGCTCTACAGTCACAAATATCAATAAGTGCCACCGCCATTGTGGAAAGATGCAGCATCCTGTTTCCATGCTTAGCTCAGTTCACATTTGAGGTTCTCTACATGGATACGGTGGTCATGTATGAACTGGCCTCTACTTTCAAATTAAATGAATGGATGAAGTTGGTCAGAATAAGAGACAATAAATTACTTCCTCTCCTTGTTTCTTCTTAGGAAGTTACACCTCTCATTTTGAGTTTTTTTGCCAGTACTAAGTAGAAAATAGTACTGAGCAATCTGTCAAATTACCTTTGCACCTATAAGATGAATTTTGGGCATATGACAATAAATGCATGTTATATGACTTTGTTAGCTGAAAAATATGTTTTTAATTCATAAGAAGTGTCTTTAAAGAACATGGGCTTAAATTATTTTATGTTTTGACTGGCTGTTTTGTTGAGATATATATTAATTTATACCTAATTAGATGCAATTTTTAAAATCATGACATCATTCGAGGCAAACGAGATGTCACTGCTTAATGAAAATCTGTAACTGGCAAAAAGATATGATTTGTTGTTCTATTTCGCCACCAAGTATTGTCGGTTTGGGCAATTAGGATTCATTTGAATTGTGTGAGTTGCATTTATAACTGTCATTGTGTAAGTAGAATATTTAATGAAGAACTTGATTTTCACTGTAAAGTATACATTTAACTTTCTCTGTAATCGTACAGTATTTTCTCTTAAATCCACCATTTACATATCAGACAATGTTTAGCATAAAAATGCAACATTTAGGTAGAAAAATCAGTGTTCCAGATCATAATAAATTTGCACCATAGTTATAAGTATAATTTCTTCTCTGTAGTAGCTGTAGTGTAGTGAGTTTTAACCCTACAAAGGTGAAAACTGAAAACTTTTTAGCAGTACTATTGTTGCGACATGGTCAATTAGTTAACTGATTTCATTTAAAATCCGTGTAATAGGTTGAATGGAGAAAAATCAGATCCTCACCACCTTCACATTGCCACTTGGCAGCACATCAAAATATCTACCTCAGCAAAATATTTTGAGCCCGTGTGCAGAAAGATTTCTGGGTAGATGGCTAGTTCTTCCTTTCTTTGCCTCTCTAGTAATCTGGAGAGACTCCAGCAGAAAGTAGTATCAGAGCATCCACTAATTTTCCTTATCAGCCCCTGTCTCATTGTAGGTCACTGTAGTAAAAGAGCAATGTGCTTGGGGGGGGGGGGGAAGCGCTAGCAGTTTCAATTTCCTTTTGTGGGATCAGCTTAGACATATGACAAGCCACAGTGAAGTCGTTTGAACCTGTGCTCTTCAAGACATAATTTCAGCATAAAGCAGCCCCCTTATGCACTCTGAATAAACACAGAAACCTGATGTAGGAGAGTATCCACCTCTGCGTGCCGATCCCCCTTCAAGAATACAGCAATGTTGCCTCAGAGCTAGAAAGAAATTGAGTTCTACAGTGTTTAGTAAGAAACAGTTTTGACACGCATATGTACATATGAGACAATCTCCTGACTCTTGCATATGCTAGAAATACGAGAGCAAAAACAACAGTGGCCAGATGGCATCAAGGTGACGGGTTTTGTATTATCTACCAGCAGAGAGAGAACAGGACATCAGAGACTGGATTTAGTAGGCTGCATTTATTTCTCTGAAAAATCCCTGATGGCTGTAAAGGTAGTTGCTTCAGGGAAAGATTTGGGATGTCTGTGTAAGTATCTTGATGCTGTAGTAATGCTATAGTAATCTTGATGCTTCGGTAATGCTGTAGTAATGCTGTAATAGCCTGGGTATCTTCCAAATTATATTGAGTGTTTCGATGAAGTGCAGGTAACAGTATGCAAGAACACCACCTGTGGTGAAATAGAATTTAGGTTCTTCAGCACATACACATAATAGCGTATACTATTAATTGTGGTGACCCATCGGTGTGGAATTCAACTTTCCATGCTACAAATAATTGTGTTTGTTTCTTCCTCTGACATGTAGATGTATATACGTTTTCATTCCCAGATTGCTTTTAAGGATACTTCTGCTGCTGGTGGTTTGTGTTGTTTTGTTTTTGGTGTCCCCTACTGATACTTATTATCTCCCCTCCTTAAAATCTGATCCTATTGTTTTGCATTTACTACATTACTTTAGGCAGTATCCAGCATGGCACAACTGCTAACATGAACAATATTGTGTTAGCGTGAACTATCTCTAGTGCAGTGCTAATAGTGCTTGCTGGCACCACGTGTTCTCTGGGGAAATCCATTGTGCCAGCAAGCGCTACTGGCGTCATGCTGAAGACAGCTTGCACTAGTGGAACATCATTTATATTAGCGGTAGTTGGATACCACCCTGTATGTAAAGTGCTCCAAATTATTAATAGTACCTATATTAATACCTGATCTGCTGGTCTGTGGGACATTTTCCTCTTTCTGTTAAACTAGCCTCATAAAACCTGTGAAAATGGTCCCTGCACCCCATTGGGACTCGGTGGTTTTGGTTACTTTGGGAGCCTTATCTTTTCTAGTAGCTTGGTTGACAGCAGCTTGAAATATAGTGATTTTCAGATACGTCATTAAGCTCTGACCTTCCCAGATCTGCTATTGTGCAAGTGACAATTTGAATACAAAGCAGTTGAAGTCACAGTAGACTTGAAAACTGTTGAATTTCAAAACTATTGATCAAAAATGTGCACTCAGCTTTAGTTTCAAGAATTATAATTTGTCTGATTAGGGATCATTTTTAAGACCCTGCACGGGCAGGGGCCAATACATTTTACTCCATGAGGCAGAAAATCTAAATAACCCTCTCCCCGATGTCAAAATATAATAACAAACTAAGTAATTGACAATTTGCTGACCTTTAATGGTAGCCCCAAATCTATTGCCTGAGTCAGTCTCCTTCTTTCTGGGTCATGGCTGGGTCCTCCATTAGCAGACAAATCTGCTTTTGGTGTCAGATTGCCATGTGCTCATTTAGGGCTGCACGTTACTATTTGAAGGTAAAGACTATATAGAATAATCCAATTCCTTGCTGGCTAGAGGAAGCATCACCAGGTAAAATGCCTTCCATATAATGACCATGAAATGTTAATCTCATCCACGAGAGGAAGGGCTTTTCTTGCAGAAGGTCTCTCCACCTCATTTGGGGGGATCGTCCCTCTCCCCATACCACAACTCACCCCATTCAGCAGCGTCTCCTGACTCTGTGTAGCATTTTCAAGGGGCTGGAGGAGCTGCCATGGGAGGAAGGGAGTGAGTAAGTCCACTTCCACTAGCACAGTTTCTCACTCTTAAATCTGGATCCAACCTTTGGTGAGTTGATCTTCTGGCTTCTAGGTAGAGTGTGCTGGAATAGCCATTAGCTAAGATGAGATGTCCAAACTTCTTCATGAAGACTTTCCTTTCTTTTCTACCCCATAGAGTATTTTGATCCTCCCTATACATGAGAAAACAATGCATATCCCATATTAGAAAATGGATAATAGCTACATTTTTCTCTGTCTGAAATATCCTGAATTAAAATGAAAATGTAAAAGGCCATAATTTTCAAAATATGGGCGGGGGGCTGTGGACCTATTACTAGAAAAGGCTGGTAATGAAAAGACTGTTGTGCATCTTATTCATAGTCTGGGTATCCTGAGTTAATGTATATTGCAGAATGGTGTCCCCCCCCCCCCGTAGGTTGTGTTCATCTGAGAACATTCTTAGAACTCTTTTTAATGATGATGTCCTCACAGATGATTGAGTCAAAACAACAAAACTGCTAAACATTTAGTAGTAGTAGTACTCTTTCTGCGCGCGCGCGCGCACACGCACACACACACATGTGTGTGTGATAGATAGATATAGATATACTGTATCCTCATAATGTTCCTTAACCTCACTTAGGGAGCAATCCTATGGCCACTGGACAGTGGCTAGATGGCCATAGGCTATTCCGTTTTCTGGGAACCGACCTCCCCCCACTTCCGCACTGCCTCTGAGGCAGCGCGGAACAGCCCAGTCCTCCACACTCACAAGAGGAACGCGAAGCGGCCAGAAAGGGACGTGACTGGGGGACATTCTGGGGCAGGGAGGGCATAGCTGCGTGTACGACACATCTAATGTGTCATATAGCAGCCTCCTTCCCTGCGCCATGCTCCCGTGGCTAGACAGCCGCAATCGGCTGCCCGATTTCTCCTGCCCTGCTTTGGATAGGCAGTCGCCTCCAAGTTCGGAGGCAGCCTCCTATCTCGATAAGATTGCACCCTTAATTGCAAAAATCAGGCTGTGGATTTGGTAGAAAAGGTGCTTAAAGGTGCTACTGGTGTATGAATGGTATTTGTCCCTTGGTTTCCTTTTGGAGTTATTTCATGCCACACCCACTGACTACTATTGGAAGTGTGTGTAAAAGACAGTGTTTTGAGTCCTGAGGAAGCAGGTTTTGAAAAGGAATGTTGCATCATCATCATCATCATCATCATCATTTGGTGCACACACATCCTTGTTCACATCACAGACTTGGATTTCATATCAAGACATCCTTCACTATGAGACAGGGTTTGCGAGTGAAATTTACTTAAATGTATGTTACAGTAAATTATTGTTGCACAGCTTAGAGTTTATATTTAGAGTGTGTATATTTTTCTACAAACAACTTTATAGCCAGCTTTTGCTCTTTTGGTATATTTCTTTTTAAAAGCAAATAATGTAGATTAATAGCGGCAAATGAAATTTCAATACTTGGAGGTAGTTGTGCTCTTCTCATATCAGAATAATGTAGTTTACATTCTTATTTTAACAGTTTATGTGATTGAATTATGGGCATAGAAGGGCTTAATTTCCCATCTACTCAATTCCTCTAGAGAGATTCAGGTATGTCTAGAGACTAATTATATTGGAATCTACCAGATTCACCATTGGGGGCCACAAGAGAAATTGTAATTTGGGCCTGCAATTTCAATTGTATTAAACATATTTCTGTCATTTTAATCAGGCCTAGATAGTACAGCCCATTTGCTTTCTCTAAAAATGGGACCAATTGGGATGACCTGCCCCTCATATTTTTTGGTGAAGCACTTGGGTTAATCAGTTTCAGATTTGCATTTGACCATGCAGTCGTCCATGAACTGCCGCAATGCGGTCCCTATGACACCATCTTTGAAGACCACTCAGCTTCTGCCAAAACAAAATGAGGTTGCCAGCCTGCTGGGCGGGGTTAGTAGAGGGTAGCTTATTTTATCTCTTCTCCAACTGCAGAGCCATCCTATTTGCTTCTGGGTGTAAGTCAGGTGGGTCTTTGTTATCTTACAGCCATCTCTTGCCACCTCTCCCGCAATGGCATTTGAAACTCAGGTGAGGCACTCATCTCATCAGTTTTAGACTTGAACTTGTGGGTCAGACTTGGTTTAGTGGATTGATATCCTACTATGCATGAGTGCTGATACTACTACTAATAATAATTGTCACCAAATTCATGACAAATAATATTTAATTTATTTTCATGCTTGGGGATATTTAACAAATAGGGAACAATAGTTTGAAATTGACTTTAATTTGTTAATGCTTTTTTCTTTTGTTTGTGGACGTAATACAAGTGGATCACAGTAAGTATTCAGCATTTATATTCAAGCTTCTTGGACATAATCATTATTTAGTACTAAATATGTAGAACCAATAGTATTAGATAAAGACTTAAGGAAGCAGGGCGAGTGGATGCTTATAATAAAGTAAACTCATAAACAGAAACTAAAGTTTTGGAAGCAAAATAAAATGCATTTTAAACTTAAAAATAGATTTTAAATTTATTTGTGGATCTGGTAGCCTTTTATAAAGACATTATTCTTGGGAGCAGGGACGGGCGGGTATCACACCACAAAGTGGGCTGCTGTGGATAGATTGACTATGTGTGGGTCCATGTTCGGATGCCACGCTGCTCCTAACATGGTTGCTTCAGTTTTTGCAAGAAGTTGCATGATGCTTTGTTCTGGAAGTGCAGAGCACTTCACTATCCATATTAGAAGTATAATGGTAATTTTAGTTACCATTAACAATAATGGTAACTAAAATGATTTTCAGGTTTTGGAAGTGAATCACTTTTAAAGGCAGTATACATAGCTGGGACATGTCGGAGTGTTGTGAACAAAGGCAAACTTAACTTTAATCCTGTGGTGATACCTTCAAGATTGTTACCATCATCAGCTAATGGTTTAAGTGCATCACGTGTGTGCCTTCCAGGACCCAATGCACTTGTAGTAGCACACTGTTGATCTTAATAATTTTTTTTTCAGTAGAAGTGCCACTTCTTCTAATCACTGGTATTTTAACAGAGACTGAGTAGATATCCACTCCTCTTCCTCTCTCCAAACCTGTATCTTATTTTGCAAATGTTGAGCTTTATGTTCACTGTTCCTTCCTTGTTAGATTAATACATTAATGGATGATTTAAATACATAAAATATGGGTTTGAAGAGGTAAACTTCATGTCTTACAGGCCTGGTCATGAGGGAAGAACGATTATTTCCCATTTCTTCCCCCTTGGGAGAGTTAAATCTCTAGACTTCTTGCCACTATTCGTTTGGCTGGAGCTATATTGGTAGTCGTTTATTTTATTTTATATTTACTTATTTATTACGCCTCTACACTGCCCAAAAGCTGAAGCTCTCTGGGCAGCTCACAGAAAACAGGGAGTCATGACAGGGAGGAACACACTGTTGTAGAATATTACCTTGGCTCTGCCTTGTCCTCATGTTCTGTTAGAACAGCTATTAATGCAGCTTTGGGGACTTCATTGTTTGCCCTTAAACACCCCTAGCGGTCACAGTGAGAGAATAGACACAGCATCAGGAGTAGGTTGTGTGCCGCAATGCGACACTTGGCTGAAGAGTAGCAGCTGGATCAGCGCCAGCCCTGGAAGAAGACGAATACTTTCACTACTAGGGTCATAACAGTTCTGAACAGGTCTTCAACCACTTTTGCTGTCCTTCACCACACATAACAAGGCAGCCAGTTTATACCTGCAGCAGTCTACAGGACTGGCCTGATAATTTTGTAGAGGCAAATGGGTTCACTTATCAGCTGTGTTTGTGAATGTTTCTAAATATAAACTGCTAATATATCCTTCACAGCTTGTTCAATTGGGTTTCCTGACACAATATGCCTAAGGATAAGTTATATATCTTTATATTTTCATGCTTAATTCGTCTTATTTTTATTTTTAATTTCAAGGGAAGTAAGAGGTGAGTATGTTTGTTAGCTTTCTCCTACAGAAATAGAGTTTGCTTTCTTCTTGAATACTCTAGCAAATACCTTGTCTTATTTTAAATTAATTTAAGACTAGTGGCCTTGTACGGGTCACACCATTTAAATGTTTTACAATGCATACTGCACCACAAATTTTAAATAAACATTTAAAAGGGATTCAAGATGGTCAAGGTTCATTCTGTATAATGCAGTAATTGCAAAAAAAACCCACCCACCAATCATAAGTTATTGCATGATTCAATTTGCTAGATTTAAGAATTATTACCATAAAGTCTAAATGCCCCTAAGAACTACTACTAGATGCTATAACATAATGTATGAGCACATGGGTATAGATTTGCATTGGAATATGCAAATAGGCTAAAGAAAAGTAAATGTGGAGGTACCACTGAAAATGCATTGGTCATTGATAGCCCAACGTAGAGTTCCTGTACATATAGTTAAGATTTCATCAGTCACACATTGAATTAAATGAATGTTCCCCCATTACTTTTATGAGTTTAAAGTCTGCACACTTACCTGGGGGTAAATCCCATTGCATCAAATCGGGCTTACTTTTAAGTAGACACGTATAGGCTTCATTGTAAGGGAACGGGAAAAAGATATAGTAGCTTTCCCATATTTGCTTGAAAGAGAACAGCATATGGAATACTTGCAGAACCCAGACTTTGATGACGGTTCTTGGACTACAGAACATTTGTTTTTAAAACACACACACGCATTTTAGTAATATTTGGTGTTATGTTTTCAGCTTCAGCATTTTTTGCTGAAAAGGACCCCCCACTTTTGGTGGATTCATAAACAAAAAAAATATTGGACAGGCATGTCCAGATCTTAGAATGAGAAATGGAATTTCCCCAAACTTAGATGATGGAATCTAGTTACGTTAGGCAGCAGAAAATAAACTGTGAAGATTGGCAATTGGATATCTTAAAGGTAATCTGAGTTTGATTTTTTGTTAGGTTGTGGTAATATATTTCAGGAATGGATTCATTTTCTTTTGTCAGAAAACTAAAACAAACCCTTACATTTATGTAGTGGCTCTGGAGACTATAGTGAGTTTTCATAGCATTTCATATTAAACTTAAAAGTATGCTGAAATACTGAACTGAATGTGGCAGTAGTTCATAATATTAAATAATGTGAAGCATTGATATTAGAAGTGGCCATGAATGGTAATGTAAATGCATTCTAAGTCTTATACTATGCATTTCAAAAATGGTTGAACAACTGTTTTATAATGTAGGATTTTTTGCTTTGTTTAATAATATTTGTTAAAATTATTGGGTTGGATTCAAAATTATGTGGACCAACTGCAAACTGGATGCTCTCGTGGGTGGAATTGGATAGGGGAACAATTTTTGTTGATTTCCTCTTCTACCTGTGCCCCTGAAAATCTGCTCCAGTGGTTTAGAAACCCCTCCAGAACAGCATGAGATGCAGCACTGGGGGCTACAGAGGGAATGAAGAATCAGCAGAAATCGCCACCCTATCCCCTTCCTCCAACAGCAAGCCTCTGCTGGATCCCAGTTTTCTCTACAGATGGAAGAAGCCCTTCCATTTGTGGAGTGGCTCATCTGGATCCAACCCACCATTCTTTGACTGTCTATGCCACTTCACACCCATTTGTGTTTTGGTTGCATTTGCACTGTAAGATTTCTCAAATTTTATTTTGATTATAGGATTCCTCCCAACTCTTGTCTCTTTTTGTCTTTTGACCTAATATAATTTCTTGTTGTTGTATTGGTTTGAATTGGTCTCATTTAAAAAAAAAATGCTGTTGAAACCTATAGTGCATAATTCATTTTTAAGGGGAGGGGCCACAGCTCCGTGGTAATGTACACGTTTGCATGCAGGAGGTCCCAGGTTCAATCCCTGACATCTCCAGGTAGGGCTGAAAAAACTCCTGCCTGAAACCCTGGACAGCCGGTGCCAGTCAGCGTCAACAATAATGGGCTACATGGGCCAATGGTACATATTCAATATAAGGCCGCTTCCTACAATATAGGAAGTACAGCACTGAAATTTTAAAATTATAAATACAATTGAGACAAGGGAATTAATTTCCACACATCATGTATACAGCTCTTGAGAAATCATGGATGAGTACAGATGGCTATTTATAAACTAGGTAATTCCAAATGATGTGCAGGTAGCCGGCCACTTAATAAGCTAATCATCTCTAACATCCTGCTGCCAGTTGGTGAAGAGAATGTTACTACTATCCTACTTCCTCAAATTTATAATGGAAGCAGATATGATGTAAAGATTCTCATTACATGGCAGGATGTTATAGACCTAAGTGATTACATGGACACCGTGGTAAGTCATAGCATGGAGAGTGGTCACTGTATTCACTCAATGATGCTCCAGCATATATGAATCATGTATAAGAATAATCTAGGCTGAAAGAGTAGTTAAGTACCACAGATAATTTATTTTTAAAATCAACAAAGCATGAAACAGCCTTATCCTAGAACAGGGATCTCCAACCTTTTGGGGCCTATGGGATCATTTGGCATGTTGAAAAAGTGCCCTGTGCACCACCACAAAATGGGAGGGCAATCACACACATGTTGGGAGCGCCCCCCTTATCCGTGTTTGTGTGTGTGCATGAATGTGCACCCTATGTGTGTGCTGCTCACTCTTGCTTCTCTCTCACACGTGTGCTCTCTCTCTCTCCCCTCTGTCCTTCTTCCTTCCTTCTCTCTGGTCCTGCCTGCCTGCCTACCTTCCTTTCTATCTGTATCACTCATTCTGTGGCCCCTCTTTCTCTCTCTCTTCTCTCTAGTCCCCTTTTCTTCCCCCCCCCCATCTCATTCTTCCCTGTCTCTCTGGCTCCTCTCTCTCTCTCTCTTCCTTTCCATTCCTATGCAAGTGAATGGAACGATTTTTCCATTTATTTGCACCGAGCAAGAAAAAGCTCCCCCTGCCAAAAATCAGGGCAAGGATCCTTGGTGGGGGCTGGACTTTGCTCCCCCTCCAGCCATTTCTCAGCAGGATTTTTCCTCTTCCCTATTTAAGCTAATGGCAAAATTGCTCCATTAGCTTGAATAGGGAGGGGGAAAGCCCCCTTACTGAAAATCGGCTGGAGGTTTTAGGGTCACCATCCTCCAAGGCCTCTGTTGCCCCAAAGGTTCTTGTTGGGAGTAGAATTTGGCTGTTTGTTGACAAGGAGAACTCCCCCCCCCCCATTTTAGTGAATGGAGCAATCACTCCATTCACTTGCAGAGTAAGAAAATAGATCAGCAGGTGCCGCAGCCTGGCCCTGAATTCGAGACCCCTGTCCTAGAAAGAAGAATTTGTTTAATTAAAATGGTGCTCTTGTAATGATGTAATCATCCTATTATTTTGTTATGGAGGTGGTACAACAAATTGCCCCTTCCCTACTGTTGTCTCTGACCTGGTCTAGGTTCACAGAATGCTAGCACTGAAGGACTGAAGAATATGTTCCCAGATTAAGTTTATTTTCTGTTCTAGATGAAGTCATTTACAATGTAGCCTTCTGTAAATCTGACCTCTTCAGGTAGTGATATTGCATATTCTACATGCCACTTAGGTAAAGCTGCAGTTCTATGCATACTTACCAGGGAGTAAGCCTCATTTAACTCAATCAAGTTTACTGCTGAGTAGACATGCATAAGATTGTGCTGTAAATAAAATTGTAATAGTATCTACTGCTGCCCAGAATAAATGTGGATTAATATTGTTAAATTGGATCCTACAAGGAATGAGAGTGAATGTGTTTCTTACAGAAAAAGCAAACAGGAAACCACCAGTAACTTCAAAAGATTTCCCCTATTTTCAGGATGTTATTTTTAATCTCTAAATCTGCTTACATGAGTCATTTCATGAAAGCAGGGTGGATGAAAAGGCTTCACCCTTCCACTCCACCCATTACTCCATTTTCACTGGAAAAATTAATGAAAGTGGATGGGAGATATATCTTGGATGTTCTTAATGGAGTTTCCATTGCACTTGAAGGATCAAAGATGTTAGAACACTGAGAAGCAATAGCAATTTTGGTACAAGCTAAGAAAATGTCAGCTTTAAAAATGTTCATCTAAAAGAAGGTATGTTTACTCTCCCTTTGCACTGAGTGCACTATAAATCTGGGAAGTTGAAGCCCCTAATCTTATTCACATAGTGTTCAAGTAAGAGCCAAAATAAGCATTACATTCAATTTTGAATTTGAACTTCCATTTTGTTTGTTTGTTTCAATAGGAGCCATCGGATCATGGGGGGAGCATTCAGGTTTCAGTGGGGCAGGAGGAAGATGTAACTATTCCTCCTGATAAACACCCCACCTCTGAAATTGCTACATATATAGCAGGGAAGCTGCTATGTGCAGCTTACAGATATGTTAACTATGCAGTTGAGTGAATACCCTTGTAATTAGGAACAATGCAGAGGAAGTTATGGGCAGTATCCAATGGAGACTGATCACGAGTGGACAGCCCAGCCAGTTCCCTTCCGCAAGTAGTGCCCACTGTTTGGATACTGTCCACTGATATTAACATGTTTAAGAGATTATTGCTCTTCCTGAACAATAATTTATGCAATAAGTTCGTTTGCATGAAATTCGTGGCTGTCGCTGGTAACCTTTGCATGACAAATAGTAACAAAATTTGTTACTATGGATGGTCCACTAAATATCTCATAGTGGGAAAGCCCCACTAATTTCAAAGGAATTTGCTTACCAGTAAATATATTTAGGGTGCAATCCTATCTAGATAGGTGGCTGCCTCCAAACTTGGAGGCAACTGCCTATCCAAAGCAGGGCAGGAGAAGCACAGAGGAGATCATTCCCTCCTCACTTCTCCTGCCCTGTTTTTTCTGCTAGTCAGCCGATTGTGGCTGTCTAGCCGCAGGAGCATGAAGCGGGGAAGGAGGCTGCTGTACGGCACATGTGTCATACTCCCACCCCCTCAAAAATATTAGTGAATGGACAATGGAGGAATCACTCGATTCACTTACAGAGTAAGAAAATAGATTAGCAGATGCCTTAGCCTGGCCCTGAATTGGAGACCCCCATCCTAGAAAGGATACGATAGGACACATAGGATGTGTTGTACAGGCAGCTACACTCTCCCCACCCCAGAACACCCCCAGGCACGCCCTTTTCTGGCTCCGAGTGTGGAGGACGGGGCTGTTCCGCACTACCTCTGAGGCAGTGTGGATGTGGGGGAGGTCAGTTCTCTGGAAACCAACCTCGGAGTGCAGGCTCCGAGGTCGGTTCCTGTATAACAGCATATCCTATGGCTGTCTAGCAGCCATAGGATTGCTCCCTTAATTTCTGTATATTTTCACCAAATTCAAGAAGCTGTGAGTAGGGATATACAGATTGTATTTAATCCGATTCATCTGTATTTTGTGGATTGTCAGGCGTTGTCTGCTCCGTCATCCACTTACTGGCAAATTTGGATTCTCCCCCACTCCTCTTTGGATGAATACACCAAGAAAATTGCCACAGTTTATGAACCTTTTGCTGGTACATAACATTTTGCATATTTTTCTTTGCTCACCATAAAATCAATGAACAGAGTGCAGAAAAAATGAGTGCTACACACTGGAGGCTGAAGATAGATCAGAGATGTATAAAGCACTGTGTTTTTTAATTTAAGAAATGGCATATACATTAGTGTATTTTATAGCAACTTTCATAATTTTTTATGACAAAATTTGCATACAGTTCTAGAAAATTAAAATAATGGTCCACAACTCTGCAGAATCTGAATGACTCAGAAAAGCTGTTCATCTGAGGATTTGGATTCAGAAAAATCCATCGTCATTTTTTTTGCCGTCGCAGATTTGTCCAATTTTAAATCATTTTGTGCATTTTAAATCAGATTTGTGCATTTTAAATCAGTATCTGTTTAGTTTATTGGTCATCAAGAAGCCTTTAACTATTTGCAATTAAATAATCCAGCCTAACTGGATTAATGAACTGTTAATGCAAGTATAATGTCTTCATAAGCCTGTATTCACCCATAACTATCTCTCTCTAAAAGTGGGGGTCCTTTATTCATATAATCCTAAAAGGTTAACAATATTTTCTTACCATTTTGGCAACATTTTTGAAAAAAGATGGGAATGGGGAAAGATATATATCTAAAATGAAGCAGATGGGGAAACAAATTAGCAAGTGAACGTTTTTATTTTCATGTATTTTAACGTGACACCTGGAGACCATTTAGCACTAACACTATTTAAAAATAGCACTAAGAGGCTGTCAAATTGCTGTAGCAATCAGGACAAATATTGAGACAAAAATCCCACTGTTACTACTTTCACTACTAATTTAAGGTGTCAGATTAGAATTCAACAACTATAAATCAGCAACTAAGGCCTCTTGGGATGTTGCTGTGCTTTTCTAACAGTTGAAACTAACAGAATAATCATTAATAGCATCAGCTGCGGGAGTTCATATTATTAGGTTAAGAACTTTGATAACTTCCTTTCTGCATTATTCCTTTTGTCTTTTTACTATTTCCAGAATTTTTCTTATCTCTGCCTTTGGCCTCTTTTCTCCTTCCCTGCTCAAACTTTGGCTTTGATTTTGTGCATCTGTATGAGCTATCCTTCCAATCTTTTGTTCTCATCTTTATCTTACTGACATTTTTTCAAGGCTACTGTTTGAGGTGGTGTGTGTATGAGACAGGCGAAAGGAAGGGAGAAGGTGCAGTGGCCAGCTATGAGAAATGGAACATTAAGGAAAGCTGTTACTGATACATACTTTATTGTCACCAGGCATTTTGCTTCCAATCTGCAGAAATATTTACATATTAGACATCTTTTTATGTTTAATTCTTCAGAATTGATGTTATAATACATAGTAATCAATGTGAAAAAATGGATAGGGGATTGTTTTGACTCTCTTAGGGTGCAAAGAGAGGCAACCGCCTATCCAAAGCAGGGCAGGAGAAGCACAGAGGGGATTGTTCCCTCGCACTTCTCTGGCCCTGCATTTTCGGCTAGACAGCCGATTGTGACTGTCTAACCATGGGAGGGCTGTGTGGGGAGGAGGCTGCTGTACAACACGTAGGATGTGCCATACAGGCATTTCCACCTTCTCCACCCCAGAACCCCTCCAGAAACGTCCCTTTTCAGCCGCTCCGCACTCCTCTTGCGAGCACAGAGGACGGGGCTCTTCCACGCTGCCTCAGAGGCAGCGGAGAAGTGGGGGGGAAGACAGTTCTCCAGGAACCGACCTTGGAGCACTGGCTCCGAGGTTGGTTCCTGGAAAACAACATATCCTATGGCCATCTAGCCACTGTCTAGCAGCCTTAGGATTGCTCCCTTAACATTTTGATTTATATCAACAGGAAATAACACTCACAGACCATCATGTGTACTGCTTTCAGGTTACAGGTTACAGAACAAAAATAGATGGAAAAAGCCATTGTTTGAGGGCATCATAATCTCCACAGACCCAAGGCAAGAAAGTGTGGAATAGAACAGATTTGTTTAGTATTCTTTAAATGGGATATATTTCAGGATGCACTGGCTGTGTGCAGCTCCAGTGTGTAGTATGGAAAGAGAAGTTGTGAACTATGGCCTGATATGGTCTAAAATGTGGGACGCTGCCCCCAGTATCAGTGATGGGTAACTTGTGGCCTTCCATATGTTTTGGCCTGCAACTCCTATCAGCCCTAACCAGTATAGTCAGTGGTGAAGGATGATTAGAGTTGTATGCCAAAACAACTGGAGAGCTAGAAGTTGCCCACCCTTGATCTAAATGATGCTCCTGTTTTCTTTCTGCCTTTACCTGAACATCCTTTTTATATTTTTATATGCAATTTCCCACCAAATCTCTACATTTTCTTGCATTTTTTTGTTTTGATCGTTTGACTAGCATTTGTGTATTGTAATTTTAAAGCCTTCTGTATAAATAGAAGCATGCCTAATTCCCAAACCCTATTTTGAACCTTTCACCATTTATTTATACAGTTCTACCAACCATATATACATACTTTTGTGGAAAAGGCAATATACGAAGTATATAGCTCAGACATATACAGCTAGCTCCCCACACCCAGAAAAGTTCTCATTTTGATTTTATTAGCTGTAACCCTGCATAACCCATCATGTGTTTTAACTTTGAGGGGATTCAAAAGCCATTTGGAATGGAGCACAAGGTTTTCTTTGGAAACCTGCTGAAATCCCTCTGGCTACATAAGCCTAAAGTTTAACTACGAGACCTAGGTAATTTTGATTAGGGTGCTTCCAGATGAGACTTTTATTATGAATTCGCATTGCCTTATTCATGGAATTTTAATGGAGGGTCCAGACAATATTATTTTCAATTTGTAGCCACTGCTTCTTCTGTCTTTTTTATTAGCAGAAAGTATTCATAAAGACAGAATAGATGCGCAATGCCTTTTGATTGTTAGCTGTAGGACCCCTCATTCTGGAAATACCCTTATCTCCCTCAGCCTATCACTGTTTCTTGTAGTGGTGTCTGGTACCTCCACAAAATGGAGGTGCTACAAATCCCACCCACCCTGACAAGACATTCCTACTGCACCATCCTTTGGATCAATCCAAATTGTCCCCTACCTACCCATGGATGCTTCCTCCTATTAACCATGATAGCATAAAAACAAAATTCCAAGCCCTGAGGTGACATTATCTGCCGTGGGCATGACTAATGGAAAGGCAGGATATAATTGTAATAAATAAATAAATAGCTGCAGTGTCATGATATATATTCTTCTTAATTGTTCCTCTCTAGATATCCTCATTGCAGAGATAAAGAGAAAACAAATTTAGGCAGCCTCAGGAAGCAACATTCTACAAATTGCTTCTTGACATGGAATTGTTTAAAAGTGTGTTACTGAATTCCCTGCTGCAAGGTGTGGTGATAACCACCAACTTAGATGAATGTTTTAAAAGGATTAGACAGATTTATGGAAGATAGACCTATCATCTGCTTGATACAATATACATCTGAATACACATACTAGAAGCAAACTGCAGTAAAATGCCATCATCCTGATGCCCTGCTGGTGAGCTTCCAGAACCACCTGGCTGCTTCTATTAGAAACAGAATGCAATGTTAGGTGGACTCTGGCCTGACCTAGCAGGGATCGTCTCATCTTCTACAATGGCAAACCCTGAATTCTGTGCTCACCTTACCGAAAATATTATCTTTCTTTACAAATTCATTTCCAACCCATATTCTCCTCCCCCTTAATTTCCTGTATGGATTTGTCAAAAATCTTTTCTCTTCAATTAATTTTCTCCCAAACATTATTTTCCCTCCCAGTTCCCATTTTTCTCACCTCACTGAGCCATGCCAGCTCAGTCTTTGGCATCTTTGCATCGGACTGCGAATGAGCTTTTGGTAGGAGGGTGAGGAAATCCATGCTCATAGTTGAGAGCCAAACACTGCCATGGATGCTGCATGATATCCCTGTCCAGTCTACCCTTCCACCAATGCTGTTCCACCTCTCCACCAAGGAGGTTGCACTAAGGCAAAGAAAGGTGTGCAGTTTCAAAGATATTAATACTATGATATTAATACATATTAATGGACAGCTCATGCACAGTCAGCAGCCATTCACACTGATGAACCAACCCGCCTCCATGCTTACTCCCATTCCAGAAAGAACGGCATAGATACCTGTATAGTGATCCAAACATTTGTATGGAGCAGGTAAGAAACAAACTTTGTGAACCCTATTTGTTCATAGACACTGGCCAGAACCCTGAAACCTCTTGATCATGCCCCCAACTGCCGTCATAAGGAAAGAAACTCCAGTAAAATCAAGGTACACTGATTCTCACTGGGTATTTTTTACCTATAAAACAGTGGTTCGGTGCACTGTGTGTACTGAATAAAGAGTCGCAGCTGGCTATTTGTTATGTGCGCATATATTCATTTTAGATCAGTCAGTATTTTGTTATAATATCTGAGGCATCTGTCAAAAATAGGGCTTAGGTATCTTGAAACCATGTTGCAATGTGAGTAGGGAAAAAATCCACTTCTTCTATGGTACACTAAAATAACATTTTGTAGTAAATGGCAAGAGTTTTGCAAAGAAATTACTAAGTCAGTCTTTAGCATATTGAAACGTGTGGAACATAGCCTGGTATTGCAGACAGAAAAATAATATTGTTGCATTAGAGTCAATGCAACATGGTGTTCTGGATACGCACCCACACCCACACACACACACACCTCTGCCAGAAAAGCACGCTCTGATAATGAAGTGATCTAATTGAAGGAGACAGAGGGAAATGTTACACTTGTTAATACTACATTGTTGCTGTAACTAATCGGTCAGCCTCAAAGGTCTGTGTTGAGGTCTCAAAACTACATAACGTACATACATACCCAGGACATTTCTACCCTGGATGAAAGTACAGTTTAAGAAATAGTCAAAAGGCTACTTCTAAAGATATAAAGGGGTATATCCTGTTCCGATACTACAGAGGTACCTGTTGCAAAATAATGTTTGTAACTAGCAAGGATCTAGCAGTTTTTTCTTAAACAAATTAAGCTTAAACTTAAAGCTGAAGATTACTCTCTGCTGAGCTGTAGGCACACTGTTTGAAAACTGTATCAAAGCAAGCATAGCAAATGAATACATATCTATCGTTTTGAAGAAATGCAAGGGAAAATATCTCTCTTCCCTCAAAAACACACACGCACACACGCGCGCACACACACACACACACCCCTCTTTTCTAAGGATAGCAGTTACTTTCATTAGACACTTTGCTAAATATAACAGGTAATCTCAATAATTCACACATACGAATGATCAGATAGGTACACAGACTGCACTGATTCATATGTGCATATTATCTGTACACTGTTATATAGGTGTGAGTATTACCTCTGCACAGCATAGTCAATGGGTTTGTGTATTTCTTTACAGAATAGAATTGTGCTGATGACTGTAGCAGAGCTAAATGCCATACAAAAAGAAGCCTGGTGCTTATTATCTAGAGGCTTGAATGGCCAAGGGCCCCATGGCAATTATCCTAGATGCTCATTAGTGCTGAACGAGCACTAATCAAAAATTTAATCTACCATATCATTTGTCAATTTGATTAGTTGTTTGTGGTAATTGGCTTCAGAAATCAAATGTAACTGAAAATCAGGGTGTGTGTGATATTCACAAACTAAAGTCTCCCTTCAACTCTGACCCAATTGTTTGGAGGGAAAGGGAGTTATAAAATGCATATCCATTCAAAACCAATGTTACAAGAAAACATCATGCATATTTTATTGGTGCATAGCCATTTCCCTTGAGAATGATACTTTTTCAGTGCATCTTTCCTTCATGCTATGAGGAAACAGACATATTTCTGTCACAGTAGCTGTGGCAAATATTGAACCATTCATAATAGACTTTTGTATGGTAAGATGGTCTTCTCCACAAATTCATTGTAAACTTATTTCACTCGGCACAAAATTACACATCTATTAATATTGTCACCTGTCAACATGTTTAATACAGGCAATTAAAATAACAATGTTACCTTTAGATCACAGTTTTCCTGACGTCATAGTAGTAAAATTTAATTCTAGGCCGTTATTGCCACCACAAAATAATTCCCAGTGCCGGTAAGATGTTGTAAAAAGTTTATTATTAGAAAGTCATAAGGCTCTCTCAGTTGCATTATTCATGTATGTATGCTTGTAATGGGTTGTGTTACTTAATCCAAAAGTGAGCAATGGAACTGCCATCCTCCTTGTAACTACTTTCAGTGGAGTAGTCCTGACAGTTCATTCACTAAATATTTATCTCCAGCTGTTGGGAATCAGTCTCGTCTTTTTCACAGACATTTGTAAATTTTGGATTGCAACTTCAGTCTTTTACAGTCAGTAATGTCGCATTAATGATACAATCCATTATTCTGTATTAATTTTAACCCAAAATGACAACATTAACCTAAGATTTTTATCCCAACAAGGTTGTACTGGGGGGTCCGGCAGGGAGAAAGAGAATGGGGAATGTATGGACACAATACAGCATGAATTAATTTGTTCCATCTGAAGGAGCAACATTGCTTTTGTTTTAGTAGGCAATTATCTTTTGACTGCCAAAATCTAAAACACTTATCCGGATGATATTGGTCCTCAACTGTAGTCAAGCTGAAAGTTGAGGCTTAGTTGCATTTACATTTAAAGATCACAGCTTGCAATGTTTGTGATGATACATTTCTTTCTTTCTATCTTTCCGTCTTAAAAAAAACCAAATTTCATAACTTGATAGAATTTATATCAGTACCCCAAGCCAGAGGCTTTAGACTCCTGTATTGAGATGTCTTCCCAACCTCCAGTGCTTAGAGAAGCTTATGCAGCCAGTATTTGCTTGAGGGTGAGCAAAGGAGTTTTTCGCCCCTTTAAAAAGAACAAACAACGACAAAAGCCTCTTCCAAAACTTCCCAAGCCATCCTTCTTGCTACTGGCCTTTGGTGGGGACTCTGGGGACAGGAAGGACTTTATTTTTCATCCAGAGATAAAGCAGGAACAGTCTGGATTTCCCCAGCCTTAAATGTTTTCCAGATGTTGCACCCACTTTTTTGCAGCAACAATATATAATGCTGCGGGAATGGGGCAAATCCAATAAACTAGTCATGAAACTGCTAAAGAAAGATGTCTGTATGGCAACATCATGTATCTGGAGAACCATGTATATATAACACTACCTTTGGTCAAGCCATTGTTCCATCCAATTCAGAGGTTCCCTCACACAGGTTTTTCCCAGCCCTCTTCCCTGAAATCCTTTTAACAGGAGATGTCAAGGATATATGAACTATAGCTTATACTCACAGGATTGTGCCAGTTGTACTAGTGAAAAAGCCTAAGCCCTGTTCATGATCTTCGACGCAACCCAATGATGTACAACAAGTAAAAATAGTAGTTAATGTTTCCAGCTGCTAATATCAGGACATTTTTGATGGGTGGATGGCTTACTGGGGAGGAGTACAAAAGTATTATATTACGTTTTTATGTTGGCCATAATTTCAAGAATTATGTTTGTTTCTGCTCTCTCTCTCAGTGTATGCTGAAATAGCATTAAAATTCACTCTCATTCAGTGCTGAAGGATACTTTTCAGTGATTCTCCTCTTTCAACATAATGTTATGGCACATATAAAAACCCATGATTATATTTTAAGTTATCCTGTTAGGCTATACATGTCAAAAACATATGCCATAGTAGGTTAAATAAGTATACACATTTTCCAGAAATTAGCAGGAGCAAACAGGAATCAAAGATTCTGCTCACAGACTCTTCCTCAGGAAAAAAAAAATCTAACCAATTTGGATATAAATATAACTTTTTCCACATACATACACTTGCAAAAACACTTTGTAAAAATTAATCCTTTCAGTGCAATTCCAGGCATGTCTACTCAGAAGTAAGCCGCACTAAGTTAAACTCAACATACTCCCATGTAAGTATGTATAGGACTGCCGTCTGTGAGTGCCAAACTCTGTTTCCCTGAATACTAGGTTTCTCCCAATGCAGTACTGAACCCACAGCTTCAGGCTTAGGGGCGGCTATAAATGTGTACATGCTACCTTCAAAGCCGTAGCTGCTCTTATGAATGGTAACTGGTACCACACATACAAAACTATATTCAAAATGCAATTTCCAACAACACAGCAGAAGATAACATGCTCAGAAGCTCTTCTTGGGTTTTTTTTTGGAAATTGCTTATTACACATGTCGTCTTACGTGTAAATGCCAACCATTACATGTAACAAAAAACTCTACTTAAGAACATGTAAAGTTGCATTTTAAGCTCCATAGCATCCCTTTCTCCATCTGAGTACAGATATGACCTGACTTGTCATAGCTTATGAAATATATGCTAAACAGAATACTTTCCTGTAAATTCTGTATTTAATAATGTGAGCAATCTACAATGATATAGAAAACCAAACAATATGTTTAGCTGTGAATGTAAGCTATGGTGGTTAGGTAGCCAAAGCCCATTATGTGAAATACTTTGAACAACGTACTGATCCTGAAAAGAGGTAGGGAAAGATGACCATTACACTTTTGCATACTGCTCTGTATATGCTGCATAGCCAATTTGCAAGATGTTTGTTCTTTAATACATTCTCTGTGGTATTCTCCCTCATTTTAATGTTGCAATATGGTGCTCTGTACTCTAAACCAATACTACACATGGGCTAATAATGCCCCTTTACAGCATTACTGAATATGCAAGCACTGCCACTTTCACTGCCCTTTTTAGGTTGGCAACCAAGCCAACTTTATAAATTATATAAGATTGAAAGCTGTATTTACTAAAGGGAGAATGGCTATTATCCTGCATGCTTAATCACTCATAAGTCCTATGAGTAACAGATGCTACAGTTACCTGCGAAAACATGTGTTTGATGGGAAAGTTTTAATGGCTTACCACACAGAATGTACGAAGCCAGTGCTGGATCAGACTAAAGGCATTCCTAATGCTATACTCTGTTCCCATAGTGGAGAATCAGATGCCTACGGGAAGCCAACAAGTAGGGCATGAATGCAATAGAAAAATTTTGCTTGTATTCTCCAGAAGTATTAAGCATGACACTGCTTCTGATACTGGAAACAGATGAAAAGGATTCATTCCATTCCTCTGCAATCTCCTTATTCTCCTTTAATACTCTTTTAACTCCGGTGTCACCCTATGGTCTAACTGCCTCCCTAGCTGGTTTCCAGCTTCTGATATATTTAGGGAGCAATCCTATGGAGGCAACCAAACTCGGAGGCAACCACCTATCCAATGCACATCATCTCCTCTGCACTCCAGCCACCCTGCATTCGCAGCTAGACGGCCAATTTTGGCTATCTAGCCACGGGACATTGGAGCGCAGGGTGGGGAGGCTGGATGACACATAGGAAGTGTGTCCCCACCCCGCCCCCAGAATGCCCCATTTTGCCCTGCTCCACGCTGCTCTTATGAGCCTGGAGAGCAGGGGCAATCCACACCACCAACGAGGCAGCAGGGGAGGGAGAGGGGAGGGGTTTCCTAAAAACTGACCTTGGAACATGGGCTCCAAGGTTGTTTCCCAGAAACCAACCGATCCTATGGCCGTCTACCTACTGTCTAGCAGCCACAGGGTTGCGCCCTTAAAGTATTCTTTATTGTTGGCCTTGATGTTAGCAATATGCTCCTCCAAATGCTTTTTTGCATCTCTTACTGTCTGCTTGCACCTCCTTTGTGCAAGTTTGTGATCCCTTTTGTTCTCTTCATTTGGGCAAGACTTCCATTTTCTAAAGGAAGCCTTCTTTTCTCTAATAGCTTCCTTGACACTGCTTGTTAACCATTCTGATGACCTCTTGGACTTGGTGCTACCTTTCCTAACCTGTGATACACATTCTAGCTGACCTTCTATTATTGTGCTTTTGAGTAACCTCCAAGCATTTGAAGGCATTTAACCCTCTTGACTGCCCCTTTCAACTTCTTTTTTTACCAGTTCCTTCATTTTAGAGAAGTTGCTTCTTCTGAATGAAAATGTGACTATGTTGGACTTCCCTGGCAATTTTCCACATAAATATATATTCAATCTGATAGCAGTCTGATCACTGTTTTCCACTTGGTTCAACAACACTCGTATCTCACACTAGGTTCTGGATGGCACCACTTAGGATTAAATCCAGGGTCACTTCCCCTCTAGTTGGTTCCATGACCAACTGTTCTCAGGCACAGTTGTTTAGGGCATTAAGAAATTTAGCCCCTTTGTTGTGACTGGAACATCCATTTATCCAGTCAATATGGGACAATTGAAGTCACCCATTATTGCAACACTTGTCCATTTGGATAACTCCCTGATTTCATTTTCCATCTCAAGATCTCCCTGAGCATTCTTATCTGGGTGATGTTAGTATGTTCCTAGTACTAGAGTACAGAAAGTAACCACCACTGAATAGGGATGTCAGAAAATTCCACGACGGATCTCGGTGAGGCCGAACACCAGTGCATTCGGTCCCCCAAAATCCATCGCGGAATGAAGCCCCCGCCCCCCCAACCCAAAAAAGGCGCACGAAATGGAGCAGTTACCTGCTCCCATCCGCACTGCTTTGCAAATGGCGGCCGTCCTGCGGCCGCCATTCACTTCATCTTCATAGCCGTGATTGTTGTTGTTGTTTATTCGTTCAGCCGCTTCCAACTCTTTGTGACTTCATGGACCAGCCCACGCCAGAGCTTCCTGTCGGCCGTCGCCACCCCCAGCTCCCCCAAGGTCAATTCCGTCACCTCCAGAATATCATTCATCCATCTTGCCCTTCGTCGGCCCCTCTTCCTTTTGCCTTCCTCTTTCCCAAGCATCAGCATCTTCCCCAGGGTATCCTGTCCTCTCATTATGTGGCCAAAGTACTTCAGTTTTGACTTTAATATCATTCCCTCAAGTGAGCAGTCTGGCTTTATTTCCTGGAGTATGGACTGGTTTGATCTTCTTGCAGTCCAAGGCACTCTCAGAATTTTCCTCCAACACCACAGTTCGAAAGCATCTATCTTCCTTCGCTCAGCCTTCCTTATGGTCCAGCTCTCGCAGCCGTAGGTTACTATGGGGAATACCATTGCTTGAACTATGCGGACCTTTGTTGTCAGTGTGATGTCTCTGCTCTTAACTATTTTATCAAGATTTGTCATTGCTGTCCTCCCAAGAAGTAAACGTCTTCTGATTTCCTGGCTGCAGTCAGCGTCTGCAGTAATCTTTGCGCCTCGAAAGACAAAGTCTGTCACTGCCTCCACGTTTTCTCCCTCTATTTGCCAGTTATCAATCAAGCTGGTTGCCATAATCTTGGTTTTTTTGAGGTTTAACTGCAACCCAGCTTTTGCACTTTCTTCTTTCACCTTCGTCATGAGGTTCCTCAGCTCCTCCTCGCTTTCAGCCATCAAAGTGGTATCATCTGCATATCTGAGATTGTTAATGTTTCTTCCAGCGATTTTAACTCCAGCCTTGGCTTCATCAAGCCCAGCACGTCGCATGATGTGTTCTGCGTACAGGTTGAATAGGTAGGGTGAGAGTATACAACCCTGCCCTACTCCTTTCCCAATCTTAAACAAGTCCGTTGATCCGTGGTCTGTTCTTACGTTGCTACTTGGTCGTTATACAGATTCCTCAGGAGGCAGACAAGATGACTTGGTATCCCCATCCCACCAAGAACTTGCCACAATTTGTTATGATCCATACAGTCAAAGGCTTTGGAATAGTCAATAAAACAGAAATAGATATTTTTTCTGAAACTCCCTGGCTTTCTCCATTATCCAGCAGATATTGGCAATTTGGTCTCTAGTTCCTGCCTTTTCTAAACCCAGCTTGTACATCTGGCAATTCTCGTTCCATGAATTGCTGGAGTCTACCTTGCAAGATCTTGAGCATTACCTTACTGGCATGTGAAATAAGTGCCACTGTTCGATAGTCTGATCATTCTTTGGTGCTTCCCTTTTTTGGTATGGGGATATAGATTGATTTTTTCCAATCTGTTGGCCATTCTTGTGTTTTCCAAATTTGCTGGCATACGGCATGCATCACCTTGACAGCATCATCTTGCAAGATTTTAAACAGTTCAGCTGGGATATCGTCATCTCCTGCTGCCTTGTTATTAGCAATGCTTCTTAAGGCCCATTCAACCTCACTCTTCAGGATGTCTGGCTCTAGCTCACTGACCACACTGTCAAATCTATCCCCGATATTATTATCCTTCCTACACAGATCTTCTGTATATTCTTGCCACCTTTTCTTGATCTCTTCTGCTAGGTCCTTGCCATCTTTGTTTTTGATCATACCCATTTTTGCCTGGAATTTACCTCCAATGTTTCTAATTTTCTGGAAGAGGTCTCTTGTCCTTCCTATTCTATTATCTTCTTCCACTTCCGCGCATTGCTTGTTTAAAAATAATTCCTGATCTCTTCTGGCTAACCTCTGGAATTTTGCATTTAATTGGGCATATCTCCCCCTATCACTGTTGCCTTTTGCTTTCCTTCTTTCTTGGGCTGCTTCCAGTGTCTCAGCAGACAGCCATCTTGCCTTCTTGGTTTTCTTTTTCTTTGGGACGTTTTTTGTTGCTGCCTCCTGAACAATGTTGCAAACTTCTGTCCATAGTTCTTCCGGGACCCTATCTACTAAATCTAGTCCCTTAAATCTATGCTTCACCTCCACTGCATATTCATGAGGAATATTCGTGAGCTCATATCTAACTGATCTGCGGGTCTTCCCTATTCTCTTTAGTCTGATTCTAAATTCTGCAATAAGAAGTTCGTAATCTGAACTACAATCTGCTCCAGGTCTTATTTTTACCAACTGCATAGTTGTCCGCCACCTTTGGCTACAAAGGATGTAGTCAATCTGATTTCGGTGTCGACCGTCTGGTGAAGTCCATGTATAAAGTTGTCTCTTAGGTTGTTGGAAGAGTGTTTGTTATGCACAGTGAGTTGTCTTGGCAAAATTCTATCAGCCTATGTCCCGCTTCATTTTGTTCACCCAGACCATGCTTGCCTGTAATTCCAGGTGTCGTTTGACTACCCACCTTAGCATTCCAGTCTCCTATAATGAAAATAACATCTTTTTTTGGCGTACTATCCAGTAGGTGCTGCAGATCCTCATAGAACTGATCTACTTCTGCTTTCTCAGCATCTGTGGTTGGGGCGTATATTTGGATCACTGTGATGTTAAATGGCTTACCCTGAATTCAAATTGAGATCATTCTGTCATTTTTTGGATTGTATCCAAGCACTGCATGAAGGCTACTCCATTTCTTCTGTGGTCCTCTTGTCCACAGTAGTAGATCTGGTGGTCATTTGATGTGAAATGGCCCATTCCAGTCCATTTCAGTTCACTGACACCCAAAATGTCTATATTTAATCTTGACATCTCCCCAATAACCACATCCAATTTGCCCTGGCTCATAGATCTTACATTCCAGGTTCCTGTGGTGTGTTGATCTTTAGAACATCGGATTTGTCGTTCACCACCAGCACCATCGGCTGCTAGCCATCCTTTCGGCTTTGACCTACCTGCGTCATCACATCTGGGGCAAGTTGAATTTATCCTCTGTTTCTCCCCAGTAGCATTTTGACCATCTTCCAACCTGGGAGTCCCATCTTCCGATGGTATACCGACATATCTCTGATTGTACTGATCCATTTAGTTTTCAGGGCAAGAATACTGGGGTGGGTTGCCGTTTCCTTCCCCAGGGATCGTATTTAGTCTGACCTCTCTGCCATGACCTTTCCGTCTTGGGTGTCCCTTCTCGGTTTAGCTCATGACGTCATTGAGGTGCTCGAGCTTCAGCACCACGACAAGGTAACACTCTCCTTTGCTGAAGACAGCAGTGATAGGCTACGTAAATGCTAACTACTAACTACGTAAATACTAATGCAGGAACGCCATTTGTGTCACTGCAGAGGCCATGATAGGCTACGTAAGTATTTACGTAGCCTATCACGGCAGGGGGGGAAAACACCCAGCATATGCAAATGGCGGTGGCTACCGCCATTTGCGTACGCTGGGTTTTTTCCCCCTGCCGTGATAGGCTACATAAGTATTTACGTAGCCTATCACGGCTCAATACAGGGACACAAATGGCGGCTACGACAACCACCATTTGCGTCCCTGCAGGGCTGCCCAGCGGCTGGATGTCTGGCTGCGGGCGGCTGGAGCCGGCCAGCGGCTCTGCAGCTTGGCCGCAGAGCGGAGCTGGCCAGGCAGGATTCCAGGGGGGAGGACCGGATCGCCTCCCCCCCGTCGAAGATTCTGGGGGGAGGGACGGAGCACCTCCCCCCCACCGCGGATTGCCCAGCATGGAGCCAGGTAGGTGTTTCGTACATCCCTACCACTGAAATGAATCCCCTCAGTACAGATCATCAGTCCAATCTACCACCCAATTAACCTGGAATGCTAGTACTGATTACTTTTTGTTGTTGTTCAGTTATTAAATCGTGTCCGACTTTTCGTGACCCCATGGACCATAGCACGCCAGGCGATACGTTCCATGGGGTTTTCTTGGCAAGAATACTGGAGTGGGTTGCCATTTCCTTCTCCAGTGGACCACATTTTGTCAGAACTATCCGCCATGACCTGTCCGTCTTGGGTGGCCTTGCACGGCATAGCTTATGGCTTCACTGAGTTACGCAAGCCCCTTCGCCACAACAAGGCAGTGATCCATGAAGGGGACTGATTACTTACTTCTGTCCTATTTTAAAAGGAAATGATTTGCTTCAGGATGAACAGCAGCTATGTGGCTTGATCTTAAATTGTTAATGAAGTCAGAGGAAAAACACAAGTACAATCTAGCATATTTTGAATGTCAAGGTCACCATTATGGTGACATGTATTTAAATTATATTTTATTTCTAGATTCACATCTATTTATATAAATTAGCAAACTTTACGCATTTTTTTTCTCTTGCTGCTGGCCTGTGGGCCCATGTCCCCTAGTAATGCCCCTGGTTAAAGAATTTAAATATAGAAGCAATGACTATCCCAGGAAACACATGTTTCACCCCACATGAATCCACTTTATGCTGTTCAGGAACTAGCAGTGGTGGTGTGTGTGCATGTTGTTGTTCAGTCGTTCAGTCGTGTCCGACTCTTCGTGACCCCATGGACCATAGCACGCCAGGCCTTCCTGTCCTGCGCTCTCTCCCGGAGCATGCTCAAGTTCATATTCATTGCATCCGTGATGCTATCTAGCCATCTCATCCTCTGCCGTCCCCTTCTCCTTTTGCCTTCAATCTTTCCCAGCATCAGGGTCTTTTCCAGGGAGTTTTCTCTCTGCATTAGGTGGCCAAAATATTTGAGCTTCAGCTTCATTATCTGTCCTTCCAATGAGCACTCAGGGTTGATTTCCTTTAGGATGGACTGATTTGACCTCCTTGCAGTCCAGGGGACTCGTAAGAGTCTTCTCCAGCACCACAGTTTGAAAGCATCAATTCTTCGGCGCTCAGCCTTCCTTATAGTCCAGCTCTCACAGCCATACATTACTACTGGGAAAACCATAGCTTTGATTAGACGGACCTTATGTGTGTGCATGTGCAGAGCATCAAAATTGTACCTTGCTTAGAATGCCAAAGTGTGACCATGTTAGACTTCCTTGACAACGTATAAATTCTGTATAAATTAGAAATATATACATTAAATTTGACAGCACTGTGGACACTGTTTCAAGTTGGTTCAACTACACTTATATCTCACGCTAGGTCCTGGGTGTCACTTAGGATTAAATCCGGAGTCACTTCCCTTCTGGTTGCTTCCATGAGCAACTGTTCTAGGGCAGGGATTTAGAGTGTCTAGAATTTTTTACCTCATTGTCCTGACCAACCAGAGCATGTGCTCTTCCAATCTATGTAAAGGTACTTGAAGTTATCCATTAGTTTAATACTTTTTCCTTTGGATGACTCCCTGATTTCATTCTCCGTTTCAAGATTACCCTGAGCATTTTGGCCAGGGTGGGAGGTAGGGTGATAGCATGTCCCCAATATTAATTTTTTGGGGGGCCTAGTATTGTCACCCACAGTGATTCTGTGGAGGAGCCTGTCTCTTTTGAGGTTTCAGGTTTGTTTGACACAATGTACTGAGTGACACCAACCCCAGTATGCCCTTTCCTATCCACCTCATAGTGTTTGTATTATTCAGAGATGACTGTATCCCACAGGTTATCTCTGTTCTACCAGGTTTTCATTATGCCCAATATCTCTATGTTCTCTTTTAAAATCAAGCACTCCATCTCTTCCTACATGTGAACCTAAATGTGACCACACAACTACATTTCTCCACTTCATTGGTGTCAACATGCACTACAACTGCTGACTCCACACTGGGGGAGGATTTACTAGGATTAGATTTTGTGTGGCTGGGTGAATCCTATACATTTTAAAGATATAATCTGGAGGCGTTTGAGTGTCATTCAGTGTTCAGTAAAAAAGAATGCTTATCCGGGGATCATTGTTAATAATGTGATTTGAACCTCTCCTTTTTCCAATAATGTGGGATATTGCTATTTTTTAATCAAAAGTCACTCTTACTGTAGTGAAGGGTGTTAACTTTAGTGTTAAAATAGTGTTAACATTTTGAACTTGTATGTTTCTGAGGCCAAAAGGGGACTTTCAAGGTGTGCAAAACCCATCATGAAGAAAACCTTACCATAGTCATTTTGTTTTTCACTTTTGTTCCCAGTCCTATATGATGCTGTGGCATTTAGGGCTTCTTTTTGCTTCACTGTGAAGTGTGTATGTGTGTGTGTGTGTAAAGACAGACAGACTGACAACATCCCTGTTGCCAAGGCAACCTGGCCAGCATTCCTTGTCTTGCTGCTTGTAAGGATCTGCAAGCCCTCAAAGCCTGAGTCAGATGGGACCTTCTCAGAAGAGGAAGGGAGTCCTCTGCAGACCCCAGGGCATGCTCCTCCTCCTACTGAGGACTGTACAGACAGGCAATACAAAGGACAACCACAAACTATCTAGAATACAGTGCCTATTTGATCTGATGTTCAGTGGTAACCAAGGACAAAGCATCACTCTGATTTTCCTCTCTTGCAAATACTGTTTTCTAAAATAAATCTATGCATTGCAGAGCACAAATTTCTTGCCCTGGTATTATATTCATATAATACATTCTCCTTGTATAGAGTTCTAATACCAAGTAGTTTAATGAACCTGGTATTGTTGTTATTGCATAATCCCATTTGCAAGTCTGGTGCAGTCAGCCCAGGATGGCTTGCATCAACTGAGCAATTCCCAGTAGAGGGCTCCACCATATCAAGATGCAAAGACTTGGTAGCCATAAAGGCTCACAAGTGCCTCCAGTCCTTCTGTACCCTTGCTGTTTCTGCCTATGCCAACATTTTGGCAAAAATGTTCTTACTCTTCACAAGAAGTCAGATTTTATAGCTATTTCAGAAATACTGTCATTTGAAAATCTTTCTAAATTTAGGTCATGCCAACCAGGGGCAGCTGGTTCTTCCAAATAGTGGGCTGCCATAAGCCTCACCCACCCTACCAAGCTTTCTGGAGACATTTGACTGGCCAGTATTGGAAGGAGAATGCTGGACTGAACTAGATGTCAGTGAGTAATTTGCCCATAGCTGCAAACTGCAGATTGGGACCACAGTGGGGACAAAGTGTTAAAGGCACCCTAATCCATTTCTAAAGTCCCGATCTAGATTGGGTCCCCTGTGCTTCCCTTTGAATAAGGTGTGTGTGGAGAAAATAGAGCAGCAAACTACATCTTCAAAGTGACCCTGAGGACAAGAGAGTAAAGGGTGTGAGTTTCAAACACTAAACCACTCTCCCTTCCCCTTATTTGCTGCTGCAGTAGTCACCTTACAGAAGACACTACATAAGAAGAGCCCTGCTGGATGAGACCAAAGGCCTTTCTAGTCCAGCATTCTGTTCTCACAGTGGCCAACCAGATACCTATGGGAAGCCCACAAGTAGGACATGAGAGCCCTGCTGGATGAGACCAAAGCCCTTTCTAGTCCAGCATTCTGTTCTCACAGTGGCCAACCAGATACCTATGGGAAGCCCACAAGCAGGACATGAGTGTGATAGGACCCGCCTGCTCACGTTCCCGAGCAACAGGTATAGGGAGGTATATTGCCTCTGATACTGGTGATATTATATATTTAGGCTGAGAGGCAAATGACTCACCTAAGACCACAAACTGAGTACAATGGGGAGGAGGATTTTGTAAGGACCCTAAATCAGTGACCACTCCTTTGCTCATATGTTCAGTATGTACATTCAATATGTACTGAGCATACTTTCTCTGTTTACAGATGCACTTCCCTCCCCCTGCCAATTCATGTTCTGTTCCAGATCCTAGCCTCAAATAATCCTCTTTCTAAAATTCATTTCCCACCAGATCACGTACACCCAAATTACCCCAAACAATGAACAATCCCATTTTTTCCCCTCAGACAGATGTCTGATGTCTCCTCTTCAGTTCTTAACCCACTGCAGTTTAGTTAGGAAGGAGCCAGTTGACTCAGTTCTCCTGGCTTTGCCTATAGCATAACGAGGCAGGAGGACAAAGGCATGACATTTAAAAAATGGGCTGTTGCTGGTCAATCAGCAGCTACCCACTACTGTGAGCCCACCTGTCTCCATTATTCAACCCTCATGTAAAGATGGCACTTTGGTACGCTGTGCATGTTATATACAGAGTTGCCCCTTCTGGTGGCTATATTTAATATTAAGAAGGCACATAAGCATTACATCCACCCTCATACTTCCAAATTGTCCATTTAGAAGATACCAAGAGGAGTCTTCCATTTTAATCAAAATTAGCCCTTGGTATGCTGTTTATCTTGGTATGCTGAGCTAGTATTTTATGTCTGTCTGTATGCAGTTATTGATATTTACAATACACATGCATTTCTGACTTATGTTAAAATTCTTCATATGCTATGTTTTTTTCCACAGATTATGGTTGATTCCATAAATAGCACTGTCAAAATACTGCAACTGATTGAATCCATCTGTGTTTGTTTTCCTTTCTTTATAGTACCCTCAATAACAACAACATCACACGCATCCCTCTCACCAGCTTCAACCATATGCCAAAGATCAGGACCCTGTAAGTATTCCATTCTGAAATACTGAATGCTTGAATTAACACACTGAGTGTTCCAGTCTTCTTATGGTTATTTATCAGTTCTCAAATAAAGGCAACAGAATAGGTTATGCTGAGAAAGAGTGTGATACTCTTGTTTCCTTTTATTTCAGTATGCAGGAGCATCCTGAACTGGAAGTAGGGTGTGGTTGATGGGAAGACCAGGAATAGGGATGCTACAATATGAGTAGCTATGAACTTCACTGAGCATTTCCAGGGGGAAGAGATGCCTGGATGTTTTGTCAAAAGGCATGGGGCTCAGGACATGAGCTTGGGCAGCCCAATATATAAGGATACCATTCCTGATCATTTGCAGGACCTGGGGTTTGGAGTAGTTGCATAGGGGAGCCTCAGTGAGTTAGACAGGGAGGACGCTTTGGCTACTCGGGGATAGGGCTCTACAATATAGTATTAATACTGCCAACAAAAACAACAGGGTTGGACCCTAACTTAGCACAAATGGAGGGCGATTTCCATCCAGGGAAGGCTTTTTGTCCAGTGGAGGATACCGCTAGCAGAAGTGGAGAAATGGCTGCAGTTTTTGACTATTCCTCCTCCTCTTGCAGGCCTCCTGCACTGTTCCCGAGGGCAGGAGAGAGGGAAATTAGTGAACATTACCTCTTCCTCCCTCAGCTGGCAGGAGCATCCTTTGAACAGAACTCTGCTCAGGGGGTGTTGCTGCTGGCAGGAGCAAAGGCTGCATTGCATTGGAGTGTTCAAAACACTTCACATGCATTATCTCAGTCATCTTTACAACTGTAAGATGTCAGCATTATTATCTCCATGTTGCAGATGGAGGGCTGGGTTTGCTAGAATAGTTTGCCTGAAGCTACTTAATGAGTTCATCGCTGAAACAATATTTAAACTGTGGACTTCCTGGCACTTTGTGCACTGTCTTAGCTGACTTGCTGCAGTAAGAGGTTAGGAGACTCTGTACTATTCTAGGGCTATGGGAAATCAGGGAGAGGCAGTCCTGGGCAAGGTAATGATGGTTGCTGTTACACAATAAACATATTGTTTTGCCACAGACAGAGCCACCTCCTGAGCATATGTACACCACCCTTCTCTCAACATGCTGTGGACAGTGAATTACAAACCAAGACACTCTGTCCCGGGGACGGCGCTAAGGGTAGTCATGGTTGGGCATGTGCCAAAGGCCTACACCCCAATAGGGGCCCACTGACAAAAGCACCCTAGACTTACTCCTCCTCTTCACCACTGCAACCTGCTTGTTCACCTATGTCTTTCTCTGGCGCAGACAACAGTGGTGGTGAGAAGGAAGAGCATAATAGATGCCACTGACTACTTGTTCTCTTGAAAGAGGATGAGAAGCAATAATAGGTGGTGACAATGGCAGTGAGAAGATAAAGACACTGAGGGAGGGAGCCCATTGATGGTGTCTTGCCCAGGGGCCCTCAAAAACCTGGAGCCGGATCTGCTTTGCGCCTTCTATTTTGGCATCAAATGGCCAAGGATGCTGCAGCTGTTTACCTCAGGAACAAACATTGCACATGGAAGCCCAGGCTTTGAAGCGGGGAGGGAGGAGTTATTACCAAGTATCAGTTCTGTATCCACCATTGCCAAGAAGTAAAAGAGTGTGTGCTACAAGAGAGTGGAGAAGACTGGCTGGTGATGCAGTATAAACATCCCACCATTTGGCCACTTCATATATAGAGAATAAGATTTGGTCTCTTACATAAATTAGAGTTAAATTACCTTCCATCTGAGTTATAAAACAAAGACCTTTGACATTTAATTTTAAAAGTGCTAAAAATCTCCCCTGTGATTTATCCAAATATTATCATTAGTCGGTATTCCCCCAATGTGTTTTATTATGAATCCCTCTATTTCAGGCCTGTGAAACTTGTGACCCTCCAAGCTGAATACAATCTACCAGCCATGTTTGCCAGTCCTCCAAGGATTCAATAAATGGTCTGGTTTTGCTGCTTGTGTAGGACTGCAAAAAGAGCAGGGACGTTAAGCACCTGGCCAGTTACAATTCATTGCTTGTGGACTTGTTTAGCTTGGTGGATCACAAGTTGCTCTGGTCTGATCGATTCAGAGATGTAGTGGTACTATAATTAATACACTAGTGGATCTTGTTTGCCCGCACTGGCACACTTCTGTGTTTATACTTGTATATATATTTACTCCTTTCAAGAATAGTAATCACATGAACTACGATTTTCATTAACCAATTCAAAGGTATTTATATTTCTGAGTATTTTCTTTATACTATTGTAGAGTCGTCTCTTGGTTATTTCATATCAATCAATCCATGTGATAAACAGACCATAGTGTCTCCTGCCATTCCTTTTAGTTTAATTTAAAAGATGGCTTTGTATGTAGCTCCCTGGAGACTTATATTGACTAATTCCCTTTTGCTGTAATTAAAGAGGAAAGGGGGCGGGGGAGGAAGTTATAAATGAGATTTAAAGGAAAGCTTTTATATTGAATTTTGAGAGTTACATTTTATAAAACTTGAATGCTGACCCAAAAGGATATTCTGGAAATTTAATTTAGGCTGTGACTAAAAAGGCACTTTTAAAAACTAGAACTTGCATTCATTCCCCTGTTGTGTGCTATAAATATACTTCCATCAATTTTAAGTGGCATGTTTCAGTCCATATGTACTGCCAAATAATTTATAATAGCCTTCTAAGCAGTCCTATTCTTAATGAAAAATAGAAGACCTGACCTATAATAAAAGAGGTTAGATTTTTCATTTTATGTTTCATCTATTTGGTTACAGATATCAGTGCCATCAGATGAATAATAAATATAAAATAATCATGCATGGTAGAGTCCACTGATATTTCCAAGAGCCTTCATTAGAGTGTTGTAGAAGGAACATTATTTCGTATTCCTAAAATTATTTAAAATTATCTTGAATGTGTTATTTAATATTTCTACACCATTTAGCATTGCTTATTAATTGTTTTACAAAAGTGGATATTAATGGTCCTCCAGCAACCATGACTACAATCCATAGTACCAACTTGCAAAGATTGCCTATGCAATAGGGCTTTTAAAATGGATTTTAAAAACCTTCCACACTTCCCCTGACATTAAGTAGTGTATTATCCTATTTAGGCATTTTGTTTTAATTTAGGAAGATATTTTTTATTCTACTTTTTATTCTACTAGAGAAAACTGGCTGAGATAGTAACGAAGAAATGCTCTTTCTGGAAGAAATGTTTTTGCTAGGCTGGCCAGGGAAAGCTTTCTATACCTTCAGATTTTTAAATTTGGATTATGAGTTCTTCTTGTCCTCTCCATTTAATATGATTAACAGCACAGGTGAGGAAATCTTGAAGGAAAGCATATGTCTATGATTTGATCCAAACTGGATTAATGGAATGTAGCAGTGACCCGTGTGCTCTTCTCCAGGGCTCTCATTATGGCTGAAGCATTCACTGCCTCCTAGCTGTTCACTTGTTGTCTGTAAACTACATTTAGGGGTATCCATACCACAAAAATACAATTACACTTAGCACCTGTGTTAGCAGAAACTATACAGAGGACAAGGCCTATGTGGCCTTCTTAGAAACACAGCAAATGTTCCAGCACATTTAAGTTCCCTTGCTTGCAATGAGACTTGGGAAAGTATTGCACCTGAACCTCTCTCCCACTTAGATCAATCGAACTAACAAAGTGCTTTACTTTAGCTGCTTCATGCCTTCAATTTTTTGCCCATCTCTCACATTACTGTAGAAAAGCTTTAGTCACAGCAGCCTGCATTTTATGCTGCTTTTGGGCTGTCAGTTTCAGCCTTTTCATATTTTTTTAAAACTATGCTGTTTTGAAGATCAGAGTATAAGAATGATGTTGTTTAATTTCAGCTTGACTTCTAAGGAAGACTGTGCAATATAGATGTAGCAGTTAATACATTTTTGTTGTGATTAATAATGTATTACTCTATATTATTTTTCTTTCTAGTTCCCTTTTCTCTTGTTCCGTTTCATAGCTTTTTTTCATCCTTGTTTAGTTCTAAGAAGAATTAGTTTGCATTGATCTGTTTTCCTTTTGATGAGACAACTATATTTATGTAAAATATTGCTCTGCATTCACTTTTCTTCATTTTCTTATTGTTGACTCTCCTACTGTTTCTGCACCAATGAATGAATGAATGAATGGCTGCAGAGAGAGTTGTTTGTGCTCTTGTATAGATTAAAGGCATCCTAAAAAGAGACTGGAACAATTCACATACACTCCGCTTGCAGTAGAGGCTCCTTACTATACTCTTATATTTATGAAGATACAGTCTACACGGTTAAAGCTTGACAGATTGTTTTTGTGAGTTTCTCTCAAGGGAATATTCCTAACTGCACACTGTATGCCACAGAATTTCAGCACAAATAATATATTTGCAGGTCAAAACCTGGGATTCAGCTTGGGCACTGGGGATTAGGAAGTAAAAATATTAAAAGTTTAAAACAAGCATGGAAACCACTTTTTGCACATCTAGAGATATGCTAAGTTTATGACAAATAATTTCAGTCCTGTTTAGATCTCCCACCACCACCACCACCACCAAAAAGAGTGAATCTTAGTATTTCCTAGAGGATATAATTTTATCAGAAATCTTATCCAAACATTGTTGGATTTTGCACTTGTTAATTATTGAAATAATTTTGACTCTAGTGAGTTATAGGTTTCATTGTAAGTTATTTCTCATTTAGAAGAAGTTATGTTGTTCTTTCAGTATCTTCCAGAAGGTATCTCTGTTGAAATTTTGATGACAAGCAGATTTATTGAAATGTAATCAATAATTAAAAGCCAGATAATTAAGCAACTAACAATATATGCAGCATAAGCCTATGTATATTTACTTGGAAGGAACTCCCATTATGTTCAGTGAGTCTTACTTCCAGGTAAATGTGCATAAGATGGTACTGTTAATTGGTTAAAAGCTATTAAATACTTTGGAAAAGTCTCTGTTCTTTACAAATGACATAGATTAGTCCATTGATTTGGGAAACTCTGGCCCATGGGCTGCATTTACTAGCTCCTTCCCATGCTTCGGCAAAATAAAATCTCCTCCCAATCTTTGATGAATAGATATATTTGCTTTTTATGGTCTGCCTTGGAGGTCAGGAGAATTAAGCTTTACTGGACACAGCAAGTAAGTGAATTCTGGAAACCTCCCAGCAAAAATGCCTTGTAGGCCACCAGCAGACATACATATCCAGAGACTGTCGCTTTAGGCGCCACCACTGAACTCAATTGCAACTGTCTAACATAAGGATCTCTCACAATCTTAATTTATTTCAGAGATGGCTAGACTGTGTTTTACAGCACTTTATATTTGTCAATGTACTATGAAGTATTAGTGTGCCAAAAATCAGTGCTTTGTCCAACCCTGTCCTACAGAAATGACAGTATTGTCACAGGAGCACTGCTTTAATGCCTGCCTGTCATGATTCATAGAGAAAGGATGAAATATTTGATAGTTTATTTGCACATTCTAGCTGTTTCATTTTTCAAATATAGAACTTTTTTCTAGACAATGCGACACAAGGCCGTATAACTTCACAAGTCAAGGGGGATGAAGTACCAAAATGTAATTTATGTCCTCTAAGAATGAATATCTTTAAAAAGTATGACTCATCACTGCTGTTTTTAAATTTGAAAGGTAGATATATTGGTAGCATCCCATTTACATATGGGAATCTAAGGTTGAGGGATGACTTACCCAAATACACTTGGTGATTCTGGTTGTTATTCAGTTTGTGTCCTTCTACTGATGGAAGGCATCTATCAGCAGAACAGAGACATTTGGGGCAATTTCCCCTCCCCTCATGCCACCTCCCATGCTGTTCCAAGGGTCCCCCAATCCTCCAGAGCAGAGTTTGGGGGATATGCAGAGGGCTGCATGGGGGAGAGGGAGTAATTGAAAATCACCACTCTCCTCATTCCACTGACAGCCGCAGAAGGACACCACCCTCTATACACTGTACATCTCACAATCTAGTCATTTGAACTGTTCCTTTATAAATTGCCATCTGAGGCACCTTATTGCTTGCTTTGCTAAATTCTAGTGTTTGCTGAATTTATTTAACTATTATTATTTATCATGTTTTTAAAAACCTCTTAATTTACCGAATGGTGGCATCCTTAGATAAGTCACTGATTCCTGTGAAGTCTGATTGTAATTGAATGCACAAACATAACTATTTTATGTATTTATATATTTAAAATGTTTATATGCTACCCATCATCCTACTTAGGTCATATGACCACAGCCAATAGTACTACATGGCAGTGTATTGCTATTGGTCCACAAAATCAGTGCAGATCATAGGATGGTTCATTTGGTTAAATATTAATTGCCTCCACTTTAGAAGATGGGAGGTCTGATGTCAATCTCTTTCTATCCATTACAGACGGCTTCATTCCAATTACTTATACTGCGACTGTCACCTGGCTTGGCTTTCTGACTGGCTGCGTCAGAGGCGATCAGTTGGACAGTTCACATTCTGCATGGCACCTGTTCACCTGAGGGGGTTTAATGTTGCTGATGTTCAGAAAAAAGAGTATGTCTGCTCAGGTAATATAAGTTTATTGTTTATCATTTTGGTTTGTTCTATCATTCTGTACTGATCTTCACATTAAGCACTGAATAAACTACTCTAATGTTGGTCCTATTTAAATGTCACTCTGTGCCAGTTCCAATTCAATCACATCCCAGCTAAACAGTATAATAATATTTTAAATTACTATGATTTGTTCAGAGTCTTTTCTGAACTGCTGGGCTGTGTTAACCATTCTGTACTTAAATTGTCTTTTTTCAATTGTACTCTGATCATATTACTGTGAGAGAGTAATTAACAAATAATATGATCCCAGTTCTCAAGCAAAAGCCTTCCGAGCTCTATATCTGACTAGCATACAAATGGACTGAATTAGCAAGTGCATGTGAAATGCTGGTGTTTAATTTAACTCACAGTGAACTTTGGTAGGTATATATTTTGAATGAACAAAGAAGAAAGTCTGTACTTTTATCCCTAGCTATGATGTTTATAGTAGTAACGTATGGCTGTGAGAGCTGGACTATAAGGAAGGCTGAGCGCCAAAGAATTGATGCTGCTGGAGAAGACTCTTACGAGTCCCCTGGACTGCAAGGAGGTCAAATCAGTCAATCCTAAAGGAAATCAACCCGGAGTGCTCATTGGAAGGACAGATACTGAAGCTGAAGCTCCAATATTTTGGCCACCTAATGCGAAGAGAAAACTCCCTGGAAAAGACCCTGATGCTGGGAAAGACTGAAGGCAAAAGGAGAAGGGGATGGCAGAGAATGAGATGGCTTGATAGCATCACCGATGCAATGAATATGAACTTGAGCACGCTCTGGGAGGGAGCGGAGGACAGGAAGGCCTGGCGGGCTATGGTCCATGGGGTCACGAAGAGTGGAACACGACTTAACGACTGAACAACAACAACAGTGATGTTTATAAAATTTGGGGGGCTGTAATCTTCTAGCTCACTAATATTCCTAATGAATATGCAGTGGAGGTGAAGCATAGATTTAAGGGACTAGATTTAGTAGATAGGGTCCCAGAAGAACTATGGACTTCTGTTCACAACATTGTTCAGGAGGCGGCAACAAAAAACATCCGAAAGAAAAAGAAAACCAAGAAGGCAAGATGGCTGTCTGCTGAGACACTGGAAGCAGCCCAAGAAAGAAGGAAAGCAAAAGGCAACAGTGATAGGGGGAGATATGCCCAATTAAATTCAAAATTCCAGAGGTTAGCCAGAAGAGATCAGGAATTATTTTTAAACAAGCAATGCGCGGAAGCGGAAGAAGATAATAGAATAGGAAGGACAAGAGACCTCTTCCAGAAAATTAGGAACATCAGAGGTAAATTCCAGGCAAAAATGGGTATGATCAAAAACAAAGATGGCAAGGACCTAACAGAAACAGAAGAGATCAAGAAAAGGTGGTAAGAATATACGGAAGATCTGTATAGGAAGGATAATAATATCCTTCCTATACAGATTTGACAGTGTGGTCAGTGAGCTAGAGCCAGACATCCTGAAGAGTGAGGTTGAATGGGCCTTAAGAAGCATTGCTAATAACAAGGCAGCAGGAGATGACAGTATCCCAGCTGAACTGTTTAAAATCTTGCAAATTGATGCTGTCAAGGTGATGCATGCCGTATGCCAACAAATTTGGAAAACACAAGAATGGCCAACAGATTGGAAAAAATCAACTTATATCCCCATACCAAAAAAGGGAAGCACCAAAGAATGTTCAAACTATCAAACAGTGGCACTTATTTCACATGCCAGTAAGGTAATGCTCAAGATCTTGCAAGGTACTCCAGCAATTCATGGAACGAGAATTGCCAGATGTACAAGCTGGGTTTAGAAAAGGCAGGAACTAGAGACCAAATTGCCAATATCTGCCGGATAATGGAGAAAGCCAGGGAGTTTCAGAAAAAACATCTATTTCTGTTTTATTGACTATTCTAAAGCCTTTGACTGTGTGGATCATCACAAATTGTGGCAAGCTCTTGGTGGGATGGGGATACCAAGTCATCTTGTCTGCCTCCTGAGGAATCTGTATAACGACCAAGTAGCAACGTAAGAACAGACCATGGTACAACAGACTGGTTTAAGATTGGGAAAGGAGTAGGGCAGGGTTGTATACTCTCACCCTACCTATTCAACCTGTACGCAGAACACATCATGCGACGTGCTGGGCTTGATGAAGCCAAGACTGGAGTTAAAATCGCTGGAAGAAACATTAACAATCTCAGATATGCAGATGATACCACTTTGATGGCTGAAAGCGAGGAGGAGCTGAGGAACCTCATGACGAAGGTGAAAGAAGAAAGTGCAAAAGCTGGGTTGCAGTTAAACCTCAAAAAAACCAAGATTATGGCAACCAGCTTGATTGATAACTGGCAAATAGAGGGAGAAAACGTGGAGGCAGTGACAGACTTTGTCTTTCGAGGCGCAAAGATTACTGCAGACGCTGACTGCAGCCAGGAAATCAGAAGATGTTTACTTCTGGGGAGGACAGCAATGACAAATCTTGATAAAATAGTTAGGAGCGGAGACATCACACTGACAACAAAGGTCCGCATAGTTCAAGCAATGGTATTTCCCATGGTAACCTATGGTTGCGAGAGCTGGACCATAAGGAAGGCTGAGCGAAGGAAGATAGATGCTTTCGAACTGTGGTGCTGGAGGAAAATTCTGAGAGTGCCTTGGACTGCAAGAAGATCAAACCAGTCCATACTCCAGGAAATAAAGCCAGACTGCTCACTTGAGGGAATGATATTAAAGTCAAAACTGAAGTACTTTGGCCACATAATGAGAAGACAGGATACCCTGGAGAAGATGCTGATGCTAGGGAAAGTGGAAGGCAAAAGGAAGAGGGGCCGACGAAGGGCAAGATGGATGGATGATATTCTGGAGGTGACAGACTCGACCTTGGGGGAGCTGGGGGTGGCGACAGCCGACAGGAAGCTCTGGCGTGGGCTGGTCCATGAAGTCACGAAGAATCGGAAGCGACTGACCGAATAAACAACAGCAATCTGCTTTCAAGCTACCTTGACATTTCTCCTTCTAATGTTCTTGACATGTGATGCTGTAGCATGAACACCACTGGGAAAAATTCCATAAACATTTCAACTTAAAATATGTTTTTATAGGTTGGAATAATGATTGTTTTTAGTTTACCATAGGTGACTTCTTTGATTAGTATTCTTTGTTCTGGATGACTTGGGTCCTGTACAACAGAACGTAATCTAAATGTTTAGTAATCATACAACATATTATACAACACTTCACAAATTTTCAGTTGATAACTTTGGGTTGATTATCCCCATTTTTTGTTTATAGTGTGAAAGGTTAAAGGGCATATTTGAAAGTGGTGCATCAGTATAGTTGATGCTCGAAGAACATTTTTGTTTGTTGAACAACAAAAAGCATTGGCTACAAAAAAGAAACAGTATCCTATATTTTTAGAACTATACTTTCATAAAGAAAGTTAAGATATATTTTCTTCTTGCTGTACAAACGTCAAGTAGATAAAATACTACAAGCATTCACAAATGCATTTTGTTAAAAGAACATTAATATATATTTTGTAAATACGTTTTTCATCTTGACAACTCTAAATTGATGATATGGATGCACCCTAAACCATGGATATAGGGGTATAGCTGCAGTCTCCCTGTGCTGAATAGGAGGTAGGTTTTTTAATGCAAATTCCCAGTTCCTGTTATGTGGTTTTACCTTTCATAGATTCCATCTCATTAAAATAACTTGAGACTGAAATGCATTACATATGTAAAGTTGGTAAGTGTGGGATAAAGACCAAGGCGTTAATCCATTGATATTGCATACATAAAGCTTTTGGGAATTTGGACTCCAAGGACATATGTACACCCAGCAGGACTTGAAGCAGGAAATTCCCATAGCATATCACAGGCTGCTTTTGAAACTACCCTGAAGTTCAAAACCAGTTTACTACACAACTTCGAGTGTTGCAGACTGCAAGACACAAAGTTCAAACTGCAGAGAGTGCACAAGAGTTCTGGATTTTTGTCTTTAGAAATAGTTTTCATGGTTTTCAAAAAGACTGCCAGGAATTGCAAAAGGCATGACTGACCAAGAGAGAGTAGCCTGTAGTTGTATCCCAATTTTAACATTCTCTTTTAAGTAAACCTTTTCTAAATGTTGCAGGGCTGTACTTGCTTATTTATCTGTGTCCATGTGTTCACTTGTTTTCTGACACATCTTAGGCCATATTTAAAGATCAAAAGAGAGATCACAATTTCTACAATCTGATTGTGCTAATGGTAACTCAGGCCATGAATTCCCAGTGGAATCTCTGACATTTCTGAAACATAAAGTAAAAAGTTTCCCATAATTCTCTGTTCCTTTTTTTTATCAAGGGACAACCCCTTCTTGGTATATGGCAACCTAGTGGTAGTTTTGCATCTTTGGGGAGCTGTATTTCAAATGATAACATTTATAACTATATATAACCAGACATCTTTTCTAATCCACAGTATTGTGATGTGAATTACCCTTGCACTATTTCTTTATCCATTACTACATTCAGAGATCAATCCTATGGCCAAGGTCGGTTTCCAGAAAATCAACCTCCCCCCACTTCCGTGCTGCCTCAGAGGCAGCGTGGAACATCCCCGTCCTCCACGCTCACAAGAGGAGCACGGAGAGGGCGGAAAGGGGCGTGGCTGGGGGCATTCCGAGGTGGGGAGAGCGTAGCTGCCTGTATGACAGACACATCCTATGTTTCCAATAATTCTCATCCTATTGTCACATCCTATGTGTCGTACAGCAGCCTCCTTCCCCGATCCATACTCCTGTGGCTAGACAGCCACAATTGGCTGTCTAGCAGAAAAAACAGGGAAGGAGGAGCGCGGAGGGAACAATCCCCTCCATGCTTCTTTTGCCTTGCTTTGGATAGGATTATCTCAATAGGATTGCGGCCTCAATGACACTACTTAATGGTACATCAGGGTTTCGTTTTTCAATACTTAATGGTTTGGACAGTAGTGATATATGCAGATATGTTCCATCAGTATATAAACACTTTTTGCTTTGGAATAGGAAATTATTCCACCATTCTTTGATATTGTTTAACAGTATATTAATATAAAGGATTTTAAAAGACAGTGCATAATAAGGCTGTACTCACCCTCACAAAAAACAAAATAATTTTTTTTGTGGCACAGCATTAAATAAATAGTTTGATAACTGACAAGCGATAGGCAAGCTTTTCATATCTTATTCATCCACTGAAGGAATAGGGTGTAGGAATCTTCTTCTGTTCCAGAATTCAAGCCATGATTGAACATGCATATAAAATAGGAAATGCATAATTTATTTGTTAAAAGTTTGTTAAATATTCTGAAAGCAATATCCAATAGCGTTATTCAAATCAAATCTCTCTAGCGGAGCTCTGCGAAATCTTTCCATTGTTCATTATGCTAGTGCAACTCTGTTCTGCAACCAGATGTGCAACTGCTGCACAACCAGTTATGCAAGTGTAATACGCAACTGGTTGCACATTAGGTTGTGCGAGGATAATGTGCAACTGATTGTGCAAGGGATTGCACAAGTATAATGCACACCGAGTTGCTCAAAGGCAATGCACAACCACTTGCAGAACAAGTTGTGCAACTCTGCTTGCACAAACGTAATTTTAGCTGGATTCGCTTCTTGTGCATAGTTTGGAACCTAGTTTCCGTTAGAGCAACGTCATTTGCACTAGCAGAATGACACAATTAGATATTGCCCTGAGAAGTACTTTTTCCTGGTTATCACTGAAATAGTGCAGATATTATCCCTCACACACCATATTTTTGATCAGTATCAATCTTCTGCTGGGAGTCCAATGGACCCTTTTAAAGTTCTAGGCGGAAATAAAGTAACAGATAATTTTACCGTTTTAGTTTAACATAACCTAATATATGATATTTTATTGGTATCAGATTCCCCAAAACTTAGTCTGCTATACAAATTATTGTGGTACTTTGGACCCCACAACGGTAACCTAAATTCTTCATTGTTGTAACAGGAAGCCATGCAGGAGAAAACACAAGAGAAATCAAAACAGTCACTTAAAATGCATAGATGAAATACTGGGCTCATAATAAAGAAACAAAAGAGAAACCAGAAAATGCCTAAGTGAAATACTGGGCTTGTAGTTAATAATGGAAGAGGTGTTATGTATGCCAATAGCTTAATAGAACCCTCCCCAGCAAAAAAATGAACATTATAAATAAGACAGCAGTGTTAAAAGTTTCTGTTATTAGGGTGGTAACTTCCATGTCAAGATAAAGTCGACTTGGAACAGAATTAACCCCGTAGGATCAAAGTTATTCCTGGGGTTCAACAGACCCCTGCAGTGGTTTATTAAAAAAAAAAATCGGTACACACAGGAATATGCTGAGTTGTTGTTGTTGTTGTTGTTGTTGCTGTTGTTACAAAAACAAAAAAAATCTGTGCCAGCGTTCTTGAAGTGAATTGAATAATCAAGCAGATGCACCCTTGAACTGAATAATCACCCATGTACACACATGCACGCATGCACATGCATACACACACATGCATAGAGAAGGAGGGGAGAAAGAGAGACAGAGAGGACTTTATTATACAGGGAAATGCTGTGTTATTTTCCTTACCCTAGTTCAAGCAGTTACTGGGGACAGAATCGGTGAGATCCTAAATGACATCAGTGGGCTTCCACCCGTGCAATGGAACTTTCCCTTCCCCCTGCATCCTCATGCCCCTCAGATGAGTCAGATCAGTTCTGGAGGGTCTTACAACCCTCCAGAGCAGATTTGGTGAGCACAGAAAGCTGCAAGGAGAAGGGGAATCCATTCCACCGATGGATGCCATAATTCCACTGATGGATGGATGCCATTCCATTGTTGGTTGGACACAATTGGATACAACCCTTTGGACTCTTATCAGCTTAGGCGTTTTGTACTTTTATTGTCCATTTAAATGGGGAGTATAAAGTGGTTTAGGTTCAGGTTCGCTAAAAAGACTTTTACAAAGATTTCAAACAGCCACTGGAGTCCACAGCAGTGCCACTGGCTTGGGAGAGGGGGTTAATGAAAGAAAATTTGGTATGGCTCTCTGGTGCTAGGCACACCACTTCCATAGTATTATTGAGCAAACCAGTTTAAAATCCAGTTAAATTTTAATTTAATTTAAATGTTCCTTGCCTGGCAAAGTTCCAGATGACTATTATTCTACATGAAGCTGCAGGTGCAGGAGTACTAATTATGCTTTATAATCTTGAAAGGTTAATAAGAATATTTTTTCAGATATTTCTTAGGTGTCGAAAGTCGGCTAAAGCTAGAGCTTCTGGTTTGTTCCCATAGTGACGTCTGCTGTAGAAAAAAACCTGAGAAAAATAGCTTCATTGTTGACATTCCTCCTTTGTCCTTTCAGCTTTAATTTATGGTGTAAATATTTTAAGCTGTGTATCAGTTTAATTTGCGAAACTCCTATTTTTCATGTTCAGTCTACACACATTATATATGTATATGGAATTATGTGTGCACAAGAAAATTCATTTTACATTTTTTTTGGCTTTATACGGAACTCCCTGTGTGGGGGTTATACTGAAAGGAATAAGTAGCCACAGAAGAGCCAAACAAGTTGCCAGGAATGGCAGTGCTTCCTAGTGAAAGCTGATTGTATGAATATGTACTTGTTGCTGATTCACACGTGCGTGCTCACCACTGATTGACAGCATCAGGTGATGGCTTACATGGGTGAAATGGCTGACACAGATAAAATACTGTAGACCGGCCTTTTCCAACTGGCTGAGCATGATGGGAGGGTTTTTTTTAATTGTAAAATTTCAACAGCAAAAAAGAGAGAAAGAAAAAAAAGAAAGAAAAAAAATTGTGGCTACATAGATTTGAATATATCATTTTCAGTGCATACATATTATACATGAATGAAAATACAGCCTTCTAAGAACTATACATAAACTTCAACAAAAGCAGGGCAAATATCCAAATAAGTATCCGTTCACAGGTGGCGTCTATACACCGCCCTTGCAAATGTTGAAAATGTTGTAAGATCCTCAATCTATTGCATTATAAGAAGTGGCTGTTTGTCCTTTCAGTGTTGTAGTATCAGCCTTTTAGCTGTCAGAAGGGCATGGAGAATCCATTCGCGCTGACCATGTGTTAATTTCCAGGAAGCAGGCAGATAATTTAAAAAAGCATGTACATCAGCAAATAGTAAAGACTGTTCTAGTATACAGTGTATCCATATAATAACCTCCAAAAGAAGCAACTACTGGACATCGTCAAAACATATCCTTAAAAGAAGCATTAATTGCGTTACACCTCCAGCAATTAGCTGACTTAGACAAACCCTTATTAAAGAGACTTTGTGGCATCCAATAAACACGAAACAGTTTTTGCTGAATAAGATGCAGCCTGAGATCCATAGACAGATGATGGGAGTTGTAGTCCAACACATCTGGAGGGCGCCAGGTTAGGCAACAGACAGAGCTTTTGTATCTACTTGCATCACCTCGAATACAGTGGTGTTTTCTGCCAGAATTAGTTCACACATTCAGCTATGTGCCATTGAATAATGAGTTATCAAGTTTAAAAATACCGGATGATGAACATGCATGTGTGAATCAGTCTTTAGTGGTCTGATGTGATGCATTAAGATATTCTGAATTACAAAATATGGATTCTTCATAAATACTTGTACACCTACAGTACATGTAGGGTTTGGGGTGAGGCATGACTATAATGCATTTGGACACACCAAGATAACTTTGTGTTCAAGAAGCATTCGTGTGGGATTGGTCATCAGATACTGTCACCAAATGTTTGTACATTAAAAAATTAAATCGTTTTAACCCCTGTAATTGGTAATTTCTCAGATTAAAGCTGCAGTGAGATTTTGATAGTATTTTCATGTTAAGCTGACATTCTTCTCAATACACACAAACTTTTGTTGTGCCATGATATTGAGTTAATTCATTGAAAAGAGGTGGTCATACACTGTCTAAAGGATGGTAAGCCTATGACAGGGCCTGTCTTTTTTGTATCTTTGTATGGGACCTGGTAATTTTAGGCAATTTAATTAAATAATAATTATAACATTAGAATGATCTGACTGTTAGGTTTTGTTTTAGAGTGATGCAAATTGCAGGTAATAAAATGTGCACAACACCACATTTTTTAATACTGATGTTGATTTCTTTTCTTTCTCAGGTTCACATGCTGAATCACCATCCTGCAATGCCAATTCCATCAGCTGCCCATCTGCTTGCACTTGTAGTAACAATATTGTGGACTGTCGAGGAAAAGGCTTAACTGAAATTCCAGCCAACCTGCCGGAGAGTATTATCGAAATGTAAGTGTAACTTCGCTTTCTGCATTCTATAGAGCTGTATTTCAGCCAAAGAGAGAAACCTCATGTGCAGATTGTTTTTGAATTTGTGGGCCTTCTGTTCGTGGCAATACCAGTTACCAACAGCTGATTCTGGAACTTATCTTTGGTTTTAGACATAGCTTTTTTGCACAATATCTGTTTTTTTTAATACACTTGGATGCTTAGAAGATGAAGCCTTAACAAATTACTTAATTATGTTTTTACCCCAAACTAATTTGTGAGAATGGGATACGATTATACCTTTAGTCCTTTACACTGTTGTAAAGATATGTTGTATTTGGCTGAAATTGTAGAACATGTCTATGTAGCTTTTACTGATTTGAAAGCTGCTTTTGATTCTATTTCTTGGGAATGTCTGTGGAGCAAATTACAATCTATGGGCATTGACCTACAGCTTTAAAAATGTATAATGATTTTATATTCTGGGGCACCTTTGCAAGTTAGAACTGATGGAAGATATTTATCTGACTCTGTGCCAGTCACAAAAGGAGTAAGACAAGAGTGTTTACTTGCCCCACTCCTTTTCAATTTAATTATAAATGATGTGGTAGAGTTCTTAAGGAGTGACTGTTATTTTCCAATCAAAGTCGAAAATCGGAAATATTCAATCCTCCTTTATGCAGATGATGCAATCCTGATTTCTCACAACCAGTTGGGCTTACGTAGATTGCTGAACTGGTTCAGTCTATATTGTAGGAACGAGCTTCTTTCTATCAATTACCAAAAAAAACCAGAAACTATGATATTTGGTAAATCCAAGCAAATTCTTAATTGATCACTAGATGGGAATAAATTGGAGCAAGTTTCTCTTTTAAGTATCTTTGTGTGGTCTTCCAGTGGACAGGTGCATGGTCTTCGCAAGTTCAGTCAAGCACCTTACTAGCAGGTAGAACATTAAATGGATCATTACGGTTTTATTGTACAAAAGGGGACAATCTGGTTCAGCCCACCATAGAATTGTATAAGACTAGGATTCTGCCAAAATTGCTATATGCTCCACTATGGGCTATGGCCAATTGAGATTCAATAGAAAAAGCTCAAAATAAATTTCTGCGTAGACTTCTGCCAGTTCCCATTTCTACAAAACTAGAATTGGTTCGTGCAGAACTGGATGTAATGACTATCAAAGCTGAAGCTCTTAGGTTAGCCCTGATTTTTTGGTTAAAAATCACCTTTAAGCGGGCATCAGAATTTATTCTGATGGTATTGGAAGAGATGGGCCCAAACTCTTGGAAGCAAAAAATGTAACTTGCTGTCATGAGTTTGGGATTCTCTACCTCCTTTCCCTTGATCCAAGGATATGACAGAGCTAAACTAATATTGCTGCAAAGGTTTAAGAACGCTGAGATGCAATTTCAGGTGGCTGGGATTAAGTCTTGTCAAGCTAACAACTTTTATGTCTCCTTTATTCCTTCATACCTATTGCTCCCAAAATACTTGGTAGATCTGGCAAATGTTAAAATGAGGGTAGCCTCTATTCAGCCAAGATTAAATGCTCTTCCTTTACCAGATTTGGTGGGGCAGCATAAAGCGGTTCGTAAGAAGGGCAGAGTATGTGGTTACAATTCTGTATCATTTGAAGATATTAGTCATATACTTCTAGAATGCTCTATCTATAATTATCCTAGAGCCAAATATATTCATCCATTGTTAAAATCGTTGAAGGGAAGGTCATCTCTTGTAAAGGTTTGCTTTCTGTTGTCGAATGCTGAAAAATACGTATCCTTCAGAACATCTACATTTCTTGTCAGTGTTTTACAGATGCATGTTACAAAGCTTAGGGCACAATCCTATGGCCACTAGTCAGCAGCTAGATGGCCATAGGATAGGTCGGTTCCCGGGAACTGACCTCAGAGCCCGTGCTCCAAGGTTGGTTCCCGGAGAACCAACCTCCACCCTCTCCCGTGCTGTAGGCAGCACAGAAAGGCCCTGCACTCTGTGCTTAGAAGAGCACTTCTAAAAATAACCCAAAATGAGTGGCATCACTCATTTCCAGAATGGGACAGGTCAGCAGTGCTCACAGAAGGGAGCTCCGCTAACCTGTCCTGATCCAGAAATGAGTGTTTGCACTAATTTCAGATTATTCTTAGAGGCACAAAGCCCTGTTGCACAAGCCATGGCTTCCACGAGCACAACACAACCAGCGGCGGCAGAGCAGTCTTGTTAGATATTTCTCAATGTGATGAACTAGAGTATTTATAAGCTCCTCAACCTCAGACTTAAAAAATACAAAATATATGCAGAATCTTTTTTTGCTGAATTTTGGCATCAGAACACTGCATTTCAAATGATATTTCCCTGTCAGTTTAACCCTACATACATTTAGCTGAAATTCTGTACACACTTACTCTTACACCTTGTATCTCTCAAACCTTTTCCCATAGACAACCACAGTCTCCCAAAGCAATGCCTGGTAGAATATCATTTGTGCTCTTGAATGGCTGATAACGAAATATAGAAATTGACATGTTTTATTTGTTTTTAATTTATTGTTGTTAAATGCCCTCTGGTTTTTAAAGCAGAGACAGGATATAAATATTTTAAATCCATTAATCAGTCGATCCATGTGTGTTTCTATATGGACAATTTAGTGATGCATAGTCACCTCTTTTATTTTATCTATAGAAGGGTCAGAAATAAAATAATATAAAATATCCATTCAGCCTATTCAGCAGGCACTTGATTTCCTCTTTAATGGTAAAGATAGCACTATTGCAAACAAGGTTACATGTTTGCTGTGTCAATGGCAAGGCTGAGTGCTAAGTTTAACAAAACAAATGCCATTGTTTTTCTGTTGGAATAATATCTACGTCTCATATTTGAAAACATATAAGTTTTAGTGCTTGTCATTGCTTATTTTCATCTGTTGCTGCAGTCTGCTTTTGTGCAGGTTTTAGTATGGAATGGTAACACTGAGTGTGAAATGAAACTCAATTACTTTGGTTTTGTTCCTTGGGGAATTGAAAGCAGGTGTCAGGTCTTATATCCCTCTGGCAACCAGCTATAGAAACACTGAGATTACGAACCAGGTTTGTCCTGACAGAAACACTGGGTTGGAATCTGATTTAGTTACCTTTAGAGGAGGCCCACTGAAATCACAGGGATTTACATTATGACTGACTTAAATCCCACTGATTTCAGTGAGTCTATCTAAGTATGATTAAGTACGGATCCAACTCAATGTTGGGTCACACTGCTCTGTAATACAACTTCTGGTTGTGTCTCTCACTTGCCTAGGCACATTTGTGTGTAATTTCCAGATACAAAAGCCAAGTTATTTTTCTTCTTTGCACTTCCACATTTCTGAAGTTATTAACTTAGCCTGAGTATGTAAGATTTCAAAATGCCAAGACCAAAACCAAGAACTTTCTTGATGAGTTAAGAGATCCTTGCAGGTCGTAGAATATAAACAATGGCAGAATCCAGTGGGACACTTCCGCTCCACCAATTGCATTGCACAAGGGGCCTCCACTACTTGTGTAATGGCAATTTAGCACTTCCAGGACAACCCAAAATGAGCAGAAACGCTAGTTTCTGGAGAAAAGGAGGTTGCTGGGGCTCACATAAGGGAGCTCCGCCGACCTGTCTCCTTCCAGAAATGAGTGTTTCTGCTCATTTCGGGGCTACCCTAGGAAGCGCTAAATCTCCCTTATGTTACTCAATCAGTGGGACCAACTGCTTACGCACCTCAATCGGTAGGCCAGAAAAGAATCAGCGGGGGGGAAAGCACCCCTTTGGATATTGCCCAGTGTATGTACAGAGTTATTTTAAAATGCTTAACACAAAGAGGTTGCTAAATTAGTGATTTTCCATAATAATTTTTTGATTAAAGTCTGCCAGCCTTCCTCATGCTTTTTCCTCCCCAAGTATTATTTATTGTACAGCAAGAAGATGTGAGATGTCCAGCACTTTGAAAACATTTTCCTCAAAACTTTCTTGAAAATCTCCTTGCTGAATGGAATATACAATAATGCTTTCAGTGCTGATTTGCATAATGATTTAGAAGTGTCTTCTTTTTACACGGAATGTAACTTTAATAGACTATTGGTTCAAAGATAGGCCTCTTAAATCACTTGAGTACCAATACATCCAAGACCTTTGGGTAAGGCTCCTGTAACAATGAGAATCTGCACAATTAAGAGCCTTAAATTACCTCTTCCAGAACTATGTATTGCTGATTTACTGAAATTTATTCCCAGAACAATTTAATTTTCACTCAATATCAATTAAGAAATATCTTACATATTGGGTACCACTTCAACTAAAATGACAAAGATTCCTATGCCTTTTAAGACGGAATAATTACAGACAGTAATTTAGGTTGATATCCCTAGAGAACTGTATCCTTCTGGATCCAGAGGAGATACACACTTCGTTCCAGACATATGGCTTCTAATTTCCCCTCTTTTATATTATTAGCTACATAGGGTGGATAATAATTTTTCCTAGTATTTTAGACATCTACTACAGCCCCATTGATACTAATACCTCTCCAGGAAGTTTGGACTCCTAGACTTGGAAAAGAGCTAAACAGTGACCAGGCTTGTAAAACATGCCATGGGTCATCGGGGTTATTTAACAGGTTGCATATGCAAGCCCTGCTCGGGGGTTGTCATGTTGTGCATGGTCTAAAACAAACTATGGGTTATGCAATGGTTGTTTAACATTCTTATAACCCATGCTCGCCAGATTCACATGTCACAACAACCCCTTAGCGGGGATTGTATATTCAAAATGGTGGCCACACACCCTGTACATACTGCAGCCTCACTGTGGTTAAATAATCCTTGCTGGGCTATCGTGTTGTGCAAACAGTATCGATATGTACCTCAGTATTGGTATGTAACTCACTGTAAATCAATCCAGTGTTGTTCCCCTACTGAATCTCTTTGCCATTGGATAGTAGGTGAACACCAGCAATACGCCTTTTTGGTTGAGGTGCCTAAAATCTGGAATAGCCTCCCAAGAGAGGAACACCTAGCCCAATCTCCAGCCTTATGGCTTTTTCAAAATACTTCTTTTAGAGGACATGACTGCTGCTTTTGAATGCTATAATTTTTGCTTTTAGTACATTCAGCTGTTGTTGTTATTTTGTTTTATCGCCTTAATTATATCTTTTAGAAAACCAGGGAGAAATGCTATAACTAAATAAAAATATATAAGAAACCTGATAATGAATCAAAGTAAACTTTGATCTGCCTCTGTAATCTAGTGATGAGTTTAAGCATGATTTAATCCTTCATAAGTCTGAGCTCATGTCCTTTAAGTATTATCTCTACTGTGTTAGCTGTGGGCCTACAGACATAGCTAAGAACCTTGGGTGTCTTATGGTGAAAGGGTCATAATTCAGTGGTAGAGTCCCATACTTTGCATGTTAAAAGTCCCAGGTTCAATCCATGCTATCTCCTGGTCAGACTGGAAAGACTCTTGCCTGAAACCAGGAAGAGCTGCTACCATTCACGTAGGCAATACACACGTAGCAATGGTCTGACTTGACTTAAGCCAGCTTATTTATGTTCCTTTCCTAACCATAGCAAGGATAGAGATTTCTCTGTTGATGGCTGTGCTTTCCTTAGAAAGAGCAAGGAAAGGCATGCTTATTATTATTATTATTATTATCCAATTAAAATCAACTAGACTAGAGTTTTCTTTGCTACTTGAGAAACAGCATTGTGGTGGCTGGTAATATAGATACTGCCATTCTATCTGGGGCAACTGCTATATGCCCCCAAGCAAGTAGCTAATAGCATCCGTAATTTACCGTAGCCCTAGTCAGGCATTCGTGTGGCGCAAAGTGGTAGGCGGCAGTATTGCAACCGAAACTCTCCCCACGACCTGAGTTCGATCCCAGCGGAAGCTGGGTCCCAGGTAGCCGGCCAGCTCAAGTCAACTCAGCCCTCCATCCTTCCGAGGTTGGTAAAATGAGTACCCAGCTTGCTGGGGGAAAGGTAGTCACAACTGGGGAAGGCAATGGCAAACCACCCCGCTACAGTCTGCCATGAAAACGCCAGCGAAAGCCGCGTCCCTCTAGGAGTCAGCAATGACTCGGTGCTTGCACAGGAGGAACCTTTCCTTTTTTTTTTTTCCTAGCCAGGCATTCAGCTTACCGGGTAAGCAACCATGCAAGGTAGGAGCAGGGCCACTCTATGTAGCCCTGTCCACAGTGTCACACATGTCACGTGATCTCTTCCTCTGGTGTCCACATGTAGATCATGAACATATGCAGAAAGGAGACCTTCGCATGTACAACTATGCACACAGAGTTCCCCTCTGTACTGATGTTCATGCTCCATGCGTGGATGCCAGGGGGACAGGCCACTTGGTGCAGCCCTGCTCCCGGTTCATGTGTTTGCCTACCCAGTAAGCTGAATGCCCGAATAGGGTTTGTGCTATGTGGGCATGTGGCATAAAACATGTTCCTGTTCCATACTTCTTTATCTTGATGCTTGCTTCAGCGACAGAACTACACAACAATGAAACACTATCTGCCTAATTGGCAGGGATCAAATGAAGAGGATAGGATAGGAAAATGGAAATTGTGGCTAGTCTCTTAGGCTGTGAGTAATGTGGTGTTTATCTGTTTTCTTTTGTGATGTTTTTCACATAATGTGATGGACTGCATGTCTGCCCATACACGCTGAGAGGAACAGTTATATCTCATCCAGAAAATGAAGCATATCATAAGGGACTTGTCCAGTGTTCAGACTATATATGATAGAAGACAACTCCGTGTTCCGATTCTTCTTAGCAGGCACCCATGAGGCAGGCACCCATGAGGCAAGGCACCTCCAAGTAACCAACTTGCTCCAATGAAGGCTAGAGGTGGACACCAGCAGTACGCCTTTTTGGGTTGTGGTGCCTAAATTTTGGAATAGCCTCCCAAGAGAAAAACACTTACCCCAATCTCCATTCTTATGGCTTTTCCAAAATACTACTTTTGAGTGACGTGACTGCTTATGAATCCCTCCATCCAGTCTACTGTTTTCAAGCACTGCCCTCTTTCCCTGAAGAGTGTGAATCTTTAAAGGGGGAAGCCCCTCGTCTTTTTCTGGCACACTCCCTGTGCAGGAGTGATGGAACAGGAGATAGTTAACTCTTTAGTCTTGGGGGAAAGCATTCATGAAAGTCTTGGTTCAGGTTCTGCAGGCTCCTGACTACTAGCCTCACATTCAATATCATGACCCCAGTCCAATTCCTCAGTTGTAGCAGCCCTGGACACAGATAGCTTATCTTCCTCCGATTCAGAGTTCAAGGCTGAGGCCATGACACTCTGTTTTCTTGAAACTTCTAGCCTGTACAGTGGATTTGCTTTTCTTTTCTTCTCAACAAGCAGTCTAAATCACTGCTTTGCATCTCACTTGTCATAGGATAACAGTTTTGCAGCCAAGGTCATCACTTCTTGCTTATCTGAACCACAGGTGAGCCCATTACTTGAAGGTGGAAGCTTGAATAGTAATCCATCAGACCAATATCTAATGCCAAGCTATCTCAGTAAGTGCAATTTTCTTGGAAAGGTCCTACTTCACAAGAGGAATGTAAGGTAGAAAGCCTTCCTCAAGCCTGACTCTTCCATGAAATAGATGACAAGGACACAGAGTGCTATTAATTATAGCAAAATATGATTGTTAGTAAGGAGTTTGATACTAGGGGCTAAACTGACAGAAAAATTGGTTTCAGCTAAACTACAACACAGAAAGTGTAGCAGTGTTATGCTTAAGAGCCACCAGCTTGGAGCAGTATCATCTGAAGCAAAGTATTTGTGGGAAAGACAAGCATTGCAGAAAGTGAATGCCACAGATGAACACAACATTCCTTTTTATTTTAGTTGGGGTTTAGAGAAGTGTGGAACTACCTGGAGACATTATGATAGCTAATTTTTGAACAGTCGCAGTACCCACTGTAAAGGCAGATACTGTTTAGATGCCTTCATGGTATGTAACTGGAAGTTTAGGGATCATCACAGATGTTTTCTACTACAAATGGAAGAATCTGGCTTCCATGGTAAACATTGATATCCCAAGATCTTTTTTTCTTTCTTTTTTTTACAAATGTGCCAATTTTGGTTCGTCATAGTGTCAGAGAAACCATTTTTTTCTTTTTTTAAAAAAAGCAGTAATGAAACAACTACTTAAGACTTAGAGAATAGTGGTTGTCTGGCATTGGGGTTCAAATAGCCAAATGTAGAGTTATACACTTCATTGTGTCTCCTTCTGAATGCTACTCCCAAATTATCTGTATCCATATCTATAAATAAATAGTTATCATTATTACTAGTAGATTATGTGCAGAGAGAGGGCTTGTATATTATAATGCCCTCTGGGAACTTCAACTTCTTGTGCAATCCCTCTCAGTGAGCAGCTGGCTCTGCACTGTCAGGGATAGAGAACAGGTTTTGTCCCCAAGTACAACACTTGGGGATAAAACTGTACAGGAGTGAATGGCAACCATTCCTCTATATTGGAAAGATAGAAGACTACACTTGGGAGCACTGCTGAGGTGAGGGTTAAAACTGCTTCCTGCAAGGCAGCTTTCAGTCTGCATAGTCCCATCCTGGTTTTTGTTACTTATGAACACAACTTTTGTGTCTTATACTCTGCCCCCCATATCTAATTTCTGAGGAGTTCATTTCACTCTGCCTAATGATAGGGCCAGCTCCGTTGCTGAGGGAAACAATTTATGGTCTCCCGGGGGCCTAGCCTGTGATCCTTTCCACCACACCATCCCCATGTATGCAATCCCTAGCTACAGACTCCTGCTGTTATAAAGGCTGGAGTCTGAGACAATGAAGTTTGATAACCAATCAGGGTGATTGGAACATGGGTCAGTGGCCTCATTCTGGCCACTGCCTGCCTCATTTAGGCTCCGAGGTGCCTTTCTCTTTGCCCAGACTTCTTCATTTCCACCTCTGCCTCCCCATGTTCATTTGGCTTTGTGGCAGTACTGGTGCTTGGTTCATCACACCCACAGTAAACATGGTTGGACTTAGGAGACCATTGAGCTCTTGAGGCCTCTCTTATCACTAGTGCTGTAGTGACAATACAATGGGCAAGACAGCCCTGCTGAGATGTTATGGTCAGGAACTTGCTGACCCATTATGTGTCCCATCATGAAAATGTCTGAAGTGAGATACAAGCAGAGTGTGTGTGTGTGTGTGTGTGTGTGTGTGTATATCTGCTAGTCATGATAAGAAAAGAGAAGCGGATGAAATAGTCATATTGTTTATTGAGTAACGGTAGTTGTTGTCAGTAGAGTTTATGAAAGGATCACATATAAATGATTTGCCAATCAATTGGATTTGCTTTATACGTGGCCTGTGTGCCTTTGAAAGTTTCATGACAAATATAGAACGAACAGATGCAGCTTTCCCCCTCGTGGCATATTTCCCGTCATGGCACAGCTGTACCTGTTACATTTTTATCTGTCATTCACGTCTGAAAAACGTGGGAACCTACAAAGAAAAAGGTGGCAAACCTAAGAATGGCTGGTTTCCCACTGGTCTCTCCTGCTACTGTAGGCCTTGTTTTTGGTCTGTAAGGCATGGCAGGGGGCATATCCTTTCTCTTTGGATAGGTGCCTGGTTGCCTGTGGGAAGACATGGAAGTGATGTGCAGGTGGTAGCCTCTATAACTATGACCAGGAGATCAGTGGAGGCTTAGTGAGTAACTGAGAAATGGTACCTCCACCTGAGCATTTTTCTCCTCAGCCAAACTCCCCATTCTTCCAGTGAATGCTAAACAAGTATCCCCCCTAATATCTATGTTATGAGATGCACCTGATGATGGGGTTATTCTGTCATCAGGTCACATTCATCCATCCACTGGTGGGGATTGCTTTGGGACTGTGGTTACTGTTGACTCTGTGTTATGTGCCGTAGCTGTGACCCTGAAAGGAAGAATGAGTCAGAAGTGTTTGTCCTTTAAGAAGTTTTGTGTTACTGACACATGGTGGGAACTTATAGCCTGTGTTCTCCCTTTCATGATTTTCCTGATATTGTGTTATATTGTAGGTGTAGAGTTATATCACTGTAAGGCATCTAGACATAGGTTAAGGCAGGAAAGGATTTACTATGCCTACATCATCAAGGTACCAACAGGCTGTACAATTTTACAACTGTGTAAACTATTAATTGATTTCCTGTATTCTATTAATCAATTAACAAACACATTTAAAATTAAACACTGAAACATGGCAGTATAGTAGGGTGTCAAGTAGTAATTTATTACTTGATAAATATATAAACAGAACTGGAAGAAACTTCCAATTGGCATGACTCCAGTGATATACCTAAGGGCCTAAACAGACATTACTTTAAATATGTGACTAGCAGCTATGTCTTTTTTCATTTTTAACCTAAAGATAAGTGCAGGCCCCTTGATCCAGATCATAAAAGCTCCCCCCCCTACCCCACACACTAGGGTCCCAATCCAGATCAGGGCCCCTGCACCTATTCTAGAGTAAAAATGAATGAAAGAAAAAAAAATGTAGATGCTAGACACAGATTTAAAGTAATGTCTCTTTTGGCCCTGCCCCATTTAAATTACTTGCCTTGGGCAAGCTGTTGCTTCTCTAGAGCGACAGGATTCTGTGGAACACTTTGCGTTACGGAAAAGTGCTCAGCGACAGTTTGTGTCTCACATATATTACCTATTTTCCTCATATTCTCTTCAATCTTACCCCACTTTCCCCACTTTTCTGCCATAAATCTCATTTTTGTACTATGCACTTGACACTGGGGGGGAGGGGGTCCTAAGAATTTAATAAGTTGATAAGAATTTTTCCAGTTCACCCTTACCACGCTTCTGGATCAGACTCATTTCCTGGCTCTTAATTCTCTAAGCCCTCCCTCCACCATGTTCTTTGTTCTAGTTCTAGATTTTTTTGCCACGCTGAAGAAATTGTCCCTCTGAAAAAGATGATGTTTGAAGGGGACTGTCAATGGGTAGAGACAGTTTCTGGATGTGTAAAATGGGACAATTATGTTCCAGCGCGTGGGACAGCAGCAATGAGTGATGTGTTGCACCATAGCCTTGAGCCCCTTACACAGAAGTGATGGTTCATGCATTCCATCCCAAGACCGGTTCAAACATTCATATATATATCACTTGACACCTCATCACTTATTATTCTACATGTAATGACTCAACAATGCATGTATGAACTCCATTTGAAAGTGTTGTGTTTGACGTGGATGCAAGAGATTTGATTTGTTTCACTTGTGGCCACTTCAGATAAAGCTTTCCAATTGAGAACCTCTGTTCTTTCTGGAATAGTTTATTTGTGATGACTTCACCCATGAAGTCATCAGCTGTTGCTGTACTCATCAAGTGATGAGTTTACATGTGTGAATCACACCCAGCCTCTGCTGCATACAAAAAACTGAATGCTACTCTACGCTTAATCTCTTGGAATTTGAACTTCAAGCTGAGGAGAATCTGAGCGCTAATACACCCTGGCATTGCACTGTGAGGAATTAGATTTTAAATGAATGCATACTTAAAATGTGAAGCCTCTGGTCTTTTGCTGGCAGATGCTTAACTTGCTCAAGACCAAGTATTTTGAGACTCAGATATTATCACAGCAGGCACTACCATGCATCTACTTACTCATTCATGCACATCCATATTTTCCTACTTCTGCTGGCTACATGGAGCAGAAAATCTCTTTGAGCCAACCAGCTGTGTCTTCCTTATGATAGGAATAACAGCATGTGGTGTACTAATAATATTTATTTAATTTCTACCTTTCTCTAAAAAGCCATTGTTTGCAGGAATTGACTGGCAAAAAAGGCCACAGTTAACCATTCAAACCAGGGAGGCATAGTCAGCTTGCTTAGTTATATGATTCCTACATGGACTACAAGTAGAGAAAGCATGAGTTCTGACACCTTGGCAACAACACAGCATTGCTGTCATCAGAGCATGGCTCTCTCCTTTGTAGAGTCTACTCATTTGACAGCTAAGAATCATCAGCACTGATTCTTCGTTCCTCTCTCTGTCCCCCAGCTTAATGATTCGCTTCTGTTGTGGGTGGGCTTGACAAACTATTAGCTGGCAGTAGCTGTGATGCTGAACAAAATGGGAAAAGCGAGAAAACTGCTCCTATTAGCAAGCTGAGTAATATCCCTTCTTTTCACCAATAAAAAAAAAAGTTGCAACCTAAATGGATTTGAATGTCTTAACGAATCAGCAGTCAGTATTCCTTTTCAAGACAAATAGTCTTGTTACTCCCAATAATGTGCTATCTGGATTAAGAAAGGCTGCATTAGGTACTCTTCTATGTACACACACACACACATATACACTCATGCACGCACATACACACCCTTAATACTGTCTCACCATTGGTGTGAAGTGTTCATGTGCCAACAGAGGAGGTAACAAAAAGTGCTGAACCTTGAGATTGATTAGGACAGGATTCCAGGTGCTTATTTTTTGCTAGAAGATAATTTGTCACCTTTAAGTGCATCTTTTTCCCCCTTGCTGTTTTCAGCTGTTTTGTCGGGTGTCTGGTCTCAGCAGCAAAGTTGTTTTAAAAACTAAAACTAAAATTGAAGCCAGGGCATATAGGGGCTTGTTCTTAATGCCACATCATGTTCAGAAAAAATGTCTTTGAATCCATCAGGCTTCTCTGCACATTCTCCAGGCTTCGCTATTTTATTAGAGAGAGTGAAGGAAATTGCTCTTGTCCTTTGACCTGAACGGTTGTTGAAGCCTTAAAAATAAAGCTCCCAAAGGGCAAAGAAGCTGTTTCTTAGCAGAACAAAAGAAATCATCCAATTGTAGGGCTGGAAGATACCTTCAAGGGCATCTCTTCAGAACCCTGACGTACAATTCACTGTACCTAAACTATTCCAAGCAGTGTACAAAAGGTTGTAGAATATATCAAAGATAATTCCGGTTTGTGCTAAAAGCTTAGAGCCATTTTTTGTTGTTGTTGTTGTTCAGTCGTTCAGTCGTGTCCGACTCTTCGTGACCCCATGGACCATAGCACGCCAGGCCTTCCTGTCCTGCGCTCTCTCCCGGAGCGTGCTCAAGTTCATATTCATTGCATCCGTGATGCTATCTAGCCATCTCATCCTCTGCCGTCCCCTTCTCCTTTTGCCTTCAGTCTTTCCCAGCATCAGGGTCTTTTCCAGGGAGTTTTCTCTTCGCATTAGGTGGCCAAAATATTGGAGCTTCAGCTTCATTATCTGTCCTTCCAATGAGCACTCAGGGTTGATTTCCTTTAGGAAGAGCCATTTTAGACTTCCCTTAAGTTTGCTTTTGTTTTTATTCCAGCTCGGCTTCTGTTGGTAATAAGAACAGAGAATCTAATGTGTGGATTATGTACCAGGGTTAATATTTATGGGGAGCTTATGGGGCAGTTTATCCTCCCTCCCCGCAGTTTTAGACTGCATATTATTAATAACTTTTTACATGTTTGTGACTGCTCTGCTTTTGCTTATATTTTGCTCTATTTTAATAGCATTTTAACATTGTTTTGTTATATTTTTGTTTTATATCACCTTGGTGGAGGCTTTAGCTTGGAAAAGCATCCAATAAATGTAAAAAATAAATAAATACTAAAGATTGTTCCTGTTGCTTTGCCATTTTGGCACTAATGTTTATAATTCTCTTTGTAGCCGCTTGGAGCAGAACTCTATCAAAAACATTTATCCTGGAGCATTCTCTCAGTACAAGAAACTAAAAAGAATGTAAGTATTTTAAGTGTTCTAAAATGGAAAACATTTTAGTGTTTGCGCTGATGGGTGCCATCCAGTGATGCGGCCATATGGGTAAGCTGCTAGTTATGTAAGGGAAGGACCTCCAGAACTCCACATGTGCCACATGCACACAAACAGTTCTTTAACACTGACAATCATTCCAGTGTGCATATTTTTCTATGTTTCACTTGCAGTATCTTCTAAGCCAGATCCCTAGAAAAAAGAAATAGGGGGGAGCAATCCTATGGCCGCTCGTCAGCGGCTACATGGCCATAGGATATCTGGTTTTCCGGGAACCGACCTTCCTCCCCCTTCCGTGCTGTCTCTTTCAAGCGCAGAACAGCCCTGAGCTCCACGCTCGGAGGAGGAGCACAGAGCAGCCAAAATGGGGCGTTCCTGGGGGCGTTCTGGGGTGGGGAAGGCGGAAACGCTGGTACAACACATCCTATGTGTTGTCTGGCAGCCTCCTCTCCCACTCCGCCTTCCTACGGCTAGACAGCCGAAATTGGCTGTCTAGCCGCAAATGCAGGGCAGGAGAAACACGGAAGGAATTATCCCCTCTGTGCTTCTCCTGCCCTGCATTGGATAGGCGGTCACCTCCAAGTTTGAAGGAGGCCGCCTATCCCCATAGGATTGCGCTCTAAGTGACATTGCTGAGAGAAAAACTGCTTGGAAAATTTCCCATGCATCTGTAGAACTAGTAGTTATATTCATGTCTGACACCATAAATTTGATACCAATTTATACAGTGACAATATATTGTAAGTATAATGTAGTATTTTGGCCAGTGTGCCTAACAGTGCATGACAATTAAACCATTAATAACAGCTAGGTTGTCTCCTATCAAATAAAGTTACTGTACTTTGGTCTTTTCCTTAATATGAGATTTATCAGAGGAAATGCCCTTATGTATTTGTTTCTGCTTATTTGGTAAATTAATTTTAAGCAACTGGCTTATAGCTGGAAAGACAGCTCTTAATGAGAGTAATTTTCTAAATGTAATAGTATGCTTATTATATATGATGGGAAATAGCTTTAATTTCTAAGTAAATATAGTGAGATGGGGTATTATAGTGAGATAATATCTATGCCAGTGTCTGTCTGGGAAATGCTCTGTAACTTCAGTATAATTACTCTGACTTTATGTTAGTAGTAAAAGAAAGCAAAACACAGCTATATTTATGTTCAAAACCTATTAGGAGAAAGTTGAAGAATGTCATTAGCAGGCCTGCTGATGTTTTATTTGGTTTGAAGGCTATAATATGATAGCTGATGGTGATGGGCAAGATTCCAGAAGTCACAGTGTGTTTTGTTTTGTTTTGTTTTAATGGAGGAAATATAGGCAGTTTTATGCACACTTACCTGGAAGTAAGTTGCATTGAACAGGGTGGGACTGTCTTACTTAGTAAGCATGCATATGATTGCACTGCACCTATGGAAAACTATCTGTGGACCTGAATACTTCAAGACCTTCAGTTCTCATCATCCGTTTCTGAAATTTCCAATCAAGGTCCACTTTGTAATATTTAATTTGGAGCATGCCTGTTGTTTAAGAATAAGATTTATAACACCCAGCATCTAAGAATCTCTGCTAGTCCTAAGAGAATCCTGTTTAGAACTTGGAGTATTGTCTTCCTTATTAGCCCAGTGAGTCTTTCGAAGTATGAAACGAGTGATTGAACAAGCCCAACAAGATGAACAGTGCTGTTCCTTTTCTCTTGCATTTTTAACCTAGCAGCATAGGCTTTAAAGCTATTCCATATCAAACAGCACAACAGCAATGTCATGAAAAATATCAAGATGGGTTTGTCTGATTTTAAAATCAGAAAACAGTTTTAAAGCATTTGAATTCTAAAAAAGAAGGCATGAAATACTGAGAAAGTTGTAAGTACAGTTCTAAGCCTGGTCAGGGATTCTGGGACCTTTGTCAGAAGTATAGCGTGTTTTGCTCCTGTACTGTTGCAATTGTTTAAAAGCTACCCAATTATGTGGTACAAGCTGTATGTCAAGAAATCTGGCTGGTACACATGCTACTCAGTGTCTAATCATAGGTTGTGAAGATTGCTTGTTTTGTAAAGAGATTTCAAAGTTTGCCTCAGAATAAATACTACATTTCATACTGTCTCAAAACATGTTGAGCCTCGTGTGGCGCAGGGTGGTAGGTGGCAGTATTGCAACCGAAATTCTCCCCATGACCTGAGTTCGATCCAGGTAGCTGGTTCAGGTCTACTCAGCCCTCCTTCCTTCCGAGGTTGGTAAATGAGTACCCAGCTTGCTGGGGGAAAGGTGGTCACGACTGGGGAAGGCAATGGCAAACCACCCCGCTATAGTCTGCCATGAAAACGCCAGCAAAAGCGGCGTCCCTCTAGGGGTCAGTAATGACCCGGTGCTTACACAGGAGGAACCTTTCCTTTCCAAAACATGTAGGGAGTTCCAGGTCAGAAAAGAACAAACAGGCTGTTCGTTGTTTTTTACACTGACAAAATTGAAAACCAGAGTTATAGTAGGGGGTGTTCTAATTAGATCCTAGCGCAACCATTTTCTGACTAAGTGAATGTTTTCTGAACTGGTGAAAATTTTGAATGCCACTACCAACACTCTGCCTAAATAGTCCTGGACTTGCCATAGACTCCCATTAAAAAAGTAGATGTGCAGAGAATCTTGATTTTTGTATGTGTTTCAGGCCCATGTAGGAACATATTTAAGTTGGGTAGACATGCCCATTCTGGTGCATGAATTCTGTAGCTGCTATTTTCCAAGATGGCTGACATGTGAATGGGGATATGCAATAATTCATGAATTAATGCATATAGAAAGCTCATTTTCATGGCAAAATATAGGGTTTTTTTTAGTCAAGATGGGGAGAAGAGCCATTACACCTGTATGGCTTAATAGATAGAATGCTGGAATACAAGTAAGAAGATCTGGATTCAAATCTAGGAAGAGATTTGCACAAATTAGGAAATTTGTGCAAATCAAACTGGGAATCAGGAACAAGATGAACACGAACATGTGTTCAGCAATTTACCAACATTTTGGGTGGACACATGCTCATGCTTGCATTCAGAGCTTTCACATGTTTTGCAAGCGAAACAAAATTCTCATGCATCTCTGAGGAGGACGGAGGTGATTTCACCTTTCATCCTTCTTTAAAAATAAAACTTTCAGCTAGATGGGCCTCTAAACCTGTCTAGCTGACCTTCTTTGTTGTGAGTTGGGATGCCGCTGAAGAGGCCATAGAATTCTGACCTCTCCCCTCCCTGCCCACCAGTACATCCCCTTCATAACCCCTATGAGATTATCCAAGGTCTCTGTTGGAGCCTTGGAAAGCAGCTGCTGTTGGACTTTCCATGGTGGCTGCAAGGGGGAGGCGGAAGGATCTGATCTCAGATTCCCCCTCCCGAGGTCATAGGAGTGTTTACAATCTCAGGAGGGGGAATCTGACATATTGTATGGCTTCCTATAAGTGGAGGGCCAGTCTCCCAGTATCAGGGTAGCGGAAGTTCAGTTTTCACAATGCAGCACTTATTTTCTTTACAACTCAGTATAGATGTATGGGCTTTAATTAAGATGGCATGGATGCCTCCCTTATGAAGCTGGTGACTGTGGTACTATATTCACTACCTTTTCAGTGAATAAGTATCTCTCTTTCAGTGGGATTAAGAACTTTAAGTAGAGTGAGACCTGGGTGCCACTGTTACCTAAAAATAAACTGTTTAGAAAAGCTTAGGGCACATTGATAAATTGTGTTTTTATCACTATCTTGTCTTCTTCCCTTGTGTATCCTTGCAGCGATATCAGCAAAAATCAAATATCGGATATTGCATCAGATGCTTTTCAAGGCTTGAAATCTCTCACCTCGCTGTAAGTAGAGGGTAACCTTGAATGGGAGACTTGGAGAGAGCCTTAAAAATAAATAGATCAAGTATTGGCCTGTGATGCTTTCCTTCCCCTGTGCAATTGTCACCTTGTGTGAAGAACGTAATCTTCCTTAAATTAGAAATTGATCAGAGTTGAAGGTGCCATTGTTTATGCAACTATAGATTCCTTTTATAGATGAACAACCTATGAAGGTTAATTATTTAAGCCTCTATAACATCAGCACAGACTTTGTATTTTTCTTTCATTGGGTGTCAAAACCATTCTGCAAAAATACCTTTCAGAGTTTTTTAGAAAACTTATGGAATTTAATTTGCAAATGATATGCCTAGGTCATAGGAACCCCATTTACAAAATGCTTGGTATTATTGCTTTTGTAAATTAGGTAGACGGACTGAATGTGTTGTAATGCAAAACAATAAAGCAAATGCACACATCTTGGCAACTTTTTTAATAATAATCAAAATTTAGCCTTATCAGTGCAAGCATAGCCAGTTAACATTGCCAGATTTAAAAGCAGTGTTTCAGCTCATGTGTTCCTAACAAACAGTGTTTAGAATGGATGAGGTGGCTTTAAAAGACAATTGTCTGCATGGTACTAGAGAGCAAGATCTGGGTAAGATACCCAAATTGATTATTTTCCAAACTGTGGATTTATTAGAGCTGGTTAAGTGATGTTTCAAAATAATTGTTGGGCTGTCTTTGTTCAGAAGCATTAAGATCATCATTATGTATAGGCCAACCAACAGGACTCTTTTCCTAGGTTCCATCCTTTATGGATGTCTAGTTCTTTTAAAGGAGCAAGGGCCTTTTCTGTGGCGGCCCCAAAATGTTTGCTGTCATTTAGGAAGTTTCTTTATCCCTTTTTTTTTTTGCTTCCTTCTGGAAGGAAGTGAAAAGATTCCTACTCTGTCAAGCTTCTGGGAGCTCAGTTATCTTTTTAAAAAATTATTCTAAGCATTTAAAATATTTTAATTTTGTTGTTTTATTCTGTAAACCATTTTGGAAATACTGAAAGACAGTGTCGTAATTAGGTAAATAAATCAAGTGCCTTCACCAAGGGAAGTTTGGACAACAGGGGAGAGAACCTCCTCAGTGGTGGCCTCCGATTATGGAATGCTACCCCTAGTGAGGCCACCTGGTGCCAACATTCTCACCTTCTGCTACTCCCAGGCTTTTGACAGCATATGATAAGATTTTTAATGGGTCCTGGATTTTTATTGACTGTGCAAAATTGTTTTATATTTTTGTATGCAAATAGTTTTATATCATGTTATTATATTGTACTTTTAATTTTTGTAAACCGCCCAGAGAGCTTTAGCTATTGGGCAGTATAAAAATGTAAGTAATGCACCTTCTTACAACACATTTTAATTTTACCCTAAACAGTTCCCTACTTTTGTCAATTTGAACCATAATTAGCTAAAGCACAATTGATAGCTTATTCAAGTTAGTTAATGAGCCTTAAGCTATTACTATATTTTCCTTTAAAACATACATGCTTTGCTGTACCATTACATGGAAAATGATTTAATCAAATGCCATGAAAATTTACTGGCAAATAAACGTAATATTATAATATTATGGCAGTAGTCCTAGAGCTCAATGTGTTGGCACTATAGTTCTCCATATCTGTGCCAACTTATCTGCCTTTGAAATGCTAACATAGGAACCTTGATGTTATGAGATCCTATTATGCATGCTAGAGGCTGTCACACACATCTGAGTGCTTTTCCTTTCTTTTGGATTTCCATAGTCCCTCTCTAAGTGAAAAGGATCCTTTAGTTTTAACATTTCCAGCATTTAAAACACATTGAAATTTAGTAAAGGGGGCTGCTTGTGTGTGGGGAAAAAGCACCTATCAGTATGTGTGAATTGCATCAAATATGTGCTATGATGCACATTGGCTCTGTGCTTATCTCTTGTGTAATAGTGCAACCAATTTTAGAGCTAGTATACATAAAGCAGACCATTTGACAAAATTAGACTGTTATCACCACACTGCATGTGGGGAAGTCCATGTCTGAGTGAACATTCAAAAAATCTGTCATCTGGAAATGGGCTTTTGTTTGTGGACAGAGCGCTGAATTCAACATATGAAGGTGCCTTATCCTGAGTCAGATCATTTGTCTGTCTAACCTACTGAATGTATTGTGCCTGACAGAAGCTCTCTAGTGTTCCAGTCAGAGGTCTACCCCATTTCTGCTATTCGAAATTAACTGGAGATGCCAGGGCTTGGAACTGGAACCTTTATATGAAAAGCCTGCAGTCTCCACTGAACTATGAACCCTCTCCAAAGCCCCAGCATCTCACTAGTGAACAAGACATGTTTGTGATAAAAAAGATAATGACAGAAAAGCAGGAGCTTCAGAACAGAGAACAAGACTTGTTGGGTTCCATTTCAGAGTAAACAATAGATCACATCTGACATACTGCAGCTTTCCCCAACCTGGTGCCTTCCAGATGTTTTGGACTTCAACTCCCATCAGCCGCAGCCAGCAGGGTCAATGGTCAGGAATTCCGGGGGGTGTAGTCCAAAACATCTGGAGGGCACCAGGTTGGGGAAGGCTGCCATACAGTTAAAGCTGTGCTTTAACAAACCTAAAAGAGTTTTAAGCTACATTCCAGCCTAGGGACAATCCTGTGCGTCCTGTTAAACTTTTGAAAGTCTTTGATAATATGGTCTAGGTACTGATAAACTTAAAAAAAAAAAAATTGCTGAAAGCAGCTGCCAAAGCTCTATTGAGTTTTTTACCCATTCTTCAGCTGCTTGTTTTTTTACCCCCATGTAGTAGGTATATTTTTGACTCTTTTGACTCTTTGGTATGCAAACTGCAATTTTAACTGTCAGCCATTGTAAACAAATATCTTATCTCTGACCTGAATGTAATGAGAGGTGTTTGTTGGAACAAAGTGCTTGCTGTCTAAATTTTTGTGATTTGAAACTATACATAAAATGGTTGCTTGTTGGAATGGGCTGGTCTGTCTTAATAAAATGACAACAATAAAATGAACTTAACTCTATATAACCAAGATGGCACTGTGGGGAAATCCACAGCCTTTTGATAAACAACACATACTTATTTTTTTCCTTGTGGCGACAGACTTACTGTAATTTTACCTGAGCAGCAGTGCTCATCCTCAGACCTGTCAATAGTGGTATGGGGTCCAAGCATCCTACTTGTGAGTGGAAGTTAATCCAGTCACACAGAGGATCCCCAATCTTCAAGTCGATCTGCAGTATCCTAAATCCCTTTAAAACTAGTTCCAAAGGCTTGCTGCCCTTCTGAAGCATCTTATTTGGGAACAGAGAGGGCTACAGAGTGGGAGGATGTTTCCAATGCAAGTCACACAGCAGGACCTTTGGAATTGACTCCACTGGCTGCCAGTCCATTTCAGGGCCCGATTCAAAGTGCTGGTGTTAACATTCAGAGCCCTTAATGGCTTGGGGCCAGGTTGTCTAAAGGATCGCCTCCTCCCATATGTGCCTGCCCGGACCTTAAGATCATCTTTAGAGGCCCTTCACCGTGAGCCCCTGCCAAAGGAAGTGAGGCGGGTGGCTACTAGGAGGAAGGCATTCTCTGCTGTGGCAACCCGGCTGTGGAATGAGCTCCCTAGTGAGGTTTGCCTGGCACCTACATTCCGGGTGAAGGCATTTTTATTTTCCCAGGCATTTTAACATTTTAGCTCTTTAGACTTTTAGCTTTGCTATTTTAAATCTGTATTAAATCCCTGCTTTGCTGCTATGTTTTATTCTAGTTTTATTCTGGTTGTATTGTTTACTGTGGTTTTAATGTTTTATATATTCTGTATTGTTTTATTGTGTGGTCTTTGATTTTAATTTTTGTGAACAACCCAGAAAGCTCCGGCTATTGGGCGGTATAGAAATGAAATGATATGAAATAAATAAATAAAATTGAGCCACAGTTATTCCATTAATTGGTTACATTTATATGGCTCTTTGTCCAGTTAATTCATCTTGTGTCTCTGGGTTTAATTTGTAATACATAATCCTCTGATCACTGAATATAGAAACCAGAAACCTATCCACCCACCCCCAAATGTGAATGATGATACAGATCTGTGTTTATTAAGGCAAAAGACAGACATGAAGGTTGTTCAGTATAATTGCTAAAGGTGCCTAATTATCAAAGTCACAACGAATGTTTTTCTAAAAGGCTTCTTTCCCATCTTCATGGTTTCAGTAACCATAAATATTTTTCTGTCCAAGCATTGTCCATTGAGAAGAATCTGTTAATCTAGGCTATTATACTTGCATTTATCTTTGAGTTAAGAAACGCCTGAGGTCAATCACTTTTTTCAGTGGCCACCCAGGAATGTTGTTCAGTCATGTCCGACTCTTCGTGACCCCATGGACCATAGCACGCCAGGCCTTCCTGTCCTGTGCTCTCTCCCAGAGTGTGCTCAAGTCCATATCCATTGCATCGGTGATGCTCTCTAGCCATCTCATCCTCTGCTGTCCCCTTCTCCTTTTGCCTTCAATCTTTCCCAGCATCAGGGTCTTTTCCAGTGACTTTTCTCTTCGCATTAGGTGGCCAAAATATTTGACCTTCAGCTTCAGTATCTGTCCTTCCAGTGAGCAGTCAGGGTTGATTTCCTTTAGGATGGACTGATTTGACCTCCTTGCAGTCCAGGGGACTCGTAAGAGTCTTCTCCAGCACCACAGTTCGAAAGCATCGATTCTTCGGCACTCAGCCTTCCTTAGAGTCCACCTCTCACAGCCATATGTTGCTACTGGGAAAACCATAGCTTTGATTAGACGGACCTTTGTCGGCAAGGTGATGTCTCTGCTTCTTACTATGCTGTCTAGGTTTGCCATAGCTTTCCTCCCAAGGAGCAAGCGTCTTTTAATTTCATGGCTACAGTCACCGTCTGCGGTGATCTTGGAGCCCAAGAAAATAAAATCTGTCACTGCCTCCATTTCTTCCCCTTCTATATGCCAGGAAGTGATGGGGCCCGATGCCATGATCTTCGTTTTTTTAATGTTGAGTTTCAAACCAGCTTTTGCACTCTCCACTTTCACCCTCAACAAGAGGCTCTTTAGATCCTCTTCGCTTTCTGCCATTAGGGTGGTATCGTCTGTGTATCTGAGGTTGTTGATAATTCTCCCAGCAATCTTAATTCCGACCTGTGATTCATCCAACCCGGCGTTTCTCACGATGCTAAATAAACCAGCTAAACCAACCATAGTTTGAGGTTGGCTTGTGTAGAAGCTGACCAGCACAATCTCTAATTCACACAAAAGCCTACGCTAACTTTTGTGGAAAGTGAAATTAAACTTGCCAAAGCCCAGCCAGCCATGCAAGAGGAAAAGAGGGGAGGGGGAAGTGTGTGAGCACAAGGCTTTGCTCAGGCTCTTTCCACCTCATCCATGTAACCCTGCTGAAAGAAGAGCCCTGCTGGATCAGACCAAAGGACTATCTAGTCCAGCATTCTGTTCCCACACTGGCCAACCAGATGCCTGTGGGGGAAGCGCACAAGCAGGACATGAGCACAATAACACCCATGTTCCCCAGCAACTGGTATTCACAGGATACAGCCTCTGATACCGGAGGCAATCGATAGTCATCATTACTAGTAGCCTGAGTTCTCTCCTAGCCTTGCATTCATTCACAAAACTAAAATAAATGTTCATTTAATTCAAGTCTCTAAGTTTAACGTCAGTCAGTTAATATTGGATAAAAAATTAGCATCTGCTTCTTCTTTCTTTCTTTTTTATTTATTTATTTTGTTATATTTATAGTCCAACCAATCCTGTGGGCTCAGAATATGTTACAGCAGTTCACCAAAGACGAATATATCAGTGTCCTCCAGTGCACAATGTCTAAGACTTTTTGTGCACAATGTCTAAGACTTTGGGGTGCCAGTAGGCTTTCTGCACATTTAATTTGGCTGTGCCAGAGCTTGGAAGACCTTTTCCAGACTGTCTGGAGACATTTCACGTGATGTGTCAAGCCAGTCCTCAGTTGCTCAGTGATGAGAGAATTTATTTCAGAACTGTGTAAGATGTAGAATTCTTCTCCCCCCTAATTCAGGCTCCTGACCAATTTTTAAAAGTTAGATTAGCTTGGATCCAAACGCTTAGTATTTGGCATGTCATTTACATTTACATTATCACCTAATGAATGAAGGTGTGTTATCATTTTGGGGGGCTGCCAGAGATGAACAGAGATGCTGTTGAATGAATCTGATGATAGACCGTTGCACTAATCATTTTTACCTTGAATTATTTGGCTGAGATTTCTTCAGTGATGCTGGAAATACAGCTTTTGTTCCTTAAGGTTTCTAATATCCAGAGCAGCTGTTATTCAACATTCCAGCAGCTTTGTGCTTAACATCAAAATTTGCATGCCCGTTAAGTTTTTACCACTGCCCTCAGCATTTGGTTCTGGAACTTATAACTTTTAAAGGCTGAATGGGTGGGTTTTGATTATGCTAATGTAGCTCTTAAATAAGAAGTTAATAACTACTTCTCAATAATGAAATAAAGTTTCCTAGAAAACACTAATGGAGCAAAAGATTGAGCTATAGCCATGATATCCAGCAAAGCTAAAAAATACAGCAACAGTTGTAGAGCAACTACCATCTGCAACTACCAACTACTTTTTCTTATCATTTTTCCTGGACCCTATTGGACCATTAAGTAGGTTTTGAGACTCAGAGAATGGAGTGCCACTTCTTTGTTTTCTGGTTGTGAAACCCAGCTGCATTGACAGCTAGTTGTCTAGTGATGGGTACATGCAGTGCCAACTTTTAAAAAGCACTGTTCTCTCTGCCACAAATTGTTTCACCAAGACAGGGCCTGGGTTCCCAAAGCGAAAGTTTCTGAAGCTCCTCCCAATCCTGGTCATACTTTGCTTAATTTTGGACTTTTGTTCTGGTAAAACTGTCATTTGCTCTGCAGTACTGCAATCCTATGTATACTTAGTCGGAAATAAGCCCTGTTAAACTTAATGAGATTCATTTCTGAGTAAAAATGCATAGGATCGCACTGCATATAATTGCTGTAAAAGCTGCTGTCTCTTATTTTCAAATAATGCAAATATGAAAAGACATTCCCTCCAATTCTCATTTATATTAGGTGAGGTTGCATCTTCACTTACTTGGCTTTAGACTTGGAGAGAACGTCCTCTTTATGTAGCCCCAAAGCAACTGATGATGCTTTAGCATCCTAAGCATTTTTCCAGCATTATAATTCAACTATTTGTTTATATTTTCAAATTACTATGTCATCTTATTTTCTCTCAGGCATATTTGCAGGCTAGAGAGACTAAGGTATACAAAATTGGATTTACAGCTGAATTTAGCAACCCCACAACATCCGGGTGATAAAAATTGATCCAGAGCAAACATGATCCTGTAACATTTATACATCTGCTGATATGCTTCAGATCATTGGAGATTTCACATGTCTATAGCAAACTTTAAAGTTCTTGCATTGTATACTGTCCCGTAGTGAACATATTTGATGGTGGAGGAGAAACAACATAAAGAAAATGAATGCCAACACAATTTCTGAAAAGGATGAAATTTCTGAAAATTTCACAAAAGGCTGAATTGGAACATTCAGTTTATCTATACGTCCTATGTTAATGATAACTAGATGTTTAAGTGAACTACGTCTTGATAGGGAGAGGGTGGTTGGCAAAACTAATATGTCTAAACAGAACACTCTTCATAAGTAGTGGATACCACTTATTTTGCCTCTTCATTTTTTCAGAGTGCTTTATGGGAATAAGATCACAGAGATTCCCAAGGGCCTCTTTGATGGGCTTGTGTCTCTGCAGTTGCTGTGAGTATTATCCTTTCTCCTTTTGTTATGATCGAGATTTATAGATATTTACAGCTCTAATTTCAGCAAAGTAAATGCTGGCTGGTTACTTTGTACATTGAAAATTCATTAGCATATTGAAGCTCTTTATTCCTGTTTGAGGAGACTGGAATGTGAAGCCAGCAGAATGTCAGATTATAGTGGCATGGTGGTCTTAAGAAAAACAGAAGATTGGTAGTCTATTAATTAATTTATCAGTAGTTTATGTCTAGTTTGAAATCCTGTTGCAGAACTTAAGTTACACATGGGATCCTGAGCATCAACAAAGACATTAAGGGTGCAATCCTATGCATGTTTAGACAGAGAAAAGGCCTACAACTCCCAGCATTCTTCTGGGAGTTGTAGGACTTTTTTCTGTCTAAATATGCGTAGGATTATGCCTTAAGAAAATATACTTGCCTTTATATGTCTCTCATTTTGTCAAAGTTCGAAGTCTTCTGAATGTTCAGCATAATATGAATCCAAGGAGCTATTGTTTAGAGCTGTGTAGTATTCAGTGTTAATGTTGGTGAAGGAGCTATAAATGCCAACTGTTTCAAATGCCTGATAATCCTCTATTGTCACATTTGCATCTACACATGCAAGCATATAAAAGGAAGACAGCTCTCTTTGAAATTATGTCCTGTCGTTTTATTAGCAGGAGACAATAACTGCCCAGCTAGCCTCTGCAACCCTCTTTTTGTTTCGTGCATAAGTGAAGCTAATAATGAGTCTCATAAAATTGTGGCAACCAGTCTTTGAAACAATTGCAAAATTGGCTGCCATTATGAGTGTTCTGACCTGGACATAACTCTGATATCACAGAGATTTATTTCTGAGTTAGGATCGGGGTGTATGTCTTGCTAAGATTGTTTCTGTTGACATATAATACTTTATTGTGGTGTATACATGAGTTTCTCTTGATATTGATGTATCCTGTTTGCTTTTGATAAAAAAGCTTTATCTGTGATAGCTGACCAACATAAAATGAATATCTCAGAAGAATGTGATATCCTGTAACTCATATAAAAATTGTACTACCGAAGGTCTTTTAGAGCATATATGTGCCTTAAAAGCAAGTCTGGTAGTACAGTTTATATCTACCTTCACATCCAGGCAGAATAGCATGAGAGTCAAATTTGCATTTTGCATCCCAGTATATACTGCTTAATATAATAAAATTAGAAGTTCACATACAGTTATTAAAAATTCACATTTAAATACACTATTAAAAACAAGACGAAACAATACAAGGAACAGTAAGATGGAGCTGTATATGATTTGTTGTAATTAATTAGAAGCCAGAGAAAGCCTGGGTGAAAAAGTGCAGTTTCAGGAGGTGTTTCAAACATGCCATGTTTTCTGCCTCCCGAACTGTATAGTGGAGGGTTTTTCAGAGGGTGAGTGACACCACTGAGATGTTACAAGGCAACGACCAGCAAGGTCTTCTCTGAAGATCTTAAAGGTTGGCTGGGTACATATGGGGGAAGACAGACTACTAGATATCCTGGTCCCAAGGTGTTTAGGGCTTTGCATGCCAACAACATAACCTTGAACATGGCTCGGTAGCTAATAGGCAGCAGGTGTAGTTCTTTCTACACGAGTGTTATGTGAATATAGCTGCACCAGCTACTATGCTGGTCTGTGTGGCATTCAGAACCACACTCATTCAGAATTCAGAATTCTCTCTTCTGGCATTCAGAACCTAACAAGCATAGATAGAAAGATAGATAGATACACACACTCACCTCTGTACAGTCTGGAAGCTTAGATTTTGCCCTAAAGGCTAATACTAATTTGCTCAGTAGACATAGTAATGTCTGGTGAGAGTCTTTCATACAAAGTGTGACACAGCTGTGATTTTTTTTATAGTATATAGATCTCTTTTATTAATTCATTTGGAGTAGGATTAATACTTGGTTGCATATTATTGCTGGGAATGTGGTCCCCCCACCCCATTTTGAAATGTTTATTTCTTTAGATGTTTAGCTCACACCTGAAATTTCTTTTCTGATTTTGGAGTTGCTACATGTGACATGTCATATCAATACAGTTTTAGTTTGTAATATGTTATTTATTTTAGTATAAAATTAGGAGTCAGAAGAGATATTTCAAACTGTGAGAGGGCACCTGCCTACTGAAAGCTATACCCCCCTCCCCCCAAAACTCCACTTACAATAGGATTTGAACTTTTTCACTTGCTATATTCAACATTTAAATAATCTGAATTTGGTTTTTAATTTATCATTAATGTTTTGTTGTGCGTGTGTGTGCTTTCCTGGATATCTGAACCACAAAACCCTTGCATTGGTTTGGAACCTGCTGTTGAACATTTGGAAAAGTGCCTTCTGATTAGATCTAATTTAGCATTTAGTAGGCTGTAAATTGGATTTGTTCTTATTAGTCTGGAGACAAAAGGGTAAGAAAAGTCTAATGGATAGTATCCTAGTAGACAGTATAATTTCTAAGGTTTATCATGAGGATTGTTGCACACTATGACCCTGTTCGGATGTAACAGCAGTGTCCAGCAGCAAATTGTGGGTTAATTAACTCATGATTTGTGGGGATGCACACTACGCCCAAGCTGTGCACAGGCTGCTTCCTTTTTCCATTAACAACGCTCGAAAGCCAAGCCGTGGCTTGATCTTAACCCATGATTTGCTGCTGGACATCTGAACAGGGCCTATGTAGTGCCCATTAAGAGAGGGTTAATTCAAATTAACTCTTGTTCAAATAAACTTTGTACTGGAAAAGGTATATGAAATTCAGTGTAAACTTTGTAAAGGGCTTTTATATGGAACGGCTGCATAGTTGAATGCTGTTATCCATTCCTTGAATAACTCCTCTGGAAAACACTAATATGAGCAATACTCTTTTTGGTATTTGTCTAATAAATTCATGACAGATTCTAAAAATAAATATAGTTGTAGACTATTAAACATGGTATTAATGATGAGCATTTGACAACTCTGTGATAGTAAGGTTCAGACAGACAGCATATATATGTTTTTAGTACCTATACTATGAAAGTGTGTGTAGTTCACATATGTTCTCTTTGATCTTTTCCACTATGGCACACTTCATTTTGCATATTTAGAAAAAGTGACTGACTCAACTTTGCATTTAAAATACCCCGTAATTAAAACATAATGACCTGGTTCACACGATCAAAACTTCGGCTGTGGTCCATGCCAAGAAGAATTCGACATCTGACTACAGGTTGTTGTGTCGCACAAACCCAGCAACTATGGGTTATGCAAGAGTTAAACAACCTTTGCAAAGCCCAACAACAGACCATGGGCTATGTGAGGATTGTTTAACTCTTACAAAACCCACAGTCCCCAGATTCACATGACACAACAAGCCATGGCCAGCCACTGAGTGTTCAAAATGGCCACTCACATGCTCCACATGTGTTTGGTCATGGGAACCAGCACACTAAATACAGTTTGAATTCCCTGACTATATCCTCACTCCTTACTAAGCAGAGGGCGACTCTTCCCATGTTATGCTGTTGTTTTGGCAAAGTCATGTCTATAGTGCATGTATAATGTGAATTTATATTCCACCAAAGAGCATAATGTGGTTGCTCTGTCTCTGTATTCATATTAGAAAAAAAAAACACATTCATAGTGTATAACAAAATATACATTCCCACAGAGAGATCTCAATCTCCATAGGAAAAAAAATTGTGAATTTGCCATTAGCATGATTCCTCCCATAGCCACCTATCATAAAGTACTCTTTTCTAAATGTGAATGCCTGCCTTGATGTCTGATATCAAAAATTTCTAGTGGTTTTCTAGAGGTTCAAAACTCCTCTCCCTGCACTATACAGAGATGTTTTAGGAGGAAGTCAGGAGGATTTCTAGAACACTATTTCCTATTGCCACTCTTCAAATACTACCACCCACTATATATTGATAAGATGCTTGAGTTTAGGGTTAGCAGTTCTACACCTGAGTCCCCTCTAGTGCTATAAGGAAAATGGGAAGTCACGTTATACCAAATATTGTTCCATTTAGCACAGTATTGTCTATTTTGACAGGCAGTGGCTCCCTAGGATTCTGGGCAGGTGTTTTTGAAATTATCTGCTACCGGAGTCTTTCAACAGAGAAGGAGAAGCCCTCAGAGGGGGGTGGGGAAGAAAAAAAGTGTTCTTTTTCCATTTCCCATCCTCGTCCCCCCACCCTACCCTAAATAGCACTATTCCAGGTTGGCCAGAGCTCTGGACAGGAACACTCCTCTTAGGGGCTCAAGATACATTTTGTTGCAGGTTCCACTTATGGATCTTTACTGAAAACACCAAGAAAACTTTTCCATTAATCTGGAACGTGGTCACATTTACTTCTGACTGTATGCATCTTTTACACCACAATGACATTGTGCACACCATGTGCTTTTATGCAATGATACTATGTAACTGGTGGACATGTATTTATTTATATACCACTTTTCAATTAAAAAAAGTTCTCAAAATCGTTTCCATAGGGGGGAAATTGGCTTATAAGCACGTTTCAATAAAGTTGTTTACAGTCTCAGCAGGGATGGGCTGCCACATGTAGATCTTCCTTCTTGAACACAGGAACAGACTGTTGTCTTATGTCTGATTGGCTAAACTATGGTAAGGATGTATGAATACAGAACAACTGTTACCAGCCCCACACATCTTGAAATGCACTTTATACTAAGCTTTTGGATGGATGAAAGTTGCCTTTGTTTCAGGAGAGTAGTGCATGTGTGTATTCTGGTGAAATGTGACCACAGTGCAACATCTGGTTCAAGTATAATGTAAAATGTAGCCTGCAGTCTAGCTTGCTACTATTAAACCTATGTCTAATTTTGGCAGCAGTTCACATGGTAATGTAGCTTGATAAACTGCCTATTATGAGAGCTAATCATTAGTGCACTTTACTAGACCAGCAAGCACACAAAAGTGAAGTGAAAATGGCTGTCATTTTCTTAATTTCTGCTAGATTCATATGCACTTTGTAGCGATAGGTAGCACTGATGTGTGAATAAAAATGAAAGTTTCACATGAACATTAGTCACAATCGATGTTTGAACATTAGTCACAATCTATGTTAAAGCTGTTCCTCAAGGCTTTAAACTAATCCTTCTTCCTTATACCTGGAATAACTTAAAGTCACTTTACTACTTATGCTTTATGAATCTTGGAATGGGGGCTTTTGAAGTATCTGTGAGTTTATCAAATAATATGCCTATTAAGATAAGTACAACAAAACCTTTCTCTAGCTTGTTGGAATCAGAGTTAGGGGAGAATGAAAGGCCATCCAGTAGCCACCTTTGCTCTTTCTAAAGGCTGTAACCCATAGAACAGTTTATGCCAGGGATGCAGAACCTACAGTCCCAAACTAGCCCTCCAGGTTCCCCAGGTGGCCAGGCCCTCTTTCCCCTGACCACGATCTTTTGGTGGTTTCATGGCTTTTCTGTGGTTTTTTCCCCATTCCAAAAGGGTGAAATGTCTCTTCTAAGGCTTAGTTACTGGCAGTAGGAGTTTTACTCTAAACTATGCTGGGTTTTTTTTGGTATTTTGGCACTGACCTTTAGCCCCAGCCACCACTGGAATGCAGCCCCTAAGAGCTTCTCTTAAACTGAATTCGGCCTTCAGGCTGAAAGAGATTCAGCATCCCTGGTGCCAAGATTGATTCTGAGCACGGGGAGAGAGTTAGCAGCTCAGATTCAGAAAAGGAACAGCCAGAACTGGGGGAGGCATTTTCACAAGCCAGTTCAGATACGTGTAGGCATGCTTCTCAGGTTACCAACTCCCAGATGGCCGGGCATGAAGCTTCCTCCTTGCCCTCCTTTGTGAGAAGCAGCGAGCAGGAGGAGGAGGGGATTGGAGCCTGTGACCTAAGAGACGTCAGGCAGCAGTGCAGAATTAAGAGGGAAACGTCAGGGGAGGAGCTGAGGCGGTTGACCCGGTTAGCGATGCGTGAGAGGCTACGTAGGGAAGCATCACGCGAGGGGCAGGACCTCCTTTCCTAAGTTTCAAACTGTGGGCATCTTTCGGTGATCCCATTTGAATCTCCTGGAGGCATTCCTTTGTAGCCAGAGAGTGTTCGAGGATTTGCATCTATAATGAACCTGTGAATAATGAATTAAAGGCGTGAGACTGAAGCCTCTCTATTTGTGTGTGTGTGAGTGCTTAAGGATAGAGGGAGCCAAAGGATTTGTGACAGCTGGTCTATGCAATACAGATCAACAGATTGCAAGCAAAAGGCAAGCGCACTTCAGAAAATGTGTACCTGAAAGGGAATAGGTCCAGACGATTCAAGCATATCTGCCCGGATCCACTATATGAGAAGGGACACTGTCACTGACCAATATGACCAAGGAGTCAGTTCCTTCCCAACCTCAAGTATGGCAAGCATTCCAATCCTGAGCATGAGCTAAATGCTCCCATTCTGATAAAAGTGGATAGCTGTGCTGCCTTACTGAATCATAGATCAATCTGCAAGCTACAACTTGTGTGGCTTAAACAAAAAATGTATTGATTGACTGACAAGCATCCCATATTTTTGTGACAATCATTATTTCATACTGGCTATTAAAATAAACACTTTTCAGAGCACTTTTATTGCATTCATACATCACAAGCATTTCCCTAGAATTCAAAGGATATAATTTCTTATGTGTAGAAAGATCTTTCAACAAATAATGTGAGGGTTCTTATCTAGTTTAGCCAATTAGCAAGACATATTAATTTTTAATAACCTTGCTTCTTGGATTAATGTCTAGATCATTGTAGTTCCCTTATTATCTTAGTTCTTTTGGGCACAGGTTGGTCTCAAGATGGCTGAATGGAAGCAACTCTTTGAAAATGCAAAATGTTTTAATGCTCTGAGCTATGGAGATTTTGTAGTTTTCACATTATCAAATGCCAAACTTTCCAAGCTTCCTGGTGGAAACTGAATCGCTTTCAAGAGATAAAAAGCCCCACAAGATGAGATCAGAAAGAAAGTTTACACAGCCCTATGAAATGACGAACAGCAAAAATTTCACACCACACTGAACAGTTCTTGTAACTGAGTAATAGTAATGTTCTTGAACTTGTAAATCTGTAACGGAATATAGTTGTTTATTTTAATGTGTGCAATGACAATCCTTTCAGGAAATAATTTGGGGGGGGGGGGTGTTCTAGAACATACAGATATCTTATAGCTTTACTAGATGTACATATCCAGGGAAGTAAATAAAAAATGGTACAATTGTATTTGGGCCACAGAGACATGGCAAAATACCATAGTCTGAACTTCCAAAGCAGTAGATCTGGAGAAGCATAGCTCTACATGATAAACAGTAATAAAGTTAGCACTGATCACAGACTACCAGTAAGAATCTGAATTGACTGTGGATACTTCCTTACATGGTCTAGTAATATAACATAGCACCAGATGCCTTTTCAAAGCATCAGTCACACAATTTGGATAGTTATTTGCATGGCCTAACATAGTTCCTTATGCAGAGCTTTTTCTGCCTTCAGATTCAAGGTTAATTGTTATATATGCAATTGGTAGTACAGATACACAAAATAAACACTTTTCAGTGCTCTACTGTACTTGTAATTACTGTTAACAACCACTGTAGTGCTTCATGAGAGATATACTCTTAACTGAGATTAATACCAGTGGCATACCACTGGCGTGACAGCAACTGTCCAAAAATGGTCTAATATGCACAACTCCAGTTCTCTTATTGCCCCTATAATTTTAGCACTGGTTATGTAAGATAGTTACATAAGTTGATACCAGAGGTACTGTTCTATTGCCGCCACCACCTCTATTACCACCAGTGGGACTCTGATCATAGAAACACTATCTGCTATACCATAGCTTTAGGGTTTTTTGAGCAGTAGCTCCATGTTGCTAATATTGCTGGAAAGGAGTGAATAGCACTGGTGGTGGGTCGCCTTGGTTGCAAAACTCCAGGTCTACAGTAGGAAGTGGTTTGGCTAGAACTGCACTTCTTGGTTATAACAAAAAGCAGAGGGCTTTGTTATTCATCATCTAGTCACAAATGTGCTGTTCAATTTTCCTTCTGTGTTTTAAACTAGCTATTGCTTCTTTGTTTGCTTTTGAAAATGCAGCTTAAGTTTTCAAAACAACTGCCAAATAGCTGTTACTCAAATCCAAACATATCTTGAGATACATTTCATACAATTTCTTAAGTCTGATGTAGAAGTCTAGCCTCCTACAACTTGGGCTTGAACTGGGTTTGCTTGAATTGATCCTTGCTGCTCTTCTTTCTTGGAGAAATTAACGCTGTGAAGGTCAGTAGCTTCTGTTTGCCTGTTAAATTTAAATGCATTGTAGTTTCTTGCATAGGATACAAAAAGCAAAGCACGCAACGGTGGCCTTTTTTTTCTTTTCTTTTCGCTTCCATGTTCCATCTCTGATCTAGGGTTATCAGCAATAAAGCATTGACATCTAATTCTCTTTTAAATGTGTTAACAAGGGAAACAAGGCATAATTCACATCAGGAATAAATGTGGAAATGATCACCAGTTACCTCTTAGTGCCTATTTTCCTATTTCAGCTAAAATAAGACGATAAAAGTCCAAATCATGATTCTCATTTGCATTTATTTTTAAAATTAATTGGAAAATGCTGGAAAATAATATTCTGAAATACTGTTGTACTTCAGTATTGAATGTTTATTTTACTATTGTAAATATATGTCTTTCAAAGACCTTCATTCCTCATATAGGGACTGGAAACATAGATGTTTACTTAAGCACATACACTGTTTCTCAACAGTACCATTACTTATGCAATTCGTGCTCAAGCTGCGTATTTATTTACTTATTTATTATTATTATTTATTTATTGCATTTATATCCCGCCTTTTTTCCTCTTGCAAGGAACCCAAGGCGGCTTACATTATCCTCCTCTCCGTTTTATCCTCACAACAACCCTGTGAGGTAGGTTGGGCTGAGCGTCTGTGACTGGCCCAAAGTCACCCAGTGAGCTTCCATGGCCAAGTGGGGATTAGAACCCGGATCTCCCGGCTCCCAGTCCGCCACTCTCACCACTACACTACACTGGCTCTCACATTTACTTACATTTCTATCCCACCTTTCTTCCCAGAAGCTCAAGCTGGCACACATGTTTTCCTCCTGTTATCCTCAAAGCAACCGTGTGTTGTGAAAAATAGCAACTGGTCCAAAGTCATCCAGTGTGCTTCATGGCTGAGGTGAGATTAGAACCAGGTCTCCCCAGACCTATTCTGACACTCTAACACAGCCTTTCCCAACCTGGTGCCCTCCAGATATGTTTGACTACAACTCCTATCATCCACAAGGGCCATGCTCTCTGAGGGTAATGGGAGTTGCTGTCCAGAATGTCTGGAGGGCACCAGGTTGGGGAAGGCTGCTCTAACAACTACACCACGCTACTTTGCTTTCTGCTAGTGTACTTGTTTGCATTCTGCTACATGCAGTTTTGTCCGTTCTTCTTGTTATTTAATATATGTCATTCAGGATATGCTTCATTAATCATGAGACATACAGGTTATTGATTGTATAAGAATGGTTAATGATGCCATGATAAAAGGGCAGGCAAGTGAAAAGAGCAATCTCTTTGTATAGGTTCTGTGCTGTTCTTTCCCTCATAGTCTTTCAGGTTATTAGTGTACTTAAAATGATTTGTAGTCTATCTGATAATGACAGAAACTTCTATTCTCCTGAGTGTATTAAGGCTTCCAGGCTCCACTGCCAAACTAAGACTAATCTAGTTATTCTCTTATCGTTTACTCACTTGTCGTCTCTGATCAGAAAATTAAAATGTTGGTGAGGGCAAATGCTACAGCAGTGTCTCTCTTCTCTTCTTCAAACCAGTTATTTTCAATCATTCTGCTTTGGGAGCTTAGAATATTATTGAAATGTGAAACACTTGAATTGTACTCATATTTATTAATAAATCCATCATGAGAATATTAATTGTGCAGAAAGGCTGTTGTTTATCTAATCTATTTACTTTCCACCTCAGTACACATTCTTGAAAAGTGTTGAGCTGAAGCACATATTACTTTGGCAAGTTATGTATGACATCTTTTTTTTTTCTTCTATGGGAAGTAGTTTTAGTGTCATGCTACAGTTCTGCAAATTCATTGGGAGATGTATATTATTTATTCATAATTATTTTCATATTATAGAGAGATGGCGGAACCTTTTATGTTGCAGCATAATGTACTTCATACTAATTTGACATGTCCAAGTGCAACAACATTCTTATCTTAAGGGAACCAACTGGACCTTTTTGGTCTTAAGGTAAACTGTGGGTTAGCATTACGTGCATGCAACAAGCACACACCAAAGGAGGAGATTGGAAACATGTGCTTCCAGTTTTATACTAACCAGGGCTTCCCATTTATATCTGACCTCAAAGAACTCTGGTTAGTTTTTATATATATATATATATATATATATATATATATATATATATATTTAAGCAAGGATCATAAACCACAAACTAGTTTGACCTAACAAGAGTTTGAACTAATCAGACTTCCCTGCGTTCAGATGTAATGGAAGCTTTCAGTCTCCTCCTCTTTTCACAGAAAAGGTGGGGAGAGAAGTACATAAGCCCAAGGTTTGGTTTAGCATACAAACTGGCCCAATGATTGTTCTCCAAGGACCCCTTGCATATCTGCCATGGAATTTCAGCTTGTTAAAGATGATTCTAGAGCATAGTCTTAAGACTGAAGGGATGCAGAGGTTAAGGCCAGTTGCACAAAAAAGGTGTTGCCATTATAAACCTCAGAATTCTTATAAAAATGATACCTGTTGAGCTAATAACGTGAAATTGGCATCCATTATCTACTTGATAAGATCTACAAACATGCCAAATTTCAAAGCAATCTGCTAAAAATTGCCACAGGTACAGCAAGTTAAAAGGTGCTGAACATTGACACATTTACCCTTTTTACTTCAATTTTTGGATAGGCATAGAAACATATGTTTCTTTCAAATTTTGGTGAAAATGACTGATGTACTTTATTCAGGCTTGGCAAGGAAGGCAATCCATCATTGATTTGGTGAACGTCTGAGCAGCTCTCCTGCCCCATTAAAGCCTATGACAACAACTATTGACAAAATTATGTCATGCATGCTCATGTTCACTCCTTCTGAAGCAAGAATGCTGCCAATACTGCAGTGTTTGCAGAGGGGTTCTGTTGTTGCAGAGGGAATCCAGTGGATTCTATGTGCAATGCCTATTCCATTAGATATGGAATGTGACTTCTCAGGGTCAAACTACATGTTACTACATGGATCAGGACCCTAGCATTAGGGGATGTGGGGGGCTTTAACACTTTGTCCACCTGCAGGATGCCTGAAGCACAACACTTTTCGCCTTGAGGAGCTACCATAGGAGATTCTGAGGAGGGTTTTTTTGTGAGGTGATTCTGAGGGAGAGTGGAAAGATTTGAGAGAGGAAAGAGATTGGGGAGACCACAGGGAGAGTCAATGAATAAAAAGCACCACTAAAGCAGACAGTAAAAACCAGAACCACAGCCAAATACGCTCTCCCAGCATTCATCCAGTGGTAGCTTTGAGGCCAGAGAGTGGCAGATTAAGGTCTCCAGCTGCATTTCAGCCCAAAGCTGCATAGCAGTAGACAGGCCCAACAGGAGAGACGCAGCATCGCTCCCTCGTGCTGGATAACTGCTTTATTGGACTCTATCACTTCCTATTTTATCTTTTGTTTTGTTTATACCTGAATTGTATCTGTTGGGGGAGAGAGTGGGATTGACAACACTGTAATGATAAATTTCCTTTTCAAAAACCAGGGAAATTCAATTGTCAGAAATTCTGCCAGTTTAAAATCAGAGTCAAAGCTATCTCATGTTGGATCAAACTCCACAAAGCCAGGAAATAGGCAGCTAAGGCCTTAACAGACATGCCTCGTGATCACAGATGATGTTGTACAATGTCACAAATTGTGCTTGTTTACAATTTGCCATCCATGCACCCATACTTTTCTTTGGTCTTTCAGGCCCAAATCCATATGGGGAGGATAGAGTGCCTGGGACCAGCAAAGATGCTCGAGGTTGTCCTGGTCCTATATTGCCTGATGAACCATCTGAGCATTACTGTACTGCTAGAGTAACCTTCCCTTCAATGTGTTTTGGACTACAACTCCCATCACCCACAGCCAGCATGCCCAATAGGGCTTATGGAGTTGTAGGCCAATACATCTGGAGAGTACCACATTGAGGAAGGCTATGCTAGAGAGATCATCCTGTGAGTTGACCCACGCCTGTTTGTTGCTTACATCGGTAGCTGGCAGAATGGTTTTTTTGTTATTGAATATTCATTTAATTTGTTTGGAATACCTGTGAGGCTTTCTAGATGCCCACACAAACTATTCGTGATAACAGTCCCAGTAGAGCCATGTATTGCAAAAAACTATTGGTAATGTGAGATCATCTTTCTGTCATTATCAGTTTTCTCAGGCAGATGGCTACAGCGTTGGTAGAGGAAGACTCGGGATGAATTTGACTGAACATGAGTTAGAGCCCATTTTAAGGTCTATTCCATGGCAGTGTTGACAGTGAAGAAGCTGTTCTTCTCTGCCACCATTGCGATGGCACAGTCTCAGCCAGTGAAATTGTTTCAGGTAGTAAAAGGCTTGTTACATTCTAGGTCCCACTGTAGTGAGCAGACGCTCTTGACAACCTGCTGTAATGAGTTTGCATAACACTTTGCTGATTAAATACTTGTATCCATTCCAACTTGGCCTCTGCGATGAGAGCAGGCTCTGTGGTGGTGACTGAGGCAGATACTTGTCCAGTTTTCAGGGAGGAGTTTCTTCTTGTTCAGCCTAAGGATGTGGATAAACTGCTTGGAGGGGGGAAGGCAACCACTTGTTTTTTGGACCTTGGACCATCCTGATTAGTACAAGCTGCCAGAAGGGAGCTAGCCAGTTGATGTTGGATGTTGTAAATGCTTCTTTAAGGGAGGGCTATGTCCCAGTTCCTTTGAAAGAAGCAGAAGTGAGACTACCATTTAAAAACATCATCATTGGATCCCATTACCCTAAATAATTATTGGCCAGTCTTTAGCATTCCTTTTTTGAGTAAGGTCCATAATACAAGTGATAGCAACTCAACTCCAGGGTTTTCAGGTGGGATGAACTTGATTATTTAAATCCTTTCCCACCAGAAACAGCCTTGCTCTCCTTGGCAGATGATTGACGTCAGGAAGTAGACAGAGGGAATGCATCCCTGTTGGTTCTTCTGGACCTTTCAGCGGCTTTCAGTACCATCAACTATAGTATCCTTCAGGGATGTTTGGCCAGCATGGGACTTGGGGGCACTGTTTTGCAGTGGTTCTGGTACTATCTGGCTGAACGCTCCCACACAGTGGTGTTGGAGGACCATTGCTTGGCCCTTTGGGGTTCCCAAAAGCTTTATTTTGTTCCCTTTGCTTTTTATCATCTACATGAAGCTGCTGGGGGAAGTCATCTTGATTTGGGGGTTTGGATCTCTTCATTACGCTGGTGATACCCAGCTCTAGGTCTCTTTTTTAACTGGTACCAAGAAGACTGAGGAAGTTCTGAACCATTGTCTGGATGCAATAATGGATTTGATGCGGCCAAGCAAGTTGAGGTTCAGTCCAGACAAGACAGAGGTACTGTTGGTCAGTAGACAAGCTAATCTGGGATTTGGGGTACAGACAAGTTTGCACGCCCTCTGAATGATCAAGTTCGCAACTTAGGGCTGCTGCTGGACCTGGCATTCCTCGTGGAGGGCCAGGTGGCTGCTGTGGCCAGGAGTACCTTTGCCCAGCTTCAGCTGGTATGATAGTTGCACTCCTTCCTGGAGAAGGCAAATCTGCCCACAGTGATCCATTCCTTATTCACCTCCTGTTTAGACTACTACAACGTGCTTTACGTATTGCTGCCTTTGAAAAGTCTTTGGAAATTGTAGTTAGTGCAAACTGCAGCAGCTAGAGTGCTTTCTGGTGTGCACTTTGTAGACCATATTACACCAGTCCTGTACCAACAGCACTGGCTTCCAGTATGTTTCTGGGCAAATTGGTGTTGGTGCTTACCTATAAAGTCCTAAAACAAGGGTGTCGAACCTCAGACTTGGGGGCCAAATTTGTCCCTCTTGGGGCCTCAGTCTGGCCCTCCAGGATTCCCCAGATGAACACAGCCACTTCCCCTGCCCCCAGCCGTTTTCCCTAACCACTGATCCTTTAATTGTTTCCCAGCTTTTGTGCAGTTTTCCCCCCATTCTACAAGGTTGAAATGCCTCTCCTAAGGCTTAGTTACTGGCAATAAGAGCTTTAAGCTACAATGTGCGGGTATTTTTTGGTATTTTGGCCCTGACCCGTTAGCCCCGACCACGCTTTTTGTCTTCATCCCCCACCCACCTCTGCAATGTGCCCCCCCCCAAGTTGAATTTGTCCCTTGGGTGGAAAGAGGATCGACACCCCTGCCCTAAACACTTTGGGGACAGGATATCTGAAGGACCAACTTCTCCTGTATGAGCCTGCCTGTAGTTAAAGATCTGTTTCAGAGGCCTTTTACATGTCCCGCCAATAAGAGAGGCTAGATTAGTGGGAACATGTGACAGGGCCTTTTCTGTGGCAGCTCTCTAATTGTGGATCTCCCTCCCAAGGGATGTTAGATTGGCTCCTGCTTTGTTTAGTTTTAGGCAGGCTGCTAAAAATGTTTTGTTCCACCCGGTGTTTGAGTGATTTTAAGTGTAATTCTGCTCTCTGTTGTTTTTTCAATTCTATCCTGTTTTTATTGTATGTTCCTTTCAGGGTTTATTGGTCCAAAAGGTGACTAATAAATAATTTTATAAATATATAAATAGAAGGGCCAGAGTTTTGAACAATTCCTTGCTCTGTGTTCAGCCAGAAATCCGATATAGGATTTAAGGCTAATATCTGAGTTCAGTCTTGCTTTATTTGGCCTTCAGGAATATGTGTATTTTAAATCTCTTCTCTTTGTTTACAGGCTTCTCAATGCCAATAAGATCAACTGCTTGAGGGTAAACACATTTCAAGATCTGCATAATCTCAATTTGTTATCACTCTATGACAACAAGCTGCAGACTATCAGCAAAGGGCTTTTCATACCTCTCCAATCAATTCAAACTCTGTGAGTATTCAAGAATATTGCATATGGGTTCTGCCCCCTCCCCCAATAGATGCTTCCTATTGATATTTGCACAGATGAAGGACATACCTGATCCCATGATCTTGTCCCAATCTCTTAATCCTGAGTAACAATTATTTCAAAATAACATTATGTCTGCCTGTGTGCCAGAGGCAAAGATGAAATACATACATTAATGTGAAGCAATTCCATTCCACAGGAAGTGAAGTACTGAGACCTTGAGGAATAGAAAAGGGGATGAAGGGACAGAATGAACAAGGGTGTGGATAGCAGATATGGAAATAGGACAAAAGATGGAAAGAAAAAGGAGAGAAAGGATAAAAGAACAATGGGGGAATTTCTGGTAGTGTTTTTAAACTTTTCATTGTTTGAAATTGTAACTTTAAAAAAAGCAAACATTGAGGCTGAAATCCTATACCCACTTTCTTGGAAGTTTGCCCCCTTGAACTCAATGTGACTTATTTCTGAGTAGACACCAGTAGGAATGCACTGTAAGCATGCTATATTTCACTTTCCTTACTGATTCAAGACAATCAGAGAATTTGAGAATAGATGATACGTAGCTGTCGGTGATAAAATCAGAATCAAATAATACAGTCACCTTTTCACTGCAACGCAATGGGAAAGAATGTTTTCTGTTGGCAATGGCCCTTTTAGGAATTACTGGTGGTAGTACAGAATTCTGTTGCTCTGTGCTTGCTGCTGCTGCTGCTGACATTGCTAACCCTGCTATTGAACTTTGACTTGCTCCAGGATACTGCTAAGCAAGTCTAGTGGATTGCTACTTCTGCCGCTGAGCATTACTCTACTCCAGGCAGCAGCCCAGGGAATCATATTATTATCTCTTCTTATATTGTATGTGTAGTGCATTCATATTCCACAGTACATTGGTAGTATGAACAGACACCAAATGGATTGCATGTAGTAGACACTTAGGATAGGAACCAAAGATGAGATAGGTGCTTACAGGTGAAGTTCCACTGCTAAATATTCCAGCTATCATGGATCGTGTCCAGTAGTGACCTTCTGCTAGTACAACGGACACAGCTGGAAGCTCAAATTCCCCCACCTCCTGTGTGCCTCCCCAAATCTGCTCCAAAGGGTTGGAGGAATCTCTTGGGCAGATTGGAGGGTGGGGGGCTGCAGGGGGAAGAAGGGGAAGGAAACTCCCATTGCTCAAGCAGAAGTCCACTTGCATAATATTGGATTTAGCCCCAAGTAATTAAAAAGGGAATTCCAAAATCAGAAACCAAAGTTCCTGCTAAATATTAGATTTCTTTTTATACTTATATATCCTTTTCTTGCCTCTTGGTCTTCAGCTACATTCCCTTAGAAACATTTGCTGAATGGTTTTATGTGATGGAAGTATTCAGTATCAATCAGTATCCACTTCTACCAAAAGCAGCAAATAGCAAGGATAATGAAATTTCATTTAAAATTGCATTCCTACTCTCACCAAGTAAACATTACATATCATCATACTATTTTTGGTCATGTAGTCCCCGTTAAAATATTATTTTTCAAAATATAATTTTGATATATTATTGTTTTCTTTGTGTCTTACAGTGAAAGATGGTATCAAGTTATAAGGATTAAGAGAGGAGTCAAAATTGTTTTATTTTTATTAGATATGTTGTATATACCATTTTTGACAGTTTCTTGGATAGCCGTTCATCACAATGGTACGAGAATTTATTTTTTAAAAAATAAGCTAGGCTGCTTGGCTCCATCAGAATTTTTTTGGTTAAAATATTATTTGGAAGAACATAGTGAGGTCAAAAGATGAGTCTTTGGGCTGATTTTCCTCTCCTCTTTCTTTCCGTTCCCTCACCAGCTTGAACTGTTGAAACACTCATCGTGTAACTGTGCCCTCTGTTATTCAGTGACCAAAGGCATCTAGACTTACAGATTCTTCACACAAAATGGGTCATTGCATGGAACAGCTACCACAGGGAAACCACTTGAAACCTCCTCAGTATGGCAGCTTCTCTACTCAATGAGCCATTTTGTGTGTACTAACTTGCCACATTGACCCATGTGGTTTCTCTGCACTCTGCAATTAAACATTCCGGGCATGGAGACAAACCACACACTGCAACCACGTGAGGAACTGGTGCACGTTAACAGCTTGTTGCTGGATCAATGGCTGCCATAAAGTAGCGTCATTTTTTGTGTGAAATGACCCTGTGATTCTTCATTTTTTTATATCACTTTATTTTGATGTTTTGCATGTAACAGGAACATTCAAACATATATTTAAAAACTGACAGAAAATTACTAGATGCCAATGAGACAATAATTAAAAATAACAAATAGTATCTAGTGTTGTCACCCATAATTAGCTCAGGTTAATATAATAATTATAAAAAGTGCTGTACCTTTGGGAATGATTTTATATGGAGGTCATTATCATATTTTTTGCTATTAGAAATACATTAAATAAACAAACAAACATGTTTCCCTCTTTATTTGTTCATTATACGAAATGAGGGAACAGCCCCCAGATTCAGCATAGTAGATCTCTCCACCAGTTAAGCATAAATCACCTTTGTCCCTGCATGTGGCAGAGGTCCTGCAAAGCTGGTATGAGTTTCTAATAAACATTGGCTTGTTATATTTCACCCAACTTTTGTAGGCATATTAATCAGGTTCTAGTTTCATGACCAATATTGTTTGAAAAGTTAAAATTAATACTGAGGAGTAAATCCATTTTACACAAGATTCTATTAACCCTGACCAATATATTTAGATTCTCATTTAAGTCTTAAGAAAAGATGTCTGATTCAACCATAAACTTTGCTTTCTGGCATAAGGTACATGAACTTACATATTCACAATCTGATCTCTAGAAAGCTTTAGTTTTGTGTGTGGGGGGGATTTCTTTTCAACGTTATTTCGAAAAAGATGCATTTCACTGCAATGTCAGACTCCCTGCTGAAAATTGTAGCTTTTGTAGACAAAAGATTAGTGCCCTTTATAAGCAGGCTTCGCTGTATTAATTTTTGTTTCCTTCTTGAAAAGGCTCACTGCAGAATTAATGAGCTAAAAAAAAAAGTAAGATGGCTCAGAGAATTTCTCCCATTCAAGTGCAGCTCCATGCAGCTTCCGCCAGGCCTGGTGTACTGGAAGCTGATTCAATTACTCTACTCTTCAGTTTTGTGTTTGTAAAAAACAGTGATGGAGCACAGTGTCACAGGTCACTTCTGGTTAAACATCCCATCCCTCTTGCAGGCATTTAGCTCAGAATCCATTTGTGTGCGACTGCCATTTGAAGTGGCTGGCTGATTACCTGCAGGATAATCCAATAGAAACCAGCGGCGCTCGATGCAGCAGCCCACGTCGCCTTGCCAACAAACGAATCAGCCAGATCAAGAGCAAGAAGTTCCGTTGCTCAGGTAATTCATTTACCCAGACTGTACTGCACTTTCAGTTCAGAAATAAGCAGGTCCACAGAGCCTGCTAATCAAATCTGTAGGACAGTGTTTGCTATAATGGATATTATGTAGCATCTTTCTAAAATTAAATTTGAGAAATTGGATTAGTCCTCCAGAAAACCTATTTACCTTATGTATTAAAAGAGAAGCAAACCTTTAGCGTGCCTTGTTATTTATTTATTTTTAGTTGAAAGATAGGCTGTAATTTTTTAAAGAATCTAGTGCTGTATACTGCCTTAACAGAGATAAGGTAGAAATGATCCCTTGTTTCGAAATGTCTGAAATTTCTTTTTAAGAAATGAAAAAAAATCCAGTGTGTTTCAATCAAATCCAGGGAGATTTGCTCAGTTCATTAATTAAAAAATATCTCATGGGCCAAATAAAGGGTTTGTCAGGAGGGCTTTTCTGCGGGTCATGGAAAGCATGCTGTAAACTTGTTTTAGCTATTCTATCGTACTCTCACAGGTGACATTTTGGTGCAGTGTGCCCCTGCACGTAATAGATGTGGAGACTGTTGCAGAGGTCTGTCTTTATAATGTGCTTTTGGGCAGGAGCAGGCACACTACTTCCAAAGAACAAAAGAAAAAGGAGATAGAAATGCAACAAAAGATAGACAGGTTGGGTGGGGACCGTCTTTCTGCATGTTCACCATTTTTTAAAGCCTAGTAAGTTGTGTGCTTGCATGAAGGTGTTATAAAATGGGTTTCACAGGTCCCAAGTAATGAAAAGCAAAAATAAATGGAACAAAGGGTTCACGCAGGCCCACACAAGTTGCATGACCCACTTGCGAAAAACAGCCTACTAGACACAAACGGCAGTCCACCTGGGGCTCGGGAGCTCCTGGTATTGCGTTCTGGCCAGGTCTGCAAAAATGTGGGATTATCAAGCCCAGGCCAGATCTGCAGAGAGAGAACGTTTCTCAACATGCTGGAAAACGAAACTTCATTTTCAATAAAGCCTAACACATTTTGGTCCTGATATTTTTAGGGACTTTCTTCAGGGACCATAAAAGATATAATACACAATGAAATGTCTTAAAATGAACAATAAACAACAGCAAATAAATTCAATACAAACTGCATACACCTTTATACTTACTAGCTTTAAAATTGCCTTCTGAGAACTCAGAATGATATATCTCTTCAACTCAATAACTGGCAGGTAAAATTATTTCTGAAGGCATCAGATTAGATGTCCTACACATGAGATTGGCATTCCATGGATTAACAAACTATTAAAGACATGGGTAGGCATGGACTGCAAGGATGGCAAAACGCATCTCCACAAGTTGCCCTCTAACCCCATTCCACACCGCCATCGTTATAGAAATTATTAGGCTGTCTCAATGGAAAGCATCATGTTTCCACAGCTAGGAAATATTAGGGAGGGGGACTGTATCATATAGATGGTGTTTACTCAATGAACCTTTGTGCTGCAAAATAGTGGTTGAATGGAAGCCACATATAACTAATGGCTTGGAGAAAAACAGTGGTTAAAATATTGTGTATGATGATTGTGTGTGTGGGCTAAGCCTTGAAGACTGTAATCAATCAAAGAACAACGCTGGTCAAAATTGGAATGGTTAACAGTGACCTGCAGCATTTGATAAATGTTTTAATGCACATTGTATCTAGAGCCCTGGAGCTGACCCAAAGTCTTTCGTCTTCCAGGCATGAGCAAAAGGATATTGCTTTAAGAAGTCAAACATTGTCACATTCTGCTTGTTGATATTGTAAGTTCCTTACACATACATGATTTCTGTGTGTAGTGGTCATACAATATGATGCTTATTTCAGGCAAGATTCAAGGATAGGCAGTTTTTTTATATGATGGAAAGGCATTAACTAGCTTGAGAAGAAAAAAAATACTGTTACCTTGCAGTACTTTCACATAAAATGAGCATCATTACTTTTTTTTTCTTAAAAGAAGGACTATGATTAATTGTGTTCCTGACAACAAGGACAGGTGATGGAAGTCACTAGCGTTATGTGAAGGAGACACGTACCCTTGTCTGCTCAATACATCATAAGCTGCTTTTTATCAATACAGTAAAAGTAATGTCATCCATACATAAATCTGAATTGTGCTTGCAAAGTGTTAGATGTTCGTGGGGCTGAATCTAACAGTCTTATTCTATTCATGGAGGGCCTTTGATCCAGTGGAGGGTCACCCAGTTCAGATTTGAAGGGGCACACAGGCCTGCAGTGGGGAGGGGAGGAGGGGAAAGTCCCATTGTGGGAGCAGAGCTCTGCTTGCATGACGTTGCTTTTTTCCTCATTACACCTTTGAAAATCAAATCCTCTTTCAGATTAATTTTCATAACTTCTACACAAAAAAAATCTCCCTCTATTGATGAAAAACATCAATGGTTTGCTGGTGAACTTCTCTGACTATTCTTAACAGGAAAGCATGTGGAGTAGAACTGTGTTTATCTACCAATCAGAAATCATTGTCTTGAGAAAAACCTTAGAAAGCTGATTTTATTTTAGTGGCCAATGCTTTCATCAATTTCTGGGGATGGTGAGGAAATTAAAATATGATATTGATTTGCACTTTTGGGACTTGGGGACCCAGAAGAAAAGTCCTTTGGTGCTGTTAAGTTAATTAAATTCCTTCATAAATTTAGACAGCATAAGACTGATATCCTGAGAGCAAAATGTTTAATTTATGCTTAGGGGCAATACATTATTTTTAATAAGAGTTTCTCATATAAGTTTTAATTTTTAAAAGGACTCAGATTTATATCCTTGTTCTTCAGATTATGGCTGTATGTGAAAGAGCAAGTAACAGAAAATGAACGTGTCATATTTTCTGAGATTTTACTGTTAGGTTAGATAGGAACAAACTAGATGCTGCACTGCATCTGATACTTGGTGTAGATGAAAGCTTATTGCCCATTGTCCTCAACATAATTATCCAGCAAAACTCCTTTTAACTCCATAAAAATTGTTATTTCACCTCTGCCCCACCACATTATTTAAGTTTTTGGTGAATCAGAAAGACAACCAAAACCTTGGGTGTGCAGGATTGCAGCTGAGATTATTATGATCAAGAATTTAATTAACTGACAGTGCAATCCTCTGCATTTCTATTCAGGAGTAAGTCACACTGAGTTCAACACATCTTACTCCCAGGTAAATTCATACAGGATTGCAGCCTGGGGTTACTTAGCATAGAATGATGGCAAACTGAGGTACTGACTTCTAAAACTATATTGTTATGCGTGGTGAGAGGTGGCCATTTTAGACATTATGCATGGGTGTGTCAAGGTCTACTATAGAGTTCAGACAGGTAGGGTATGGTGCATTTGTCTGCAAACACATGTTTATTGCATTCAGGTATACACCTAAAAATGTAATATGTGAAGCTGTCCTTAGAATTAATGTTAAAGGGAAATATTATTGAGGGGAGTTGTTTCATAGGACATAGCAAGGGAAAGGTGATAGTATCTTAATACATATTTTAATGATTTGCTTATTTCAAAGAGCATGTAGTATTTTTCTCTCTCATCTTGAATGAAATAAAATCAGATTATGCTGTTTGATGGAAAAATCTAATATTGCCTGACACTATTGGGAAGTGAGGCTGCTCTGCAAATTATTAGATTTTACAGGATAGATTTAAATCCTCTGCGCTTGGACAGTTTTAGGACTCAGAGGAGAATGTTGGGTGAGGGCGTTTTTTTCTAGCCACAGCCCTGCTATATATTCAAGATGAATGGACATGTATGCGAGAGAGAGACAATTTTCTGCCATTTTCAGTAACAGCTATAAAAGGACATAGTAGTCTTCAGCTGTACATGCCCAATGGCAGTCAAGCATCCAATAAGACATGCCAGTTCTGTTTCACCAGAGGCTCTTCTCAGCAAGCTGGTCTGCTTGGCATCTTTTGATTAAGATAACTGCCATACAGCTTTGTTTTTTAAGGGGAAATCAAAAGGAATCCAGCAGCAGATTGTACTTGCTCAATGATAGCCCGGCGTCACTTTAGAATTGGCAGGGCTCCTTGATTAGAATGCAGCTCTACAGTGTGCACTGCCAATGGCCTGAAAAATATTGCTCCACTCTGAGAAATCTCTGTCTCTGTCTCTCTCCCTCTCTCTCTCTCTCTCTCTGTGTGTGTGTGTGTGTGTGTGTGTGTTTCTCTCTTAGGTTTTGTTTTCCTCCTCTCTTTCTGTCACATTTGACTAGCAATTGATTGAACTGCCCATGTTCTATAGTTTCCTTGCTAATGAAAGAATGTTTAAAGGAAACAAAGTCACTGGAGCTTTGCCCTCTCCTATCCTAACAATCAGAATTTGTTTCCCATTTGAAGCCCTGATAACCAAATGCATTTGCTCAGTTTCTGCAGCGTTTGATTCTTGTTCTTTAACTGATTTAATTAGCTGCTACAAGTCCTGATAGTTGTCATACACACTACTAACACAACTAACAACGAAGATAGGACAATGAACCATCTGCCAACAGAGATCTCTCTTTGTTGGATGCTGCCTCTCAGTAATTCAATCCAAACAGCATAGGTACAAATGTGGAAGACTGACGCCTAAGCAGCTGCACATTTAGTGACACTTTCTTGTAACCTCTATTATGGCAGAACTCTTTGTGTCAGAGCATGCTCTCCTCCATTTATCAGTAGCTGTCAAAAGCATTTTTAGACGAAAGCAGGTCTCTACGATATTTTGCATCTCTGCTTGAGTTCTTAGCAACTGTTTGCATGGTGATGCCATAGATCCAAAGTGGTGTCAAGTGCATAGGCTGTTTTTTGGTTCATTCCCCTGGGTATGTATTGAATGGTATTGGACAAGCCAAAAAACCATTACACTAGCTTCGGCTATTGGGCGGTATAGAAATGAAATAAATAAATAAATACATACATACATACATACATACATACACTATACTTGCTACCTAACTGAAAATTTTGACTACAACAAAAGATGTATATTATACAGCGGCATCTAGCTTAACAGCAGTTCTAACAATAGTGAATCTGTTTTCTACAGATTTGCCAAACTGACAAAATGATGTTGCCTTTCTGCATAAAATAATGTAAAGGAAATGGAACTAAACATAACAGTAAAGCCCTGAACACTACTAAAGCATAAGTAAAAATGATGGAAATTGAAAAGAAAAATACAAATACAACATCCTAGCAAGCCCCAAGTGTTCAATATCTCTATGATGAGGTGTTTTCTTTATGCATCATAAGATCAGGACTCCTCAGTTTGGGGGCATATTTACACTGCAAACTTTAATCAGTATTGCACCAGTTTAACTATCATGGTTTCCCCCAAAGAGTCCTGGGAGTTCACGGTGAAAGATCCCTAGAACCACAATTTCCAGGATTATTGGGCAAAAGCAGTGATGGCTGCAGTCCTATGCACATTTATTTGGGTTTCCCATAGGCATCTGAGTGGTCACTGTGGGAAGCAGAATTCTGCTGGATGACATGGACCTTTCGATTCAGTTCTTACATTCTTATGGGAGTAAGCCAGGGGTGGGCAACTTGCCGCCTTCCAAATGTTTTGGCCTACAACTTCCATGATCTCTCACCATTGGCTATGCTGACTATGGTTGCTGGGAGTTGTAGGCAAAAACATTTGGAGGGCCACATGTTTCCCACCCCTGGAGTAGGCCCTGTTGGGGCTTACTTCCAAGTAAGCATGCATAAGAGTGTGCTGTAAGTGTCCCTCAACTGTAGAATGCTTCACACATGACTATCTTCCTGCATAACCATCACTTACATGTATGAAAAAGTAAGTTATGTACAGTGCATGTACACTGTCACATGTGCACACATGTCTGGTTTGCACTGTGTACTAGTGTTGGGAAGCTGCAAGCATTTGATTCAGAAGAGCACTGACTGGAGGTGAAAGGCAAAGAGCTCCAGTGGTAATATTCATGTAAGGTAATTGGGACCTCAGAGCCTTTCTGACCATTTACATTTATTTTATATCAAACTTGCCTTTCTGATGACTCTTGGTACTGCATCTGATAAGTGAACTGTTTGGCCTGAACTTATTTTTTGCTTAATGCGGCGTCTTCATGCAAGTGCTGCAATGTGTGTGAAGTTTGTACCAGGTACATTGGGTACTATTGTGTAGATTCCATTGCCATGTAACAGTGCCAGTCCATATGGTGACCCTGTTACAGTTATGACACCTACGTAGAGTCCACACGAGATAGCAACGCTTTTTAGCAACAGACAAGTATGAAGTAGCCTTAACAATTTGACAGGTGTTTTGTTATGTTTTTATTGTATTTGTTGACAATGATGCACATTACTGGAGTGGAACTGAATACTAAGACTGCTGCTCTCACTTCTAGAAAACCTAGCTCAGCCTTCACCAACCTGGCAGTTTCTAGATGTGTTTGACTATAATTCCCAGCATCTCCCAGCCACCCCTGTTGTGGTTCAACACATATGAAGGGCACCAGGTTGGGGAAAGCTACCCTACCTTGAAATCAAGCTCATAGCCTTCATGAGATTTGTTTTCCCTTAAGCAGAACAACGGATACAATCTAATGAAAGTCTGCTAGGTAGAGTACAGACCTGAAATAGACTATACCGAAAGTGCCTTTAAAAATAATAATCATAAGCTTTCTCATTTCTACCAGTCTTTTGGGGAATGCTAAGTGACATGCAGTGGTAACAGTTTCCTGCTGCTTCACTGATGCTGGGTGAAAAGTTTTGAAAATCCTACACTGACAATATGGGAAGAACAGAAATGTTAAGCGAAAGTGTGGATTCCTAATCAATGTTTAGTCAAATATCAACCAAGAAACCACTCAATATTATAGACTGCATTCTACGAAAGAGCAGAGATGATACTCTGTATGTTGGGTAAAATATATTAGCTATTTTAAAAAGTGGTATTTTAAAGGGGAAAACCCCCAAGCACTACCAAATACTGATTCTTAAAATAGTCATAATAAAATAATATATTTAAAAACATGCTTTGCTCCTAAGAGAGCTAGTTATTCAAAAATTGCTACCGAATTGACTGTTGAATAGCAGTATTCCATGAATGTGTTCAGTGACAGATGCTGTAGTTAATGGTGATATGGATGTCATTCACAATTTGCACATGCTCACTGTATATAATCTCTTGAACTTCTATTGAAGGCTGTCAACAGCAAGCCTTTAACTGGATTTCGATCGTAACGGCTGTGCCTTCCAAAGTTTCTGGTCGTTGTTCTCATGCACTAACAGTCTGCTATAGAGTGTTTTTTGCAATTGTAGCAATAAGTATTCACTCCTTGAACTCCAACTCCTTTATGCATGGGAGAAGTGGACAGCAGCTCACAATGAAATCTCCAGCTTGTGCTTCTCCATGCTGCTTCCTCTCAACGCTCCTCTCTCTTTGGCGGCTGCCTAACACTGACTCTTCCTGTCGATGGGATTTTCCTTTGTGCTTGATCTAACCATGTGGTAGAACAATACAAATTGAACATGGTTCTGTCAAGCACCATGGAAGGTTCCATGCTTCCCTGCAGCATGGCATGCTGGGATACTTCTGCTGTTTTCAGAAGCATCAAAAGGTGAGAGATTTCCTCGTTTTGACAGGGAAAGTGAAAAAAGAGACTTTGTGGTAAAGAGGAGTGTAATAAATTCTATAAAATTAAAAGATTTCATGCAGATATCACACAGAGAAACCCACAAATCGATCAAAGCATTGAAAGAGTGCTTTCACGGACAGCTTGCATGTGAAATGTTGTTGTTGTTCAGTCGTTCAGTCGTGTCCGACTTGTATTAATTCCTCTTAAAGTGAACAAATGGAGAATCTAGTTGATTTATTCGATTATATTCCAGCTTTAGTGGTGATTCCATGAACAATGTCAGCTTCATTAGCTGAAGATTATAAGTGAGACACAATATCTGGATATGGTACTGCATGGTGCTCACTTTTCAGTAACAGTGGGTAATTGTGCATGTGTTAGATATCAAATGTACTTAAGAGAAATCTTGGTGTTGAACTAATAAGTATTCAGTCATTAAAGAATTCTGCTTGGAAGTGCACATGGCCACAGTGACTAGGTAGAATATGGAAGTTACAGAACTCATAGTTGCTATCTTGGCCCTACAGTATCAACCTAACTTTGACATACTTGCACACTTCATGCTGACAGCTTTGGTGAATACAGATAGTTATGTACCAAATGATATTTCACTACAGTGTGGATGTAAGCATTTTGGAACTTGTTTCTCTCTATTGGTGGCTTTCAAAATATCTACCTTCAGATAAAACTTTCCCTATTGAGTTGTCTGCCAAAGGAGCCTGAGTATCTGCCATGGAACCAATGCCTCCTTTTATAGTACCGTCTGGGGCACAGGACATACATTTCATTTACCAGCAGCACTGGCCAGGCTTGGTGGCCTTCACCATTGACCCACACAAACTAAGAGTGTGCCCTAAAATACACGCAACACTCCCCTCCAGCGGTATATTGTAGGGCAGGTGTGGACAACACACAGTCTGTGGACTGCTTATTTCCCCCCTGGCCTTTTTTTACAGCCCCCTACTGCCCCATTGCCACCGCTTCTGCTACCAAAATTCAGCACCATGGTAGTGGAGTAGGGGGTGGGGGAAGCATAACCCATTTTTAAAAAGACAAAGTGGCAATTTCTCACCAAATATTGGCAGCATGGTGGCAACAAGAAGTGACTTTCAAATAGCCCCTTTTTGATAGCACCACCAAAGTTCAGCAGCAGAACACTATGTTATCCTTTTAAAAAGGGGCTGCCTTGCTGCTGTTTTCCTGCCACCAGGCTGCTGAATTTCAGCAGCAAAGTCAGCACTTGAGCAGGGGGGCAGGTCCCAGTGGGGTCCAGGGATCCAATGTGGCTCCTGACTCCTGGAAGTTGCCCAGTCCTGTTTTAGGGGAAGATCAGTCAATGGGTTGGCAAGCTGACTTTCTTTAGGGTATCTTGGCTCCAATTATTTATTGATATTAATTATATTATATTATATTATATTATATTCATTATATTAGAACCCCACCTTTCTCCCGAGAAGCTGAAGGTGGTATACAGGTCTTCCCCCATTTTATACTCACAATAGCAGTAAGAGAGTGATAGGCCGAAGGTCACCCAGTGAACTTCATGTCTGTGAACCAACATGTCTGGTCTTCCTGGCCCTCTCTAACCACTATACCATACTAGTTCTAATCGATAATGCCACACATTACTGATCTTATTGAAGAACCTCTGTTAAATATGTAAATAGACCCAGCTTAAAAACCCCTGGTCTATATACATCTGCCAAGTAACATTTTTCCATTGCCCTTCTTCTCCAGATTTCTGATACATTGTGGAAGTCTGGTAACTATTTGGCCGGATGATGCAGGCAACTAAGGTACCACAAGATGTATCTGCATCAGATATCTGGCTACCCAAATGGCCACATCCGTATTATAAGTGAAATTTGTCACTTGCTAAATTGTCATCTTTATTCAACCCTGACTAAAGCTTAAAGTGAGTTTTTTAATCTGTTGTTACCCTTCACTAAGCATTGTTCATTCGATTGCCTGTGCTGATGAAGATATGTATCTGAAAAGTGAGGGAGAAGCTGGTTTCCTTGAATTTGCTGTCCTGTTTTTCCTGCAAGAAAAATGTTTTTTTGCAAAAGCAGGTCTTATGAGACCAAGAGGAATGGAGCTACAGGTGTACTGGGCTACAAAATATGATTTCTGCTCAAGTGTTAAGAAATGTCTTTCATAATAGACATTTTGGTAAAATAATTGAAACTAATGTACATGTAAATAAAGTACCAGTGTGGTCTTAAAAACTGATTTCATATGAGGTTAGTTTTTCATTAAAAGCTTTTTATTTACATTTTGAAGTTGCAAAAAGTATTTTCATTGTTACATTAAAGTTCTCAAAGTAATACTATTTTCAGAGTTTCCTCTACAGCGCTCCCTAACCTTGATTTTTATAAGTGAAGTAATGCTTGCACATAATCCCTAATGTTGAAACTCTTGAATTGTACCATATCCACTTAAAGCCTCATGGGAGCTTGCTGATAAAGTAATGCATGTAGAGATGGATGGACACATATAACTGGTACTGCAACCAGATGGCTGGCTTTCACATTAGTTTCCCTAATGGGAATAACATGATAGAGCTGCCACCTGTCCAAGTGATCTCAAGGCTCAAGTTAAATAGTAAATTTCCTCCTGTTGGCAGCTGATTGCTGCTGCCTTGCAGGCTGATGGGTAACTCAGAGTACTTGATGATGGCATGTGGTGTTTATCACCTTACACTCCATGGTCCTCTAGATAATTCACATTTAAAATTTTAATATACACATATATTTATAATTAATAAGAAAACTCTTCTTTTTCCTGCTGTTGCTATTTCACCTGTACCAAACATAAGGGTGGAGATGCCATGCACTCAATAGATGGATTTCTCCTTGTTTCTATAGAATAGAATAATAGATTAGGACTCGAGTTACAATGTCATATAGAGTACATTTCTTTTTAGCAGGCATATTTTTAATGGATAGACACATATAACTGGTACTGCACTTCCCAATTTTAGCATTGTCCTTCCCTCCTGAAATAGTTATAGTTACATTCATTGTAACAGGCTCAGATTTTATACATTCATGGAGAGCAACTCTGACATTCTAAGTATATAGTATGTGTACAACTAAGTATGGTACTTAAGGTTATTTCCAGTTAATATGGCAATGTACCGGTGAATAGAGTTATACCATGTTCCAAGCAGTGTAGTCTGTTCTAAAGAGAAACAAACAATTCTGCATCAAGGTGACTCAAATTTTTCAGTGATTTGATTTTTAAATGTATGATGGTATGCTACTGCCAAACTGTGGACTGGATGCAAAGAGCTACTTTAGGTGCACCTGATGTGCCCTGTGAAACATTTGAACGGCAGATTACCCAACCTGACGTTAAGAAGCAAAATACTTTTGCAAGTCTCCTCAGTTTCCATAGAGCTTGTCAGTATAGCATGATGGTGGTGATGGTGCGGGGGGGGGGGGTTGAGCTGTTTGACAAACACAAGTCCATAGTTCTCTGTGTGGAACTCCTTGTGTGGTTCTTTGTATTGAGGCTTATATATTGAAAGTGACATTCATTGAATGAATAAGTATTCAGTGCAAAATTGAGTGGTTTACATACTTCAGGATGTGATCACTGCCATATCTCTTTCCAAGGAACAAACCAGATGTGATACGACAGCCACATGTATCTGTTCATGTGTCTTTCCCATTCATCTATAAAAGGCAGGTCTATCTTTAATACAAAGAAATCTGCCCTTGTCTAACTTCTCTCCATAACCTGAACCAAATTTCTACCATGCCAGCTCTAATACTGGATGTGAGCCAAGTTGGAAAGAAAGGTGCTTGAAGCAACAGATCACAGTGAGGTAAGGCACAGGAAGGTTTTACCTTCCCTCTCCATTTCATATTAAAAAATAACCCCATTTCCTGGCTTATACATAAATGGGGCAGGCACATTAATAGATACATGTGACTGACTCTCATCTAGCTTGTCTCATCTAGTTTGTCTCCAAGACATGCTTGCTAAAAGAGAGACAAGGAGAGGGATTTGTTTTGTTTTGTTTAAAGCTTTTCTCCATGAGGCATTTATTGTGCGCTCATAAATCCTTACAGTTGTTTACGATTTCTTTAGACGACGATGTGATCCTTCGGCTTGATTTGAACTCACTTCCTACAGCCAGAAAAAAAATACTGCATTTGACTAAACTGGCACAGAGGAATGTGAGCCTCAGAAGCCCTAGAGCATGTGAAGAAACTCCCTGAGCAAGTGTTTGAATTTGTTTGACTTAAACCAGCTGGTGCAAAAACTAAGCTACAGACAGAACATTTGGATTTCAACATTTTGCCTGGTGTGGTAGCCATAAAAGTTGTGGGATCTGCAATAAAATGTTGCAGTGCATCCATCTACCCTCTTAGATGTTGCCTTGTTCAGAGTCACACACACAGCCAGCCATGCCCTATAAACTGTAAAGGGCTCAAGCAGACCAATTCACTACTCTCCAACTGACACTCAACATTATATGGCTCCTGGGGTTGACTGAGCATGCTCAGACTTCACTGAGTTATTGTTTGGGGGGAGAGTTGCTCCCTTTGGGGCATTTTCCAAAGATGTATTGCATTTCTGTATATCAAGCGATTCGCCCAAGTATGCTGGTACCTCCATCTTGTTTCTTAGTGACCCCATTTTGGTTCCAAGCTTATCTGCACTAAACTTCCTGAGTTTGCTGTTAGAGAAAATCATTGCTGATTATTTATTTTGTTTCTTGTTTCTTTAAAATAGGAATAATCATGCATCTTGCAGTTTGTCCTACATACTTTTGTTAATATCTAAGTAATGTAAGTGTCCAGTTAGGTTGTGCGAGGTTGCAGAAATATGCAGAAAGGGGCACCCATATATATAGTTATAATATTTAATTAGTTAAGGTTATAGTATGCTTCCTGGTAACATGTTCAAAGTGGCCTATAATCATGCAAAACTCATTAAACTTCTTTATAACAGAACTACCAAAACAAACAACTGGAAAAAATAGTGAGGGGCATGGAAGGCGGCAGTGTACATGGGGGAGAGATTTTAAAATTTGTCCAATGTGTTAAACACCTAAAACAGAAATAACAGTATATTTCACATTTAACATTCTTATCCTAAGCATAAGAATATCTTATCTTACTCTGAAGCAATTTATATTGATTTTGATGGAGTTAGCTTTCAAGTAAGCCTCCTTAGGATTACAGCCTTATTTCAATTTCTAGTTTATGATTCAGTTGTAATTTCTGTGTGAAAAGGGTCTTTGCTTCAAGTAACCACCAGAGTTATTTGAATGGGTGGGAGGGTGAGATACTTGTCTGGGAAATGCTTTAGCCCTGTTTGCCATACAGTCTTCGGTGGGTCTTGAACATCACAGGGACAACAGTGGGAAAGAAAGTGTTCCTTCCAATAACCAGTTTATTTAGGGCTATAAAGGTAAAAATCAGGACTTTAAATTGTGCCTGGAAGCTAATTGGTAGCCAGTAGAGCTTCTTTAGAACCAGTGCAGTACAGTCCTTTTGGACAGCCTAGTTAGCAGCCGCTGCATTCTGGACCAACTGAAGCCTCAGTAGTTTTGTAGTTTCATGTATCATGCTTATGTAGAATTTTCTGCATTGCAGTTTTTGTACTTCTGTCTATTTCGTGCACAGCTTCTATGGACTGTAGCCATAGCGAGCAGTAGTGGTGTTCTCAAACTGAATCAAGAATGCTAAAATAAATTCAAATGAACTGTACACAAATACCAGCTTGGGTTTCACTTTTTACTGAGGACCTTTTGAGAGCCCTCTTGAAAATTAGTTGAATGACGTTCCCTTCCAATCCTTTGCCTTCCAAAAATGTATTTTCTAGAAAGTTACTGCTTCTCATATAAGTGAATTTGGCATTGACAAATAGATGTTGCAATTACAACTGACTTATACAGTCCTGGAAAAGTTAAAAACACTTAGGTTTGTTAGGATGGTTGGACAGAACAAATGATTTTAGAGAAATATTTAGTTGTTCCCATAACGAACTATGAGGTGAGTGGGCAAGTACTGCCTGATTGAATCTGTGCTGGCAACTCTTTGATTACATATCCATTAATACCTCAGCTTCCATAAGCACAAGGATCATGTTTACCTCTCATTAATACTTTTTTTTAAAAGCTGGAAAGATTGGTTTGTTGAGCCTGACTGAGAAGGCGTTTTATTAAAACAAGTCAAAAGGGACCTGACAGTTGTAGAACATGCTGAATTGCAATTCTTACTATATTTATACACAGTACCTATTGTGATTAAAGTGGAAATAATTGCAACTCATGTTACTTTCAACTGCAGTGTTCTTCTGTTGTTTGTTAAAATATTTATCCTTGCAAACCGGACTCGTTGGTTTTAATAATATACACTGTGTCAAAGCTGATTGACTGCCTTGAGTTTCTGCCTTTATTGGTTCTAGCACACCATTTGCTATGTGGCGGGTGTTCTTTTTACCAATTTTTTTTTCCCCAAAAGGTGAAAAGGCCCTGGAATAGTCTTCTAGGAGAAGGGATGGGTTCCTAGTCTCTCTAGAATTACACTGAAGTGAATTGGTCAAACTACATTAAAGCATGATAAAGAGTTCAGTCAAATCTGGATTGATTCTTATGGGTTTGCTAAGTAAATGGAAGTGCTGTCTTTCCCAGCTCTAATGTGTGATGTAATTTGTGATGGTTATCTTACAGTGCAGCTATTTACCTGGAAATATTTAAACATTGCAGGTTCAGAGGACTACAGGAGTAAGTTCAGTGGAGAGTGCTTCATGGACCTTGTCTGTCCTGAAAAATGCCGTTGTGAGGGGACAATTGTAGACTGTTCTAACCAAAAGCTCACTCGACTACCCAGTCACCTCCCAGAATACACCACAGACCTGTAAGTATGGCACTCTTGACAAAGAAGTATATTGAATGCTTAACTATTGGAATAATTCAGTTGTTTGTTCTTCTTTTACTGGCCAAACTTACATGTTATCAGACTTATCAGGACAATGTGTGGATCATATCTTCCAGTATGACTGCCATGTTGTTGCCTGAAGTATCCTGTACTACGTTTAAATAAGACAATTTAAACATGTCTAATGAATCTCATTACTTTGAAGATGTACTCCCACTTTTATTTGATTTCAAGATTCTTTCAAACCTTTTAAGTGAAAGGCTTGCATTAAGATCAGGGCCAGCCCCAGCTTTGCTGGGCCCTGGGCAAAGTGCCCTCTGGTAGACCCCTTCTTCTTTTGGTGGACCATGGCAGGCTTACCTGGAAGCAGTGGTGGGCAGCAGCACGCCAAACAGCACCAGGTAGCTAGGGGGCACCGTTTTTATTTCCCACAATGCTCTGGAGTGATACTATGCTGGGGGCATTGTAGAAAATTAAAATGGCAGGTAGACTTAGCCGCGTTGAATACCAGACTGTGGAAAAAAGTAAAGGGCCCAGACAAGTGTCAGCAGTGGACCCTGCCAAGCTTCTCAAGGATGCCGGTTCCTGATGCTGGCCTTGAGCTAAATGTACACAGCTTTAAATATTAGTCAACTGGATACGTGTCAAATTCAACTTTATATGTTTAGATTCAAACGCACCTCATACTGTTCAGGTTAGTCAAAGTGGTAATTTATATGAGGAATATCCACATAGCAATAGCAAAGGAAATCTATAATGAAGAATTAAATGAACCAGTCACTTTAGAAACAAGACATCAGAAAGTGTTTATCAGGAAAGTTAGGGTAGGGCCCCCCACCCCCAAACCAGTATATTAATCTGACTTTTCATGTTATACATCCTGTACACTGAGCATTACAGTGTGTGCCTACAATTAATCAATATTAGAAACAAGGCTAGTAGGAAAAATATACATTTTATTACATGGTCTTGCTTCCATTTTAGCCTCACAACAACACTTTGAAGTAGGTTAGGTGGAGAGGGCTCAAGGTCACGCAGTGAGCTACATGGCTATGTGGGGATTTGAACCTGGGTCTCTCCACTCCTAGTCAAACACACTACACCACACTGGCAATAACTTGTTCATGATAATATTTGTGTGACAAATGTACATGCCCTGCAAGTCCCTCTGAGGCCTAAGATGTTTTACATGCTTTTATTTTTATTTTCCATAAGGCGTTTACATGATAATGACATTTCTGTTCTGGAAGCTACTGGAATTTTCAGGAAGCTCCCCAGCCTAAGGAAGATGTAAGTTAAGTTTATTTTTCATTGTTAATATACTCATGGTACCTGAGACATGAACTGATCCTGTGCACACTTAGTTGAGAGTATGCCCCCATAAAGTTTAGTGTGATTTACTTCCAAGTAAACATATACAAGATCTGGCTGTCCAATGTACATTATACAGTTTATAGTACATTCTCAGTAAAGAAGACGTACTACTTCACCATTCAAAACAGGAGGTCCTTTGGAGTTTGAACTACGTGAAAAACAAGCTGTTAATAATGAAAAGTATTATTGATTTATTAAAATAATTTATATTTCACCTTTCTTCCTCAATATGATTTACAGAGAATGACCCAACCTGACCTAAAATGTTGGCATATTGTTTGAACCAGGAAACAGTAGACTTGGCCTGGACATGATTTTCTTAGGGTGCAATTCTATGCATGTTGCGGCAGAAAAAAGTCCTACAACTCCCATGATCCCCAACTTTTTTCTGAGTAAACATGCATAGGATTGTGTCCTTAGACTTGCAACTGCCGAACGCAGGATGTGTGTGGTGGGGGCAGGGGTGAGGGAGTTGCTGTGAGAACTCTGGGCAGCAACTGTTCCTGTTAGTTGCCCATTCACTTTTCTCATTCATTCATTCATTCATTCATTGCATTTATATCCCGCCTTTTTCATCTTGCAAGGAACCCAAGGTGGCATACATAATCCTCCTCCTCTCCATTTTATCCTCACAACAACAACCCTGTGAGGTGGGTTGAGCTGAGAGTCTGTGACTGGTCCAAAGTCACCCAGTGAGCTTCCATGGCCATGTGGGGACTAGAACCTGGATCTCCTGGCTCCCAATCCAACACTCTCACCACTACACCATACTGGCTCTCATGGCGAAAAGAATACTTGTGTGCTCTTTTCTCTATATGCACATTTCCCACATCTAGGGAAATGTGAATGTGTGGTGCAGTCCTTTGACAGTTTGCCTCCTGGGCGCAAAATATCTATCACTGAGATATTTGATATCTCCGCACAAACGTGGTAGGCATTTTTAAAGGTATACATGCAGTGGTGTTGCATACGAGTCTTGATTTCCATACTTGTTGCTGAGCTTGCTAGGCTACATCCACATCTGAAACAAATTCATAATGTGCTAGTACTGAGAGGCCTGTACCTGATGCCCAAAGTTAAATTTAGGGGAAACCATATAGCTAGTGTATTTACGTACTGATGTCTCTTTTTCTCTTTTCCCATGTCCACAAATAACTAAACATCTGGTGCTCACTATTCATTTCAGGCTATGCAAGGTCTCAGTTCCAAGGCTGGCTTGAATCTCTTTTGTCAATTCTAGTCCAGCTAGTGTGTCTGATGGTGTTTAGTACAACTCAGTTCTCAAAAGTAACTGGCCGAGTTACATAGCTTTGTAAAGCTGCAATTCTATGCATTGTATCCTAAAGAAATCAAGTCTCTCTAAATTGGAGTCCAGAAACGTACAGTGGAAAAAATATAATGGGACATATGACGAACCTTTGATGTTAGTTAGTGAAATAAAGTTGATAGTGAAGATTTATTTCCTTTGTTTATTTTATGACATATTTGAGTAGTCTGCTACTATATATGTCCTCTTTTTGCATGTTGATTTAAGAGGCAGAGAGAGTTGAACAAGGCAGCACTGTTTTTCAATAAATATGGTGTAGAATAGACATTTTCCCATTTAACATATTATGTCTTTATGAAGCAGTAAATTTTCCATGCCCTACTCTTGGCAGAAGATAAGAATGTAAGAGTACAGGTGCAGTTCAGATGTCTGTATTCTAGCAAGAGATAATAGTGCCCTGCAGTTCCTCATCAAAGTTGTTTCATTCAGATTTACCATAGATCCTTCTAAGCAAAAAGCTCTCATTTTGTTTTTATGTTTTTATTACCTGCTATTATTTGTATCCTCCATTACCTGTATGCTGTTTTGTCCTGTTGGAAAGATGACATTCTGTGCTCCATATTGCAAAATTAAAATCAGACTTGATTTGGAAAACATTTCCTTGTTTATAGCAACCTTTCCTAAAGATTGTTTATCAGACTTCTTTTTTCTACCACCACCTATCTTCATTTGGAATTCTGGAACTTATTCAATTTTGTAAAATAGGGTCTAAAGCCCAAAGGAACTTGAACACAGATTTCCAATAAATCATTCCATAGATTTTGCAAAATCCCTCTAGTGTATCGTGCTTCCCTTTTCTTTTCCCATCTACATAGGCTTAAAACCCCTATAAAGTGGCAACCAATTTGTAGGGTTTCTAAACCACATAGCTAGAGTTGTGCTGGTGGTAATTATGTATGTCATTATTTATTTTAAACCATTTATTACCTTCTTTTCAGCTCAGAGCCCTGAATAACCCTCCCCAGCCGGGTTCGTACAGCCCAGTTGGGGGTTACATATTCATAATGGTGGACAGCATGTGCTGTGGTCCACTGAGGGTTAATTAACCCACAATGTGCTGTCGTGTTGTCCGAACTGGCCCAAGGGCTTGGCTGCTCCTGTGTCTTGAATATGTGTTTTCCAGAAATCAGGAGATAATGCTTTTCACGGCATGGAACTATTTTGTTTGTTTGGTTGGTTGTTTATTAAATGTATATGCCACCCAACTGAACAAATGCCTCAGGGCAGTTTACAATCATGAAAGCCCAAAACAACAGTAAAATAATAACCAATACAGTAATGAAACAACAAAAATATGAAAGAGACATCAATAAAGTTAATAATTGGAGCAACAGATTCAAGATTAAATGCCTGCTGGAAAAGGAAGCTCTAAGCTGGGCATCTAAATATATATAGTGAAGACTCCAGGTGGAACTTCTGGGAAGGGCAATCCACGGAGGGGGGCCACTATAGAGAAGGCTCTTTCCCTGATAGCCACCCTTTTCACCGTTGTGAGCGGCGGCACCCAGAGACTCTGAAGATTATCTTGAGCTGGAACATATCCTTCAGGTAGACTGCCCTTGGCCATTTCGGACTTTAAATGTCAGCACCAACACTTTGAACTGGGCCCTGAAAAGAACTGCCAACCACTGCAGTTGATGTAGTACTGGAGTGATATGTTCAAAGTGGCCAATCCCAGTAAGCAGCCTTGCTGCTCTATTCTGCTTCTGCTCTATTCTGCACTAACAAATTTCTAGGCCATTTTCAGAGGTAGCCCCATGTATAATACATGTATAATGTACAATAGCAATAATCCAGGCAGGAGTGAACAGTGTCACTGTCACATGTGTAACTATACCCAAGGTGTCTCTTTCCAGGTAAGATTGTAGCTTACTGTGTTACTGAGGCCCTTGGACCTCAAGTGACAGAGCTAGATCTATGAGCACCCCCAAACTACAAACCTGCTTCTTCCATGGGAGTGCAACCCCATTTAGAGCAGGTTGAACACCATTTAACTGGACAGATGAACCATCTATTAGCAGAACCTTCATCTTGTCTAGATTGAGTTTCTGTTTATTGGCCCTCATTCAACCCATTACTGAGTCCAATTACCAGTTCAGGATAGTCCCGGCCTCACCTGCATTTGATTGGAAGGAGAGGTAGAGTGAGAGTCATTACCACATGGATAACACTTTACTTCATCACTGTGGTCAACGCAACAATTGCTTGGTTTTGACCAACATTTATGGCTTCATTAACCATGGTTTATAAATCATGGTTTATGAAGCTGAGGACAAGTATTGGGGCCAAGTACTAGCTCTTCCCTCCTCCCTTGCACATCACTTCGGAGCTTAGTTTCTAGCTTGAAGTAAACCAGAGTTTCTCATTATGTTCAAACTGGGAAACTCTGACTTAATGTCCCTTTACAAACCAGGATAATAAGTCAGAATCTGATCACCTTACAAATGTCTCATTCTAGAAGCACCTCTTCAGTGGAATAATATTGTAGAAGGACACAAAATTTGCAATTGACACAAAACTGGGAGGGAGCTAAGGTATTAGCTATACCTTAGAAGATCTTGATAGGTAAGAAAACTGTGTAGAAAATAACAGAATGAAATTTAACAGAGGTAAGTGCAAACGTCTTCATTTAGGAAAGATGCACAGGTATAAGATGGGGGATACCTGGCTTGACAGTAGTACATGTGAAAAGAATATTGGGTTGTAGTGAATCACAAGCTGAATATGAGTCAACACTGTGATGTGGCTACAAAAAAGGCAATGCAATTTTAGGTTGCATCAATAGAAGTATGGTTTCTATGCCATGGTAAATAGTAGTCCAATTCTACTTTGCACTAGACAGACCTCACCCTGAATAGTCTGTCCAATTCTGGACACCATATTTTATGAAAGATTCAGATAAAATGGAACAAATTCAGAGAAGATCAGCAAAGATGATCAGGGTGCTAGAAGTTAACTCCTATGAGGAAAGATTAAAGTTACTGGGTATGTTTAGCCCTGAGAAGAGAAGACTGAGGGGGGATATGACAGCACTATTCAAGCACTTAAAGGGTTGTCACACAGAAGAGGACTGCAACCTGTTCTCTATCATCCAAGACTGTAGGTCATTAAATAATGGGCTTAAGTTACAGGATGGCAGATTTTGGCAGAACATCAGGAGAAACTTGCTAATGTTCAGAGAAGTCAGACAATGGAACCAACTTCCTAGGGACGTGTTGGGCTTTCCTTTGCTGGAGGTATTCAAGCAAAGATTCAACAGCCATCTGTCAGGGATGTTTTAAACTGGATACCTGCACTGAGCAGGAGGTTAGACGGGATGACCTAAATGGCCCCTTCTGACTGTATGATTCTGAGGACTATTATTTGCATGTGAAAGTGACAGAGTGTGGTGGAACTAAAAGAAAATAATAGGGAATTTGTAGACTAAAGCCATCACTGTAAGAAAGAAAGTCATGTTTTATATAGCTTAGATGAATGTACTTATGGCAGTCTGAGAACATCTACTTTATACTGAAAATGATAAGACAGTATTCTAGATACACCTCTATACCGGTTTTGTCACTTACACTGTGCATGAAGTCTTTACTATGGGAACATGCTAATATAGTACTGTCTGTAAAAATCAAACCTCACAAGCTCTTTCTATGTTCTTTGTCTACAGTAGCAAAATGAAACAAATCAATGCCTATTTAATAAGATACCTTAAGAAACATTATTGGTATGCAATGACAGTATATATGGGCAGCTTTCACTTGGAGCCTTTGTCTGTTCTGTCAATAAGTCGTGTGTTTAAGCGGTCCCAAAGGATTCATTGACACAATTGATTTCAGGGTCAACTGTGCCTGCTTTTAAGAAGTCTCTTGGTACACATTTACATGATAGCTTATCATGAATACTGAAAAGCCATTAGATGCCTGCCTCAGATGAATATGAACTGCAAGTCCTTAGGAGGAAAAGAATATCTGAATATAATACTACAACAATGGTTGTTTGCATGTGGAAAATGAGTTTGGAAAAAATATCACGTAAAATGTTGCCAGAACTAAGGAGGTTAGGTTAGGACTAATGATAATTTTGCACATTACCATGCTACCTTCCATAAAATCGGAATATGAAATATATTTATTAGTGTTTAGAATAAGTGTTTACACATGAGCCATAATGTTCATCGCCTGACATCATCTTACATCAAGTAAGGGTGCGTTAGCATGACCATCTCAGCCTGTGGTAGCCACAAGAATCTTTTATCTGTTTCATGTGCAAGCCATCTACTAAATGCTGAAATTACTGTCTATCAGCTTTTGGTGTAACAGTGTACCTACAGCCAATTTGGACTAAATTCAGCCTGTTTTCAGTTGCATACATCTGACTGGCTTGGAACAGCTACACTTTTTCTATAGGGATCATAAGTTGAGATTGTCATCTAAAAAGGCCTGATGTTGGCTTGAACCCAAAGGTGCTCTTCTCCTAGTGGAAAGCCTCTTCCATACACAGAAGGTTGGTTTCTACCCCAGTGGAAGAGTGTTGCATGAGAAAACTGATCCTTAATCTTGAGAAGTTCTTCTGTTTGTACAAGCTCTTGTATGAGATATTGCACATGCTCTGGCATACGACATTGCAAATGCTTTATTGTTGTTTATTTATTTCTAATACTTTTCTGCTTCTTAATATATTAAAATCCTTAGCAGTTCACATTATGGCTCACCACCATTTGTATGTGACAGCTTGTATCTTCCTTATTCACCACATTTCTCATACTGTAATACAACCACTCCTACATTGTGGTGTTACCCTACAAGAGCTCTTCCACTAGCACTTGTGCAGGAGTTAAGGAAACAGCACTAGCACGTCCTGTCCTTTCTTTCACAGCTCTTTGGATCCGTGTGTGTGTGTGTGTGTGTGTGTGTGTGTAGATAGATATAGATAATGAATTAAATAATAAAGATGTATCTTCAGATCAGCACTGGGCAACCTCAAGAGGTCTGGGAGCCATTTTCACACACACACTCCACACTGGGCACTTTCATCTCCCCCATGGTGCTGGAAACATAAATAAAATTTAAAAAATGGTATCTGGAGTGGCTACAGAGCACCAGAAAGGTTAAAACTACTCCATAGCTATTATGCAGCACTAAACATGTAAAAAAGGGTGAAAATGTCCATTCCAGATGCCATTTTTAAAAACAACTTTTTTCACAATGGGGGGGCACAGCAGGGGCCACATGTGGCCCACAGGATGCATGTTGCCCACCCCTGTTTTAGATGCATAGGTTTAATTGGAAATTGTTATCTAGAAAGAAAGGGTTGAGTCTTAACTAGCCTACTCGAGACTGTGGTCAGTTGCAGGTTGTTCCTCCACCGATTTCAAAGCTATGGGCACATTGTCATGATTCAGACTGTAAACGCACAGGCAAAAGCAATCAGTACTGTGCACTTGGGTTCAGCCACTTGCCTGTTAGCTTTAAGCAACAAGGAATTGTATGCAGGTGAGCGAGTGGGCTGGTAGAGGAGGGATAGAGCTCTCCATCCCTTCTCTGTGCCTAATGTAGAAGCCAAGCTGGCTGCCAGAGGCAGGAATCCCCTCTTCCATGGCCAACATACAGAAGTCCGCTAGAAGGTGAACATTGCTTTCAAACTCTCCTCTGCTAGTCCCCAGCAGACTTATAATGGGGGGGGGGGGCTAGTAATTTGTGGGATCATTGAGAAGGCTGCTGTATCTCTTTGTAGCATAAACTACAACTGCAGTCATTTTGAGGCTCAGCATTCTGTGGTCTTTTCAGAGATGTAATTGACCGATATACACATTCTTACTATATGTTTGCATGTATCTTCAGATAGGGACGTGATTCACAAGAATGTGCCTGCATCTTTAAAATGTAATGGGAAAAGTGACCCTCAGTGGCATTGTTATTAGACAAAAATACATGGTAGTAACTAAAGGAACTCTTGCATAATCTGATGATTCAAAAGAGACACTTAACTCAAATTTTCATCAGACAACAGTTCAACACCAGATGAAATTCATCTGTCATAACATTGTTTCTAAGCTGTTCCTGACATTAAATGTAAAGTCTAATCTTTATACTATGGATAGAAATAAAATACATGAAGCTGCTTTAAGAGACCAGAGAGAGAGAGAGAGAGAGAGAGAGAGAAATCACGTTATTGTGGTTGTTTTTATGCTTTATTGTTGCCGCTGCTTCCCTCCTTTACTGACTTAGACTGCAAGAGAGGTGATAGGTCACAAGCTGTGCAGCCAGGCTGTCTCTGCTGTTCAGGAAACAGAAACCAGGCTACCAGTTACTCATATGGAGCCTAACCCCAGTCTTCAAAATTACTTTCACCCAGTGATGACCATCGCAAGGAATACATTTTACATTGTATACAAACCAGATCCATTCTGTTGCCATATTTGCAATGAATCCTTTGCAACTGTTATAACCTAGTATTGTGCTCAAGTGATATGCGTTCATCTTTAACCAATAGTTGAGGTTATATTTCTTCCCTTAAGTGTCTCTCCTCCATTTTTATTTCCTGTTTCTATTATCATACCCCTTCAGCACTTAGGTTCTTTTTAGCACATCATTATTATTATTATTATTATTCCCATTATAAATAATGCAGGTAAGCTTGGTGGTATAGCTAGAGCTTGAACTTAGGGCCAAAGTCTAGAACCCCGCAACGCAGCCCCACTCACCCCAACATGGTGCCCACAGTCCAGGGCCCAGCAGTTTATGCCCCACCAGGGACCCTTTGACCAGCAGGGTCCTTGGTGGAGGGGGTGATCTTCACCCACCTCCTCCAGCCAATTTTCAACAGGGGGCTTTTTTCTTCCCTATTGAAGCCAATGGACAAATCACTCCATTAACTTAAATCAGGAGGGGAGGGAGAGAGAGAGAGAGAGAGAGAGAGAGGAGCCAGACAGACAGGGAAATGGAAGGACGGACGAACGGACAGACAGAGGAGTCACGGGGGGGAATAAGAGGAGCCAATGAGAGAGAGGAGCCAGAGAGACAGAAGGAAGGAAATAAGAATGAGGAGCCAGAGAGAGAGAAAGAGAACCCTGAGTGAGTAATACACACTCAGGGTGCACGTTCATGCACACGTTCATGCACACACAAAAACACAGATAAACGTGAGGGAACTCCCAGCATTTTTGTGATTGACCCTCCAGCATTGTCAGCAGCTAATTTGTAGTAATGTCCAGGGCACCGCCACAAAATGCCAAATGTACCCACAGCCACAAAATGGTTAGAGACCCCTAACCTAGATACTGGTGGGTGATGATGGCAGGAGAAGCAAACTCCATTTTATTCCATGGTGGAGCTATGATTTAAGTAAGTTTAAAATGCAGTGCTGCACATGCTCAGAGTATTTTTAAAAAAATAAAGTTTGGCAAATAGTTCTGTTGTTCTAACTTTAGGAATGTAAAAGCAATTGGAAAGTGTGGAATGGTGGCTGGGGTGGGAAGGAGAGAAATATTGTGTGCTTCTCAACTGAAGTAATACACCTGGCCATCTAAAGGAGCCCCTATAAGATCATGAAGTTCACCCTTTAACAGAGAATCCTATGGTTCCTAGAAGAGCATCCCAGGGACCATAGGATATGGTCCTCTTGAAGCTCCACAGGCTCCTATGACTTTGGGAGGGGAATTCTGTGCTCTGGTCCCTCACTCTCACCCCCTCACAGCCACTGCAAAAAGGAGAGTGGCTATTTCCTGAGGCCTCAAAAGTGATCTCAGATTACTTTGGGGAGGGAGAAAAGGGGGCATTTTGGTTGGAGGGGAAGGGACGAGAAAGGAGAGGCTGGGCTCTGCTAGAGCCTTTGGCATCTCAACAGCTTCAGGTACCATCTAGCGGGCAGCAGTCCAGTAGGATTGTGCCCAAAAGCTACCTAGCTGCACCTCTGGCTAGACCATCTCAAAAGACCACAAGTCTCTCCCTTAACCTTGATGGCATTATATTATAGTCCCTATACAAATGAGGAAATGCAAGGTGATGTGTTTCCATGTGGAACAGGATGTGACTGCTATGCAGAAATAAACTGATAGGATTCTAAGTTTAATTTACCAAAAAAGTTGAGGAATTTGGTGTATAATGTTTCTTACTTGCACTCGTGCTGTAAGTGCTCCTGTTTGACAAGCAACAAATATTTAAAAGAAAAGTGTATGGCCTAATCCAAAGAGAAATAAATCCTTAGTATGGGAGCAACATTGCTGCTCTTTTGGCATAATTACAGCATTATGTTGATGTTGCCTAGAGTTAATAGGTAGATATGCCGGTAAACATATTCAGAAAGCAGTACTAGTCCTGCAATTGTATGTCATTCTTATTTTTTAAAAACCGTTTGAAATTCTGGGACATTTGCCAAGTTGAAAATGAGGACAATTTTGACAGCAGGAAATACGTCAGCTGAATGCTTTTAATCTGTGTTGCAACTATTATTTTCCCCCTTTGCTCCCCAGTACAAATATACCTGTGTTTGTGTGGTGCAAAGTATGTAGCCTTGTTAAATAATATTGTCTGTCTTAATGCCAGATTTGTTCCCCTTTTCAGAAACCTCAGTAACAACAAGATCAAAGAGATCCGTGAAGGCACTTTTGATGGGGCAGCAGGAGTGCAGGAACTGATGTTGACAGGGAACCAGTTGGAATCTATGCATGGACGAATGTTTAGAGGTCTCGCAGGACTCAAGACACTGTAAGCATAAAGGAAAAAGGGGAGAAGAGAGACAGCACCATTGTGTATCATTTGGGTATTGGATCGTATGATCACAAATGCAGTGAATGTTCTGCTGGTTTTGACAGTAGGCTGATGGGGAACATTGTAGGAGTTTTAGCACTTTACATATGCATAGATCTCTGGTATGTCACTGGCCTAAACTGGTAGCATCTCCTCTGAGGTCTTTGGGTAAGTTAAGGCTCTCTGACAATGCTGTATACCTATCTGCATAAAGCTGCACATCCAAAGCTGTTCTTCAGAGTTCCTTCTCCGAGAAAACTGAGACGTTTCTTCCAATCCTGGATGAAGAATACAGTTTCATAGTGTCAAAGGGAAGTTAGCCAGTTTTTAAGACCTATCACATGGGGCATTTACAGATGGGGCATTTACACATGGTAATTTTTTGTGCAACAAATGTGTTGCTTACTCATTTGTTGCACTGGATACAGATGTTCTCCTCAAACTATGTTTCCATTGCATTGAAAACACATCCCAGCACTTTCCAACACTTAAAACAGCTTACAAAAATTCCTGGACTCAGAATTCTTTAATTCTAAGTGTATGTCTTCTGCACCAGCTCAAGCTGGTGGGTCTTGGCATTCTAGTAGAAACAAAAAGTAAATCCCACAACCTAAAGTCTGTCCATCTCTGCTTTAGAAGCTGAGTATGTCCCTTTCTGTATGTATCATGTACCATTCCAGATGTCATCTAGCCTTTAAAAAAAGAACGTGACCAGCACCCCTCTTCTGGAATTATGGCCACTCTGTGAACCTTTAAGATTTTTTTAATGCAATATAATTCTTTGAATGTGAGTCCTGGCCCTTTACAACATTAGAGTCCTCATTTGTTCTATTTATATTTAAAAAGGGTAAATGATACATTTATTTCCCAGCATGAAGGCTATTCCCATCACCAATACACACTATTACATGTAGTCTGGATATTGCCTTTGAATTGGGACTTGCAAAACTAGTCTACAAAGTCTAAAACGCGATTGTGGCACACACTTGATCACCTGTTAAGCCCCTAAGTGCTTCTCTCTTTTCCCATAGGGGCTGGAGGCTTGCATTAGTTGGGGAAGAGAGAAGTGGGAGATAAATTCTTATCTGGCTCAGATTTTAATGGTCGCATCATATTTGAGGCAAGCATTATGAACCTCAGAAACTCATATTTCTGAGGCAGGTTACATAAAAAATTTCAAGGGCATATCTATAATTGGCTAACATTTAGGTAGCACATTGTGCTTTTCAATTGCATGGCCGCACATTACGTTCCCTCTTGTATCTCCTTCCCCCACCCCTCTTTCAGTTCAGGAACTCTAATTCAAGGTTTAAATCCTTTCAGGATGCTCCGGAGCAATTTGATCAGCTGTGTAAACAACGACACGTTCACAGGATTGAGCTCAGTAAGATTACTGTCTCTGTATGACAATCGCATAACTACAATCACACCAGGAGCCTTCAATACGCTTGTTTCTTTATCTACAATGTAAGTAATCTTGTTTTTGCCACTTAAGTGTTGAATTTGGTTTAGAATAGCTGCTTTAATTTAATTACATGTAAGTAAGAAAGATTGGTGTAATAATTTATTTTTTTAAATCCAACAGGTATTTAAGCCTGTCGTTGTATGGCCTCAGTAGTATTTAATTATTTTGGAATGTTTATATACCACTTCCCATTTTAAAAATCCCAAAGCGTTTTATAGCCAATTATAAAACAATACATCATTATAATAACATAACAACATTTAGAGGAGTTAACAGTTGGGAAAAGCCAGCGTAAACAAGTAAGTTTTTAATAATCATCAAAACAAAAGCAACTGATGTATCCTGACGTATCGCAGTGGGGAGGTCGTTTCAGAGAGTGGGCTCCACCACTGAGAAAGCCATTGCCGTATTTCTGCCAGATATACTAGTGGTAGTAACAACCACAGCAATCACAACATATATTTATTTAGTGCTTGTGAGTGTTCCAGTGCTTCATTTACATTATCTCAGTTAATCTGTACCGTAACCCTTAAAGCAGGTGAGATTGTTATTCCCATATTACAGATAGGAGCCTGAGGGGGAGTTCAGCTAAGACCATCAAACGGCTTCATGCCAGGGCAAGATTTGAACCAGGGACTTCACAGCCTATTCTATCAACCACTACATTTCATGTAAGCTGGTGCACTAGGCTTATTATCTCTCAAAATGAAGGTCCCCATGCAGGACTGGCGCAGCGGGAAGTCCAGCTCCAGGTGATGTCCACCCACCCACCACCCCCACCCACCCCACAACAACGGTGATGGCAGCAGCCACTACCCACCACCCTTCTTCTCCTTCCCCTCGTACTGCTGCCTTCTCTGCCCCCCTGCCACAACAATGGTAGTGGCAGCAGCTGCCCCGACAATGATGATGATGGGAATGGCAGTGGCTGCCACCCAACCTCCTCTTTCTCCTCCTCCTTCCCCCCCATCCTGCTCTCTCTCTTCTCTCTCCCCACACCATATCCATGGCAATGGCAGCAGCCACCCTCCTCCTCTACCCCTGACACTGCCCTGCCTTCTTTTCCCCCTGCACTGCAATGGCCAGCTCCTTCCTCTTCCTCTTCCCTTCCCTCCTTCCGATGATGATGGCCAGCCACCACCACTCCCCATCCCGTTGTTGCTCTGGAAGTGTATTCTTGTCTCTCAACCCTGCCTATAGAACAGCACACATCAGCATTTCCAATATTCTTCCCCTTTCCCTTAACAGGTATACCATGCACTAGTTCTTGCTGGCACTGAATGAATCTAGCAGGTGTTTTATGTGCTAGTTAGTGGCCAACCTTTACACCTAGTCTTAGGTGCTGCAGTGACAGAGTACATTCATCCAGGCCTGAGCTCTTATATGTTGTGCCAAAGCATCTTTATGGGCCCACATGTTTCCCCCCATAACAATTGCAGAACTGTTCCACTAAAAGCATCATTTGACTTTGCATTTCATGACTCGGATCCTTTAGTCCTCTCACTAATCTCTCTTCCACAAATCTTACAACTCTTGTTCTGGTTTGCTTTTTCTGCATGTATTATGGCCTTTTGAAGTATTCTATTTGTATGCCTCATCATTCTTTAGTTTAATTGCCACTTAAGAATGCTCACACTTCTTTCCAGTTTTTAACTTGGCAGAACTTGGATTTTTTTTTTGCCTCAAGTACTTTAAGAATTACTCTGCTCATTTTGGCTTTATATAGACTATGTGTGCCATCATCATTAATATCTGAGTGACTATAGCTCTAACAATAGAGTTTGCATAGAAGGAGAACAAAATACTGGTTTCATGAGTGTAGTTAGCCCTTGTTTCTGGCTGTGAGGTTGACAAAGAGTAGAAACTGATGGTTCAGCTTTGAGGTATTGTCATTTTGTTCATGCCAATCTATGTGCAGTTACCTTTGTGTGTACTTCGTATACCTGACATATACAAAGGGCACAAGACCCATTTCAAATTACAATGTGGACATTGCTTAATATCCAAATCATAAACATGTTATCTATACTGTTGTCCACCACCGTAGGGTGCAGTCCTATCAGATCCACCCTGGGTATGCATAAGCCTCTGAACTTGGAAGCTTACAAGTATCCAATGCATTTAAGCTAGACAGGAGTTTTGGTTGTCTAGCGGAGGCTTCAGGGAGGGGGAGGGAAGGAGGCTTGGGTGGCCACAGGATATGTTGTATGGCTGCTGCCCCGGTCTCCTCCCCTCTCCACCCCCAGGAATGCCCCCCTTTCCCTGTCTCTGTGCTCTGTTTTCCAAGTGAGGAGAGGTAGCTGGGGCGGTTCTCTTCACACCAGCTACAAGCAGGAGGGAGAGGGGCGGGGAGCACAGTTTCCTGGCTCTGAGGTCAGAGCCCTGTTTCCGATCACGGAGCCAGGAAACCGAAATATCCTTTGTACCCAAATGCTATCTAGGAGATATAGGATTGCTCCCTAGATGGCTTTTTAGCAAATAAGATGGTATCTAAATATTAATAATAAAATTCCAAGCTCATTGAGTTTTGCCAAAGATATCGCAAAGTAAGTGCCACTATAGTTCAAAGTCGTAGTCCAGCCTGGATTGCAATTGTTAACCAGCATTATTCTAAAGCATGATAAAATGAAATATTAATCAACCACTTTTCAAAAAGCCTCATTGCCCTACCATGCGAGTGACTCTGTGACTCTCATGAGAGAAAAATCTGATTACCCAATTGTATATATTCCAACTGTCACTATTAGAAATCCATTCTCTAATAGATACAGTCAAGGCTTTCCTTAATAATGCTACAGCTTATTGGCCCTCTGAAGGTTCTGACTTGCTTTTTATCAGAAATAATTGCGCACAGTGAAGCGCTTTCACTATCTGACACTTTCAGCAACATTGACCCTTATGATCCCGGTAAGAGGCACATCTTAATTTGGCTATACAAACACGTTTAGCTTTGCCAAGATATCAGTAAAGTGAATACCCATTCCACTAATAAACTATATATTTATTGATATTGGGGGGGAAAGGTTCAGCATAACAAACAAAAAAACCCTGCAAAAAGTATTATTTATATAGTCATTAAATGAACACATTTTGGACAAAATCATGCTATTTATCAAAATTCACTTGTATTATTAATTTATATTACTCATTTTTCTGCAATCCGTATAGTTGTATTTATTTTTAGCCCAATTCCCAGCTCATCCTAAGCTATATTATTTTAATTGATTTACTGCCTATTGGAACCAACATTTAAGCTGAGAGAGAAGCACAGTTCAAAGGTGCTTCACACATTCCAAAATAAATGGCACACCTCTGGGTCAAACTGCATGTTACTTTAAGATGTAGCTAGCAGCTCTGTCTATTCTTTACTCTTTTTTTTTACTGGTGTGGGGGTCCCATTATTATTGGGACCCCATGCCCATGCAATTTAATCCCTCCCTCCCCAGATGTGGTTTTTTGATAATACTCCTCCTCCCTTTTGTGCGGCTACAGGGCTTAGAAAAATGTCCCGGTGCATTCCATGTGTAACAGGCATATTTGTAAATCACCTTGGGCACTTTTAAGTGCAAAGATAATACAGAAAACTTTCAGAATCAATACTGGATGAGTACCCTGTAACTTGAAAATCCTGGGCTATTGTTGCCTATTAGCAGCAATGAAGAAAGATCCTGAATGTTCAAAATCATTACTCCTCTCCTTAAAATGGTGGGCTTAAACCCTGACGAGATTTTAAATCCAGGTATCAGGTTGACTTTTATTTTTTGCTTTGTGGCTTTTGAGCCTGACAGTCACATTGCCCCCTTGTGATGTAGTTGGACTTATCTTCATACAACCATTAGAGATTCAGAATCTTAGTATGGCTATATGCTGATCCCTTCCTTCCCACCACTAGCAATAAAAATGTCACTGAAGTTTTATGCATTAATGTATTGCATACTGCTGGGCTTGAACTCTGGCAGTGGAGTTACACCTGTGAAGTTTTTTTTTAAATGTTTCTTATTCGCTGCTCTTAACCTTACTTGATGGCACATTTCCGTTATGCTTTTGATATATGATGTGTACAACCAATTTTACTAATAAAAAACCCTGTGCTAGCCAAAAAGGATTTGGAAGACTTTTGTACTCCATCAGTCAATACATTTCTTAACTTCAATTCCTGTTGGTTTATAACAGCTGGGCTGAATGTATATTGAAGTTATTCTTCAATATGTATGTATTAAAGAATAAACAAGTACCTGTATTTTATCCCTATGGGAAGTTTTGGGGGTGATTTATATTGGGAAGATGGGGTGAAAGGGTTAATCCCTCCTTCCCCCAGCATAGCAGTCCCAGTTAAAACTGGGCATCCCTGTAGCTGCTTTTTAATTTCTTTTCTGTTTTTTAAAGCAGGCAATCCCATTCCAGATCTCCCATCTCATGTCTAGTTTGGCCAAGATAGATAAGTGGTGCTACGTTGAAACAGATTACAGGTTGACTACATTCCTACATATTGTGATTTGTCACTGTCTGATAAGGAAAATCATGGCAGAATAAAGACACACACTCTTGGATCACAGTCATTTCCTGCTCAGATCTCTTGTTTTTAAAAGAAAAGGCAACTATTGGACATAGTACAGTTTCCTTTGTAAGATGTATCACTTACCAGAAGTTATTTACCTGAATGTCAATTTGCCTTTGAAAAACCATCGCTTGATTTCTGCAATAACTGACAGTGCATTTTTCCTCATTTCCCTTCCAGTAATCTGCTGTCTAATCCATTTAACTGTAACTGCCACTTGGCATGGTTAGGGAAATGGTTAAGGAAGAGGAGGATTGTCAGTGGAAATCCACGTTGCCAGAAACCATTTTTCCTGAAGGAGATTCCAATTCAGGATGTGGCTACACAGGACTTCACATGTGATGGTAAGCACCGTTTCTTGAACTGGCATAATAGGTCCCTGGTAGAATTTGCAGTGGAATCAGTATTACCAGTTATAACTAAAATAACCTGAAAGATGTGAACTAACAATAGGGCAGCATTACTAGCTCAGTGCCCATGCATCTAGAAATTTGTTTTCTTTGCTAATATATCTTAAAACCTTTCCATCTTGGGCATTTAATTTTTTGAAATTAATCATTCTAAGCATACTGGATTGGATCCAGATTTAGGCATGCACAGCTGGGTGGACTGAAGCAGACATCCCTGCTCCCTTCAACATCCCCTCCAGTCCCCTGAAAATGCTATACAGAGGTTCTGTGACTTTGCTGAATGGGGAGAGCTACGGTGTGGGGGGGACAGAAGGGGGGAATTTCCAAAAATTGGGTGGAGACACCTTCCATGAACAGAGTCCTTTCATCCACAGAGGGGAGATCCTGGATCCAACCCATTTTCTTCCTAGTCTTCCCCCCGTCTCCCTGCAAGGGATTTCTTGATGAGACTTCTTTTCAGTTTGCATGCTCACAATAATCTTGTTTGCTCTAGTCTAGTTTGGCAGTGGAAGGAATAGCTGTTTTTGAGTATGACACCTTAAAAATGCTTAAAAAATCAATCATATTCCACAAAATCTAGTGAAGGTCTGTGATGGGGGTGTGGGAAATTCTTACTGCATTCTGAAGATCCCTCAAGCCCTCCAAATAGAGGATTTTGAACCAGTATTCTCAACCCTGTAAGTATGCAGAAAAGTGACTTATATTTCTATCACTCTTTTTGTATTATATCACTTTCCCAATGGAAAGTATCACTTCCCGGCACAACGTAGGCTGTTCCTTGTACTTGGTCCTATCAGATGTTGAAACCTCTGTTCAGAACTGAAGGTACATCTTCAGTTCAAAACTGAAGGCCCAGTCAACACATCAGTAATGTTGACTGGGCAGGAAAGAACTGTTCAAATCAGTCACCCTTCTGCATGCCTGAAAATAATTACAATCCATTATGGGAATAATCACCAAAGTCCAGATTCTTTGTTGCAATGTTCAGTAGAACCTTGTTCAGATTGTAAAACATTTCTGTTTTTTATTGGCCCAATTTAAAGTAGTATACACTACAAAAGGTTTCTTGACATGTGTTTGGATACCACTGTTTGGGTTTTTTCCTAATGGTTTGTGAAGCCACATATTGTTTTTGGGAGAAATCCATGCTTTAATGTTCTTAACTTCAAAGGCTTAATTTTGCAACAGTAACCATTATGCTCGCCACTTTTGAGTTTTTATCTGTTTTATAAAATCTGTTTTATAGAAATCAACACCCATGTTGGAAATATTAGATATTTTTATGCATGTGCACATGGATCTCCAGCTCTTCGTGGATGCATAACTTATTTTGTTCCTTTATTCTCATTATACTTGTTGAAAACAAGTTTTATAATTTAAAAAATTAAGGAATGTGCCATATTAATATTGAAAGTCCGACCCTTAACCGATAAATATTCACAATGCCAGGCAACAAATGACATTTTCAAGCTCTTCTTTTTCACCAGTGTAATAAACGAGAAGGATAGCTGTCACAGGGTGGCTCACACATACATATTTATCCATGATTTACAACACCAAATGAATAGTCTACTACAAAGGCAATTTTCATATGATCTCACATAATTTTGAACACTGTTTTTCAGTAGAATCACACATTTAAATGCCAGTCAGGAGTACACTAGAGACACTGAATGATGTGCATACATGTGTGAACTAGGTCTCAATAATGTAGGGAATAAAGGACTGTAACATTGGAAAGGACCTCCACAGGCCATTACTCCACCTTCCTGGATAATGTACACCTAGGGCAGAGCTTTCCAAACTTGTCGTGTTGGTGACACACTTTGTAGACATGCATCATTTCGTGACACGGTAACTCAGTTTTACTAGCAAACCGGAGGTTCAACTAACCCGTTATAAGAGATACGGACACATACATAAATTGTAATAACGAAATGTATGGGGATACAACATATCTCATGAAAACTTTTCATTTATATTTTTAAAAATATATGATTTGTAAGATAATAACATACATTGTTGTCATTTATGAGTAACAGTATGTAAACATGTGCAAGAATTTTAAAAAGTTGAATAACACCAGTAACTACTTACCATTTCCAGGTCCAGGTAGGAGCTCAGCTGCAAAAACACGTGAAGTAGAGAAGCAAAAGTCCAACAAAAATGGTGTAAATATATATGTCTCACTACAAGGCTATACTGCTGTAAATATTTGCAGTGCCTATGTCCGGAGTCTAGTTCCAGCACTCTCCAGTGGTACACTTCCTGTGGGTGGTTAATCCACAATTACAGCAGAGTAAAAATAAAAATAAATGGCAGAAATCAACTGAGCTCTGTTCCGACTGGCCAAGATGGCGGACGGCCCGCTCGGTGCAGTCCCAGGTGGCGTTTCCACCTGTGTGTTACTTTGGCCTGGCCGCGCGGCAGCACGGTGCAGAAGTCCGCAAAGGGCACGCCCGAAACCACGCAGGGCTGGTGGCCGCTGCCACTTCTCCACGCCAGTGTCGGCCGAGCTCTGCTCCCAGGGCAGTGCCTCCCTTCCCCTCTCTTCGCCCCGCACCTCTACCTTTCTGGAGAGCGCAGGCTTGAAGCTCCTCGCCTGCCCGGCGCAGCCCTCCCTGCTCTGGGGTCGTCCAGTGGGTCGTTGTTCTCCCCCGCTGCCTTGCAGCCACACCGAGGACGCGGGGAAGCCTCTCGCCCAAGCTCATTGCAAATTGCTCGACTAATTGCTCTGCTAACTTCGAATTCTCCACACTCCTTGTGCAGCCAGCGTTACCACACTCCTCGCCGTACCGCTCCAACACCGCCAATCATGTGCGTCCTGCATCAAGACGCCACGTGATCCTAAAGCAGCTAATGTTAAAGCACCTAAGCCTTAGCAGCTAAGCTGCTTTAACATTAGCTGCTTTAGGAAGTTCTGGGGGAGGGACCAAGCGAAGCAAACGTGAGTAAGGGAACTCCACGGTGCCCTTCCGCACAATTTTTGCGCGACACACCTACACACTGCCAGCAACACACTAATGTGTCGCGACACACACTTTGGAAAGCTCTGACCTAGGGTATCCCTGAAAAGTATCTCTGTCCAGTCTTGCAAATCTACAAGAAAAAAGATTCCATAGGTTCCAAGAAAAGCTGAAGTGCCTTTGTGGTTTTTACTGCTGTATCTGCATTTCTGCTACTTAATTCAGTTTTCCTTCTTGAGCATATAGGTCTGCTCCCCCACTTCCACTCTTGATCCCCCCCGACACACACACACACACACACACACACACGCACACAACCACCTTGATTTACTACACGTTGAACTGCTTATAACTGGCTACATACAGTTTTATTGCATGGGAATTGGAACAGCATAACGCATAGGGCAAGGTTGGATTTTTTTTTCATATGGTGAAAAAGTTGGTGTTGAGAAGACAATTAAATAATTTCTACAGCTGTGTAACCCAACCATAGTAATTCGTCAGTTGTTGATATTACAGTTTTATATGTGGTGAGCTGTTGTATTAGAATGGAACTTTCTCAGGTTCACCCATCTGTACTTGAATTTATTTTTATGCAGTTTCTCTTTCTCTCTTTATAGGCAATGTTGAAAGCAGCTGTCATTTCTCTCCCCGTTGTCCAGAACAGTGTATTTGCGTGGATTCCATAGTTCGTTGCAGTAACAAAGGGTTGCGATTCTTGCCTAAAGGTGTCCCCAAAGATGTAACGGAACTGTAAGCCATATTTTCAAGAGCTACATTTACAAGTAAAAGTTGGCAGTATTAATTAAATTGCTTGGGGTGTGCAGATTTCAAGGTAGCAGGATACCTATTGTTGTTGTTGTTGTTTTTACTAGAATAGTGAGGTCAATCAGCTTGACCAAGATGCAAAATGGTGGCTCAGGGCAGAACCAATTACCTACTGAATTCCATGAAGTGGGATATATATGACATATCATATATTCTATTTTCAATCTGATGGGGAGAGTACCATTGCTTATGTAGCCCAAATGGCATCATCAATGCACAGGGGAGGTATGAGCAGGCTCAGAGGACCTGCAAGATTTCCAGGAAAGAAAAATCTTAAACAAAAACTGAAGGGGGTAACGAACAACAAAACAGCCCAATGAGCATGCTCAGTAGCCATGGAACATTGTTTTCACAAACTACTGTGAAATTCTGATTTGCGCATTTCTCCTTCCCATATATTCCTCCACACTAGCAAGGTATGCTGTTGAAACCTTCTGCTTTTGATTTTAAATTAAGTTTCATGTGATGCCTAAATTCAAGAAACTATGGTTTGTTTCAACTATAGTTAAGGAAAACAAACAAGGATCAGAAACCATTTTTCTGTCACTAACTAGATTGAAAACCACAGTTCCCTGGGTTTGGAAGTCACAGGGAACTGTGGCTACTTTAAAAATCAAAGCAGCAGCCTTTAACCCCCTCGTCTGACACATAAAGGAGGACAGGAGAAATGAGAAAGCCCAAGCCTGTGGTTGATACACATAATGGGAAACCAAGGGTTCCCATTACGTCTGAACTGAGCCTTTATTTCAGCAACCAAATATTGGAGGAGGAGGGTGCCTGTTTAATGATGTTGTTGTTAAATAAGTCTGAAACCCTTTTTGTCAAGTGCAGATCACCAAGTGATCTGGCATAATACACCTCCAAGGTTATTCTACAGTTAATTCTCTTGTGCGGAGGCCAGATTCTGGCTGCAATCCAGAAGACCCTTAACATGTGTGGAAAGGGTTGTATGCATGCAGAACCAGAACACCACTACCATCACCCACCACCCAGTTTCAAAAGTAGCTTGTGATGTAGTTTTGTAGATGAGATTGCTGTTTTGTAAAACAAGGTCCATTTTGCCCATGGGTTTCTTCTCTAAGTTCTCTAGAGCATAGCTAGCATTTTGTTTTCACTGTGGTGAATACACCTTTGTTGATATGCCTCACTAAAATGGAAAGATATTTAGAATAGGGACATTTTGACAGCCAAGCAGCCTTTTTCCACTTTTTATTCATTCTGAGTATGGCAAGTCAAATTAACAAGTTCAGTGTTGAATGTTCTGTAATGCTTTTTCAGCAGGATAGCAGCATGTTCACAATTGACTACTTCAATGAGCTATTGAAAATGAATTCCCAACATAATTATCTGTAGGTTAATTATCTCATTGGTTGACATTTTTAAAAATAAAAAAGAAACAGTGAAAACTAACACTGGATTATTTTCCTTGAATGTTCACAAAATGGCTAAAATAACAGAGATAATTAGATTAAATTGTGGAGTACATTTCCATGAGGTAAGGGCAACTTCTCATTTGCTTCTCCTTCTAGACTGTGGTTTTCTGTGGAAGGACATTAATATAGGGAAAATTTACTATTGGAGTATAGAACTTTTCATGTTTAGCTTCTCCATCTGAATGTGGTAGAATTAGAAATTGCCTGAATATGTGACTGACACTATTGGGTTTGTGGTATGTGGCTTGAGTTGGTGTCTGCAGTAGGAATTACTGAAATCTGGTATATATTTCTGTGGCCTATAGACGGTATAAAGCACTATCTTTGCTGCTTGAATGAAAGACATAGGATTTCATAGGCTCTGTAGTGTCACTCCTATGGCTGTTGAGGCTAGAGGAGGCAACCCAAGTCACACTAATGCAACTGCTACCAATAAGCCGTATGTCACTAGCAAAATAAGAGGAAAGAAGAAATGGCAACTCACCTACTTTTTTCTCCATTGAAACGTTACGAAAATTGGATTTCCCTGATTAGCTACGTTGGGAGAAAGCAGCAATTTGTCTTTGGAATGTATACATACAGGTTCACTGAAGGAGGTGGGCAGGCATGCCCAGGAAGAACATAGGACCACTTTAGTGCCCCCACTTTGCCTCCCTCATCATTGCCTAGTTTTTCCCCCCTTTTCCCCTCTTCACCTTGTTTACACTGGTCTCCACAGATTTGCCAAATTTGTTGCCTATTATCTATGAATTAAACATTCTCACCTTCTTTTCATACCTTGTGAACTCCCATGATATCCATATTTTTGGTGATTTATTAAAAAAAAAAGTCCAGCAGAGCACTACTAACCCACAGATCTACTGGCTGGTGGGGGTTAGGAAAGGGCAGACAAGCTCCTCTGCCACTGGCAGGGCCACATCCATCCCAGAAGCCCCAGTTATACCGGTGGACAGCTCTATCAGTGTAAATCGACTGCTGGTGATGGGCATCAAAACAAAGCATTCTGGGATAGTGTGTGGACAGAAGCACCTTTGGATCCAGTGGATCTTAAACCCCTCCATTATTCCAGGGGCCCCAGGATCAGGTCTATCAATGACCACAGCCTCGAGCTGATGTAGCCAATTCCCCTTCCATTGGGTCCAATGGGGGATTGAAGAAAAAAATAAGGATCTTCACCCCAAATGTGCGCCCTGGCCAGCAGGGGCCGGTAGGGCCTGGAAATGGTCAACGATCTATCACTGTTCTACAATTGCTCTTTGAGTTGCCTTTCTGGAGTTTCCTAGTGATATCAGTGCTGCAGGAGAATTTTGTTTTTCATCCAAAGAAGACGTAGCATTTTCTGTAGTTTTATAGTCAAGAGAATTAGTTCACATGCAGGACATTTCTAGGTGAAAGATTTCTAGGTTTAAACTGGATTCCTCCCCTTGGAATCAGATTCCAAGATAGAAATAATAATAATAATAATAACAACAACAACAACAACAATAATGCATATGTTACCTCATTTGTACGAGTGGAGAGTTATGTGCGTTTGGTGATTCCTATTGCCGTGTATAGGAGCCTTCCATTATGATATTTCTCTCACGATTATGTGTTGCTACAAGCAGGCTAGGGTACCATATATTTCCCATGAGCAACTGGAGTAGGCAAGGTACATGATAGAGCCTGCAGACCTAAATCAAAGGCAGTGTTAATGGTCAGAGATCTGAGCAAGTTCAAAAGCAGCATGTAGAAGGTGAATGAGAATATGTAAACATGATGCAAAGGTAGAGAGGCATAGTGCATGCTTGGTTTGCACACATAGATTCCAATAGTTAGGCATCATGATAAAAACAGAAGATCTGGTTGAACATGGTTCTGCAGTTTATGGTTAGATTGTAGCCATATATAATCATAGAATAGTAGGGTTGGAAGGGGCCTACAAGGCCATCGAGTCCAACCCCCTGCTCAATGCAGGAATCCAAGTCAGAGCATCCCTGACAGATGGCTGTCCAGCCTCGTCTTGAAGGCCTCCAGTGTGGGAGAGCCCACCACCTCCCCAGGTAATATGTTCCATTGTCGTATTGCTCTTACAGTCAGGAAGTTTTTCCTGATGTTCAGCCGGAATCTGGCTTCCCGTAACTTGAGCCCATGATTCCGTGTCCTGCACTCTGGTATGATCAAGAAGAGATCCTGGCCTTCTTCTCTGTGACAACCTTTCAAGTACTTGAAAAGTGCTATCATATCTCCCCTCAGTCTTCTCTTCTCAAGGCTAAACATGCCCAGTTCTTTCAGTCTCTCTTCATTGGGCTTTGTTTCCAGTCCCCTGATCATCTTTGTTGCCCTCCTCTGAACCCTCTCCACTTTGTCTGCATCCTTCTTAAAGTGTGGTGCCCAGAACTGGACACAGTACTCCAGATGAGGCCTAACCAGTGCTGAGTAGAGGGGAACTAGTACTTCCCGGGATTTGGAAGCGATGCTTCTATGAATGCAGCCCAAAATAGCATTTGCCTTTTTTGCAGCCACATCACATTGTTGGCTCATATTCAGCTTGTGATCAACAACAATTCCAAGATCCTTCTCGCTTGTAGTGTGGTTGAGCCACGTATCCCCCATCTTGTAACTGTGCATTTGGTTTCTTTTTCCTAGGTGCAGAACTTGGCATTTGTCCCTATTAAATGTCATTCTGTTGTTTTCTGCCCAGTGCTCCAGTCTATCCAGATCACTTTGAATTTTGTTTCTGTCTTCCAAAGTATTAGCTATCCCTCCCAATTTGGTGTCATCTGCAAATTTGATCAGCATTCCCTGCACCTCCTCCTCCAAGTCATTAAAACAAATGTTGAAGAGCACTGGGCCCAGGACTGAGCCCTGCGGTACCCCACTCGTTACCTCTCCCCAGCTTGAGAAGGTCCCATTAATAAGCACTCTTTGAGCCCGATTCTGTAGCCAACTGTGGATCCACCGGATCGTTCTTTCATCTAGCCCACTTTGAGCTAGTTTGCTCATCAGGATATCATGGGGCACTCTGTCGAAAGCTTTGCTGAAGTCGAGGTATATGATGTCTACAGCATTCCCATGGTCTACAAGGGAGGTTACTTGATCAAAAAATGAGATCAGATTTGTCTGGCAGGACTTGTTTTTGACAAATCCATGTTGGCTTCAAGTAATCACGGCATTGTTGTCAAGGTGCTTCCAGATGGATTGCTTTATGATCTGCTCCAGAATTTTCCCAGGGAGTGATGTCAGACTGACTGGTCTGTAGTTCCCAGGTTCCTCCTTTTTACCCTTTTTGAAGATAGGGACAACATTAGCCCTCCTCCAGTCATCTGGCACTTCCCCAGTCCTCCATGATTTCTCAAAGAGAATAGACAGCGGTTCTGAGAGTTCTTCTGCCAGTTCCTTTATGACTCTAGGATGCAGTTCATCTGGCCCTGGAGATTTGAACTCATTCAAAGTAATGAGGTGTTCCTTGACCATATGCCTGTCGATCTCAAGCTGCAATCCTGGCCCTTCAGCCTGTACTTCACCTTTGCCAGGGGGCTCATAGACCCTCTTTTGGGAGAAGACTGAGCCAAAGTAGGAATTGAGCACCTCTGCCTTTTCTTTGTCATCTGTTATCATTTTGCCATCCTTATTTAATAGCTGAACCACCATTTCTTTCCTCTGCCTTTTACTATGCACGTAGCTGAAGAAAGCCTTTTTGTTGTTTTTAACATCCCTTGCTAACCTCAGCTCATTCTCAGCTTTAGCCTTCCTGACGCCATCCCTGCAATTCTGTGCTATCTGCCTGTACTCTTCCTTTGTTACCTGGCCTTCTTTCCACTTCCTATATGTGTCCTTTTTTGTTTTCAGGTCATCCCTAAGCTTTTTGTGAAGCCACATTGGCTTCTTCTGTTGTCTTCCACCTTTTCTTCTTGTTGGAATTGCTTGTGATTGTGCCTTGAGAATTTCCTTTTTTAAAAGCTCCCACCCATCTTGGACTCCTTTTCTCGCTAGCATCGCTTGCCATGGGACCTTACTGATCATTGTTCTGAGTTTATGAAAATCAGCTTTCCTAAAATCCAGGGTATGCGTTTGACTACACTCGGCTTTTGCTTCCCTTAGAACCAAGAACTCAAGTACAACATGGTCGCTTTCCCCCAGAGTTCCTGTAACTGCTACTTTATCCACTAAGTCTTCTCTGTTGGTTAGGATCAAGTCAAGGATAGCCGATCCTCTAGTTCCTTCCTCTACTTTCTGTAGGAGGAAGTTATCTGCCACACAAGTCAGGAATTTCCTGGAGCGGCCATGTTTTGCAGAATTTGTCTCCCAACAAATATCGGGGAAATTGAAGTCCCCCATTACTACTACCTCATGCTTCCTTAAAACATTGGCTATTTGCTTTTCAAAAGTTTCATCCTTGTCTTCTCCTTGATTGGGTGGCCGGTAGTAGACTCCGACCACCAGGTTCCTTTTATTCTTTGCTCCATTTATTTCAACCCAGATGCTCTCGATGGGGCTACCAAGCTCCTCCTCCTGTATTTCTGTGCAGAGATATGTATTTTTCACATACAGTGCAACCCCACCTCCCTTTCTGTTCCTCCTGTTCTTTTTGAACAAGTTATATCCTTCAATTGCTGTATTCCAGTCATGAGAGTCATCCCACCAAGTCTCAGTTATACCTATCAGGCCATAATTTCCCCCTTGTATTAAGAGTTCAAGTTCGTTCTGTTTGTTTCCCATACTCTGAGCATTAGTATATAGACATCGAAGACCATGTGCTTCATAGTCTGGCTTTCTTCCTACATGTGTCTGAAGACTATTATTGGACGCTATCAGAGCTGTTCTCTCTGTTGCAGTGCATGCGCCTATGTCCATTGTTACCCCCAACATTACATCTCCCTTCCCCGTAGGATTCAGTTTAAAGCCCTCCTGATGAAGTTCTTCATGCTGTGGCCAAACACATTCTTCCCATCCTTTGTGAGGTGCAACCCATCCCTAGCCAACAACCCATCTTCCAGGCAGTATAGCCTGTGGTCCCAGAATCCAAATCTCTCTCGTCGGCACCACCTTCGTAGCCAGTCATTCACCCGGAGTATTTTTCGTTCCCTTTCTATCCCTCTTCTAACTACTGGAAGGATGGATGAGAAAACTATCTGGGCCCCAAAGTTCTTGAGTTTCCTTCCCAAAGCTTCAAAGTCTGACGTGATCTCTTCGTAGCTCCGCTTGGCGGTATCATTTGTTCCCACATGGATGAGAAGAAAGGGATACCTGTCAGTGGGCTTTATGAGTGCAGGCAACCTTTCAGTCACGTCTCTAATCTGTCCTCCCGGGAGACAACATACCTGGCGAGTCCATGGGACTTCGCGACATACTTGGGTCTCGATCCCACGCAGCAAGGAGTCTCCCACTACTACCACTCTTCTCTTCTTCTTCTTGTAAGCCTGGGTTTCATCGCCTCTGTTTGACTGACCTTTAGCCTCTTGCTCACTCTCATGCAGGTTCCCCTGTGATTCTTCCTCTGCAGGCTGTCCTCCAGTCTCATCCGCAAGTACCTGGAATCGGTTCCACAGCTCCACTGCTTCCACTGGTGCAGAGTGGCGTCTAGTTCTTCTTCTCCTAACTGTCACCCTTTTCCAAGGAGTATCCTCTATTCCATTTTTCTTCACCTCAGCATTTCCCACTGCCTCATCTTGCTGTTGCTCTTCAAGCTTCTGGTCTGCCCTTTGCTGCTGTAGTTCCCCCATTCTGTCCAAGAACTCTTCGTGTTCTCTTATTCCCCGGAGGGTCGACAGTTGCCGCTCCAGTCCACTTACTTTTTCCTCCAGCAGCGTGATCAACTTGCACTTGTTGCAGGTGTAGGCCATGTTGTTCTCAGGCAAGAAAACAAACATTGCACACACCTTGCAGGTCACCACCACTGGAGAGTCTTGTCCTTCCATAGCCTCTTTTCCCTTTTTGTGTCTAGCTTTGTGATTGTTCTAGACTAGCCTGTGCCTGCTCCTCTACTCAGTAGAGGTTAAAAGCAGAGTCCCACTGGTGTGAAAGTGTGTGTTACAAGACAAATAAATGGAAAAAAGTTAGTTAAAATAAAAAATAAAAATAATTAAAAAAAATGTTAGGGGCCTCCCCCTTGACCTCCCCTGCCGAACTCCCCTGGCCAACTCCTGTTTGCTCCCCCTGTTTGCTCCCCCTGTTTGCTTGCTCTCTGGGAGCTTGCCTGCTTCTGTAGTCCCTGGACCAGCTGGAGCAGCTTGCTCTGCTCTGCTCTGCTCTGCTCAGCTGGGAGGCGGGAAACAGACTGAAGCTTCCCGCCCAGTCAGCTGCTGGGAGTACTCAGGCCACACCCCTCCAATTCAGTTGGAGCTCTCAGAAGCACCTGGTGAGCTCACAGCCAATCAGAAGGATAAAGGGCAGCGCCCTGGGCTTCCTGCAACCCACTTACCTCTTAGCCTCTGTCTCCTTTGTCTCCTTTGTCTCTTCAACCACTGCAACTCCCCTGGCCAACTCCTGTTTGCTCCCCCTGTTTGCTCGCTCTGTTCGCTCGCTCTCTGGGAGCTTGCCTGCTTCTGTAGTCCCTGGACCAGCTGGAGCAGCTTGCTCTGCTCTGCTCTGCTCAGCTGGGAGGTGCGAAACAGACAGCTGGTTTGAGCTAGAACTCAAAACCAGTAAGTTGGGTTTTTTTTTTTCTTTTTGGAAACTACATTTAAATGAGGCTTATTTCAACACATGAAATTAAGAGAATGAAACAAAATTCCCATATCCTTCGACATCAAGAGCTGACTACAGTTCAGAAAAACATACAAAATCTCAAGGGCCTTACAATATGAAAACAGATATCTCCTTCTCCATCCTTTTTCCCAGCACCATCCCCTCATCCCTTATAGGAGCCCAGAGAGAATGACATTGGGACCTGCTTTTGCTTCACCCTCTCTTAGAAAATTTAATGTGTAAAGAAACTTGATGGCATTTGTTTGGCTGGGCTTTCTGTTGGTATTGTTCTTTGTATTTGTGTATATGCTTCTGTGTTACTGGTCTAAATCAGGCAAACGCAAAGGGCTGTATCCAGCGGTGTCCATCTGCCAGCAGAACAGACACCACTAGCGGAACAGTTTCCTGTCCCCCTGCAGCCCCATGTGCCTGGAAGCTTGGAGGGCCTTCTGGAGCAGATTTGGGGAGGCGCACTTAGGGGTGCAGTGGGAAGCAGAGGAAGTGGATGTCCTGTTGTGTGAGTGGAAGCTTGTTCGCATGGCACTGGATGTAGCCAAAATATTGCTACCTTAGACCAGTATTTAAATATCCAGGTTTTCAGAGTCATTTGTCTTCATAGTGAAAGTTGTGCACAAAACCAATGCTATCTTCGATATTTATAACACATACTATATCACTGGTTTCTATAACACACATGCCATCAGTATTTACTTCTGCATTACAATGCTTACTGCTGTTTCAGTACTGCACGGATTAATTCATGAAGAATTTGGCTTTTAGTTCTGAGCCTTTGTGCTTCAGTGCTATCCAGTGGCCTGCGTTTATCATAGGGTTGGCGGAGAATTTCTCCACGAATCTTCGGGAGGCCGAGTGCCGACGCATTCGGCCCCCCGAAAGTGTTGGGAAAATTCTCCGCCGGCCCCCCGCGCCCCCCCCCAGGATGGGACTTACCTTCGGCGAATGTCCCTCTCGGCGGCAGGTCCCAGCGGCGGTTCGGCGGGGGCGGGGGCGGCGGCCGGTCTCCCAACCGGCTGCCACCGCCGCCATTGCAAAAAAAAAAAAGTAAAGTAAAAAAAAACCACACACACCCGTGATGGGCTACGTAACGATTTACGTAGCCTATCACGGCTAGATTTCCAAAGTCAGCCGTGATAGGCTATGTAATCATCACGTAGCCTATCACGGCTGACTTTGGGGGGGGGGGGGAAAAGTGCGTACGCAAATGGCAGCTCCCATGGGGACTGCCATTTGCGTTCCTTATTTTGGCACGTCTAGTCTACGTAAAGATTTACGTAGACTATGGCGAAAATAAGGGCACGCTATTTGCGTTGCCCTTATTTTCGCCATAGTCTACGTAAATCTTTACGTAGACTAAACGTGCCAAAATAAGGAACGCAAATGGCGGTCCCCATGGGAGCCGCCATTTGCGTACGCGCTTTTTTTTTTCAAAGTCACCCGTGATAGGCTACGTGACGATTTACGTAGCCTATCACGGCTGACTTTGGAAATCTAGCCGTGATAGGCTACGTAAATCGTTACGTAGCCTATCACGGGGGTGTGTGTGTTTTTTTTACTTTTTTTTTCGCGGCCGGGTAGACGGGGTGCTCCTACCTGGCCTGAATTTCGGCCGGGCAAGGCAGGGCGCCTCCCCCCCCTCGCCTGAACTTCGGGGGGAGAAGCGAAGCGCCTCCCCCCCACCACGAAGCAAGCTGCGGGATGAGGTAAGTCCCTTTCGTCCATCCCTAGTTTATCACAACAGTTCAGGTCATTACAGTGACACCCTCTAGGTATGCTACCAGGAAATTGTCCTCTTGTTGACTTTTGGAAACTGTGAAGCATCCTACATTTAGGAATCATTCAGAGCACTTGGCTTTTGAGTGGCAGATGCCTAGGAATCTGTTCTGCAGAAAAAGAAAAGCTTACAGATGAATGTGTGTTTGTATTTTAAGTTTGTTACATCAGGAAGTCATCTTCAGGAACTCACAATTAAGTTTAGTTAATTCATAGTTACTTCCTGCATTTATTTTTACAGGACACAATATGTGCTCTCAGGAGTCATTTTTAAGATGTCAGAAAGTAACACAAGTGCCAATTTCAGTAAAAAGATCCACAAACATTCAAAATGCTTCTAGAAGCATGCTTTGCATGTAGCTCTCTCCAAAATAATGCACCTACATGTCATTTTCATACTTATTTTGTAAACAGACAGGTGTGACTTCCAAAATACGTCTTCTGAAAGTAATGCTGGAAGCAGGTCTTACTAGCTGCTAGCACCTGTCACAGAGGAGAAAGGACTGAACATGTCTGTTAATGTTCCATTCTGCAAATGGTACTTGTATATTTGCTTTTGCATTCAGGGCTCTGTGTCTAATATTTTGACCCTTTCTGCCCCATCTTCAATTTCGTAGTAGTAACTATTGATGTGCTCATAGTATACTTTGTTGATATCTAAGCCAAGGTTTTTCTCTGAGTCTTTCTCTCTGACTAGCATGATCTGGCACTCTGACATAGCTCCAATAATGAAGGGGAGGATTTATTTGGTAGCATTTTAATGAATCCTGTGGAGCCTTGCATTTATAAACTTCCATTTGCCAAGGGAAAATCACATCCGCTGTGTGACAAACATGTTCAGCTGAAATGCTTTTTATTAAAATGTAATCATGCGTATTTATACATTTCATTTTAATAAAAAACCTGCCATACATCTAACAAAACCTAGTAAATTAGAGCTGTATATAAAGTTCCAAAATAGCCATACAACAGGAAATCTTTTACTGCAACAGGTCCTAAATAACGTTACACTGAAATGGATACACAGACAGATGGAAAATTTCATTCCGCAGCAGGTAGAGTTTCACTGTAGCCCAATGCTGAAGTAATACTTAAAAGAGTACTCTTTTTCCAGTGGTAGTGAACTGAAAATGAATGTGTGTGTGCCACCAAGCAATGTGGAAGAGACAATGCATTGTTCTTCATAAATACATATGTTGAAACTATGTATCCTGAAGTCTAGTTTTAGGATTATTCAAATTCATTTCTCCCAGAGAAAAAATGTTATTGGGCAAGTAGATTAATCTTGAAGTTAGGTATCAGAGATTCCAAGGCTTGAAACGCAGCTTATAGTGCAACTGTGAGCAATGTGTACACAGAAAGCAACAGGAATATGTAACATCTGTTCGTGCAACTGCCAAGCAAAATAAAGTTTCTTTACTGGCCAGACATGGGAGCTGGCCTTCTGCACTTACCTGAGTAATGGAGCTGTACCTTCTGCTGTCTGCATTTCAGGCTCTGGGTACAGCCACTTGAGCTTAGGGACCCTGAGCTGGAGAGCACATCTTCCAGATCTAGGTTCAGGTACGGCTGCCAGGTGCATAATAGCCACAAGAATTGGTGGTAGTGGAAAGATGGGACAGGACTCGGAATGACTCCTTTTATTGTCATCTTAAAAGCCTTTTGGCTCCTATGAATGTGGCTACACCATCACAACCATACATACCAGAGTTCCTGTAGTAATTTGTAAGAATGTACATTTTTTTCTGTCAGTCTTTTAACACCCCAAATAAATCTGCTTTGAAATGTTGACCTCTTTATTGTTATTGACTCAGTTTAAATCTTGATCTAAAGGTATTTAAATTACCTTTATCCAAAGGATATTTATTTATTACATTTATATCTGGTCTTTCCTCAAGTGATATTGTGGTGTGTTAAGAATCCATATGCAAATCTGTAAATTCCATTCTTACTCATGAAACTGCTTACCCTAACACTGAGACCAGAACATTGATCAATTTGGAAGAGGATGGCTGGCTCGCATATGAATGTATATAACACTTGTTTATGTACAGTGGAATGTGTGAATTGTCACCTGCGTAAAGTATTTTATTGGAGCTGACAACTGCTGATATATCAGTAATCTAACTGTGGCAGAGGTTCACAACTGAAAGGATTCTGAGGCTAGCTTTCACATTTGGATCAACACAGTACATGCACAGTACATTGCTGCATTAACCATGGGAAAGCCTTTTTGTCACCACCCCAGTGTTTTTTCTTTTAAACCATTTTGTATTGACCACCTTTTCCTCCTTCCATCCTATGCCATGTGCTTTCTTCACTATTTGTAAACCCATTTCTGTCTTCTCTTTCCATAGTGCATGCACAAGCTCACTCTGTCTGCTATACCACTGCGCAGCTCCCTCCCCCTTTCTCACTCTCTGCCCCTCTACCTCCATCTCTCAGTTACTCCCTTTTATTTTTCTGGTTCCCAAGTACTCAGGTCTCCCTTCACCCCCATCTTTCAACTCTCACCAAAATAGCTGCTGCTTACTCCCATTGCAAGAAATGGGCTTCCCTGTACTCCATGATGGTCCAGAGCCCCAAGATTATGACAGCGCACACAGAATGGAAGCCCCTTCAAACAGCCCATGCAGATAGCTGAGCTCTGAACATGGTTGGGCACCACTACTGAAGTGGAAGTTGCCTAAATGCAGCAACTGAAATAGATGTTGTGAAGCTGTATCTGGGCAGACAAGGCAGTGAAGGAACACAAGCACGAGGAAAACTTTGGACCTGTAAAGTGGGTTCAGAGTAAGGCATAGTGCCAGGAGTGGATCACAAGGAATGGGCAGCATGGCATGCAGACCTCAAGTGAATCACGGGTGAGCAAGGATGTCTGTGTATGCTGGGTCTTGTGATCACATGGAAGGCCTAGACTTGAGGGTAATTATAGGGTACAGGCAAAGAACAAAAAAGATCACAACTCTGGGTGTGCTTGGGCTGGGTTCAGACAAAGGACTCTATAGTTTGCCTCCTGAAGTAAATAGAAACCTTCCTGAGATTCCTGCTTTCATTATTGAGTTTGGGCTGGTTAATTATGCATTACAAAGTCATGCCTCCAATGGAGGTGCCTTAACTTTAAGAGTTGCTAGTGACTGCTAATGTCTTTTCCAGACATTAGCAAAGACTGTTCAGGATTGGAACATATTTCCCATCAAGACTTTAGATGAGACCAGTTTAATTTACCTTTTTAAGTGGCTTCACTGTGGTTGTCACTTGGTAGATAAGAAGGTATCTGCATGGGAGCAACTCCTATTAATAAAAGTACAGTATAGAACACATAGGTTATGAACTTTAATTACATCAGGTGCCTGTAGCTTATACATTACCATCCAGAACCTTTTGCTCCTGGCACCGTGAGTCTCTCTCACAAACAACCTCCTGGAACAACATAGATAGGCAACATGGTACCCTCCCAATGTTTTGGACTGCAGCCTTGAACATTTCCAGCGAGCATGCCCAATCATCAGTGATTATGGGAGTTGTAGTCCAGAACATCTGGAAAGCACCTGGTTGCCTACCCCTGCTCTAGCCAATGTGCTAGCAGATAGGGTGATGCCTACAAATAACTCATGGAAGGCAGCATAACCGTATAACAGTATATATTGTACTGCAGTTGAAAAGTGTTCATGAATATCTTTTAGGGGTTAAGGCAATTATTCCATGACTGTACAATATATATTGCATTCTATGCCTTGGACGCTGTGTAATCCAACAGGATATTTCACCAAGGCTTGATGTGGAATTCAAGCAGTTAGCTGTCATTGGTGTTATGTATAGTGACAATTTTCAGGGAGCCTTTATGCTGACAACATTGGCTCTTTCATTTGTCTGCCTATCCTGGAAAGAGACCTGATTTGTTCTTTTTTGCTCATAGATTTCTCTGCAACCAAATTCATGTGGTGTTCTGAAGACAGGAATGCCAGCCACCAAACTGCTTTGCTTTAATGAAGGAGGCAAAAGGTGGTGTGTGCGCGTGCGCATTGTGTACCTGCGTGTGCACACACATGCCCATTTTGCCACAATTCACAGTAAGGAACAAAAGCAGTTATTTTTTGCACTAATTTAAATTCAGCAGCTATATCTCCTTCAGATCTTTATTGCATCCAGAAAGATAGATCTGGCCCATTTGAAAGTGGAAATTGAGATGCTTACAAAATTACCAAGAAATAGAGTGCTGACTGACAGTGTTGCTATACTCCATCATTGCTGCAGATCAGAGTGATAATTGTGAAGTGGAATGTATGCTTGTGGATTTATATGCCTCTGCTCTCTGGGTAATAGCTGCTGTTTATATGCTACCTGCTAATTTGAAATTGAGAGAATTTCCCCTTTAATGCAGAAAGGAGCCAAACAATTTAGCAGAAAGCTTAATCTCACATGACCCTATGCCAGCTTCCATTAAAATAAAATGCACGTCTTACTTAACACGATGTAGATTAAAATCTTCTTTCATTTTAGTGTTTGAATTATTCTCTCAAAGGATGTATCGCATTTAGTGGTCACTGCATTAAAAAATGTAAACTGCAAAAGAACAGCAGTATCAAATGATCAACAGTATCAAATGATACATCAAGTAATAAAAGTTTCACACATTTCAGAAAAAATATCTTAAACAATAAACAACTATGAGGAACATTGGCATAGGAACCCCTGTTTTCCCATGTATTCTTGCTGTACATGGTTATTTTAAAAGTAGAAAATTAATTGAGAAGGACTCATTTTAACCCTTAATCCAAATGTATTTAAATGCAAGTGTTTTAAAGATTCAAATCCACAGTCAAGTGTGCACATTCCTTTCTTAGCCATGAATTACAAAACTTGCCTCAACACTTTGAGTTTTCAACATTGACCGAATTGGAGATGTCTGCGGCTTGAGGCATACATGCATGAGAGTCACTTCATCCCTTAACACTTGATAATACTCAACTGAATGTGTCATTTGTCTTTATTGGAAGATATTGTACTGCAGTTGGCACTGGATGGCAGGGCCAATCCAAGATATTTTGCTGCCTGAGGCAAAGGCACATCCACCCCACCCCCATTCCATGTACAGATGTCAACTAGACTGACAGTTGACACTGGTGATGAGATAGAGTTATTCACCACATCTCAAGCTAGAGTAGAAGATCCAGAGAAGCCACGTGGCACACAGCACTGCCTTCCAACAGCTTGCTGCTGCTTCACCCCCCACCCCACCCCTCAGCATCTGCTGCCCCATTCTGCTTAAAGGTAGGACCAGCCCTGTTAGATTATACACAGCATCTGTATGTGGCAATTAATCTGTGATTCACCCATGCTACTGTCAAGAAGTGATGAACATGTATGAACCAGCCCATAATCTATGGAGGAAGCAATCCTATGGCCGCTAGTCAGCGGTTAGACAGTCATAGGATATCTGGTTTTCTGGGAACTAACATCAGAGCCCGTGCTCCGAGGTCAGTTCCTGGAGAACTAACCTTCCCTGCCCTGATGCTGGGAAAGACTGAAGGCAGAAGGAGAAGGGGGCGGCAGAGGATGAGATGGCTAGATAGCATCACCGATGCAATGAATATGAACTTGAGCACACTCCGGGGGAGAGCGGAGGACAGGAAGGCCTGGCGTGCTCTGGTCCATGGGGTCACGGAGAGTCGGACGCGACTGAACGACTGAACGACAACAACAAACCTTCCCTGACTTCCACGCAGGCAGCGCGGAAAAGCCCCATGCTCCTTGCTCGCAAGAGGAGTGTGGAGAGGCCGAAATGGGGCATTCCAGGGCAGGGAGGGTGGAAATGCCTGTAAGACACTTCCCACGTGTCATATGGCAGCCTCCTCCCCCACTCTGTCCTCCTGCAGCTAGACAGCCGCAATCGACTGTCTAGCCAAAAACGCAGAAAAGAAATGCAGAGGGAATGATCCCCTCCATGCTTCTCCTGCCCAGCATTGGATAGGCAGTCGCCTCTGAGTTTGGAGGCAGCCGCCTATCTGCATAGGATTGCACCCTTAGCCTCCTATTCTGGGTCTGTGAGCCATTTCTTGCGAAATGTTTCAAAAGGACTGCATGAAAGTAAGGCTGTGGATTAATCTATTTTGATACCTAAAACTAGTTATGTTGCATTGGAACAAAGTGAGACCAATTTGCTATTAGAAACCATAAACCATATCCTCTGATAATTTCCCATCGCTACTGCAACTTCATTTGAAAGTCAAATCGGGCCAGTTTGTGTAAGTTTGAGATTTTGAGAACCTGTATAAATGGAGGAGCACGGATCTAGTGGATCATTAGGAGAGAGCTGTCCAAAGTCAGGATTGTGAGGACTATTTTCCCTTCATTTAAAGCAGGGGTGGGCAACTTATGGCCCTCCAGATGTTTTGGCCTACAACTCTCATCAGCCCTAGCTAACCTAGCCAATGGTGATGCATGTTGCTAGTTGTAGGGCAAAACATCAGGAGGGCCATAACTTGCTCACCTCTGATTTAAAGAGATCAGTCAAAGTAGTTGATTGAAATGAGGCAACTCTCCCTATTCTTTTTCACTAGCAGGTGAATACCTGACTGTTCCAGCAGGCTTGCTCATCTGGCTTGAGCTGAGTTGCATGTAAACTGTACTTGTGAATTGTTTCTCTGTACCTATGTAAGTTTTATAATGGTTGTTTTATTTATTTAAGTGTGTTATAGTGTGTGTATGTGTGTGTGTGTGTTGTGCAACACCTTGAGAGCCATGTAGTATAAAAAAAATGTTATAAATATATTTTGATGATGATGAAAGCAATAATAAATATGAATTTTAAAGGGTTGAAGCAGGAAGAGGAACCAGCATCTAGATTAGAGGCATGAAACCAGGAAGTCAGTCTGTAAGAGAGAATGATAATAGAGCAAGGTTGGGTTCACAAGAGCTTGACAAGATGCAAGGCAGAAATGACTGCAACTGCTGGACTTAGCAATGCAGGTGCAGAGCAGTCAAGTCTAGGAAGCGAGTAGAAGGATATCTGGGCAGAGAAATTGGGGGTCTGTGACAGCTGGGCAGTGGTCTGCCCCATCTACCCAAAGTGACAGCCTACCCCTGCAGGTAACTGTGTCTTGTTCAACAACATAAGCAAAAGCTTCTGATCTCCTCCTCACATCTGCACAAGAGGAGGGGAGGGAAAAGTGAAGGAGCCCAAGGCTTGTGCAGGCTCATGCACATAGCAGAAAAACATAGTTTCCTGTTAAGTCTGAATCCACCTTCTACTTAGTACATAGGTTAACGCAATCATTTACAGTAATTGGTGTTTAGAACCAGTGAGCTGAACACAAGAATAATTATATATTGCCCCCCTTCCCTATATGATGCACTTGAATCCACTCCATTAAGGACTTATATAGGCATATGGTATACAGTTTTAAGTTGCTATTAATTCAGTAACATCTATGCAGATAAAAAAAACTAGCACATCAGAGAGAAAGATTCTAGATAAGTTCACTCCATGCTGTTCTACTTTTGTACTTTCGGTGAGTATTTTTATTCTGAAGAACCTTTTTTCAAAAAACACCTCAAGGAAGGTAGAACAATAGGAAATGAATGGAGCTAGCATCTTTTCCCTAATATGCAAGTTTTTAAAAATATGTACTGGCAAAGTTTAGGCCTAGATATGAACGTTGAGGGCTCATATCAAAGAAGAGGTGAGCAATACCAGACCACCAATTCAGACCAAAATACTTGGATTTTATTCCAAGCTGGAGAAGATTTCACAGTTTATCCCCTACCCATTCACCTAGTCTCCAAACCCCGTCCCCTGCCCACTTCCTTTTAAACTGCATTTAACTGGCTGGTTCAGTTGGCAGCAGGAAGCAGTTGCTGGGAAAGGGAAGGCAGGGAGGAAAAGGGGTGGAATGTCCAGAAATCGCTGGTGTGGGGAAATGTGGATCATCCACTGATGACACTTGGGACAGGAGGGGGCTTGGGAGTTCATGGGAGAGGGGTAACATATTTGAATTTCTCAGAAATGAGCCAGTGTGGAGAAAATTGCTTGAGTCATTTCCATGTCAGTCTGACATGGGAGCGGGATAGTTCAACCATCTCTAATTCTTTTGCTTTTTTCCTGGGAACAATTTAAAAATAGCATCCCGCCCACCTGCAGCCCGAAGTGGTACCATACCTCATTCTACTGCATGTGTAGACCAGGGCTAACTTTTATAGAATATCCAGAGATTATGACTGCAGACAGTCATCTTGTAAAGTGTGAGACACCATGTTTGGAAAAATAAAGCTTTTCAAAATGTTTTCATTTAGGGAGGATTTTGTCTCCAAATGAAAATTCAGAAATAACTTGGTTCCCCTTTCTTTGACCTAATTCTACCTAGAGTTGGATCTTTTCCCACACCTACTCTAAATGTAAATCTAGCTTTGGAGGATTCTTCACATTGAAAGTTCATACCTTTTCAGTAAAGGTCAGCTTTCTTTTCTATTCCTTTGATAATAGAAGATTTTCTTTTTATTATCATTAGACTCTAGCATCTAATGCCTTACTAAATTCTACTTTCATAGTATGTTACCCTAGAAGATGTAGCTCAGTTGTTAATCAGCTGACAAAGAGAGCAACTCTGGGAACAGAATAAAAATGAGCTGATTATCAAAAGTGATCCTGGAATAAATGACATTCATTTTTCCATCAATGTCTGTTCGATGTCAGTTCAATATCTACAAGCAAAAAGAAACCTAATTTCCAGAAAGAAACATTTAGAGTGCTATTATTTTCTACATGTCATCCATAATGCGCTAGTATTTTTATTATATTTGGTTCTATAAATGTCAGGGGTGTTTCTGAGCACAGGGAGTGGGATAGTAGTTCAGATTCTAAAGGAGAACTGCCAGACATGGGGGAGGTATTTTCCCAGGCTAGTCCAGACATGACTAGGCAGGCTTCTCAGGTTTCAGAGGTCCACCTGGCAGAGGATCAGGGTCCCTCTTCACCCCCCCCCCCTGAGAGATAATGAACAGGGGGAGGAGGGGTTTGGGGAGTCTGATTTAATAGATGCCAGATGCAGAGCAAAGAGAGAGAAGGGAGGGGTGGAACTTAGATGGTCTACCCCATTGGCCTTGTGTGAAAAACTGCGCTTAGAAGCCTCATGAGAGAGAGAGAGTGAGAGAGAGAGAGAGAGAGAGCTCCCCGGCCCCTTAAGCTAGGCTAGTGAGACCACCTTCCTCTTCAAACGGCGGGCAACTTTCGTAACTACCTTTTGAACCGCCTGAAGGAATTTCTTTGTAGACTGAGAGTCACTGAGAATTTGCATCTGTGTGACGCTGTGAAGTAATGGATTAAAAGCTGCAGACTGAAGCCTCTTGTCTGTGTTTGTTTCGGCGTTTGAAGTTAAGTGGGGGCAAAAGGAATCCTGACAATAAATGCAAGATGGATTATTGGGAAATAAAGCTGTGTACACTTCAAACATGACACATTTCCTAAATAGAAAGTGCTTCTGTGAAGCATGAAGACCATATGAATATCATCATCTTTCTTTCTTACATTTCCCTACCGAGCAATAGCTGAAGCTGTCTGGGTGGTTCACAACAATTATACATCTGTTTTGTTATATGTATATGTACAGTGAAGCTATGATGATCTACATATGGTTTTTGTGTTGTTTTTTTCTTACACAAAACTGCTTTCAGTACTAAAAACTTGACACACTTGAAGCAGTTCTTAGTAGTATGTTTCCCGTGTACGTGGGTCACATTTAATCCTGCATTATTTATTTATTTAATGTTATTTGATGTATTTAAATACTGCTTGTATCTAAAAAATATCTCAAAGCAGTTTATAAAACCTATATATAATTATAAAACCTATACCAATCTATTCAAAACATCAAACCTCTTCATTAAGGACTGTGTCTGATAAGGCAGATCTCAACTGGGAAAGGCTAATAATGGTCCTTTCCAGATGATCTTTTAAAACCTTGTGCTCCTTCTTGACACTAAAACCATCTTCTTTCATGTGATAATCTCCTAGGGATGTACGAAAGTCACTTGCCTTTTCAAAGGGTGACATTCGCGGTGGGGGGGAGGCGCTCCATCCCTCCCCCCGAAATTCTCTCCGGCCGGCTCCGCTCCGCGGAGATTCTGCAGAGCTGCCGGCTGGGGCCACCCGCAGCCGGACATCCGGCCGCTGGGCAGCCTGCAGGGACACAAATGGCGGCTGCTGTAGCCATCGCCATTTGCATCCCTGTATTTTGCCATGATAGGCTACGTAAGTATTTACGTAGCCTATCACGGCAAAAAAAAAAAGCAGACGCAAATGGCGGCCACTACGCCATTTGCGTTCCCTTTTTTCTTTTTGCCATAATATCCTACGTAAATATTTACATAGGCTAAAACAGCAAAACAAAGGGGACGCAAATGGTGGTCGCCGTCGCCATTTGCGTCCGCTTTTTTTTTTTTGCCATGATAGGCTACATAAATACTTACGTAGCCTATCACGGTCTCTGCAGGGACGCAAATGGCGTCCCTACATTAGCTGTGATAGGCTACGTAATTATTTACGTAGCCTATCACGGCTATAATGAGGAAGTGAATGGCGGCTGCAGATGCGGCCACCATTCGCAAGTCAGCGCGGACAGCAGCAGGTAAGTGCTCCGTTTTGCGCGCCTTTCATGGGGGGATGGGGGGGCTTCGTTCCACCATGGATTTCGGGGGGCCGAATGCACTGGCATTCGGCCTCACTGAGATCCGTGGCGGAATTCTCTGACATCCCTATAATCTCCTTGTTCTCTGTCTGTCATCTGACTCATTACTTCAGATCCCTCAACCCAGTGAAGTATTATAGTTGTATTTACTGGCAGCAGGGCTTTTTCTATAGTGGCATCTACCCTATGGAATGTCCTGCCAACTGAAATTCGTTAGGACTCGATATTTATTGTTTTAGTCACCGAGTAAAAATATGGTTATGTAGAATGGTTTTGGTTTTACATCTTTTTTGTTTAATTTGAAGCTACCCCAAGTTTAATTGCTGGTCCCAGATACTCCATTTGTTGATATTTTGTTAATATTTCTGGTTTGGAGGAGGTTAGATGTGATGTATGTTTTCAAATATGTATTATGTTTTTATTTAATGTGTTAGCTAGATGGGACAAGGAGTTACATTTTAAAAATAAATAAAAAATTTAAAAATGATATGCTTGAACTAGAAGCAACCCCAGTGCCATTTGCTTGGATTTTTATTTTTTTTTTAAGGAAGCAATAGTCTTGTTACGGAGGACACAGCCATACTATTTTCCACTTGATATAAAAAAAATCAGGAAGGAAAAATTCAGTGCACTCCAATGCTGGATAGGGAAGTCACAGCTTTCAAAGAACTACAGTTTTAGAAAAGCAAAATGATAATAGGACATTATTGTGGAGGAAGGAAGTAATATTACTGGGTTTTGCTGCCTGTTTTTAAAGGGCTATATGAATTTTCTGGCATTTTAGTTGTATACTGGAGGAGTGATTCACTTCTAAAGAAGTAAAATAAAACATCCTTTCAAAAAATGGAATGGATGTTATTGGGGAAGGTTGTATTAGGCATCCCCACAGCAGAAGTGCTACCTGGTGGCACTCAAAAGGACATAATTTAGGAGATGAAGGGGAGACATCCACTTTGTCTTGGCAAGTGATTTTTTTTTTTAAATAATTTTAAAGATTTGCAAGCCACCTTTAATGTAAAAACCTTCTCAAGGCAGCTTCCAAAATAAAATACAAATAACGGTGAACCTAAAACATTAGCAAGACCCAATGATAATAAGAACATCAAAAAATAACCAAACGAATATCCCCTTTTTTCTGTGCTGTTCTTTGGCAATGAAACTATCTCAGTGCAATGTGGCAAATTAGGATCCATTGGAATGCTCTCTTGAGTGCAGGTCAACATTATAGTGCTCTCAATGGGATGCATGTTTTAATGTGCTTTCCAATGTGCATTCTAGCATAACTAAGAGCTAGCTCATAGCTTCAGTGTAACGGCGATGCCTTCAATGATGCCACCACATAGCCATATCTGAGTGGCTCTGAGACATCATTACAATCAGCAATCATTTAGTGAGTCATCATGAATGGAAAAGAAGCCCTATTACAGTACTCAAATGCTGCTGAAGACTGTAGCTTAGCTGTGAATAATCTCAAAAACAGAACAGTGGAAGGTTTTGGGGTGTGCTTTTGCAGCTGTGCCATGTACCACTTCCCTATGACTTGGGGGGCTTTTTTAGTATTTAATTTCTGTACCGCCCAATGGGCGAAGCTCTCCAGGCAGTTCACAAAAATTTAAACTATAAAATACTGTATAAAACAATATAAAATATGAAAGCTTAAAACTATAGTATAAAACTACAACCAGAATAAAACCTAGCAGTAATGCAGAGATTTAAAATACAGATTTAAAACAGCAGAGTTAAAAGACTAGAGTGCTAAAATGCTGGGAAAATAAAAAGGCCTTCACCTGGTGCCGAAAGGACTACAATGTAGGTGCCAGGCACACCTCTAGGGAGCTCATTCCACAGCCGGAGTGCCACAGCAGAATAGACCCTCTTCCTGGTAGCCACCTGGTAGGTTGCCAATATTAATAAATAATTATACTCAAGGTCTGTTCCGGTAGTGTCACTGCCATCATTCTCCATTTGCCGTACTCCTCTGGGTAGACTAGAAGCACCCTTGGTCTTTATAAATCTGGACAAAGTAGGCAGGGTTGAGGGTACGGTGTCATGGGGAGGCCTGGGTTTACAGATACAGAACAAGGATAAACATACAAAAGCAAAAGAAACAACCCCTATATACATTAACTCTAACTCTGGCCCATTCAAAGGGTTATACAACTAAGTGTGCATGGGACAAGGATTAGCTTAGGTAGAATCCTCCACCACCTCTCTCTGAGCCTAACCACCTATTCCCAACGGACAAAGGTCAGTCCCAACTGTCAGTGAGCTTGTGCTCTCTCTCCCTCCTCCTGATTCTCCCTGATTCTGTCATAGAAAAGAGGCCTCAGTCTTGATAAACAGCTCCTCAGGTCCAGCTGCCAAACATGCCAGATCACGTTGTTACCTCATCTCTTAAAACAGCCTTCCCCAACCTGGTGTCCTCCGGATATGTTGAACTACGACCCCCAGCATCCCCCAGCCAGCATGGGAGATGCTGGGAGTTATAGCCCAACACATCTGGTGGGTGCCAGGTTGGAGAAGGTGGCCTTAAAACCATATATTTTTCCTCAAATGAGTTGGAGGTTGAGAATGCGACACTGCCAGATCTTGTATACGATCACCTGAAAATGTTAATTGTACCTACTGGTACTTTTGAGGCTGCCTTTTATGGTAATTTATTTTGTAAAATTAAAGCATAGCCTCAGCGATATCTGACTTCGCATTTACTTCTTAAATAATGCTGCCTCAGTTATATCAGACATTGCATATTCATTTTACATTTTTACTAAGCAGTTAAAATAAATGGTTGTATGGATTAGCACAGCTAGACTGAGTCAGCTTCTGATGCATTATTGAAATATTGCCTGCATGAGCAATTTGCAGTCAGAGGGCAGAAATAATTCTGATGAGGTCAATTAGCATTTGGAGTTCTTTTTAGTAGCTTTAATTAAGCACAACCTTATAGCAAGGACATGTATGATCCCCTCCCCCCCCCCACACACACACACAATTTCTTTGTTAATGTGATTTCTAGGAGAGCTAGAATGAGAGAATTTATATCTGCAATAGATTATTTTTCTATTTATTCTTTGCTCTCTAAACAAAGAAGCCAACAAAACACTGCAATGGTGTTTTCCTATAAGCCCACTGATTTACAAGAGAGGCAGAAGGAGATTCAAGCAGGCCACTCCATCAACCAGTCAATTAATATTTACACCCCCCCCCCCCGCAAATCATAGTAATATGATTTCAGGTTGCTGCACTTTTTGATCTCTCCTTTTTGAAACTTTTGAAGTACATTCAGATCTAAGGTCCAATATGCAGAGAGGAGTTATATGTTGGACTCTGTTACCTGGTTCACATGATCAAAATAAGCCACTGTGGTTAAATTGTGGCACATGTCAGTTGCGTGTGGGGCACCATTTCCATTATATCCCCCCCAGGCATGGCTTGTCGTGTAATTTGAACCCAGGCAGCATGGTTTGTTGGAGGGGAAAACAACTCTCCAATAACCATGGGCTGTTTTAGGGTTGGCCTATTTTGACCGTGAGAACTGGCCTTATATATACACTTGTATCTCTTTTTTAATGATCCGCCTTACTTTGCTTTTAAATACTTTTACAAATGAAAAAAGGAACTGAACAGCAAGCATACTGCAACTTTTGATAATCCATTTATCTTGCTGTTTTTTCCAAAGGACACTGGAAAAATATTCAAGGAACCCAAATACTAGATATCTTACAGACAGAATCCTAAGAAATATTCACTGCAATATAGTGATAGAATGTTAGTTTTGTTTTAACATACGCGGACATAATGTAAACACCTTGATCTAATAAGGCCAATCAGTATGCAGAAACAGGTTTTGCACAGGCAGTGATCTGCATCAGTATGCACATCCTGGTCCCATTGAACTGGCTGGCTTCATCTTTTGATGCGGATGGGAGTGCACATCTCCACTGTGAATTGTTCATAATTAAAGCTGCCTGAAGTATTTAACCTAAATGTTCAGAAATCTGAAAATTTCAGTATTTGTAGATGTAATCAATAACCATTATTAAAATATTCTTTTCAGATACCTGGAAGGAAACCATTTATCTGCTGTGCCAAAGGAACTCTCCATGTTCAGACACTTGACGCTGATGTAAGTATTTCAGCATTTGGGGACAGCCCAACAAATATTCTTCCTTTCCATGATGTTGGGGCATTTGTGTTTTGCTTTACAGTCAAAGCGGTGATTGGCAGACACACACACTCATTTAGGGTGCAATCCTATCGACTACTCCCTTGGTGATCAGAAGCCCCTGACATGGAGGCATCCGATCATCTAGTGCAGGGTAGGAGGAATGACAGAGATAATCTTCACCTCCCTGTCATCCCACCCTGCTGATTTTGCTAGAAGGGCTTTTTAGCCTGTCTAGTGAGGGCTCTTCGGAGGGGGAGGGAAGGAGGCTGGAGGAGGCTCAGGATAACTCCTATCCTGGCCTCTCTGGTCTCCTTTCCTCCACTCCCACTGGAACACCCCCTTTCCTCCCCCTCTCAGGTTGCTTTTCCAACCTTGGAGGGCAGCTGGCGCAGTTCTTTCCACACCAGCTGTTTGGGGGGGGTAGATCTCCAACTCACTCTTCTGAGGTCGTAGCGCTGTATCCGACCTCAGGAGTGGAAATCTGAACAATCCAATGGTCCCTGGGATGCTCGCCCAGGGATCATAGGATTGCGCTCTCCTTTATTTATTTATTATAATATTTATATGCCTCCCTATAACAAAAAAAAGTCTTCAGGACAGCTCACACAGTAAAACAGGTTATAATGATAATACAGTAAATTTATTTTATTTAAATGTATTTAAAATATTTTTGGCTGCCTTTAAGGGGAAGACAATACATGATAATACATTTATTGTATTATAATATTGTATTATAAAACAATAACATTGTATTATATAATATTGTATAATACAGAAAATAAAATCCCAATAATAATAAAATGCCCGGAAGAAGACAGATGTTTTTACCTACTGCTAAAAAATTGTGTGCGCCAGGTGAGACTCCTTGCAAGCCCTCTTATAGCCACCAGCCTAACTTCATTCAGCAGGTGCATCCAAAGGAGGGCCTCCAAAGATGACAATAATCTGGACAGGTATGTACGGGACTTGTTCCTTTATATATTCTGGCCCCAAGCTGTTTAAGGATGTAAAGGTCAAAAGCAACACTTTTAATTATGTCTCAAAATGCACTAGAAGCCACTGCAGCTGATGAAGCACTGGAATGATTTTAGCAACCCCTTGTATTTGGTAGCCTAGCATCTCTACTTTGGTCTAACTGATGTTTCTGAACCATTTTTAAAGGTACCCCTATGTACAGTGCATTATAGTGCCTCAGTTCAACCAGAAGGTTACCAGAGCATGGGTCACAGTTACCAGGCTATCTCTGTCCAGAAAGAGTTGCAGCTAGCATAACAACTTCAGCTGATAAAAGGTGCTCCTAACCATTGAGGCCACCTGTGCCCCCAGTGATGATGGATCCAGGAGCACCCTCAAACTGTTGCCGATTTTGGCTGTCTAACCGGAGCGCCTTGGAGTATGTGTGTGTGGGGGAGGCCGGATGGTGCATGGGAAGTGTCAGCACCTGATCCTTCTGGGAGAGGGCAACCCCCTCCAGAACAGTTTGAACACCATTCAGCTGGGCAGATTAACCACCCACTAACAGTTCCCGACTGACCAAGAAAGAGATCTTGGGGTTGTGGTGGACAGCTCGATGAAAATGTTGACCTAGTGTGCTGCTACAATGAAAAAACTAATTCCATTTTAAGCATAATTAAGAAAAGCATCGGAAATAAAACTGCCAATATCATATTGCTCTTATACAAATCTGTAGTGCAACTGCACTTGAAATATTGTGTACAGTTCTGGTTACCGCACCTAAAAAAGGATATTATAGAGTTGGGAGTTACTAGTACTAGTTCCTCTCTACTCAGCACGGTTAGGCCTCATCTTGAGTACTGTGGCTAGTTCTGGGCACCACATTTTAAGAAGGATGCAGAGAAACTGGAGAGGGTTCAGAGGAGGGCAATGAAGATGATCAGGGGACTGGAAACAAAGCCCTATGAAGAGAGACTGAAAGAACTGGGCATGTTTAGCCTTGAGAAGAGAAGACTGAGGGGAGATATGATAGCACTCTTCAAGCACTTGAAAGGTTGTCACAGAGAGGAAGGCCAGGATCTCTTCTCCATCATCCCAGAGTACAGGACACGGAATAATGGGCTCAAGTTACAGGAAGCCAGGTTCTGGCTGAACATCAGGAAAAACTTCCTGACTGTTAGAGCAATATGATTAATTTTTGTGAACCGCCCAGAGAGCTTCGGCTATTAGGCGGTATAGAAATGAAATAAATAAATAAAATAAATAAATATGACAATGGAACCAATTACCTAGGGAGGTGGTGGGCTCTTCCACACTGGAGGCATTCAAGATGAAGCTGGACAGCCATCTGTCAGGGATGCTCTGACTTGGATCCCTGCATTGAGCAGGGGGTTGGACTCGATGGTCTTATAGACCCCTCCCAACCCTACTATTCTGTGATTCTATGAATGGTTCAGAAAAGGACAACTAAATGATGAAGAGGTTGGAGCCATATGAGGAAAGGTTACAACGTCTGGGATTACATTTTGATGGATGCAGGTGGTTTTACCTTCAAAGTGTCTTTCAAATTCGTAAGGACAAACCTTCTAGTGTGACCAATTCCCTTTCAGGGTCAGATCATAATAAACCCATTACGGCTTGTAACAACTCTGCTGGGGACACTGTGAAGATACAACAAAGGTGGAAAAGAACTCCTTCTTTGTCACCGCCACCACCACAGAGTAGGCTTAATAATAAATTCTAACTCATGTTCAGTTTGATTCAGCATGGGTCTTTCTCCACTTGCATTCCAGCCATCGTCTCTCTTTCTTCATTTCCCTCAGCTAGGTATACCAAGGAGCTGGCTTGGCTCTTCCAAAAGGGAGAGGGTGCTTGGCCATATCGTGTCAACCGCCCAGGTCAACTCTGAGTCCCATTGAGTGACGACTGTTTAGAGAGGGGCACCAGCCATACCAACCAGAAAATTCCCAAGAGCTCTCTGGAAACTATTAGCCTCTGGGCTCACAACATTAATAGATCCCCTCCCTTGCAAAGGGGAAACGCTGACAAACATCTAAACCTCAACAGAAGGTGATCCAGTCAGGACAAAGGGATAGATGTTAACTCATCTACTTTCAGATCACACACATGCGTTGTTTGAGGGAATTTCGAAGTATTGTTAATATGGTAGGATCTGTTTCCTCTGGGAACAGAACATATATACTGTACCTAGCCTTTAAACAGACAGCATCAGTCACTGAACATTTTCACTGAGGTTTCGGGACACAATCCTGTATCTATTAGGGGCACATGGTGGAAGGCAAGGTGTGGAGCCTTACAGCCAACCATGCTGCAGCCCGTGGAACAGCAATTGTATAGAACATGCCTGCGACATCCCTATTGGTGTGTGGTGTTTTAAAAGAGCTAGGAGAAAACTGAGAGGAAAGTGTAGTCCATAGCATCCAATTTTGGTTCCTATATTATTTAGCTTAACTGTATGTTTTGTTGGGTGCATTTTATAGCATAATCTACCAGAGGCATTTATTTTAAAAAAATAAAAGATACTGGCATAAAAGCCAGTGTGTCTTTGAAATTTGAAGACTCTCACTAATAAAAGGTACCAGTTTGCCAGTGTTTGCTTTTCTTCTAGCATTGTGGTTACGTTAATGGTCGCAATTCAAAGTGCTGCTCTGAACGTATAAAGCCCTTTACAGGCTTGGGGCCACAGGATCTGAAGGACTACCTCTTCCTATATGTTCCTACCAGTACTTTAAGATTGTCATCAGAGACCCTACTTTGAGTCATCAGACACCTACTTGCATACCGAGGTGCAGTAGGTGGCTACTCATGAGCAGGCCTTCTCAGTGGTAGCCCCCCAGTTGTGGAATGCTCTCCAGAGAGGGCTGCCTGGTGCCTACTTATCCTTTTGGCACCAGGCAAAGACCTTTCCATTCTCACAGGTTTTTTAAATCCTCTTTTTTCTGCTGATATGTTCTGTTTATATGTTCATGGTGTTGATGTTTGTGTTGTATTTTACTTTTAATTGATCATTTTACTGTGCTGCTTTTTTTACTTGTGGTATATGGATTTTGTGGGGCTTTGTGTTTTTTATTCTATATCACCCTGAGAGCAATTTGCTACAGGGTGACTAATCTTGAAAGAAAGAAAGAAAGAAAGAAAGAAAGAAAGAAAGAAAGAAAGAAAGACAGACAGACAGACAGACAGACAAATGCTCTCCTAGAAAATCAGTCCTTGGTGAAAATTTGCTTTGAACTTTGAGATTGTTTTTTGGTTTTAACCTAACTTTGAGGCGGGGGGACTTGTTTTCATTGCATCAATGACCTTTATTATGTGTATTTTTCTTTAGTGACTTGAGCAACAACAGCATCAGCATGTTGGCAAATTACACCTTCAGTAATATGACACAGCTATCAACATTGTAAGTAGTTAGCGGTTCTGGCATCAGCTCTAATTGCTGTTCAATGTGAAGTCAGCTGCATTAAGCAGCAAGCATTTAATTTTTCTAAGTTAGTGAATCCTTCTCTGCTTTGGCTTCAGGAAACCAGTGACAAAGTAATGCAACCTGTGTTCTTTTATTCTCCTAGGATCCTCAGCTACAACAGGCTACGGTGTATCCCAATCCATGCATTCAATGGGCTTAAGTCTCTCAGGGTTCTGTAAGTTTTGCTTGTTCACTGTTTGGGGGTTATACCTTAAAGAGACAGCAGGTGATGGCAGGATTTGCAACGAGCAGATGGCTTTCCCTGGATTCTCCACATCATACACATTTCTGGACAATTAGCTCCAGTATGCTTGCACTGAAATGTAAAATACCGATAACCATTGATCCCGGTGAATGTTGGGGTTTTGTGCAGAGCATGAAATCCTTTTGAGCTGTAAGAAGAGTATTAATTTTGAAGATTCCATAAAAGTAGGCTACTGGTAGCAGGCCCTGTATTACATGCTTCTGTATTGTTTGTAGCAGGATACAGAGCAACCATTACATGGTACATTCTCTCTTACACAGTATAGCAGAAGCTTGTAACTAGAATGGCCAGGAGATCAGTCCAGGAGCCGGTCCAGGAATGATGAGCTCTGTAGCTTCCCTGTGCCTTATTGGCTGGCTGAACACAGTTCCGTGCCTTAGGAAGTAGAGGAAAACTATAGGAAATATTTCCAGCAGCTTCCCTTCTTTTCTGCAACTGGCCTCATATCGCTGTCAGGTGAGAGATGGAAGGTAAACTGCCAGAAGCATATGGGCTGCACTACCCGCATGTTTCTTAAAGCTTCCTCTCTTCTTCCTCCTCACATGCCAGACAGGGTGCCACTCTGAGATACAAACAAGTACTGAGGGCAACATGTGGAAGAGGCAAGGGTAAGTGACAGGCCAGTTGGAGATTGTGTATGGCTGGATGTAGCCAGTGATCTGCCAGTTGGTGGTGCAGTATGAGAATCTGATGTGCTGAAGTCAGTTTCCCACATGATGAGTTCCTGCATAGATCCTTATACCATGATGAGTCTTGTCCCATCATTTGAGAACTCTTGGGAAGTGTTAACTAGTAATTTTCTATGTATATCTAGGAGATAATTCACTATTTCAGCTCCTGTGATTGATGAGCATGCACTTCTTGTTTGCATCTGTGCAAGGGCTAAGAAGTGCAAGCAAATCTAAATTACCTGTATATCCACAGGATGTGGCTTGAATGTGATGCTAAGGGACAGTTTAATAAATCCAGATGCTGGCTCCTTGCTTGTTTGGAAGACCTGCTCAATCATATCGGAATAGGCTGTTGCTCTGAGAGAGATAACATGGAGCTCTTTCACTCCTGTGCAAAAGTGAAATGAAGCAGAAATGAGTGTCTCTCTTTCTGAGTTCTGTGTATTTGGAAGCCTCCAAATTGATTTGATTTATTATGGTCTACAAAACTCTGGTGTCAGCGAGAACCCTCACCACATGTCATCTACGTTGTTATTAAAAATCAATTCTCCTGAGGGGGAAAAGTGCTTCTGAACGACAGTGTGCAATCTGTTAGTGTCATTTATTTATTATCAGGATTCCCAAGAGAATCTCAGTAAGAAATAATCGGCAAAAGTATTTCCAGTTTCTTTTGAGAATGGACACATAGCTCATTGTCTGTCTGGGTTTGATGTGCAGGTAACGGGTTTTTTCATGCATGAACCACTCCTTTCCTAATTGTTTTATTTGCCAGCAAATTCGCTCTATCAATATTAAATAGGAAAATTATCCTGTCAATCAGAATGCACTGCGGACCACTAAATTTAATGATAGGTGTCGTTATGTGTGCCTTCTTCAGCAGCTCAGAGTATAGATTTCTGTTAGCACATCTTCGTACATTGCATTTTTAGCTGATTTTTAAAGCATACACCTAGGGTTTTTTAAGCACACACACCTAAACGTATGAGTGAAACAAAGAGCTGTTACAAACACATTTCATACAGATACACTCATAAGAAAGTTGGGATTGGCTGTAGCTCCTTATTAAGTGGATGTTCTGCAGCTAAACCAGGTTTGTAGAATTACTGTGTGTGAAGATTCCTTGGAAATGCACTGTTGGTCCTTTATTCTGCCAGAAGTAGATGAATGAATCTTTCAAATTTGTTTGTTTGTGGATTTTGTAATGCTTACAAAGCAAAACTGAGATCATACAAAAAATTGTAGCCCACCCATTTTTATACGTTTAACTGTTTTGAGTGTTTATGCACTAAATGTTCAGTGTATAATGAAATTCATCGTTGAATATACTGGGTTGGTTTAGTACTAAATTAGTTTCACATAGTTTCCATTGAAATCAGTGGAACTTATGTCATCACTTACTTGTCTTGTTGATTTCAACGGGACTTAAATTCAGCTAACTTAGTCTGGATCCAATCCACTGATTATATGATTAATAGAATGTCAGTGGTGTATGTATGTGTTCCATTTCCTCTGGAGATAACACAAAAAAGGGAATAGTCAAAGGACAATGAGGGCGCAATCCTATGGCCGTTATACAGCAGCTAGACAGCCATCAGATAGTTTGGTTCCCGGAAAACCCCACCCCCACCCCCGCTGCCTCATAGGCAGCGTGGATCGTCCCCAGGCTCCATGCTCGGATGAGCAGCACAGAGCAGGGCAAAAGGGGGCGTTCCCAGGGGTAGGGAGTGCAGAAGTGCCGGTACGACCTTTCCTATGCATCGGCCAGCCTCTCCCCCCACCCAAAGTCCCGCGGCTAGACAGCCAAAATTGGCTGTCTAGCTGCGAATGCAGGGGGACTGGAGCATGGAGGAGAAGATCCCCTCTGTGCGCCACCTGCCCTGCATAGGATAGGTGATCGCCTCCAAGTTCAGAGGCAGCTGCCTATCCCAGTAGCATTGCTTCCTGAAGCATTTAACTTTTTACCTCAAATCTGTATTGATATTGAAAAGGGGTCACACTGGCTATGGATAAAACTGGCCTGATAACATATTATTATCTTTGAAAATATAAAATGATTGACATATCTTTGTTTCTGTGTTTTTTTAATTAAAATATTTAGATTCTCACTTTTTGGATCAAACTTGGGCTAAATTGCTTGTGGCTTCTGTTAAACACTGTTCAACAACTTCTAGTTTTTATCTCATATAACCAAAATATCTCCAGATACGATCTTACTATATTAGTTGTTCTTCAAAGACAAAAAGAGTGCAGACAAGAATGAAAAAATATAGTTGATTTATCCTTTTATTCTTGTTCAAACAAATCCCAATATTATGCAAAAGCAAAAATGGGAAATCAGATTGTTAACTTAGCTCTAATAGAGTTTGAACTGTTTGGAGTAAGAGCAGAGTTTTATAAACCTGCACAATACAGTGCCTATACCCAAGGTTTCCTGATCTACAGCAGACCATGCATAAAAAATTCTAATATCAATCATGATAAATCAGCATTAACAATGGGTTGCACTTTCTGTAGCACCTTTACTCCCTACAGAGTGGTTCAGTGTTAACCAGGATAATATTTTCACTCCTGTGTTTCTTGTTAAAAATGAAGTGTAATTTGTTAAAATAATATCTGCTTAAAATAGCCTGTGAAGGAAAGCCAAACAAACAATGTATCTAAACTCTACTGTTCAGTCCAGAGATTGGGCCCCAGGATTATGTGGTTAACTTGGTTAGAACTAACAGGGGTTCCTGAAACCATGATCCTAGCTCATTTCAGATACGAAGTTTAGTGGTAGTCCCTTTTATATCTGTGGTGAGTGCAAATGCAGAAGTAACGGTTAATTTTTGTTGCACCTGGACATTGTAATGTGTGCTTCCGGATGGAGGTGGCAGAGAGGTGGAGTGTGTTATTGCATGTATCTTGCTTTGATTGCTTTGACTATGGCTATACATGTGCCAGCATTATATCTGCACCAGAACTTTTTTCAGAATGTGGTGGGTTTCCCAGGTGACATAATGGTCTTGTACGAATTTCTAACTTTGACATATTGTCAGAACTTTTTATGTACTGGAACTGTTACAAGCTGTTCCAGATCTTAGCTTCCTTTCTGAAAATATGGATTCATAGGTTACCCCTGAATATTTCCATTAATTCTATTCCATGTGGTTGTATGTCTTTGCATTCTCATGCAAGGCTTTATGAAAGAGATTAGGCTGTGTATGTGTGATTTCCCTTTTCTTTTAATAATAAAGCATCTTCCTCAAACTGTTTTAGTTTTAATTTGTGAAGGTGGCAAAATATGCTGTTTCCTAAGTTGTGTATCCAGTAGGTCTTGAAAAGTAGTTTTAAAAGATGTGGATTTCTTAACATGGTGCTTGGTGGACTTTAGTCTAATATAAGGTTATTCTCTCCTCTCCTAGGACTCTTCATGGCAATGATATTTCCAGTGTCCCTGAAGGGTCTTTTAATGATCTTGTGTCACTTTCCCATCTGTAAGTATTGTTACCCTTAATAGCCTAGTGACACTGTACAAATCATTTTGCTACGCAGGATTTGTACAGCTATTTTATGTTCAGTTCCATTTATACATATTATCACTGTGCAAATTTCATCTTCAGAACAAATTTGAAGGCAGGCTGCATTGATGATCTTTTTAAATGTTAATCGGTGACGGAGCCTGAATAAAATTGTAACAAAGATTTTAGCCAATAAAAGAATCTTCACATCTTCTATGTCAGATTCAAATGCCCAAATTCAGCAAATTTGAAAAATCCTGGAAAAGCTGGGTTGTTGATAATAGTGGTTGGGTGAACGGGTGTGCAAGTCATTGTCTGGTTGCATAGGCTAGTGTATGCTGTTTATTGTTAAATTTCCTAATAGCAACTGAAGTTGTTCTAAAATTTCTGGCCCAAATAAATTATCATCATAATCATTTCCATGATAACCACCACCTGCAGATGACCTCCTGCAGGGATCGATTCTTTAGACTAGAAGGAAGGTTTATACAGTAATGAACTCAGGAACTGAGAGAAATAGGATTTGGAATAGATTTTTTTAATGTAGCATTCAAGAGGTTTCTGTAACCCCAACTCTTAATTAGCTCCTTGAAGTTAATTCCATCTACTTTATTCATTCAACCTCCACTCCAAATAATGAGTGTAAAACTAGAAAGCCTCATTCTGGGATAATATATTCTGGGTCAGTTAATTAGCTTGGCTTTGAAGAGCAATGACGTGTTTTGTTTTCAGAATAGATTGTCATACGTGGGCTCAAATCATATAATGTCATATAAACATATTTAGGTTTTTTTAGAATGTATATTAACTGTAAATAATATTGCCTCATAGTGAATTACTGACCTTGAGAATCCAAAATTGTCTTTTTTACAGAAGCTTTGAAATAAACCGGATCATAAGCATAGGCAACCAAATATGCAAAGGACATGTAATTCAAATGTAGTCATTATGGTTTGGTTTGATCTGAAACACATCTCATCCCAAAGGCTTGGAACAGATCACAATATATTAAATATTACCATTATTAAAACCACCTACATCCTACCCCATGCTTGGTCATTATCAAGTTTTTAAATGTTTTAATTGTAGTTGTTTTGCATTTTAAATGTTTATGTTGTAGACCACTTCAGGATGACTTTTTAGATATAGTCAAGTGGTCTATAAATTGATTAAATAAATAATAAATAAACTAGATGCAAAGGAGGACAGAGTTTAGGTACTTTAAAAGCTGCCAAGAAGGAGCTTAGGGTGAAATAGCATGCATGTTTAGACAGAGAAAGGTCCTTTAAGTTCCAGCATCCCCTAGCCAGCTACGCTGACTGAAGAATGCTGGAAATTGTATGACTTTTTTTGGTCTAAACATGCATAGGATCGTGCCTTTAATCATTTTTTGTCCCTGCTTGAAAACTTGCATCTGCCAAAATTCCCTTTGCTGCACAGCTATTAAAGGAAGAGCATCTCTGTTCAGTTTTGTGTCAGAACTTATTAAAAAAGCGTACCTCTGTGCATGTGTAGTGTAGTGTAGTGTAGTGGTGAGAGTGACGGACTGGGAGCTGGGAGATCCGGGTTCTAGTCCCCACTTGGCCATGGAAGCTCACTGGGTGACTTTGGGCCAGTCACAGACTCTCAGCCCAACCTACCTCACAGGGTTGTTGTTGTGAGGATACGACGGTGAGGAGGAGGATAATGTAAGCCGCCTTGAGTTCCTTGCGAGAGGGAGAAAGGCGGGGTATAAATGCAATAAATAAATAAATAAATAAATAAAATGTGTAGATTTCAGGGTTTAGCTTCAACCAGGTTTTACCAGGACTTGGGCCTGGAGCCTCTTTTCAATGCTAGTGCTCAACACAGAGGCATTTCAGTGATAGCAGCAATGTGAGTGTTTCTGAACATGCGCTGATTGCCTACCCTTTATTACTGATTGGGTTCAGTGGTGGGGTCTTCCTCTTGCAGACAAGGAATTACCGGAGGCAAGAGCAGGTCTTTCAGATGTATTGGAAGAGAAAGATTGGTTGTCTTATTTTATGGTGCATGGCTCTTTTCACTGACATGATAGGAAATCTCGGTGGGTTGAGCTCCTCTTCAAATTTAGATAAGCCAATATTGTAACATTGTTCCTCAGTGCGTGCCTTGAGTCGTTTCCAGCCAGTACTACTGGCCAAGCTATAGCTGTTTATCCATGTGCAGCCTCTATAAGGGAGCTTCAGTGAAGTCAAAAAACAGGATTTTCCAAGTGGAATAGAAATGGCATGTGTGCTATCTGTATTGCCCCTGCAGTAGGCCTCTTAATTTAGAGGTGCCAAGATAATGATAAATCAGATCCAGGTTTACTTACAAGGAGTACTTTATTGAGTACCATCAGCACACAGCCCCTTCATGGATCACTGCCTTGTTGTGGCGAAGGGGCTTGCGGAACTCAGTGAAGCCATAAGCTATGCTGTGCAGGGCCACCCAAGACGGACAGGTCATGGCGGAGAGTTCTGACAAAATGTGGTCCACTGGAGAAGGAAATGGCAACCCACTCCAGTATTCTTGCCAAGAAAACCCCATGGAACGTATCACAAGGCTAAAAGATGTGACGCCGGAAGATGAGTCCCTCAGGTCGGAAGGTGTCCAATATACTACTGGGGAAGAGCAGAGGAAATTTCCAAGTAGCACCAGAAAGAGTGAAGCGGCTGGGCCAAAGCCGAAAGGACACTCAGCTGTGGATGTGTCTGGTGGTGAAAAGAAAGTCCGATGCTGTAAAGAACAATATTGTTGAGGAACCTGGAATGTCAGAGCAATTAATCAAGGTAAGCTGGAGGTGGTCAAACATGAGATGGCAAGATTGAACATCGACATCTTGGGAATCAGCGAACTAAAATGGACAGGCATGGGCGAATTTAATTCAGGTGACCATCATATCTACTATTGTGGGCAAGAATCCCTTAGAAGAAATGGAGTAGTACTCATAGTCAACAAAAGGGTGGGAAAAGCAGTACTGGGGTACAATCTCAAAAATGATAGAATCATCTCAGTATGAATCCAAGGCAAACCATTCAACATCACAGTAATTCAAGTCAATGCCCCAACCACTGATGCTGAAGAAGCTGAGGTTGATCGGTTCTATGAAGACCTACAACACCTTCTAGAACTAACACCCAAAAAAGATGTCCTCTTCATCATAGGAGATTGGAATGCTAAAGTAGGAAGTCAAGAAATCACCGGGATAACAGGCAGGCATGGCCTTGGTGTACAAAATGAAGCAGGACAAAAGCTAATAGAGTTTTGCCAAGAGAACACGCTGATCATAGCAAACACTCTTTTCCAACAGCACAAGAGACGACTCTACACATGGACATCACCAGATGGTCAATATCGAAATCAGATTGATTATGTCCTTTGCAGCCAAAGATGGAGAAGCTCCATACAGTCAGTCAAAACAAGACCTGGAGCTGACTGTGGCTCAGATCATGAGCTGCTTCTTGCAAAATTTCGGCTTAAATTGAAGAACGTCGGAAAAACCACTAAACCATTCAGGTATGACCTAAATCATATCCCTGATGAATATACAGTGGAGGTGAGGAATAGATTTCAGGGATTAGACCTGATAGACAGAGTGCCTGAGGAACTATGGACGGAGGTCCGTAACACTGTTCAGGAGGCAGCAACTCAATCCATCCCAAAGAAAAAGAAATGCAAGAAAGCCAAGTGGCTGTCTGATGAGGCTTTACAAGTAGCTGAGGAAAGAAGGGAAGCGAAAAGCAAGGGAGATAGGGGAAGATATATCCAAGTGAATGCAGAGTTCCAGAGAATAGCAAGGAGAGACAAGAAGGCCTTCTTAAATGAACAATGCAAAGAAATCGAGGAAAACAACAGAATGGGAAAGACTAGAGATCTCTTCAAGAAAATTGGAGACCTCAAGGGAATGTTTTGTGCAAAGACGGGCATGATAAAGGACAAAGAAGGCAGGGACCTAACAGAAGCAGATGAGATTAAGAAGAGGTGGAAAGAATACACAGAAGAACTATATAGGAAAGATCTGAATGTCCCTGATAGCCATGATAGTGCGGTCACTTAACTTGAGCCGGACATCCTAGAGAGTGAAGTCAAGTGGGCCTTAGGAAGCATTAGTAACAACGGAGCTAGCGGAGTTGATAGTATTCCAGCTGAGCTATTTAAAATCCTAAAAGATGATGCTGTTAAAGTGCTGCATTCAATATGCCAACAAATTTGGAACACTCAACAGTGGCCACAAGACTGGAAAAGGTCAGTTTACATTCCAATTCCAAAGAAGGGCAACGCCAAAGAGTGTTCAAATTACCGCACAATTGCGCTCATTTCACATGCCAGCAAGGTGATGCTCAAAATCCTACAAGCTAGGCTTCAGCAGTATGTGAACCGAGAACTACCGGAAGTACAAGCTGGGTTTCGAAGAGGCAGAGGAACTAGAGATCAAATCGCCAACATTCGCTGCATCATGGAGAAAGCAAGAGAATTCCAGAAAAACGTCTATTTCTGCTTCATTGACTACACTAAAGCCTTTGATTGTGTGGATCTCAACAAACTGTGGCAAATTCTTAAAGAGATGGGAGTACCAGACCACCTTACCTGTCTCCTGAGAAACCTGTATGAGGGTCAAGAAGCAACAGTAAGTATCAGACATGGAACAACTGAGTGGTTCAAAATTGGGAAAGGAGTACGACAAGGCTGCATATTGTCACCTTGCTTATTTAACTTAAATAAAGTTTAAGTTAAATAAACGCCCCATCACTTCCTGGCGTATAGAAGGGGAAGAAATGGAAGCAGTGACAGATTTTACTTTCTTGGGCTCCAAGATCACCGCAGACGGTGACTGTAGCCATGAAATTAAAAGACGCTTGCTCCTTGGGAGAAAAGCTATGGCCAACCTAGACAGCATAGTAAGAAGCAGAGACATCACCTTGCCGACAAAGGTCCGTCTAATCAAAGCTATGGTTTTCCCAGTAGTAATGTATGGCTGTGAGAGCTGAACTATAAGGAAGGCTGAGCACCGAAGAATCGATGCTTTCGAACTGTGGTGCTGGAGAAGACTCTTACGACTCCCCTGGACTGCAAGGAGGTCAGATCAGTCCATCCTAAAGGAAATCAACCCTGAGTGCTCATTGGAAGGACAGATACTGAAGCTGAAGCTCAAATATTTTGGCCACCTAATGCGAAGAGAAAACTCTCTGGAAAAGACCCTGATGCTGGGAAAGACTGAAGGCAAAAGGAGAAGGGGACGGCAGAGGATGAGATGGCTAGATAGCATCACGGATGCAATGAATATGAACTTGAGCACGCTCCGGGAGAGAGCGCAGGACAGGAAGGCCTGGCGTGCTATGGTCCATGGGGTCACAAAGAGTCGGACACGACTGAACGACTGAACAACAACAAATCAGCACACAGGCGTACCCAGTGGTTGGATCAGACAGCTTCTCTGAACCCAGAGCCATGGAGTAAATGGGTTTTATACCATACATGTTAGCAGTGAGGGAGCATGACAGAAGCAAGTGTTAATTAGCGTTCATTCCCAGCATAGACTAACAGTGCTTGTTCAGAAAGAAAACAATCAGAACTTTCCTACCACAGACACCTGCAGCTTGGCATAACATAGACTCACTTCTCAGGCACATCCTAGGCGCTGATAAGATACTAGCCTTCGTTAGCATGGAATGTGCTGATGCCGTGCTATCAACCTTTGACTCATCTCACATGCTCAGAGGCCCACTAGCAAGGGAATTGCACTAATAATGAACCTAAGCCAAGCATTATGGATCTCTAAGCCGCTCTAACACTACAGGTGACTTGGTTACAGGCCTAGGGCCAATATACTATCTTGCAATGGAAACCCGTACTTCTACCCTAGCCATATTTTATTTTATTCACACATCATGAATTAGGGGCTTAGGATGAACAAAAACTCAGAGATGGGACAAGAAACTGATTGAGGTGGCAGCACCACAATCTTTGGAGATTCCTAGGGATAGTGGTTGAGAAGCAGGGGATGTTGACCAGATGTTAAGCAGGTAAGTGGTGGCATCAGAAATAAGGGGGAATAGTTAAGGAAGATGAAGAGGACTTGTTGGATACAAATAGTAGAGAATTTTTAAAGGAGAAAGGAGACATAGGAAGGAGTGTTGCGAAGGGACAAATGGAATGAGAGTCAGGATTCTAGGAGTAGTATTTATGAAAGTGGAGACGTTTACAAAGAGGAAGAGTTTATGATAGTACTTGTTGGAGATGTGTTGCCTTCTGCCTCTTGGCTATATGGAAATGTTGGTATGTTGCTCTTGCTTTACAGACCAATCTGATATGTTTTTACTCAGAAGTGAATCTCAGTCATTTCAGTGAGACTTACTTACAAGAGCAGAGAATTATAGTTTTTGGAACTTATGCCACCTTGATACAATTTCCATCTTGAAAGTAATAAATAAATAAATAAATTTGAAATTTTGATTTTCTTTTCAACTGTTCCATTTCACTTTTAGTATGTTATATTTAATTAATACAAATGCATAGGTATATGTGATATCTTTTTATAGGGTACGCAGTATATAAATTGATTATTATTATTGTGTGTATTATTACTATTATTATTATTGTGTGTTAAAGCTCCAAATATGCATGTAATGTGTGTGCATGTGTATGTGTGTGCACCAGTTCATAGATAATAGGTAAACAATAGGTCTTTGTGAATTTATAAATAGAGTATAAATTTGGCCCCTTGAAGGAAATGTTTCTGTTGCACTTATTTAATTTTGATGGATGAATCCCTGCCGGTAATTCAACTCATGAACTCTCAGCATGCATTTGGCTAAGGCAGAGTTGTTTAATCAGTCATGTCTGTGGAATTGTATCAACAACATTCATGAAATTTCATCTGTTAGTATTCTGTCTGCTTCCCCCCCTCCCCAAAAAACATTTTTGAGCATGAACTTCATTTTCAGACATTATTTGTGTTATCTCTAACAGAAAATGTCAACATTCAGAATTATTTTTGATCATTTTCTGTGTAAATAACTTTCTCTCTAGGGACTGAATCCAACATGTTTTTCTTCCACAAGAACTATTGCTAAGCACTCCTGTGGAGTGAAAACCTAAATGTCAAAACCAGCCTAAGACCTCTGAGATCATTGCCCTTAACCTTTAGATCATTGTCCTAAAACATTCCACTTCAGTTGCAAGAGTTTCTGTGCTGATCAAGTCAAAGTTATGTTAAATCAAAATCTTAGGGAGCAATCCTATGGCTGCTTGTCAGTGGCTAGATGGCCATAGGATACATTGGTTTCCGGGAACCAACCTCGGAGCTCGCGCTCTGAAGTCGGTTCCCTGAGAACTGACCTTCTCCCCCTCCCATGCGGCCTCGCAGGCAGCTTGGAACAGCTCCGCATTTGGAAGTGGAGCCTGGAGCAGCGAAAACAGGGCGTTCCGGGGTGGGGGAGGCGGAAATGCCGGCACAACATATCCTATGTGTTGTCTGGCAGCCGCTTCCCCCGCTGTGCCTTCCCGCAGCTAGACAGCTGAAATCGGCTGTCTAGCTGCAAATGCAGGGCGGCTGAAGCGCAGAGGGGATGATCCCCTCCGCGCTTCTCCTGCCCTGCATTGGATAGGCGGTCACCTCCAAGTTCGGAGGCAGCTGCCTATCCCGACAGGATTGCGCCCTTAAGCAGTAGATAGTCTTAGAAAGCATGTTCCAATAGCACTGCAATGTGTAATTATTAAAAACATTTTAAATTGTCTGTGGCAATTCAACACCCATTTCCTGTTTATAGCCTTGAACTGTTTATTAGAAGCCAAAGGGGAATACAGGGATTGCCATACTGAATATGTCAGTATCAAGCCTGATTCCATACAATTCTACATCAGCTAGAAATACATGAATTAATATTAATAATTAGCATGTAGTCATGGTTTTCTCACCCTACTTCCCTGTATTCCTGCCAGCAGCTTCAGATCCCCATGGGCATATTTGTCCTTGGACCAAAGAGTAAGAGAGGTAATGGATCCCTTTCATGTGTAATACCAAGGTTCTACTGCCCGCAACCATGTGTCGAAGGTGAGCCTGTTCCAGAATTGCCTTGAGCTAGTTCACATGGAGAGAGACCTGATTATTTCCCAGAGTTGCTGTAGGGGATGGACAGGAATTCAGCCTCATCTCCCTTCAAGGTAGCAACAACCAAACTAAAGGTAGAATATGGACAGGGCTGCCTTGAAGGGAAACTAGATTGAGCATTGTTGGGGTGGAAAGCATCTTCATTCCTTCTTCTGGTCTCCCTGTGTGGACTGCTACTACCAAGGATGATTAGTTTTAGGAGATGGTTTGTCCTCTATAGTCCTCCACAGCTGTAAGATGAGAATATGTGTTGAAGATGTGAAGTAGTAGGAGGTATGACAATGGAAGGCAGAATGAGAATTGTTACTTAGGTGCTGAAACTAGCCACATAACATATCAGGAACCAGCAACAGAGATTAAAGACACACATTGATTATCAGATAGTTTTCTTTTCATCACATTTGCATTAAAAATGTAATCCTGAAAATATTTTCATAACATTGGACAAATAATTGTAGGAACTCTCTGAATAACAGAGTGGGTTGTGTTTATGTGTGTTCATTGTTAAACCCTCCTAGGGCGCTTGGTACCAACCCTTTGCATTGTGACTGCAACCTGCGCTGGCTTTCTGAGTGGGTAAAGGCAGGCTACAAAGAGCCAGGGATCGCACGGTGCAGCAGCCCAGATGACATGGCAGACAGGCTGTTGCTAACAACGCCAACTCACCACTTCCAGTGCAAAGGTAGGTGCAAGCTCTTAGCATGTGCTGCACCCTCTGTTATATTCTGTTCTCATTTCCACATATCATAGGAAGCTGGCTGGCCACTGTGTGAACAGAATGCTGGACTAGATGGATCCTTGGTCTGATCCAACAGGGTTGTTCTTATGTTCTTACCTGGTCAAACTGTCTGACCATCTAGTTCAGTATTATTAACTCAGGCTGGAGCCGGCTCTCCAGGATCTTGGGCAGTGGTGCTTCATATCACCTGCCACCTGATCTTTTTAACCGGAGATCTTAAGGACCTTCTGCATACAAAGTTTGTCTGTGGTACCTCCCAACCAAATGTAATCATGCACTTTGCCACACTGAGGATTGCCATGTATTCCTAACATGTCCTACAACAGTTCTGCAAGGGTGGGAACTGATGTCAGCACTGCCATTCATCAGGCTTTAATGTATCCACACACCTCTTTCTGTCTATAGTAAGAGCTTTTCTGTACCAAGGTTAGTACACATGAGGTTATTGCAGTCACCTTGGTGTGCATCACTTTTTTATCTGAATGAATTTGTGTCTAGCCAATTTAAATAATATGTTGATAGGATAGTATGCAAGAGAAGCTATTTAAGGCTGTAGTCTTTGTAGACAAACAGTCAGTTCACACATAGGCAAAGACTAGACCAACTTTTTTATCTGAATGGCTGGATGCTACCAAGCCAAGCTACATAGTCAGTATTTTCACCAGTCACGTTTGTCAGCACTGTCCTCTGTTTGATTGTCCCAAAGAAAATGCTTGTTCCACTGGTTGGAGAAAAAATACCTTTTGAGTAAAACTGCTTCACCTTTTATAGCATCTGTAGTTGAACTGTCATTCCCTATTTTCAGTACACAGAATTTGGCTGTGTTTTCAAAGTGGTTTAAAGTGTTCAGCTTTGAAGTGAAGGGTTTAACAATGTTTACATGTGTGCTCTCCCTCGCTCTCTCTTCCTCCCTCTCTCTCTCTCTTTCAACCTTTTTTGATTAAACATTTTTATGCAAAAAATAATGTTAACTGTTATCTAACAGAAATCTTATTTGGTTTGTTTGCTTTTTAATGGAAAGCTGCTGAGACCCTCAACCATTGAAAGCTTCTGATTTTTCATAGTAGCAAACATGCATATCTATAGGCAGTCTCAACATCCACCACTAATTTTCAGATAGACACAATAGATTGTAACAACCTCTTGCCTTTCAGACCATTTGCTCAGATTAAAATCTCACATGTGCTTTCCAAATTGTACAGTACTCTATAAGAAGCTATGTTGCCTTCTGTATGTAGGAAAACGTGTGTTTATTTTAATGTATTTTAATGTTTTTAATTACTGATTACATTTTCAGCGTTTTTTTAAACTACCATGGGGCATTGAAGAAAAAACATTTCATGTTGAAAGGGAGCCGCTCACCATCTGTAAATAAGAAACACGACAATAGAAAACTGGAAAATAAATTTGCGTATATGTCAGTTGTTGTTGTTCAGTCGTTCAGTCGTGTCCGACTCTTCGTGACCCCATGGACCATAGCACGCCAGGCCTTCCTGTCCTGCACTCTCTCCCGGAGCGTGCTCAAGTTCATATTCATTGCATCCGTGATGCTATCTAGCCATCTCATCCTCTGCCGTCCCCTTCTCCTTTTGCCTTCAGTCTTTCCCAGCATCAGGGTCTTTTCCAGGGAGTTTTCTCTTCGCATTACTGGAGCTTCAGCTTCATTATCTGTCCTTCCAATGAGCACTCAGGGTTGATTTCCTTTAGGATGGACTGATTTGACCTCCTTGCAGTCCAGGGGACTCGTAAGAGTCTTCTCCAGCACCACAGTTCGAAAGCATCAATTCTTCGGCGCTCAGCCTTCCTTATAGTCCAGCTCTCACAGCCATACATTACTACTGGGAAAACCATAGCTTTGATTAGACGGACCTTTGTCGGCAAGGTGATATCTCTGCTTCTTACTATGCTGTCTAGGTTGGCCATAGCTTTCCTCCCAAGGAGCAAGCGTCTTTTAATTTCATGGCTACAGTCACCGTCTGTGGTGATCTTGGAGCCCAAGAAAGTAAAATCTGTCACTGCTTCCATTTCTTCCCCTTCTATATGCCAGGAAGTGATAGGGCCAGATGCCATGATCTTAGTTTTTTTAATGTTGAGTTTCAAACCAGCTTTTGCACTCTCCTCTTTCACCCTCAACAAGAGGCTCTTGAGATCCTCTTCGCTTTCTGCCATTAGGGTGGTATCGTCTGCATATCGGAGGTTGTTGATAATTCTCCCGGCAATCTTAATTCCGACCTCTGATTCATCCAACCCGGCATTTCTCATGATGTACTCTGCATATAAGTTAAATAAGCAGGGTGACAATATGCAGCCTTGTCGTACTCCTTTCCCAATTTTGAACCAATCGGTTGTTCCATGTCTGGTTCTTACTGTTGCTTCTTGACCCTCGTACAGGTTTCTCAGGAGACAGGTAAGGTGGTCTGGTACTCCCATCACTTTAAGAATTTGCCACAGTTTGTTGTGATCCACACAATCAAAGGCTTTAGCGTAGTCAATGAAGCAGAAATAGACGTTTTTCTGGAATTCTCTTGCTTTCTCCATGATGCAGCGAATGTTGGCGATTTGATCTCTAGTTCCTCTGCCTCTTCGAAACCCAGCTTGTACTTCCGGTAGTTCTCGGTTCGCATACTGCTGAAGCCTAGCTTGTAGGATTTTGAGCATCACCTTGCTGGCATGTGAAATGAGCGCAATTGTGCGGTAGTTTGAACACTCTTTGGCGTTGCCCTTCTTTGGAATTGGAATGTAAACTGACCTTTTCCAGTCTTGTGGCCACTGTTGAGTGTTCCAGATTTGTTGGCATATTGAATGCAGCACTTTAACAGCATCATCTTTTAGGATTTTAAATAGCTCGGCTGGAATACTGTCATCTCCGCTAGCTTTGTTGTTACTAATGCTTCCTAAGGCCCACTTGACTTCACTCTCGAGGATGTCCGGCTCAAGTTCAGTGACCGCACTATCATGGCTATCAGGGACATTCAGATCTTTCCTGTATAGTTCTTCTGTGTATTCTTGCCACCTCTTCTTAATCTCATCTGCTTCTGTGAGGTCCCTGCCTTCTTTGTCCTTTATCATGCCCGTCTTTGCACAAAACGTTCCCTTGAGATCTCCAATTTTCTTGAAGAGATCTCTAGTCTTTCCCATTCTGTTGTTTTCCTCGATTTCTTTGCATTGTTCATTTAAGAAGGCCTTCTTGTCTCTCCTTGCTATTCTCTGGAATATGTCAGACATAATATCAAAATAAGATATACTCTGCTGTAGCAGTATTGATGGCCTTTCTGTGCTGTCACTCATACCATTCACTTGCTAGGCCGCAGGGAGCCTGGAAGCCCTCTCTTGCTGCTGTTCCTCTGCTGCCAGGGAAGGCATGAAGTGCTCAGGAACCTGTACTCCAGCCTCTTAGTGATAGCTGACATCTCTAAATCAGCTATTCCTTTCCTTGATGGGAGTCGTATTCCGACTCATCTAGAGAGTCAGGGAAGCTACAGTGTGGGAAGGGAGGCTAGACTGAGTGTTGCCTGGAAGGAAAAACTCCTCTCTCTGCTTGCAGTTGTCTTGTATCCCTGGTGTGCTGTAGCACTACAGTGATCCTGTAATCCCATACCCACAAAGGACACTTTGAGCAGAGTGGGCAGAACTCTGAATACCTCAAAGAATCCTGGAGGGGTTGAGTGATCAGGGGATGAGTGCCTGGCATGGCAGCTCCTAACTCTAATTTCCACCTGCCCACATCTAGGATGAAGGGAAGCAAGTGGCAAACCATATACTTCCCTTCAACCTAATGGCCATTTGGCCCACTGAGAGATATTTTGCACCTCTGTGTTGCCCTCACACTGTCAAGCCTCCATGCCAACATGAGGACAGTGCAGATGTACAACCTTCAGTCTTTCAGTGTTTTGTTTTATGTATTTATTTGTTACGTTTATATCCTGCCTTTTCCTTCAAGGAGCCCAAGGCAATATACATGGTCCCCCTCCTCTCTGTTTTACCCTCACAACAACCCTACGAAGGTAGATTAGGCTGATAGTCGGTGACTGGCCCAAAGTCATCCAGTGAGCTTCCTGGTCAAGTGGGAACTTGAACCCAGGTCTCCCCAGTAGTCCCAGTCCAACACTCTAACCACTGCACCATACTCACTCTCAGTTGTAGCAGTTCTGCACTACCCCATTTTAATCATTTTTTAACCAATATTTCTCAACATACCTGAGAGTCCACCTGCATTATCAGTGGGTGTTCCATTTTTCTGCCCTACTGGTCAGAATGACACACACTTTACCGTTAAAAGGGATGGTGTTACAATTCCAGGTGATACATAAGAATACATCCCCAGTTTCTCTGTTGTCCTGTGCCCAGGTGCTTGCCTTACTTCAATTCCAGTTTGAATTCAAACCTACATCAAACCTTTGGCCGCTTAGTTGTCCTTACTGTAAAAAAATCATCACAATTAGAATTAGGGATGAGCAAAGCTTTCTAAAGTGAAATGGATTCACCCCGCTACTGATGATGATGATGATGATGTCTGGAACTTAAGGGATCTGCTTTCTACTGAAGAGTGCTAGTTGCTATGTGATTATAAAATATCAATAGCTTGATACTGACAGAAATTTCTGAAGAGTATAATTTGATTAGTGTATTTATTACTTCAACTGCATGGTAGAGTGAATCCATCCTAAGAAACCCTTCCTTGCAGTTCAGTAAACTGCAGATTTTTTTTTCAGTGCTACCTCAATACTCTCTTTGGGTGCAAGCCACTAAATATTGCTACCTTGTATAATTCAATGGGAGCACTTTTAAGTTCCAGCAGCAACATATACTTAACAGCAATAAATGATGATTACTTGGAAATGCCTTAGGTTTTAGACATAAATTTTTCAGGTGTACTCTTGTTTCTTTTCAGGGGTTGTCGATATCAATATTGTGTCCAAGTGTAACCCTTGCCTATCCAATCCCTGTAAAAATAATGGGACTTGCAACAATGATCCAGTGGATTTTTACCGATGCACTTGCCCATTTGGCTACAAGGTATGAAGAGAGCTGCACTACACCACTGAAAGACTTCTTAAGCTGCCTGTTGACTACTGTAATGTAAGATGGTGTTGGGGGTTATATTTATGGTGAACAACCTGCACTAGGGGTGACAGTGATTATTGTTGGATATGCATTCCAAAACAGCTAACACATTCCAAACATCGTAACTGTTCCACTGCGTTCTGTCTTGCAGTTTTGGATATATTATGTATGTGAACGTTGCTAATCTAAAAGCACTGTTGCACCTGCATGTGACTCATTCTGATGGTACAGGACTGATAGGTGGAATAAATGCAGGTCATGAGAAAGGGTAGAGGATAAAACAGTAGCGAAGCACCAGGGCAACTAGTAAAAGAGACATGGGAGAAACTGGGTAAGCTCCCTCCCCACAAAAAAACAACCTACAGCTTTGCAACAAAGTTTTGAACAAAAGTGACATTTGACTAGTTCAAATGTGAACCATATGAAAGGAGCATTCTCTTCGTATCAAGCTGTTCTCCACCAGAGTGCCATGCTAATTCAGTAACAATACCTTTCTTCCTTCTCACCAGCCAGCACCAAACACGGCTGTCCATCTGGAAGCTATTTCCTTTACCTTGATAAATTGTCCTAAGTCTGCTCTCTCAGCATTTGTTATTCCTTGTTTGATGCAGACGTGGAGAAAATCTTGTGTGGAGGAGTGCATTGCTACATCAGTGGGATGGCAGGAACCCTAATCCAAGTATGATTAAGCAAGATTACTGAAAGAATTTAAATGATCACTCAGTGCAACTTGAAAATGATTTCCTTATCAGGAGCATATAATTCATTACTGTAGAAGCAACAGGTCCTCAGTCACATATGCTGTCACAGATGAAAACAGTCTCTGATATGACTGAAATTGGAGTGTTGAAGTAATTCAGTAGGATCTAGTGGATAAAGTCATGGACTTCAAGGCATGGATTCCACTTTTAGCTCAGAAATGGCTTAGGTGCTGTCTGCATGGGAGTTTCTTGTGCTCCCCAATGAGCACTTTGGTGTCTAACCAGACAGAAAAGAAATGTTTCCCCAAAAAGTATATCAATATAACTCAGAGGAACCCATGTAAGCATTGATCATAAATACGGCATATTCTCACTGGAAACCTCTTCTGCCGTGCAAACAAGTGGGGAAATAGAGTAAGTTTCTGCTCAGGCTTGGTGAGTGCAATCAAGCTACCAAAACTGGGTGTGAACACACCCTCAGTGGCTTATTCACAGGACTGTTTTGAGGATATGCAAGGAAAGGATTGCAAATATCTGAGGTTGCATTATACTGGATCAGACCATTGGTCCAGTGCTGTCTACTGGCAGTGGCTCACCAGGACCTCAGGTCTTCTGCAGTCCTGCTACCTGAAAGCAAGAGATGCCAGAAAATTGAACCTTTATGCATGCTAAGAACGTGCTCTATCTCTACTGAAACCATGTATGAAACAATACAGCCATGTGTTGTAGAACACCTTGTGCATTAACAGTGGTACAGAGATGATGATGAATAACAGTTGAGGGGGGTTATCATTCAAATGCATACCCAGGTTGTGATCCAAAGAGCTCCCTAGGCATGTGCCAGTTCTTCTGTGCACTCACTAGGTTTTTTCCATTTGCTTTTCTCCAATTTCAGCTCCTTGTGTCGGAGGCCACTCTCAAAGGTAACTTGATTTTCAGGAGTGGCTTCTCAGGAAGTAAAAGAGGGCACTGTTTTTGGATGTGGGGTTCAGAAATGCCCCCTTCACAATTAGTGCTCCCAATGCAGCCCTTTTCATCTGTACCAAAATATTTATATGCTTTGGAAACAATAATAAAAGCCATTTTTATTGTAGGACTGAGAGACAGATTTAAAGTAAAATGGATATTGTGGTGGTCAAACAGGAAATGAGATGCATTTGAATTGTGTTAGCAAAGCTTTAAAAATGACAAAACAGCAAAATGCTGAACGTGCTAGTGCTTCCTCCCAAGATTAGCAATGAATCCATCGTGCAGCCAGTAGCTATTATAAGATCCTCAGCTATGGGTTATTAAAATGATTTATTGGTTATTGCTGCAGAGCATCTTTGTGAGATTCAGTGTGCAAACAGATGACTTTATGCTTTCTTTACACAAGTGTCACTGAAATAACTTAAGATTTCAGATACATACATACATGCATTCCTCTTATATTGGGCTTATATTTACACACTTGCAGTCCAATCCTATGCATATTTTACTCAGAAATTTGTTGTTGTTGTTCAGTCGTTCAGTCGTGTCCGACTCTTTGTGACCCCATGGACCATAGCACGCCAGGCCTTCCTGTCCTGCGCTCTCTCCCGGAGCGTGCTCAAGTTCATATTCATTGCATCCGTGATGCTATCTAGCCATCTCATCCTCTGCCGTCCCCTTCTCCTTTTGCCTTCAGTCTTTCCCAGCATCAGGGTCTTTTCCAGGGAGTTTTCTCTTCGTATTAGGTGGCCAAAATATTGGAGCTTCAGCTTCATTATCTGTCCTTCCAATGAGCAGTCAGGGTTGATTTCCTTTAGGATGGACTGATTGGACCTCCTTGCAGTCCAGGGCACTCGTAAGAGTCTTCTCCAGCACCACAGTTCGAAAGCATCAATTCTTCGGCGCTCAGCCTTCCTTATAGTCCAGCTCTCACAGCCATACATTACTACTGGGAAAACCATAGCTTTGATTAGACGGACCTTTGTCGGCAAGGTGATGTCTCTGCTTCTTACTATGCTGTCTAGGTTGGCCATAGCTTTCCTCCCAAGGAGCAAGCGTCTTTTAATTTCATGGCTACAGTCACCGTCTGCGGTGATCTTGGAGCCCAAGAAAGTAAAATCTGTCACTGCTTCCATTTCTTCCCCTTCTATATGCCAGGAAGTGATGGGGCCAGATGCCATGATCTTAGTTTCTTTAATGTTGAGTTTCAAACCAGCTTTTGCACTCTCCTCTTTCACCCTCAACAAGAGGCTCTTGAGATCCTCTTCGCTTTCTGCCATTAGGGTGGTATCGTCTGCATATCGGAGGTTGTTGATAATTCTCCCAGCAACCTTAATTCCGACCTGTGATTCATCCAACCCGGCATTTCTCATGATGTACTCTGCATATAAGTTAAATAAGCAGGGTGACAATATGCAGCCTTGTCGTACTCCTTTCCCAATTTTGAACCAATCGGTTGTTCCATGTCTGGTTCTGACTGTTGCTTCTTGACCCTCGTACAGGTTTCTCAGGAGACAGGTAAGGTGGTCTGGTACTCCCATCACTTTAAGAATTTGCCACAGTTTGTTGTGATCCACACAATCAAAAGGCTTTAGCGTAGTCAATGAAGCAGAAATAGACGTTTTTCTGGAATTCTCTTGCTTTCTCCATGATGCAGCGAATGTTGGCGATTTGATCTCTAGTTCCTCTGCCTCTTCAAAACCCAGCTTGCACTTCCGGTAGTTCTCGGTTCGCATACTGCTGAAGCCTAGCTTGTAGGATTTTGAGCATCACCTTGCTGGCATGTGAAATGAGCGCAATTGTGCGGTAGTTTGAACACTCTTTGGCGTTGCCCTTCTTTGGAATTGGAATGTAAACTGACCTTTTCCAGTCTTGTGGCCACTGTTGAGTGTTCCAGATTTGTTGGCGTATTGAATGCAGCACTTTAACAGCATCATCTTTTAGGATTTTAAATAGCTCGGCTGGAATACTGTCATCTCCGCTAGCTTTGTTGTTACTAATGCTTCCTAAGGCCCACTTGACTTCACTCTCGAGGATGTCCGGCTCAAGTTCAGTGACGGCACTCTCATGGCTATCAGGGACATTCAGATCTTTCCTGTATAGTTCTTCTGTGTATTCTTTCCACCTCTTCTTAATCTCATCTGCTTCTGTTTGGTCCCTGCCTTCTTTGTCCTTTATCATGCCCGTCTTTGCACAAAACGTTCCCTTGAGATCTCCAATTTTCTTGAAGAGATCTCTAGTCTTTCCCATTCTGTTGTTTTCCTCGATTTCTTTGCATTGTTCATTTAAGAAGGCCTTCTTGTCTCTCCTTGCTATTCTCTGGAACTCTGCATTCAGTTGGGTATATCTTCCCCTTTCTCCCTTGCTTTTCGCTTCCCTTTTTTCGTGAGCTACTTGTAAAGCCTCATCAGACAGCCACTTGGCTTTCTTGCATTTCTTTTTCTTTGGGATGGATTGAGTTGCTGCCTCCTGAACAATGTTATGGACCTCCGTCCATAGTTCCTCAGGCACTCTGTCTATCAGGTCTAATCCCTGAAATCTATTCCTCACCTCCACTGTATATTCATCAGGGATATGATTTAGGTCATACCTGAATGGTTTAGTGGTTTTCCCGACGTTCTTCAATTTAAGCCGAAATTTTGCAAGAAGCAGCTCATGATCTGAGCCACAGTCAGCTCCAGGTCTTGTTTTGACTGACTGTATGGAGCTTCTCCATCTTTGGCTGCAAAGGACATAATCAATCTGATTTCGATATTGACCATCTGGTGATGTCCATGTGTAGAGTCGCCTCTTGTGCTGTTGGAAAAGAGTGTTTGCTATGATCAGCGTGTTCTCTTGGCAAAACTCTATTAGCTTTTGTCCTGCTTCATTTTGTACACCAAGGCCATGCCTGCCTGTTATCCCGGTGATTTCTTGACTTCCTACTTTAGCATTCCAATCCCCTATGATGAAGAGGACATCTTTTTTGGGTGTTAGTTCTAGAAGGTGTTGTAAGTCTTCATAAAACCGATCAACCTCAGCTTCTTCGGCCTCAGTGGTTGGGGCATAGACTTGAATTACTGTGATGTTGAATGGTTTGCCTTGGATTCATACTGAGATCATTCTATCATTTTTAAGATTGTACCCCAGTACTGCTTTTCCCACCCTTTTGTTGACTATGAGTGCTACTCCATTTCTTCTAAGGGATTCTTGCCCACAATAGTAGATATGATGGTCACCTGAATTAAATTCGCCCATGCCTGTCCATTTTAGTTCGCTGATTCCCAAGATGTCGATGTTCAATCTTGCCATCTCATGTTTGACCACCTCCAGCCATCTCATGTTTGACCACCTCCAGCTTACCTTGATTAATTGCTCTGACATTCCAGGTTCCTAAACAATATTGTTCTTTACAGCATCGGATTTTCTTTTCACCACCAGACACATCCACAGCTGAGTGTCCTTTCGGCTTTGGCCCAGCCGCTTCACTCTTTCTGGCACTACTTGAAAATACCCTCTGCTCTTCCCTAGTAGCATATTGGACACCTTCCAACCTGAGGGGCTCATCGTCCGGCGTCATCTCTTTTAGCCTTGTGATACGTTCCATGGGGTTTTCTTGGCAAGAATACTGGAGTGGGTTGCCATTTCCTTCTCCAGTGGACCACATTTTGTCAGAACTCTCTGCCATGACCTGTCCGTCTTGGGTGGCCCTGCACGGCATAGCTTATGGCTTCACTGAGTTACGCAAGCCCCTTCGCCACAACAAGGCAGTGATCCATGAAGGGGTACTCAGAAATAAAGTCATGCTAAGTTCAAGGTCACCTACCCTCTGCGTAAAGGATTTATGGCTGTGATCTTTGGATCCCCCACCCCCACCACTGTGACTACACAATCTTATTCTGGGACTGGAGATGATGTAGAATGGGAACAAAAACCTATAGTCATTCTGCCCTAAATTTTGGGGATAGATGATGTGCAGAATATTGTTTCCACACAAAACTTTGTGAGGTGCTCACAGTTAGTGTTACATTTCACCTTAAAGATGAGAAACCTGGGCTATAACTAGGTAGCTTTGGGCAAAAAATTTTTATCTTAACTATGAGAAAGCAGGTTTGGAAAGTATGCATTTATAACACAAAGTTGAAGTCATTTTAGAGTGAGGCTTCCATTTCCACTTACTTATTTCATTTATTTAAATATATGTATACATCTTTAAATATTTATATACCTTCTCAAGGCAGTTTAAACTATGCATGGAAACGCAACAGCAACTAGTGCAGCTGTACAGAACTGGTATTATATGCTCTGATTGCCTACCCCCACAAGCCACTGGGCAACTACACATTTAACTAGGACTCCTTGTCACAAGATGGCCAAGATATTAACTTAACACTTTAACATAATGCCTTGAGTAACACAAGTGTTTTTTGGGGAGCAGGGTGTTGTCCAAATGAACCTGCACAAAATCCCAAATAACAAGGCTTGTCAGTTCACAAAGGAGGTAACAAAAGAAGCACAATTCCAGAGCAAGAAGCCTCAGAGAGTCCTTTTCCTCTCTACTCTACTCTGGTCTCCTCCTTTTGAGACAGAACAGCCCTGTGAAAGCCCTCTGTTTCCCTTGTGAGATGTGCTCCAGCTCCACACCCTTCCCCGGGTGGTTTAAATTGCATACAAAACACATTCACAGAAAAATGACTCAAAGCACTGCTCCTCTTACAAACAATGCAGCATTTAACAAAGAAAGGACACAATTCCCAAAGTGCAATCTGTCACATTCCTGTACCTTACATTCTATCACGTTCCTGCATCTGTCCGACAAAGATTTTTAAATGTTATCTTTCGCACAAAAAAAGGAGAAAGGCTTATGAAATCATAGCTGCCTTCTGTCTTCAGTAGATTGATGCCAATACGTGTAATGTGTAGAAGTGTGACAATGCATATTTGGTCCTTAGATTCTTACAAGTATATATTAGAAGTGTAAAAATGTATGAATGGCTTAGTTACTAATCATCAAAGATAGCATTTTCAGATGCTAAGTGGCTTTTTAAATTTGTTAGCAATATTATTCTCAAAATAAGCTTCCAAGTATACCACTGTGTTCCTAGCATTAAAGAACAACAGAAACCTGTGGTAGCACCTAGTTCTACCAATGAAAAGGCATTCTGCAACTCTTCTATCTTTTTGTCATTAATGCATTTTTTTCTGTAAAAAAACCCAAGAAGATAGAAGAAGCAGTGCAGAAAAGTAGGAGAGTGGAAAACGTCATTTTTCTGGACTCCCTGTAAAATTCCATGAATGAGGCAGGGTGATTGCATGATAAAAGCTTCATCTGGAAGCACCCTCTGTCCATATCACTTTGGGAAAATGCACTGAGGATAAAAGTCACTTGCACATGCTCCTGGCTGAGCTGTTAGTTTGGGACTTTGGGTCACTCTCCCCTGCCCACCCTCATCCCCCAAATGATGCCAAAGCCAGGCTCCATGTAGAAAGCCCAGAATTCAAGTTGTGCCCACATTTGCAGGCAACTTGGTAAACCTACCACTTCCATCTCTCTCAGAGCTTCTTTGCTGCCCAGTTAGAGGGCCATGGACACAATGAAAGGGGCTGACCTTTATATAAAGAAGATGCATGGTCATTCTAGAGAAGCAAGGCTTGTGGGGCCTTTTATAAGATTGTATTAGATGTAGTCATATTAAAAGCTGCAGGAAATATCTTGGTTATTATACTATTCTATATGTTCATTATCCTGGAAAATATTTATACTGGCTAAAATTTCAATAATCTTTAAACACCTCATAAACTCATCGTAACTCAATGAATATTAATGTAATATTGCAGAGAGAAGGAATGGAGAGGATTTTCATTCTTCAAAAGGTTAAAACCAAACTTCCATATACCAGAGAACTAATCAACAGGTAGAATGCATTGTTTCTGTCATAGGACAAATGGCACACAGGTTTCTTGGACACATACTCCTTGAAAAGAAAGAACAACTTACAGAGTAATCCTACTATTCATTTACATCTGGGGGCATGGGAGAGCCACACTTGGAACAGCTGCCACATCCATTGCCCTGCTGATTTGCTGTGGGCTGGGCACAAGGTGTGGGGGGCAGGCAGCTTCCCCCCCCCATCCCTCTCATTGTGGGAAGCTCCAGGGCTGGTATGGAGTCCTGCCATTTATGCCTGTGTGTCAGGGAAATGACAGGGCTGTGGATGTGGCATCTTTACAAGCACCATCGACTGTGCTGTTTTCCCCTGCTCTGCCAGTGGGACATCACTGGTGAAACATGTACAGTGGCATGCTAGGGGACATCCAGCAGTATAGCTGTCGCCCTGACAGCGGAGTGATTCCTGTGCTGCCGCCTGAGGTCCTTCAGCGGGCTTTTAGGTGAGGTTAGGAGTATTCCCATAAGGTGTCCTGCAACAGTAAAAGCTGCGTACATAATTAAACTGCTGTTTTGGGAAATACCTCCTCACTGATAATGGCATGGCATTTCTAGAGAAAATAACAAGCAGTCACCTGTTTAAGAACAGTAGAGAACTGTCCTCTACTGAACCAAGCATCCATCGGGTCCAGAATACTCTCTCCAACGCTGGTCAGCCAGATATCTCCAGGAAGTCCACAAGCAGGGACAAGGGGTGACATTCATCTTCAGTGACCCTGACTGCATGATCGAAACAAGCCATACTGCGGCGGCATGTGCTGGGTGAAATTTGCATCATTATTGCTCGGGCGCAGCTTGTCATGACATCTAAACCCAGACGGCATGGCTTGCTAGAGGTTTAAACAACCCTCAAATAACCCATGAGCTGTCATACAGTTATTTGAGGGTTGTTTAATCTTCAGCAAGGCATGCCACCTGGGTTCAGATGACACAAGCAGGCAGTGATTATTCAGATTGCGTCCAGCACGTGCCACAACTTACAACAAGCCACCGTGGCTTATTTTGATCATGTGAACCAGGGTAGTATGTGGTAATCAGAGATATATAGCCCCTGAACATGGAGGTTCCATATGCAGCTATTACTTTAATCAATATTTATATATCTTCATCCATACATTTGTCTAAGCCTTTTTAAAGCAACCTAAGCCAAGGGCCATCACCGCACCTTATGGAAGTAAATTCAATAATTAAACACACATTGTTTGAAGACATACTTTTTGTGTGTCCTAGATTGCCCACAAGCTTTAGCATTTTGCTATTATAAACCTCTGTCATATCACCTCTTAAAATGTTATAGCCCAAATCTTTGGCTTTTCTTTGTATGCCCTTGTATCTATGCTCATTTTAGATGCCCTTTTTCGTTATCCTTTTTTAGTGAGGGCAAACAGAATTGTGCTCAGTATTCCAAATGTGGCTGCACTATAGTTTTATATAAAGCTTTGTGACACAGTTATTTTATTTTCCATTTCTTTCCTAATAATTCTTAACATGGAATTGTTTTTTTCATTGTCACAGGTTGCTGAGCTGACACTTTCAAATAAATGGGCAGAATTCAATGGGCTGATTCTCATTCTGTTGCGCAAGCGGTGGGTCCCGCCAATTCTGTTTTGCAAGCAGGGCCCACCACTTCTGCAACAATTAAGTGCTTCCCAGAGGAAGCCCTGGAATGAGCAGGAACACTTGTTTCTCAGTTGGGGCAGGTCAGTGATGCTTCCTTATGTGAGCTCTGCCAACCAGCCCTGTTCCAGAAACGAGTGTTTTTGCTCGTTATTTATTTATTTAATTATTTATTTATTTGCTGCATTTCTATCCCACCTTTTTTCCTCCAAGGAACCCAAGGCGGCATACATAATCCTCCTCCTCCTCCTCTCCATTTTATCTTCACAACAACAACCCTGTGAGGTGGGTTGGGCTGAGAGTGTGTGACTGGCCCAAAGTCACCCAGTGAGCTTCCATGGCTGAGTGGGGACTAGAACCCGGATCTCCCGGCTCCCAGTCCAGCACTCGAACCACTACACCAACTGGTTTCTAGTTGGCCTAGAAATGCTAAATCTTCCTTCCACAAGTGGTGAATCCCACTTGCAGACAGGAATTGGCGGCGCATGCGGGAATTGGCAGAGGCCTAAGTGTCCTGTGGGATCCTGACCAATGTTCCACTATGACCCTAAGATTTTGTTCCTGTTTAATTACAGCAAAATAGATCTATTCAGCTTTATGTCGTGGAGGGAAAATTGTGCCCATAAGCATTGCATTGGAGTTATAATAGAACAGAACTGACATTTCAAAATATTTTATTTATTATAAAATAAAGTGTATAATTTAACACTCTTTTATGGTAGAGGGAGTAGAAAAAATATTACCAGCTTAGACATACTTCCCCAACTCAGTGCCCTCAAGCTGTTTTGGACTTCAACTTCCAGCAGCCTTTGCCAGCATGGCCAATGGTCAAGTATGCTAGGAGTTTTAGTTCAAAACATCTGGAGGACACCAAGTTGGGAAGGCTGATCCAAGACACAACAGTTTGGATCCAGAGTTCTTTTCAACCAAGGAGAGCATCCCCGACCAGAGTTCCACTCAGAAGGCTCCTGCTGACTAAGAGAAGTGGAGAGGTCATTTTTGCCAATTCCCCTTTCCTCTGCAGCTCCCAGTGCCACCCTCTCCAATGTTCTAGAGGGTCCCCAACCCCCTGCTGAATCAGATTTGGGGGGGCATGTAGGGACTGCAGGGGGAAGGGAATCATTCAGAATAATCTCCTCCTTCCCCATTCAGCCAGTAGAAAAGCTGGGCTGGATCAAAAGCTTCCCACAGATGAAAGGAACCCTTCTGTCCATGGGAGGCTTATACTTGATCCAACTAATTAGGTTTTTTGAATTGTTTGTTTTATCTTCCTTTGAGGCTAGGCACCTTAAATTTCAATCCTATACACACATACCTGGGAGTAAATCCCATTGAATTCAATGGGCAGTGTCTGATGTTAGTCCTATGTAGAGTAGACCCACTGAAATGAATTCATTTCAATGGGTCGACTCTATGTAGGGCTAACTTTGGATACTACTCAATGGTGCTTACTTCAAAGTAAACATGTATAGGATTGCACTGCTAAGACACAACATTGAAAGTATTTAAATGCATTTAAAGAACAGAATGCCACGAAGTTTGATTTATTTATTACATGTATTCTCTTCTATGTAAAAATACAAGCTTACTTAAGAAAGGATATTATCTTTGATGAGTTAACTCTACTACAAAAATAAAAGTCCAGAGTACCTCTAATTTTTAAATAAACATGCTTCCTTACAGGTTTGTAGTATTGCTGCTTTGCTGAGATGTTGATTAAGTTAAGAACATGATCTATGTTGCTTTATGTCTCTAATCATATTCATTTATTATTGTTTATATTGAACGCTTTACAAGTGATAAGTACGTAGGGAGCAAATATCCAAACATTAGGTGATAAAATTATTATCCAGTGCCTTGCAATTTTTATCCACTTTCCTTGCAGTGCCAAGCAGTCATCTATTTGTTGTGCTTTTCTCAAAACACTGTCTTAAGGAAAAAATGGTTTCACTGAATCAGAATGGGTGATCTGATTCTGAAGGCTGCATCTTTTGTGTCTGCCAATGAGAAAATGCAGGCAAGGGAAAATAGACTGAGTAAGCTTCTGTGTGAAAGATAGAAAAGGACTAACCATTTTTCATGAACTTTCCTTGATAGGGTCGAGACTGCGGCACACCCATTAATGCCTGCATTCACAATCCATGCCGTAATGGGGGGACTTGCCATCTCACTGACACAAATCAAGATGGATTCAGGTAACTGAAAGCAAATTGTGTTTAAAAGCAAGATAATAGATAAAGCAACTTAGTTTTCATTATTGTGAAACCGAAAAGGCTATCATACAAAAATACCCCATAACTGAAAATCACCTGGCCATATATATTAAATTAGGGCATGATCCAGGCAAAGCTAAGCATTTAGTCACATTGAATGGGAGAGTTAAAGCACATACTTAAATCTCTCCCATTTAAAACAATGGGGCTGAAAAATACTTAACTTTGGCTGTATCGTGGCCTTAATTGGGTTTCACTGTGACGTATTGTTTGCCCTGAGACAGGCAACCATATTTTCCTCTTAATGCGTACTAAAGGCTGTTCCATTACAGTGTTTTGTATGGATCATAGTAAATTATTTTTGAGGCATTTCAAGGACAGTTCTCGCACTCTCTTTTTTGTGCAAATTTAGTATGTTTCTTTATAAGCAGTTGCAAGACACTCTCCTTCTAAAGTGGCCTCATAGTCAAATATGGTTTAAAGAAAGGTCTTGTTATGAAAGATTATGCTAAGTCGTTGTTATGGAAGGTGCTTGAAGGTTTCACATGCTAGTAAAATGTACTCATCTGAGGCTGAGAAATGAGTTATGTTGGCTGATTACTTTTGCCTCAAAGAAGAGGTGAGCATTAGGAACCTCAAATTCTCCTCCAGCTTGTATTAAAATCACTTGTTTTATAACTTAAAATCAATGATTAGAGAAGCATTTCTGTTTCCTCCCCAGTCCTAACATCTCCTCCCCACCCTAACTTCCACATCTATTTAAACTGAACTTACCAGCCAGACTGGCAACAGCAGTGCTGCTCTGGCTATGGGAGTGAGGGGAAAAGGGAGGTTTCTCCCTCCTCGTGCCTGGCGTACTTCATTGCAGTACACCAGGACAAAAGCCTCTGTGTTCATTCGGAAGTGTTGTTTTTCAAAGATGTATAGCAATATCAGTAAGTAAAAGGGAAGGGACTGGGGGTGGATGGGAGGAAGGAGAGGTTTCACAGGAGGGGTAGAATTCACTTTGACTTGGAAATGCACCACGCTATTTTCTGATTTCTTGGGAAATATCTTGGTTCATTTCCAATCTTATCTGCCCATCACTAGATTTTAAACTAACTGCCCATGAACTTTGCTAGTTTATTCCAAGTTCTAGGATTTTGACAGAAGAACATGTGAAGGGCTGAAGAAAGTGTGAAGGGATGGGAAGACAAAATAGTGAGAGGTCGAACAGAGGTTACAGCTGGAGGGTGCATGTTTTTGAGCAGAAAAATGGCTGGAGGGGAAAAGGTTAATCATTCCCTCTGCATCCCTCACCCCACCTATTGCCATTCCTCCCATCAATTTGGAAGCCTCCTGCAGCTTCTTTTTATTATTTAAAAAGAAGAAGTTTGGAGACAGTTTCATACATCTACCATGTAATGCCTAGTTTGGTTCTTAGTGTGAACAATCCGGAAGCAGAGTGCTCCCATACTACTCGGCATTTAGCTCCCTGTTAACAGTTAGCTCCTGCTGGCAACAGGAGGAATTGCATTCCTACATCCCGTGTGCCTTGAGATGAGAGACTGTTTTCTCATGAAACATGATGTGTATGAAATGTTATAAGGAGAAGTCCCCCTTGGAATTTTGTGTTGTGTGGCCTGTGAAAGAAATTATATCTTATATACATTTTCCCCCCTCCCAGAGAAACATATTAATACTCAAGCTCAGCTGCCAAACTTGTCAAACCTTTACTCTTGTAAAGGAAAATTTAAGCCAAAGCGTTCCTCCATATGAAATGCCAAGTGATTTAACTCCCGGGTTCCTGTAGTCACAGACAAGAAAAATTATCTTTTAAGTAATGGTAAGGTGGTGACATAAGCCAGGAAATTCACCCTGTTATGACTGAAACTCCATCCTCACACCCTTCCTTCCCCTGCTGTGCCTAGGTAGCATAAGGGGCCCAAACAGCAGGTGATTCCACTTCTCATATTTACTGTTGTAACACGCTGCCACAACAGTGTCGGCAAAGGGCATGGGATCAGATGGAAGTCTTAAACAAAATCTCTTTCAAGCATTTAAGTGTAAACAATTTGGTCTAAGATTGTGTTTTCTCTTTGTGACAGTTACTTTTCCTTTTTTTCTTTTCTTTTGGTGGTAAAAAAAAGTTGCCTACTCTCATGATTTAAGAGACAGCAAACAAGTTTAGATGTACCCATTTCACAGTTTCTGTTTGCATTTTCTATAGTTAAGTTTTTAATGGTTGGTATTTTAAATATTATTCTGACTACATTGGTACATGTATTAGTAATTATATTTTTAGAATGTATTTTTATGTTTTAGGACTGTAGGGTTCATCCCAGTCTTGCACCTTGAGATACAGAAGAATAAAATAGAAAAATGATAAATAGTTATCAATAAATACAGATTTCAAACTAATGTCTGTTTACACTCTTTTATGACAAAGTTTGCCCAGTGAGAAATAATGCTGGCAAAAATATCAGACAGCTACTCTTTGTATATTGGCCCCTTTATCACCTACTTGCTGTCTCTACTGAAAACGTTTAGCAAAGGAATCCAGCCTTCATATCAGGCCTTGATCATTGCTGAAATCTTAAGAGCACTGGGTCAAATCCACTTAAAGTGAAGCACTTTATGTCCTGTTCCCATCAGTGAGAAAGGTTTAAGAATGTGTTCAGTTAATCCATTGAAATAAATGGGATTCACAAATATTTAATTTTGGCTGGATAATGCCTATTGTGATGAAGCTGCTATAGCTCCTGTGTTAATTGGAAATATTATTTCTGTAGCTGGAGCACATCTGTCTGCAGTACATTTTCTTCCAGTAACACAAACCGCACTTAAGAACTTGTGTTGTTGTTGTTGTTTTTTTAAAAAAAAACTGATAGATTTTGCAGTGTTAATGTTTCCGTAGTTGACAGATGAGTTCAGCGTTCATGGGCTATTGGGTTTGTCCAGTTGATATGCAGGTGTGCATACTAGTTTTGCCAAACGGCCCTAAAACAATTGCTTTAAAAAAAATCTGTTGTGAATACAACAGCTGATTTGTAAACTACAGTACATCTGGCCAGCATTCATCTCATCCAAATACTAAATCACTTGATCAGAGTACCGTAATATAATTTAGTACTTTCAGTACAGCCAGCCATCTCATATTCTACTAGAAGACATGCCTCTAAAAGTCCTAGTATTATATTCTGGGCGATATATTCATGGTCCTAGGTTTATATTAGGGGTAGGTGAACATGTGGTGTTCGAGCTCATTGAGGTTCATCAAATTCCTCCTTGATGCTCCGCTCACTTTGCTTGTATTACCAAATACAAGCATTTTTTTTTTCAGATCAAGAAAAAAAGACTTTTAAAACATCAAATATGGGTGCCGATTTTTACTTTAGTGCAAATTCCTAACACATCTGTGAACTAGGAGCTTTCAAACAGATTTGAAGATTCCATTATATAGTATTAAGGTATCGGCACTGGATGGGGCTTTGTATTAATGAAAGATGTACATATATTTGATCATGGAAAACTATTAAAAAGAGCTATATGTTCAAGGCCTTAGACCAGCAGGACTTAGCAAGGAAGCTAGTCCATCTTGTGTAGTAAGTTGTTACCTACATAAGCTTATGCTTATGCCACAATAAGGTCTGATTGCCATTTTCTATGGCTGTGTGTGTGTGTGTGTGTGTTCACAGACACACACCCAACTCTTTTCAGGGTATGTCTTTTGGCATGATTGTAATTGGCCAAATCATGTTGGAAGATGCTCCACACCGCTTACTGTGTGAATAGCACCCATGTAAGCCCTGTATTTGAGCAGTAACCATGCTGCCATCAAATATATTAATTGGACCCACCTATAAGCCTTTGAAGTGCCAGAGAAATGTTGCCTTTTCACAAGGAAATATGTATCTCAACTAGGGATATACAAGAATTTTTTTTCTGTTTGCAAATCATGGAAACATGTCCCATTCACAACCCCAAACATGAGCAGGAATGCAATGCTTGGGATTTTTTTCCAATTTCCTGAACTTGCATTTGCATTCAAAAGTGTGCACTTGCACTAGTGTACATTTTCCCCCCAAATCTGCATTTTCATCCTTTAGCCTATGGGGGGAAATTCATATATTTGATTGGAAAAAATGCAAACTTCTAAAAATGCGGTTTCTCCCACCCCTCAGTCCAGCTGCTACAACTTTGCAGAGTGTGTAATCATAGCCAGGAATAGGGGAGGGAATATCTCTTCCCTGATTGGAGGGCAGCCCTCCATTGCCCTATTCCTAACCTCCATTCTGTACTCTTCAAGTTTCCAACCTCCAAGTCCTTTCTGACTATGACCTGGTTTGCACGGAATGACAACCCAGAGTATGGGTTGAGTATGGGTTGTCTCAGAGTTGCCTAAGAACCCAGAGTTCACAGCCCAACAACAAACTATGGATTCTCTTCCTGGGTTGTTTGTGGTTAGCAAGTGATAGACCATAACCTACCGTTATGTGTGAAAACATCTGGGTTCACACATAGCAACAACACATTCAGCAAGAACACATAATCTGATGACAACCCATATTCAACCCATACTCTGGGTTGTCTTTATGTGTGAACCAGGCCTATACAGTCAGACTTGAAGAATTTGCTCCTCCCCATGATTTCTCTGAAAGTAGTACATTCAGTCTTGTTTCACTAGCTCAAACTTCCATATGAAATGAAACTTACTTCTGAGTTTCTTCAGTGTTCTAGAAGAAAGGCTAATCACTCATGCCCTCCCTGAAGCCTTGGTGTGGCATATGGAGAAGCAACCTTTCATGAAGTATGGTGTTCTGGCTAAAGATGCAAGTAGTATAGGCATACTTTTCACAGTAATTCCTTCAGCAATCTTGTGGGAAATTGGTCTTCTAAATCTATATCCACATAGAATAATAATTCTAGTACCAAATTGTATGAAGAGTTCTCTGTCTCGTCTCTCCTCTCCTCTCCTCTTCTCTCTCTCTCTCTCTCTCTCTCCCGAAGGCATGATTTCTGAGACTAATATAACTAAAGCAAGAATGTTAGTAGCTGCAAACACACAGAGTTTGAAGTACTCCAACTCTAGCATTTTGGCTGATTGCCATATTAATAGTATATTCTTAATTGTATACATCACCTGTTCCAGTCAGAATGTGGCACTCAGAAAACAAAAACAACCATGACAGACTCTTTTTCTTTTTTCTTTTCTTTTCTTTTTTCTTTTCTTTTCAATTGAAAGAATGAATCTGTGCTCCCAAACTGAGACCTTGTGTGCCAAGTTGCAGCCTAGAGCACATTTTTATGGCTGAGTTATAAACCCCTGAAAAATGGGGTTTTGTAATGGAAATGGGAGACATGATGAATGGATCATTTTATTTAATTAGAATTCTTTTATCCTCCCCCACCCCTCTTTTCTTGGCTACAAAAGATGCTGTGCAAGCTCTTCTTCTCTTTTCTTATCTCCCACTTGTGATCCCGTGTATCTCCACAGGGTCAGAACGAGGACATTTTTTATTGGATCTAATGAGGTAAAGGACAGGCAAAGAAAATATTTCATACTGATTTAGTGTGCTTTAAGTAGAATTGATTCAAGACGTTTGTTTTCAGTCATCCCTTCTAAAATTATATCCCTATCCCTTCCAGCAATCAGGACATATGAGTAGTTAGTGTAGGATGAGCAGTGTCAGGCTGTTCTGCACAATCAGTTCACATCGCTTTGTGGTAGTTTTTTAACACTACAGCAGTGATACTGCTTTGGCACAGTCTGCAAGAATCCAAGTTTTTGTTTAGTCATGCTGCATTGTTTTGACCTCTTTGTCCTTATGCCATTAAAAAAATAAATAAGGTGAATTGTTCCTTTTGCTTAAGAGGGAAGAGGGTTGCCACTCTCTTGCTGCTCAATAATATGAAATAATCAAAATCTTTTGATGCTGATGTGGCATAACTTCGATAAAATTGCCTACTTCTGCATTGTATCCTTTCCTAGCTCTTTTATTTCATGATTTTAATTGTGTGGAGTTCTCTCTCTCTCTCTCTCTCTCTCTCCTCTCTCTCTCTGTCGTATCACACACTTTTGGTGTAGGAAGCACACAAGCTCCAGTGCACCCCGCACTACCATAGCATGCACAACCCACTCCACTACTATAGCATTGTCCCAAATATCAGATTACAAGTTGCCTTGCCAAAAAAAGCGGTGGTGGTGTTTTAAAGAGTAACAGGAGAGATAAGAGATGTAGGACTTAATAACTGCACCCACAGTGTTCAGTGCTATTGCCATTGCCAGTACTACTGCCAGTTGAGTATGCCATTACTATGGAGTCCGTGTTACACTGTAGAGACCACAAACATGATTTAGGTGAGGTGGTTTGAGCACACAATTTCCACATTCTCCCATTGCTTTCTGGGGCAGAGAAAATGTGTTCAGTCCCCTTCCACAGCACTTACAATATGTGTCTTTCATCACCCCTAAGCACTATGACAGTTGAGAAAATCTGGTATGTGAACAGTGCAAGAGAAAGCATATGGACATTAGATCTGGGGAATCATTGTGCTTGCAGGACTAAGAAGACCTAATGTCTGGAAATAGTTTGCCCCAAGCTCTGGTAGTTTAACTCACAGATTTTACAGTTACATCTGAAGACCAATTCTCATATCACTTTTCCCTGCTCAGGGAAATTGTGCCGATTTCTATGATGAGCAGAACTGAGTGTACAGCTTTTTCTAAACAATACCAGTTCAAGCTCAAGTCGCATGTTCGAATGCTTCCCCACAAGAAAAAGATAATTCCCTACAGAGTAGGGGGAAAGGGGGTTCCATGAAGAAGCATTCAAGCGTGCAACCCCTTTCTCCCTCACACACACACCTGTACACATCCAGACCTTCATCTCGCCATTAATCTAAGAAACCCACCCTCTGAACTGCATATGAACTGAAAAGATTCAGGAGATCCTATGATGTTGTTTTGTGTCTCCATGAAGTGATACTACCAAGGAAGTACATAGTGCAGTTTCTGTTAATTTCTATCTGCAACTCTGCACTGAGCATGTCATGATTTTTACAGCAATCCTAGGCAACTGAGTCTGAGGCCAGATAGTCTGAGTCAGGAAGAGCTGATAAAATATTTGATATGCACTGAAGCTTAAATCAGCACTAACATCCTAGTTCAACACCACTTAACCTTTAGAGGTTAGCACATGGATATTCAGTGTGCACAGTTCCTAATTCTAACTCATTTCGGACTGTTATATAAATTAATCTTAATTTCTTTACTCCTCTGTTAAAAGTTGTTCTTGCCCTATTGGATTCGAGGGGAAAACATGTGAAACAAATCCAGATGACTGTGAAGATAATGATTGTGAGAACAACTCAACTTGTATGGATGGGATAAACAATTATGCCTGCCTCTGCCTCCCTAACTATACAGGTAAGCAAATCATTGCTAGAAATATAGTCAAAGGTTCTAGGGTGTATTCCTTGGAGTTTCCATTTTAGGCCTAAAGACAACAGTTCTTATATGATGGATAGATAATTGCACAAGAAGAGTGAACTCAAATACTAGGTGGAGTCAGATATAGCTTAGCTCATGGTTTTTCAGACTAGGGGGAAACACCTGACTGCTGTTGGGGTAAGGGCACCTCGGAATGCTGCAATCTGGATTATCTCCATCTCACCAAAAAGGAATTCAATGGGGGGTGAGGAAAATGTTGGCGGTAACAGAGACATCATTTCCACATCTCCACCAATTGTGCCAGCTCTAGCTTGCAAAGACACAGGTTCATGAATGGAAACCATAAGAACCACCCATTTCAGAGGCATGGAGGCAGTATGTTACAGCCTGCTCAAACAAGAACCACATTTCTAGTCGCCGGTACCTAGCACTAGAGCCCCTTACCCTCTCCTATCTCCCATGAAGTTTTAGGGATCCAATAGGCCCACTGGCAGTATTTCCCCTTGAATATTCCTGTTCTGAACTTGCATATTGTAAAGGATGGGGAAGGAAAAGTTAGGAAAAAAGATTCATATTTGTTAAAAAAAAAATGGAGGGGAGGTTATCTTGGTGGGGAGGGGTGTCAGTAAATGGAGTGTACTTTTGTGTAGCATGGAATGGACTGATTCTCCACTTGTATAGAATGCTAGCAAGGGAAGTGGAGGTTCTGTGTGTTTTTTTAAGCAGTCGATTCAGGTTTTCAGGAGAGGCATGCCACCTACCTTGGAATTCTCCACCTCCCCATCTCTGTTGTATGTGTGTGTTGGGGATAAGCTGCACAACCACATTATACCGAAGCTCTGCACCTGCCCCAGGGAACTCCCCCACACCCTCCAGAACAACTACATTCTTCCTTGCTTTTTTGCACTGTACATGCCTATGACACGCCAGCATAGGTGTCACAAATAAAGTACATATGAAAGGGGTGTGTGTAGGGTGCCCTCCAGGTTTGAACTTCAGTTCCCATCAGCTCCAGTCAGAATGGCTAACAGCCTAGAATCCTGGGAATTGTAGTCCAAAACATCTGGAGGCACCCTACACATACACACACACGCACACGAAGGCTGAAACCGTGGTTTCCCATTATGTTTGAAGTAGCCGATTGCCTAAAATTGGAATGTGGGGACAACAACAGTACAATTTGTATGCAGTAGAGTCCGAAACTACTTAATTTTTAAATGGAGATTTGTGGGCTCTTTATTCTGTGTGAGTGTTATGCAATCACTTCTGTAAGCTCTGTTTCTATGTATATGGAGAGGTTCTGATTGCTCAGTGGTGAGGGGAAAGCACTTTGCATGAGTTCAGAGGCACTCTACTATTATTGAAATGTTATCTTTCCTTAAGAATTCTGTGTATTGACTGACCGATCTCTGGCTAGTCACTTACTGCCGTGGAGGCTTACCACGCATACCAGAACATGCATTTCCCAGCGTTCTGGTTTGCATGGTGAGCCTCCATGGAGAGAGGAGGCTTTCCTCTTCAGGGAGATGGCTCCACAAGTAGAGGGTGATCAACACAATGAGGGAGAGGGAGAGGGAGAGGGCTGAAGTGCTTTCTCTTCTCAGTGTTTGATCTACCCAATAAGTGAACACCTGAATAGGGCTCCAGTGTTCCTCAGCTGTAAAATAGGATCAATGTCCTCTAAGTCGTATATATGCAATGTAGTGACTATACCAGGGGAGGGCAGCCTCTGCCCTGTGGAACTAATCTGGTTTGCACTGGGGCCCAATCCTATCCAGAGGGTAGCACTCTCCATAGGCCCCGCCCCCTGCCCTCCCTTAGCCTTGCCCCCTGGTGGGACTGGAATCCCCATCAGAGGGCAAGTGGTGCAAAGGGACTGGAGATAAGCTGGAGGTTGCCCTGCAACACTAGCCCGGGACTTGCAGGAGCCAGCTCAGACCTTTTCTGGACCACTTGCACTTTGATTGGGGATGTGAGCAGCCCAGCTCAGCCATGGTAAGTGTTAGCTGAGTTCCTTTCTCCATGTCTTTCTCTGCACAAAGAGAGAGAAAACTGAGCAAGGTAGGGCTGATGACATCATGGGAAGGGAAGGATGAGGCCCACCCCCTTGACGTCATCTGGCCCGCCAGCAAAAGTGGCTGCCCTTCCCTGGCCTGCATCTATATTGTATTCATATGATTTGCTGTGTCGTGTGTGGCTTGCCTCATTGCTTTTTTTCATCTGGAACTTCTTGCTTACATGCACTTTTTGTTCCCGTTCCTATTTGTGGTATATTTGAAATTGGATTGTGTTGGCACCACCATTGTCTATCAAGCTACGCCCGTAGGGTGCCAGACTTCACCCCCTATCTTCACGCACTCATGCACAGGAGTGTGTCCATTTTCATCCCTGAAATGTTGGAGCGTATGCTGGTATAGGACATGCAGCTCTACCTCTCGTTCAAATCTTCACCAAGGTTGGCCATAGAATCCCTGTCCAAATGTCTGGAGACGGTGAGTGGCTGGATGGGGAGGAATAAGCTGAAATTGAACCCTGACAAGACCGAGGTACTTTTGGTGGGAGACAAGAGGAGGCTGGGGGATGTTGACCTGGTGTTGAATGGGGTACGGCTACCTTGAAAGACCAGGTCCGCAGCCTGGGGGTCATTTTGGACTCCCACCTGTCCATGGAGGCACAGGTGTCAGCTGTGAGCCAGACAGCGCTGTATCAACTCCATCTGATACAGCGGCTGTGCCCCTTCCTTCCCGACCATCTGCTCCCATCGGTAGTACATGCCCTGGTCTCCTCTCGTTTAGACTACTGTAATGCACTCTATGTGGGGTTACCCTTGAAGACGGTTCGGAAGCTGCAGCTGGTATAGAACGCGGCGGCTCGCCTGATTAAAGGCAGCCGCCAGCGAGATCACATGACTCCAGTGCTGAAGGAGTTGCACTGGTTACCAGTTGTTTTCCGGGCCAAATTCAAGGTGTTGGTTTTGACCTTTAAAACCCTATATGGTTCCAGCCCAGCCTATCTTAAGGAGCGCCTCCAGCAACACCAGACAGGCTGCTTAACAAGATCAGCCTCGGATGGCCTTCTCTCTGTCCCATCATCCAGGACAGCTAGACTGGTGGGGACAAAGGAGAGGGCCTTTTCTCTGGTGGCCCCCACTCTGTGGAACTCCCTCCCTAGGGAACTCCACCATGCCCCCTCTTTAATGAGCTTCCGTCGTGCATTAAAAACGTGGTTGTTCAGGCAGGCATTTGGGGTGGGTTAGGGTATTTTAGAAAACATTTTTATTGTAGAATTTTATTGTTTTAAACTGTTTAATTATATGCTGTACATTGCCCAGAGTGGCTGGGTGACCAGCCAGATGGGCGATTAATAAATTTAATAATAAAAATAAATAAAAATAGGAGAGGCACTCTGCCCATACACAGATGCACATTCCTTTATTACGTCACAGCAAATGAATCATGTTAATTATTAATCTGAAGTAAATCATGCATCGTTATTTTAAAACTGTACTTAAAATAAAACATAATGGAATGTTAACAGGTAGTTTAAAAAAACATATACCCCTACCCCCTGGCCACAATCCAACATGGTGTTAAGCATGCTTACGTTAATTGAAATCAGTAGTTCGACTGTGTTGATTCTTCATTGTCCTGTTGCTCCTGCCTTTGAAAGCATGCCTTAAGTGTATTCATGGGGAATAGCTCCTTCAGTGGCTATTAGTCATGACAAGTGGGGCCTACAACAAAATGTTGCAGTGTGGATGAACCTGTTCAGGATTCCAGCCAGCCAGACTGCCCTCTTCCAGGGTACTCCCTTCCCATTCCCATCTCCTGCAACAGATACTCAGCATTCCACAGCCACTGAGGCTGCTCAGCCTTTTGCGGGGCAGAGGGAGGTTGTCCCTTAGGGTTTGCTGCTACAGGTTTTTTTTGTCCTTCTGCAAACCTTGCAGTTCCCCCAAGAATGCTGATACCTTTCTCTTGTGTGTGTCTGGTGCCATTTTAGCTACGTAACAATCAGCACTTATTCCCCAGACAAGGAATTATGGATATTTGGAACCTCCAGGTTCAAAAACAGTATGTCTCTTGCTGGCAGTTTCAGGGGAGCAACAGTAGAAGAGAGCTATTGCTTTCATGTCCATGTTCCAGAGGCATCTGGCAGGCCACTGTGAGAAAAAGGATGCTGGACCTGATGGACCTTTGATCTGATCTTGCATTTTTACATTCTTAATTCTCAGCTTAATATGATGTCCTTTTGTTCTAAGTTTTGGAGAAACAAAACTTCTCCAAAAGTGTTTCCACTTATAGGGACACTGGTAAAGTGATTCCCTCTTAAGAATATAGAAAAACTGCACGTATCAATTACTTCAGCAAGCAACTATCCGTTTATTTGTTTCATGCATTTGCATTTACACCCCACTCCCATTTCATAATGTTAGGGACTCCTATAAGATTTTTTTTTTTCAAATTGTCATAATACATAATGTAACAGTAATAATTAAAACATACTAAACTATATAGCAAAATATAAACCTAACCTTAACTTTTAAGCAGCTTAGTTCTCACCTTTCCTCTGACAAATGATACATTTAATGGTTTTGCCCTGATTCACCCAGTACATCAGTAGCAAATTTTGAAAGTTTAGATTTTTTTGTCCTCCCCCTTCCCTGATTTTATGGCTAGGAACTATATTAGCTCAAGCATCTAAGAATACAAGTCACCAAATCATAATTGCATATATTCACTGTATTGTGGTAAGAAAATATCTACATTCTTTTAAACCATGAAAACGTGAACTGGTCTTGTTACTCTCTGAGCTTCAGACACTTAGTGAAAGGCTCCTTGTAAGCTGGAGTGTATTACATATCACGGGATTTAATAAGTATCAGGTTTGAGCGGCTTGGTAAGTAAATCTAAAATTTCCCAAACTCTTAAAATATTTGGGGCCCTTTGGGGACTCTTGTGTAAATGGTTGACTGGGAAAACCCTTAAACCTGAATGAAAACTAATTGTTGCTTTAACCATCTTTCTGCCAGACCTTTACAATGCTTGAACTTAGCTTAAGAGGAGAACTTGGAAACTGATGTTTTGAGGCAGTGGTTTTTATTGTGTTATATCTATATATTAACCATTCATTTACTTTACAGTTTTGCTTTCTTTATATACTACAGTGAGAAACTTGACACAGCAAAACAGTATCTTCACTTTTATTTTCTTTAACAGTGCAAGACTATAAATGCTTACTCTGAAGTAAGTCATATTGAGCTCAATGGGACTTACTCCCAGGTAAGTATGTATAGGATTGCAGCCTTACTATATCAAGGGTTTATTTATAAATAGACGTATTGCATTAGAAATACCATCGTATAAATGCCAAAATGTAGACACAGAAAAAATTGCCATAAAAAACAAACAGTAGCTATTAAATAAATCTAAGATATCTTGTAACATCACAGGATTTATCAAAATTATCTTAGTCTATACTATTCTATGTCTTATTGATCTTCTGTTGAGTTAAGATTTGTTAGTGAAGCAAATCATGTGAGTCACACAAGCAAATCTCTGAATAGCCTTATTTTTATAATTATCTAAAACGATGTTGGAAATTTGGATATAAATGATTCCGATTACAAAATTGTATATATAGTTTCCAATTATTTGTGAAAAAATCTAATCTTGAGCAAAATTCTCTGAGTCCTGAGTCCTAACTGAGCAGAGAAAGCTGTCCTAGCTGGTCTAGGGGCTATACAAGCAAGCAAGTTCCCAGAGAGCAAGCTATCAGAGGGAACCAACAGGGAGAGCAAACAAGAGCTCAGCACAGGTGGTCAAGGAGGAGGTCCCTAACAATGTTTTTTGTTTGTTTTAATTTCTTTTTCTTGTAACATACACTTCTATACCAGTCGGATTCTCTTGTTAACCTCCACTGAATAGAGGACAAAACACAGGCTATTCCAGTACAATCAGAAAGCTAGAAACAAAAAGGGAATAGACGCTATGGAAGGAAAAGACTCTCCAGTGATGATGCCTTGCAAGGTGTGTGCAATGTTTATTTTCTTGCCCGAGTTCAACATGGCCTACATGTGCAACAGGTGCAAGTTGATTACACTGTTGGAATAAAAAATAAGAGGACTGGAGTGACGAGTGTTGACCCCCAAGGGAATAAGAGAAGACAAAGAGTTCTTAGACAGAACAGTGGAATGACAACAGCAAAGCGAGGTACAGGAGCTAGAAGAGCAACAGCAATCTGAGGCAGAAAACGAAAATGTTGAGGTGAGGAAAAATGAAGTAAAGGATACTTCCTGGAAAAGGGTGACAGTTAGGAGCAGAACTAGAAGCCACTCTGTACCAGTGGAAGCAGTGGAACTATGGAACCGTTTTCAGGTACTTGAGGGTGAGACTGGAGGACAGCCTGCAGAGGAAGAATTCCAGGGGACCCCACATGAGAGCAAGAAAGAGGCTGAAGGTCAGTCAAGCAGAAACAATGAAACCAAGGCCTACCTACAACAACAATAGAGAAAAATAGAATGACTGGCTACAAAGGTGGTGCCAACGCGAGAGATTTGGATTCTAGGGCCATGGGCTATACTTCCTAGAAGGTGGACTGCTGGCAAGGGATGGGTTGCACCTCACAAGGGCTGAGAAGAATGTGTTTGGCCACAGCATGAAGAACTTCATCAGGAGGGTTTTAAACTGAATCTTACGGTGGAAGGAGATGTAAAGTTGGGGGTAACAGTAGACAAAAGCTTATGCACCACAACGGAGAGAACAGCTCTAATAGCGTCCAATAATAGTCTTCAGAAACATGTAGGAAGAAAGCCAGACTATAAAGCACATGGTCTTCGATGTCTATATACTAATGTCCAGAGTATGGGAAATAAACAGAACAAACTTGAAGTCTTAATACAGGAGGGAAATTATAACTTGATAGGTGTAACTCAAACTAGGTGGGATGACTCCCATGACTGCAATACAGCAATTGAAGGATATAACTTGTTCAAAAACAACAGAAGGAACAGAAAGGGATGTGGAGTTGCACTGTATGTTAAAAATACATATCTCTGCACAGAAATACAAGAGGATGAGCTTGGTAGCCCCATCCAGAGCATCTGGGTTAAAATAAATGGAGCAAAGAATAAAAGGAACGTGGTGGTTGGAGTCCATTACCAGCCTCCAGTCAAAGAGAAGACGAGGCTGAAACTTTTGAAATGCAAATTGCCAATGTTTCAAGGAAGCCTGCTGTAGTAGTAATGGGGGACTTCAATTTCCCCAATATTTGTTGGGAGACAAATTCTGCAAAACATGGCCCCTCCAGGAAATGCCTGACTTGTGTTGCTAATAACTTCCTCCTACAGAAAGTGGCGGAAGGAACTAGAGGATCGACTGTCCTTGACTTGATCCTAACCAACAGAGAAGACTTAGTGGATAAAGTAGCAGTTATGGGAACTCTGAGGGAAAGTGACCATCTTATACTTGAGTTCTTGGTTCTAGAGGAAGCAAAAGCCGAGTGTAGCCAAACGCGTACCCTGGATTCTAGGAAAGCCAATTTTAATAAACTCAGAACAATGATAAGTAAGGTCCCATGGCAAGTGACTCTAATGAGAAAAGGAGTCCAAGATGGGTGGGAGTTTTTAAAAAAGGAAATTCTAAGGGCACAATTACAAACAATTCCAGCAAGAAAAAAAGGCGGAAGATAACAGAAGAAGCCAATGTGGCTCCACAAAAAGCTTAGAGATGATCTGAAAACAAAAAAGGACACATATAGGAAGTGGAAGGAAGGCCAAGCTACGAAGGAAGAGTACAGGCAGGTAGCACAGAATTGCAGGGATGGCGTCAGGAAGGCTAAAGCTGAGAATGAGCTGAGGTTAGCGAGGGATGCTAAAAGCAACAAAAAGGTTTTCTTCAGATACATGCATAATAAAAAACAGAGGAAAGAAATGGTGGTTCAGCTATTCAATAATGATGGCAAAATGATAACAGATGACAAAGAAAAGGCAGAAGTGCTCAATTCCTACTTTGGCTAAGTCTTCTCCTGAAAGAGGGTCTATGACCCCCGATCCACCCCAGCAAAGGCGAAGTACAGGCTGAAGGGCCAGGATTGCAGCTTGAGATCGATAGGCACATGGTCAAGGAACACCTCCTTACTTTGAAGGAGTTCAAATCTCCAGGGCCAGATGAACTGCATCCTAGAGTGATGAAAGAATTGGCAGAAGAACTCTCAGAACCACTGTCTATTATCTTTGGGACATCATGGAGGACGGGTGAAGTGCCAGATGACTGGAGGAGGGCTAATGTTGTCCCTATCTTCAAAAGGGGCAAAAAGGAGGAACCTGGGAACTACAGACCAGTCAGTCTGACATCAGTCTCTGGGAAAATTCTGGAGCAGATTATAAAGCAATCCATCTGTAAGCGCTCTGAAAACAATGCAGTGATTACTCGAAGCCAACATGGATTTGTTAAGAAAAAATCCTGCCAGACAAATCTGATCTCATTTTTTGATCAGGTCATCTCCCTTGTGGACTGTGGGAATGCTGTGGACATAATATACCTCGACTTCAGCAAAGCTTTCGACAAAGTGCCCCATGATATCCTGATGAGCAAACTAGCTCAAAGTTGTCGAGGGCTCCTTGGAGGTCTCTCTCAGTCTAAATCAGTAGCCAAGTCCAGACACAGACAAAGGAATTCCTTTCAAAGCTTTATTCTTCTTTTACAATGTAACAACTATAGCGATTGCAACTAGATCTGAGCAGCACAGTACCTATGCCCTAAGTTGGAACAGTTGGTCCCCGTTTGAAAGGGAATTACTGGCAGACCCCTGAACTTAAGGACTAGGGAGAGTCCCTCCCCTTTTCCCTTGGAGCCTCTGGGCGCAGCCAACCTGGCACTTCGCCTCCTTTCCGCGCCCTCCATCTGGCGCCACTCTCTGCATCTGCGTCGTGCATCCACTAAGTCTGCTATCTGTGCTTGGTCACTCCCTGGACTGCTAACTAAACTAGGAATGCTGGTGGGAGGAATCTCCGTCAGCTGTTGGTCCTGGGAAAGAGGAGCGCACTCCTCTCCCAGGAGCGACTGCTCTTCCTCAGAATCAGAACTACTCTGGGATTCTATGGGCTCAGTGTCCACCCTGACAAAAGTGGGCTAGATGAAACAGCTATCAGGTGGATCCACAGTTGGCTACAGAATCAGACTCAAAGAGTGCTTATCAATGGGATCTTCTCAAACTGGGGAGAAGTAATGAGCGGGGTACTGCAAAGCTCAGTCCTGGGCCCAGTGGTCTTCAACATTTTTATTAATGACTTGGATGAAGAGGTGCAGGGAATGCTGATCATATTTGCAGATGACACAAAATTGGACAGGATAGATAATACCCTGGAAGACAGAAACAAAATTCAAAGTGATCTTGTTAGGCTGGAGTGCTGGGCAGAAAACAACAGAATGAAATTTAATAGGGATAAATGCCAAGTTCTGCACCCAGGAAAAAGAAACCAAATGCACAGTTACAAGATAGGGGATACTTGGCTCAACAATATTACAAGCAAGGAGGATCTTGGAATTGTCGATCACAAGCTGAATATCAGCCAACAATGTGATGTGACTGCAAAAAAGGCAAATGCTATTTTGGGCTGCATTAATAGAAGCATAGCTTCCAAATCCCTGGAAGTAGTAGTTCCCCTCTACTCAGCACTGGTTAACCTCATCTGGAGTACTGTGTCCAGTTCTGGGTGCCACACTTTAAGAAGGATGCAGACAAACTGGAAAATGTTCAGAGGAAGGCAGTGAAGATGATCAGAGGACTGAAAACAAAGCCCTATGAGGAGAGACGAAAGAACTGGGCATGTTTAGCTTTGAGAAGAGAAGACTGAGGGGAGATATGATAGCACCCTTCAAGTACTTGAAAGGTTGTCACAGAGAGGAAGGCCAGGATCTCTTCTTGATCATCCCAGAGTGCAGGACACGGAATAATGGCCTCAAGTTACAGGAAGCCAGATTCTGGCTGAACATCAAGAAAAACGTCCTGACTGTTTGAGCAATACGACTGTCAAGCTTCCCAATCCCCCCAGTGCACACACTGAGGCAATCAGACACCAGACACCCAAATCAGTGAGATTTCTTTATTGCAGGAAATCCCACAGCAAAAGCTAATGGTTACACTCTTCAGAAATCATATAGCTGATGGTCAGTAGCTATAGGCTCTATGTAATTCCAGAACAGTCCAAAGCTAAACATTCCTACTGTGACTGAGATCCTCGTCAACGTGGTTTCCTTGTTGTCATTCTCCACAGTTCTGAACACAAGGGAAGGGACTCTGGATTCCTGGGTGCCTAACCCAGACAGTCCTTTCATTGGGTTCCAACCCCAGACATGGAAAGGGAATGATTCCTGGAATGAACTCATCAGGCAATCAAGGGATAACTTCTTGAAGGGCCTAAACAAACCACACCCATAGAGAGTCCAACTTTGAATCTTTTGTTGATAACTCCAGGCTACATGGCCAAGGCCTATCAAGATCAAAGGAAGGATAAACCCAGACACACAGGGAGTTCCATGCCACTGCTTTCACCTTGGTAACTCCGCACTGCATGTGTCCAGGCAGAAGGAAGTCCATAAGTAGTAGATCAAACCCAGGTAGGGATGCTGGAGAAATTTGAGACAAACTAAAATGAGCTTGGATTTCTAAGAATCTGATCTACAGAATCTGCTGCGGAGCGGCCCCATCAAGCTGTGCAGAGTCCATGGACTTTCGGATGATTTTTTTTACTTTCCTGAAATTTACACATATAGGTTTGTAGGAAAATATGTAAGTTTCTACCGAGGAATGTTGACTGGAAAGGGGGACAATATGCTAAATGTTACATACTAAGGTAAACTATGTAAATACTTACGTAAATACTTACATAATTATTTACTTATTTTTCCACATGACAAAAAAAATATTCGCATCTGCCTGTGGGCAGACAATGGAACAAAAGGCACCCGACAATCCATGAAACACAGACGGAGCAGATTTTACAGTCCATACATCCCTAAATGAACGCCAGTACGATGAGCTGACGATAAATAGACACACACCATCCACAGCAACAAGAGTTCAAGTCTATGAAAAGCTTCACAGTACTTTTCATGGCAAATCCTTAACAATCCAATGTTCCAGTCCATGTGCAGAGTGCCTCCAAAAGCCCAGATGATGGTGGATCCAAACAGAGAAGGCTTCGGACAATGAAGACGAGATGTTCCTAGCAAAGCTTCTTCACTTCTGCATCAGCTTAAAAGGGACAGCATGATTGTAAGACACTCCCTCCAGATCCCTTGACAGACAAGGGCCTTTAGCCTTTCAGCAAGGCCCCTCTCTAAACACTACCCTGCAGCAGTGATGCTTCAACCTGGGTGACCCTTCTGCAAACCCCACCCCATCTCTGTCGGGTTCTTACAGACAGCTTCCAGCCTCCCTGCCTGCCAAGGCCAGACCAGCAGCTGGACAGGGAATTGGGTGACTCCCCCTGGCTCTGGCCTGAGAACACTGACAGAGATAAGCTCACACAGACTCTGACATTCCAGAGGCTGAATAGGCCCAAGCCCTTCCAGGTTACTTCTGATCAAATTTTAGCTATAACCTACAAGGCCCACTGCATGCTGAACCCAGTCCCATGACAATGACAATGGAACCAATTACCTAGGGAGGTAGTGGGTTGTCCCACACTGGAGGCATCCAGGATGAAGCTAGACAGCCATCTGCCAGGAATGCTTTGACTTGGATTCCTGCATTGAGCAGGGGATTGGATTCAATGGTCTTATAGACCCCTTCCAACCCTACTATTCTATGATTCTGGGATTCTTATATAGTTGGTCATTTTGGCCATTACCAAACAGTCCTGAATTTTAGCAATCTGTTTTTTCAAATGGGGCATTTTTACTGTTTCCAGTATTTTGCATACAATAAACAAACAGCAGATACCATGTAGCGTCCCAGTTCCAAATATTCTTTCCTTATTGTATACTTCGTATATATTACTAAGAATAACACTAAACTTATTTTATAGCCCAAGTTTATTGTCATTAGGAACCACAAATATTCCACTGCATCCCAAGAACCACTGGAATTCAACAGATCTGGAGCATCCAGGATATCTCATAAGCAAATAGTATTCATTTTAGTGTTTTCAGTCTCCATTGTTTCTGGCTTCTTAGGGTGGAGTCCTGTGGGGATGCCCATCAGCCTCCAAGCTCAGAGGCTAACAGGCATGCTATGCAGGCCAGGAGGGAATCATCACCTCTATGCTTCTCTTGCCCTGCATTTTCACTAGACAGGTGATTTTGCTCATCTAGATGGGGCTGTGTGGACAGGGAGGGAAGGAGGCTGGGGCGGCCAGAGGATTCTTGTAAGCAGGTCGCTCCAGCCTCTTCCACTCCCCGCCCACAGAACTGCCCCCTTTCCCTCCTCTCCGAGCTCGCTTTTGTGAGCTGATAGAGGCAGCCCGTGCAGTTCTTTCTTCCCTGGCTGAGACGGGAGGGGGAGGGGTACTTGGACTCCAGGATTCGAGGTCAGAATACAAACTCTCCTGTGGCCCCCCTAGATTGTCTCTAGGGGCCATAGGATTGCTCCCCTATCTCTGTCTTTAATTCTGTTTAATATTGTTTTTGTTTGGATTTCATTGTATAGTAAACTACCGGGGGGGGGGGGTTGTTAGAGCTGAAAGGTGGTCTTGAAATGTTTTAATTAATTTATTATTAATTGAGAAAAGACCCACAGACTATTATTGTTTAGCTTCTCTAAAACAATAGTGATCAAGTTATTCTTCACACAGTGGTAAAACCAGGAGGTAGCTAAGGGAAGCAAATTGGCACATCTGTTGTTAAAAGGTGGCTTACGAAAATATTTACTGTTGCCTATCTTGGGCAAAATATCATTCTAATGAAAGCCCCAGGGCCAGTTCAACCCTGGAGGCAAACCAGTAATGGCCTAGGGTGTCAGAATTTCAGAGCTATATAAATATTTTAGAGAATCACTGCATTCACTTTCAGAGAGTACATAGAGGCAAGTTAGCCGCTTTTTGGTTGGGTGGGAGATGCAATCAGAAAGGCTCCTAATCTTTGGCAGAACTATAGCTCAGCAGTAGAGCTGTAGTGTGCTTTAAATTCAGAAGAGACCAGGTTCAGTTGCTGGCATCTCCAGCTAAAAAGTATCAGGTAGAATCTGGTATTAAAGACCTCTGTGAGAGTGTTCCCAGTCAGACTGGCTCCTAGACAGACAAATAGCCTTGGTATAAGGCAGCTTCCTGTGTTCTGTCAGTTGCCCAGTGCATAAGGCACATTTCTGAAGGTTTTTCTTTTAACAGTGACAGACGCTAAAAATGAAGAGAAAATATTCCAGTCAATCCTTGATCACTTAGTGTGCTGTTACTATGTTTATATGCTGACATAAGTGGAAGTGGGGGGAGTCAATATTTTAAATCACCTAGGGCAGCAAAAAAAATAAAAATAATGGGCTGGTTCTGCAAATCCCAAGGGATCAAACTCATTCTGATAACTTCCTAGTCACTAAATTACCTTTCATTACTTTTGGAAAAATGACTGTACAACCACTGAAATGTAAACTACTGTATATTTATTAACTTCAAATGAGATACCTTCTAAGGTAACTTCCTTCCATTTTTCTTCAATCTATTTTGGGCAAAGCAATCCTAGACTCACATTACATGCCACTTTTGGCAGAAAGGCAGGATATAAATAAATTAATTAAATAACGAGGGTCAAGAAGCAACAGTAAGAACCAGACATGGAACAACCGATTGGTTCAAAATTGGGAAAGGCGTACGACAAGGCTGCATATTGTTGCCCTGCTTATTTAATTTATATGCAGAGTACATCATGAGAAACGCTGTGTTGGATGAATCACAGGTCGGAATTAAGATTGCTGGGAGAATTATCAACAGCCTCAGATATGCAGATGATACCACCCTAATGGCAGAAAGTGAAGAGGATCTAAAGAGCCTCTTGTTGAGGGTGAACATGGAGAGTGCAAAAGCTGGTTTGAAACTCAACATTAAAGAAACGAAGATCATGGCATCTGGCCCCATCACTTCCTGGCATATAGAAGGGGAAGAAATGGAAGCAATGACAGATTTTATTTTCTTGGGCTCCAAGATCACCGCAGACGGTGACTGTAGCCATGAAATTAAAAGACGCTTGCTCCTTGGGAGGAAAGCTATGGCAAACCTAGACAGCATAGTAAGAAGCAGAGACATCACCTTGCTGACAAAGGTCCATATAATCAAAGCTATGGTTTTCCCAGTAGTAATATATTGGCTGTGAGAGCTGGACTATAAGGAAGGCTGAGCGCCGAAGAATTGATGCTTTCAAACTGTGGTGCTGGAGAAGACACTTACGAGTCCCCTGCACTGCAAGGAGGTCCAATCAGTCCATCCTAAAGGAAATCAACCCGGAGTGCTCATTGGAAGGACAGATACTGAAGCTGAAGCTCAAATATTTTGGCCACCTAATGCAAAGAGAAAACTCCCTGGAAAAGATCCTGATGCTGGGAAAGACTGAAGGCAAAAGGAGAAGGGGACGGCAGAGGATGAGATGGCTAGATGGCATCACCGATGCAATGAATATGAACTTGAGCACGCTCCGGGAGAGAGCGCAGGACAGGAAGGCCTGGCGTGCTATGGTCCATGGGGTCACGAAGAGTCGGACACGACTGAACGACTGAACAACAACAACAATATGTTGGGACTGGAACAGCTACTATATTCAATATGTGCTCAGCCCCGCATAGGAAAAGTGTGTAAGTAGAAAATACAAAAACAGCATAAAAATAACACATCCTTGGAAACACTGCCACAGCCCACGAATCAGGAATTGTGCTTTGAACTAAGCAAACCAATCAGAGACTTCATCTTGTTTTCCAGCTGTTGATGTGGAATGGAGATCCTGCATCTTCACAGTCTTGCTGGAAATAATTTTGAACAAGGGGATTAGGCTGGGATTTCAGTGTTGATAGTGGCTTTCAGTGAGTCATTTCTGTTCCTGCGCAGAATAGCTCAAATCTAAAGCTCTTGGCATGAAAAGTCAAGCTGTGAGGAAAGTTTTCAGTCATCTTCCACTTAATTCTATAACAAAGCTTAGTTGTAAACCTTGTGGGGTTGGTTTACGTACTAGAATGTTTGTCTTCATTATTTCAAGTGAAGGGCTCAGAAATGAATAGATATTTAGGTATATAGATCATAGCTTTATATTTCAAGAAAATCTCTTTTGATAATCCTGGGAAAACAGAATCTTATTATTGCCTTGTGGGTAGTGGACAACTTAGAGCTATTCCCCTTACTAAATCTCAAAGAGTTTAGAATTCATCGCTACATTCCGAGGCTGAAAAGGAGAGCTTGATTGTAGAGGTGTTTTGGAACTTAGATGAAAGGCTACAAATGGTTGGATAATTTAGCCTAGAAAAGTAGCAGAGAAAGTAAAATACAGTATTGCAAAATATGAGACCCATATTGTGTCAAAGCCATATGTAGGTTAATTTTACACATATTCTAGAGTGGGTTTTCTTTTCTGCAGCTAATAATTGGCCTGCAGCTGAATAAAACTGGGGTCAAATACTGCTTCTAGCTTGTTTAAAATATTAGAGTTGAACAATTTAACCACCAGTAATATCTGGAGTGATGCCAGCTAGGATGAAGGAATTGTATTTCAGTTCCCAGGGAATTATGTGATCATCAGAAGGATCAAGGATGACTGGTCTGTCATGCCCAAAATTTAAGAATGGGGTGGCTGTTTATAGGTTTCTTCTGCAGTATATTGCAGTTGATAGACAGATGCTAAAATTGCTGTAAAATTCCATTGGAAAGATCTCTTTTGGATGCAATGTGGTCAAGATTTTATCCTTAGTTATTATATATAAAACCAATAAAAATGCCATGAAGTGTTTTTGACATAAATCACCTCTTCATTTACTCACAATGCAATCCTATGCATGTCTGTGCAGAAATAGATCCCAGGGAAGTGGGTATAGGATTACAGAACTAAACTTTTAATCTGTGTTAAATGATTTTATTGTAATGTTTTACTTTCTTTCTGACCTTGTTTGATTACTGAAATAACTTGAAAGTTTATATGCCTGGTGGTGGTACACATTAGGTTGTACCAGTGGGGGTAGGAGAGCAGAAGAAAGCCCCGTTGAGCTAGTGGACCTCCACTAGCACAATGTTGGAATTAACCTATTGGTTGTACTTTGCTGTGCAGTAAGCAAAACAAAATAAAAATAAGCAATTTCCCTTCAAGGATAATTTCAACAATGTTGATGGAGGCTGCAATCCTATGAACACTTACATGGGAGCAAGACCCACTGAGCACAGTGGGACTTAGCTCCAAGGGTACAGCTACAAGATTGTGCTGAGTGAGGCCCTCAGAGTTCCTGTGCAGGCTATAGAAGCTTCTTCCCAGGCTCTGGGAATGGAAATGGCTATGCTGTGATCCAACAGGAAGTGACCCTGTTTAGGCAGAGCATGGCTTCTTCCCTTCTCAGAATCTGGGAAGAAGCCTCAGCATCCACATGAGTTCCTAAAAGACACCACAGTAGGAAGGCCTGTGGTGCTTGGAGTGTTTGCCCCATCCACCCCAATTTTGGGATGAAAACATAAAAAAAAAAAAATTCCGCATTGAGCTGGACAGTGCAACTTTTAGGTGTTTCCTGTCCCTGTGTTGTTTATGTTGTTTCTAACGCTAGTCTGATTATTCTCTCAAAAAATAAATTATCTTGCAATACTTTTTAAGTTGCATGTGTTTTTCACTAACTTTACTGGACTATTATAGTGGGTTTCCCAGAAGCATCTAGCGGGCCCTGGGCTGCTGAACTAACTGGATCCTTAGTCTGATCCAGCAGAACTTTTCTTATAATTTTATGGCAACATCTCCCACTGCATATATACTATTAAAGGTAAAAGTGTTGCCAGATATTGCTTGCACAGGTCTTCCAACATGTTGCTTGCTATTTTACATGTTTTATGCTATTTTTTATTTATCTAACTACAAATGTTAGCCAATTCTCAGTTTATCCTTTACACTCTCTTTGGGGCGGGAGTGGTTGTCTTATGATGTTTTTTACTACCATTTGGGCTCTCCAAAGGTTGTTTTTGCATAACGCAGAAAATATTTCTTATGCCTTCTGTCTTATTCTGATTAGTATTATGAACAAACATAATGAATTTCCTAAATGGTATTGCAGTAAAAAATATATAGAACACACAATATCTGACTATACCGTAACAAACCAGCTGTTAAGATTGCAGCAAAATTAGGATTTTAAAAAAGATGTTGATATACCCAATATTCATCTCTTCCATTGACAAAGAAACAGTGGGATTCAGTTTATGGATTTAAAACATTGAATGTTGGATGAAATAAATGGCATGTATTCTGATGTGGTAATTCCAATGTGGTAAACTGACAAAATAATTAAATAAAGCCAACTGTATGGAGAACATTTCTATGCTGCTGTGTTGTTTTTGCTGCCTTACTTTTGGAGTCATAGGAGGTCATGATGAGTCACTGTTTACATATGTTCCTAGCTGTTACAGTGGTTTAAGGTCTGTAGATACTATTAATGTCCTCCTTAGCATCTCACTTATACAAGTACAACAGGGTAAATAATGTGTGGGTTTGATTACTTTCTGAAACTCCATATTTGCTCAATGCGTATTGACAGTCCAGAAAATCTGAGATCTTAACCTGTTTAGCTTCCCCGCTCCCACCCTCAGTTAAAACTAGCAGCGATGCTTCCTACATACAAAAGAAAAATATCAATATGTGTGTTGGGGAGGGGGAAATTTAAACTAAACATGATGACAGCAGACCTGTGTGTCAGAATAAGGTTGCTGCTCAACCCCTTGTAAAGCAGGGAGAAGGGTAATTTAAAATACATGAGGGAAAGGTGGAAGTGGATGCGATTGTTTTCTCCCACCTGCATTTCTCTACCCAAAATTGCCTCTCCACTTTTAGGATGGCCATATGTCCTCTTTTCCAGAATACAGCCCTCTATTTGAAGGGCTGCCAGAGGACCATCCTCTATTGGAAGGCATCCTCTATTTAAGGGCTGTCTTGTCTAATTCCAGTTTAAAGCAAAGAACCGTAAGAACTATTGCCCATCAACAGTTAGCCCATGGACAGCTGGCACACAGATCACCTTATCACAGTCCTCCACTCTATGGTGAGATGTACTATTTTCTGTTTAAATTATAATAATTATATACAGAGACAGAGAGAGAGAGAGAGATTGGTGTAAAGCGGCACAACAGCAAAGCAACAAGGAGGCTCTGGATCTACTGTGGATGCAGTCAGTCGTAACATAAAATGTATAAGAAAGATAGAAATACTAATAAAAGTAATCAAAAATCTATTTTAAGCTAAACATTTCAGCTCCCACCCCCATCAATAGCTGTGCTGTTAAATGGGTATCAGGAGTAGCAGTTTGGAATGCCTGGAGATGAGTTCCTTAGGAGAAAAAACAGAGGTATGATTGGTGTAATAATTGTCCTCCAGATTAAGATCATTTGGACTAAGAGTTCTGAGTCTATAGATCCAGAAATTTTCCCTTTTGTCAAGCATATTAGAGTCTCTTCTTTGTTCTTTTGGAACCAACTGTAAAGCCAAGAAACTATGTGCAGGAATGCTGAAGTGTTTTGCAACAGGCTGCTCCAGTTTTTTGGTAAGAATTGCAGATCTGTGGTTACAGAATCGTGTTCTTAGAGCTGTTGTAGTTTTCCCTATATATTGCCTATGATATCCATTTTTTTTTACTTGGAAAGTTTATATGCCTGGTGGTGGTTTTGAGGTTTGTTTTCGTCTTACAATGTAATTGCAGCATGAGACTATTCAGTATAGACTGGCAAAATACTGTTGAGACTTTCAGGGCTTCTGTCTCTTTCATTAGTAGCTTCCTTCTCGCCATATTTTTATTTTAAAGTAGATAAGTAGTTGCTTCCTGTTCATTTCCCATAGCTATGTAGTCCTAAATGGTCCCTTAATTAGTCAGTTCCTGTTCCTCACTGCTTTGACTTCCTCAGAGCCACAAAATCAGTTGCTCGTTAATTGTATTTTCATAAGTGCAATTTCACATTTGCACTAATAAAAAAATAAAATGGCAGCCTGTCATCTACAATTGATATGCAACATGGGGTGAGACAGAGATGTCCTTTGTCTCCACTGCTTTCAACATTTGCATTGAGATATTGGCTCAAGGGATCAGAAAGGATGAAAATACTAAGGGTATAAAAACTGGTCAACATGAAAAACAATGTTATATGCAGATGATGTTCTCTTTACTCTTCAACAACCAATAATATCAGTGCTAAATTTGATGGGACAAAAAAGAAATATTTAGCAGGGACTCGAGATATAAAATCAATTAGGGAAATCGTAAATATTATCCATACAGATGGAAGAAGAGCAAAAGAGAGTGAATCTTACAGTGTCTAAATGTAAGCAAAAGGTGCGTTATTTGGGAATTTATTTCTCCAATGACACAATAATTTTATTTGAACATAATTTTTTGCTGGTAATGGAGAAGGTAAAACAAGACAAGAATACATGGAATAAGTTGCCAGTTTCATGGGTGGGACAAATAGTGGTAGTAAAGATGAAAGTGTTACAAAAAATAATATTTTTATTTATTTCACTCACTATTAAGATCACACAGAGGTGTTTGAATAAAATATGAGATCAATAAGTATATATGGAACTATAAAATGCCTAGAGTTAGAGCAAAAACTATGCAATAACAAATATCTAAGGGTGGATTACAGATACCAAATCTTGAATATTATTATATAATTGATGGTATTAACACAATGGTTTCAAGAACATAAGGACACTCCACTGTGGATGGTAGAACAGAGAGGAGTAAATACACTCGATCAGAGTGGATATGGGCTACCTCCGAAGAAAGAGACTTCAGTCAAATGGAATTAGGGATTCAATAGTAAAAATATGGGACAAGTATAGATCTGTCTTAGCTCCAGATATTTCAGCCTTGGCTCCAGTAATAATTGGGCTGGATTCCAAGTTGCAAGAGAAATGGAAGATGGCAGTAAATGGATAGATGCAGGCATAAAAAGCTTTCAGGATTTTATGAATCAAGGGATAATTCTATCCTATAACCAGATTAGACAAAAATATCCTGATGTCCAGTTGCCCTTTTTTCAGTATTTACAATTACAAAGTTATATTCAGGATATGACAATATAAATAGTACACTAACCTCATTAGGAAAATTTGTGGTTAATGGGAAGTATAGGGGGGAGCACTTTCTTTAATATATGGGGCAATATTAGAATCTGTAGGTAGAAATGATTATATAAAGCAAAATTGAGAGAGATAATTTAGTGTCAACATAACAGAAGCAGAATGGGAATTTTAATGTAGTCACTCACAGCAGTTTGGAGAGATACTGTCTCTAGGGAGAATCTTTATAAAATACTGTATAAATGGTATACACCTGTAAAGATTGTTAAAATGTATCCAGATGAGTTTGATCTATATTGGACATGTGGTAGAGTTAGGGGTACATTTGTTCATATTTGGTGGAATGTGTGAAGGTGAAAAAATACTGGTTGGACATTATTAAAGATATGATAGGTTATGAAAAGCAGTTAAATCCTAAAATAAATAATAATTTGGAAATAATAAAGGGTTGGGTCAGGAAAGAGCACACTGTGATGGTAGCATATATATTAATGGCAGCTTGCATGTTGTGGGCAAACCCATGGAAATCAACCACACCAGCAGAGTGTGGTGAAGGAAGATCTGGAATACAATGCTGATGAATAAGATCATAGCTTATAAACAACTATGGGAAGTAAGAAACATCTCAACGGAAACTTTCCAGAGTAATTGGACTTCATTTATCCAAATTTTGAAATCAATATCGGTCAAATATTTGGCATTAATGGATATTATGACTATGTGAAAAGATGAATGCTGAAAGTGAAGTAACTTCAGTCATCTTATTTTACTTTATCGAATATGAAGTGTGTGTGTAAAATAAAATAAATTCCTCAGCAAGGCTAAAGGATCCTAGCATGAAATTAACTTCGGAATGTAATTCACATAGAAATCCAAGTCGTGATAAGGTACAGTTCATTATATATATTATGCTAAACTGAAAGATGCAAGATATGAAAGTGTTGCTTTTTGAGAGAATATTAACACAGGCCAATTTAGAATTTGTTGAGCAAGTATGTCTATCAGGTAACAGCACTATTTTATACTTATCCACTGTTTGGTTTGGTATGGCACTTAAAGAGATCATTTTTATTCAAATAAAGCAGTCACAAAAAATGTTTCTGAGGCAAGATGCCTGTAGTACAAAAAATAGATTATAAGCGTACAGGCAGAGAATTAGCTTTTCAAAAAATGCATTACCAACAGTGCCTACTAATTATGGTTGCCTTATAAATAAAATATGGCAATTATGAGGATGAAAATACGTTTTTAAGGTAGTTTCTGTTTCAAATGCAAAAGGTAAGATGAGGAAATATGATCTCATTGGGGAGTAACTCAGGAACAAGAATTCTGCTTCATTCTCTAGATCATAAGCTTAATCATTGTGTCCTTCAATTCCCACTAAGTACATTGGACACTGCGTGATAAGAAACAAAGGCAGCTGTATTGACCACAAGAAAAATTCCAGAATCCATATAATGTCATACCTTTATTAGGCCACGTCAAACATCACAAAAAATGTGCAAGTTTTCAAGACCTCCAGATCTCTTAAATTTTGAGGAAATGATTACTACCTGCAGGGTAAAAATGGTGTTATATAATTTAGGGCATAGTCCTTTGGGATTGCCACCTGCTAAATGGAACCCTCCAATCTTGGAGGCCTCCGAGCATCTTGTGCCCTGCCAGGCTGCTGCCAGCAAGAGCAACAGAGGCAATTTTCATCTCTCCATTCTCCTTTTTAAATTGTTCCAGTAGACAAGCCACTGATCCTCTGAGCCTGTCTAGAGATGTCATGCTGTTGGGGTTGGGGCTGGAGAGGCCACAGGATACAGCGGATCCTGACCTCTCCTCTTCCCCTCCATGCCCACTGAAATGGCCTCTTTTGGACTTGTAAGAAGTCATCCAAGGTCACAGTGTCTACAGCTTTGGGAGGGGGAATCTGAAAAATTTGATGTCCCTGGGACACTCTCTCAGGGACCATAGGATTGCTCCCTTAATTACCTAAATATAACTTTAATTCTTTATCTAGATATTCCAAATATAGGCCATAATCCAGTACTTCAGGCATATTGGCTGATGATAAACATGAATAAATGCACAAAATAAACATGAAAGCTTGTTCATGGTCCCAGGGGGGATCTCCATAACAACAGGAGGAGAAGCAAATGGAGGATTACCTGGATTTTTCAAGGACTCGGTTGTGGTCCATGCAGGGCTCCACAAAGAAGTGCACCATACCATTCTAAGTCGCTTCACAGAAGCATACTTCGGGGGGGGGGGTTGGAGTGAACATCATCTGACTGGCAGGGGCTGATCAACCAATGCGAGAGGCTCCCCCTTGCTCCAGTCCTTCCTTATAGCTGACAAAGCAAACATTAAAGAAATGCAGCTTCAGCCTTCTCCCTCCTCGAAGCTCCCAATGCTGTGAAGGATCAAAGCTTCACATTAATTACTCCCTTATAGCTAACACACATTAAAGAAATGCCGCTTCAGCCTTCTCCCTCCCCTGAAGCTCCCAATGCTGTGAAGGATCGAAGCTTCACATTAACTGACAAAGCAGACATTAAAGAAACATGGCTGCAGCCTTCTCCCTCCCCTGAAGCTCCCGATGCTGAGAATTAATTACTTCCAAAAAGCAAGGAAGCAAACATCAAAGACACACAGCTTTGACATAGCTTTAAGGCTCCTAAATGTGCTATTTCAATGCATGGGAATCTCAGTGACTTCAGGACTGTGCATTTCGGGAACAATCCTCATTGACCATCATGGGAGTTACTTCTAAGTGGACACATATATGTTTGTGCTGGGAAAGACAGGGACAGGAAACACCCCTTGACCAGGGTCATGGTGAAAGCACGCCCCTGCGCAGGGCTAGTATACCCAAAGTAAATGCAGGGGTTGGGGCACACAACAACTCCATGGAGAACCTGACTTAAATAAAAGAATCGGACTTTAAGTTGTCCCAAGAAATCCAGTTTTTCCACAAAAAGCTCCAGGGTGGCTGCGGGATGGCTATGATGTCATGTGCCCTGAGCAACCTCCAAATGCACCTAGCTTGCAGCAAATCACTCGTGGAGACACACACACACACAGACTAATTTGGATTGTTGAAGAGATTACTCGGATCACAGCCCATTAAACTGGGTCCTCTGTGACATAGCCCTTTTTGTACAAACCTGTTTTTGGCTGTTCAGCACCTTCTGTGGATTGTGGTCTCTCTGTTTTATTTAAATTTTAAGCAATTATGCAACCTTAGATGAAAGGGATGTTTCTGTTTTTCAAAACATATGGCTTTATTACTTCGTGTACTTGCAGGGGAATTGGGGGAGGTGGGCGGTGTTTTGCTTTTCCTTTGTGAGTTTGAATCCGGGAAATTTTCAAGATACAATTAGGCCACATATATGTGGTGGCTGAGAGAGTTTATTAGAAAGGATGTGAACAGATGCTTCGGACTGCTGTATTATTTGTCTTATCCCACTCATTAGGTAAGAATGATAGTCAAATGGAAGAAACAAAGGAACCTGAAAGTCCTCTGGATCTTTCATGAGGTTTTGAACAGTTAGAAAAGAGAAGGAAAGGAGGAATCATTTGGATCAAATGTTACATTGATTACATAGCATGTAGCTCCCTCTCTTGTTTTTGTTTACTCTAAAATAAGCACAGAGGGCTCCAATCTGTATTGGAATCACTGTGCACAGGGAGGGGAGTTTTAATCTCTCCCTCCCGAGCTGCTTGCCTTCTGAAATTTGTAGAGCAGTTAAAAAGAAAACAGCCTCCATTGGCACCAATGGGAACAGAGAGATGAGTTATATCGGGGGGAAGGGGGGGAGAAGGGGGCGGTATGGCAGTTTGTTATCTACTAGCTGTGTTAAAACTATTCCAGTGAAGTACTGTAAGTACTAAACTAAACATTAGGCTAATCACACATAGTGTAAGCTATGCATGGTATTTTTACTTACCTTCATATAAGTATGTGTGGCCCTGATTCTGATCAGGACCATGGTGCTCGGGGGGGGGACTTCCCCTCCCCCATTTTCCCTTTGAAATACCACACATGCACCCGCAAGGGTGGTTTTATAAGGGGGGAAGCCTCCACTGTCTCTACTGGATACTTTGGTTCTTTTTTTAACTCCCCCCCTCAGGGGTGTGTGGAATTTGGGGGGAGAAATGTGAGCAAAGTTTAAACCCCCTGTCTTGGGGTGCCATGGTCCCAATCTGAATTGGGGTCACCCATGTTTACACAAAGGTAAATAAAATTATCACACATATGTTTAGTTTGGCCCTAAGTGAGAGGGAGTAGGTAGGTACTTGGTTCAGAAGAAAAGGGGAGGAGCTGAATGATGAGTTGGGTACAGGAGAAATGTGATTTAGTCTCTGTTATCTGAGTTCCTCTGTCTGTTTGACTTTGGGGGCAAAAAAAAGTAAATTTCATATGTCTGTCCAACCCATAAAAGAGAAAGACGTGTTCAACGATGCTTTGGTGTTAAAAAAAAATAAATCACCATTTTAGGCTTAGCAAAACCTTTTGTTTCAGTCATAGGGCCGTTAAAACAATTCGAGAGCCATTATTGCGAGATACCAATAATTTTGAGCAGAGTACTCCTTTCCCCTTACAGCAGTGATACTATGAAAGAAACTAGCATCTCCAATACCCAATCATTTATACTAGTGTTTGTATGCAGTGCCATTATATCATATCTGTACATTATGTGCACATTTTGTGGGAGAGTGGCATACAAATTAAGGTAATGAAGCTGATGACAATTTTCAATGCCAGTATAAATTCATGTTTTGTTTCACTTGCTCAGCAGATACATTAGTAGTACCCGTATGGTAGTACTGGAACTACTACTACGACTACAAATTTAGTATCTAACCTAACTAGGTGTTCTACAAAAGAGAATATGCACCATCCTGACTCAGCTGCTGATTTAAAAAATAAAACACTCTGGTTTTGCATTTTCTGCAGAACTGAACAGGTGTCAGCTGGATTTATAACTATTCTAGTACTACCTCAAACTGATTTTCACTCTTTCCTAAGAGAATCCCAGGTTGATACATGATAGGCCTAGCACTTTGTATTGTCTTCAGGGAGCCAGCAGTAAACTATGAGCTGAACTAAAATTGGTTGAGAGTTTTATTGTAACCATACACAACTGTACGGTTTTTAAATACTCATTTGGCCATTTCACAGAACCTGACTTGAGTTAACACTGCCCCCCCCCCGCAAGGTGAGTGCCATAAATTATTTTTAGTAGGAGAGCTCCATGTGGTTCTGACTTTGTGCAATTCCTTTGGGCAGCGTTTATAACTGATACTTAGCCCAGGTTTGTGATTTCAATGCTTATGGCAATATTGCAGGATGTTATGGTTTGATTTTGTTGCCAGTAATCTTTAAATGAGTTTTTCGTTAAGATGAATACTTAGCAGAATGTGAAATTGACTCTGATCCGCTAGCATATTTTACAGCTTCATTTTTGCTTTTGAAAGTTTTGTTTTGTGTGTGTGTGTGTGTGTGTGTATATATATATATATATATGCATGCAGGGGTGTGTATGAAATGCATGCTGGACTCTGTACACATACCACTTGTCTGTGAAATTTTACAGTGTGGCTGAAACTTCTCAGGAGACTTTAGGGTCAGGTTTGGTATGAGGGTTTAATAATCTGGATATTACTTATAAGAAAGGAGTTCCAGGTCTATCATGGGCAGTATCTCAAGGCTGAGGTACTGTAGTGTAGCAAAATATATAATACTCAGAAGACAGCTGGTTTTGCACATTTTAGATCTGTTCGCTATTAGAAGTTAGAAATACAAAACTAAGCCTTGGATTGAACAGGTAATAACTAAAACCAGCTGAACTGTTCCTTGCACTTGAGGGCATTTTACTGAGAAGACAGCATATTCCTTTGAGTCCAGGAGATTCTGTGCTCTTTTAGTTGATCTTGAATAATATGCAGTCTTAGATCTGTTTAGTATTACTAAAAAAATCCCCACCCTTTTCCCCATTTTTAATCAAGTTATAATATTATTCTAGGAAAATAACACATTGGCTCTAAATGCAAGTTAATGCTACTAACTTAGTTGAAACCTTTTACGCACCCCCAGTAATGTCACTCAACATATTAATAAATGAATTGCTAGTTCCCAGTGCTGCTGGATCCATGGAACTCTTCAGATGGTGAAACAAGGAATATGAAGTGACCTCCAGCATATGTCCTACTGCACTTTATCCTGTGGTAAAATTTGTGTTGCTACACTGAAATGGATTCTATCATTGGTGGATTGTTTCACATTCTAGAGGGAAGCTTTGGTAGTCCATTGCAACAAAAACAACAGTGTCTTGCGTCACCTTAAAAACTAACAAATTACTGTAGCCAGATTCCACTTCATCAGATGCATTTTCATGTTGCCCACCAATGCTTAGGCCAGAATAAATCTGTGCCACAAGATTACTTGTTAAACTGTTTCAAGTTTGTGAGCTCATTTTTCTTTAGTCTGCATACCCTCAAACCGTTTCCTTAGGGCTCCTTCACAACACGTTTTATCCTGCAATTGAAATTGCTCCTTCATGGAAGGTTGTGGGCTCTTTATATGATGCCATGATCATCCCAGGCATCTCCTGCACTAAAAGCCCTTTGTTCCATTTTTAAATAGATCGCAGATAATGAGCTATCAAATTACCCCGTTGTGTTCCGCTTCATTTCCGTCCGTCAAAAGAGTTAAAGTGGCAAGGAGAGGAGCGAGGTCAATTAAAGATCATGGAAGACTCAGCTACAGGGGAGAAGGTGGGGGGAGGGGAGGGGAGGGGAGGGGAGGGGGGAAGGAAGCACGTGTAAAGGGAGTCAGTTGTGATCCTGCATTTAAAATGGAAGCAGAACGCCCTGTTTTAAATACAGGATTTTAGGCTGGTGTAGAAATGCCCTTAATCTCTTCCTCTTAAGCAGATCTTTATCCCTGTATGTTGGAGAGAGTTCAGGAAAATCAACCAAGTTCTCACAGGAAATTTGTATTAACCCCCGCCCCTCAATTTGTTTCTTACTTCAGGGGAGCTATGTGATGAGGTGATCAACCAATGTGTACCTGAGCTAAACCCTTGCAAGCATGACTCCAAATGTGTCTTACTTGACAAAACATACAGGTAAGTACGCATATATCAATATTTTCATGTTGGCTGTGTTAAACCATGGGTTATACTGGGATCACATGAGGAATTAGTTTGACTAAGTAAACAAAATCCCAGTGTGTGGTTGTGTGTAGTTTTTATTATTACTACTATTACTATTACTTTAGAGAGAGGCTTATGAAATTTCACATATGAGGCTGAAGTGAAAAGAGGGTTCTGCTCTTTGGTTTGTCTCTTTCCAACCTGACTCTTTAGTTTTACTTTCAACTTCTTTATTCCTCATCAGGTGCAGCACTGCCAGTGCTAGTCTTTATATCATTACAGCCATTTAATTTTCTCTTTTTACGGAGGGTGTGTGTGTGTAGGGATGTCAGAGAATTCCGCCACGAATCTCAGGGAGGCTGAATGCCAGCGCATTCGGCCCCCCGAAATCGGTGGCGGAACGGTCTGCCCTCCCCGGGACGGGACTTACCTTGGGCAGATCTTCCTGGCGGCAGCGGTTCGGCGGCGGCAGCCGGTCTTCCGACTGGCTGCCACCGCCGCCATTTCCAGTAAAAAACAAAACAAAAAAAGTGATAGTCTACGTAAAGATTTACGTAGCCTATCACGGCTAGATTTTTAAAAAACACCGTGATAGGCTACGTAAAAGTTTACGTAGCCTATCACGGCTGATTTAAAAGAAAAACAAAATGCGCGTACGCAAATGGCAGCGCCCATGGGCGCCGCCATTTGCGTTCCTTATTTTGGCACGTCTTAGTCTACGTAAACATGTACGTAGACTAAGACGGCGAAAATAAGGGGAACGCAAATAGCGTAGCATCTACGCTATTTGCGTTCCCCTTATTTTCGCCGCCTTAGTCTACATAAATGTTTACGTAGACTAAGACGTGCCAAAATAAGGAACGCAAATGGCGTACGCACGGGGTTTTTTTTCTTTTAAATCAGCCGTGATAGGCTATGTAAACATTTACGTAGCCTATCACGGCTGACTGCAGGGACACAAACGGCAGCGGCTACAGCCGCCGCCATTTGCGTCCCTGCTAGCCAGCGGCCGGATGTCTTCGGCCGGAAGACGGAGCACTTTCTCCCCCGGCCAGAATTTGGGGGGGAGGGACGGAGCGCCTCCCCCCCACCACGAATCGCCCCGTCGAAAAGGTAAGTGACTTTTGTACATCCCTATGTGTGTGTGAGAGAGAGAGAGAGAGAGAGGTCACTAAGAGCAGTTATAAAAAAAAGTGATGCCTTTTTCAAGATGCTGTCCCCTTAAGCAAACAAGGGAAGGAGGAAGAGAGGTGGGAAGGGAGGGAGACAGGCGTGGCAGCAATGGCGGGTGGCAGCACATGTGTGTTCTGCCTCAGGCAGTGGAAGAGCTTACACTGGCACTGATGTGGTAACTTGAGGGAGTTCACAGAAGGAAGGTTTCCCATCACCTCTTCTATTCAATTTTGGGCAATTTGCCCCTGTGCCCCCTCTCAGTATCTAAGGGGGACTCTGACCCTAAAGAGAGGCTTGGGGTGGTGTCATAAGTGGCTGCAGGAAAAAGAGGGGACAGGAAACTTACCTTTCATGAACTTCTTTACATTAACTTAACATAGCATCCAAGCAAACAGTTCTTTGAAAGTGACCATTGCCGGTAACTTCATTCAAATACTAGTTTTGGGATCCTCACATGCCAATTTAATGTAATTTACTAAGTGTGTTTTTTCCTTACATGTTTTGTTCTTTTGAGTGTTGTAACTGTATGCCAATTCAGAGCCATTCTTTCCTCTCCAAACCAAAATATATACATGACGACAGTAGATTTGCTGCCAACAGAAAGGGCTAGAAGTCACACTTAACTCCTAAGAGAAAGGAAATGGTTGAATGATTTAGGTCAGTGCCTGAAATGACCTCTTCTGAGTAGGAACAGAAGCAAGCCCTGATACTTGCTGATTTTGTGATACGTTTTCAAACTTTCTCTTTCAGATAATTCATCACTGGACTAACCCTTTAGTCACAGCCTGCTAGGAAGCAGGAGTAGTATGTCAGTTTCTACTCTTGCTTCAAAATCTTCTGATTGGTTCCCCCATTTAGCGTTTGTACATTTTGACATTTAAACTGCCCTGTGGTTCTAGGGATCTGGATAAATTGAGAGAGTCTCTGTTCAGGTTTATACTGATATAGGGGACTATCTGTTAAACCCCAGCAGTAGTAGTCAAGGAGGACCTTAGGATTTTTGTTAAGTATATAATGTAATATTAGTTTAGAGCCTGAGAGGGATTCTAAACTGGACAATCCACAATATACATTCATTCCTACAACTTACAGTGTTTCTGGCACAGCAACTATGTTGTGGTGTGTGTGTATTGGTGATGCACCAGCTGTACTAATATGGGACTATAGTAATGATTTCCTTGAGTAGTAGTAAGGCAGATGAGTATTGAAATTTGGAAATACCACTTTTCTTTGCACAACTCCCCCCCCCCCCCCAATGTTCAGCTATTTTTCTTTCCACATACAGAGGAGCCACTTTTGGCCCATCTTCACAGATCTGAGCTCCCAAGTATGTGCACGCTTAGGTCCCTGCCTGGTCCTAGATCGCTGTCGTGCTAGACAGAAGGCAATACAGGAATAGCATCAGAGAGTGTCAACACTGGGATGTTACTCTACAAACAACAATCAAAGGGACAAACCAAAATCAGGCAGTCAGTTCCAGCCATCTAGTTAGTTAATATCTTTCTGTTGTACAGAGGAGGAAATGACAGGCTGAAGTTTTGGTTTGGGCAAGGAATATGGGAAGGGCTGAAGAATGAACAAAATTAATATTCTTGGCTTTGGCACTACAAGATGAATTGTTAGGGGCACAGCAGACATGAAAAGGCAAAGGCAAATCAGAGGTACTCTACAGTGTAATATAGTTGAAGAGAAGGAGGGAAATCATGAAAATACAGGTACATGCGTGAAACAGGTTCATAAGACATGAGTAAGGCAAATAACAAGGTCCAAAGTGTGGCCTGTGAAAGCAAGCTTTGGGATTGCACTCCAGCACTTAACAGGATAGGCCGGACCCACAGCCTCCATTCAAAGAGAAGAAAGATGGCAGTGTAAAAGCTATCATTTCAATTAAGCAAGACAGTGTTGACAGCGGGCTCCATCACACAGGCGGAGAATTCCACATCAATGCCGGTTCTTTCCCCATCCAGTATCATTGCAGGACTGGCTTGTTCTCTTTAGATGGCTGTCCCCGTCATGTTATTTTTTGTCTCTTTCCTTCTCACGGGGGTGGTGATGCCACTCAGAGGCATCGCTGCCTTCCTGCAAAAAAGCATTGCACGTGCTTGGGGTGCAGAAACAGCTCCTCCCTGGCTCTTGCCCCTTTCCCTCCCCTTGCACGTTAATGGTGGATGGGGACTGACACGCAGACAGTCCACCAATCTCCCCGGGGGCCCCCACCTCCCCGTTCAGTGTGTTTGACAAGCTCTGCGATTTACTCGGCTGTTTACTCGCTGGGAATGCACAGCAGCGAGCCGTCCCGGCAGGTCGGAAGGCTGGCACGCTCTCTGCCGACCTGCTGCTCTGTTGACCTGCCGCTCTGCCGCCTTGCAGCTCTGCCATTCTGCTGCCTTGTTCAGAATGCTGCAGGCCGAAAATGGCAAGGACCCAAAGTGGTGCAGGCACGGGAAGGCGGCATGCCCCACAGCACGTCGTCACCGCCTTCGCCATCATGACCGCACCCCCAGCATCCCCAAACAACCGCCCACAGCTGCCAACACACAGCAGTTCATCCGCACTAGGGGAGAAATACACGGGGAGGTCATGGCGCTCTGTTTGCACATATTTGGAAAAATACCACATTTTTTCTGTTTGAGGAAAACACGGGATAGGTGGGTGGAAATGGTGGGATAATGACTGGACGATGATGACATCATGTAATGGACCTGCATAATTCAGTGAGTGGCCAATTATGAATGTGTAATAAACTGGAGGTATAGAGATGCCCAGTAGCTAAGCAACTCTATATAACATGATGTCACCACTCCTGGAAATGAAAGAAATCTGGTAATTGGTTACTGTTGTTATTAGTAGTAGTTTTTGGGAAGGATCACTCGAGCACAGAGGTGACAAAACAAATCAATAACACAAGAAATCAGCAACTGGGGTAGAAAGTATAAGCAAGAATTTGAAGTATTTGGCTAAACACTACAAGTGGTTACCTCTTTAGCAGATCACTAGTGTTGTTTTTGGCATCCATGTCTGTGATTCTTTAACACAGGCAGTTTTTAATACAGTTCCTCGCCATTCTAAATTATGGAATGTATTTTCTAGACAATTTTCTATACCACACTTCTGAAAACCAGTGTGGTATGTACAGTAAACCTAATTTAATGAATTTGTCTAGGAATAAACCTGTTGTTCCAGTTGCCTAGTGTGTAGGTATTAGAGCACAGTTATAAATAAGCTTTATTATTCTGGAGCATGGAATTACTAGCTGACAGAATAAAGCACTGATTTAATGCAGCCCTTTCAAGAAAAGTGGTGGTTCTATCATTATAGTGATAGCCAATACACATCATAAAAATGATCCATGGCAGCTTTGAATATGGACCTGTACATCGTTCATTATTACATCACTTTATATTAGGACAACAGGGATCAATAAAACAACAGGATTAAATGCTGCTATTTCCTCCCACAGCATCTTATGATGGATACCGTTTGCTTGCCAGTGTGCCTGAAGCATTGCTGGGCTCCTTTGCTATGTCTCTGCAAAACTTTGAGAAGGAATAGTCCCTAGTCTTAGTAAGATACAATCTCCAACTTTTTCATTTCCAACATATTGCTTAGAGAGGTGCAACTCTACCTGATACAAAATGTTGTTCTGAATAGCAATGAGGACAATCATATTCTGAGTCAGTGATGAGAAGCAATTGTTCAGGATTGGAAATTGAGGAAAGACAGCAGGCTTCATGGGAGTTGAAATGATGTGAAAGTGTCAGGTCTGCAGTCTGGGCAAGAAATCCAGTTGTGGATGGAGAGCTGATAGATGGTGGTTCATTTGTTCAACAGACCATGACCCCCTTTAATTGAGAAGCAAGCCGAAAGAGAAAAACTGGGTACTTTATCCATAGTCAAATGGTGAGCAAGGGTGAGGGCTTTAAGACAGGCTGAAGGGGCATCAGAGAGGATTTAGCAGGAGGTTTTTGCATCTTCACAAGGGCTGCAGATGTCAGAAGATGCAGAAAGAGAATGGATTGAAGCCTGCAGGTCATCTGATGTAGTAAATTGACCTCCCAGGTCTCCAGATATTTATTTTATTATGTCTTTATTCTTTACTTGTTTATTTAAAATTATACTCTGCCTTTCAATGTAAAATCCCAAGGTTGCTTACAATGATGTTAAAATAAAAATAATTAAAAGTTCAATTAAAACCAACACTATAAAATACAAACAAATAAAACCACAGTAGAAGATGTGATTTGGTTGGCCTGAAATATCTGTAAATTTCTCCTCTACCCTGTCTTGGAATTGTAGGGAATAAGGACTTGGTACCTGTTCCCAGGGTCCAGCATTTCATATCCAAGGCACCTGAAATTCACACAGTTTCAAATGTTCAAGAGGTCTGTGTATGTAACCAACCTGATTCTGAAACATATTTCACCTTAACTCTCATTGGCCTACTGGAGTGAAACTACTCAACACTGGCTAAGATATTGACCTTCACAATTTAGACACCTAAATCATACAGATAAAAACAACAGATCTAGAAATTAGTAATGCAGCTACATTGAAAGACTAGAGCCCTGTTCAGGCATTAGCCTGACCGCGTGAGGGCTACAAGTGGGGATGGGGCTAGCCCTGCCCCCAACATCCCTGTGTTGTCCCTGTCTGCTCTAACCCTCCCTTCCTGACCTTAATGTGTTTAGCATGATGTCAAGGAGGGTTCTATGCACATTCTGGTGAATGTGCTTAGAAGCCTTCGTGCAACTGGGAACTCTCGCTGACCAGGGTTCCCGATCACACGGATGCTTCTCAGCACGTTCACCTGAATGAGTGAAGAAGCCCCCTTCAGACCTTCACACTAAGTGCATGAAGGTCAGGGTGGAGCGGATGGATACACTGGGAATGGCTCTAGTGTGTGGAAACACCCTCCTGCCCCTTTCCCACTTTTAGCCCTCAAGTGTTCAGGCCAACATCTGAACAGGGGTTAAGTGTCCTTTTACACCAGTGTACTACCTCCAGGCCAGTTGGAGCCTAAGATGAATCAATTTGCAGATTGTCCAAATCTATCCCTCTTAGCTCCTTTGACCACACTTCCTCTGACCAGAGACCACAGCCACATAGTAGGGTGACACGAAGTGATAATCTCTACCCCATATTATCTCTTATCTTGATGCCTCTCTCTCTCCAGCTTTCTATACAGTCTTTCTTGCAAAAGGAAGGAGCAGTCTAGAAGTTAACAGTCTTGCATTAGAATTAAATAACATGTTGACATCTAGAGTTCAGAGGTATATGAAAGTACAGCCTCCAAAATATGTAACATATGCTAAACGAGGGAAGTAATAGACCTTCCTCTTTTGTTCTGGTTTGGATGATATGCTCGTTATTTTCCAGCTGTAGAGTAACATCCAGCTGGGAGGCTTGAAATGTGGTTTATAGGCTGAAAGACATTTACGCCAGTCCAAAACATAGTGTCTAAGATTTTGAGAGACTGCCCAGTTTTCCAGAGAGATCTGCTCCCCCTGGCCTGAGACCTTGAATGCCAAGTTTCAGCCTAGTGCACATTTTTTATGGTTGAGTAATAAACCTCAGAAAATAAGGTTCATAATGGAAATGCTGACACAACTTTCATACAACTTAACAACTGCAATAAAAAAGTAAAATGTTCTGTGTTTGCTGAATCTTAGGTTCCTCCAATCCACTTTCTAGAAATGACTTGCTATCTGAAGGCAGGTGAATATTGTTATCCCATTATTCTATCTTAATATTAAGATCTGAGAAACAAATTATCTTATTTTTTCATAATAATTACAGTTCAAAGGCAGATGTGTTAAGAATATAGAAATGATAATCACTTCCATAAGAAATGAGATAAATATTCCACGACAGTCTCCCTTGAGGGAATTATGAAGTTCATTTAACTGTGTGCTTTCACCATTTGAGAGTCCTGCATTAAATAATGGAGGAACCATGTTTTAAAATCCCTGTCTTTCAAGAGCTTTTCAAATGCTTTTCTACATGCAGCATTTATTGTGCGCTTGTGATTCCTTACTCATGGTTGTTTATGGGTTCTTTAGATGATGTCGTAATCCTCCAGTTTTGCCTCTGTTTTTTAAGACCACTGTCCAGGTACTTTAGAGCACGGAAAATGGGGTATTATTTCTGAAAATGAAAGACCTACTTGTGTATTTGCACTGTTCCATTGTAGCACAGTGCCACCTAGAGGTTATGTAGCAGAAAAGCAGGAAAGGAAAAGCACTGTGTAGAGCTCAGATCTCAATTCTGCGACAAAACTGAAAGTAGATACAGCAATTAACAGCCTTGTGTAGAAAAGCTCCAAGTTTCAGACTCACTCAGCAAAATCTCTAGTTCTTTAAATACTTTACACTGCTATATAGCTCTACACCACCTTCTATACCAAGCAGCCCTTTAGAACTTGCTGCCACAAGCAATGCCTTTTGCTGCCTCCATGCTAGGGATTTCGTGTGGAATCATAATAGTTCATTTTTACAGGGCATCCATACAATGGCATCACCAAACCATTGTCATCCTATATCTTCACTATGGAACTTCTGCCTTTTCTCAGACCACAGATAGCCTGGCTTCTTTATAAACATGGAAGAATACAGGTGTAGATGTCTTTAGCGCTACCCTTCTGTCTTCTTTTAAGGATGGAGTTTTGAAGTGATTTATCAGAAAAGTAAAAATAACACAATTTAGCCTCTATTCAGTATAACCTCTGAGATGGATGCCATTTTGATTTTAATCAGTGTTTTTAATTATTGCTAAAATGTTTTCTGGCTAGTTTTTTTAAAAACGAAACAGAAGTACAACACAACCACATCTAATTCTATAAGGTGTATTCTTTAAAAAATAAATTAAAAAAACAAAATGGCACTGACCAGAAACTTCTTTAAAAATCAGGATTATTGTATTACTGTATTATAGCACTATAACACCATAATACAAAAAATAAATTTACAGAATTATGGTGTTACAACACTACACCTCTCTTTCATTAAAAAAAGAAGTGAAGGAAGTTAACACTGTAATACTATAGTGCTGTTTTTTTGTATATTGTACACAATAATGCAATAATCCTAATTTCAAAAAAAAATATTTTTAAAACTTTTTGGTCACCACCATTTTGGGGGTGACCAGAAATAGGGTTTTTTCATGGGGAAATGAAAATAATATTATAGCATTTAATACGACAGGAGTGCACAGCCCTCAGGCCACAACTTGTGTGGCCCCCATGACACACACACACCCCGCCGCTACCACCACTGATAAGGGTCCCTGCTTCATCGCTGCTAATGGCAGCAGGGAAGCAACACTCTTGATTGGGGCTGCTGGGGAAGGGGGAAGGCTTTAGCCTCTGTCCACCCTAGTGATCCTGAGCCTTCCCCCCGGTATGTGTGTGTGTGAGAGTGCATTAGCACACACGCATGTGTATCTGCCACCCCCAGCTGGCACCAGTTGTATCCCCCAAGGCCAGAAAGCTTGCGCATCCCTGAATTATGTTGTTATAGTATTCTACCAATCGTTGATTTTAAAAATCTAGCTGAAAAAGTGTTCTATCAATAAAAATGATTAAAAGATGTATTTAAAAAAACAATCGTATCAACTGGAATTCCACCTATAGTTTCCAATGGATGAACAATGATTTGGTGACACAAGGAAGCCACCTCTCTGGAAGCAGTCTCTGAAACCAGCAGCAGATATTCCGTAGATTTATCAATAACGTATCAAAGTTATGCATATACAGAAACAAAACCAGAGAAACAATAGTTGTACCCACTTTCCCTTTACGATCTGGAAAAAGAAAACAGTAATATTTGTTCAGGCCTCAACACATGTTGGGCTATGTGTCTATCCAGGCAGTTACACTTACTTACAACTCAAATCTTATCTTTATTTAACACAACATAAACAGTAAACAACTAATAAATATAGGATCAGTACTTATGAGGTGAAAAAACAGTGCAAGGCCTGGCCTTCAGGTTGCAATCCAGAGCAGCACCAAAGAACCAGGCCTGAGGGAGGTTTCTTCCAAACCGAGAAATAGCTGGTGCAAACCTGATAGAAATTCTTCCTAGGGGCAACCAATCATTGCATGATATCAAGGCCTGTTCAGTTGCTAATAGATACATAGAGGATGAATTAGAACAATTACAAATGCAAAGCCTAAGGGGCAACATAACAAATAACATAACGTCTAACGGGGCAGAACAATGCTGATACTGAAAACAAATGTATTTTTATCAGATTATGAGATGTGCAGTGTCCTTTTGCTTTTGGTTGTATAGCACTTTCATCCTCACATCATGGACACATTTGGGGGGTATAATTCAACATGGGTTTAGCTTATGCTCTTGTTGCAGATGTGAATGCTTGCCTGGCTACAGTGGAAGACATTGTGAAACTGATGATGACGACTGTGTGGGACACAAATGTCGCCATGGGGCATTGTGTGTAGATGCTGTCAATGGGTACACCTGCATTTGTCCTCAAGGATTCAGGTAAGCGAAGTGGCATGGTCTCCTCCAGACAATAGATGATCTCTGAAATTGGAATGTGCTACTTAAGGCTTATGGAACTACTTTGCGTGGTTCAGCAGCTCTTTTGATAACATTTAGTAGTTCACTGTCCAGTAAGAAGACCATTGTATGATTGCACACTGTTGCTTTCAGTCATTCCTGGCCACTGTTTGGGTACTGGTAGGGCAGGCCCAGTGAACAGAAAGAGAACAGTAAAAAAAAATTAAGATAAGTTGATTACCGGCAAGTCTTGCAACACTTGCTAGTAAAGGACGCCTACCTGTTTTGAGACATACATCCTTTGATTCAGATTCCCAAGAGAATGGATTTTGCAGGAAGGGGATTTCATGTAACCTTAAAATGTCGCCTTAAAATGCAATAACATATTCCATAACCTGGGAGGGACAATACTGTTTTTTTTTTTAATAATACAGGTGATGTTGTGCCAAGGTTTTTAAACAGGGATTATTACAAACCCCACAAAGCTAGGTACTTACAATGCCCCACTAGGTAGACAATGCTTATGTGCTATATACCATATCAATTATACTATTCTGAATTATGTCTCCAGTTTTCTTGTATTGGTTTTGTGATAATCCAGTGACCTTATGGAACATACAGGTTAAGAGATGTCTTGAGTCCTGTGTCAAGACAAAATGCCATTTGTGTGTTACTTTTAACATATTTAATATTCCCTACTGTAACTAGACTGTTGTTCAGTTGTTGTTGTTCAGTCGTGTCCGACTCTTCGTGACCCCATGGACCATAGCACGCCAGGCCTTCCTGTCCTGCGCTCTCTCCCAGAGTGTGCTCAAGTTCATATTCATTGCATCGGTGATGCTGTCTAGCCATCTCATCCTCTGTCGTCCCCTTCTCCTTTTGCCTTCAGTCTTTCCCAGCATCACATGGAACTAAAATAATTGCACATTCTTCACCTGTTTTCTTGTGCTTCCATTTCCCTACCATTCCTCTGTTGTCTCCATTTTGTCTATTTTTACAAAGTAGGGATTTGTCTTTTTATTCTTTGTAAAGTTCCATATAAATAAATTCTATAAAAATAATATTTGGAAGCATTTTGTTCAGGTGAAAACAGATGTAACATTTTAGTGTAGTGGAAGTGGTCTGAACACACATTCATTGCCCTGAAAATGACAATAGTGCATACAGACATACCTAAAGAAACAGATACTTTCTTTCTGTCCTGTGTCCCTCTGGCTTTGTTTTTCAAATGTCAGAGATACATGTACTGAATTCAACACTTGTCCAGTTCAGATGTAATGTGGAGCCATGTTTTTGTAACCATCGCTAGTTCATTAAATCATGGTTTGCCTTTGAGGTCCTTTTTACCCTCTTTCTGTGCTTCAAATAGATAGTAGATCTCCTTGCCCTGGTACCTTGCATGTTTATCTGATTAAATACTTCTTTGGCACTTTTTTCTTTAATCCCAATCAGTTTAAAAACTCTCCGAGGAGTGGTAGAAGGTGACTTCATGATAAACAAGGACCCATTAATCAGTCCTGTGTACCGCCTCTCTGGCTGCAGAGAGGAAGCTTAGATTTGCCTATGCTCAATCTGGGAAAAGACTGTATGTTTGCGCAAAACATATTGAGTGCACTTCCATGGTGGGCTCACCACTTGTATCTTTATTTTCAGGAGCATGAGTGTGTCTTCAGATCATTTCTGCCATACTTAAAATGTTACAACTGTCTCCACATTTAAGGCTGTGTTCATAGGGAATATAAAGCCATGGCAAGCCTAGGGGCTTACTGGGAATGTTCAAGCTATGTTTTCTGTGGTATAGAATTCTTAATTCACTATCCCTCCTCCATCACCCTAAGGGTTGAGATTCTGTTTGTCATAATAATGCTTTGCTTTGGGGGTACAAGATCTCCGTGGCTCTGCTTGACAATTTGAAGTATACTTCTGACAGCTGCCAATAGACCTACTCTTCTGAAAATCTCACTGTATGTCAAAGATAAGGGCACTTCACCAAATGGATTCATTAATCATTGCCTGGGGAGTTGGATATTGCTTCCTTCCAGACAAATATTTTCTGTATTTGAGAACACACACACACACAGCAAGAGAGCAATAGCACCTGAAAACATGGACTGGTAAAATAGAAATGTGGAAGCGTTTGTGAACTCTTTTCCTGGGCATTGAACTCTCAGCAATTTACTGTTTTCCAAGGTTTTTTTTTAATGTTCTTTTGTTATTACCTCATACTTCTGTTGCATTACTCTCCTTTTAGCATTTTGAAGAACAGGTATTGATCTTTAGGGTGATGAAAGGCTATGGTTTCAAAAGCTCAATGCTTACAAAATATAAGATAAGCAACTTAATTTCTTTGTCCACCCTGCCTGTTCTGTTCTCTCCTTATATCTTCTTTTGACTTTATGCTGGTTGTACAGAAAACGGCTAATGGATATATTAGTCTAAGTTCCTAAATCACCCATGTTCCTCAAAGCATATGTTTGCTGGTGGCACGTTATTTTTGTTACTGGGAATGTACCATGCTTTAAAGTAACAACAAACAGATGCTTTTAGGAACAAAAGTTTTATGTAGTGGGAGCACCATGCATATACATAAATAGAGAGAGAGAGCACATACACACAGGGAGTTTGGCATAGTAAAATGTTTTCAGAATATGTATCCTGGCATGTAATCAAATATCCAAGGTAATCTAACAATCAGAATCAAAATTGTCCAAAGTTGTCCTTAAGTTGGCAACACAGAGAGGAAGTGTGACCTTCCCAATATACATTAGGAACAAAAGGAACATAATAGATTGGTTTTGATTTAATCTATAGAATTAATATAGAACACAGATATGGTATTGTAATAAAACAATACTAACAGCACAATCCCATCTGCTCAGAAGTAAACCCCATTGAATTCAATGGGATTTATTCCCATGTAAGTGTGTATAAGATTGCAGCCTTAATGGCTGGAATATGAGTCCTGACTGCTCATACTTACTACTTCATACAGTGAGATTTGCAGTTGCCTACTGCCCACTTCTATCCCGTTATTTCATTCACAATGCACCTACAATGTTCCTGTCCTTGCCAGACATCAAAAATGGCCTCTTAAAAATACCAAGTATCGCAATGAAAATAAGTATGCAAACTCACAGATGTATGTAAGTTTATATAGCTTATGCAAACCCAGGGAGACCTGGGTTCAAATGTTACTCAGTCATAATCCTCACTCGGCGGCCTTGGAGTTTAATGTAGCTCACTGGATGGTTATTTTGAAGAGAAAATGCAATAACTTGTTTATGCTATGCTGAGCTCCTTGGGAAAAGGATGGGGTAGGCGTGATAAGTAAAATGTGAGCCATAGAAATTGGAGAGAATCGTAGTCTCTTCCTTTTAGAGCAATGAAGGCTAAACTCTTCTGTATAACTTTTTATTCTTCAGGCACTGCAGTTTAAACCAAAGATAAAAAATTCTGCTAACAAAATAATTCAGCTTATTATGTGTTACATGAATTTGCCCTTCTCTGTTTTCCTGGCAGGCTGCTCTACTGGGGATTTGGATTTTTTCCCCTCCTTTTTCCTTTTGGTAACGACAGCAATTGCAAACACTATGAGTGCCACATAGTCGAGTTCTGTGATGTGTGTGCATGTAAAATCGATTTCAATTCCTTTACAAGAGAGTGCAGTGGTACATGCCCTGGGCATTAACCATGCCGTTATTTGAAAGTCTAAGTGCCGGTGAAGTAGAGGGATTGCTTGGGGTGGCCTATGGGAATGGAAATTAGGATAACTGCAATAAACTGCAGCTAGTGATAGTATCCTTGGCCAAAATCTAAAGAAGCACAGAATGATCTTCTCATGAGTGTGCTGAGCTGCTTCCAGACTAGGCTTTTGCCATTCCTCATTCACTCACATTTTAAGGCATTGTCATCCATTTGTAATTCTGCCTGTTTTTGAGGAGGAACATCAGCTCAATCTGTAATACACTTAAGGTGAAATCCTATGCAAGTTTATTCAGAAAAACAGCCTACAACTCCCAGCATTTCTGAGCCAGCAGTACTGTCTGGGGAATGCTGGAAGTTGTAGGACTTCTTTCTGTCCAAGCATGTATGGGACTGCACCTTCAGTGCTACTGTTCCACCTTTCTTAAGAGGTGTGGTTTGGACATGGGCAGTGACATATTGGGCACGTGAACATACCCCAGCTCAGCACACATTCACTATAACCTTTGCAATGGGCACCATTTTATAACTCTGCTAATTTTTTTTAAAAGCAATCTCTTAATTATTGCAAAAATGCTTTTCTGTCTATCATTTAAAAATAAAATTAGCAAAATACTGTTTACGGCAAAGAGTGCTATAGCACTATAATACTAATTTAAAAGAAAACTCTGTTCTGCCTTTTTGTCCAAAGTCATTAGTGTTTTTATCACAACTGAACACTTCCAATATACACTTCAAATCCAGTTTTTAAAATTATTAAAATATTAGCAATATACTGCTTAAATGAAGGAGTGTTATAACATTATAACACTATAATAGTAATTTTAAAAATAAAGGGGGAAAAACCTTTCCAGTCACTGCCATTTTAGTGTATTTTTTCCTAATTAAACATTTCCAATCGATACTTCCAATCCAATGCAAATGATTTTATTGGCAGTAGGAGCCACCTGTCTAGAAGCAGCCCTGGAACCTCTGCTTGCATAATATCCCCAAGACCACCAGACATGATATAAGTCCAATACCAAAAAGAGTTCTAGATAAGACCACAAAACCTGAATGTAGACTATGCTCACACATGCATATATTTATACACACTCCATGTTTTAGGGAGTTGCTGAAAATTGTAGCTTCTAAGCTTGTGTACATGTAGTCAAGTACACACATGAGAGGTCATCACATATGAGTTGCACACAGGCATACTGCATGAAAGAACAGCCACTTAAGAAGTTTGTCAGATTCAAAATGACTGTAAAAAGGAGATAGGAGACTAGCAAATGTATCCTGTTCTTGTAATCTGGGCACTGAAATTCGGAGTGCATCTCTTTGGACCTTTGTTTTAATTATTCTTAGTCCAAAGGCATAATTGCTAAGGAAAGGGTGGCTTTCCTTTATTTATTTAAGGAGCAATCCTATGCATGTTTAGACAGAAAAAAAGTTGTACAACTCCCAGCATTCCCCAGCCAGTATGTTTTTTTTTTTCTGGCTAAACATACATAGGACTGCAGCCTTAATGTATTTATATGATACATATTTCTTACAAAATATGAAAATAAAATGTAATCCATTTAAAAAATACAGTAACATTACAACTTAATAAGTAGTAATACCATATAAAAGCAATGTAAAACCAATGTCAGAGTACAACTATTAAAACATTAGAAAATAAAACATTTCTCATTTAATGCCCAAAAGGTAAGAAAATAGACATGAGGCAAACCTCCTTGGAGAGGCATTTTCACTCCAGTTGCCACCGCTGAGAAAGGTCTCTAATCTGAGGAGTTCTCTTTGTGAAAATGCCTCTCCAAGCAGGTTTGCCACTTCTAAGCTTAAGGGGAGTGGAGAGAGGAACGGGTAGCTCAATTTTAAGAACTTACATGCAAAGATATTATTGTCTTTTTTCTTAAATCACAGCCTAGTAGATCTGGATTTATGCTCCATAGAACAGTAGCAAACAAAGTTTATATTTTTCTTTATTGATAGCTACTGAGTAGGCAACTCTGAAGTAGCTTATTAGTCTGGAAACTTTTTAAATAGATAATATGTTCTCTCCCTCCCAAATATTGACTCTGTGGTTTTTGCTTTTTGTTTTGGTACAAACCCTCTTTAGAATTTATGAGCCCCCAGTAAGTAAGAACCTGACTTGTTAAACCTTCCCTTTAGCAATCCACATGTTTTTCTGATAGATGCCACACTAGAGGGGAAATATATATTACAACTACTGAGCTTTGTGTAATGTGTGTTGTTTTATTTCTTTGTTATGTAGCTATTTCAAAAGTTCCCCCACTGTGATATTTTGCAGCAAGGAATCTCAGCAGCAATCATTTAAGTAAACAGGGATCATACCAAACTGTAGAACCTAATCCTGCAGCCACAGGCACTTCATTCAAGTTGGAACCAGACGGGAGTTTCACATTCCTCTTGTTAGATGTACAGATAGTGCCCCTGACTGTCTGACAAATGTTTGTGACATTGGTAATTGATCAGCCGCATCAGTGAAGCCAGCCTGCAAATGGGGTGAGACTGCAGGTTTAACACCACCTTCATGTTGGTATAATGTCACAGGCACTGATTAGGCCATTCACATATTTTCTACAGCAGTTTATTTGGGCTACTACATGACTATTTAGGCCACAGTCCTGAACATCCTTGCTTGGGATTGGGCTGTTAGAAGCATTTATTTATTTATGGGGGGAATTTATATCCTGCCTTTTGGGGGGTTCGTTTTCGTTTTAAATCACTCAAGGCACATACAACATAACAGTAAACCTGCACTGGTTGACAGTCAATTTTGATTCCTGGGACTACAGATTTGATAACAAATTCATTATTATATTTGGCATGCAGCTTTACAGTACAATGTATAAAAAGGTTTACGATTGAGAATTAATTTTTTATTCCATGTAAAAATAGGCAGAATAGGTTGCCTAACCCTTTACCTCTTCTTCCTGCGGTAACATTCCTGATGCATAGACCTCTCTTCTAGTATCTCCTCAGCCCGTTTGTCTAAATGTTGGCCACCACAAAGTCCAGCTGATGTATGAATCTTCTCAACCACTAAGATCAAGATCTTCTTGCAATCCAACTATCTGTTAGGCTGCTGGCCATTGCCAAAGAGCATCTTCAGTTGTGACCTTTAGCTTTGGAATCAGCTTCCCCACACTATATGACACATACTGGAGCTTACCCTTTTAAATGGGCTGAACAGATTTTCTTCTTATGACTAATGTTCATCAGTAGTTTTAATGCCAGCTCTTTGTGTCATTTTGTGTCTCTCAGAGTGGACTTTCATTTGTTTTGTGAAAACCTTTTAATTGTATTCCACTTCGGGAATCAGACAGGACTGCAAAGCTGGCTAAAAATCAGCTAAATAAATAAAGAACGTGTCCAAGAAATGTGGAGGATCCAGGCATAGTTAGTGGTGGCTGCCCTTTACTTTGGGTTTCCATTAAGAGAACTGTCTCAAGTACCCTTCCTACCCTTCCTGTAGACAAATGGAGCACGTCTGTGTAGCACTCACAGGCTATTGTGCTATGGAAGAAAAGTTTGGGTAGTACATTTAGAAAAGTGCTGATGTGCATTTTATGCAAAAGGAGATGATGGCTGAATGCAAAGTGTAAAGAAGTGTTGAATCACAAGTAATGCATTTGGACTTCACACTGTATTTGCTTGTTGATGAGAGAGAGGTAGGTCAGTCCACAGGAGTATCAAGACATACTAAAATTGGTATTGTCGGTCTCAGAATTTGCTCCAGCCTGTCTCAGCTCTCCTTTGCCTGTCACTGCAGACAGGATTAGATGTTGATAAGAAACTGATGGATTATAGTATGTGGTGCTTCTTTCATTTGATTTATGTTTCAAATGTGCACAGTAAAAGGAATATCTGTCACAAGCCCTTCTGTTATTGAGGATTGTTGGCCTATGGATTCCAGTATTTGCAATGTTGTTCTTGTTGATTTCACATTCAAAACTCTATCAAGGCTGTAGTAAACATAATGTTGCAAGTTAGAGCTTGGGAAGCCTTACAGCTGTCCACCTGGCTTTGAGAAAGTTCTAAAGGGCCCTGAATCAGGTCAATTTGGCTTCAGATCAAAAACCCCGAATTTGTTCTCAAATCAGTTTTAGACTGGGATCTGCCTGCTACCCTGTCCATTATACCATGCTGTGATTTTTGTATTTAATAAGGTTCTCATATATAAAATAGCTTCTGTTCAAGAATATATGCCAACACTATTTGATTCAATATGGTGATAAAGTCAGAGGGCTGTGGGTGATTTCAGGATGCAGAGGCACTGCAACTTTTTCCCCGTCCCCTGCCTAGGCTAGGATCCAAGCTAGGGTGATTATAAGAATGGAGATTTAAAGCATGAGGATTTGGAGAATAGCGCTGTGCTCTGTTAATACATTGGGAAACAGGAGGATGTATAAAAGTATAAAAACAAATAATTGTAACCTATACAAACATAAGATCTGTAACCAAGAGAATAAATGTCTAGAAGCCACAGACATTAACTATTTTGACCTGAGTCAAGCTGAGCTACATGGAATATGTGATAACATTTAAGAGATACTTCTATAATAACCTACAATGGACTTTGGAGTGCTTTCCCCTTCTTTTGAGTGAGTGGAGATGGCCACATCTGGAAGATCTTGCATGGTGTCTTGATGGGAAAATACTGAGGACAAAAAAGTACAAAAAAGTACAAGACTAGGGACAGGCTAAAAATGTCAAAAAATGTATCTTGCTTTCACAATTAGCATCTCTTTGCCATATAAAAGCATTACAAAAGAATGTATCCCAGTTCTGATTTATTTTTCCCTCATTTTGCAGTAGTATATCTCTGCAGTTCTGGGATCTGTAAGTTTGACTTGTTTTGTTTTGCACAGTACTCTGGCATAGTGCACAGTCTTTACTTCTACTTTTGAGTAGCCTTAGTCTGAATGACTTAGGCTGTGTTCTGTTCAGGGGCTAATAATTAGGAAGTTGTCGGTAGGGATGTTAGAGAATTCTGCCACAGACTCCAGTGAGGCCGGATTCTTTAGAATCTGGCCCCCCTGGAGTCTGTGGCGGAACGGAGCAATCCCCCCGCCAACCTGCAGTATCCCCCCAGGATGGAGCCTACCTTTGTCGTCCGTCCGCTGCCCTGCAAATGGCTGCCCCGGTCTGCAGCCACCATTTCCATTCCACTTTAGCCGTGATAGGCTACGTAAGTATTTACGTAGCCTATCACAGCTAACGCAGGGACGCCATTTGCATCCCTGCCTTTTGCTGTGGTAGGCTACATAAATATATACGTAGCCTATCACGGCTACCGCAGGGATGCAAATGGTGTAGCCAACACCATTTGCATCCCTGCAGTAGCTGTGATAGGCTACATATATATTTACATAGCCTATCATGGCAAAAGGCAAGGACGCAAATGGCGTAGTGGCCGCCATTTGCATTCCTGCCATTTGCCATGATAGGCTACGTAAATATGTACATAGCCTATCACGGCTACTACAGGGACACAAATAGTAGCCGCTACGGCGGCCGCCATTTGTGGCTGCAGCCCAGCAGCGGACAGAAGTCCGGCTGCGGGCGGCCCCGGCCAGCAGCTCTGTGGGCTCCCCATGGAGCGGAGCTGGCCGGGGAGGATTCCATGGGGGAGGGACAGATCGCCTCCCGCCCCCCAGCGGACGGCCCCAGCGGAATGGGGTAAGTCATCTGTACATCCCTAGTTGTCTGGAGGTCGCCCCTGCTGCCTTCTGAAATTCTCAGGTAACCAGAATCAACACACAGACAATAGGGCTCTTTTCCAAGGCTTTATTTCCATTCAACCTAATGACGCTTACAGATGCTAATTGCGTGATCCTACGAGTGAGACTTAAGAGAGCTGCCTACTCGAGGGTTCCAACCTTAGCAATCAGTTGATCTCCGTTTGGAGGGGAAGGCAGGAAACCTCTGAACGTATGGGCTAGGAGGAGAGAGTCCACCCCATTCCTGTGGGGCATCGGGGCACCACTGTTGCCGTCACACCAAGCGGGCTGAGCGCCTCCTCTCAGCGCCCCCCATCTCCCGCTTGAAGCTGCACCGACGTCTAGTGTCCAGAAACTGCTGTTGCTCCTCCCTCTCCCTGCCAGGGTCACTGTCACTCTCAGGAATGTGTACCGGGCCTGTAATTCTGGCTGGCCAGCTGTGCTCCACAGCGATTCTGCGGAGCCGCCAGCCGGCTCCGCCAGCAGCCGGACATCCGGCCGCTGGCTAGCAGGGACGCAAATGGCGGCGGCCATAGCCGCCGCTGTTTGCGTCCCTGCAGTCAGCCGCGATAGGCTACGTAAATGTTAACGTAGCCTATCACAGCTGACTTTAAAAAAAAAAAAACGCGTGTAAGCAAATGGCGGCGTCCATGGCCGCCGCCATTTGTGTTCCTTATTTTGGCACGTCTTAATCTACGTAAACATTTACGTAGACTAAACGGCAAAAATAAGGGGAACGCAAATAGCGTAGTGTCTACGCTATTTGCGTTCCCCTTATTTTCGTCATCTTAGTCTACGTAAGTGTTTACATAGACTAAGACGTGTCAAAATAAGGAACGCAAATGGCAGCGGCCATGAGCGCCGTCATTTGCGTACGTGCGTTGTTGTTGTGTTTTTTTTTAAGTCAGCCATGATAGGCTACGTAAAGATTTACGTAGCCTATCACGGTGTTTTTTTAAAGTCTAGCCGTGATAGGCTACGTAAATCTTTATGTAGCCTATCACTTTTTTTTTTTTAACCTGGAAATGGCGGCGGCGGCAGCCGGTCAGAAGACCAGCCACCGCAGCCGCCGAACCACCGCCACAGCCGCTGCCGGAGCTGCTGCCGCCAGGAAGATCCGCCCCAGGTACATCCCATCCCAGCGGGTGGCGGGGGGGTGGCGGGCCGTTCTGCCACCGATTTCGGGGGGCCAAATGCGCTGGCATTCGGCCTCCCCGAGATCCGTGGCGGAACTTTCATACATCCCTACATTCATAAAGCGCAAAAACGTGGGGGAGCATAGCCAAGTCCGAAAGGCATCACCAAGTATTTGTATGCCCCATACTGGGTTCCAAAACAGGTCTTCCACTTATCCCCTTCTTGGATACGAATCAGATTGTAGGCGCCACGCAGGTCCAATTTGGTGAAAATCTTGGCTCACCCCAGGCGCTCAAGCATCTCAGGGATCAGGGGGAGGGGGTATTTGTTCGGGATAGTAATGGAGTTGAGGTTTCAGTAGTCATGCACTGGCCTGAGCTCCCCCATCTTCTTGCAAACAAACATCACTGGGGCACAGGCAGGGGAGGTGGAGGGGCAAATGAACCCCCGGCGGAGGTTGGTGTCAAATAACTCCCACAGAGCTCAAAGTTCTGGCTCTGATATGGAATACAGCCAGCCCTCCGGGATGGTGGCACTGGGGATCAGGTTAATGGCACAGTCAAAGGAGCGGTGAGAGGGGGAGCTGGTCAGCCTCCTTCTTGTTGAAAACATCCCAGAACACCTCATACTTCTCTGGGAGAACAACTGGAACAGAAGAAACGCTTGGGGAAGAAGGGGAGGGGGCGGAAAGGGTTAAGGCCTGGACCGGGGCTGCTGCCCTGTCTGGGAAGCAATGCTGCTAACAGTAAGGAGAAGAGAACTGCACTTGACGAAGCTCCCAAGAAATCTGAGGATTGTGCTTAGAGAGCCAGGAGATGCCCAGCACGATAGGGTATTGAGGAACCCTGGCCAGATGAAATTGAACCTGCTTAACGTGGCCCTGGGAACGCAGAGTGACTGGAGCTGTAATCCAAGTAACCGCTCCCGAAGAGAGGGGACGCCCGTCGATGGTTTCCATTCTCAACGGGGTAGGGAGGGGTAAAGCAGGAATGTTGCGCTGCCGAGCAAAATCTTCATCCATGAAACAGGTAGTAGCCCCAGAGTCCACCAGCGTCAGGACTTCCTCCCCGCCCCACTTGGAGTACTGGAGGTGTACAGGAAGGAGCAGATGGGGGGGTGCGGGGGGTTCGAGGAAGGTGCCCCCTGGGTGCGGAGCAGGCCCCCACACTGGAGACCCCCAAACGGCTTGGGGGGTGGTCTAGTCAAGCTTGGGGGCGAGGAGGAAGAAGCAGGGCCGTTGGTCTGGAGCGACAGGACCTGGCAAAGTGTGTCTGCTTTCCGCACCAAAAACAACAACGCTCAGCGCACCACCTTTCCAACTCCTCTGGTGACAGTGCAGCTCGGGTGGCTCCCAGTTGCATCGGGGTCTCCTCCACCCCCGTTGCAGAGGTGGGGGGTAGAGGGAGCAGTAGCCGGGGAAAACAGGAGGAGGGAAATCCCGGCCACTGGAGCTCCACCTGGCCTGTCAGTGCCCCTCCAGGCGACTGTCGATCTGTAAACAGGATTGGATGAGCTGCGCCAGAGTAGGCGGGTGGGGCGCACGCGCCAACTCATCCAAAATCTCGTCATTCAAACCGTCCAAAAATTGGGCCACCAGAGCGGCATCATTCCACTGTAGATCCTGCATCAGCAGGCGAAAAGCGGTCGCATAGCAGGAAACTGAATCCTTGCCTTGCTTGAGGCGGTGAATGTCCCGAGTAGCTGTCTGGGCACGAAGGGGATCACCAAAAAACTCCGCCATAGCCGTCATGAAACCTGGATAGTCTCCCAGCAGGGGGTCATCAGTGAGAAGAAGAGACGAAGCCCAATTAGATGCCATGTCGGAAAGCAGGTTAATGACAAACCCCACACGAACCTTATCCATCAGGAAATCCTCAGGCCGGAGGCACATGTACAGCTCCGCCTGGGCGTGGAAACTGCGAAAATGACCCCTCTCACCTGAAAATTTCTCCAGCAAGGCCACCGAGCACTTGTGTCAGGGGGGAATGGGAGGCGGAATGGGCTGAGCAGCAGCCTGCAAGGCAAGTCGCCAATTGAGTGACTTTTTCATGCAGTGCCTGGTTCTCCTGCATCAGAGTGGTCAAAACCTGCTCCATGGCACTGTCCCAGAAGTAGTAAGAGGAAAAGAAAAAGGAACAGAGATCAAGCTGTCAGGAGGTCGCCCCTGCTGCCTTCTGAAATTCTCAGGTAGCCAGAATCAACATGCAGACAATAGGGCTCTTTTAGAATCATAGAATCATAGAATAGTAGGGTTGGAAGGGGCCTACAAGGCCATCGAGTCCAACCCCCTGCTCAATGCAGGAATCCAAGTCAGAGCATCCCTGACAAATGGCTGTCCAGCCTCGTCTTAAAGGCCTCCAGTGTGGGAGAGCCCACCACCTCCCCAGGTAATTGGTTCCATTGCCGTATTGCTCTGACACTCAGGAAGTTTTTCCTGATGTTCAGCCGGAATCTGGCTTCCTGTAACTTGAGCCCATTATTCCGTGTCCTGCACTCTGGGATGATCAAGAAGAGATCCTGGCCTTCTTCTCTGTGACAACCTTTCAAGTACTTGAAGAGTGCTATCATATCTCCCCTCAGTCTTCTCTTCTCAAGGCTAAACATGCCCAGTTCTTTCAGTCTCTCTTCATAGGGCTTTGTTTCCAGTCCCCTGATCATCTTTGTTGCCCTCCTTTGAACCCTCTCCAGCTTGTCTGCATCCTTCTTAAAGTGTGGTGCCCAGAACTGGACACAGTACTCCAGATGAGGCCTAACCAGTGCTGAGTAGAGGGGAACTAGTACTTCCCGGGATTTGGAAGCGATGCTTCTATTAATGCAGCCCAAAATAGCATTTGCCTTTTTTGCAGCCACATCACATTGTTGGCTCATATTCAGCTTGTGATCGACGACAATTCCAAGATCCTTCTCGCTCGTAGTGTGGTTGAGCCACGTATCCCCCATCTTGTAACTGTGCATTTGGTTTCTTTTTCCTAGGTGCAGAACTTGGCATTTGTCCCTATTAAATGCCATTCTGTTGTTTTCTGCCCAGCACTCCAGTCTATCCAGATCACTTTGAATTTTGTTTCTGTCTTCCAAAGTATTAGCTATCCCTCCCAATTTTGTGTCATCTGCAAATTTGATCAGCATTCCCTGCACCTCCTCCTCCAAGTCATTAATAAAAATGTTGAAGAGCACTGGGCCCAGGACTGAGCCCTGCGGTACCCCACTCGTTACCTCTCCCCAGCTTGAGAAGGTCCCATTGATAAGCACTCTTTGAGTCCGATTCTGTAGCCAACTGTGGATCCACCGGATCGTTGTTTCATCTAGCCCACTTCGAGCAAGTTTGCTCATCAGGATATCATGGGGCACTTTGTCGAAAGCTTTGCTGAAGTCGAGGTATATGATGTCTACAGCATTCCCACGGTCTACAAGGGAGGTGACTTGATCAAAAAATGAGATCAGATTTGTCTGGCAGGACTTGTTTTTGACAAATCCATGTTGGCTTCGAGTAATCACGGCATTGATGTCAAGGTGCTTCCAGATGGATTGCTTTATGATCTGCTCCAGAATTTTCCCAGGGATTGATGTCAGACTGACTGGTCTGTAGTTCCCAGGTTCCTCCTTTTTACCCTTTTTGAAGATAGGGACAACGTTAGCCCTCCTCCAGTCATCTGGCACTTCCCCGGTCCTCCATGATTTCTCAAAGAGAATAGACAGTGGTTCTGAGAGTTCTTCTGCCAGTTCCTTTATTACTCTAGGATGCAGTTCATCTGGCCCTGGAGATTTGAACTCATTCAAAGTAATGAGGTGTTCCTTGACCATATGCCTGTCGATCTCAAGCTGCAATCCTGCCCCTTCAGCCTGTACTTCGCCTTTGCCAGGGGGGTCATAGACCCTCTTTTGGGAGAAGACTGAGCCAAAGTAGGAATTGAGCACCTCTGCCTTTTCTTTGTCATCTGTTATCATTTTGCCATCCTTATTTAATAGCTGAACAACCATTTCTTTCCTCTGCCTTTTACTATGCACGTAGCTGAAGAAAGCCTTTTTGTTGTTTTTAGCATCCCTCGCTAACCTCACCTCGTTCTCCGCTTTAGCCTTCCTGACACCATCCCTGCAATTCTGTGCTACCTGCCTGTACTCTTCCTTTGTTACTTGGCCTTCTTTCCACTTCCTATATGTGTCCTTTTTTGTTTTCAGGTCATCCCTAAGCTTTTTGTGAAGCCACATTGGCTTCTTCTGTTGTCTTCCACCTTTTCTTCTTGTTGGAATTGTTTGTGATTGTGCCTTGAGAATTTCCTTTTTTAAAAGTTCCCACCCATCTTGGACTCCTTTTCTCGCTAGCATTGTTTGCCATGGGACCTTACTGATCATTGTTCTGAGTTTATTAAAATCAGCTTTCCTAAAATCCAGGGTACGCATTTGAGTACACTCGGCTTTTGCTTCCCTTAGAACCAAGAACTCAAGTACAACATGGTCGCTTTCCCCCAGAGTTCCTGTAACTGCTACTTTATCCACTAAGTCATCTCTGTTGGTTAGGATCAAGTCAAGGATAGCCGATCCTCTAGTTCCTTCCTCTACTTTCTGTAGGAGGAAGTGATCCGCCACACAAGTCAGGAATTTCCTGGAGGGGCCATGTTTTGCAGAATTTGTCTCCCAACAAATATCGGGGAAATTGAAGTCCCCCATTACTACTACATCATGCTTCCTTAAAACATTGGCTATTTGCTTTTCAAAAGTTTCATCCTTGGCTTCTCCTTGATTGGGTGGCCGGTAGTAGACTCCGACCACCAGGTTCCTTTTATTCTTTGCTCCATTTATTTCAACCCAGATGCTCTCGATGGGGCTACCAAGCTCCTCCTCCTGTATTTCTGTGCAGAGATATGTATTTTTCACATACAGCGCAACCCCGCCTCCCTTTCTGTTCCTCCTGTTCTTTTTGAACAAGTTATATCCTTCAACTGCTGTATTCCAGTCATGAGAGTCATCCCACCAAGTCTCAGTTATACCTATCAAGTCATAATTTCCCTCCTGTATTAAGAGTTCAAGTTCGTTCTGTTTGTTTCCCATACTCTGGGCATTAGTATATAGACATCGAAGACCATGTGCTTCATAGTCTGGCTTTCTTCCTACATGTGTCTGAAGACTATTATTGGGCGCTATCAGCGCTGTTCTCTCCATTGCAGTGCATGCGCCTACGTCCATTGTTACCCCCAACATTACATCTCCCTTCCCCGTAGGATTCAGTTTAAAGCCCTCCTGATGAAGTTCTTCATGCTGTGGCCAAACACATTCTTCCCAGCCTTTGTGAGGTGCAACCCATCCCTAGCCAACAGCCCATCTTCCAGGAAGTATAGCCCGTGGTCCCAGAATCCAAATCTCTCTCGTCAGCACCACCTTCGTAGCCAGTCATTCACCCGGAGTATTTTTCGTTCCCTTTCTATCCCTCTTCTAACTACTGGAAGGATGGATGAGAAAACTATCTGGGCCCCAAAGTTCTTGAGTTTCCTTCCCAAAGCTTCAAAGTCTGACGTGATCTCTTCGTAGCTCCGCTTGGCGCTATCATTTGTTCCCACATGGATGAGAAGAAAGGGATACCTGTCAGTGGGCTTTATGAGTGCAGGTAACCTTTCAGTCACGTCTCTAATCTGTCCTCCCGGGAGACAACATACCTGGCGAGTCCACGGGTCTTCGCGACATACTTGGGTCTCGATCCCACGCAGCAAGGAGTCTCCCACTACTACCACTCTTCTCTTCTTCTTCTTGTAGGCCTGGGTTTCATCGCCTCTGTTTGACTGACCTTCAGCCTCTTGCTCACTCTCATGCAGGTTCCCCTGTGATTCTTCCTCTGCAGGCTGTCCTCCAGTTTCATCTGCAAGTACCTGGAATCGGTTCCACAGCTCCACCGCTTCCACTGGTGCAGAGTGGCGTCTAGTTCTTCTTCTCCTAACTGTCACCGTTTTCCAAGGAGTATCCTCTACTCCATTTTTCTTCTCCTCAGCATTTCTCACTTCTGCCTCATCTTGCTGTTGCTCTTCAAGCTTCTGGTCTGCCCTTTGCTGCTGTAGTTCCCCCATTCTGTCCAAGAACTCTTCGTGTTCTCTTATTCCCCGGAGGGTTGACAGTCGCCGCTCCAGTCCACTTACTTTTTCCTCCAGCAGCGTGATCAACTTGCACTTGTTGCAGGTGTAGGCCATGTTGTTCTCAGGCAAGAAAACAAACATGGCACACACCTTGCAGGTCACCACCACTGGAGAGTCTTGTCCTTCCATAGCCCCGTTTCCCTTTTTGTGTCTAGCTTTGTGATTGTTCTAGAGGCTTTCCAAGGCTTTATTTCCATTCAACCTAATGACGCTTACAGATGCTAATTGCGTGATCCTAGGGTAAGACGTAAGTGAGCTGCCTACTCAGGGGTTCTGTCCTTAAGAATCAGTTGATCCCCGTTTGGAAGGGAAGGTGGGAAACCTCTGAACATATGGGCTAGGAGGAGAGAGTCCACCCCTTTCCTGTGGGGCATCGGGGCGCTGCTTTTACCATCACACCAAGCAGGCTGAGCGCCTCCTCTCAGCGCCCGCCATCTCCCGCTTGAAGCTGCACCGACGTCTAGTGTCCAGAAACTGCTGTTGCGCCTCCCTCTCCCTGCCAGGGTCACTATCACTCTCAGGAATGTGTACCGGGAGGGGCTCTCCCCCTGGCTGAACCTCTGAACAGCACGCGGGTTCCTCTCCCATGGTTTCTATCTCTTCCTCAGAATCAGAACTGCTTTGGGGCTCTCTGGGCTCCGATCCAACCCTGACAGAAGTCTTATTTATTCCTGTATATTTATGTAGGCTGCAATCCTTTGCACACTTACATTGGATTAAACTTAATTGAATACAGAGGGACTTACTTCTGAGTAATCATGTTATGGTATTGATATGACGCCTTTTACCAGTAGTGTAGTGGCAAATCCAGAAGTGCAGAGTCCCTTTGTGACAGTCACAGCCACGCCCCCTCACAGCCACGCCCCTTCTAAGAGTGCACAACCTTGTAAGATATGCAGCCTTCAACTGGGATCCAAAAACAGTGCAGCTGAGAGCAAGGCAGGGGTATTTCAATTGGAGTCTGAGACAAAATGCAGAGGTGTTAAAATCTTTTTCACTCACTCAAACACAAACATTTTAGGTTTTCAAAATATGATTTTAGGTTTTCAAAACCACAAACATTTTAGGTTTTCAAAATACTCTGTGGAAGCTTCACCCTCACTCGGTGGCAGGGAAGGGGAGGAGACAGCTGGAAGAGCCTGGCCCACAGAGGTAGGCTGGGAGTGGGTGGGACCTGGCTGAGACCTGGCTCTTAAAAAAGTCCCAGGTCTTCGTTCCTGTGAGACCCTCCACCACTACATGCCTGCCTTTTACCTGCCTTCTGTTGGAGCATTTCACTTCAGTGCAGAGAGGTTGTTAATGTCACACACATTTTCAGTTCTTTACCTCATGCATTTGCTTATAGCTGCTTGCTTTTACTCGAAATCCATTAAGAGGACATTTGCTCAACAAACAACTGAGTAACTGGAAAGCACATAGAATGTCTTTGGAAATAGGATGTACGTCACAGCAGAATGTACGTTACATCTTCTGTATGCTATGGTGTGACTTTCATTGCATTAGTTATTCACAAGATGTAGTAGCTCCAAATGATGAGAATATGTTAATGATACTCATTATGCTATGCAAATGGTTGGTCGGTTTTGGAAGTTGTTGTAAGGAGAGACTTTGGGGCAAACAGCAAGTACATTGATGGATTTCTCTACAAAAAAGAAAAACAATGAAATAATCCCCCCTGTTTCTCTCAGCTTAGCCAAATTGCCTGCTTAATGTGCCAGGCTGGCAGTATTTGAAAATTGGGTGAGCACAGCCGGCTTAATGGGCATGCCCTTTCAACATACTGTTTACAGTGAGAACAATCAACTCACCTCTTGTTGAAAGAACACAGTAGTTCTTCACACATTGCCCCCTACATGGAGATTGTGTCTTTTTCCATGAGGCGTATGACATTGCCCATCCCACAAGGGAAAGCAAATTGCCTGGAAAACGTTCAGCCAAATGAGGATACTAGGAAACTCTACAGGGGAAAAAACAGTGCCAGTATTACTCAAAAAATGTAATCTAAAACTACTTCTTCACATTCTTATTCAGTTTTGCATTATGGATCAGTTAGCTGAAGCATTCAGGCTGGACTTTGAAGGCTGTGTCCCACATAATGATTTTCTTACATGCATCTCACTTCCATGTAGGAACATGCATGAACCCCCTCACTTGTAATTAATCCCAGCATGCCTCTTTTACTGCTAGGGATATGAGGCAACTCCAAAGTAACCTTGTGTGCAGTAAGACTCAGAAGCTAGTAATGACACTAGAGAGAATTTTTTTCTGTTAGTAAGGGTCAAATTAGACACGACATTTGGCGTATAGTTTGCCCTCGCGTAGTTGAGGTTTTTTAAAAAATAAATAGGAGGGGTGAGCCAGATCTGGATTGTACTCTGCTGTTTTTATTATGTGTTTTATTATTGTACACCACCTTGGGAGGGCTCCTGCCCTGAAAGGCAAACAAATATTTTAAATAAACAAATAGAGAGGGAATTTAAGTCTCTGCCCCTACTATGGCTCCAGTCAGAATCCACCTGCCATGCCTACACAATGGGATGAGAGCTCCCATTGGCGAAAATAGGAGCTTTCCTCCTATTGCAAACAGGCATGGTGGGGAAGTTCCCATTGGGATCATGGCAGGAGCCACAGCTTAAAGCCCTCCCCCCCCCTCCCCACACACACCACAGTCCTGATCTAACTCAGGGCCTCCCTGTGCCAGCTATTCTTTACACACACACACTAAAAATCACCTACACAAGGGCAAATGTGTGACAGATACCATGCCTATTCTTGTCCTTTCCTGAAAAGAGAGGAGCAGGTGTCACAGAAAAGTAAGAGTTGAATCCCAGTTCAAAATTGGTTCCAATTTTTAATCAGAATGTAGACAGAATGTGGGTGCGAACAGAACAAATAAAAAGTGAGTTGAAACTTTCTAAAAAAAAAAAAGCCCACAAGAACGGTAACTGGAAAGCAATTGCTTACAAAACATTTATTTTCAGAACTGCCATAGGAGACTAGTGCGTGTCTTCCTTTGAATGATTTAGTTTTGAAAAGTTGGTTTATTTTTGTTTTCATTGTTTTTCTTTCCAAATGTCACATGAATATCTATCCTAATGGAATATTTAGCATTCAAATAATTCATGCACACATTTTTATTTAAATAAGACTTTAAAGGACTGTTTTTCTTGCCTGAAATTTATTGGTGAAGCCATGTTTCTGAAACTGATGATTTTCCACTGGGGGCAGATGGAAGTGGTTGATATGCAGTATCTCCTGCTCATGCAGTTTTATGAAATGTACCCATGAACATATATATGTCATGGTTATCCATGCAGTTTTCCCTGGGATGATTCTCTCTTTATGAACCAGTGCAGGACCTTTTCTTCAGAATTGTCTTGGTAAAGGTTATGTGTTACCCATTATGCTATAGGTTTCCATATATGCATGCTGATGGGTTCACTTAAAAATCAACATGAGATCTAGAAATGTTAATTCGGCTTTGGCCCAGCATTTGTCACCTCCGTACATCTTAGAGCAGCAGCAGCTGAAAACAGTTAGATTTCACCCTCATATCCTCATAGCTCCTGCCTAATGCTGGTGACTTCAGAATAACATTCTCCTTTCCTACTTTTAAAGTGGCCTCTTCTGTGAAAATCCTCCACCGATGGTTCTGCTGCAGACCAGCCCTTGTGACTACTATGAATGCCAAAACGGAGCACAGTGCATTGTAGTATACCAGGAACCAGTCTGTCGGTGCCTAGCTGGTTTCGCTGGCCAGAAGTGTGAGAAACTCATTACTGTCAATTTTGTTGGGAAGGATTCCTACGTTGAGCTGCCACCAGCCAAAATCCGCCCTCAAGCAAACATCTCCCTTCAAGTAAGTAATGCATATAAGATTACAAGTGTTTGGTCAACCAGTTCTAGTACAAAAGTCTTTCAGGGGTCCTGCTGTGCCAAAGGTTCTCACCACCAGGATGCCAGTACAACCACTGTACCTGTGGTAAGCAATCCCCTTTCCAGCCATTACGAAAAGGAGCACCTGACATTTTTAGCAGCTGATTAAACTAATCTGCGCGCTTGGTGCAATTTACACATCTCTCAGTAGGGGAGATCCATGATCTCTCCCCTCATAAGATACCTGCACAAAAAGAAGAAAAACAACTTCTTTTTACTTGCAATTTTGATACTTCTAGCCCGCCCACCCCTTCACTCTGGAACAAAGAAGCAAAATATATCATGTGAGCTATGAGCTCAGACACATTCAGTTGCATAGGATACATTCTGAGCTTGATTTTGAAAACAGGTTTATGACAAAAGCTTATTTTGGATGGAAACATGAAAGCCAGACTTGTTTACTACATGGATCTTAAACAGATGGTGTTCTCAAAGCTTATTTTGCAGTTAAAAAATATTGTTTCTCCATCTGGTAGCTAATTGCCACAAGTAAAAAATTAGTTTTAACTAAGAATCTCTTAAAATAGGGTTAAGGAGAGCCTCCTAATGAAAAGAAATCATACATAAATAAAAAGTCACTTTCAACTTATCAGTTTGGAAGTACTTCATTTGATTTTTTTTTTCTTTAATGTGACTATTTCGCTTTTAAATACTAGTGAAGTGAAGAGGTCTTCCTCAGGCACTACTGCTATCTATCAGAGCTCTTTTGGGGGACTGACAATGCAATTCTATGTATGTCTACTCAGAACCAAAGCCTACTGAGTTTCCTGCTGGCTTACTCCCAGGAAAGTGTGTATAGCTGGGGTGTGGAGTACCTTGTTGGACTCCTATCATCCCTGATCATTGGCCATGTTGGCTGGGCTGATGGGAATTGGTGTCCACTAACATCTGAAGGGCTACAGCTTCCACACCCCTGATGTATAAGACTGCAGCCTAAGAGACACTTCCCGAGTAAGATAGTAGGAACGTTAGTGCTAAATGACAAGTTATGTTATTCATGCTTTTAAAAGAGCATGCTTAAGCATTTTTATTTTGAAGAAGAAAAAAACAACTGTGGGGGCCCTAATCTGCCAGTTTCCTGCTAGAAATAGCTGCCACTGGCAGCAAATTGGTATGGAACTCTAATCCCACAGGGAGGGGATAGGGAGCGCATTCTGGTTTGGGGCCCAGTAGCTTCTTTTCCTTCAAAATAAAGTACCCTGTTTAAGCACACTTTTAAAAAGTGTGTATAACATAATGTGTAGTTTGGCCATCAGTGGCCTGCGGTGACTTGGTTACTAAGCCCCGTGTAGATAAAATAGCTCACATGCAGGCCTCACTTGGAACACCAAATCTGACAAAGAATCCAGCTATTGCTGCTGTTTCTTATTGGCCTGGTTCAGACATAATGGAGGAGATTGTAAGCTTTCCCTTCCAGTTTTAAGCTAACTAGAGTTCTCTGTTGCATATGAACTCAGATTGTGGTTAGAGAACAAGGCGGGATCATAAAGCATAGCTTGATTCTGTCTTGCTTGAGCAAATCGTTGCTTAAACTGACAAGAATTCCCCCAGCTTTAAACATAACAAGGGACTCTGGTTAATTTAAAAGTGGAAGCAAAAACTTCCAATGTACCTGCAGCGACGTCAGAGGGGGATGGGGAGCGGGGAGCATGTGAGCCCGGGGCTCCTGACAGCTAGTGCATGTAATGCTCAACTGTGGTATAGAATTATATTCAAGTGGCTCATTGTCAATCAACTGTAAATCAAATGGTACTACTGGAGGATGCACAAGGGGTGAGTTGCATCCTACCCAGTGACCCCTTCCTGTCCTGGCATGTTACTGCGGTATTTCTTGAAGTCATTGTGAATAGCTTGCTTTTTTTTTTATTACATTCCTATATTGCCCAATAGCTGAAGCTGTCTGGGCAGTTCACAAAAAATAAAAGCATTAAAAATGAAAAACAAAAATACTTATTTTAATGCCTTTAGTTCATGGCTGCTGTTTCTATAATTAGTCTGTGCTTGAATGAAATTTCTAGAACTTTATTGTGTTAGATTTAACATTTCATTTCTAAGCCACCTTGAGCTGTGGAGGAGGTGGGATAAAAGTATCTTATTTAAGTAAAATTACTTTTGGGGGGGTATAGTATTTAAAGCATTATGTTGGCCACTTCGGGTGCTTTTGAAGCAGGAAGGTTGGCTACACATTATAAAAACAAGCAAATTCAGGATTTCCAGTTCAGTCCTTGGTTGCAGTGCAGTAGATCTGTTAAACATTTCAAGCTCCATCTGTTCTCAAGCCTCCCTCTTCAAAACTGACCTGGGGGATGTTTGATACAAGCAATGACTCTCAGTGTAGATCTTTTTCTGTGATGTTTCTTGTAGTACAGAAATTGTGTGTATTCCATCTGTGAGCGTTTGTGCTAGCAAATCTCTGTGTATAGAAAAAGCACAGTTCTCAATGTCCATTGCACACAGAGATGCCTACTGGAATGTCTGCAGATGCTACATATAAAACAGTGTGCATAAACAAATGACCAATTTTCCTCACTGAACAGCTGAGCACAGTGGCATTTGGACAAATGCTTTGGTGTCCACTTTAACTGTACATGAAATAATACTCGTCGTAAGGGTACAGAAATATATTACGTATTTGCCTTTGCTTCCTTTTATATCACCATTAATCTTCTTCACTTTGACATTCAAAGGTAGCAACGGATAAAGACAACGGCATCTTATTATACAAAGGGGACAATGATCCTCTGGCTTTAGAGTTGTATCAAGGTCATGTGAGGCTTAGCTATGACACGATGAACTCTCCACCCACAACTATATACAGGTAAGTCCACTGACTTAGGAAGTGAAGTTTTTCTTTAAAAAGTAAAACCATACTGTTTGTCTCTTATATTTTTTTCTTACAGTTTATGTAAGCAATTTATGTGTGTTTAGTATTTATGTTTTCAATTTTATTTTCCTTATCAGTTTATGGGGGAAAGATGTAGTTGCAGTAAGTGGGGAAGAGAGGTTTCTTTGTTTTTCTTTTCCCCAGACATTCCATTTAAAAAATAGGCAAAATCCAATATTTCTATAGACCCTTGTTTCATTATTCCACAGACTTCTTGCTCTCGTTTAATCCTTACCCAGAACTAGTTCTGTGCCTTTTGATCCTCTCTCCATCACCACTTCTAAGGAATGAGGCCCATTTTTTCAATTGAATTAATATTGGTCCAGAGGGCTTTTTAAAACTGGGGGAAATGGTGAAGTATCAAATCATGAGCCATCTAGTCCAGTCCCTTAGTATGAGACAGAGCCATTTACCCTTTTGGGCAGAGAGGCAACTGATGTATCATACCCAGCATCTTCCATAGATCAACTGCAGCTACTGCCACAGATAGCAGGTGCACTTTAGAAAAGTGCTTATGGAGCAAATAACAATAGATGACTTCCACAATGAAGACAAACCATATCCACAATGAGTAGATTTTAAAATCAAAAGCATTAATGAGTCTGATCTGAAGAAAAAAAATCATTTGCTAGCCACAAAGATGGTGATCCTCAAACACTGAGAGCAGGCATTTTATGCATCATTTGTGTTTGCCATGAGTATACTGATATCTCCCCCAACAAACATGTAAATTGTGAATGATATGTGTATGTTTAATGTGCATCATGGAGACAAGCCCAGTCAGGGTTCTTGGGTATTTAACTTATTTTGTGTATTTACTAAAATATTTATAGTCTGCCCTTCTGTTGCAAAAACACAATTCAAGGCGGCTTACAGCATTTAAAAATTAAAATGTCATAAAAACAACATTATAAAACAATTGACCAAGGAGACAGGGTCAGCAGTTAAAGCCAAAGCACAAAAACTTCTCGTGCCTGTTTTTTACACTTTGCTGTGAGAACGTTGAGTGTATATCTGTGGCAAACACAACTGCTACGGGAGGAGTGCTTCTGAACAAACAGCTCCTAGTGCTACCATTCAAAAGTCATTGTGCAGCTCTTCCATCTTGCCCTCCTTAATGGAACAGTAAAAGAAAAAGGGATGGAAGACCTACTGAGAAAACACAGGAAGGTTACAAATGGGAGACAACGATGTCTGGACTATCTGTAAAATTCCATGGATGACACAGAGCAACTGCACAATAAAAGCCGTATTTGGAAGCAACCTAAGTATGGAGCTGCTCTGAAAGTGAGCAAAATTCAACCATTGAGTCAAAGGACATTTTTATTAGCTTCCAACATCCTGTCCCTAGTTGTGGTAGTTTCTGATGTCCCAGAGGAACCAAAGATAGTGTATTTTATTTAAAAGGGATCCTATTGCCCTGCACAGTAAACTTAAAAGGTCCAGTTTTATGTATAGAGAAACAGGAAACTGTTTATAGAGTCTCAATTCTTCATGTGAAAATTTTAAACCTCCGGAAACAAGGCAGGATGGGTAATGAGCTCAGTTTGGAGCTGTTGCCTGTTCCTTTTAGGAGCTCTGTTGTATGCAACAGAGTGGCAGCAAACTCGGTAGGCAGTTTTCTATGCCGGTGGTGTATTGACTAATTAGGCAGTACATTGGCTTCAGCAACAGAAAGGCCAATCGTTAGGTCTGCGCTACCCTTTTTACCCATCGCAAGGGTTTGTATTGGTTACTTTCACCAGTGATTATAGCCTGGTGGGATAGTCAGGAAAACAGACTCTTTATTTTGCAGCTAATCCTAATTGATTCCATCTTATAGCAAAGGCAGAGTTGTTACAGCAGTTTTATGCCACTAATTAGAACATAGGGGAAGGCTCATTAGTTGCAGACAACACATGAGGTGACAGATCAGAGCGGGCGCCTGCTCCCTATTGTTGATAGCAGAATGCTTTCGTGACAAGGGGCTGTTTCTGATATCAGAGCATTTTATGGATCCTCTCCTTCCTGGAAAAGTTACCCATGGCGCAGAGCATCAGTGTCCTCATTATTCCCGTGCCCTTCATATTGATCAAGGAGGAGGTCTCCATTCAGAATGACACCTCATTACCATAAGATTAATGGCCTGCTCGCTGACTGCGTTTTGCACTGTGTGATCTGTTGAGATGGTGAAAGCTGCTGCTTAATGTGATGCCCTTTCTGAAATGTCACTCTAATCTTTTATTAGTTTAAGGAGCAAAGCAGAATGGGGATTAGCATCAACCTCCGCAGGAACAGGCTGGGCTAAGGGAGAAAAACTGCAGCTAAAGAATGTCAAAAGACTGGGGAGGTAGAGGACCTTCTAAGTGGATTAGATTTTTTTCCCCGTAGTGAGTGGATTTCAGAATGGGGGAAATTCCTTTTGCTTCTTCTCTGTAATTGGTCATGTTTTCCTATCAGTACTGGGATACTATTGAGAATATAGTTGGATTGGGACCCTGCTGAGGGTATTAGAAGTCCCATCTTTGCCAACCCACACCCACCAGTGGAGGGGAATTGGCATGTCAGGAGGCAGAGGCCACAGAAAATACTCTATTCATCGAAGGCATACAGCTATTTCATGTGTTTACAAGTCCCCTGCCACCAAGCACTACCGCCCACACCATGGTATGAGGCCAATCCAGACAACAACTGTCAAAAGCAGAAAGCAGGGAAGTACATACAGAGCAGAGCATTTTCTCAAGAAAAAGAGCCAAGCCACAAAATACATATTACAAATGATATGAAATATATGATCACAGAATTAAAAAAAAAAGATTCTCTAGAAAACATTTCTCCATTTTAGAGACTGGAGAACATAAATCCAGAGGCTGGGAGATGACAGCACACACTACATCTTTCTTTCTTTCTTTCTTTCTTTCTTTCTTTCTTCCTGCCTTCCTGCCTTCCTGCCTTCCTGCCTTCCTGCCTTCCTGCCTTTCCTTCTTTTCTCCCTACCTCTCCCCCCCCCACCGATGCACACTGACACTTCCCATGCAACCACACATAACATACACCTCTTTTTCTCGCTTTAAATACCAGATACTAGGCATAAACAAGAGGGAATCCTATTGTGGTCATGTTGTGCTAGTGAGCTTCCCAAATCAATACCTCTGCCATTAAATCTCCATAGTTCTAATTTCCCCTCTGCTGCCCAAAACCAGAAAAAAGAATCCCCCTTTGTCTGTCTTTGATTTCCTGCTTCCTAGGGCAGGCGATCCTCCCCGTTCCCTGTCTCTTGCTTGGAGGAAGGATTCAGAAGGCACAAAAAGTGTGAACCAAATGGCAGCGCCTGTCCATTCAGCACCCTGTCTTGGTTTTTCTCCACTATTACCCTTCCTCCACTTGCCTAAAGCAGAGGCACCCGATTGGAACACTATGCAGAGAAAAACCCTGTGAATTCCAGTCATGCTCCACGCTAGCATGTTGGTACCAGCTACAAACAGATCCTGAGTCAAAAATAATGTGGAAAAAAGTTTTTTAAACCTGCCTGAAGTCATGTGTGTGCACTGATTTAAAATGGGGGTGGGTCCTTTATCAAGACTTGAAGGTGCTCTGAAAACTGTAGGATAAACCATCACTGCTTAAACTAAGGGTGGGAGAACCAGAGATGCTGGAGCTCATCAGGATTCTCCAAACTCCACTTTGAAGCTTGATGTGTCTCACTCCCATTCTCATTTGCAACCTGCTTTTCTTTTCATTCGAGCAAGCAAAGTACACAGTTCAAATGGGGAAAGTGTGAACTTCCCTCCATTGATTAAATTGTGAAAATGTGTATTTTTAAAAAAAAACTGCAGATTTTAAAGTGCACATTTCCCAAAAAATACACATATTTCAAACACGATCACAACCTCAATCATGTGTGAGCATTTTTACAGAAATGAGCTCCTGTTCACTTTTCGGGTTCTGGTGATTTGCAATCAGAAGTGAAATTCTAGTACGTCCCTTGATTAAACCTCATTTAGACCACTTCCCCTCCAAATGGTTTCAGAAGAGCTCAGGAGAAGCCAAGCCCAGAACCTGACTTCGATATCAAGGTTTACTTTAAAATATGTCAAATGTGATCTTAATGACATTTGTTCTTCTAGCACCATTTCCCCAGACATTGCTACTTCTATTGCAGAATAGAAAAGCCCGCCTTAGAGGTTGGTTGGTTGGTTCCCACCATGCGAGCTTGACATTTACTCCCAACTACCTTTATGTGACCAGATCATTTTTACAGCTGAAACCAGTGTTTTATTTAAGCTGCCTGGTGCTAGGCATTTTGGATCTAATGTTAGGGTCCTGGAACTAGTTGCTTCAATATCCTTCATTAGTTAGGAGTGTTTCTTTCTACTGTATAAGCAGGTTGGCTGGGGAAGAGAGTATCTTCAAGTATTTGCAGAGTGCTTTTTCCCCTCCATAGCCAGCATCCAGGGTTAGAGAGGTGTGTTTTAAGCCCCAGTATCTCTCTTTTCATATGTAAACAAGAGTAAATATTAAAGAGGAAAGGTGAGAACTGAATTTTTGCATTGCAACATTTTTGCTCTACGTAACACCAGAAAGAACTGTGTTTAGTTGGTCATTGTGGAAAACAGGAGGTTGAACTACATAGGCCATTGTTCTGATCCAGCAGGCTCTTCTTATTTTCTTATTCTTTACACTGTTTTTACAACAAAAGCTACTATATAAATAGCAGTTTGACCTGATGGGTTTGTCTAATTTAATCACACACAGTGATGTAAAATGCGAAGGAATTGCTAGTGTATATTGCAGTCTGCTAGATGGGTAAACGAAGCTATCTCAGGATCTTGCTCATTTGTTACTGCTCAGATTCCATAAATGTGGAATTTATGAAATAATCTGAGATTCTTTGGGGATTCACTTCAGATTTCTTCAGCCTTATGCCTTGGAGCAGAAAGGTCAAAGTTTGCATTAATGTTTTCCTGGGCACTCTAATGTCATGTAGAAGTCAGTAAATATCTTTTGACAGAACTTTTATAAAGTATATTGCCATTTATCACTAACTTCAAAAGAGAGGGAAATTAACTGAATAGAAACTTTAAAACTAGAAACTTTAGGACAGGCAGCTATTTTATTACAAAAATTTTCATAAGACACTATCCATGTTTTCCCATATTTCCCATATATAATCGGGGGGGGGGGGTTATTGCTTCATTTTAAATACCTTTGTTTCAAGACTATTTTTTTCTGTTTAGCACTCTACTTATTGATTTTCTGCTGTATAAGAATTTAAGTTAGGATAACAATCGTGATTATATCTGACATTTACAGGACAGATTTTTTTATTGATTTTTTTTCTTCACCGGATAGTTTTGTTCTGTACTGTTACTAGAATGCTAAATATTTTAAAACAGGACTTTAGAGCCTACATCTTTTAGGAAAATAGCTATTGTCAGTTTAAAGCAATGTAATCAGCCAACCAACAGTTCCATTTGCCATTCCTCTGAGAGCTTATTTATGCTCAGTATTAAAAATCTTTAGCATTAGTTTTAACTTTTCAGACACTGCACTTTCTGCAGTACTTAAAATCAGAAAAGAATGATACACGGTTAAAAACAAGATCAGAAGCAGGCTTCTAAATTGATCATTCCCACACAACTGATTTCCCTATTATATATAGAGGAAACTATCACATGGCATACTATTGCCATTCTTCTTTTCTAGCATGGCTCCTGCAGCCTTCCCCAAGCTGGTGCTCTCCAGATATGTTGAACACCCAGCCAGCTGCTGGCTGTTTTAGAGTGTTAAAAGTCAAATCTAGCACTTTGAATTGAGCCTGAAGACAAACTGAGAGGACTGAAGATCCTTTGACATTGGAGTGATATGTTCACGGTAGGCAGACTCACTGCATAATCTAGCCTCTGCATTCTGCACCAGTTGAAGCTGAGGGCGTAGGAGCCTTTTCAGAAAAAGTTGATGACTCTTAACATAAAATGATGATGGGCATGCATTATCTCTGAAGAAATGATTCATATTTCCTTGAAAATATACTGGTTCCTGGGAATTATAGAAGAGAGGGGTAGAAAGATAGAGAGAGGGAGAGAAAATCACCATAAGCAAAACAAAGATAAATGTATTTTGTGTAACATCTAACCCTAACTTATTCTCAGGGTTAACAAACACAGTTGGAAGCATCTCCTTCCAAAAACGCAGACAAAGAGCACACACTGAGGGTGAATGATAATGATGTCTATGCCCTACTGTCATTCTGGTAACAAGTTGCCGTGATCTACACAGGATTACCAATAACACACGAACACAAACCCGTTATACATGTAGCCAGTTCTCTGAGACTGCATGTGTGGTCTCTTGTACATCATTCAGTTTTCCTCCATTGTATGTATGGTACTCCATTGCTATGATTTTAACACCTATCATGCATTTTTGTTTTTCGTAAATGTATCCAGCCCTCTGAGCATACCGAAAAGACTCAGTATCAGCCTTAGTGGCAAGCTGCCAGTTTGCATGTAACGACAATTCAGGGGTTGTTTAACCCATGAATTGTCAGGGCTGCACACAAGCGAGGGAGAGTGCAGCCTCTCACACACTCACTACTTGTGTCCAGTTTACAAAGCAACCTAGGAAGGCCCAATTCCTGGGTTGTGCTCCATTACATCCAAATCTTGCTCTTAGTTTCTCCCAAAACCTTGTTCAGAGGTTAAAGTCTGAGTTGTTTCTCCCTGAGCAACTGTCATGGAGCACAACCCAGAAATGGGACGTTCCTGAGTTGTTTTGTAAATCGGAAAGGAATTGGAAGCTGTGAGCAGGCAGGAAGCAGCACAATTGCTCGCTCCTGCACAGCCTTGACACTTCATGGAATAAACCACCCATGAATTGTCATTATGTGCAAACCACGTCATAATGTTAAACCTGCTTACAGCTGGATACTCTTATTTGTTTAGCAAGATAAGCTGCAAGGGCCCTGATCTGGACTAGTATTCTGGTATGCAGGGAGGTGGCATTTAACCCTTTCATCTCTGTGCTGTTTTCCCATTGAAATGTATCCACATCACCCTGATTAAAAAGGGTTTTCTCTTTGTGTTAAATCATATCATTCGGTTTAAAGATTGTATAATCAATTGTTTAAGGAAAGCTTAAACAGACTGATATGTTGCTAAAATGAGAGCTTGCTTATAGTTTTTTGGATTCATTAGCTTTGTGAGGCATCCATTGCCCTCTAGATTTCCAGAGAAGTAACTGAACAAGCCTCATTCTTGACCTGGTTTCCTATAGTTGTACTGGAAATGCTGAAGCTATAACTACGTGTTGGCACCCAATTAAAAAAAATGGAAGTGATTTAATTTCCTGGCTAGTTATATCTGGTTTCTAAAAGACAGCAGGATATTTTTTTTCAGCATGTTCAGCTTCCAGTTTCAGCTAAACAGTTTCATTTTCTGCCTTCCATTCAAGCTGGGAACATTTTTAATTACCTCTAGTACTAAGCACTGTCAACAGAGTAACTACAAGTGAATAAAGTCAGTGCACATAATTTCAGAGCAAGAAACGGGATTATAAACCACTTCTGGATCAAAAACATCCCTTTGAATACATTTATTTTTCCTCTTTGTTATTAATCATGATTTTTGTATTAATTTGTATTGTGCAAACAAACGGCCTAGCATTGTGGCCACTTTTCAGTCCTAAATGTAAAATAAAGGGAAGTCTTTCTCTTCTGCAAATTGTATTTTCAAATGTCATACTTGTCTTATATTTGGAAACTGGAGTATCTGACTGTGAGTCAAACTACACATGACAGTCCATCTTGAATGTTTGTTCCAAACATTTTGTTTGTGTGTGTGCAGACGGAGAATGGGGTTAATAGAAAGCAGTTGTCTGAAGCTGCAATCTGGAGGGATGCTTATCTTATTCCCTGTGAGCCTTCTTTCTTTTTCCCTGGGGGTGCAGGGAAAACATATGAGAATCTGACTGAGCATCACAGGTAGTTTAACCCTGTGATCAGTTGATGTTTTCTGGTTGAAAACCCCCCAAAGCTCACAATTAAATAGGATAATCATTGTAGATGGATTGCAATATGGCTCAGAGTAAAAACCTAACGAATTCATTAGGAAGATACTCTCTGGGTATAGCAGAGAGCAGACTGAAGCTAATATTTGTATTGATCCAGCAGCCAAGAGTATGTTAATATGTTAATTGCATGTATATATTCTGTTGCTCAAGAAGATGTTCATTGTTTAGAAGATGGTGTGTGAGTACATTCTTGTGACCACCCTGAAGGATTACAAAGTTGAATAGCTTGGTAAAGGAAAACAGTCGGATGTGAATGGATCAAATATCCTAATAATTTAGCTCTGAGATCTTTGCTATTTTCAAGTTGGAGCCACTTTGACCAAGCCCTCTTGTGGGCCTTTAATGGGACATGGGGAGCCTCTCCTCTTCCCGTCCTGATCAAGTGGCAATGCTGTGCATCAGACCCGGCTGAAGGCCTTTTCAAGCCCCTTTTCCCCATCCCCATCATCAAAGCAAGACCTCAGCTGTAAGTCACCAGGCAGGGAAATTCCAACAGGCTAAATTGGTCCTTGGATTGGAATGGATCTGTTTCTTGTCACTGAGAGTGCGCTCTGCTCTACTCAGTGCTGCAAAATCTCGTAGCGCAGGTCCACTCTCTTGCCCATGTGTTAAATTTCCTCTCTACCTCCAGTGGCTGCGCAGTACGCCACTGCAGCTAAACAGTCATGCTGCTCTTTGCCTCTTGGGCTCCTCCCTCACCACATCTAATTGGCAAATTACTCCTCCGTTCTCCTTACTCACCCCAGCCACTTTACAGCTGCAGAACTTCAGGCCTCCTGATTCCTCACCCTGAAGCCTCCCCCAGTAGCCCAGAGCACAGCAGCTGGCCCGTCAGGAAAGCAAACGACAAGGCAAATCTGGAGAGTGAGCAGCTACTGCAGAGAAAGAATGGGGGGAGGGGTAGAGCTGTACTTGAGAAGACTGGGAGCCAGCAGTAGCCCTTGGGCCTTGCAGTGAAGAATGCTGACCGAGCTCATAAAATCACAAAATGGGTTTTGACTTAGGTCATCTTTATTCTAGCAAACCAATACTTCTTCTATTATAAATGCATGTAATGAATAAAATAAATAAATAAAACTGACCTTGAATTAGGTATATTCCATGGGAGGAAGCAATGGAAAGGAACAGACTGTAATATCAAGCATTATAAACTATCAACGTTAATCCTATCAAACAGTTTCCAATTCTCAATTCCTGTCCCTGGGACCAGTGTCTTAGCTTTTTACTATATATTTATTAGAGTACATATTCAAGAAATGCTATTGTGGGAATTAACCCATGTCAAGGTAGGCAAAAAGAACATATGAATAAAGCCATGAAGATAAATAATTCTACAATCATTCTATCATAGTCCTGGATACGTACTTCAGTCAGCTCACAGGAATGTCAGTGAATCACAATTATGTTCCGTCACATCAATTTAGTACTATTCCTCTCAGAGAATTAGATGATGGTTACCAAAATGTGGCTAAGAATAGGGGGCCACATAGTATTATCTGCTCCCATGTGTGATAACTGCTGATGACAGCTACTTTCCATACGTTGTGTTTTTGTTTTTGTGTTTTGCTTTTTTATTTTATGCACAGATGGAGTAATGGCTACTTTCCCCCCTTGGAAATGTCAAATCAAATGCAACTGAGTGTCTTGAAAAGTGTTTATATTTCAATTAGTGTGTTTTTTAAAGTATATATTGCGAATTCCAAAAGAATGGTTCCAAACAAGGCAGATTCCGCTTATTGTACAACATTTTAATAGTTTTACTGGAACCTAGCCCAAAATGAAAACTTGAGCACTGTTTCTAATTGGTTGGCAAAGAGTTGCTAAGACAAGCTTTGGCTTTACAAATCCAAACACAAAGTTGGTGCTGATCCAACTCCCATTTTAAATTCTCTATCTTTCTGTCTCTCTCACACGCACATGCACATATTGCTATTTCTTATTTAATTTCTTATCAAAATAACCCTTGAAAGAGTGCTAGATATGTTTGCAATCCTAGATCATTTACAGATGTTCAGATGTTATTACATTTTCCCTTTGTCATTTGTACAGATCAGCTCCATTGTTCTCCATTCCTAGAAAGCTTTAATTTTGGTGGTAGTTCGTCCTGCCCTAGCTCCATTTTTCTGCCAAGCTGTTTACATTCTGATTTGAGATGATTGTGTAGTTCACTGGATAATATACAAGCAGCGCAGTTTGTTTTCTTTCTTTTTTCTTTTTCAAAGCCTGAAAGTTGTCTTTCCATGATGCTCTACTGCCACCTAGAAATGAAGTGTTGGAGTGCAGTTTAATGTCATACCATACAGCTGCACTTCCCAAGGCTGTGTACTTGTCTGCCTCTTATTTATAACGCCAGCAAAAGTTTCCACTTTACTGTCTCTGTCTGAAATAACAACCCAATACTACTATTGAAAGCATTTAAATTTCTACTATGTGTTGGCATTGTCACTGTGGTAACGGATTTACAGAGTTATTTGCCTGTGCTTTCACGTAGTATACATACACAGTGGAAGTGAAGAGCAATGTTGTGCGATTAAAACATTCAGTCCTATGTCAAGGATTTAATCTCTGGCATTGTTTTTGGAAATTCAGTCTGAGGACCACCTGATGGCCAGTTGAGTTCCCATTTTAGCAAAATCTTGCTGTCAGAGGGAATAGCCCTCTTGTCCCCTCAAAGCATAGCCAGTGTGTACTGCTGGCCCAACCGTGATGCGCTCTTCAGTGTCTGTGGCTTTCATCCTTCAACTCTCGCCAAGCCACTGTCTCCGACTGCCTCAGACGATTGTAGCCTCTGATTCAGCAACAGCAAACCAAGCTCTCTAGGAAGAAACATTCACATAAGCACTTATCTTCTTGAAAGGAAATCCCTTCTTAGAATCCAGAGTTGTCCTTTTGAGGGGACAGCAATCGCTGATTTAATAAAATGCCATTTTTCAAGCTCTCCTTAGGGCATTAGAGTACTATGTTCTCTAATTATGCATTATCATATTTCCAGCTTTAAAACATTGGGGCACAGTTCAGCCAGATTCTTATTTATATGTCTCGCTGATTTAAGTGGCAAAGATTAAGCATGTGTTTAACTTTCCCACTGAAAACAGTGAGACTACCAAGCGCTTCACCTAGGTTGGATCATGCCCTTAGTTTCTACCGTTCAATAAAATTTGAATTCGATATTTTTGTCTGAGAAAAAGAGACATTTCATGGACCAGGATCCAAAGACTTATAATGCTAGACCAGTGGAATTTGACTTTCTTTTCCCATTTGAACAGCAGATAACCCCCATGCCTTATCACAAATTGTTTATGAAACTGCCCAGCCCCTAAGTTGCAAAAACAGTTTTCCATGAGGCAAGTAAAGGCTGATGTTTGAGGAGAGAATAAAGCTAAATACTCTGTGGACCCATGGAACTAACTTCATGGATCTTTAGTCCTGCCATGGTTATAACTTAACCATTCACACTTAATTAATTAATTAATTAAATGATGTGTTACCTTTTGGTCCAAATAAGGACCCCAAGGCAACTTACAATTAAAAATTAAAACAATTGAAAAACAAATTTAAAACTTTAAAAACATTGCCAATAGAAGAATTAAGAGCAGGAGAGAATCCTAAAAACAGACTGTGGAGCTAATATGTTTAAAATACAAAAAAGATATACAGAACAAAAGTGTTTTAGCAGCCCCCCTAAAACTAAACAATCTAACTTCCTTCAGGAGACAGTTCCATAGGCAGGTGCTACCACGGAGAAGGCCCTGTCCTGAATTCCTACCAACCTAGCCTCTCTTGGTGGTGGGGCATGGAGAAGGGCATCCAAAGAGGATCGTAAATTATGGGCAGGTTCATATGGGAGGAGGCAGTCTTTCAGATACCCTGGCCTCAAGCCATTTAGGGCTTTCTAGGTAAGCACCACCATCTTGAATTGTGCCCAGAAACAAATTGGTAACCAGTGCAGTTGATACAAGACCAGTGTAAAATGGTCAACAAAGCAATATGGCTGCTGTGTTTTGCACTAGCTGGAGTTTCTGAACACTCTTCAAAGGTAACCCGAGGCAGAGCATCTTGCAATAATCTAAGCAGGAGGTGATTAAAGTGTGGCCAGATCTGCTTTCTCCAGGAAGTGGCACAACTAATGCACTGGTCAAAGTTGAGCAAAGGTGCTCCCGGCTGCAGCAGTCACCTGACCCTCCAGGAACAATGCCAGGTCCAGAAGCACCCCTAAGCTGCAAACTTCAGAGGGAGTGCCACCCCATTCAAAACAGGCTGTACTTCCAACCCTAGATTAGCTTTCCCAATCTAGGATTGGAAATTAACAGTACGTAGTCTAGATTGAGCTTCAGCTTGTTAACCCATGTCCAATCCATCACTGCTTCCAGGTGACAATTCCGGACTTCCACAGACTCCTTGACATATCCGACTGAGCATGGGCAACAGCCCATTTCAAGTCCTGCTCTGTGGTGTTGATGTCAGCAAAAATGTTGTTCTTTTCTACCACCATTGCATCAGCACAATGTCACCCAGCAGAGTTGTTTTGAGCTGTAAGGGGACTGTTACATTCTGGGCTCCATGTATTGAGGGGCAATTTTCAGCAACTCGGTCTGACATGTTTGCAAAACTTTCCTGAGAAAATAGCTCTCATCCTTCTGGCTTGGATTCCACATTGAGAGCAGGTGGTGATTGAGCTGCTTGTCCAGTCTAATGGATGAGTTTCATCATGTTCAACCTGGGGAGGTAGACAAGTTGCTTGGAGGAGTGAGACCAACCCACTTATTTTTGGAACCTTGTCCATCCTGATTAGTAAAAGTTGCCAGAGGGGGACTGGCCAACTGGAGAGTGGAGGTGGTAAATGCTTCCTCCGAGGAGGGCTGTGTCCCAATCCCTTTAAAGGAAGCTGTGGTAGGCCATTTTTGGAAAACAACCACAACAACCATTGTTGGATCCCACCACTCTAGATAACTATTGGCCAGTCGCCAACATTCCTTTTCTGGGTAAGGTCTAGTGAGTGGTGGCGACTCAACTTCAGGCCTTTTTGGATGAAGCTGGTTATTTGGATCCTTTTAGATGTGGGTTCGGGCTGGATTTTGTGACTGAAACAGCCTTGGTGGACAACCTACGCTAGGAACTAGACAAGGAGAGTGCCTTCCTATTGGACCTGCTGGACCTTTCAGCAGCATTCAGTACCATCCACCATGGGATCCTTCTGTGACATTTGGCCAATATGGAACTTGGAGGGACTTGTGTTGCAGTGATTCTGATCTTACTTGGCTGAGTGCTCCCAGAAAGTGGTGATGTGGGACTGTTGCCCTGCCCCATGGTCTCTGGGGTCCCTCAGAGCTGTATTTCTTCTCTATGCTGTTAACGTCTATATGAAGCCACTGAGAGAGGTCATCTGGAGTTTGAGGGTTGGGGGTCACTTTGTCATCAGGTGGACATCTGCTGCTGTGCTGCTAAAGATCAGAGCAGCCTGTTCATATAGTCCTCCCATCCAGAGGTAGGCTGTTCTGTCAGCTTGGCCATTCTCTCTCTGCTGTGGCCACAGGCTGCTGCCCGAGGTTAAGAGCCACAGGGCAAGAGCCCTTAGGCTTCAGCCTCTGGCCTCTGGCTTCAGCTGTATACCTGCAAGGAAAGATGACTCTGAAGACTCTGCTACTCCAATCAGTGTTCCCCCACAGCAGGAGCAGGCAGCTCTTCCTCCTGAGCATTTTCTTGCATGTATATCATGGTAGAGGTAAACTTCACATATCACTTATCCTAGCTGAGTATTACATCACCTCTATAATATCAAAAGTCATTTAAAGAATCCAAAGGGCAAAAATCTCAAGGGTAAAACCTCCCTGCAGAGAGCAGTGCAATTCAGAATAAATACTTATGTCCCTTTGGGCAGAAATAGTAGTGACTGTCCTTGTAAAAGGCCGTATCTTCCTTTCTTGATGCAAGGGAAAGGCCCTTCTCTTTGTCCCACCATCATCTGATGTGCATTTAGCAGGAATATGAGAAAGAGCCTTCTCAGTTGTGCCTAGATCTTGAAGCTCTGTCTGGAGGGAGGCTCATTTAGCTTCTGCAATGGTCTTCTGCTGGCAGGCAAAACCCATTAAAAAAAAAAATTAAACAGGTGTTTCACCCACAAAGCTAATTTGTTTTTCCCTGCTGCTCTGTGTTTTAATCAGTATTCTAATTTAATGATGTTTTAATGGCTGCCATTATTATATGCGCTTAGCTGATTTTGGATGGTTTTATATTGTTTATTTGTGATGTTATTTTTAAAGCATTTATTGTGGATTTTATTTTTATTAGCCACCTTGCAGATCCAGCCCTCCATTGAGTGAGGGTGAGACCCTTGCCTCAGGTGGTGGATCAGGAGGGGAGGCAGATTGCGTGCACTCCTATCCACCACAGGGAGGGCCACCCACCTCCACCGGCCATGTTTTTGTTTTTGTGTTTGCTGGTGGTAGCTGCTGCTGCTGCTTCCCCACAGCAGACTGGCACGAGCAAGGCCCAATTCCTCACTCTGACAAAGGACTCCACAGAGTGAGGCATCAGGGCAGATGCTTCAGAGAGCTCCACCAGTCACTTTCCTGCTGCAGCATATGCTGCAGTAGGAAAGCATCCTGCATGGTTTTCCAGAGTGCCCACCAAGCCATAATAACGCCTTGGTCTGAGGGGTCCTTCCTCAGAGCGAGACAATGTGGGTGAAGTGTCCCTGAAGACTGCCTGGGCCATGACAGCATTGATGGGCATAGACTGCTTGCACTGTCGCTGCTTACATGGCAACAAAAAGGGAGGCAGCAGCGGTAGCAGCGCATCATGTTCCACTGGCGCTGCCACCTGAGGCATTTTCTGTGAAGATTTAAGGAATAAATGTAAGAAGTAAAAAAGGGAATATCGGATATGAGCTGTATACTACAGAATGGTGGCAAACAGTAGAATGTGAAACAGCCAGTTGTTTCATCTTCATTCAAGTGTGATGTATGAACAACAGAGAGATTAAATACTTTATGGGGAGTGTGCATTTCCAAATAGTTGTAATACTTCCTCATGTTTTCAGCACTATGCAACTTAATTTCTGTATCTACGGTGAGGCAATATTTTTCCAAGAACCAATCAAATATGCGCTAAATTGTGGACAAGGTTTTGAGATCTCTTCATTAGGCAAGATGTTCTAAAAAAAAGCACATTGTGGTGCGGGGAGATGGTGGGGAAGGCTGAGTCAGTCTTGAAACCTGCATGGTCAGAGTCTTAAGATGAGTTAGTGAAGGGTTGGTGACACTGACTTGGTGTCATGCGGGCTATACCTAGGATTGTCAGGAGAAAGAAGCACATAATGGCTGATCCCCCAATTTTTAAAAATAAAAAATCCAACAGTTACTCAGACTTGTCTCCAACCTTAGATGAAACACAGGTTCCTTGGTAGACAGACAGCTCAGTTTGAGCTTCTGGATCATATCCTAGACTCTGTATGACAGTTCAAATAGACTGCTCACTTGAGGGAATTATATTAAAGGCAAAACTGAAGTACTTTGGCCACATCATGAGAAGACAGGATACCCTGGAGAAGATGCTGATGCTACGGAAAGTGGAAGGCAAAAGGAAGAGGGGCCGTCCAAGGGCAAGGTGGATGGATGATATTCTGGAGGTGACGGGCTCAACCTTGGGGGAGCTGGGGGTGGCAACAGCCGACAGGAAGCTCTGGCGTGGACTGGTCCATGAAGTCACGAAGAGTCAGAAGCGACTGAACGAATAAACAACAAACCATCATCTCTAAAACTGCATAGCAGACTGTCCAAGTTTAAAAAAATAAGACCACTGCACTGCTGGACAATCTGCTTCAGAGAATTTCCCAGCCCTCCAGAGCAGATTTTGAGTCATGGGGAAATGCTTCCATCAGTTGAATTGTAGAGGTGGGTCCAACCCACAGTACTGCAAATACGATGTTTCTTCTTTTGTGGAATTTAGCAAACAGGGATGGTTGGCCTTTAGCATGGCTCATGCATTGCTCGTCCACAGTTCGCTAAAGCTGAACTAACACTGTGGTTCCACCCACACTTAGTATATTGTAATATTCCCATTACACTTCCATAACATCCATCCTATGGAAAGGATTACTACACCCCACAGCACTCCCAAGCAAAAAAGTGTGGATCTCTTGTGGGTCATCTATGTGTTTGTATTTTGTGTATGCACACTTGCAATTTGCCACCCCCTCAAAAAAGATTTTTAAGGCAAATGCCAGCTTTTGAAAATTTAACAGGAGAGGGGCAGCATTGCAGGACCCCTAATGGCTGAAGTACAAGCAGTCAACACTGGTTAAAATTCTGCTAATCAGTAGTTTGTTGGGAGGAGTCGTCAGGGAGGGGGGTTGAATCAGGTCCTCTACTCCCTCTCCTGAAGAGGGAAGTAGCTAATGCAGGTTAAAATCTCACCTATCAGCAGTTTGAGAAGGAAGGTGCAAATGGGAGAGATCCTAAATCTTGTCCCCCTCCACTGGGCTCTCTCCCAAATACCTCATCTGTGGAATTTTAACATTTCTGAAAGCACTACATGGGTGGAGGGCAGGTTACGGTGGCAGTGCAGTGAGGTAGCATGGGACAAGTGGTGCCAAAAGATCTGCCTTCACCAACCCCATCACCAACTGTATCATGGACCGCTCCTTTGCACCAGGTTAGTTAACAGTGCCTTGCCAATCCACACATGAAAGGATGGCATTGCATTGTAACTCAGAAAATCACCACAAACCAGGTTTTCAAAACAACAAGAGGACAACAAAGATAACACTGGAATGCACTAGACGTTACCGGATTTTTGGAATACTTGAGTGAGCAAATTATTTCTATTCCAGAGAAAAAAATCACCCAGAATTTTTGCCTTGATAAACGTTTGCAAAGGTTAATTACTGCCAGTAGTTTTAGATTTACATCTAAACCCTTGCTCTCAGTCATTAGTGTATTCTAACTGCACATATTGACTCAGTCCAGCATTTTTATTTTTCTTATGGTCGCTGGTGAAGGTGAAATTGGATGACTGCAGTAGAAGCTTGAGTGTCATAGTTAAATACCTTGCTTCCTAATTCCCATCTCTCTTTGTTTTCTCTTTTAGTGTGGAAACAGTAAATGATGGGCATTTTCACAGTGTGGAGCTGGTAATGTTGAACCAGACCTTGAACTTGGTTGTAGATAAAGGTGCTCCCAAGAGCCTTGGCAAGCTGCAGAAACAGCCCGTGGTTGGTCAGGACACTCCTCTCTACATTGGAGGTGAGTTTCACTTTCTGCAGGATTGTCACTGAGGATCCAACCAGATGTTACATGCGGACCTCGGGATATCCACTATTGTATCCATTTTTCTAAATAGCAAATGCAACCAGGGGACAATTTGGGTCAGGGCTGGAACAGTGGGAGTGAGGATTTTAACCCCATGCCATTTTCCCAATCCAAATTACCCTGCTAAAACTGTTATTTTGTCCCGTGGTGTTCACAGAGTAACAGAGCCATCCTAATTACGCACGGACAGGATTTGCCACCAACCAAAACCGTTCCTTAAAATAAGAAAAAAGAATTAAGAAATCTTTGTAGAATTATTTAGTTTATGTTTCTACTATTCTACAACTGAACAATTGCAGCAAACTCATGCCTGTAGTGAAAATGTGCATTAATTGCACAGGGAACCATCAAAAGGGAAACCAGAATGAAAAAGATGGCCATCTTGTAACTCAGGGAATTTTGTGCCATGATTAATAAAAAGCAGAAGAAAAAAGACAAGCAAGGGTACAAGAACAGGTAAATGAATATGGGATGCCTGTCCAGACACATTTTTGCACTGTTTAAGGCTTAGGATCAGCTAGCTACAATATATCCTCATTGTACATCTTCTGAGGTAGTTTGCCCTGTAAGACGATGCCTTCCCATAGCAAACTAGTGAGCTCCAATGCTGAGCAGTGTTTTGAACCTGGCTGTCCAAGGTCCAAACCTAACACTCTAACCATGGTAATTTTATTTTATTGTTTTTAAGTTATGTATTTCTATGTGTTTGGAAATCCAGCCCAGATAAATGCATTTGCTTTATGGTGTGACATAAACCTTCACAATTATATGTAGCGTACTTTGGAATGACATAGAAAACCAGTTGTGCTTAGTAAATGATGGCATGAGAGAGGAGTAACCCCGAACATACTGTTCATTGTGAACCACTAGCTGATTACCTAATTTCCCCACCACCACCACTACCACCATATCATTACATTCACGTAGACCACTGTGGAGGTCCTAAAGTATAACCTAAAGTACTTCATGACTTTTTTTGCAGGCATTCCTACATCCACGGGGCTGTCTTCATTGCGGCAGGGTACAGAGAGGACGCCCAGCGGTTTCCATGGGTGCATTCATGATGTCCGCATTAATAATGAGCTGCAGGATTTCAAAGATCTACCGCATCAGTCAATAGGGGTCCTTCCTGGTTGCAAGTCCTGTAACATCTGCAAGCATGGCATTTGCCGCTCTATTGAGAAGACCAGTGTTGTCTGTGAGTGCCACCCAGGCTGGACAGGCTCACTATGTGACCAAGAAGTTAGAGATCCCTGCCACAGTAGCAAGTAGGTTTTGCTCAGTGTTGGATGGTAAACAGGGCAGAGAAAGGGAGATGTTTCCTCAGTTGGTAACATCAAGATTGTTTCTTAGAAAGATTCATTAGAATTATCTGTGAGCCTCCCCCTGCCCACCTGCTTGGCATATTCTTATTGAAAATGAGTCAAATTTTAGGTTGTATTTCATCTAAATTCACCAAATTGGAGGTTCAAAATGTGAATCATAATACTGTTACTGGTTGTTTGTTTTGTGTGTGTGTGTTTGGTTTCTAAATCTCCTTACTGTGAAGCTCTGCATTATTTTTCAGATGTTAAATACAGAGGAGAAACTAATGAATCTACCTTTTTACATGTTACATTTCTGTCAACTACGTTCATTCTGAAATCTGCAAATCAGCTTTCTCTCTCTTCTTTCCTCTAAGATGCCTCCATGGCAAATGCATAGCCACCAACTCTGCTTACACATGTAAGTGTATAGAAGGTTACATGGGCATGTACTGCGACAGAAAGAATGAGTCCTCCAACTCCTGCAGAGTTCTGAAATGTAGCCATGGGCAGTGTAAGATCTCTGCGCAAGGCGAGCCCTATTGTGAATGTGATCCCAACTACAGTGGAGAACACTGCGATAGAGGTTGGTACAATAGCAATGTGTGTTCCCTGTGCTCTGCTCTAACCAGTTTGTTCACCTGCAAAGGAACACAGGTGATAAGAGAGTTCTGCAAAATTTCTCTCCATTCCAGGGACAATTTCTGTGTAGATGCTGCATTTCACATAGTAAGGTTACAGTTTTTTTAAAAGATGTGACACATCTTCAGCAGTGCACTTTGACTAGCAACTGGGCTTCTTGGATCCATGTGGTACCAAAACAAGTTCTGTTTATTCCACACACATAAATAACCCGATTAGATGGCAAGTGCAGGAAGAATCTCTGTTTCTGTTGTCACCTCTGAGCCAACCTGGATCTGTTCATAATGCCATCAGGGGCGTCATTATAAAAGGCCCACCTGGGCACAGACCCCAGATCTTTTTGAGCTGTGCCCCGGATCTTTTGAGCTGTCCTAATTGCCTTTTTTTTTTTTACATTTTCCCATTGGCTTGCATTGGAAAACAAAAACTGCCATAACTTTTTTAGTTTGTATGATAAATACATGAAATTTGGAGGCTTGGTAGCCCCCATGGAGCTGATTGAATCTGCCAAATTTCAGGCAGTTAGGTCCAGTGGCTTTTGTGCTAATCACAGGTAAAATTTGCTTTTTTCAAGAAAATGTGTCAGAGCAAAGAGCTATAATTTCTTTGTTCTTCCACATAAGTGTATGGAATCGGGGAACCTAGCAGGCCGTATGGAGCTCACTGAACCTACCATATTTCAGACAGTTGGTCCAGTGGTTTTTGCGCTAGCCATGCATAAAGTTTCCTTTTCTCAAAGTCTAAAACAAAAAGTAAAAACTGTCAAGTCACCCAGGGGATTAGAGATCCTAATCAGAAGGTGTTTAAGGTGACCATTAGGAGGCCACTATCCCTAATCTCTGGTGTAGGGGTTTTTTGAGGCACAACAAAACCTCTCTCCCCCTACTTTTCAGCTCTTACATACCCACTGTTGGGAGCTTGCCTGCAATGAAATTTTGAAGAGGGAGACAGAAGGGAAGAAAGAGCTCCATGTGAAATACTGGTATTTCACACAGCATCTGATTTTACTGCCCCAGACTGGAACCTTTGGCTTCTGCAGAAGTTTAGTAGCTTCAGTACAGCAAAGGATCCAATCAGGCTCCACAAACTTCTTTCTCCCCCTCCACTTTAATTTCTCCTAAAGAGCTGTAGGACTCAAATAATCCCAAAGGGAGGGTTAGGACTATGTGGCATCATTATCGAGAAACTGATGGGGCTTTTAAATAGGTTCTACAGTTTTAAAAAAGCTAGAAAAAGCCCTCAGCCACCTCACCTCATAAAATTAAGTACGTGTAATCCTTTGCAAACCCTGCGCAGTGTCCTAAATTCCTCTGAAGTACTACCTCTCTGAAAGGAGCCACTTGGCTTAGGGAATTCTTTCTACCCCCCACCCCCATGCACATTTCCAATCACCATTCTTCTTTTCGTCTTCCCTCCCCTATCCTGTTCTTTCTTTCTGTCTCTTCTTTATTCCACCCAGCGCATGTCTTGGGGAATTCTTAAAGATAATTCTCTTCAGCAGGAAGAGAAGTTATGAACTGTATTTGACTTTATACAAACAGACAAGAGGGTTGTTTTGTCTCCTTCTCCTCTCTCAGGTCTTTGAGAAGAGTGGGTTCACATGGTTGCAGAGAAACAAATCTGGGGCTGTTTTGTTTGTCAGTTGCCATTATCCAGCAATAGGAAGGGCTGTAGCTCAGTGGTGGAGCACATGCTTGGCATGCAGAAGGTCCCGGGTTCAATCCCCAGCATCTCCAGGTAGGGCGAAAGAAACCTGCCTGAAACTCCGGAGAGCCGCTGCTGCCAGTCAGTGTCAACAATACTGCACTAGATGGACCCAAGGTCTGACTCAGTATAAGGCAGCTTCCTATGTTCCTATGAACAGAAAGCTTTAATTAAAAAAATAGGAGTTTGGGGTTTGTTTTTTAAGTGGAGGGGAGATAAATATTGCTAATTTATGCAATCCTATGTATGCCTACTCAGAAGTTATGTTTAATGGGGCTTACCCTCAGGAAAGTGTGCATAGGATTCCAGCACAAGTTACTTTTGCAGGGACATTTGCACCTTGATGTTCTGCCTGTTTACTCAGAAATAAGTCCTAAGTTGTGAGCATGGTATTGCAAGCTTAATACAGTGTCTACCCAATTCCGTATAATGAATTGACTACCCTTTCAGCATAGTCCTATGCATGTTTTGTCATTTGGGAGTTTGGGTTTTTTTTGCCTGAACTCTACCTTCAGTGGTAAGGGAAAGGCACTTAGTACATGCTCAGAGTGTCTCCATAACTTAGCCCTAGTTTTGAAAACAGACTCATTGGCTGAATCCTGGTGAAGTCTTGGCACAAATGAAGTTATGGGAAGGAAGATACAATGAGAGCTTGTGCATAACGAGGAGGTAGAGAGGAGTTGCACAAAACAAGACATCTGTTTTTATGAAGAGTTGCTGGAGGATGGCAGGATGAGGAGGGATGGCTGCATGGAGGGGAATAGAATTGGTAGGGGGAGAATGTAAGTGCTCAGTGGTGAAAGAAAAACATTCTGCACATCCTCAGAGGCACTCTGTATTTAAGAACATAAGAACAGCCATGCTGCATCAGACCAAGGTCCATCTGGTCCAGCATTCTGTTCACACAGTGGCCAACCTGATGCCCATAGGAAACCCACAAGCATAGCACCTTCCCACCCATGTTCCCTGGCTGCTAACATTGGTGAAATGTAAACAATTCTAGTAATTCTAAATTAGAATGTATGTATATCCTTCAGAAACTTTGCAGGTTTCTTTCCTGGGGGACATCTCTAATGACATGTGCATTTTCATACAAATTTACCCAAAAACTATTGGGGAAGGGGTAAATGGAAGGGAAAGCAAATCACTCCCTCACCCAAATTGGAGAACTCCCCTTCCATATGAACTGCTGCACCTATCCTTCTGAAACTTTGCTGGTTTCTTACTTAGGGACAACTCTAGGCTGTCTGTAATTTTCAGAACAATGGTCCACAAGAAAAATAAGGACAGAAGTATGTCCTCTTTTGGAGACCTCAAAATGTCAAGGCCACCCTTGCACAAAAACCCTTGCAGCTAGCATTCTGAAATTTGGCAGACATGATCTCCTCTGATGAATCCTGAAATTTGTATCCAGTTCTTCCAAGGAATTAAAATATTATTGGCAGTTCCCTTTAAAAGAAAATCAAAATATAAACCCTGCACCTATTTTTCTGACATTGGGTAATCCCCTTCTAGGGGGCTACCGTGCCTGAAATTATCATCCAGTTCTGACCAAGAGAAAAAAGTTAGTTTTTTTCTAAGTTCCCCTGGTAGTCAACAAGAAGCGTAAAGACTCATTTTTCCAAACATTGACTCAGGTTTGGTGCTGAGCTGAAGTGGTTCGACTACAAATTGGCTAGAGCAGAAACAAGATGTTTTCCAAAACGCTGAATCGGGGTCTGAGTTGAAGTGGGATCAGGGGTCAGTGCACACTTCTTATGTATGTATGTTTGTAATCTATACACACATGCAAGCACACCACATGCACACACCACATACACACACGCACATATTAGATGTGCGCTAAGACTCATATATATATATATATATATATATATATATACATACATACACACACACACACACACACACACATATGTATATGCAAATTTGTGTTATGGGTCTGTGCCCTGGATCTTTTAAGAACCTAGCAATGCTCCTGCATGCCATCACTGCTCTCTTGAACCCTATTACATCATCAGCTTGCATGACATTTTCTGGTAGGATTAAAAACCATAAACCTTAATTAGGAACATAGGAAGCTGTCTTATACAAAGTCATATGGTCTGTCTAGCACAGAACTGTCTTTACTCACTTGCAGACCTGCTGGGAAACTGCTCCGGAATTTAAGAAAGGAGTCTGTCTCTGTGCTCTACCATTGAGGTTCAACCTCTGCCCAAGCATGTGACCCACCACTGCACTACAGTACCTGTACATACTTGAAAGCAGAAGATAAATTTCTTTTGGACTGAAAGTTGGTTAACATTTCTGTCAATGCTTTTCAGCTAAACCTTATTAACATGTAGGAAAAACATGTTATTACAAGGATGTGAAATCTGTAATTATTCAAAGTGGAGTTTATTGGCAAAATAAAGTCAGCAAAGCCTCTCTCTCTCTTAGTGTATTACAGCTTGCTATATATTTTAATGAATAAAATAATTAGGTTTAACCAGGAAATAAACAGATATAACTCCCAGCTAGCAGTAAGAAGCAGCTTTCACCCTCCTACAGTCCTTCTGTCCCAAGCACCTGGACAGATAAGTCCAAATAATGCCAATATACACACATGGTTCAGTGTGTGATTAATCCCATTAAATCAGGCAACTGAACTCCTCCTTAGACATAGTAATGTTGAGCTATGCTTACACAAAACGGGAAGACAGAATGACATGATATGCACCATGCTAATGGTGTATGAGGCAGGCAGAACAATCCTCTGATCCCACTATTCTGGCAGCTGGTAACATCAGTATAATAGTGGTGCAATGTAGTTGAGAACCCAGCAGCAGCAAAATACATTGCAGAGAACATCATTTTACGTGAGATGATGTAGCAACATCAACAGCATCAGTGACAACTCTACCACTGCCTACAATTCTCAGCATTGTGCACCGACCGTGACATCACAGTAGCCATTCATAGAGGAAGTAATGAATGCATAGTGATGGCAGAATGACCCTGTGATGTCACCCTATCACATCACACATACAAAACAAAATTTTGCAGCAACAAAGATGCCAAAGTATCCCCCCCGCCCCATGGCAGACAACTGTGGTGCAGTGTACAGGAGGCTGTTTGTTTGTATGAGATTTGTATGCACCCAATGACAAATGCCCTCAGGGCAGTTTACAATAACAAAACCAAGCAACAACAAAAACAACAAAGTAACCAAAAATACAACAATAAAAGTATAAATATAATAGAATATAAAACAATTAAAACATTAAAAAAATTAAAAAAACATTGAGGAGCTAGCAGTAAAATTAATAATCAAGCAACATATTAAAGAGTAAATGCCAATTGAAAGAGGAAGGTCTTAAGCTGCTGCCTAAATGTATGCAATGAATACCCCAGGTGGATCTCCCTAGAAAGGGCGTTCCACAGATGGGAGACCACTACAGAGAGGGCCCCTCCTTGGTAGCCACCCATCACACCAATGTGGGTGGCGGTACCCAGAGAAGAGCCTGCGAAGGCAATCTTAACAGTTGGATAGGAAGATATGGGAGAAGGCACTCCTTCAGGTAGACTGGTCCTAAGCTGTTTAGGGCTTTAAAGGCACTGACACTTTGAATCAGGCCCAGAAACTGACTCACACAACTAGTGCAGTTGATGCAGCACTGGAGTAATATGTTCAAAACAGCTAGTCCCTAGCAATTGACACTAATAGCCACACAGTCCAGGGCTTCCTGCACACAGGGGTTTGGCCTCCGTTGTACCATCAGTGTAGCCACCCAGCAAACAACTACCCTTTTGACAAATAAACACACAGGGCCACACAGGAATGGAAGTTCTGGAGCCATGGAACCCCTCTCCAGTTCCATGGCTCCATAAGGAGGAAGTATGCAGAAATCTCTGCATGTCAGGTTCTCCAGGAGAAGGGTTGAAGTCTTTCCAGGGGGGAAATGTTCCCACACAGACACTGCAAACAATACTATTGTGTCTATATTGAAGCGAGCAAGCACTATGCAGAAGGCCATATGCGCAAGGAAGAGTGGAACCACGATAGAAAACTCACAGGGACCAACTCCAGCACCTGCTTGGTAGCTTAGTAGGAAAAATCACTCGAATGGGAGATAGTGGTTCAGTCTCCCCACCCCCCTGGAAACTTCACCACTACTATACAAATTTACCTTTTGGCTGCCTGACCAGCAAAAATGAAGCCCCCCAAAGGTGAAGAAGTCAGGACTAGAGCCCATATGTCCCACTCCACTGGGAACTTTATTTGGAGCTGAAGTCCTGTGGAAAACATGTATATGAGATCTCAGGTTTAAACCCCGGTTGCAGCCTTCCACTAGAAAAGGCTAGGAGAAGCTGCATACATGATCTACCCAGAAGGGTGTATGTATGAACCAACAGCCCCATCTTACTAATTGCCTGGCATTTTCTACAGCCCCTTTCATCTTATCCGGCAACATCTTCCCCCAGTTCATTTCATGAATTGTCATTGTCTACTGGCTGTTTTCCCAGCAGGTCTTGCCCCATTCACACCCCTCTTCCAATAGGGAGAGGGAAGCAGAAAAAGTGAGGCATTGGAGCCCACCGTGCTGGTGCTCCAGTGGCGTAGCTCAGGCCATGTTGCAGACCCTCAAATCTATTGCGATGTGGTAGAAGCAGGGTGTAAAGCTACGAAGGATCGTTATTCTTTTTTTCCTTTTGGATCATGTCTGGTAGACTGTAAGCCTGCAGGCAAGAAGAGTGGTGTTTCCCTAATCTTGTAGTATGCTTAGAAAACTGTAGTTGCTTGATAAATCATCATTATTATCCCACAAGGGAAGAACCGGATTTGCACTGGTGACTGCTGCTACTGATTGTGTGTCTCTATGTTGCATGAGGAGTGGGCAACGTCCTTCTCTGTTGCAGCTGTTGAAAGGCTGTCAGGTTGTCTATGGAAAGACAGCAGGAGTTATGAGTAATGGTCCGCAGCCACAACAGAGAATTTGTGTGCCTAAATGCTGATTAGAGCTTAACAACTAAGTTATGGGAAGGGATTGCAGCCACCTCAGTGGTCTTCCAGTTTTCATGCCAAACATGTGCTCTCCTACTGGTGGCAGGCCAGATGCTGGTCTGAAACATTCTGCTGCCTCTGGCACAAGATGGCACTTCCCTCCATTCCAAGTACAAAAGCTTGCTTACCTGTCTGGGATGCTTTATCCTTGCATCTGCAGTCACAACAGTGGAGCAGAGGTTTCTGTTGGTTATGCCTATCTGGAGATGGGATGTCTGTGGGGGTTGTAAGATGACATTTAGCAGTTTACCCTTTCTACTCTGTTGTTACCCAGGGGAGAGGGAGGAGAGTGTGTTTTCGCCAGTGTTCCCATCACCAAAGTTCCCACTTTTGTGCCCTAAGTTCAGTAGACATGGAGGCAGTTTTAGGAAGCCTGTGCTGCATGTTGTTCTGTGATTGGCTGCAGAACTGTATCCTCCATTATGGTATGTGGGCAGAACCTGAGGCAGGATGTCGGTTGTTTGTAGGCTCTCCATTGACTTCCACTGAAGTGCTTTAACACACTGCTTCTTTTGCTGGTCTAATATTATGCCATTGCAGGGGACAGGGCCTGTTCCTCACCTACCACGTCCCCAGCTCCTCCCATTTGGCCTTTGCACAGGCAATAAAATACCAATGCTGCAACCATGCCAGTATAGTACTACAGCAGCATCACCATGGTTTCACCAGCATAACTTTACACCAAGGTTATGCCTGTATAATGCCACCATAGATTCCTAACCAGCATATTTTCAGGTGCACTGGGTAGCAATCCGATCTTTGTCCAGCCAACGTAAGTCAAGGACAGGATTGCGGTATGAATTCATGTTCTTGATGTCCAGACTTTTGATCAAGCAAGTGATTCTTTTTCTTATTTCATATCTTTGTTTGTCTTAACAGAAAATCTGTGCCAAGGGGAGATCATTCGCGAATTCATTCGGAAGCAGCAAGGTTCCATATCGTGTGTCTCCACGGTCAAGATACCTCGAGTAGAATGCCATGGCAGCTGTGGGAATAATCAGTGCTGCATTGCGCTCCGGAGCAAAAGACGGAAATATGGCTTCCAGTGTGTGGATGGCTCCTCCTTCATGGAAGAGTTAGAGAGGCATGTGGAATGTGGCTGCGCAAAATGTTTATAAACAGCTGATCAGCCTCTTTGCCCCTTTGTTTCAACTCAGATGTGCTATCAAAAATGGGACCTATTTACTTTTAAGTGAAGAAGAGAATATTAAGTATATTGTAAAATAAGCAAAAAATAGAAGTTATTTTTAATATGAAAAGTGACTATTTTCATCTTTTATTATATAAAGTATCTGACCGTTTTGGGTATATGTATCATATAGGGAGTTATTTTTACTATGGATTTTTTTACAGTTGTAAAAAAATTTGGGAAAAAACTATTCCAAACCTAAACACAGTGATTAAGAACAGAGTATAGTTGATGATAAGCTTTGCACGATGGCCAGATATGAAGGTAATTTGAAGGGTTTGCCACAGAAAGAGTGGAACAAGTCTTGAAAGTTTCTGGATAGATGCACATCTAAGAACTATAGCTCTCAGTCATCCAGGCATGCTCCGTTAATATCCCTCTCAGCTGATGATGAAACTGTTAGTTGTATTTCTCACTGTTGTGGATACGCTTGATACCATTGCCAAAAAAGCACATCACAACACCTTCATAGCTTGGGCTTTACGCACAGATGTTATTATGCACATATTAATGCAATGGTAGTAGTAACATGTTTTGTCTTCTGTGTATGATTGATTTCACAGTATCATGTTCATAATCAGTTAAATTGGCTAACACAACCACTCTTGCAAATGGCAAATTTAGGGAATGTTTTGTTTATGAAGTTGTGCGTGTTTTTAAGTAACAGATGGAACAAAAGTGTTGTGTAACTCCTAATGAATAATAGAGGGGGCAATCCATTTGCTTGACACATCCCTCCCTGCCCTTCCAGCATGTGGGACAGCACTCCCTCTTGCTGACCATTTTTGGCTCCCATTCTGCATGTACAGAGCACTGCATGCATTTTCTCAAGGAAGGGAAGGACCAGAGGGAAATCTCCTGTTGTGGAAACATTCTCACTTGTAATTCCACATGCTTCAGATTGCAAAGCAAAAATGCAAAGGATGCACTGAAACATTGCCTTACCAGACGATGACAATCCATTTTAAAATTCTGATGTCTTTTTATAGGAATATTTGACTTACTCCAAGAGATCTGTCATTTTGCCCAGTGGGTAAACACAAACCTATTGCTTCTTTCAGCTGCTCCTTCGGCATGCTGAACTTGATACTACATTACCACACATTTGCAGATGACAAATTCTTGCTGAGATTTAACTCCACCCCACACATGCCTAAAACAGCCTCTGTGTGGCTGATTCAGAGGGCAGCATGTAGAATGTCTTCCCTTATAAGATTGTCTCCACACCACTACCAGACAGTTCTGGTGTGTGCTGCCAATGGCACGGGAAGTCTTCATGTGATAGCAGTGGTTCATATGGTGTGTCCCTCTACATGTTACAGCTGCCACATGGAACAGCCACTAGATGGAAGCTATTCCATGCAGTTTCTACAAGGGGAGGCATAATGTATTCAGAATGAGACTTCAGTCCTATGAAAGTTCTACCTGTTGACCAACCATAAATGCCTTTGATATTTTGTATAACTAAATCTGTCTTATCCTCCCTTTTCTTTCTTTTGTTTTGCTTGAATGGTAGTAATGGGACAGCCTATAATTCTAAGGAGCTATTGATGAGAGAAAGTGGAATGATCAGGAGTGCCAGAGAGAAAGAGAGAGAGAGAGAGAGAGAGAGAGAGAGAGAGAGAGAGATGGCTTTCCACAGTCCCGTTTGATGCTGAAATCCTGGCAAAATCACTTGAACTTGGGATCAAGGTCTTTAGAGTACAGGATACCCATGCTTGTCAGGCACAATAGATTAATATGTTTGCCTTTTAGCCATGGGAGTGAATCCTGCTAATGGCCAGCAGTACAGCCCCTCCACAAAGAGCAGACTTTTCCCATGCTACAAGCATTTCTGTCCCCCACCCCCTTTCCATGTTTCAGGAGTCTGAAAATACTTAGGAGTCTTTATTCTAATTACAGTCTTCTGAAAGCCACAATCGTTTGTTCAGATTTCCTTATGGATTCTCAGGATAATTTCAGGCAGGAGGGAAATGACTGATACAATAGCTGCCTTTCAGAATAAATAGTAGTACATGGAGCCTGCAATCAGTGTAACATAAAACAATCACTAGTTACTTTGCCAAATCCTGATTGAAATAATACAGGGGAGAAAATGCCACTATGGAGAGTGGATTTGTTTTTTTGAGCACAATATGTGATGCTGGAAGCAGCTGGAGTTTATAATGTAGAAATGTACCACAATCTGTAAAGACCAAAAGTTTGTAGAAGCAAACGCAACACCACTGTCTTGTGTGAACAAGACTTTGGCACAAGCATCTTTTTCCTAATGATTTATTATTTCTCCCGGCATCTGTTACCCAAGAAGCGATTGCCTTTGTTGCACAGAATGGTAATCTAGCCAGAATAGGCAAATCATACAGTTGTAATGCTACTAAAGGCTTTACGCTGCCAAGAAGAAAACAATACAAAGTGTATTAAGACAGTAGCAGAGTTAAGAAGGTAGAGTCTCCATATGGCCTTTGTCTTCTTTTACTATAACATCTTATTAGACAAGGCAAAAAAGCCATCAATGTTTTGTGAAATAATTCCAAGAACGTTTCCAAAATTGCCAGTCTGAACAAGAGCTAGCCACAGTAGAGTACAGTTGGCTGTGGTTCATCCATTCATATTTGGACCATGCGGTGACTTAGAAGAAAAGACACTTTATTTGTTTTTTAAAATTAGGCAATTCATTCTGTGCTGTGTTTCAACTGATGAGATATGGAATCTAATTTCTTGTTTTGTTTTGTTTTTAAGTGCCAAAAAGTCTATGAAGTTAGTTTTAAAATGTTAATTAGATCTCTCTAAAAAGCCTAAGTGACCATATGTTTCAGCTATTGTAAATGGAATGCAGTAGCATACGTTTAAAAAATTAATATAAAGAAAGATGCTAACCCTATAAAAGTTGTACATTGGCAATGTGGATTGGTATGAATTTTGTGTATTTTACTAGATTGTCCTATTGTGATGTAATAAATTTAAGTAAATTGTTGGGTTACAGATAATTGTACCTTGTCCTGTGTTGCTGTGGAACTTATTTTTCTGTCATTTGGGCACATTTCCATCTGCTCCACTTGACTGGGCACATTCCAGAGATGTTTGAAACAGATGCCAGCCTCCTGGGCTAAGAATTCGTATCATGTAGGAGATATTTGTGCTCCTCAGAGATCGATCGCAGTATCAACTGACATGAGATACTCAGGTAATGTGTCAGTTTCCAGTCCCATGCAGGTGAATAATGACTGGAAAAAATATGAGCTATATAAATAGGTGGAAAGTGGAAAGAAGACTCCAGCTACAAAACTAGATGGTGCACAGAGTTGTGATGAAGCCTCTTACAACAGGATTGATGGAGAACATAATATTAGACTGAGTCAGCCTTGGACATTTGCCTTAAGGCGCACAAAGCCTTCCTTCCAAAATGGGTGTGTTTCAAGTCTGTGTTTTGCTAGCTCTCTAGAAACAACAAGAAGCTGAAACTTCCTTACGTTCAAAATAAGAAGTTCAGTAACAGTAGTAGACGTTGAACCAGCCATGACTGTGAGCTCTGTGACTTTCTCTGCATGGGGAAAAAAATATATTGTTTAAAGAAAGGTGGGCAGGGCAAATGACATCATGGGAGGGGGAGGAGCTTTGGGGTGGGAGCCCCACCACTTGACATCAGCTTGCCAGCTTAGTCACAAGTGGGGAGATAATCTGTCCAGCTGGCTTGAATGTGGGGGTGTAATTCAGCCCCTGGACCAGAAGTGGTTGCCCTCCCCTGATTTAACCCATGGGTTGTTGAATTCTGGGTACTCAGACCCAGCCAGACTAACAAACCATGGTTTGTTAATGACAACCCTGAAAAAGAACACATGGTTTGTTGCTGGGTTGTAAACTCTGTTATTTAAACCATGGTTTATCATTTCATGCGAACCATGGGCTTTACATGGGTTGTTTCACCAGGCTACAGAAGTAGCAGGAAAGAGTGGTAAAAAAAACCAGCTACTCTACATGCCAGTACTACAGCACTGCAAAGGCATTTGGGATACAGGGAGGGAGAGGGCAAAGGAGGAGGGAAACAAATTGAGGAATTGAGAAAACAGTCATTGCTTTATCCAGTTGTGTGCCTGACAAAACCTGGGTAGAACAACAAACCATGGGTTAGCATTATGTGCAAACCAGATCCTTATTTAAAACTAGCACTGTTTCAGCAATTACTTCATCCGTGTCTGGATTGCCTTAGCACAGGGGTGGGCAACTTTGTTTGTTTGTTTGTTTACAATATTTATATACCACTCCACATCAAAGATTTCAGACTGGTGAACAACAAGATAAAAGAATAAAACCTCATAATTAAAACAATTAAGACATTTTAAAAGAACTTGTGATCCTCAAGATGTTTTGGCCTGCAACTCCCATCACCCCTAGCCAGCATAGCTAGTGGTAAGGGATGATGGGAGTTATAGGCTAAAAATTACAGAAGTCTAGGAGGTAGCATCATTCTTTTTCAGCACTATTAACCTCTTTCAGAATTCTGACTTCATAGAACACTATGCTTGCATTTTGACTTTAAAAGTTTTTATTTCCAAAATCCATAATCGAGTTCTCACATTCAAGCTGATGAATATCACCGCAAGTTAACAGGGCCAGCCCTATTATGATGCAGACTGAGGCACCCATGTCAGGCAGCGGAGTGGGAGGAGTGTGAATGGTGCCTCTCCCCTCCCCTGCCCCTGTCAGGATGATGCACCGCACCCTGCCGCCTCCAGCAGGTGCTCTGGAGAGCCCCGCCAGCTGCTGTCTTGCTGTGGCATTTGTGGCAGTGAGGAGCAGCTGGCAAGGCTTTCTGGAGCGGCCACCGTCTCTCCCCTTGCCCTGAGCTTTGCTGCCAGTGGGGTCAAAACAAGCAGCTGCAGGGCTCCAGACAAGCTCTCACGGGACCCAGCTGACCAAGCTCTTGCAAGAGCCCTGCAGCTGGGAAGGGGTGCAAGGCAGTGGCCTTGGGGGGGTGGGGGCACAAGGCAGTGGCAGCAGAGATGCGAGGAGGAGGAGGAGGAGGCGTATGTTCTCAGCTCAGGTGGTGAGAGAATTTGGACCAGAGCTGCAAGATAAGTATCTAAAATACAAGTTATTTGTTAAAATATAATGAACAATAACATGTGCGCACACACGCGCACACACAATGAATATGCAGTTTTTCCGTAGTCATGTTTATAAGCCTAAAACTGTATTCCAAACCCTCCAAACCCTGAGTAAACATGCATAAGATTCTACTGCGTGGGTAGCGTTGTAGCCAATATAACAAGCCACTGAAATCACAAGAATGCCATTGCTTGATGGTATAGAATGATTCTAAAATTGCAGAGTGATCAGATCCTAAACCAGGGGTGTGGAACTGCTTAGTGGGTGTGGGCAATTGCCCCCCTCTGAGCCTACCACAGGCCAAATGACATCAGGGGTGTGTGGCCCCACCCCCTAATGTCACCCCGTTTTTTTTCTTTTTTCTCCATGCTGGAAGGAAGCATGGAACTTTGCCACCTCCCAGCACAGAGAAAGGGATCCTGGCCACCCTGCATCCCCATGGCTACCTCCAGTCTGAGATCAGAGCTAGCAGCAGAGATTAGGGGCAGCGGGGCTCACCCACATGGGTAAGAGGGGCTGCTCTCCCCAGTGTGGGCAAGTCCCAGTGTCTTCCCCCTCCGCTGCTATCTCCAGTCTGAGCTTAGGACTCATGCAGGGAAGAGCGGTTGGACTCGCTCACGCAGGGAAGAGCAGCTACTCTCCCAGATGCAGGTGAGTCCCAATGCCCCCACCCCCGCATTCCAGCTGTTATCTCTGATTTCAGACTGGAGGTAGCGTTGGGGGAGGGGCCCCTCGAGGGGATTCCTCCGGGGGGTGGGACTTGGAGTGATAGCCCCGCCCCCTGGAGGAACCCAAGAGGCTGCATGAGCTGGACTGGGGTGCTCAGCAGGCTGGATTAGGCCCACAGGCCAAAGGTTCTGCACACCTGTCCTAGAGACATTAGCTGCTAGATCTGCAGCAGTGTAGTCTCATTCTGGAAGTTCATTTCTTTGGTCTGATCTTGTGCTTTGCCTTCCCCCCTAAGTGCAGACAGAGACTGACTTTTTCAGAGTTCCTGTGTTGACGATTCCTGTATCCACCCTTTCTTACACTTCTTTTTAGTCATATGAGGTATCATGTTCTAAGGTTCAAAAAATAACCAGATGAGGGGACGTCCTCATAACGTCTGTATCTCAAAATCCCTGCCCGGAATATTAGCAGCCTTTCTCTGCATGGGAAAAGGGACTCGGCGAGGGACTTGGACCAGCCAACTCAGGCTGCTCCTCCCCACGCTGCTCGCCTCCTGATTGGGGCAGGGTGGCGCAGGGAGGGACTCAGCCAGAGCCTGCAAGCTCCATCTGAGCAGTGCGGAGGAATCCCTAGAGAGCAAAGGGATTCCCCTTTGTGCTGCTCATGCTCTGATGAAGGGTGAGTGGTGCAAAGGGGAATCCCTTTGTTATCTCAGATCAGAGATCACATGGGGATTCCTTTTCAAATGAAGTTGAGGTCACATCATAGGTATTGCCATCTCCATTGACAAACCCAAACTTTCCTACATGAGTACTGATTATTTTTTTTTTATTTTTCTGCCCATCTATGGAACAGAATTAACATTTTGAGTGTGCTGATAAAGTATTCCAGCTTCTGTATAATTCTATGTGTGAAATGCAAGCAATACAGCAGGCATTCTTGAAAGTACTTGAGATATGCCAATAAAAAGCCAAAACCCCATTCATGTTTAAGATCTAAACAAAACCAAGGTCTAATACTGAGACTCCTTGGCTTGGCAAAGCCTCCTATGACACGGAGGTCTCCCACCATCACCACCATCCGTTTCAATTACCCTCATCTTTGATCCATTTCCAGCTCCAGCCCACCCTTTCCCTACGCCCCATGGTTGAATTACTGATGGTGATGACCCTGGCTGCTTTGGCCCCAACACCATAAACTTAGATGTTTATATATTTGTATTTATTACCTCACCTTCCTGCCTTTCCTGGTCTTATATCCCACCCTTCCTCTAAGAAGTTCCATGTTTCATTTATTTCTTCCCCACCCCACTCACACACATTTTATCACCACAACAACCCTGTGAGGTAGGTTAGGCTGAGAGGTAACTAGTGGGCATCATAGCTGAGTACCTTGAACCTGGGTCTTTCCAGTCTTGGGCTGCAATCCTATATCCGGTTTCCTGGGAGTAAGCACCATTAAACTCTAGGACCTAGTTTTGAGTAGACATGTACAGGGTTGTGCTATTAGATAATCTATCCACTGCGCCACACTGACTCTGAGTACAGGTTCTGCCAGTAGGACTGAAATTATTTCCCCACTTACTTGAACTCAGCGGGGCTTACATCTGAATAGACATGTATAAGAGTGCACTAAAAGTGCATTTTCCTTTCTTCCTCATTTGCCAAATAAATTATTCTATGTTTATATTTATTTTATTCATTGAAGGGAATCTGTCAATGGCAATTTGTACCTGAAAACCATCCACAAAGGGAGCTAATTGTAATGTTGTTTCCTTTCATCAAGAAGAACAAAATACTGGAAATGTTCATTGTTTGCCCTAAACGAGACCAATACATGCATAACTATCCTAATCTGCCTCTTAACTCCCAATAAACTAATTTCAACATGTGCTAAAGTCTAAAATGCAATGCACTACATAATACATATATGTGTCATTTAATAATGTAGATATGGGACCTAAGCCAGGAAGCCATATGATCTGCTATGATTTTGTGTCTTACCACCAAGAAAGATTTTGTCAACTAATTTTTAAAAAACATTTACTTTTTTTTAAAAAGGAGCTAGTTCTTCAAGCAGCAGTTTCTTCTTAAATGCTACTGTAAGTGGTACTAATTTGCCTCACTCCAGGGACTTTCTGCCTGATGATCAGTTTAAATAGTGTTTATGCCATTTGGATTCAAACATCTTCACAGCGTTTCTCTGTTTTGATATCTGTATATTCAAGTGAGTGCTGTTGTATTGCATTATCTTATATACCCCGTTCACTGAAAAAGGGCACCTGGCAAGCTACGCAGACTCCTGTTGCTCAGTAATGCTAAGTTCTCCTGAGGTTCATGGAGGGCTCTCCACACCTCAGGGTGGTCCCTCCTCCTGAGGAAAGAAGGCTGGGTACATTTCTGGATTTTTCCTTCTCCAGGGGGAGGAACCATCTGCTTTCCTGGCTGGCCCTACCTAACAAGCAGAACAGCTGGGTCTGGTTGGAGCTCCAAACTTAACACCTGTAAAATCTCCCCCCCCCTTGTTAGTTTCTCTCACTCTCTCCCCCCTCTCCCCTTCCTCTGTCCTTCCTCTTCCAGCTATGAGCCACTTCCAGCTATTATTTCCAGCTATGGGGTGGAAACTACACGTGAGGGAGGGAAGAAGAGGAAGTTGGCCTTTGCGGCCAGTGCTTCCCATTCTCAGCAGAACAGCGGGAAGCACTTCAGAGCGCCAGTCATGGCAAGACTGGCTCCACTACCATGCGAACGTTTGCCTCCAAAAGTGCTACGCTTGGCCTCGCCTAGCACTTCAGCAGGCCCTAGAAACCAAGTTTCTCATCCAGGCTGCCCATGAGCCACCACCATGGACACGGTCCATCCTGACTCCCTTCCTCACCAAAGGGCTGGCACGTTAAGGCAGATAGAGTTCCTCCCACAAGCTGGGTGGTTAGAGATGTGTGGCGTATGTCACGCCAATTACAGTTTGACCCATTTTCCCATGCCAAATTGACTTTATGAGGAAATCCAGATCCAAAAATAGGAAAGAAAATGTTTCTGCAGTGGGCCTGGACTGATAAAATGATCTTTACACTGGATCAATTATTGGATGCTGATTATGAGTTTTTTCCATTTTCAACCTTGCAAGATAAATTTGATTTGCCATCTACAGCTGAATGGCAGTATTTGCAATGGAAATATTTGTTGGAATCTAGATTTGGTCCTGCTGCTTTTACTGGCTCGGAGTCTCCTTTGCTATTGGAAACACTTATTGAAGCTGACCAGGTATATTGACCCACGATTCCTGTTTATAAATACTTATCATCAGTTAATAAATATGATACACAAGGTCTACAGCAGGAATGGAACACAGAATTGGGATGTCCCATTTTGCCTAATCAATGGACTTGTCTGTTTTGGCGTCTGTATCTGATATCTCTATAGACTTCCTCTCTATAGACTTCCGGTTACGTCTTATTCAGCAAAAACTTTTGTTTTGGGTTTATTGGATGCCACAACATCTCTTTAGCAAAGGTTTGTGAAACTCAGCTAAATGTTGGAGGTGTAATGCAGTTAATGCTTCTTTTATTCATATGTTTTGGAAATGCCCAATGGCTGCCTCCTTTTGGGAGGAAGTTATTATACGGATAAACTTTGTATTGGAAAGCTCTTTAAAATTTACTGATGCACATGTTCTCTTAAACTATTTACCTGCTTTTGGGAACATAACACATGGTCAACATAAATGGATTTTTCACGCCCTCTTGGCTGCTAAAAGACTGATACTACAATACTGGAAGGATAAAAGCTCACCGCCTATAGTGCAATGGACTGAAGACTTATCAACACTAGCAACATTTGAAAGAGTGGTATATAGGGGACCCTTAGGAATGGACTTATATTTGGATATCTGGCCTGCTTTTACTGAAGTTTATGTGTAAACTATCCTTTCCTTTTTTCCCTAGAATGTTGTATTATTTGCAACTGAGGACTTTAGATTATGTTGTTAAATTCTCAGGGTTTTTGTTTTGTTATGTTTTTGTTTGTTTGTTTTGTTCTGTTGAAACTCACAATAAAAACTGATTTAAAAAGGAGGAGGAGGGCTGGGAAGGGACTTAACTGCCAGCTACACAGACCTCAGAGCCAAGATGGAGAACTCTGATTCCAATGAGGAGGAGCAGGAACATCCCAGAAAGCCTGCAGGCCTGAGTATGGTTTGGGCACCAATTCAAGAAGAATGACAGAGCACTGCAGGGTGAGAGGCATGGTTCCACCAATCCCAGGCGCACAGCTGCCTGGACAGGAAGCCCTGCCACATCTTCCAGATTGGGTGAAAGGGCTAGTAGGCCAAGAAATATGAGGGGCCTTGGATAAGGGGGAGGGGTAGAGTATAAAGTCAATTTTCTCAGAAAAAAAGCACAAGGGCAAAAGAAAAAAGTCTAAGTAACAGTAAATTGGAGGGCATGGGATCAGACCCAGCACAAGTCTAGTTGTGAGGACGGGTTCCATAAAAGTGATATAGTTAGTCCTTTAGGAGAAAATGTGTGTGGAAACCATTTTAATCAAAATCATGTTTCCATGGCAGCAAAAACTCTTTGGATCAGATTTGGCATGTTTAACTAAGGGTACACCCTGTCTGTTTAAGGGGTGATGTGTGCTAACATCATATGTAGGAATGGGCTGATCCATAGTTCTTTTGAGTGCCATAATAATGTCAAGCACTTCTCATTAATGGTTTAGAAAGACTGAAGAGAGAGTGTTGAAGTGCTGGCAAATGAGAGGACATTCAGTCTTAATTTTCATATGTATATCATTCTCTAATAGCAACTTTATTTCTTCACACCTTTCTCATAGTTTGGTATGAGGACTGGAGGAACACTCATGAAACTTGTATATTTTGGACATATTGATATTACTGCAGGAAAAGCACAGGAAGAAGTTAAAAGCCTGAGTATTCATAAATATTTGCTTCCTAACCCAGTTCAAGGAGCTGGTGCTTACCTTTAAAAGACCTAACTGCTTGGGACCCAAATAGCCCAAGTGACTTCTGTGGCGAGGAGCGACTATGATCTTGGAAGCTAAGCAGTGCCAGCTCTGGTAAGTACTTGGATGGGAGACCGCCTGGGAATCAGGCTTCCTCCACTGAGCAGAGGGTTGGACTTGATGGTCTTGTAGGCCCTTCCAACCCTATGATTCTATGATTCTACCTGAAGGTGCATTCATGGGCGTCTGCTGGAATTTTTCCGGGGGGAGGGGCAAAAGCTTCACAGCAGTTTGTGGTTGTACTTCGTGTGCAGAGCTCTCACTGCTACAACATACCTGTGTACTTTCCTCATGTATGATCTTTGTTGCTTAGTGGCACATTCCATGACATTTAGAAGCCTACACAGAGTAGTAAAAGATCCTGGGAATTGAAGAGCACTAATGCAGAAGAGTGTTATATTCAAGAATCATCATGAACTCCAACACAACTTTATTTGGAGACAGAGATTAAAACACACACACACAGGAACAAGACGGGGGGGGGGAACCCCAGATGCACAGAGTCCAGCTGTTTTAAGAACATCATATTGTTTGTATATTTTATGGCACCACTGCCCTTATCATAACATTGACAACTTCACATGACTCATCCTAGAATGATTCCCTTCATCTTGGAAAAATTGGTGAACACACTCTAGAACAGTCTTCCCCAAGCTGGTGCCTTCCAGATGTTTTGGACTACAATAAATGAAATAAAATGAAATCCCGGCATTCTGGACCACTGGCCATGGTGGCTGGGGCTGATTGGAGTTGAAGTCCAAAACATCTAAAGGGCACCAGGTTGGGGAAGGCAGCTCTAGACAGTAGCAGTGGAGTCTGTGGAGAGTGTCTTCAGCTGTGGAAGGAGAATGAGTATGCTTGATCAGGTTTTAGGGTTCTAGAGAATAAAGACTACCCACTTTATTCACATTGTTATCTGCCACTTTTTACATCAACTAACAATACATCTTTTGCATAGCTTGAATTTTGAACTACAGCAAAGTTCCTTTGGAATTACATACTTTACCTTGAATTCTACATTTTGTGTATGGTTGCACATTTTTTTTAAAAGCCCTAATAGCATCAGAGAACAGGTCTACCATTTCAGGTCGATCTGGTGACTGAGCAGCAATAAAGCCTGGGCACCAGGTTTATCAAGATAGGTAGACAGAGCCTCTGAGAAATGTATACACTAGGTCTACCCCTCTGTTGTTTCTCATTGGGTAGAACTAGTGTCCAGACAATTCTTTTCCACCCACAGCTGAACCCCTCAGTTCTTTCCATGACTCCCTTCAGCCCTGTAATGGCCCTTCTGCTCTTCAGGCAACGCACAATAGATTCAGTACCTTCGCAAGAGATTTATTTATTCCTACAATACATGAGAAAACACTATCTTCTGTGGAGCTGCGTGAGTGGGCCAATCTACATTGTGCCCACCATTGCAATGAATTCGGTGTCCCGTCGGGTTAAATGCTCTCGCATTAAAATGTGATTATTCACACTCACCCATTTTCCCTGGTGCAGTGCTTCATCGAATGCGCAAGCTCGGTTCACACTCGAGCGCTGTGCTGTTTTCCTGCGCGCGCTTGTCTGATCTTGGATGCTAAGCGGGGTCGGCCCTGGTCAGTAGTTGGATGGGCGACCACCTGGGAATCAGGCTTCCTGCATTGAGCAGAGGGTTGTTCTATCCCTTCAAATGAAACTAAGTTTCACCCCCTCCTATCCCCCGCTCCTGATGTTTTTTTAAAAAGTAACGCATTATCCTCGCAGAATCGGGGCTTGTCCGCGATGTTTTTTTTCCTAACTGAGGTATGATCTTCAAAGATTCAAAGCTGTGAAGCTTCAGAACTTCGAACTTCAGGCAGGGGCACAGACCAACCAGTCTTCGCCCCCTGTCCCTTCTCCGCACACTCACTCCTCTTTTTAAAAAAGGGAGAGAAATAAAACAACTATCTATTCTCCCCATATAACAACCATCTATTTTCCCCATATAACTATCTATTTTCCCCATATAATATAATTGCTATATACCAATGATTTGGGGTGGGTGGATGAATTTGAGCTATAAATACTATTCCCTCATCTACCCTTCTATGCAATCTTTATTGTCAGTGAAGAAAAATACTATCATGCGGGAATCTACAAATGGTAGATTTCCTGAATTTCCTTTTAAGAAATCCTTTTCCAGTCATTTTAATGAATCAGTACAAAATGAACAAGCCTCAAGCTCAGTCAATCCTATCTACACACTGCAAGAGAGAGCAGTACTGATATCATAATTATCTAAAAACAATGGGAGAGTGTTTTTGTTCTGCCAGGGAAATTTGAATCTTTAAACAGTTTTTAGAACCAAATACTTCATGTAGGACCCCCCAAAATCACAACACTAATCATGAGCTGTTTAACACTACTAAAAGTACAATATGGGATTTAGGAGAAATACCTATCATATAGTGCTTTATACTTTTGTAATTAGTAATAAATTGTAGGGCCAGATCTATACCTTGAGTCATATCATTATCAAATGTGTCATGCGCCCCAACAGTTATCAGTGCATTTCAATACCACTATAAAGCAGTAGTGTAGATCTAGCCCAGGTTATGCTGGGGAGGGGTGGGGAGTGAATGTTTGCCTTAAAATAGCCTTAGAGCCCAGGCTCTGGTCTGAGGACACGTGATACAGCCACCTGCAAAGCTAAGCAGGCCTGGGTCTGATCAGTGTCTGGAAGGGAGACCATCTGGGAACTCAGTACACCGCTTTGAGTTCCATCATAGAAGAAACATTGGATATAAATGTAGTAAAATAACAATTAATAATTGAAGAGAAGAATCTGGGAATGTATGAACTAAGCCAGCCAGCAGAGGGAGTACAGAAATCACTGATTTCTAACAGATGTTGTCAGCTAACCTTGTATTCTCCAGCCCGAACATCACACTTTTTCCTCTTATAAAGATGTATGTCTCAGCAAAGTACTGCTTTTTCTGGGAACTCAAGTCAAGTCTAATGTGCTGATAGTAGCCTGTATCACTTATTGTCTGCATGTCCTTAAGTCATTGGGGAGGGAGCTCCTCACATGAGGCTTGTTGATTTGGATCAGCTTCAGTCAAAGGGCATCTCTACACCAGCTTAAAATCCTGCATTTAAAACAGGGTTTCTGCTTCCATTTTAAATGCAGAATCACAACGACTCTCTTTTTCATGTTCTCCCTTTTCCCCCACCCCTTCACCCCTCCTTCTCTCCCGTAGCTGAGTCTTCCATGATCTCTCATTGATCTCGCTCCTCTTCTTGCCGCTTTAACTCTTTTCACAGAGGAAACTGAAGCCGAACACAACGGGGTAATTTGATAGCTCATTATCTGTGATCTATTTAAAAATGGAACAAAGGGCATTTAGTGCAGGAGATGCCTGAGATGATCACTGCGTCATGTAAAGAGCCCGCAAACTTCCGTGAAGGAACAATCTCAGGATAAAAGCCGAGTGTGAAGGAGCCCAAAAGCACTCACAAATGTGGAAGGGTTAGTTAAGGGCATGCAAGCAACCACTTGTAAGCTGGATTGTGTACATCTTGACTCATGAAAACTACACAGGCACAGCAGAAACAGTGTACATTGCTGGTTTAAGTTACCTTCCTTTCCTTGAGTAGGTAGTTGCTTGATTGTCATAAAAACTGATTTATCCTCAAAAAGCTAAGCCTGCATATGCATTTCTGGATACTTTTTCTAGGCAACCCCACATGGCTATTTCTACAGTGAAACAGCCATGGTTCAATTTCTGGCTACAGAGATCTCTCTTCTCAGTGCAAATAATTTTGGGACAATAACTACAGCAGGACTTCAGCATTACAGCCTTCATTCTCAAGATGATTACAGCTCTGTCCATAGGTGCACCAACAGCACTCACATGCTACGGGACAGCAGGGCCATACATGCTGGCCCCACCCACATATCAGCTCTGTATCCCAGAGTCTACACATGGGGGGCACGTCTTCAGCAAGGACCCTACTCTACACTCAGAGGCTCCCCCCATGATGTGGAACTTACACCATCAGGGTTCTACATCAGAGAGAGGACCTCCATGCATAAAGCTCTGTAACAGTCCTCACTGTTATGTGGCATGCAACGGGCTGAGGGGGAGGGCAGAGCTTCACTGGGAGACCTGTGGCAAAATGCAACCTGGATCCTCTTATCAGAACCATGTGCAGGTGGCAACAGTGACCTTTTCTGCAGTACTGCAGGATATCAGTGGCAAAACCTATGGTGGTTCATGAGTTATGGTTGAATTGAACACAGAAAAGCTGGGGAATCATTTTTCCAACTGTGATGCCAGCCCCCTTTCAAACCACAGTGCGCCTTGGGCAAAGGGACCAGCACATGTGTGGCAAGTGACGAAGGGCTGGAGCCCACTGGGATGCACACGTGACCGTTGAAGCACAGGGCACTGGGGCCTGTCAGTCAATAGCCTGAAAGCTTGGACCTGTGAGATATTACGCAGGCCAAGTCAGAGTTGCCCCCTTATTTCATGTGAATTATGCATCTCTGGGTGTCTGGTTCTGTAGCCTTCTCTGTACCTGAAGATCAACCTGCCTATAGTCCTGTAGCGGTGAAGGGGTTATCAGCTGCTGCAGCCCAATGGGGGCCAAACTGTTAACTGTTGTGCTGGGTGCTGGCGTTCCTCTCTCTGGTATGACATCCCAACTTCCTCTCTGCCAACCAGCGCTCAAGTTGTTATGCCCTTCACTGCTGACAGTGGCACAGGGTAAGGGTGGTGGAACAAGTGGAAAGTGGGATATGGGGTGGAGGCTATGGGTGCCAAACTGTTAACCCTGTACTGCTGGCTTTCCCTCAGCTGTTTTCCCTCAGGCATGAGGGGGCAACTCTGACTTGGCCGGCATACTATCTCACAGGTCTGAGCATGCAGGCTGTTGACTGATAGGTCCCAGAGCCCTGTGGCTCAACAGGCACATGGGCATCCCAACAGTAGGGATGGCCGTGAATTTCTCCACGAATCTCGGGGAGGCCGAATGCCAATGCATTCGGCCCCCCGAAATTGTTGGTGAAATTCTCCGCCACCCCCGGGATGGGACTTACCTCCTGTGAATGTCCCTCTCGGCAGCGGGTCCTGGCGGCGGTTCGGCGGTGGTTCGGCGGCGGTTTGGCGGCGGCTCGGCGGGGGCGGCAGCCGGTCTTCCGACCGGCCGCTGCCGCCGCTATTACAAAATAAAGTAAAAAAAACAACAACACCCGTGATAGGCTACGTAATGATTAACGTAGCCTATCACGGGTGACTTTGGGGAAAAAAAGCGTGTACGCAAATGGCGGCACACATGGGCGCCGCCATTTGCGTTCCTTATTTGGGCCCGGGTAGTCTACGTAAAGATTTACATAGACTACCCGGGCCCAAATAAGGAACGCAAATGGCGGCGCCCATGTGTGCCGCCATTTGCGTACATGCTTTTTTTTTTTTTCAAAGTCACCCGTGATAGGCTACGTAACGATTAACGTAGCCTATCACGGCTGACTTTGGAAATCTAGCCGTGATAGGCTACGTTAATCGTTACGTAGCCTATCACGGGTGTTTTTTTTTTTTACTTTATTTTGTAATGGCAGCGGCGACAGCCGGTCAGAAGACCGGCCGCCGCCCCCACCCCCGACGAAACGCTGCCAAACCGCCGCCAGGACCCACCACCGAGAGGGACATTCGCAGGAGGTAAGTCCCATCCCGGGGGGGTGGCGGAGAATTTCACCAACAATTTCAGGGGGCCGAATGCGTTGGCCTTCGGCCTCCCCGAGATTCGTGGAGAAATTCACGGCCATCCCTACTTGGCACACACAAGCAAGTAATGACAATGTGTATTCTATCACAACAACAACAACAACAACAACAACATCTTAAGTTGTAGCACCATAAATTGAAAAGAATTTATATTAAGGATAGAATCTACCCACACCAAGAACTACATTGTGCCAGTGTGATATAGTGGTAGTGGCTAGAGCGTTGGGCTGGGAGTTGGGAGATCCAGGTTCTAGTCCCTAGCGGGGAACACCACACTAGGTGTTCCTAGTGAGCACCTAGGAAGCTCATTAGGTGCCTTTGAGCCAGTCACAGACTCTCAGCCCAACCCACCTCACAGGGTTGCTTTTGTGAGGCTAAAATGGAGGAGGATTATGTACGCTACCTTGGGTTCCTTAAGGAGGAAAAAAGGTGGAATATAAACGTAATAAATGAATGAATGAATGAATGCAAGAATTTATCAGTTTGCAAATCTCTTCTCCTCCCACACACACCAAGCCCCCATACATTGTTACACAATGTGGCAGCACAGATTTCAATGCATTCCCCTTACCCCTAGTTATTCAGCCACAACCCCATGAAGACCAAAAATGCGAATCAACCAGCTTTCTGGTTGGGTCAGGGCACAGCCCCTGTGATTCCCTCCCCCTGCCTTGACTGATGGCCCTGGACCAAGCTGCTCTCCCAGGGGCCTCCAGATGGGCCTTTTAAATCCTCCTCCTCTGACCACCTGCCACAGCTCAGCCAGAACATTCCGAAGCCTCCAGCTGACGTCCCTCAATACAAGCAAATTGTTTTTTTTTGGGGGGGAAGCTCATATCTCCTCCAATCCCTGACTGATCTTGCCTGATTTCAACCTCACTGCTAGTTGGCCCATTCTCTCCCAGCCTGGCAAATTTGGCAGCTTTCCATCCATATCTCATGAGGTCACGCCTTTTTACTCTTTTTTCTCAAATTTTCACACACAATTTTTTTCTACCATGGCCTATGCACTAGAAGAACTCTCCATGGAGCTATATGTCAAAGGGCAACACCAACTTCTGTTCATGAGGTCCTAAATGAGGGGTGAATCCGTTATCTTGATAACATCCCATAATAAGCATTGTTATGCACCAAACCTAGAAAATCTGCTAGAAAATTATGTAGCTATCTACCTGCACAATTTGGGGCAAATCGGCCAAGGGGGAGTTTAGCTATGCCCCCAAAACTGACGTTTTGCCCCTATGGGCAAATGTGCAAAATAATGTTCCCAACCATAACTACAGGTGGCCTGATTGTGCCACCCCCAATTGCCCCTGCAGGAGTTTACACAAAAAGGAGGGATAATGACATCAATGCCGGGATAGAGTGATAGTTCTGTCACTCCATATGAGGGAAAGTGCACTAAAAGGAAGACTGTGGAAGGGAAGAGCAACCTAAATCTTACAGTCCCTATTCCATGGAGATTAGAGGCCTCCTTAGTTGCTTCCAATGGCTGGGGAGGCCCTGACCCTTCCCATTACTCATCTCTGCTTCCCTCTTCTGCCTGCAAGAGGATGCAGGGTTTGATTCTTGAAGGTGAAGCCTTCCATCCCTTTTTTCCAGCCCGTTTGAGTTCTTCCAGTCGCATCACCTGCTCCACATCTTAACTGCAGTGTAGTGCATCCACTGTAGGGGAAGGCTCTTTCTTTGCCAGTGATGGTGGTGGCTGAAAAGCAACATTCATCCTGCATTCCTGGGGCTGAAGGGGCCCCATGAGCAAAGCTAGTGGTGGCCAGCTACACTCACTGCAGACGTGCCCTCCCAGTGCGTGGTTGCTGAGGGGCAGGGCTGAGGAGGTTGCACCAGCAGGGGAGGGGACAGTGGGTGAGGCTCCCCTGTCATGTACCTTGTGATCACTGTTTACAGGACTTGCGTATTCAAATAGGGTTTCTACTTCTGAAAATTATATCCAGCAAATTCAGCTATGTCAGGTGAACCTCAGGCCCAGGGGCCAAATCTTGACACACACACCCGGAGACCCAATCCAGCCCTCTGGGGTTCCCTGGACAGCCACACCCCTTTCCCTTAGGCCCCACTCCCTTTTTCCCAACCACTAATCATTGGCTGGTTTCCTGGCTTTTGTGTAGTGAATTATGTAGTGATTGTAGAAATTTAGACACATTTCCTTACAAGAAACATTGGGATGGGAATTTGGAGATGATCCCTAGAGAGTGGGGTGAGGGGGTGGAGCCGGGACTGGTTGAGGGACCTCCAGCAACTAACTGTTCCTTGTTGTAACTCTGTTTAATAAAACCACCATGTTATCTTCTTAAGATATGGACCCCAACTTATTACAAATATGGCACCCAAGAGCTTCCCTGTCCCTGAACTACATCTTCAGCCTACTGCCTCACACCCCAATTTCTCATCAGTTGGGGAAGGGTGTTGTTGTTGTTGTTGTTGCCAGCTCCTTGGATAGCCCACTGTAGATCATAGTTCTGATCACAGAAGATTCATAGTATGAGTCAAAGGCTTCCTCTTGGATATATTCCAGTTGAAACTGAAATGCATTTTAAGAGCACTTGTTGTGGTGACTTTCTTAATACTTCAGAATAACTAGAAATATAGTCTTGAAGAATAAGCATGTGTGATCTGAATGGCACCCAACTCTCTGTTGTTGAAAAGGGGTCTGCATTATCTCATTGTTTGCCAACCTAAACATTACTTTTAAAATGCAGCATACAACAGTGTGCATGCTACACAGAGAGAGCCAGTGTGGTGTAGTGGCTAGAGTGCTGGACTGGGAGTTGGGAGATCCGGGTTCTAGTCCCCACTCGGCCATGGAAGCTCACTGGGTGACTTTGGGCCAGTCACAGACTCTCAGCCCAATCTACCTCACAGGGGTTGTTGCTGTGAAATGAAAATGGAGAGGAGATGGATTATGTATGCCGTCTTGGTTTCCTGAAGGAGGAAAAAAGGCAGGATATAAATGTAATAAATAAATAACTACATCTGTTCTTATTTCTTGCTCAAACATAAGCCTACATTGGGACCCTAGCATGGGGCATAGGCCTGCTTTAACCCTTTCTCCCTTGTGGTTCCCCTTCTGGAAAGAAGGGCCTGTTTCTGCAATTCGCATAGGGGGAAAAGCACCTCTTTAATAGCAACTTTTTTCCTGTGCAAATTGCAGATGTGAGGGCATCTGGATTAAAACTACAGCTGGGTGCAAAGTGTTCAAGCCTTTTACTTCCACACATTAGGATCCCAATCTGTTTGGAATCTCCCACACTTACTTTTGAATAAGAAAACAGAACAGACGTAGCTGTATGCTATATATTAAAGGTAATGTGTAGTTTGGTTCTAAGCCCTTTGGGCAAAAGCAATTCAGCTACTCTTTGTCTGAATTCTAGGAATAGCACTAATCCCTACCAGAACTTTGCCAATTCAAACAATGCTATGCTGCCAAAGGAAGAGAGAAAAATGAGGTAAACAATGCAACATACTTGGAAACTCTTGTTTGGGGACACATGGGTGGTGTTATGTACTACTTTTTGTAGTATGTTCCAGTTTGGACAGCGTATGTAATAGTAATTTTAATGTTAGGTAAGAGATGACTAATTACTTTGGCTTCAGGCTCTCAGCAACCAAACTGGAGAGTTATCTGTATCTAACTCCCTAACGCAGGCGTGGGACTTCTCTATATAATTGAACTCAGGTTATGGAATACCCTGATCCACTTACACCCCACTGCAGGACCAGCCCAGGACATTTGCTGCCTGAGGCAGAGCAACAAATGGGGCCCTGGTTAAGAAGCCTGGTACCCAAGGACAGGCCAGTTATTTTGGGAGCTGAGGCAGAAAATCCCACAGGCAACTCCCCTTCTCCTTGGCAGTAAAACTGCAACAATAATAAATAATTAACAATTAGCTGCTGTTTCATGACAGCCAAAATCAGCTGCCTGTTGAAGTAGCCGCCTCACTCTACCTGAGGGTAAGGCCAGCCCTGGATGGTGGGTGTCTTTTGAGGTGTAGGTAATGCAAAAGAAGAGTGCAGGAGATCCATTTCTGTGTTTGGTTGAAGCTTCTGTTAGAGGCACCTGTGGTGGGTTAGGTGAGTTACATTCTGATTAAAGAGGGATTGTGGCAGTGGCACCACCACTTTCTTTTTGGAGAAATATGGACAGAGAAGAAGAATGGGAGGAGGTGAAAGAGAAGGAAAGGAGACATATATGATGAGTTCCATGTTTCCAGCCCTTGGTCTATCTGATTATTTAGGAAGGAAAATTGTTCTGTGGAGGAAAGTGGTGAATTATCTTCTGTAGGTGAAAGGCTTGGAAATCTACTGCTGGCATTGCTTCTGGGGAAACAAACATTGAGGAAGTCGTTGATTGTTTTTTGGGGCGCTGCTGTAGCGTAGAGGTAAAGAGCATAAACTATGAGCCAGGAAGCCATCAGAACACTGAAAATTGCTTCATACCAGGTCAGACTGTTTATCCATCCTGGGCAGTATTGTTTCTCTGATTGACAACAGCTTTCCAGGGTCTCAGGCAGAGGGGCTTTCACATCTCCTGTTGCCAGATCCTATGGGGCTTCTTCACATGGAGCTTTTATCCTGCTATTGAGATTGCTCACTCATGGAAGTTTGCAAGCCCTTTAGATGATGTTGTGAACCTCCAGGGCATCTCCTACACTAAATACCCTTTGTTCCGTTTTTAAATAGACTGTAGATAATGAGCTATCAAATTACCGCAGCTGTGTTCTGCTTGAGTTCCCTCCTTGAAAAGAGGAAAAGCGGCAAGAAGCAGCAAGCTAGACCAATGAAACATATGGAAGACTCAGATGAGGGGGAAAGGGGAGCGGGGAAAGGAAGCACATGAAAAGGGAGGCTGTTGTGGTCCTGCCTTTAAAATGAAAGCAGAAAGCCCCCGTTTAAATATAGGATTTTAGGCTGGTGTAGAGATGCTCTTTAACAGGCAATGCCATGGACTGAACCTGAGACCTTCTGTATGCAAAGCATGTGTGTTGCCACTTAGTCTCCGCCCTTAAAAACCTCCATTCACATCTCCACTTAGCTCACGATCTCTCAGCCACAAGGGTTATTGGCATAATGTATTTGAAGTGCCTTGAGAGCTTGGGAGAAGCTCTATTCTTTTTTTCAGAACCTAGTGACTTTTGAGGAAGGATATGGGCCTGTACTTCACTGAGGGGGAGTGGGCTCTGTTGGATCTGAATCTAAGAGCTTTATATTGGGAAGTCATGCAAGAGAATTATGATAACAAGGCCTCCTTAGACAAGGATCCCTTTCAGGGAAATGGTGGTAGTACATCCTGACTCCTTTTGGGTTAAATTGGTGCAACAGGATTTTCCCAGATGTGGGATTAGTTCCATGGGACAGGGATGATTTTAAAATAAGGAACTCTTCTGCACAAAACATCTCTAGTGTATGCTCCCCCCCCTTTCTCCCTCCCTGCTGCATTCAGAATCCTGTGGTTCTCTGATGTCAGACGTTGATCTACCAGTTGTACTGGCAGTTCATGAAACCTGGCATCCTGTTTCCCACAGTTGCTAGCAAGATGTCTCCAGAAAGCCAACATGCAGGACTTAAAAATAATAGCTATCCTTAATGTTGCCTCACAGCAACTGGTATACTGCCTCTGAACTTGGAGGTTCCAGATAGCCGTTGCTAGATCCATATCCCATGAATTTGTCTAATCCCACCTGGGCTAGTGGCCATCACCACATCTTATGGTACTGCATGCCATAAGTTAAGTGTTGTTTGAAGAACTAGTTTATTTTGTCTGTCCTAAATAGGGCCGATGGTCTTATAGGCCCCTTCCAACCCTACTATTCTATGACTATTCTATGAAGACATTGTACCACCTGATGCCGGAGGACCTGCTCCTCCTTTCTCCCATCCTGCTTTTGCCTTCTTTTCTTTCCCAGTGTGATCTCGCTCATCACTGCATTTAAAGTGAAGTGTAAGGTGAAAGATAATTTCAACAATATTTGCCACTTTTGTGGGAAACTGACTGTGGTGCAGGCAGTCTCCAGGACCACCTCACCCACAATGCTTCATTGTGAAGGACACCTTCATCAGAACAAAGCACTAGGCTCCAAAGAGCCTCACCAGATGCTTTCCTGCTGCTGCAAATGTCACAGCAGTAAACGGCAAGCAAGAAGGGTGGGGGTGGGAAAACACACGGGCAGTGGTCAGCTCTGTGGCAATGTGGGGAGGAGGGCCCCAGCCCTGGCCCTACTGCTCCCCCCGGCCCATCTGCCACCTTAGGCAAGGGTCTCATGCTGCCTCACAAGGGAGCCAAACCTGTCCTGCTGAGTTATGCTCTCATTGCCTTTGGAAGGGTTTTTTCTTTAGCCAGGCATTTCATCTTGGTTAGTTGATCATCTTCTGTATTGCTGGCTTGTTTTCTACCACCTCTCTCTTTCCATTTCTTCAAATTTAGCTGGTTGTTTTACTGCATTGTTCTAATCTTTCTTAATCTTCGTGGGCCTCCTTAAGCACCATATCACTGTAAGGCATAATACAAATCTACTTATAAACACAAGTAAATAAATGCTTCTTAGGTGATTGCAGCATAGCTTCTCACTTCTGAGTTTAGGTCTAGATTAACAGTTATGTGAAGTACTCTGCTGCCGAAAGGCACAGTCAAACTGGGAACTCTGCTTGTTGTTGTTCAGTCGTGTCCGACTCTTCGTGACCCCATGGACCATAGCATGCCAGGCCTTCCTGTCCTGTGCTCTCTCCCGGAGCGTGCTCAAGTCCATATTCATTGCATTGGTGATGCTATCTAGCCATCTCATCCTCTGCCGTCCCTTTCTCCTTTTGCCTTCAGTCTTTCCCAGCATCAGGGACTTTTCCAGGGAGTTTTCTCTTCGCATTAGGTGGCCAAAATATTTGAGCTTCAGCTTCAGTATCTGTCCTTCCAATGAGCAGTCAGGGTTGATTTCCTTTAGGACTGACTGATTTGACCTCCTTGCAGTCCAGGGGACTTGTAAGAGTCTTCTCCAGCACCACAGTTCGAAAGCATCAATTCTTCGGCGCTCAGCCTTCCTTATAGTCCAGCTCTCACAGCCACACATTACTACTGGGAAAACCATAGCTTTGATTATGCGGACCTTTATCGGCAAGGTGATGTCTCTTCTTCTTACTATGCTGTCTAGGTTTGCCATAGCTTTCCTCCCAAGGAGCAAGCGTCTTTTAATTTCATGGCTACAGTCACCGTCTGCGGTGATCTTGGAGCCCAAGAAAATAAAATCTGTCACTGCTTCCATTTCTTCCCCTTCTATATGCCAGGAAGTGGTGGGGCCAGATGCCATGATCTTAGTTTTTTTAATGTTGAGTTTCAAACCAGCTTTTGCACTCTCCACTTTCACCCTCAACAAGAGGCTCTTTAGATCCTCTTCGCTTTCTGCCATTAGGGTGGTATCGTCTGCGTATCTGAGGTTGTTGATAATTCTCCCGGCAATCTAAATTCCGACCTGTGATTCATCCAACCTGGCGTTTCTCATGATGTACTCTGCATATAAATTAAATAAGCAGGGCGACAATATACAGCCTTGTCATACTCCTTTCCCAATTTTGAACCAATCGGTTGTTCCATGTCCTGTTCTTACTGTTGCTTCTTGTTCTCAGGAGACAGGTAAGGTGGTCTGGTACTCCCATCTCTTTAAGAATTTGCCAGAGTTTGTTGTGATCCACACAATCAAAGGCTTTAGCATAGTCAATGAAGCAGAAATAGACTTTTTTCTGGAATTCTCTTGCTTTCTCCATGATCCAGCGAATGTTGGCGATTTCATCTCTAGTTCCTCTGCCTCTTCGAAACCCAGCTTGTACTTCTGGTAGTTCTCGGTTCACATACTGCTGAAGCCTAGCTTGTAGGATTTTGAGCATCACCTTGCTGGCATGTGAAATGAGCGCAATTGTGCGGTAGTTTGAACACTCTTTGGCGTTGCCCTTCTTTGGAATTGGAATGTAAACTGATCTTTTCCAGTCTTGTGGCCAAATTTGTTGAGTGTTCCAAATTTGTTGGCATATTGAGTGCAGCACTTTAACAGCATCATCTTTTAGGATCTTAAATAGCTCAACTGGAATACTGTCATTTCCGCTAGCTTTGTTGTTAGTAATGCTTCCTAAGGCCTACTTGACTTCACTCTCTAGGATGTCCGGCTAAAGTTCAGTGACCGCACTATCATGGCTATCAGGGACATTAAGATCTTTCCTGTATAGTTCTTCTGTGTATTCTTTCCACCTCTTCTTAATCTCATCTGCTTCTGTTAGGTCCCTGCCTTCTTTGTCCTTTATCATGCCTGTCTTTGCACAAAACGTTCCCTTGAGATCTCCAATTTTCTTGAAAAGATCTCTAGTCTTTCCCATTCTGTTGTTTTCCTCGATTTCTTTGCATTGTTCATTTAAGAAGGCCTTCTTGTCTCTCCTTGCTATTCTCTGGAACTCTGCATTCACTTGGATATATCTTCCCCTTTCTCCCTTGCTTTTTGCTTCCCTTCTTTCCTCAGCTACTTGTAAAGCCTCATCAGACAGCCACTTGGCTTTCTTGCATTTCTTTTTCTTTGGGATGGATTGAGTTGCTGCCTCCTGAACAATGTTATGGACCTCCGTCCATAGTTCCTCAGGCACTCTGTCTATCAGGTCTAATCCATGAAATCTATTCTTCACCTCCACTATATATTCATAAGGGATATGATTTAGGTCATACCTGAATGGTTTAGTGGTTTTCCCTACGTTCTTCAATTTAAGCCGAAATTTTGCAAGAAGCAGCTCATGATCTGAGCCACAGTCAGCTCCAGGTCTTGTTTTGACTGACTGTATAGAGCTTCTCCATCTTTGGCTGCAAAGTACATAATCAATGTGATTTCAATATTGACCATCTGGTGATGTCCATGTGTAGAGTCGCCTCTTGTGTTGTTGGAAAAGAATGTTTGCTATGATCAGCGTGTTCTCTTGGCAAAACTCTATTAGCCTTTGTCCTGCTTCATTTTGTACACCAAGGCCATGCTTGCCTGTTATCCCAGTTATTTCTTGACTTCCTACTTTAGCATTCCAATCCCCTATGATGAAGAGGACATCTTTTTTGGGTTTTAGTTCTAGAAGGTGTTGTAAGTCTTCATAGAACTGATCAACCTCAGCTTCTTCGGCCTCAGTGGTTCGGGCATAGACTTGAATTACTGTGATGTCGAATGGTTTGCCGTGGATTCGTACTGAGATCATTCTATCGTTTTTGAGATTGTACCCCAGTACTGCTTTTCCCACCCTTTTGTTGACTATGAGTGCTACTCCATTTCTTCTAAGGGATTCTTGCCCACAATAGTTGATATAATGGTCACCTGAATTAAATTCGCCCATGCTTGTCCATTTTAGTTCGCTGATTCCCAAGATGTCGATGTTCAATCTTGCCATCTCATGTTTGACCACCTCCAGTTTCCCTTGATTCATTGATCTTACATTCCAGGTTCCTAAACAATATTGTTCTTTACAGCATTAGACTTTCTTTTTACCACCAGACACATCCACAGCTGAGTGTCCTTTCAGCTTTGGCCCAGCCGCTTCAGTCTTTCTGGCGCTACTTGGAAATTGCCTCTGCTCTTCCCCAGTAGTATATTGGACACCTTCCGACCTGAGGGTCTCATCTTCCGGCATCATCTCTTTTAGCCTTGTGATACGTTCCATGGGGTTTTCTTGGCAAGAATACTAGAGTGGGTTGCCATTTCCTTCTCCAGTGGACCACATTTTGTCAGGACTCTCCACTATGACCTGTCCGTCTTCAGTGGCCCTGCACGGCATATCTTATGGCTTCACTGAGTTACGCAAGCCCCTTCGCCACAACAAGGCAGTGATCCATGAAAGGGGGGAACTCTGCTATAGTATAATGATTTGAGAGATTCTTAATATTTCTAAAGTGTCTTTGCTGACCTGTCTTCACACTTGCAACTCAAAACCATAACCTCTCCTACATTACACTAACAAGTGTGTTTGTGTGCACACACATTTATTTGTGCCCTGCTATGGCCATGAAATGAGAAAGCATAATGTATGGGTTAGAAATGTGGGGCCTCAGAGTAAGGTTTCCCATAGGGACCACAGTCCTTTCATCTGGCCCTTGTACTCTTCCCTGAACTGCTGCAGATAAGCCATTTTTTCTTCTGAAGCTGAGCTAGCAGTAGTGCTGCCAAGAGCTCCAGCTGAAGAGCAAAAGGTCTTGAATCTGTAGCTTGCAGAAAATCCATGTCTTCTCTCAGTTCATTTTGGAATAGTGTCAAGTGTGAACTATAAGTGAACCTATGGAATGTCTTAGTCAAGCACCAACATTTGCACGCCCCTTTTCATGGCATTGTTGTGGGAAGCTTCCTGTAACCACAGCAATATGCTAGATTCTACTTTCATTTGAAGTGTTATCTTGTACTAAACGTGTTGGCTGTGAAAACTGGGAGATCCTCAAGACTTCAGTTTGATTAGTTTATTCTAACGTCAAACTTCCTGGATTTGAGAAGTTTCCCATGAAAACCAGCATACTGTTAAAACTCCCTCCATCCATGACCTCAGATCCTTCCAATAAATTGTTCCATTATAAATTTTATTTTTTAAAATGGAATTCCTTTCTCCACTTGCCTCATTTACAGTCAAATGAATTAAAAGTGCAATGCCATGGATGTTTCCTTGGAAGTAAGTCCCATTGAGTTCAGTGAGGCTTACTCACAGGTAAGTGTGCATATACCCACTTACATAGGAGTAAGCCTAATAAAATTAAATGGGGCTTACTTTTGAGTAGGATTTGTATAGGATTGCATTGTGAATAGATTGGGTTTACTGAAAGCATTTTGTTAGCGCATAGGAGTTCACAAAGTCCCTAGAGCAGAGCTTTCCAAAGTGTGTGACGCGACACATTAGTGTGTCGCCGGCAGTGTGTAGGTGTGTCATGCGAAAATTGTGCGGAAGGGCACCGCGGAGTTCCCTTACTCATGTTTGCTTTGCTTAGTCCCTCCCCCGGAACTTCCTAAAGCAGCTAATGTTAAAGCAGCTTAGCTGCTAAGGCTTAGGTGCTTTAACATTAGCTGCTTTAGGATCACGTGGCGTCTTGATGCAGGACGCACGTGATTGGCGGTGTTGGAGCGGTACGGCGAGGAGTGTGGTAACGCTGGCTGCATGAGGAATGTGGAGAATTCGAAGTTAGCAGAGCAATTAGTCGAGCAATTTGCAATGAGCTCGGGCAAGAGGCTTCCCCGCATCTTCAGTGCGGCTGCAAGGCAGTGGGGGAGAACAAGGGCCCGCTGAACGCCCCCAGAGCAGAGAGGGCTGCGCCGGGCAGGTGAGGAGCTTCAAGCCTGCGCTCCCCAGAAAGGTAGAGGTGCGGGGCGAAGAGAGGGGAAGGGAGGCACTGCCCTGGGAGCAGAGCTCAGCCGACACCGGCGTGGAGAAGTGGCAGCGGCCACCAGCCCTGCGTGGTTTCGGGCGTGCCCTTCGCGGACTTCTGCACTGCGCTGCCGCGTGGCCAGGCCAAAGTAGCACACAGGTGGAAACGCCACCTGGGACTGCACCGAGCGGGCCGTCCGCCATCTTGGCCAGTCGAAACAGAGCTCAGTTGATTTCTGCCATTTATTTTTATTTTTACTCTGCTGTAATTGTGGATTAACCACCCACTGGCAGTGTACCACTGAAGAGTGCTGGAACTGGACTCTGGACATAGGCATTGCAAATATTTACAGCAGTATAGCCTTGTAGTGAGACATATATATTTACACCATTTTTGTTGGACTTTTGCTTCTCTACTTCATGTGTTTTTGCAGCTGAGCGCCTACCTGGACCTGGAAATGGTAAGTAGTTACTGGTGTTATTCAACTTTTTAAAATTCTTGCTTTATTTACATACTGTTACTTATAAATGACAACAATGTATGTTATTATCTTACAAATCATATATTTTAAAAAATATAAATGAAAAGTTTTCATGAGATATGTTGTATCCCCATACATTTAGTTATTACAATTTATGTATGTGTCCGTATCTCTTATAACGGGTTAGTTTAACCTCCGGTTTGCTAGTAAAACTGAGTTACTGTGTCACGAAATTATGCATGTCTACAAAGTGTGTCACCAACATGAAAAGTTTGGAAAGCTCTGCCCTAGAGAATGGCCTGAACATGCACAGAATGATCCTTCAGGAGGGAGGTGGCAGAATGTGAGTGAGTGCAGCTGGTTACCAAGGAGATGGAATAGAAGGAGCGGAGCTATTTGGTCAAGGTATCTTTTAGGCCAGGGGTTTAGGGGTTTAAGCCAGGGGACAACTTTCATCAACTCTAGCCAGCATAGTCAATGGTGGGGGATCACTTAACCACTTAGGGTGCAATCCTATGGCTGCTAGTCAGTGGCTAGATGGCCATAGGATAGGTTGGTTCCCGGGAACCGACCTCGGAGCCCATGCTTCGAGGTTGGTTCCCTGAGAACTAATCTCCATCCCCTCCTGCACTGCCTCATAGGCAGCACGGATCGGCCCTGTGCTCCACGCTCTTAAGAGGAGCATGGAGTGGCGAAAATGGGGTGCTCCTGGGGGCAGGGCAGGGAGGGCGGATATGCCATTCCAATGCTTCCTACGCATCATCCAGCGTCCGCCCGCCTCCCACTCCGACTTCCTGCGGCTAGACAGCCAAAATTGTCCTGCCCTGCATTGGATAGGCAGTTGTCTCTGAGTTTGGAGGTGGCTGCCTATCCCAATAGGATTGCTCCCTTACACACGCGCACACACACACACACACACAGATGATAGATAAGATAGATAACACGGAAGTTATAGGACAAAACATCTAGAGTTCCACAAGTTGCCCATCATTATTCTGTGTCAGCCTTCCCCAAACTAGGGCCCTCCAGATGCATTGGACTGCAACTCCCAGCATTCCCAGCCAACATGGGTATTGACCATCTGGAAGGTACCAGATTGGGGAAGGCTACTCTAGGTAATACTACTGTTAATTGGGTTATTCTGAAGAAATGTGTTTTACTTAATGCTGGGAAATTAGCACCTGAGTTATAGCTGTGTGATTTGGTAATGGAAAGACTGATGCGCAGAACAGGTGAAACCTGATACAGATCAGATACTACTGCTGAAGGCAGAAAGCAGAGAAAGGGAGATTTACTTTCCAATATCTCGGTGGACCAATCAAGAATTGGTTAGAGTTTGTTGTGAATGAATGTCTAGATGGCAAGCTTTGAAGAGATTTTAGAGGTTAGTCTGTGACGATTGAGGGTGGGGGTTGTTGGCTTGTATTTTTCTTGTTTCTCTTAGACATGGGATACTTAGTATTTAACAAATCAAAAAATCCTAAACTAGTGATGTCGATACAATTTGTTCTGACAGTGTTCCACATTTGTAAGACTTCAGTAATATATATCTCATACTATTCCTGTGCTGAGTTGCTGGGTAGCTTTAAAAGTCAGATGCTGAGAGCCCTTTACTGTGCTTATTGTAATATGTGAAGTGTGACACAACTGTATTCATGGTGGGGAAACATATGGCCCTGTATCATATTGGAAGGCTAGACATATTTGATGCTAGACATACTTTCAAAGAAAAGGGTGGCTATAGTATAGATGGAATCCATGTAGAAATCCAGTAGAAAGACTGTAAAAATAACCTCTTCCTTCACTTATGACTTCTATATTTCTTGTTATGAAACTTTCCCTGACCTGTTGCCCCCTAGATGTTTTTGACTACAACTCCCATCAACTCTGACCGTTAGCCCATGTTGGCTGGGGCTAATGAGAGCTGTAGTCCAAAACATCTGGGGGACACCTCATTGGGGAAAGGGTAGGCTACTAGCTTTTCTAGGTTATTTCACTTATACTGGAAACTCCTAAGCAGCAATATCTTTGTGTGAAAAAATGCACATTTTCCCCCTATCAGAGAAACTCTTCCTTGAGCCAATGTTCAACAGATGTCCATTTGCAATACACGTTTGTCACTGAATCAGTGTACAATTAGACTATGGACTAGGTCAGTAGTTCAGAAAATCAGGTTAATTACCTTGCACACCATTACAATGCTCACACTGAGGATTAAGCTTTCTCTTCTTTCTGCTCCTTGAACTAGTTCTTGGATGACTTTTGCTCACTCTAGCATTATGCTGGGTCAGTTTGTATTGCAACTAACAAATGTAGTAATAAGAGGTGAGGGAAACTAAGGATGGAGAGCAGTGTAGACGAAAACCAAATTGAAGGAGTGTGAAGGACCCAGGGCTAGGAAATATTCAAAGTTGCTCATTTCAGTATAAACACATGTAATCAGTATAAAGTATTCTTTAAAACCAAGTAACCCTGGGTGGTGGGGATTTTTCCCCATTCAAGAACTCTCAAGTCTAAGCATTTCCTGATGATAAAACAACAGGGGCTGATCTTATTCCCAGTGGGTGGGGTGTTGTGATCCTAAGATGTGGGAGGCAGGAAGGAGGGAGCTCAATGAAAACCATATGTTGTCTGACTTTGCCTCTTTTAGGTTTGTGAACATTATGGTACAAAGATACAAATATGAGCTTCAGCTATTGGTCATTGTAAGCTGTCCCGGAAATCTGTCTCAGATGTGCAGATGAATGCAAGGCAAAACATGGCATCATTGCTATAGGTACAGAAATATCGATGACATGGCAATTCTGCTAAATCACAGTATATCATTGCTTCCCCATCCCACTGACAATTATTGCCAAGTTCAGCCAAAGCCCCAAGGTTTGGGGCTCCAATTTCTATAACTTGAATTAGATAAGAAATGCATTGATTCATAAAAAGGAGGGATATAATGTATTTCATTTTTTGCTGCAATCCTGTACATAGTTTAATTGCTTTAAATCTCATTGACTTCAGTTGTCAATTCCAGGCAGGATTACAACCTTTCATTTTAAATGTACACACTGCTTTTCTGGCTGGTAAGATCCCTCAAAGCAGCTTACGTAAAAGCATTTTTGCTCTGCCCAATCTTACTCTTTTACCTGTCACTTGACAGCGCTTGTATCATGTAGCATTATGGACTACATGTCCAGAATGCTACATTCCAGTATAAGTGAAATGTGGTTTTGTTTCCACCCCTTATAGCATCCTTGTGTAATTGCCCATCCATGTATGTGTACAGCTTTCTTTTCTTTGGATAGAGCAAATTAATCTCCCCGTCCTCAGTTCCTATTCATGAAACCAACTGCTTTCTGGAGTCTCCCTTGTCAGGCCAGAGAACGCTTGGATAGATCTGTGGGACTACAGGAAATGGGCTGGAGATTAATTGAACAATGAATCCCTGTTTCATGCTTGAAACCGCCTGGTGCAGCTTGACTTTATCTATCATGTAAATGCTGCTATGTTCAGGAAAGCAAGCTAAGAGATCAAGGACAATTTTTCCCTGAACTGCATGCTTGGCTGGTAAGCTCTGATTCTACATTTGGCCAAATATAACAACTTAATATATGTACACCAGCCTTCTCTGGTTGGCCATGCTGACTGGGGACATGGGAGTGGTAGAACAACACATCTGGAGGGCAGTGGGTTGTCGAAGGCTGATGTATGCCATGTGAAGCTGGCAATTGATATATATGTCCCATCTAGTTTCATGTGAATGTATTGGAGAACTACCATATATTCTGACTGAATTTCTTTTTTGGAAGAGTTCTACCTACAGTACATGTAACAGACGCATGTTCCTGAAATGAACTAATTGGTGTTAAAGCCATATTGCCCTTGATATTTACTTTCTGAAAAATGGTCCAATTGGAAGAAATAGAAACTTAGGAAGCTGCCTTACTCAAGGGGAGGGGATCTTCATGACAACGGAATGAGATGCACATTGGAGTATTACCCAGATTTTCATGGAATTGGCTTTGATCCATCAGGGACACAAGAAGAAAGATAAGCTGAGTATACTGTACCTTTAAAATCTGGTTTTCACAGGCCACACAGTGCTTGAAAGGAACATACTTCTGGGTGGGGTGGGAGGAGTAGAACTGAACAGCATCAACCTGGTAGGGGCTGCTCAACCAATGAGAGGGGATTGTTTCCCACCCCTGTCCAGGGTCCCCCCTGCTACTATGTTATGAATGGAGAGCAACTAATTCACAATTCTGAAGGCTCCCCACTGCTACTACATTATCTCCTCCCCTCCTTCTCCCCAATGTGTGCAGTTTTGCCTTGAGAAGCCAAAATCCCTGATTCTCGAGTGCAGCATCTGAACGCTTCCCATGAGAGCATCCCACACCCCCAATTTTGCCCCATTCCAGCATTCGGTCGTGGAGTTATTGCTTCCAACCCCTCCCTTTCTCCTTCTCCCTGCTCGCAATGAGAAGCTCCTGTAACCCCGAAAGATTGTTACTGCGATAAAGCGGAGAACAGACTTTAAATAACAACAGAGAAATTACTTTACATCATAGAGATTACAGAACATCAAAGAAGCACAGCATTGCAAAAGTGATTTAAGAGAGCATTGGAGAAGCAAAAGAGTGCTTTAGGGTGAGTTTCTAAAGTTAGCCTTTAACCCTTCAACGCTTTAGGAAAATAACATGGCTCCAAATGCATCAAGATATATTAAAGATTCACTGTAGGGCAGCGAAATTTATTTCTTACTTCTGAGTAAACATGCACAGAAGTGTGTGTGTGGGGGGGATATGTTAAAGATTACAAGCAGGCTACCTAAGGTGAATGAGTGTCTCCGCTACTGTGGTAACGTGAGGGGTCGCTGCTGCACTCCTGGGGATTTTCGTAATGGGAAAAACTACTTCCATTGGGGAAACAAGAGGGAAGGGGGCATCCCACCCCCTTGACCACATCACTGCCAAGTCACAGAGGGATGCCCAGGATTTAACACAGGGGGGAGGGCATGGCACACTGTGATAAAACTGCCATGGAGCCGCTTTCCGTACAAAAAAGTCAGAGTTTCAGAAAATGCAGCTTTTCAGGAGGGAAGTGGCTGGTTGGCAGCAGACTGGTGACAATGTCATCTTGGCAAAGGACCTCAGACTACTCTAACTTTGCACCAAGTCGCTCAGGTCAGACTATTTGTCCAACTGGTCCAGTACTGTTCACTCTGACCAGCAATGGCTCTCCAGGGTCTCAGTCAGAGGGTCTTTCCCATCATGTGCTACCTGATCCTTCTAACTGGAGATGCCAGGGGTTGAACCTGGGACTTTTGTATACAAAGAATGCACTCTGCTACTGAGCTATGGTCACTCCATTTGCAGAGATGCTTTGTCCTACTATTAGTTTGATGTCTGTTTTGTATCTAACATTTTATCTCTGATCTAACTGTTGAAACAGTGGCTGTGTTGGCTCCAGGAGACATTGGCAGACGAATGTGAGTGAAACCAGCCCTAAGACTTGTGATACATTCCCTAAGGGCTTAATGTATTATGAAGGCAAGGACTTGTTCTGATGGAAACTGCAAAATGAACTATTTGCAAATATGAGGGAAGGCAGTTTTTCTATAGCTTTCAAGCACTTTATTATTCGTTTAATTATTAAAATTAATGAGTTGTTATGTTGGCTTCCATAGGTTGCTTTTCTGTCTTTTCCTCAGGCAGAGTACTAACATCACAATATTTGAAAGTCAAAGTGCTTCCCATCTTCTTCATAACCCAATGCCATTATTCATGTTGGTCTTCATTATGAGGCAAATGGTCTCTCATGGTGAGATTTTTCTCAGAGTGATCTCACAGAATCATAGAATTATAGAATAGTAGAGTTGGAAGGGGCCTATAAGACCATTGAATCCAACCCCCTGCTCAGTGCAGGAATCCAAGTCGGAGCATCCCTGACAGAGGGCTGTCCAACCTCATCTTGAATTACTCCAGTGTGGGAGAGCCCACTACCTCCCTAGGTAATTGGTTCCATTGTTGCATTGCTCTAACAGTCAGGACGTTTTTCCTGATGTTCAGCCAGAATCTGGCTTCTCGTAACTTGCGCCCATTATTCCGTGTCCTGCACGCCGGGATGATCGAGAAGAGATCCTGGCCTTCCTCTCTGTGACAACCTTTCAAGTACTTGAAGAGCACTATCATATCTCCCCTCAGTCTTCTCTTCTCGAGGCTAAACATGGCCAGTTCCTTCAGTCTCTCTTCATAGGGCTTTGTTTCCAGCCCCCTGATCATCTTTGTTGCCCTCCTCTGAACCTTCTCCAGCTTGTCTGCATCCTTCTTAAAGTGTGGTGCCCAGATCTCAGTCAACCACTCTTCCATGGGAAACTGAAGAAGTACTGTTTTCATGTGAGGGTTATCTCATCTGAACCACACAGGGGTGTCCAGGAGTGTGTTTATGCTATGACACTGTGGGCTTTAGTATCCATTTATATTATTTATATTGTATATCCTGCCCTTCTGGTGCTTACACACCACTCAGGGCAGCTAAGAAAAATTAAAATAATCATAGGATACTCCCCAAAAATCCCAAAGAGAAAAAACAAATGTATAAAGAACAGATGGATTTAGCAGATAAAACAGAGATATCAGATAAAATTTAGCCATCTGATAGGACAAACACCTGCCTAAGCAAGAATGCTTTTCCCATATGACAAAACATTGTAAAAGAGGGTGCCAATGGAGCCTCCCAGAGCAAGGAATTCTACAGTTTAGGTGCAGCCACTGAGAGCCCTTACTGTTATCCACATCAACCATGCCTCCACCATACTTGGGACATGGAGAGATGCCTTTTTGTCAGATCTTGGGCATGGGCAAGCTGTTATGTGAGGAGATGGCTCTTACAGAATCCTGGACCTAAGCCATTTAGGCCTTTGAAGGTCATCACTGATATTTTGATTTGTGCCTAGAAACAAATGGGTAACTAGAGCAGTCATTGCAGGATAGGTGTGATATGATGGTCCACCAGCATTCTTGCTGCTGTATTCTGGATCGATTGCAGTTTCTGAAAACTTTTCAAAGGTAGCCCCAAGTAGATAGTGCATTACAATTACGGATGTCAGAGAATTCCACCACGGATCTCGGGGAGGCCGAATGCCAGTGCATTCGGCCCCCCGAAATCGGTGACAGAACGGCCTGCCACCCCCCCTGCCACCCCCCCAGGATGAGACTTACCTGGGGTGGATCTTCCGACCGGCTGCCGCCGCCACCATTTCCAGTTTAAAAAAAAAAAGAAGTGACAGGCTACGTAAAGATTTACATAGCCTATCATGGCTAGGTTTAAAAAAAAAACAAACCCGTGATAGGCTACGTAAATGTTTACATAGCCAATCACGTCTGACTTTTTTTAAAAAAAACAAACTGCGCATATGCAAATGGCGGCGGCTATGGCCGCCGCCATTTGCGTTCCTTATTTTGGCACGTCTTAGTCTACGTCAAGATTTACGTAGACGAAGACGGCGAAAATAAGGGGAACGCAAATAGCGTAGCGGACGCTATGCTATTTGCGTTCCCCTCATTTTCACCGTCTTAGTCTACGTAAATCTTGACGTAGACTAAGACGTGCCAAAATAAGGAACGCAAATGGCGGCAGCTGTGGCCGCCGCCATTTGCATACGTGCATTGTTGGTTTTTTTTTAAAGTCAGACGTGATAGGCTACGTAAACATTTACGTAGCCTATCACGGCTGACTGCAGGGACACAAACGGCAGCGGCTACGGCCGCCGCCATTTGCATCCCTGCTAGCCAGCGGCCGGATGTCGAGCCACTGGCGGAGCCGGCTGACGGCTCCGCAGAATCCCTGCAGAGTGGAGCTGGCTGGCCAGGATTCCGGGCGGGAGGCACAGAGCGCTTCCCCCCCCGGCGACGATTCCTGGGGAAGGGACGGAACGCCTCCCCCCCACCATCAACATAATCCGTGAACAGATAAGTGACTTTCGTACATCTCTAATTACAATAATCCAATCTAAATGTAACTAAGATATGTGTGACCATGGCCACCTCTGACCTTGTTAGGAATTGATGCAATTGCCTAAGCTGGGTAATGGCACTCTCTCCACCAGGATAAGTTGAACACCACTCACTTGCATTATATTAGAATAAAAAAAGAACTGGAAGATGAGAACAGAAGTGTTTGTGTGTGTTTGTCCAGTGCAGTGATGCATGTTTGCAACTGGATGTCTCAACCTAAAATGACTTTTAAATGTAGGAAGAGCTGAATATTAACTAGAATACCTTGGCAGACCTTTAACAAAACTCTCCAGCTCTTTGGTATTCTGTATTGTTGGATTTATTTTATTTATTTATTTATTTATTGAGTCTGTTTTTCTTCAGTCCCATCTAGTATTAATTCCATTCCTTATATGGATGGTTCTCCTATAACTTGTATTTATATACATGCACTTTGCTGCCAAGCTGACATATGGTGGCAACAGTTTGCCCCAGTTCTAGAGCTCCATCCAAATACCTCCCACAAGCTTTTTAACACCATAACCTTTACAGTGGTAACTTGCTCCAAATGTGGGTGTGGTGTTGAGCCTTGAGGACTAAATCAAAGCCTGGAGCATTTCGTGGCTTGTGATACTAGTCTGACTCACCAAAATCCACTGAGATCAAAGGAATCTGGTCGGGCTCTTTGTCCCTCTAGCCCAGTTTTGTTGAGTCTGACTGGCATCAGCTTTCCAGGGTCTCAGCAGCAGTCTTTCCATCACTTGTAACCTGATCTTTAGCTGGAGATGCTCTGGATTTGAACCTGGGACCTTCTGCGTACGAAACAGGTTCCCTACCACTGAACTACAGTCTTTCCTTCTGATTTGTACTGACTTCCACATATTTAAAAACCAGTAATATGAATTAGCCCTTAAATTGCTGCTTCAGGAAACTTTGCATTGTACCACTATTTTGGATTGTGTTGATTCAAGACTGGCCAAGAACATTTTGCTACCCCAAGTGACTATACAGATTGATTTTGAAACTGGTTCAGGTTTTTAAAATAACTCTTAAATTGTTGCTGCTTTGTTTTTAGATGATAGGTTTTTGTGGTTTTTATACTGATTTTGTATTTAGCAATAGTGTGTTTATATGGCATTATTATAATTGTGCTATTGTGTGAACTGCCTTGAGAGAGCTGTATGGCCCTCAAAGGTGGTATATAAATATTGAAAATAAATAAATAATAGTGGGCAGTCCAAGATGTGCAACCCAGGATCCCTTGAAATGTCATGCAGGATTCTGGGCGACAACTCCTACCACATGAGCTTAGCTGTGTGTGAGTTGGGGGTTGTACCCTGGCATTCCTGGAATATTGCAAGGGGCTCTAGGGTACAAATCTTAGATCTTGCACTGCTTCACTGGTGTCCCTTAAACTCCTGTTGCCTCAAGAAAACACTTGAATTGCATGTGTGGTTGATGCCAGCTCTGTGTTAATTCTGCAGAAGGAACAGGGAAGAATGAAAATCCTCCAGCTTTCATCGTCTCCCAACTTCCTACATGGTATACTCAGTGCGATGTAAATCTCTTATCAGCTGCAGTGTTGAACTACAGACTGTCACACTGCCTTCCTGTTCAGCCAGTGATTGCCTAACCCAGATTCTTGCTGGATGCATGCCTAGTAGGCTGAAGAGTTATGGTTCTGCTTGCCTGTGACTGGGAGCTTTTCTACACGAGCCTGTTAATTGGCTGTTAATCCACTGTATCTACTTTCGGTTTCATAGCAAAATTGAGATCCGAGCACTACATGAAGAGCATTTTCTTTCCTGCTTTTATATAACCTCTAGGTGTCACTGTGGTATAGTAGAATAGTGCAAATACACAAGTGAAAAAAGTGGTTTCTTTCTTGTTCACAATTAAATTCTGCATTTTTGCTGCTCTAAAAAATCTCGCCAAAAGCACTAGTTAGACACAGAAGCGAAACTGAAGGGTCACGTTGTTGTCTAAAGAACCTGTAAACAACCATGAGTAGAGAATGATGAGTGCACAATAAATGCTTCGTGTAAAAAATTCCTGGAGGTGCTTGCATACAGCCAGCTCCTGGCACTCTCAGTCAAAAGGCCTTGTGTAGCTATTCTGTCTTTCCCTCCTTAATGTATTTTTGGGATTAAGAAAAAATATGGCTGAATCTACACATAGCAGTTATACCGTTACCATACCATTATCATAACTATTGGTGCCACTGGTGTCATGTGTACCAATAGTTATAATGGTATAACTGCTATGTGTGGATTCATCCTATGAAAGAAGCAACTGGAAAACATGGGAAGACAATGACATCTAGGAACAACCCCACCCCCTTTCATGTTTGAGGCAGGGTGATTGCACAAGAAAAGCCTTGCCTTAAAGCACCCTCGGGCTGAGTCTCTGCTGAAGTAGCGGAATTCACATAGAAGGCATGGGAGACATTTTGAGCTGGCTGGAGCACTTTAAAAAGTTTGCTTCTATGGTTGCACCCTTGCAGTATGAAACAGCCTTAATATTTGCAAGCCTGCACATAATTTGAAAGGACATGCAAATGCTTATTGAGGCAATAGGGATTTCAGCAACGAATTATGCACTTCAGACTGTGTGTGAACTGACAGAGGGTGCACCAGGAAGCTGGAAATGTATGCAGGGTGTGTGTGTGTGTGTGTGTGTGTGTGTGTGTGAGTGAAACCTGGTGCTCCTGGATGCCATCCCTGCCTTGGTAACTTGTAACTCAAATGTACTTTTGTACTTTCTTGACAAACTATTTACTGTTTTGCTGCAGCTTTGTGGAAAAGTAAATTGTATGTGGCTTTCCAGTTAGCAGTACATCATTTCAGAATCACGGCTCTTTTTATGCTGCCAAAATGAGCCAGGTCCTCTGAAGTGCAGCTCATTCGTGTGCAAGCAGTTGGCCTCCTCAGGGGGGCTGACCTTATTATCAGTAAGAGAATGCTTCTCTGCACCTTCCAAGGGGGCAGGGTCATGAGAAGCAGTCCTGAATGTGATGAAAATGTAAGCAAAGGGCCAGATGCACGCTCCCCAGGCCTACACGTGGGACAGTTTGCTGAGGTGGTGATACACATTTCAACTTTAAAAAAATTACATTTTGTGGGTGGGTGGGTGTGTTTCTCCCCTATAGCTTTTCCTGCCAAAAAGTTAAGACTGACTCGTGTCTGAGTCATGCTGACATAACTCAGTCCCTTTTAAATCTTTGTAAGTAACAAGAGTGCTCCCCATTTGCACCTTGTATATTTTAATTTTAAGATTTGTTTCCTGCTCTGTCCTAACATGTGAAGGATAGTATACAGCCAGCCATCTCATCGAGCAAGTGAAGTAGGGTGGCCAGATGCAGAAGAAGACAGGGTTCCTACACCTTTAATAGCTGTGTGGAAGAGGGAATTTCAGCAGGTGTAGCTTTTCATGCAGGCTGCACCTGTAGAAATTCTGTCTTTTACACAACTATTCAAGGGTCAGGAGCTCTGACCTCTTTTACATCTGGTCACCCTGGATCAGAGTCACTTCTCACATTACAAGGAACCCATGAAGATGGAAGGACTAGCGATCTCCTCGCTGGGACATTTATTCTTCTCACTTCACTTATTTGTGAGGAGAAAGAAGCCCCTTTTCAAATATTTAGAATGGAGATACTGAACGCAGTGGAGGAGAGGGGTTGTTTCCAGATGTCCTTGTCTTTCCATGTTTTCCCACTGCTTCTTTCATTGTTTTTTAACACCTAAAATACATTATGCCCCATACATATATTATATTTCCACATACTCTGTAATGAATTAACATTAATTCAACTTTTCTATCTGTATAAGTCTGATTGCATTCAGCAAGAGAACTTGATACATTTGTGAAAAAGAATGTCTCTAGGTTTAATTAAACTATAGAATTAAATCCCACAAGATGTAGTGATGGCCACCAGTTTGGATGGCTTTAAAAGGGGATTGGACAAATTCATGAAGGAGAAGGCTATGGCTAGCCCTGATGGCTATATGCTACCTCCAGTATCAGAGGCAGTATGCCTATGTACACCCGTTGCTGGGGAACATAGATGGGAGGGTGCTGTACTCATGTCCTGCTTGTGGGTTTCCCACAGGCAACATTCTGTGTGAACAGAATGCTGGACTAGATGAACCTTTGGTCTGATCCAGCATAGATCAGACTAATATCTTATTCAACGAGATATTTTCAACCTGAGAATCTGGCCTCAGATCAGCTCCTGAATTTCTCAGTCAGAAGGGAAATGCATAATACGCAGAAAAAGGGGATATGGGGAGAATTCCTCCATCCTTTCCTATAGTGGAGTAAAAATTCTTGTTTATCCTCTGTCACCCAGGCTCTGTATAAATCTACTAGAGCTGTATGGGAGTTTAGTGTTGCAACTGGTAATATAGAGCCCAGCTACATGTTATGCTAATTGCTTAGTGTGTTGCTAAAGCTTAACTTTTTGTGTATTGTAGTATAAGCGCATGCAGCCCCAATCCAAATTGGGACCGCAGCACACTGGGAGGAGAGGATTAAGCTTCCCCACTACTATTTATCTCTCTCCCCCCCACCACTCAATGTACTCCCAGAGTGGTTGACGAAGGAAAAAAAGCCTCCATTGGTGTCAATTGAGGCTCTTTTCTTTTCTTTTCTTTGGGGGGGGGGGGGAATTGGGTGGAATTCAGGGGAAGCTTTAATCCTGCCCTCCCTCTACTTGAAATCAGGGCCATGGGCATTTACAGAAGACTAACTGAAGAACTAACCTTCAACTACAAGCTACGTAATTAGTGTAATGTGTAGACTGGCTTTTAGACCAGCAGTGATAGGCATGGGAATCTTCATGATTTCTATTAGGATTGCTGGTTTCAAGCACAGTGATTCACTGGGCCTGGTAGTCAAAAACTCTCTCCAGGAAGTGCCATAGTTCTGAGATTTGTTTTGCTCGGTTTTTGTGTAAGCGACATTTCAAAGGTAAGATCTGCATTGGCTGTGCTGTGATCTCTTCAATCTATTCTGTACCTATCTTCAACCCACCCTAAGGCTGTGTAACTTGGTGCAGAGATTGCTTGCCTCCCATACTAATACTGACTAGTCTGAATGTCACTAGAAGTGAGGTCAAGGGCAAGAATGAATATCATCCACATACCAATATACTTTTAGGAGTACTGTGTCTTTTAGTAATAACAAAAGTGGAGCATCTGTGCCTATAAAGGCAAGCTTTTTCCACTATTTCTTTGTAGGATAGGATCAACTGAGCTCTTTGAAGCAAGGTCTACTACATTCATGAGCCCTACCCTAAGTATTATGAATGCCAATTAGCCACATGGAAATAGGCAGTGGCTAGCCCATATTCTCTCTTTATATTGTAACTACGCCAGAATAAATGTCAGTCTTGTACAGAGTTTGGAGACTAACCTTTTGCCTTCTCATATGTGCATTCATGAAAATGAAGAAATAAGCAGGCTGTCCGCTGTCTTGAAGGAATTTACTACAAAGAGGCCCACCAGGGAAAGATGTATCTTGGGGAAAGTGGTGATAAAATCCCTGTTTAAAATGTACTTGCAAACAAATGCCAGAAAACTGGAACTACATTAAAAGATTCCTGTAGAAATAAAATGAGGGGCTGGGTTAGGAATCCTGCTAAATCCTCATGTTAAAGCACTTCAGGAAAATGGGCTTAATAAAATATGCTAATAATTGAAATAATATATTCATTATTGTAGATGCAACATGAGATACTTAAAAGGGGAATTTTAATGGAAGTTCTTGGTAGCATTCTTAATTGGAGCAACCATGTAGCTGCTACTGCTAGAATGTTCCTTTTCAATCTCCTGCTGTCATGCCATGTAGTAGTAACAAATTCTGAGTTGGTTGCTGTAAAATCTTACAGGTCAATGTCTCATGAGTCATTACAACAGGCTTTATAAAAAGCAATATTTTAATTGTGATCAGTCTTTTGTAGATGAAAAAAAAAAGATGAATAGTGATCTTACATTATCCATTCCTCTCTCCTGCTTCCTCCCTACCTTAGTTTCTCCCAGCACCATCTTTTATATACCAACTTTGTTAGAAGTTCCTACCAGAAAGGTGATGGAAATCTGCTTAGTGCACTTCTACCTTCCCACCCCTTCCAAGTGGAAGGGGGAAAGGCATGCAAAACTGGTGACTTGGCTGGCACTTGGAGGAGTGTTCAAACACTATGCGCCATCCCAGTCAGGACCACAAGTGGCACATGAACCCAGGGACTCAGCTGGCACTTGAAAGAGACACTGCTCCAAGCACCATCTAAGTACTTTTCTCCATGCAGCAAAAAAAAAGCAAAATGGGTGGGTGTGGGATCAGATAGGGGCTTTGGGAGTAGGGCAGGGTCTGCCCCTTGACATACAGCCTATCAGATTAGTCTGGGGGGGGGGATCCGCCGCCCAGACTGTAAACAGTTCAACACCCCTAATACATAAGTTGCCACCTAGAAATGAAATCATACATGCCATTCACTAGCTGGGTTTAGTTCGTATGAGGAACCTGAGTAGAATAGTGTATTGTCTTTTTGCTCTACGCATAATCTGAATGCCCAGTCGCAATATAATCATTCAGTGGTGTACTCATCACTGTCATCATCTGTCTTGTTGGTGTAGTCAGTGGAAAGTTGCTGGGAGACCTGCATGGATTCTGTGCTGGTGTGTGGCTGAAAGCCTGATTAGAAGAAGCCTAAAGTCCTGCATATATCCATGCAAATGGGAGTGACAGGAGTTGAGCAATCTTTTGTCTTTTGTTGTTAATTTAGTATGTGCCCCAAAGAAGAAAGGTTGTACATATATTTGAACCAATCTTAAGAACTGAAGTGGCGGGTTGAGCATTTCATTGCTGTAAGATCCCCTTGCAGTGTCCACATGTGGTGGCCTCCTCCTGTGGATTAGAGAGTCCTGTTCCAGCCCGCAAAGTCCTTTACCACCAAAACCAATTGGGCATTGAGGGCAGGGAGTGGCCTTGAAAAGGCTTGCCTCTTTTCCCAAGGAAGGCAGCATCTTTTTTCTAGCAGCTGAACCATGGGGAAGACATACAAGTCCAAATGTCTGAAGAGGACAAAATAGTTTGGGGGCACTTTTTTTGCTTTGCAATTCTTGACTAGAACTGCTTCCTCTTTCATAGAGACAAGTGTCGTATGATGCAATACAGAACTACCTCTCACTATTTTCAGCTGAAGAGCTTTGTGGTCTGCCTTGTGACTAGCTCCTATTTTGATGCAGCTCAGACAATCAGCATGTTCTGATCATGCAGACCACAGCTCGCATGCGCCCTCCATCCTTCCCTGTGCACCACTTCCTTCTTCTATTTCCAGGTGTTCTATCACCATGATTTGCCTAATTCAGACATTGCAAACTGTGGTTAATATGAGCTTCATTACTTTCCTACTATTTGTATAAATGAAACAGTGAATGTGATTCTCTCATAGACTCAGTATCAGCTATACAATATTGTCTCGATTTTTATTTTTAAAATGCCATCATCATGACATGCTTTTTCAGTACATAACATAAAACAGCAGCACTGCAACAGATGGATGCTGATGGAAGCTAAAGAGCTGAAACCTAGGTGGATTTCTACAACTAGTTCATTAATCTTGGATCTTTTAATGTGATGTTTTAATTGGTGTGAAGGTGGAAGCATTTGAGGGCTCATTGCCATGGTGCATATTCCTTTAAGATTTTATCTGTAAATTATAGTAACTCCATTTTTTGTAAGATTATAAGCAACTCCCATGTTTGTAGAACTGCAGTGTGTAAACAAGTTCTTGGTCTTAAACAGCTGTCAATAACTGGAGTAAAATTACTCTACCATGGCTTTAGTATTCAGTTAGAGAAAGTTGCTAGGTTAAACACCAGCCTCATCCACCAAGTTGTAGGGAAGCTACTGCCAGATAGTGCCAACGTTTATTCCCATAAAGTAGGGTTTGCGGAACCTGTGGCCCTCTAGACATTGTTGAACTGTAACTCTTGTCAACCTCACCCATCATGGCCAATGGTTAGGGCTATTGGGAGTCCAACAACACTTGGAAAGCTACAGGTTCCTCACCCGTACCATGGAACATCCCTGTAACTCTACCTCCCACTTGCTGCTGATTGATGCCTGATTGCTACATCCTCACAAATTCTGGATCGGAACTTGCAGAGATATTGGAAGTATTTAACTAAAAGTTGATTTTAATACTTAGGTTCTCTGTAATATTTTTCTTGAGTCATGGTGTGACCTGAAGTAGCATCTTCCTGTGTGACTTAAGTTCTATTGGAGAAAAAGCATATTTGGAAATATGGCAATCTGTCCTTTAGGAGCTGGGAAGCATTATTTAAAATGTCTCCAGTTAGCAGTGTTGCTTCCACTAACAGGAGCTCATTTTAAAATATTGTGACAAAAGACCATAAGCTTTTAAGCATCTTTGACTTTCACCTGAGGCCCTGCTCCAAGAGTCTCTACCAAATGAGAAGGGTGTACACAGGGGAGAGAGCCTTTCTGCTGGAAGCATGCTAGTTATGAAACAGCATTTCCAGAGAAACTTGCCTGGTGCTATCGTTATAGACTTTTTGGTGCTAGGGGTACACCATTCATCCAGACCTTTAAAATAAACTGAGAGGCCCAGACTACAAAATGTTCAGGTTTTAATTGTGTTTTTAGGGCAAAATCCAATGTCACATGAGTTGACTTCTGTTTGTGCAATGAGATTTTTTCTCCTCTCCCCTGAAGCCCAGTCTCCACCAGCCCAAATCTACCCCGCCCCAACCCTCCAGATCATATTTTGAGGGTGTGCAGGGGGTACCTGGGGGAAGGGGAAAATCAATCCCTCCCTGTTAAACTGGTGGAAGCTGTTCTGTCAGTGTGACAGGTTAATTGGATAACACCCAGAGAATGTCAGTTATGGGGCTGCTAAATAAATAAAATAGTAGGATGCTCTTTCTCCCATCCTGACATAGCAGCAGATTCTGATCAAGAATTGATTCACAAGCCTTAGTACTAGCTGAATTTTATTCTGGTAGGAATGGAGCCTAATCTGGCTGTAACACGACAGAGGGTAGTTCCCTTGCCAAATCATGAGGCTCTGCAGACTTCAGAGTACTATGGAGACTGGAATTAAACAAATGGAAGACAAATTGCTAGTTACTTAAGTAAACAGGTAGATTCTGAATCTTATAAAAAAATCAATTTGGTGGATAGCTTTAGGGGTTTGGGCACAGAATTGTGAGAACAAGGTAAAATTTGAAATGGTAGATATTGGTAAGTGTTGTTATGTTACAGATTTGTTTGACTCTAATTACATTGTAAGCTGACATCATGAATTTATGTTTGTGGTGATGCAGTGCCAATGGGTTTGGGAAGAGGAAATAAGAAAAGGCTTCTGTGGGGGAAGGGGAAATGAGTAGATAAGGGGTGTAGGGTTACTTTTAGAGTTGACTTTCCTGAATAAGTACAGCACCTTCAAAACTGTGCTCATTGTTGTATACAAAACCCCCCCCCCCCAATAACTATCCAACTATGTTAACTTCTAGATTATTTAATGGATATCAAGCTTGACAGGCTTCATCTCGTTTTGATCTGCACAAGTTTCACTTCCTGTTAAGAAAGTCTCTGTTTTAAATAGTGACAAATGTAGCGGACTTTAAATCATTATGAATGTGGCCCAAGATCGCTACATTCGCTACATTCTCACTAAACGCTGGCTGAGCTCCAAAGAACTGGCTAGACTCATGCAAGGGACATGCGGTAGAGAAATGAGCTTTTTGTTTCTCTTGAGTAGCTGACCCCCACTGCAGCTCACAGAATGTTTTAAACCAGTCTGCCAATATCACATTGGGGCCTGTTGTCAGAGGACAAGCAAGTCTTCGTGTACACATAAGACAGGTTGACAATCACTCAGAGCTTCCAAAATAATTATATGGCCATGTGTGATTGCAGGTGTCTAGATCTGGCACACCAAACTTTAACCATACCAGCACACTGACACTGAAAATGAGCCTTTAGTCATTACTCAAATACTGTAGAGGAAAAAAGAAACCCTGGTCTTAAGAGAAAACAATACACTCGGGTCCTACTTGACCAAGGTCTAGGTGGACTACTTTATTTGAGCCGTAGACATTTGCTTTATCTGAAGTGAAGAAATTTATAGGATATCTGTCAAATATCTTTAGGTGCATTTAAAAATAACACAGAAGGTTTGGGTTGTCTTTGAATTCTCAAACTGCATTGACCTGATCTGCATCTCCCATAAAGATACTACAGGAAAATAAAACTTGGATGAGGGCAGATGTACTCTCATGCTGTCACAAAGAAGATACCAATGTTTGTTTGAGTGTATTTCTTCTGTTTGCTTCATTGTCCCCCTCCCTTTGACAAATCATGATCCATTGACCACATGATTTGAGGGATGAAAATGAAGAGGAATTTATAATAATTTGTTCATCAAGAATTCCACAGAGCCTTCCAGTGTGAGAATCTTTACATTCTACTAAAAGTTCTGACAATCATCCAGAATCTTGACATATTTGCATCACATTACCTCAATATCTAATTCTTGGAAGTTTTGATGTCTGGTCTGTGCCTGTCTCATCCAGAGCTTTTCTCTGGAATCTCATGTGTGGTTCTACCAGATTCCTATAAACCCTAATTAAAAGTTGGTGTTTGTTATCTTTGGTTAACATAACTCTCATTCACAAATAAGCTGCACAAGTTCTAGTAGTGCTTAAGCACAGAAGTCAGACCTCTGAAACATGTTTAATATTTTTATGAACTGTTATGGAAACCACTTAATTCAGATACAAGAAAGCCAGGTCATCATGTGTGTGTAGATAAAACACAAAACTGTGGACCATAATGTAGTGTAGTATAGGAGCCAACCTACATGTCACTGTGACACTGAGACTATGGGTAAAATCCAATATAATTCCTACCTAGAGTAGATCCATTGAAATTAATGAGGTAATTTAATGAATGGGACTTAAGTCCTATTCATTTCATTAGATCTACTCTGAGTAGGATTTATGTTGTATTTTACCCCAAGGCTGCAATCTATAGGTAACTACTTGGAAGTTAAGTCTCATTGAACTCCTTTTAAATAGACATGCATAGGGTTGCACAGTGAGTGAGCCAAAAAATGACTTGAGCAATTAAAATGACTTGTGCAATCTAAAACCTGATATGATCACCAGAGGCCAAAATTAAACCAGCCCTCCATTCTTTCCCTCCACCCTTCTCCATAAACTCAAAGCTAAAAGTCAGCATTGGTATGTACAATATCAAAATGCAAGTCAAAGTGTTGCAAATATGAAATGTTAAAATCCTGTAAGTCTCAGTTTGGGCATTATATACATAATCATAGGGGTTTGATAAGAAATTTAGATTAGCAATGGAAATGCCAAATGATCAGCATACCCATATTTTTCATGTAAAAATTGAAGATATATTTTGCATTTACTTTTGATACATTGAACATCCCACTGCAGGACAGGTAGCTTGTTTTGCTTCTGACAGGTGACATTGCTAGTTGTTACTCAGTAGTTCATCAGCTCCATACTGTTGTGCAAATTACTTGAAGGATTCCAACAAACAGACTGAAGCACTCTGCAGAACCACTTACTCTTCCTTCCCTCACTCCACCAGTATTTATTCCATCATATTGCAACAGGAGGGAGGGAGGATTACAAATGTGGTCTTAAGTATACAGGAAAAGAAAAGTGATGTAGCTCATAATCTGTTTATTGATGACCAATGAAGTTGTCAAGAAACTATTTGCATACATGAATACTCGTGAGAGAGTTAAAGCACTCTCACATCTGTTTAAAGCAAAACTATTTACTGCAGATTACAATTATTTGTTTAACAGGCATAGCAGGACTTTTCCGAAGTACACAGACAAGTAGGCTAGAGTTGTCTTCTGCTTGCTTAACTTCCTGTAAAAAGCAACAAATGCATCTTGAATGCTTTCTTTTTTTGTTTTTAAATCTTACTTGAGTCTGCTGAAATGATACTAGAAAAAGCTCTTAAATACCTTCTAATTACATTTCCTAAGGCTGCAATAGATGACCCCTGGGAGGGTATTCCAGAGGCCATGGGATATTGCAGACCTTCCTCTGTGGGCAGAGAGGGAGGTTTTCCCTGAACGGGGCATCTCCAGGAGGTGAATCCCTCCCATTCCCCTGACAGTCCTTGAACAAAAGAGGGAAAATAGGCCAGTTCTGGAGCTGGCATACTTATTTTCTGTCGAGTTGCAACCCCCCCGCCCCCCACTTACAGTGTGACAGGCACCAGCTCAGCTGGACTTTGGAAGTGGCAATTCCTGCACTGCAGATTCTCTGTCCCCAGCCCCACAGGATTGCGCTGTTAGCTTCATAACCTTGTGTAATAAAAAAAAGTTAACGGTAGGATTAATTATATTCTTTGAACATTACTGTAGTCAGAAATATAATGCAGTGCTATAGGCAAACCTGCAATGTGTTGTTTTGGGGCAGGGGGTACATTACCATCTTGCTTTAAAGCATGGGGAATATCTGTATTCACATTTCTTCTTCTCCCCAAACAGATCCATCTGTATACTGGGCATGAGGGCCAACTGTACATGTTATCTGACCCCATAAAATCATCGTGTTCTTTACCAAGGGCTTCATAGAGTCTCTTATCCAACTTAGGTATTCCATTTTGGGCTTCTAAATACACACATCCAGTGAGAATAAAACCTGCAGAGGTTGCCCATTGTTGTTGTCTTTCAGGACCCTCATTTCTCTTCTCTGCGTATGGACCTGAGGATGGGGCAGCAAATGCGCTTTACGTTCCTGAAAGCCTTTTGACTTGCCACAAAATCTCTTGGTTGGGTTGGCTGTCGCAAGGAGTTGATTTCCTGTTTGTAGTAGAGGCTGCGCATAAGCCTGGTTTTGATAGATTTATTCTGTTTTAAAAAAACTACATCCAACCTTTCAGCTACAGGAGTCCTCAGGGTGGCTTACAACTTAGTTAAAAAAAAGAAGAAAACAGAGACACATCCTGCGATGTATCTAAGGGTCCCTTATACTGTCAAGGGCTCCTTGGAGGGCACTCAGTCTAATCCAGTAGCCAAGTCCAGACACAGACAAAGGGACTCTTTTCAAAGCTTTATTCTTCTTTTACAACTTAACAGCTCTACAGGTAGCAACTAGATCTGAGCAGCAGCATCCCTATGCCCTAAGTTGGAACAGTTAGTCCCCGTTTGAAAAGCAATTACTGGCAGACCCCTGAATATAAGGACTAGGGAGAATCCCTCCCCTTTTCCCTTGGATCCTCTGGGCGCAACCGTTCTTTGAGCGCCAACCGGGTGCTACTCCTCCTTTCCGCGCTCTCCATTTGGCGCCGCTCGCTGCGTCTGCCCCGCGCATCCAACCAGTCTGCTATCGGTGCTGGGTCACTCCCTGGACTGCTTTCTAATCTAGGAAAGTGGGTGGGAGGAATCTCTGTCAGCTGCGGGCCCTGGGGAAAAGGGGCGCGCTCCTCTCCCAGGAGCGACTGCTCTTCCTCTGAATCAGAACTACTCTGGGATTCTATGGGCTCAGTGTCCACCCTGACATATACAGACTTTGCCCTTAGAAGTCACTGGATCCAGATTTTCCTTAGGATTCCCAAAACACCAGCTACCATCTAGGATGCTCTCCTGCTCCAGGGCCTGTATGTTAATTTCTGGTTGTTGTGAGACATTTGTAACGTGAATATCCAGGATGCTCAATGCAGCATTACATTCACATTGCAAAGTGATTAAAGGAAGATCTGTTCTGTGAATTCTTCCACATGAAGTTCAGTAGCATTTAATACCACTGCCAGGGCAAACCATTTGAGGCAGGAAAGCACAAGTGCTGCCACCATTGCTGCCCCCTTCCGTCCCTCCCCCACATCTGTCCCCCCCACTATCCGCATCTGTCTCTCCTTCCCGTCTGCATCTGTCTCCCTCCTCCCCCTGCCTGCCCACCTGCCTGGTCTGTACCTTCTACCGCTCTCTCTACCCCCTACCTACCTACCTGCCACATCATTGTTATTATTGCTGCCACCGCTGGGGGCGATCTCCCCCGCTGGGGACACCCCTCCTTCCACCATGCCTGGCTCTAAGGAAGGACCCCTCAGAGCCAGGCATTTGGGCATGGCCGCCTCTCCGAAGAGCTGCAGTGGCCGCTTTTCTGGCCAACGTGGCTTTTCAGAGAGCTCGGATGTCTGCCAGCAGCTCACTCTGAGAGGATCCACAGAGTGGGCAGTGGGAACACGAATGAGGTGGGTGGGAAACATGGTATGGAGGTGGCAGCAGCAGCAGCAAAGGGAGGGATCATGGCAGTGGCAGCAGGTCCTCCTGGTGTGTGTGGGGAGCATGCGATTCACTGCTCCTCCTTCTCTGCACCCTGAGGCGGGAGTTTCACCCTGCTTCGTGGGAGGGTGGGCCCTACTTAATACAAACTTAGTAGCAATTTATGTAGCTGATAGAGTATAACCGTAGAAATTTATACGTGTCTACCAGTGGTTATTTCTTATTAAAAGCTGGGGGGGGGGGGCATCCTGCCAGAGCTTGTCTCTCCCCCACCCCTGTAAATCATCCAGCAAAATCCAGTCATTCCTGTATAACAGCAACCCTTTGCATGGTGTGCGCACTACTGCACTTGCTTCAATTTTTGAAAGCCGAGCACTATTCTTTTAATTTACCTATTGTGCATGTGCATTCAGGGCACATGCTCAGAATGATCCTAGGCACAGACTCAGGCAGGCAGTGAGACAGGGTGTCTGAGTGGACTGCTCCACCTCGCTTCCTTATATGGTCCCAGAACCAATCATGGCTACACATTTTTACTTTGGGAAATGGGTATCCATTTAGGACACAACTAGCCAATATATCTTCTTTAAAACCACAAGAACAGCAATGCTGCACCTGTTCAAACCACCCCAGCAACCCCTAAGGACTACTCTCACTTATCATGCAGCAGTGATGTGAAGAGCAGGATAAAACCCTCAGCCTCCTTCCCTTCCTCCCCCGCCCACGTTTTCTCCCATTTCCCCCTTCAGTTTGCCTTTTCTGTGCAATGGTGGAGCAGAGAAATGTGTGCTCAAAGGAGTGTTTCTTTGGTATAGTTCTAATGGGTCAGAGATACCCCTCCAACCCTTTGCTTTGCAGGCATAACCTCAAAGCTATGTTTCCTTTGTTTCACTTTTCTGTGCAACCGGTGGCTGACTTGGCTCCACCTGCCACAACTCCCAGGCACATGTACGAATCCAACCTAAACGAAACATTATGTTTGGAGGCAGTGTGTAAGAAAGTGAGACAAAGCAGTAGGAAGTTCTAGGTAGTCTTTGTAGGGGAGTACACTGCAAATCAGTGGTGTCTTTAGAAGACTCTAGTGTGTGTTTTATAGGGGGACACAGCAGAAAGCATGTAGAGAGTTCCAGTTCTGTAACTATATCAACTCTGGCCTCACAAATCCAAACTCTTTCGGCACAAAGAAAAAATTGTTCCAATTCAGTCAGGATTTGCTAAGAGAGAATGAACCTGAACAATAGCTTCCCACCATCCTCAAAGATGGGTAGTAAGACTTTAGGGAAGCATTCAGATTACTCAGAATGCTAGTGATTTGGGAGAGAGAGAAAACAAAATTCTTCTTCACTTTGTTCACACCTTGCGCAATTGTATGCATACTATTTATGTCAGGGATACAGAACCTCAGGCCCAGGGGGCAAATTCAGCCCTCCTGGGGTCCCAATTGTGCCTTCTGGGAGTCCCCAGATGACCATGTCCCCTTCACTTGGCCCCATCCCCTTTCCTCCAATCACCAATTGTTTGGTGGTTTCCTGGCTTTTGTGTAGTTTTTTTCCCACCATTCCAAAAGGTGGAAATCCCTCCCCTAAGGCTCTCTTACTGGCAGTAAGAGCTTTAAGCTACAATATGCTGGTATTTTTGGCCCTGCACCTTTTGCCTTTGCCCCCCCCCCCACCAGTGGAATGCAGCCTCCAAGATCATCTCTGAAATGGAATCTGGATCTTGGGCTGAAAGAGGTTCATTTATATGCAATGATGCCACAGTATGGGATTTAATTTGCAATATTTTTCCAATGGCATGCTGAACAGATCTTGGGGCTTTCAATATTATGCCCTTTGCTCTATCAATTATATTTCTATATCTATATATATATAACATAGTAAAGTCTTATGTATAAATCTCAGGAATAATATATCTTTTCTTTCCTAGTGGTAAGCTGTGGAAACTAATGCATACTTTAAGTGATGTACATTAGACATAAACTACAAATAAAATATAGATGTACATCGATACTATGAACCTGTTCGCATGTCATGACAGCCCACCATGGGTTAATTTATCCATGGGGGCTATCGCATCAAGCTGGGCACCCACGGGCACCATTTTTGCATGATGCCCATGGGTACCCAGCTGTCCGTGGCCTGTCGTGTTGTGCAAACCCAGGTGGCAGAGGTTGTTTGAGGGTTAAAAAACCCTCAGATAACCTTAAAACAAGCCATGGTTTATTTGAGGCTTATCTAACCCTCAAACAACTCCTGCTGCCACGTGACACGACAAGCCATGGCAAGAAGAGCACCCATGGGCACCATGCAAAAATGGTGCCCATGGGCACCCAGCACAATCTGAAAGCCCCTGTGGGGAAATTAAGCCACAGCAGGCTTTTCTGTCATGTGAACCGGGTCAGTGTGTGGCAAGTTATATCAGTCTGAGGGAGAAGATCATAGTACCACAGTCTTTGCAACAGCAAGGAGTAAGCTCTCTCTAATCCTAGAAAGAGAAGACAAGCTTTTAAATATTCTTATCACTAAAGAGAATATCAAAGCAGCTTTTTCCATAAAACATCTATTTAAATAGACTGGAGCAGTTGGGCCTGCATTCCAGCTGTCATTGTGGATATAATTGCCAAGGTTCCACAACTTCTCCTTCGAATTGTGTGTCATATTGCAATAACAAGGATGAATTTATCTGAAGCTGAAAAATACGCCCTTTCCTGTGCATGCGGTCTGACGTTAGTACGATAAGCCTGCACATCAAGCTGTGAAGATGCCTTGAAAAAATGTAAATGTTAATACATCATTTCAGTGGGGTGGACTTTATCTGGACAGGCCTCATTGTTCATTTAGCAGTGGGAATCTGATCTGGCACAACGCATAACTAATGCATGCACTTTGCTGCCACGAGATGTGGTGAGGGCCACTGGCATAGATGGTTTTAAAAGGGAATTAGTTAAATTAATGGCTAGCTCTGTCAACGGGTACTAGCTGCAATAAGCAAAGTGAAATTTCCAGGTTCAGATGTCTCCGAATAAATTCCAGTCGGGGGAGGGAGGGGAGGGTCAGCTGCAGGGAAGGTCTGTTGTCTTCATGCCCTGCTGTGGACTGCCCAGATGTATCTTGCTGGCCATGGTGGGAAACAGGATGCTGGATAGGAAGGACCTTTGGGCTGATCCATCGGGGCTGCTATTCCCACACATAAGAGAAAATGGAGCAGTAAGAGAATTGGAAAATGAGGAAGCTTGTTTCACATGCTGATAAATTGGAGAAGCTTGGAAGTGGTACAGAGAACGGCCTGACATGTTATTAAGTGGTTGCCTAACTCTTTTATTTGCACAGCAGAGCAATGAGCATGTTTATAAAATGTGGCAGCTGAGATGCAGAACTGTGCTCTGAGGCGGGGATGGGGGGGGCTCTATTGGGCTGCTATTTCCTTTTCAGCCTGACCCCAGATTGTTTGGAAGGAGTTTCTTCCTCCTCCCAATTCCCCCCCCCCTTCCATCCTGGCCTCTGAGGGGTGTTAACAAATTACATGCAGACTTTCTTACAGAGCAACTTTTTCCCCCTCTGTCTGTTCTAAAAGGAGAAAGCTGGCAGGACTGCATTGTCAACCATGGTAGACATTTGCTCATGCTGTTGGATCTTAACGGGCTAACTGCGCCTCTGTGGATTGCACAGCAAGAATGGCATATCCAGGGAAGTCTCACTTAAGAAGATCTTTCAGTGAGCATATCAGGGTCTCTACCACAAAAGCATGGGATGTCATTTGGAAAAGTGCACGAGAAAAGCGTTTATCAGGTCAGTTATCTGATTTCTTTCACTTGTAATTTTACCATTGCAAAGAGAGCACTGCTTTCCTTCACAGCTTAGTAGCATTTATTGGCTGCACACACGCTTTCCATACCAAAGAGAGTAGGTATTTATCAGTGTTGTATTGCCATATATGTCATTTTACCTGAGGTAGTGGTTTCTGGGAAACACCTTGGTACTACTGAGCAGGCAATGCAGGATATTGGTTCTCAACGTGTCCTCCAAGTATCAAAAGCTGCTTGATGTGGTTACTGCTTTCAAAATCACTGACGCAAACCAGTCTCGATACATAACGACAGGCAGATTTTAATGCTTCAGTGTGGCAAGCAAATATGTAATAAAGTTGATGTTGAAATTTGGTATTCTGTGTGAAACACTGGATTGCGAAATGTCCAACTAGCCCCATCTTTTTACGTACAACTCTCAGACCTGGAGACCACAAACAGCTGTTCTGTGAAGCCCTAGAATTAATCCAAAACATTTGGAATGAAATTGTTGTACATGTCTTAAGTGTGTTGTAGTAGTAAAATCGTTTGCTTTTTTAATGCCAAGCAGAGTGTATAGAAAACCAGTGTTAATCTTAAATCGTTATGTGATTGTTTTCAGACAGACATGTTGATACTCTGACACTCAGTGGGGAAATCTGGTAATACCAAATAAACATTTGAGAGATGTGTTCTAAATGCAACCCTTTTCATAGGATGCAACTGTTGTTAGAGGGCACTCTTCTTCTTAGGCTTGAGGGCTTAATATTGTGTAGCAATTAACCATGTGTGGTCCTAGGAGAATCATAGTTTTTCTTAAAAGTAAGAATTAAAGTTATGTGTTAAAAATGTGAAAGTGCCAAGTTCAGTTTTTCCTAATATAATAAAAGCTAACACTTGGTCCTTTTTAAGCTGTGCTGAGATGCAGAAACACAATTATGTGGTAGAAACATTTACTTTGAATGGTTTCTATTCTAGGTGTTTAGTCTTAATTCATCTGTGGGAGATGCTATCAAAAATAGTGATAGCTGGCTAACACTTTTTAAGCATGGTGGAAGACAGGAGTATCAAGTAACAGAGGTGTTCAGGGCATCTGTTCTGATGTTTAAGATGACTGTAAATTTTGAACTACTTGAGACTTGGAATTGGTTAAAGGAACAAGAGTACTTACTTGAAACCTGTGATACTAACAGTTTACTGATAGGTCTGCTTATTTTATATCTGTCAAGGTAATGGCCAGTGTTCTTATGTTCTTAGCCAGGACAGGGCTCACAAGCCTGTTAAGAGTCCTAGGAAGACAGAGCAGGGGTCATCGAAATGAAAGGGCTGAGAAGATGTACTAGTATATCTATTTTGGCTATTGGGCAGTATAGAAATGTAATAAATAAATAAATAGTAATAAATAAATAGGATACAGACCTCCCCCTTCACCGTGAAATCCTGTGTGTGGCCCTGGGCAAGCCAGTTACTCTCAGTTCTGGGTCCCCCTCTGTAAAGTGGGATAGAGATGATGGAATGATACTAAAAGTGAAATCAGTTGGGATTTTGATGGAGAAAGTGTGGGAACAAGTCAAAAATCCTTAATTTGGGGTTAAGACCTGCAAGATGAGCCATGAGCTGATTCTCTAGCTCCCTAGAGTTAAATCCTGGGACTACTTTTTTTTTTTTTTTTTACCACTCAGCTATTTCTCCAAGACACTGTCCCATTGCCCTATCTCTCCCCTTCCACCATATTACACATTCATTAATTTTTACTTTTTCTTTATTCTGTTGATATCTCACACCATCCCAAAGGCTTTGAGCCACTTTTTCAGGTATTTAAAATGTTAACAATAAAAATGGAAAAGGGGGACAACTTCCCCCTTCCGAGGTATAGCATTTTTTTGCTGTGAGCCCTTTTGACTCTGGTCAGTAGGGGCCAAGTTTTTCCTGCCCTAATCCAGAGATAGGCAACCTTTGGGGGCCCATTTGACAATTTGAGAAACTATTGTGGGCACCATGACAAAATGGTTGCCATGGGAAGTGTGGCTTATGTGTTAAAAATGTGAAAGTGCCAAGTTCAGTTTTTCCTAACATAATAAAACCCCTCTTGCATCCCCCACTAGCCAACTCATTCTCCCACCCCCTTTTACTCTCTCGGGATCAATACCCATAGATGCTCTCTCTCTCACTTGCACATGCACAAAGCCCTCCATGTATGAAACATGCATACATATACATATGCATGCACACACACACACACCAACACACACACACACAAACTTAAGAATGTCTCCAAGTCCCACCTATTTCAATAGGCAGTCCTCTAGAAATGTCTTGGAGGAAACCCCATTCAATACATCCTTCTGCCTTAAGAAATATCTGAATATCAGCTCGCACCCATGAGTAAGGATGGATGGAAATAAATATGGGAAGTGGTCATGGCAGGAATCTGGACTCAGCAGGTCTGAGTTGGTTCCAAGGTTCTTCTAAGAAGTAGGAAAGTGTGTTGGACAGTGCTGTGCAGATTATGAGCTGGTGCGGAAAGGGATAGAAGTGTGTGTGTGTGTGTGTGTGTGTGTGGAGATGGAGTACGCAGGAGCTGTAAGAGCATATAGTTTCATATCAATCTAGGGAAGTGATAACATATTATACTTATGACGCCACTTTACCTGAGGTGTGCATACATCATTAATATCTAGAAAGATGTCTACCAAATGTTAAGGGGACATATGGAAATGTGTCCGTAATGGTAGACTATGCTTGGGTACCACCTCTTAAAAAATTATGCATGGTGTGGAGAATGTGGATAGGGAGACATTTTTCTCCCTCTCTCAAAATACTAGAACCCGGGGTCATCCCTTGAAGCTGCTTGGTGGGAGCTTCAGGATAGATAAACGAAAGTACTTCTTCACACAGTACATAGTTAAACTATGGAATTTGCTTCCATAGGATGTAGTGATGGCTACCAATTTGGATGACATTAAAAGGGGGTTGGACAAATTCCAGGAGGAAAAGGCTATCAATGGCTACTAGTCTTGGTGGCTATGTGCTACCTCCAGTACCAGAGGCAGTGAGCCTACAACAGTTGCTGGGGGACATGGGTGGGAGGGTGCTGTTGCGCTCATGTCCTGCTTGTGGGTTCCCCACTTGTCCTGCTTGTGTGAACAGAATGCTGGACTAGATGGACCCTTGGTCTGATCCAGCAGGGCTCTTCTTATGTTCTTACTTCTCAGCTGTTTTTTCTAAATGTTTTCCTTCCCTTCTTTCTCCCTTTCTCCAACCTTTGGACCCCCACCTTTTGTGCACCTCTGTCATCTTCCCCTTTACACACCTTTTTTCTAAGCTAAAGAGACCCAAACGTTGTAACCTTTCCTCAGGCCCCTTTCTGGATCATTTTGGTTGCTCTTTAATGCAGCTTTTCAGCTCTACAGTGTCTGTAGTAACGGGAACTGTATACAGTTGCACCATATATTTATATAAAGCCATTATGATAGTGGCAGTTCTATTTCTCAATTACTTTCCTAATAATCCCCAACATGGAATTTGCCTTTTTCAGAGTCGATGTTTTCATTGAGCTATCCACCACAACTCCAAGATCCCTCTCCTTGTCAGTCACTGCTTACATCGAACTACATGTTCTATTTTAATGCCCTTTTCTCCAGACAGATCCTTTTGGAGTTCTTCACTATCCCTTTTTATTTTAAACACCCTAAATGTGGTGTTTTTATCAAGCTTGGCCACCTCACTGCTCACTTATTCATAAATGATCTGGAGTTATACTTTTTAGCTTGTAAGTCCCGATACAGATCCTTGAAGAACTCCAGTGTTTACATTCCAGCATTGGAAGAACTGTCAATTTATTCTACTCTCTGCTTTTGACCAGTTTCAGAACCATAAGAGAACATCTTCTCTTATCCCATAACTGCTGTTTGATTTATTTATTAAATTTATTAATCGCCCATCTGACTGGTCACCCAGCCACTCTGATCTGGTGTATTTGGTGAGTGACTTTGTCACAAGCCTTTTGAAACTCCAAGTAAACCAGGGTGGGCAACTTCAGAGGGTCTGGAAGCCATTTTCACCCCCCTGGACCTCCCCATGAGCTGCACTCTATTAGGCACTGTGGACTGCTCAACTTGTTTATTTTTATAAAGAGAATGGCCGCATTAGCACTACGGAGCAATAATGGGCCAAATTTAGCTTCCTTTGAAGTTAATTTGACCTGCATAGCGCTCCGTAGGGGATATGGCTGCTATGTGGGTTAAAGGTAGCTTCAAAACAAGCTATATTTGGCCTGTTCAGTGCTCGATAGCACTAACTTGGCCTTTTTTTAAAAAAAAAAAGTGGTTCTGGGCTCAGCAAGGACTTCACTGCGGGAGGGGATGTGTGTACATGTGGGCCATGGACCACATGTTGCCTCCTCCTGAAGTAAACAATGTCTACCACATCACCCCATCTACATGGTTGCTGTCATTCTAAAAGGTTAGAGGGACAGGATTTACCTTTGCGGGTGTCATGTTGATTCTTCTTCAGCTAGACTTCTCCTTCTATATGCTTGCTAATTTTATCTTCATTGCTTTCCACCAATTTATTCAGAACAGATGTTAAGCTAACTGCTGAAAACACTGCCTGACTTTGAACTGTTCCCAACTAGGTACTTCGACTTGAAGAGTGCAATCCTATGTATATATACTTTGAAGTAAGCTTCACTGAACTCAATGGTGCTGACTTCGGAGTAATTCTGCATAGATTCAACTTGTAAAACGTATTAAGAATCTGTGTGACACAGGCTCTTCTTAGCCAGCAAAAAGCAACATTTAGCTTTTAATTACAAATACAAACAATCTTTCAAGGAAGTTTTAGCTTTTAAAATGTTAGCCTGAAGCAGGACGTAAAGAGAGACGTAAGCAGCTTCTGAGTTTCTCTCTCATTCTCTATTTTGTATTCTTTACTTTATATTTAGTCCCTTTCATTTAGGAAAAATGCTTTTAGTTCTAACATTTCTCAGCAACTGTAAGGTTTGCAGACTAAAAGAGAAGATATAGCTCCACACTCTATATTTCCAGCCTTGTTTTTAAGCTTGCTTCAATTGGTTAGTATAGATAACTGAACGTTCTCCTACAGCAGCCTTCCCCAACCCTGGTGCCTTCTAGATGTTTTGCACTACAGCTCCCAGCATTGCTGACCATTGGCCATGCTAGCTAGGACTGATGGGAGTTGAAGTCCAAAACGTCTGGAAGGCACCAGGTTGGGGAAAGCTGTCTTACAGCATTAGTGAGGAATGTATGGCCCATGAGCTGGATCCAGCCTTCAGCTGGTCCCTTGACAAAGGCCAAGTGAGGGTAGAGGAGGGAGTCTTGGTTTTTGTTTCCTACAGAGAGGAAGCTGAACTAGTCACCCTCCACACCTTTTTGAGCCTGAGCTAATCATCACAACCAATTGTACAATTTAAAAGCCTCATTGTTGCTTCATTCACTGGGCCGAGCAAGGAGGGCCTGCCTGTTGCCAGAATTACCCTGGTGAGTGGATTTGTCAAAGTCTGCTCTTTTTAATGTGTTCAGTGTTCCTTCACCCTCAGGATATGCTAATTAGAGGGAGGAAATTGCAGCATGCACACTTTTTCTCTGTTGTTCCATGTCTTGCAAGAGACATCAGTGTCTAACAATATCCATTCTTGGCCAAAAATGGTTGCTTTGCTTTCTGAATGGTTTTGGTAGCTGTTATAGAAGCTTCTGATAGCATCACCGATGCAATGAATATGAACTTGAGCACACTCCGGGAGAGAGCGGAGGACAGGAAGGCCTGCCGTGCTGTGGTCCATGGGGTCAAGAAGAATCGGACACGACTTAACAACTGAACAACAACAACAATAGAAGGTTCTCTGTTTTTCTCTCATCTCTCCCACTAGCCAAACTGACCCCCCCCACACACACACACACAGACATACCAACACTTCGAACATAATAGGTTGATATAAAAGCCAGTTCCCAATGTTCTGTCACATTCTAACATGACCAATTTCAAGGATAGGCAGGTAGGGCAAGGTCTACTTTCTCAATAGGTGAGGTCATTAGGGGCAAGTAATAGGTTTAGCCCCCACTCCCAAGTGCACCCATTTAATTTCTCTCATAGAAGTGAAAGATTGCCATTCCCACCTATGGGGAGGGTGGGGAAAACCACTACACATGGAGGGGCCATTGCTGCAGTGAGAGCAACACCTACCTTTTCCTCTTGGAACTGGGTGCTACCACTGATAAGGATCCTACAAGGCGCTGCAATGCATCTCTTGAAATATGCTAGCTGTCCCTTCACCACAATTAAAGGCATTTTTATCAGTCCTTAATATAATGTACTGCAGTCTTTCCCTTAATAAAATGCAAAGCTAGAATTAGGATGTAAATAGAAGGGCAAAACCTAACATTACTGAATAGTTCTACCTTTTGGTAGGTTTACCTGCTGGCACTATATCCACAGCAGTGGGAAAATGGTAGACCACTGACTACCCCAGCCCCAGCTGAGGAGCACTTTTCTTGTATTCAAATAATATAATTAATTAATATGATGCAAAAAAATGGGATGTGGAAAAATGCAAAGCACAGACAATTTCTCTTGGTCGAAATGGGTTTGGCGTTTAAAGTAGAGCAAAGTTGGCACAATGCTTCAGATTCCAGATGGCAGTTTTTTCCTCTGAAAAGGGGAGAGGGACCCTGACTCTTCTGAGGGGGTGCAGTATATAGGTAGCCTCTTCCCCAACAGCTGCGATTAATCTTAGATGAAATAACCATTTTTCTTCAGCTGGTGGGAGAAGTTAGAGTATTTTTGGAGTTAAGCTAAAACATTCTGTGCATAAGATAAATAAAAACTTTAATGTCAGTGACAGTAACAAATGACCAAGTTACTTGAATTGGCTTTATAAATATTTTTCTTTTAAAGGAACTTTATGGTTTGCTCATTGAATGATCTAGTCCTCTGGTACAATCATCTTGTGTTAATTTCAGCTGGGAAGGAAAAGAGATTTGTACAGCTGTCCTACAGCTGGTATTTATCCTGCTTTGGAAATGTAAGAGTTCATATAAGGGATGAGCCTCCTTCCTGAAGAAGTGGTGTAAAGAAACAGGAGAGCTCCTTCTTGTTTTAGGAAACAATCTATCAGAGCTATACTGTGCCTGTTCACCATTTGATTAAAATTTTGGTCTTAAAGGTTTCTCACAGGCAGTTGGTTGGCCACTGTGTGAACTAGACTAGATGGACCTTTGGTCTAGATGGACCTTTGGTCTAGTCCCACACGTATCTTCTTCTGTTCTTATAGTTGCATGCGAAGTCTTGAGTATGTCAGCGTTCACATGTGAATGCTAGCAATTCTAGAAAAATGTTGTGAATGTCTGAAAACTCAGAGCTACACTGGTGGAGTCTGCTTAATAGTCAGGGAGCTTCTGATGCTGCAGAGTTGGTCAAGCTAAGCTGGTGCAGATCTTATCAGTAAGACCCATATAAGGGAGGATATAAGTATTCTTTTCTTCCGTCCTTTCTTTCATTACACTGGTAAATGTTGACAGTATTTTTGGCTCAGGGTTTTTGGACATTTGCAGACTTTGTCTGAGATTGTCCTTTACCGTGAATGTCTACATTCACCAGCTTTTAGACCTTCAGTGTAACGTGTATAATGTATATAGTTGGCTGCTCATTGGTCCAAGGGGACACACTGTGGTAGTAAATAGTATTTTAGGGGGCTCTTGAGCAGCCAGCTCCCTTCTCTTTTCCAGGCTAAACATAATCAGTTCCTTCAACCGTTCCTCATAGTATTTGTTTTCCATCTTTGTTAATGAACCTATTCCAGTTTCTCTATACCATTATTAAAGCGCATCACCCATAATTGTATTCAATACTCCAGATGAAGTCTGAGAAGTACAAAATGAAGTGGAACTATTACTTCCAGTGACTTGGAAACTATGATTTAATGAAGCCTAAAATGGCATTAGCCTTTTTTGCAGCCACATCTGACTCAGGGTGTTTCCAGACAGAGGGCTCCTAGTGCTAGCAGTCAGAAGGCATGGTGCAGCTGTTTTGTCTTTTTCTCCTTAATGGATTTTCTGCGTTATGGAAAAAGATGGAAGAAGCAGTAAGAAACATGGGACGGTTATGAATAGAAGACATCTGGACCCCTCATAAGCTTGCATGAATGAGTAAGGGCAATGGTGTCATAAAAGTTTTGTTTTGTTCATCTTGTGACTGGCTACAGTACTGAGCCCCTTCATGGATCACTGCCTTGTTGTGGCGAAGGGGCTTGCATAACTCAGTGAAGCCATAAGCTATGCCGTGCAGGGCCACCCAAGATGGACAGGTCATGGCGGAGAGTTCTGACAAAATGTGGTCCACTGGAGAAGGAAATGGCAACCCACTCCAGTATTCTTGCCAAGAAAACCCCATGGAACGTATTACAGGGCTAAAAGATGTGACGCCGGAAGATGAGCCCCTCAGGTCGGAAGGTGTCCAATATACTACTGGGGAAGAGCAGAGGGTATTTCCAAGTAGCGCCAGAAAGATTGAAGCGGCTGGGCCAAAGCCGAAAGGACACTCAGCTGCGGATGTGTCTAGTGGTGAAAAGAAAATCCGATGCTGTAAAGAACAATATTGTTTAGGAACCTGGAATGTCAGATCAATTAGGTGGTCAAACATGAGATGGCAAGATTGAACATCGACATCTTGGGAATCAGCGAACTAAAATGGACAGACATGGGCGAATTTAATTCAGGTGACCATCATATCTACTATTGTGGGCAAGAATCCCTTAGAGGAAATGGAGTAGCACTCATAGTCAAAAAAAGGGTGGGAAAAGCAGTACTGGGGTACAATCTTAAAAATGATAGAATGATCTCAGAACGAATCCAAGGCAAACCATTCAACATCACAGTAATTCAAGTCAATGCCCCAACTACTGATGCCGAAGAAGCTGAGGTTGATCGGTTCTATGAAGACCTACAACACCTTCTAGAACTAACACCAAAAAAAGATGTCCTCTTCATCATAGGGGATTGGAATGCTAAAGTAGGAAGTCAAGAAATCACCGGGATAACAGGCAGGCATGGCCTTGGTGTACAAAATGAAGCAGGACAAAGGCTAATAGAGTTTTGCCAAGAGAACACGCTGATCATAGCAAACACTCTTTCCCAACAGCACAAGAGACGACTCTACACATGGACATCACCAGATGGTCAATATCGAAATCAGATTATGTCCTTTGCAGCCAAAGATGGAGAAGCTCCATACAGTCAGTCAAAACAAGACCTGGAGCTGACTGTGGCTCAGATCATGAGCTGCTTCTTGCAAAATTTTGGCTTAAATTGAAGAACGTAAGGAAAACCACTAAACCATTCAGGTATGACCTAAATCATATCCCTTATGAATATACAGTGGAGGTGAGGAATAGATTTCAGGGATTAGACCTGATAGACAGGGTGCCTGAAGAACTATGGACGGAGGTCCGTAACATTTTTCAGGAGGCAGCAACGAAATCCATCCCAAAGAAAAAGAAATGCAAAAAAGCCAAGTGGCTGTCTGATGAGGCTTTACAAGTAGCTGAGGAAAGAAGGGAAGCAAAAAGCAAGGGAGAAAGGGGAAGATATATCCAAGTGAATGCAGAGTTCCAGAGAATAGCAAGGAGAGACAAGAAGGCCTTCTTAAATGAACAATGCAAAGAAATCGAGGAAAACAACAGAATGGGAAAGACTAGAGATCTCTTCAAGAAAATCGGAGATCTCAAGGGAACGTTTTGTGCAAAGACGGGCATGATAAAGGGCAAAGAAGGCAGGGACCTAACAGAAGCAGATGAGATTAAGAAGAGGTGGAAAGAATACACAGAAGAACTATACAGGAAAGATCTGAATGTCCCTGATAGCCATGATAGTGCGGTCACTGAACTTGAGCCGGACATCCTCGAGAGTGAAGTCAAGTGGGCCTTAGGAAGCATTAGTAACAACAAAGCTAGCGGAGATGACAGTATTCCAGCTGAGCTATTTAAAATCCTAAAACATGATGCTGTTAAAGTGCTGCATTCAATCTGCCAACAAATTTGGAACACTCAACAATGGCCGCAAGACTGGAAAAGGTCAGTTTACATTCCAATTCCAAAGAAGGGCAACGCCAAAGAGTGTTCAAATTACCGCACAATTGCGCTCATTTCACATGCCAGCAAGGTGATGCTCAAAATCCTACAAGCTAGGCTTCAGCAGTATGCGAACCGAGAACTACCGGAAGTACAAGCTGGGTTTCGAAGAGGCAGAGGAACTAGAGATCAAATCGCCAACATTCGCTGGATCATGGAGAAAGCAAGAGAATTCCAGAAAAACATCTATTTCTGCTTCATTGACTATGCTAAAGCCTTTGATTGTGTGGATCACAACAAACTGTGGCAAATTCTTAAAGTGATGGGAGTACCAGACCACCTTACCTGTCTCCTGAGAAACCTGTAGGTCAAGAAGCAACAGTAAGAACCAGACATGGAACAACCGAGTGGTTCAAAATTGGGAAAGGAGTACGACAAGGCTGCATATTGTCACCCTGCTTATTTAACTTATATGCAGAGTACATCATGAGAAATGCTGGGTTGGATGAATCAGAGGTTGGAATTAAGATTGCTGGGAGAATTATCAACAACCTCCAATATGCCGACGATACCACCCTAATGGCAGAAAGCGAAGAGGATCTAAAGAGCCTCTTGTTGAGGGTGAAAGTGGAGAGTGCAAAAGCTGGTTTGAAACTCAACATTAAAAAAACGAAGATCATGGCATCTGGCCCCATCACTTCCTGGCATATAGAAGGGGAAGAAATGGAAGCAGTGACAGATTTTACTTTCTTGGGCTCCAAGATCACCACAGACGGTGACTGTAGCCATGAAATTAAAAGACGCTTGCATCTTGGGAGGAAAGCTATGGCCAACCTAGACAGCATAGTAAGAAGCAGAGACATCACCTTGCCGACAAAGGTCCATCTAATCAAAGCTATGGTTTTCCCAGTAGTAATGTATGGCTGTGAGAGCTGGACTATAAGGAAGGCTGAGCGCCGAAGAATTGATGCTTTCGAACTGTGGTGCTGGAGAAGACTCTTACGAGTCCCCTGGACTGCAAGGAGGTCAAATCAGTCAATCCTAAAGGAAATCAACCCTGAGTGCTCATTGGAAGGACCGATACTGAAGCTGAAGCTCCAGTATTTTGGCCACCTAATGCGAAGAGAAAACTCTCTGGAAAAGACCCTGATGCTGGGAAAGACTGAAGGCAAAAGGAGAAGGGGACGGCAGAGGATGAGATGGCTAGATAGCATCACCGATGCAATGAATATGAGCTTGAGTACGCTCCGGGAGAGAGCGCAGGACAGGAAGGCCTGGCGTGCTATGGTCCATGGGCTCACGAAGAGTCGGACACGACTGAACAACAACAACAGTACTGAAATTATTTTCACATGTATTACTGCCAACCAGGACAGGTATCCCCCAAGCTGTACCTGAGTTGATTCCCCCTGCCAGCCCCCATAAATGCAAAATTTAGCATTTGTCTTTGTTGAATTTCATTTTGTTCATTTCAGCCCAGTTTCCCATTCTATTAAGGTCATTTTCAATTGTACTCCTTTCTGAGGTGTTAGCTGTCACTCTCCATTTTGTGTGATCTGCAAAAGAGATCAGGATTCCTTCCATCCCAATCTGTCACTGATTTAAAAAAAAATGTTGATCATTACAAGGCCCAGGGCAGAGCCCTGCAGGACCCTGGTCCGTCCAGGTTGATGAGGAACCATTTAGGAGCACTCTTCAAATATGGCTTTCCAACTAGTTCTGAAACCATCTGACAGTATTATCATCTATCCTACATTTAACCAGTTTGCTAACCAACATATCATGGGGGATTTTGTTAAACGTTTAGCTGAAATCAAGATAAATTATATCTACAGCATTCCCACAATCACTGAACTAGTAACCTGATCAAAAAGAGACAAGATTAGCCTGGCAAGATTTATACTTGACAAATCCATGTTGGCTCCTACTCATCACTGTGTTATTCTCAAGATGCTTACTAACTGACTCTTTTATAATCTGTTCTAATATCTTCCCTGGTATTAGCAGTTAGAAATTTTGTGCAATCCCACATAAACCAGTCTGTAGTTTCCTAGATTTTCCTTTTCCCCATCTCCTGTCTTGGGGCATCTTACCTGTTCTCCAGGATTTCTGAAAGATAACAGGCTGAAAGCACCATCAGCAAGCTCCTTTAGTTCCCTAGGATGGAATTCATCAGGTCCTGACGACTTGAAGTCATTTAAAATATTGCTGACCAACTCCTTGCTAATCTTGAACTGCAATCCTAACCTCTAATCAGTTAACGCTACTTATGTGAGGTTGCACACACTTCCCCTTATGGAAGACGATGGAGGAAAAATAGAAGTTGAGCATTTCTATCTTCTTTCTGCCACCTGTTAACATTTCACCATCCTTGCTGAGCAGTGGTCCTACCATTTATTTCCTTTTGCTTTGAACATACCTAAAAAAATCATTTTTTTAAATTGCTCTTAGCATCCCTCACCAGCCTGAACTTGTTCTGAGCATTAGTTCTCCTGACACTATCCCTACATCAGTAGCACCAAAGAGCTGCTTCTATCATTAGGGCATTGTGAGGGAAATGAAGCTGCACCTGTCATGTTTTTATATGACCAACCTTAAGATCACAGGCAACGTCAGCAGCTGCAGCATGAGACTGAGGTGGTTTTGGTAATGCTCAGTGCCAGAAATGAAAGGACAAGAAGCAGAGCAGCTAAAGGAAAGTCCAGATGGTTGGCAAACAAGATAGGCTGTTCAACCAGAATGTATGGATCTCTGATCACTTCTGGGTTAAGGGTTCAGAGAGTGGTCTAAAGACTAATAGGAGAATAAATGGCCTACATATTAAAGTCATGACTCCTGTTTTTAACAGTAGCACCTTTAGGTGCTACAGACTCTAGCTAAGAGGGGACTGTCATTCACTGGTCTTGTCCTTGAAGAACAGTGGTAGAGGGAGATGCCACAGCACTGTCTTTTAGTGTGTCTGACAAGGCCTGAGGAGGAGACCCAAGATAAAACTCAGCAATGAAGCTCACTGGTGGGTTTGGGGAAAGTCACATCCTCTCAGCCTAAACTATCTCACAGAGTCACTGTGAAGATAAAAGGAGGAGAGTCACGTATGCCGTACTGCACTTTTTTAAAAAATGTAATAAACATCTGTTAAATCTCCACTACTTCCTTGGAACTACGATATAGAACTGATGGGCCAATGTTAACAGCTAGGAGACATGGCAAAGTATCCATTGCCAACTTCTGGCAAAGGGATGTGAGATGGTTAGGACTAGCTGGCACACTCACTGAGCAAGATAATTTAAGGTACACTTCTGTATTTCCAAACAAGTAAGCTTAGTCCCTGGAAGTGCATCTGGCTCTAGTAAGAATCAAATGTGTATTCTGTCTTTTTATAAACAGTCAAAATGTTTGGGTCAGACTGCTTCTTATGCCAGTCATTTGGGTATAATACACACAACATTAATGATGGCAGTGACCACTGCCATATGTTATGCCTTCTGTCATTACTGGGTGGGGTGGAAGCACTGTTTTGGAAAATAAATGAGTAATAGCAAATAGTGGGGCTTTGAGATGAACGTCTATGGTTAGACTAACAAGGTGACAAGTAGTGTTTCTACAACACAATCATAGCACGGTTTCACATATACAACTGCATTTCATTTTCCACTGTAAACTTAGAAGGATGGGTAAGTTTAAACAATTCCTACATATTTTTTCCATTCCTAACATTCTTTGCTATTTTTGTTCTTAATACAGACTGCACATACATTTCTTGTCCAGTACAAAATTTAAAAATGCCTACAACACCAACTGCAACGTGCCATATGAACCAGCTTGTTTCAAAAGTAGACATTTAACAGGGAGCTGTTCAGGAGTCTTTCCATGTCAGTATATCAAATGAATTCCTGTTTGATCTGAGTTTGTCTCATAGGAACAGGATCTCCTAGTACATATTCATGCTGATCTTGTATCTAAAAATCAGTTCCCAATATTCTGTCAGAATCATGCATGAAGGACCTTGGCTGGATGAGAATGCAATGTTTTGTGCTGTGTGGGACCCCCGTTTTAATTCTGCTTCCAGCTGACTTGTGGAATTTTAATGCCTCAGAAGCACTGAAGAGCTCTAGTGTGGAATTAAAATGGGGCTTCCATGCAGTTCTCTGTTTCAGTCAGGGAGGGAGAGAGAATTTCAGTGAGGGAGAGAGTATTGCAATCTGAAGAAGAGAAGCTGTAGAGGTTGAAGAGCGCACTCAAGAGATGGCTTTGTACTATGGCCTAGTGAGAAAATTAATTCTAGGAGTGACCTTCATTAGTCCCTGCTGCAGGGAAAGTTGCAGCAGTGCTTGGATGAAGAACCATCCTAGAGCTGGCACTTAGTTTTTACTGCCCAGTAGGGAAGGTAGCACTGAACAAACCCCAGCTGACATTTGCCTTTAAAAACAAAGCAAAACTTATTTGCAAACACAACAATAACAACAATAAAACACACACACACAAAAGCGTAGAGGGGAGAAAAGAGGGGGGAGATTTAACACTTCTTTTCAAATATATACATTAATATAAGCCGACCACATATCTAAATAAGCATCTGTACGAAACTGACCACTGTAGGAGGTAATGTTAAAATGTAGCAAGAGCAGGAAGATATTCAGGTCGCTGCATGATCAGTGGTGGGTGTTTATCCTTCCAAACTTGAAGTATCATTCTGTTTGCAACTTAAGGGTGTTCAGTATCCACTGTTGCTGTCCACTATTATCACTGATTTTTCAAAAACAAAATGTATACAAGCAATGACTTCCAACCAAACAGAAGCCACTACAGGACATGCCCACATCATATGCCTCAACAAAGCATTGTCTTCATTGCATCCCCGGCATCTGGCAGAGCTACCTGCTTCTTTGTAACAAGCCTCTGTGGTGTCCAGTATGCATGAAACATCATTTTTTGTTGAATCAGCCTCCATTTTAAATTTACAGAAATAGTATATATGGAAGCTAAGGCATTGGTTAAGCTGCATAGACTGTATAGAGCATTCCAATTCCTGATTCCATTCCTCTCTGACAGTCTGAACATCTACTTTACTACATTCCAAAAGACCAAGAGGGAGCTATTGTAGGGTTAGGTTTCTGTAAAAAAAAAACCAATAAATTCCTGCAACAGTGTAGGAAGCACTGAAGCACTCATCGCTGATGGCCTGTATGCAGACTTCAACGAATGCTGTAGCTGAATGTACTGCCAACTAGCACTAGCTGGTAATGATATCTAATCTGCAATATTGAAAATGGTAAAAAATACATAATCTGGTTGCTTGCCTTTCCTGACGGAATAGAGGGGATATGTTGCAAAAGGAACCAAGGGGGAGCTGGTGTGCTGGCAGAACTCAATGTCTCCCTATTGTTGTGCTTTCTTAGTTTAATTTGAACGGTTGGGATATAGGAAAACCTACGTATGCATAGTAGCTTCTTTAAAAACTGCTTAGTGCTTGTGAACTCATCTCCTTTTAATGAAGTGACAGCATGGTTGTGTGAATGTACTGGTGAAAGAATGTGAATACAAGAGGAAGATTTGCTAGGTTGTATATTGATATACGATTGAGAGTTTGGACAGGAATGGGTTAATGGAGTCAGATGTACTGCTGGAGACTCCTTTAGTGGCACATCTTTTGTTAGTGAAACTACAGGTGATGTGTGTCTATGGGAAGGAGGGAACTATGGTTGTTGACTTATTTTATTTAGCACTACAGAATTTGGAAGGTGCACATTTTTTCATTAATACATTGAATTATATGAATGTCAGTTTGCCACAGAGAATCTGTCATTTTACCAAATGAAATTCTTCTGTTGTTCAGTGTGGATTAGGCTGTGTTAAGTCTCTGTGCATCAACTGGTCTTCAGAGTGATGATAGTGGTTTGGATAGTGGTTATTACTTCTATTCCCTGAAATTATTTTGTTTTTACTGCTTTCTCTCACAATCCTTATATCTCTTGACCCATGGTTTGATAGCAGCAGGCAAAATTATTGGGGTGTGTGATAGTGGTACTAGGTCTGTGGTGTCTTATAATGTATTTATTCAACATAGACAAAAAATGAGACACTCATTTCAATGTTATGTAAATTTTACAATGACAACATAAGTTCCAATCCTATGCACTCTTTCCAGGAAGAAAGAATACAATGGGACTTACCTCTGAGGAGACATTCATATGACTGTACTGTAAGAAAAGGAGCCATTCATAATGTACAGGATGGAATCATGACTGTAGATATGTTAAAGATATGAAGATAAGGATTTGACACTTGTTTGATTTCCATTGCTACAAGCAAAAACCTGGATTTAAATAATATTGCAGTTCAAAGCTATCTAATAGCAGGAAGACCTCCTAGATTTTTGCAGTCATACTTTTGAAAAATATTTGATTTTTGACTATCTGTATGCCAAGAGAAGCTTTTACTGTCTTAGGATTTCAAATTATGACTACAGAAGTTCTTGAAAGGTGTTACTGTAAAACCTGCTTCTGGAGAAATTGAGGATCTTCCTGCTTCTGGAGAAATTGAGGATCCTCAGTTTTGTTTATATTTGTGTGTGCAGCTCCATTGGTTTTAGATCTTGCTGGACCACTTTTGGGGCCGGGATGGGGGTCGGGAGGGGGAAGAATGCACAAAGGTTTGTTTTATGTTACCTGTCAACAGTAGTGTAGTGGCAAATCCAGAAGTGCAGGGTCCCTTCGTGACAGTCCCAACCACGCCCCCTCACAGCCATGCCTCCTTCTAAGATTGCACAACCTTGTAAGATATACAGCCTTCAACTTGGATCCAAAAACAGCGTGGCTGAGAGTAAGGCAGGGGTATTTCAATTGGATGTCTGAGAAAAAATGATGTTGTTGTTCAGTCGTGTCCGACTCTTCATGACCCCATGGACCATAGCACACCAGGCCTTCCTGTCCTCTGCTCCCTCCTGGAGTGTGCTCAAGTTCATATTCATTGCATCAGTGATGCTATCTAGCCATCTCATCCTCTGCCGTCCCCTTCTCCTTTTGCCTTCAGTCTTTCCCAGCATCAGGGTCTTTTCCAGGGAGTTTTCTCTTCACATTAGGTGGCCAAAATATTTGAGCTTCAGCTTCAGTATCTGTCCTTCCAATGAGCAGTCAAGGTTGATTTCCTTTAGGATTGACTGATTTGACCTCCTTGCAGTAAGAGTCTTCTCCAGCACCACAGTTCCAAAGCATCAATTCTTCTGTGCTCAGCCTTCCTTATAGTGAGAAAAAATGCAGGGGTGTTAATCTTTTTCACCCACTCAAAACACAAACATTTTAGGTTTTCAAAATATGATACTCTATGGAAGATTCACCCTCTCAACTCAGCCCTCATGGACAGATCCCGTCTCATTTAAACAGCCCCCTTGCACACTCCCTTAGCACCCCAACATTACCCATTAGCCTTTCGTAAGCTCCTTCATTATATCTCTCCCATCCCGCAACAGAAACGTCAACACACCCAGCTGGATTGAAACACATACATACACACACACACACACACACACACACACCCCTTCTTTCTCCCCTCCCAGCAACTGATTTTTTTCTGTTTCCCCTCCACGGGGGTTTGTTTGCCCAGATACATGCCAGCCTTGTACCAAAAATGGTAGCTGACACAGTGGGTTGCATTTGGCAATTCCACTTAGTGTAGAAATTAATATTCAAGAATTAACAGTGCAATCCAATGTGTGTTTATTTCGAATTAAATTTACAGAGATCTTGGGAAGGCAGCTAAGGCTGCAGTCTTATGCACACTTACCTGGGAGAAAGCCCAGTTGGCAATTGAACATAGCGGGACTGACTTCTGAGTAAACATGCATAGGACTGTGTGATAAAGCCTAAAAACTGGCACAAACCAACTCTTACAATGAATATTAATAATTCAATAGCTGAACAAGACATCATCTTGCTTCTCATTTGCACCATCCATCTGCCTCCCTCTTTTGCATGTTCATCAAGATGTGAAAGAAACTTTTCCATAACATTTCTCCACCCCCACCCCATTGTAAAGCACAAAAAGGCACCAATCCTAAACACACTAACCGAGGGAGCTGGTGTGGCCCTGTTCTCTTTTGCTGCCCTAGGATTGTGGGAGTGGGATAGGATGGTGGTCTAGCTGGCTCTGGCTGCTGGTACTGGGGTATAGTTTGGAGAACTGCCAAGAACAAGTTTAAACATCAGGAGTTTTAAGGATGATGCAGTAATGAGGCCCCCCACCATAAACAAACCTCAGTTAACAGTATGTAAATCAGCTTTATGTGTGTTTTTTAATAAGAGGTACAAAACAATGGGAGCATATGTTCAAGAGGAGGACAAGGGTCTAGGCCAGTCACAGCTCCACACCCTTACTTCCTAAAGGCACATTATATCTAAATAGTGTGAAGAAAAAGGAGAACGTAATGATGATGATAATAATAGCTTGTATAATCAAAAATTAAGTTTCAAACAGCTATGTAACCTTAGTTTAGAAATTAATTTTAAATTTAGATTGTAAGCTTCTAAGGGCAGAGACCTGACTTTTTTGCTTATGATTCTCTGTAAAGTACCACATATATTGTAAACGCCAAACTCTGTGCATCTTCTGGAAGCAGCTGAAGACGTGTTTTACTCAAACTGTCCTTTGGTGACCAGCAGCAGGGAAAGATAAAGTAGATTTGTTTGGCATATTGTCACCAGCCCTGAGCCTTTGGGATGAGGTAGACAATACATCCAATCAATTAATTAAATAAATAATACATCATATATAGACAACAGTGAAGACATATTTTTTTCTACCTCAGATAAAATATATGGAGCCTCATGTGGAGCAGAGTGGTAGGCAGCAGTATTGCAACCAAAACTCTCCCCACGACCCGAGTTTGATCCCAGAGGAAGCCAGGTCTTGGGTAGCTGGCTCAGGTCTACTCAGCCCTCCATCCTTCCGAGGTCGGTAAATGAGTACCCAGCTTGCTGGGGGAAAGGTAGCCATGATTGGGGAAGGCAATGGCAAACCACCCCGCTACAGTCTGCCATGAAAACGCCAGCGCAAGCGGCATCCCTCTAGGGGTCAGCAATGACCCGGTGCATGCATAGGAGGAACCTTTCCTTTCCTATCATATGGATAGAATAAAGCCTCATGGCCATGGGGCTTACTCTCAGGTATGGGGACTTACTCTCAAGTAAGCGCAAAGCAAATATATGGAGGAAATGCGTGTGTGGGGGGGGGAGAACAAGAGAAAAGCTGCTTTTCTTAACAAATGTATTTAAAGGCCATCGGTTGCTGGCAATGTGCACTACAGCCAAGAAAAAATGCAGCAGGCTGCAGCCGCCCTTCCCCAACCTGGCGCCCTCCAGATTTGCTGAACAACAACTCCCCTTGGCTCCAGGCAGCATACTGGCTATGCTGGTTGGGAGGGGGGATGATAGGATTTGCAGTCTAACACATCTGGAGGGCAAGGTTGGGAAAGGCTGGGTGAGAGAAGTTCTGCGGCCCCTGCCCAGAGCTGCGCGGAGGCAGGCGAGGCGGCTGCTGTGTCGGGGCTCCCAATGTCCACGTACGTGTCTTCCCGGAAGCATATAGATTTCAGTGGGGTTAATTCCCAGGTATTTCTTATCCTTTTAATTTAATTTTACAAATTTCATTTATTTTTTACTCATATAGACTTCCGCCTTCCTCTCTCTGTCCCCCCATGCCCCAACCCAACCCGCTGCCTTTTTTGGCTGCCACCCACCCAATAAACTGACTGAGCTGACCTATCTTGAGTCCGACGGCCAGCGTGCTCCAGCGCGTCATGGCGCCTGCGTGCTGGTTGCCCCGCTGCTCTGGCTGGGGGTACGGGGAGGATGATCACGACCAGCGTCTCCAGCAAGCAACTTAGCCTGGCCCACGTGCTCCGGCCTCCTGAGACGCAGCGGGGCGACGAAGGCGCAGTCTCAGGCGCAGGCCCGGCAGCAGCTCCTCCATCCCTCCCTCTGGGAGCGAGAGGAGGCGGGCTGCAGGAGAGGGCAAATTAACCCTTTGCCAGGCGGGGCTGCCTTGCCCAGGTGGCCTCTCAGGCCAGGGGAGGGGGGAATTCGCCGTACTTCCTGCCCCATGCTGTGGGTATGCCATGCTGTCCTGCTGCTTTGGGGAGAGTAGCTGCTGTAGCAGCAGCAGCGCCCGCCCCGCTCACAACAGCCTCTCAGGGTGTTCCAGCTGCCTGCCCCACAGCGGTAGGCTGGGAGTGGGAGAGACCCGGCTGAGACCTGGCTCCAAAAAAAGTCCCGGGTCTTCATCCCGGCGCGATCCGCTACCACTGCACCCCGGCGTGTCAGCGAAACGGTTCACAGATGTCAACGGTGCTGCGCGTATCCCAGGAGGGGGCAGCAAAGCAGTAGTAGGGGCTGTTCCTGAAAGGAAGGAGCTGGGATTATAGCTTCCTTGGTGGAGAAACTGCTACTAAATTTAATTGTCGTCTCACTTTGCAAATGAAAGCTTTATACCAGACTGGGAAGCTGCACCAAAAGAAAAATAAATGTAGGCAGGCGTCTCCTTACCTTATTAAACCAATGTAGCTGCAGTTTCATTAGTGTTCTTGCAGCGTGTGTGTGTCTACTTTTGCCCATTCAGAAAACTTAAGAAAGATGAGATCCAGCTATCAACAGCAAGAGTCTTAACAGTTAGCTCCCACAGAGCACCAGAATATCCCAGGCTATTAACAATACTTTGTCAAGTCCCAAGAGTCTGGTCAGGTACTGCCTTAATGCAGGGGTGGGGAATCTGTGTCACTAGACTCTGGTCCCATCAGATGTCATTAGATTCTACTTCCCATTATCCCCAGCCAGCATGGCCAATAGCGATTATGGGGACTGTAGTCCAACACCTGGAGGGCCACAAGTGGTCCACCCTGCCTTATGGTAATCACAGTAAATGAATGGATTCAAGGTACATTTCAGTTGGTTCGAAGTAGTGGAAAGTGGAAGAGTACACGTTTATGTTTATGTTAAGTTCTGTTACTGCAAACAAACTCTTTTTTCATAGAGCACTTGGGGCTTGCTGTTCTCTCTTGAGAAAGCCGCCCAGCTGTGTTTCCATGGCTTAGAACATATCCCCCAAATAACTTTCAAGCTGAAATCTATTTATAATGGGGAAAATGCCCCCTGGGAATAGTAAGCGCCTAATGCCTTTCTACTGTAAATTCCTTCTTGCATGGAGCTTCACTACTAAATAACTTGGCCACCTCTTAACTTCACATGGCTTCTGCTGAAAAATAAATGTATTCTAAAGTTAATTAGGATCTTGCTAGGTGGCTGTTTTTACAAGCTAAGGTGGATGAGGGATGGTGACTTGGCCAAGGCCGCTGAGTAAGTTTCATGGTTGAGGCGGGTTTGGATTTGAACTTGGGTTCCCAATTCTAACATCCTGTCCACTATACTACAGTAGCTGTCAAGACAAAACAAGAACCACTCAGTGCAAACATATATTGCTTCCACCTTCCTTCCAGAAGGTTACTTACAATTACAGGTTGTGGGACTGGGGTTGGACTGGATGTGTTTTTGGGATCCTTTCCTTGTGATTCTTGATTGTAAGATGGACTCTTATGGAAGGAGAGAACCATTTTGAAATCAAGGCTTAGCTTCCATCCCTCCTCCCCAGTAGTAGAATGTGTTAAGATGGACTGTAGTTTCTGAAGCTGGAAGACAAACACAGGCTGAGGGTCAAAGTGCTTAGCTGGAGCTCTGGGAGATTTGGGGGGCCTGTTTGGGTGTTTAAGTTGAAAGCCGCCATCTATGTTCATCCTATATATTGATAAATACATGCAAATAATACAAAATGTCAGTAAGTCTTCAGTGACTTCATTCCTAAGGAACTCAGTTCTGGGTAGCACTTCACCCCTAGAGTTCTTACTGCTTGAAGAATTGGGATGCAAGTAATAATAGGATCCTTAATTTAGCCCTTGGCATTGTTTGCAGGATACTTGTACACAAATGAATAAAATAAGCTGAATCAATAGATTCAATTTTTTCTAAACTTCAGTGGCAATGTGTGTGACATATTTAAGACTAAGCTAACAGGCCTAAGTGAGAACTGAGTTTTGGTGTTACCCAGACAATTAGTTCATTAATTCCAAAGAATTGTGAGTGGGTATACCCTAAAATAAGGATTTTTTCAGTAAAGATAAATAGTCATACATGGAATAGCATTGAGTGGGATGCAGGAGTTCCAGATGGTTGAGGTTTAGTTAACATTGGGGGTGGGGTATCACCACCTTTGAAAGAGGATTGGTGGTATTTGGAGGATAGTTCTCCCATAAACTAGTCACTGACAGGGTTTGCATGATCACCGCAGCCCACCATCGCTTCTTTAAGCCATGGTGGACTTTTGAATACTCAAACCACGACTGCAGCCTGTTGTGTCATCCAAACATGGCGAGGGTGGGTTGTTGGCATGGTTAACAAACCACCTAGACACCATGGGCTGTTTTAGGATTGTGGGTGGTTTGTTAACCATACCAAGAACCCACCCTTGCTGGATTCGGACAACACAACAAGTTGTGGTTGCAGCTTGAATATTCAAAATGGCCACCTGCATGCACCACAGCCTATTGTGGCTTTAATAAGCCACAGTGGAATGCTTGATCGTGCAAACCAGCCTACTGTCCTTTTCTTTTGATCCTCACTTTGAATTATCTAGGGATGTATGAAAGTGACTTACCTTTCGTGGATTATGTTGATGGTGGGGGGGAGGCATTCCGTCCCTCCCCCCGGAATCCTGGCCGGGGGGGGAGGCGCTCCGTTCCTCCCCCCAGAATCCTCGAACGGCCGGCTGTGGTCTGCAGCAGCTCCGCGGAGCAGCCGGCCAGGCCCGGCCCGGCCAAGCCAGAGCCGTCCGCAGCCAGATTTCCGGCCGCGGAGGGCTCTGGGTAAAAAAAAACAACAATGCGTACTCAGATGGCGTCAGCTACAGCCGCCACCATTTGCGTTCCTTCCTTTTACCGTCTTAATCTACGTAAATATTTACGTAGACTATGACGGCGAAAATCAAGGGGAACGCAAATAGCGTAGCGGGCGCCATTTGCGTCCCCTTTTGATTCCCCGTTTTAGCCTACGTAAAGATTTACGTAGGCTAAAACGGTGAATGAAAAAGGGACGCAAATAGCGCCCGCTACGCTATTTACGTTCCCCTTGATTTTCGCCGTCATAGTCTACGTAAATATTTACGTAGATTAAGACGGTAAAAAGAAGGAACGCAAATGGCGGCGGCCATAGCCGCCGTCATTTGCGTACGCGTTTGTTTTTTAAACCCACCCCCAACCATGATAGGCTACGTAAAGATTTACGTAGCCTATCACGTCTTTTTTGTCTTTTTTTTTAAACCTAGCCATGATAGGCTACGTAAATCTTTACGTAGCCTATCACGTCTTTTTTTTTTTTCCCCACAAGCCTGGAAAGCCTTCTCTGGAGCCGCTGCTGGAGCTGCTGCCGCCCAGAAGATCTGCCCCAGGTAAGTCTTGTCCCGGAGGGGATCCGCATGGGGGCGGGGGGGGTGGCAGGCCGTTCCGCCACAGATTTCGGGGGGCCGAATGCACTGGCATTCGGCCTCACCGAGATCCGTGGCGGAATTCTCTGACATCCCTAGAATTATCCGCCATAATGTTTTACACATAGCCAATTAGCCTAAAGGTTCTGGCTGACATGAAGGCTCTTCTAAGGAATATACATGTAAATAGGGCTGACAGGTTGATATTTCCTCAATGGGAGTGAATAGTTAGAAGAAAAAGCAATCTACTTGTGGAATAGAGTCTGAGATCATTTTGTGTGTGTAGCAAAAATGAAGGACTTTTGCAGTTTGAATTTTGGCCGAGTTTGGCCTAGGTTGTTCTCTGAGGTTTATATTACATATGCAACAGAATGAGGAGGTGAAATCTTGGAGTAGAGGGAGAAACTGCACTGCTTCAGACAGCAAGTGAGGGATGTAATTTTTTTTATTGCTCTTGCACTCGGAACAAACAAAGCCTACAGACAGAAAACTAGCACATCAGGGAGAGAAGTGTTTTCCCAAGCCCCTCCCTGCACACCAGTTTTCTACCTGCAGGATTTTTTAGGTGTAGGGGGACATTTAAAATTTGGCACCCTGATCCCATGTAGAAGTCTGAACTGATTGCACTCTGTTCTACCATCCCCAGTCTCTACTGTCTCATTCCTACCTCATAGTAAGGGCTGTTCGACAGATGAATATACTGCTCCCAGAAATGGTGGGTCCTCCTTCACTGGAAGTATTTAAGCAGCGGCTGGATGGCCATCTGTTAGGGATGCTGAACTGCATCCTGCATTGCAGAGCCTGTATTGAGAAGGGAGCTGGACTAGATGATCTCCAAGATCCCTTTCAACTCTATGATTTTATGAAACTCTTCCAGTTGTGCAGCCTAAGTTGGGGAAACAGCCATATTATCTACCACATTTACTTCTTTATTTGTAAAATAAAAATAAAAAAGTGAATTGTCCCTCCTCATTCCCTCCTGTACAACCATTCAATATACCAAGGTTAGCTTAACCCAACAGAGCCATCACAGCCTCTCTGGCCTTGTAATTTTGGGGACCCTTGAATTTCTAATCACCCCAATTTTCACTGTGATTCTTGTATCCACCTCACTTAGAAATTCTCTTCTGTCTCTATCAATTTGGCATTAAAATCTCCTGCAATCTGCACGGGGTATCAAGAAAGTATTCCCCCAACTGATCCAGAAATGTATTCACTTTAGGCTATACTTACTGGTTAACACAGGGCACTGAAACTAGATAAATATAAACATTGGTTAAAATAAAACTAACTTTGAAATCTTAATTGTCTTATAATTATCATTTATATTGTTTTTGATTGCTTCAGGATCCGCTAGCTTCCTGTTATGCTAGCAATGGGATATTGCCCTATGTGAAACAGACTTTTGCTCATCATGTGGAAGGGCTGCATAAGAAGTACAAATCTTTTCTTCAAAAGGCTCCATCAATTACTGAAGCTAAATATTTCTCAGTCATGGCTTATCCTGAAATAGACCCTGTAACTGTCTCTGAAGGACACAAAAAGTTGGATTAACAGTTGGAATATCACAGTTGATTAAATTAGCTGAAGAACCACTCTCTCCCTATACATATATTTTGATTCTAACTTTCTTCAAGCAAGTTCCCTAAAAGGTTTGACAATAGTTTCTTCAGAGTATCATAGAAACAAGCCATATTTATATAATTTTTTTTCTCTAAGAATTAGAGTAGGGATGTCCTGGCATTTTAAATATTAAATAATATCTCTTTACAAAACCTCTACCCTGCAAACTCTCTATTTCAAAGAGAACTATTTTGCTCTTGCACATGCCAAGGAAATAGCTTAGATGCTGAATTGTTACACTCCTTGAATCCCAGGAGGGAACACTGTCCTTACAAGGAAGAATAGCCAAAGCTAATTTGGAGGGCTGCAATACTAAATTGCAGCTAGTAGATAACTGCCCCACGCATTAAGGTTTCTCAGACCTATGCCACTTCTAGTTTTATTTATTTATAGTTTCCATTCTTTTTTCAAGTGGTTTCAACAATACAGCCAAATTCTCAAGTTTGTTTTCTGGTTCATTTAGTTGGTAATTTTGCTGAACTGTTTTAGCAATTAATAAAGATCCTTTTTGGCAAAGCAGGAATCCCCTATCTGTTGCATTTCCCTAGGATTCTACAATTCAAGAGAAGAATTTACAATCTTAGGGCTAATCTGTTTGACACAGATGTGGCTAGAATATCAGTGCCTAAAAATTCAAAGTAATTGCTTGTGAGGATACATATTTTATAAGAATCTACCCCAGAAGCCAAAATGAAAACAGCTGATGATCTTACACTGCTTTGGAGTGAGCCAAAGGTTGCAATCTCCAGGACTGCTTACCTGTTTTCAGATTTTCACAAAATAAAACACATGACCAACAATTAAACTAAATTACACAAACCCATTAATCTCACATCCAAACACTATAATTAAATCAACATAGTCAAATCTAAGATAATTAGTTAGCTTTACTCAAATGAAAATGACTAGTTATAATAACTATAAATGTGCCTCAGGCCCTTGGCCACTGCCTTGGGCTTATGTAGGTTAAGTGCACAATCCTATGCAAGTTCAGACAGAGAAAAGCCCTACAACTCCTAGCATGCCCCAGCCAGCATTGCTGGCTGGGGCATGCTGGGAGTTGTAGGGCTTCTCTCTGTCTGAACTTGCATAGGATTGTGCCCTAATTCACTTGCTGGGCCATGCTCCTTAGAGCCCCCAGTTGGATGGAGTTACTGCTCCCAGACAGACACCCCAGCAGGTAAAGGTGGTTTGCTTAATCACTTGTCAATGAAACAGATTACAGAAACAGGAAACAGCAGGCAATGAAACAGGATGCTTACCAATGTAACCACATGATGGCCTCAAGCAACAGCTTTGGAAGAAAATACTAGCAAAGAGTTCCCAGTGTCTTCGAAAAACTAGATAACTTCTATGAATGAGGACCTATATCTCAACTTCCTAGTTCGGAATAAGAAGAAATCCAGGCGTGGATTGTAATTAATGCACCACTGAGCACACACAAGTACGTGTGACTTAGAATACTCTTGAGGGATATTTTAGAAGCTATGTTGATTGATGTTTAATGGGCCAATGAACGTTTCAACACGAACTGTAGATAACAAGTTGGGCATGCAAAGTACGAACTGTGCAAAATCCAGATGGCTTCCAAACACAACACAACCATTCTAAAGAGGGGTAACGTTTTTGGCATCTCCTGGATTGTAGAATCTGGCACCTAGATCATCTGCCAGGTGGAAAAGCACAGAATGTCCAGTGAGGACAAGTTTTTTCTTGTTTTGAAGGACAAACAATATTGGAAAGTCCATGAAAACATGATTAAAATAACTCTTTGCACTACAAAACAGGAAGCCTTTTGTCTAAATAAATAGTACTTTAAAAATGGAGGTGGTGGTTGAGAAACAATTATAAAATGCAAATAATTGGCTATAATATACCTTCCTTTGTGAAGTATCTTGGTAGATTATATGCAAATATCCCGAGTATTTTTGGCTTATTTTATAATAGGGGTTGGCTATGACCCCTGGCATCTCTACTTGGATAAAGCAAACAGTATCAATGCATGTTGTTTCAACATAATCCTTGATACTCTTATAAGGAAATGGACCATTTATAACCAGGAAAGCATTGGCAAATATGTTAGAATGATGAAGGAGCCCTTCCTTTATAAATGTGATGGGATCACCTATGGCACAAAACAAAAAACAGAGCAACCGGGATGGCTTCATTTATTACATCTATTAATATTCAAAATGCGTAGAGCCAACTTTGAGATGACACAGAACTCTTTGGCATGGATGACCTGCTTAAATACAATACCATAAAAATGGGTCAGATTGCCGGTCTGTTTACTTTAAACTTTAATTTAGCCATAGCCAACCAGCTCTTCTGGGAAATGAATAAGCAGGAGCAATTTCTTAAGCCAGGGGGGACAGTGCCCTGTCATGCCGCCCAAGCCCATTCATTCTCCCTTCTCCCAGAGAGAGCAAGTCACTTACTGTGTAGTGCTACTGGTCTCCTTCCGTCTCTTCCCAGCTTCCATCAGTGCTGGCAGTGGCTAGGGTGAAGTGGGGCTGGTGTTTGTGGAAGTGTCTGCCTGCCTCCTCCCTCTCCCTTCCTCCCTCTTTCCCTCCCTTCTGTGGCTACAGGCACTCTCAATCTCTCATGAGGCAGCAGGCAGGCAGAGCATCTCAGAGGACCATGCTGCTGCACTTCCACATTAGATCCTGATTGGTTCCCTCCAAAGCCTGAACTGGGTGGCCATTGTGGCCACCCTATTCAGAACCAATCAGTGTACTGGTGTTCTTAAAAAATAAATTCTCCCTGCTAAGCCCTCAAGAGAGCTCACAGGGAAGCAGCTCCTGCCAGAAGGTAGCTTGCTTCCTTTCTGAGTTTAAATTGTGTGTGTACACACACAGGAATTCATAAGTGTGAATGTGAGGGGTTCCGGATACCCCTTGCTATTTTATTTTTTTAAATACTTTGTATACTGGAGGCCTGGAGGTCATAGAATTATAGAATCATAGAACAGTAGGGTTGGAAGGGGCCTATAAGACCATCAAGTCCAACCCCCTGCTCAATGCAGGAATCCAAGTCAGAGCATCCCTGACTGATGGCCATCCAGCCTCATCTTGAACGCCTCCAGTGTGGGAGAGCCCACCACCTCCCTAGGTAATTGGTTCCATTGTCGTGTTGCTCTAATAGTCAGGACGTTTTTCCTGATGTTCAGCCGGAATCTGGCTTCCTGGAACTTGAGCCCATTATTCCATGTCCTGCACTCTGGGATGATCAAGAAGAGATCCTGGCCTTCATCTCTGTGACAACCTTTCAAGTACTAGAAGAGCACTATCGTATCTCCCCTCAGTCTTCTCTTCTCAAGGCTAAACATGCCCAGTTATTTCAGTCTCTCTTCATAGGGCTTTGTTTCCAGTCCCCTGATCATCTTTGTTGCCCTCCTCTGAACCCTCTCCACTTTGTCCTCATCCTTCTTAAAGTGTGGTGCCCAGAACTGGACACAGTACTCCAGATGAGGCCTAACCAGTGCTGAGTAGAGGGGAACTAGTACTTCCTGGGATTTGGAAGCTATGCTTCTATTAATGCAGCCCAAAATAGCATTTGCCTTTTTTGCAGCCACATCACATTGTTGGCTCATATTCAGCTTGTGATCTACAAAATTCCAAGATCCTTCTCGCTTGTAGTGTGGTTGAGCCACGTATCCCACATCTTGTAACTGTGCATTTGGTTTCTTTTTCCTAGGTGCAGAACTTGGCATTTATCCCTATTAAATTTCATTCTGTTGTTTTCAGCCCAGTGCTCCAGTCTATCACGATCACTTTGAATTTTGTTTCTGTCTTCCAAGGTATTAGCTATCCCTCCCAATTTGGTGTCATCTGCAAATTTGATCAGCATTCCCTTCACCTCCTCCTCCAAGTCATTAATAAAAATGTTGAAGAGCACTGGGCCCAGGACTGAGCCCTGCAGTACCCTGCTGGTTACCTCTCCCCAGTTTGAGAAGATCCCATTGATAAGCACTCTTTGAGTCCGATTCTGTAGCCAACTGTGGATCCACCGGATCGTTGTTTCATCTAGCCCACTTTGTGCTAGTTTGCACATCAGAATATCATGGGGCACTTTGTTGAAAGCTTTGCTGAAGTCAAGGCATATTATGTCCACAGCATTCCCACAGTCCACAAGGGAGGTGACCTGATCAAACAATGAGATCAGATTCATCTGGCAGGATTTGTTCTTGACAAATCCATGTTGGCTTTGAGTAATCACTGCATTGTTTTCAAGGTGCTTACAAACTGATTGCTTTATCATCTGCTCCAGAATTTTCCCAGGGATTGTTGTCAGACTGACTGGTAATTTTTTCTGTGCTAATTTTTCCTTATTTTTTAAATTCAGTTTTTATGTACTTTTTCTAGTTTAAAAAATGGGGCCCTGGGGACATGGAAGCAATCTTGGTGTGTGTAGGGTGTCTTCCAAGCTCCCAACACCTTGTTATTTCCCGCTCTATTTTCCATTTCCCCCAGTGAGTGCAAAATGTAAAAGAAAATCTATGCTGCTAAACTCTCTTGCAATAGGTGTTTTGTGCAAAATTGAAAGGGTATTTAGATCGACTTTGAATGCAACAGGAGTTTCATGTGCAAACCCTCATGGAGGTTCCTAAACCTAATGGTTGTTAGCTACTGCTAATGTGTTTTCTGGTAGTAGCAATGCTTGAGGTCTGCTGTGTTTCCCTTGGCAGGGATCTGTTCTTTGGGTAGCTTGATTAAATTAGTGAGTAGGCAATCAGAGAGGCATTTGCATATTCTAGAGTTCCTAGACTTCTGGATATCCATTGAGGGTTGTGCCTAGTGATTTAATTAGGTTAAATGTCCACAAGTACTCATTGCATCTTCCTTGTCCTGACTGAGCTGAAACTCTTGTTTGATCAGCCTTCCCGGACAGCAGAGATTGTAGACCCAAGGTGCTCAAAATGGCAACAAGGCTGAGGTCCTCAAAAATATTTCTGATAATCTGGCCTGGTGTTGACACCTAGTATGTCTGGACACCTGATGCTTCTCCTGGAGCTCCCTGGTCCCTGCATCAAGTCGCCAGGTCTGTGAGCTGCCAATTTATACTTCCCATAATGCTCTCAGCATAGCATTGCTCCAGGACATGGGGCATATTTCAAAGTGGCAGGTCATAGCTCTCCACTGCTGTTGCCAGGAAACCTACAGCTGGAGGCCCACCAAAGGGTCCCCTCAAGAGCTTGAGCTGATCCTGGAGGTAATGTAAGTCAAGCATTTGGGGCACTTGGGGAAATGGGCTATATAAAAACTAAGTACTATTTTTATTTCTTATTGGAAAAAAAGCCCCAATCTCTTTAAGCCTTTCCTCTTAGAGAAGGTTCTTCAATCTCTTTTAGCTATCCTTGTCTGCACTTTTCCATCTCTGACACCCTGTTTGTGATGGTGTGGCCAGAACTGCATTCTAAATATGGTCATATCCTAAATGTGTGTAATGGCATTATAATATTTGAGGTGATGTAGCATAGTGACTAACTGTGAGCTGTAAGTCAGGAAGACCTGATTCAAATCATGCCTTTACTGTACAATTGCTAGACGACCTTAAATAAGCCGCTATTCATTCAGCCTCTGACCCAGTCATGCAACATAGCATGCTGGCTTACAGGAGACTGGGTGTATTGGGGATTGCTGAGGTTATGGATGTAAAAACACTTAAAATGCATGGTTCAAATGCAAAGCAGTGATGGTAGTGGTAATTATTTTCAACCCTTTTCCTAAACATATTTAATATTTAATTTGCCTTTCCTGGCTACCAAAACACAGAGAGTTGATGTTTTCACTGAGCAAATACTACAACACCAAGATCATGTTTCTTGGAAACTGCAGACTATTTTAAATGCTGTATGCATGCATGTGAAGCTTGGATGTTCGTCCTAATATGAATTATTTTGCTGTATCTTTATATCTGACCTGCTGTTGCCTGTTTGGAGAGAGCTTTATACTCTTTGGAGCTCTGCTGGGGCCCCTGCAACAAAATGTTGCAGTGTTCTGGGTTACAGCCACTCCATTCCATTCCCCCTCCCATCCTCAGTTTTTCTGGTTCTGCCCCCTTCCCGTGTCAGTGAGCATTCCACGCTTACTGGGCACGCTCAGTCTTCTTTGGGCAGTGTTGGTTTTTCCTCAATTTGGAGATATTTTAAGGGTTTTACCCTTTAAATAAATAAAATAATTTTAGGGCAGTGGGATGGGCACACTTGTGCCAGATCCCAGCTACATTAAAATCTTTGATTTCTCCACTGAAGTCTACGGGCAACTTGCAATTCCCGGAGACATTTTAAAACTAGCTTCTCAGTATGAATCTTGAAAGGATTCCCTGACTGTATAAACTTTAAAAACCACTGTTAGTCCAAAGCCTCAGGGGAGGTTAGCAGCAGAGCCAAAAGACATACTCTAGTCTTTCAAAGCAGTACTCTACCTTCTAACTGCGCTACTTCACAACACGAGGTATTCTGACTTGAGTGTCATATGCAGTGCATACGCTTGCTGAAGTAAGAACAGAAATGATCTCTCTCTGTCTCTGTCTCTCTCTCTCACACACACACACACACGTTTTACAGAATCAGTCCATAGGTCCATCTAGTTCAGTATTGCCTGCAGGCTGGTGTCAAGACTAGACATAGTTAGGCACCTGCTGAGGGCCCACACCTCAGCAGGGGCCCATTGAAAAGAGTCCCCTGGAGTTGCTCCTCTTCCTTACCATTGTGACCTGCTTGTTCACACGCCTCTTGCTCTGGCCCAGAGGAGGAGAAGCAGCCGATGCCACTGCCTACTTGCTCGCTGGCTCCCTGCCTGCCAAGCAAGCAAGTGGTAGCAGTAATGGGAAAGAGGAGGAACAGCAATAGCAGCTGGAGACAATGGCTATGAGAAGGTAGACTCAATGAGGGAGGGGCCCCATTGAGGGTGTCTTGCCCATGGGCCCTCAAAAACAGCCTAGAGCCGGCACTGATGGTCTAACTGGCAGCAGCTCCCCAGGGTTTCAGACAGGAAGGAGTCTGTTCCAGCCCCACTTGGAGATGTCAGGGACTGACTGAGCCTGGGCCCTCCTGCATGTAAAATCTGTGCTGTACTCACTAAGCTAAGGCCCTTCCTTTAATATAGATGAAGAATAAGCTCTCATTGCATAAGGCCTCATAGCCATATTTGGTAAATAAGTATTTGAGAAATCTGGAAAAGTAAAACCATCTTTTTATTGTCAGTGTCTTTGTTGCAAGTTTTCTTTGTGTCAGCTGGGCTCTGATCTTGCTTCTCTTAATCACGAAGAAGCACTGCTCTCTCTATCACATTCTTGGGAAGACAAATAGACTTTTATTTTTGTTTAAACACTCACATAACTCAGGAAGTTACAGGGTTTTGCTTGTATGTTTCCTGAAGTGTAGAATAACCCAGCTTTGTTTAGACTCTAGCATAGCAGTAACCATGAAAGCGAGGTGCGACTTCACAGGAAAAGACTCCTTTAGATAAAGCTAAGGAAATGTGGACCACCACAGATATTTTAAAGTCACAGAGCAGAGAGACTAGAAATTCCAAAAGAACATCTTGCTTTAGAAATTCTGGCTCTCACCTGCATTCAGTACTGACATAATGGAGAAAAGACACTTTAAAATTAAAGGTACGATAGAGAGGAGGGGATGATTGTGCCTACAATACAATCTAGCTGTAGCATCCACTAATCTGCTCTCCTTTTATTCATGAGTCAGGCGATCCTGGGGGGTGTCTCTGCCAGCGATTTACTTTGAGATGGCTGCGTATTGAAGTAGTTAGAGACACATGACATTGTGGCCATCCAGCAGCCACCCAGGAGCTTATCAGGGAAAAACCAGATTTCCTGAGACTGCTTTAAGTCCAATTCTTTTCCTTAAGTCGGGTTCTCAGCAGTATAGTTGTTGCATGCCCAAATCCCCATATTTACCTCAAGTATGCTAGCCCTGCCCAGGGGTGTGCCTTTCACCGTGACCCTGGTCAAGGGGTGTTTCCTGTCTCCCATCCCTGTATTTCCCAGCACAAACCAAATAGTGTCTAGTCAGAAGTAACACCCATTGTGTTCAGTGAGGCTTGGGGCTTGTTGGGAGACTTGTCTTACAAATGCGCACATTGGGAGTGTTTCTTTCGCCCCTCCGTTGACGCAATCAAGTGGAGCAATGGGCTACAAAGGGGGCTCATTGGAAGGCTTGCCTCACAAATGTGCACAAGGTTAAGTAACTTCTTCGCACTTTCCTTATTTAGCCTGGAGCGGGGGGGGGGACACCTCTCTTATTGGTTGAACAGCCCCTGCCACTCAGAGGATGATCACTCCAACCCCCAACCCCCAACCTACTAGAAGTAAGTTCTGTGAAGACACTTAGAATGAATGGTGTGATGTACACCCTCTTGGAACCCTGCCCGGACCGAAAGTGGCTCCTACAAAAATGCGGGTGAGCCACTCCTCCCTTCTCCTTCTGTTGTAATGGAAACAGGGACGTAGAGACATTGGTCCTCATGGGGACCCTTACTTTCATGTATCATCACAGCAAAACCCAAAATTTGTACATGTGTTGGCCATTCCTAAATCATGCACAATGTTTACACCATTGGCTCAGAACAGGATACTAAAGATTATGGTCTTAATATCCCCCTCCAGTTCTTTTATAGTTAAGAGTATTTGTTCCTAATTGACCACTTCCTTTAATGAGGTAACGCATCATATACTTCACAATCTCTGGAAAGAACTTTGCACTTTCCACTTCAAATCAGGTCTTCCTATATAAAACACAGTTTGTAACACACCCATATAAAAATAGATGGACAGTATCATCGTGAAGCATATTAACTACTAAAATAAGCATATTAACCCTCTCTGACACTGCCAGGTGAAGTGACTTGATCAGACTTGGAGCCAGATTTTAAGACACCTAAGTGGGCCTTAATGATTTACTGCTTCAGCTACTCTAAACTGATTTTACCCGCATTGTTTTCTCAGATATTGAGAGCAATTTTTACTTCCCTTATGAGCTACAGAACCAGAAGGCTGTCTTACTTACTATACTAAGCATCTTGGTTGTCTTTTACATTGTTTACTTGCATATGATTGTACATGTAGGATAGCAAGCAGAAGAGCGTTGCTTATACATTGAATGTACATTCTTGTGAATATAGGTTTATTGTTCACAATGACTGGGTTCGAATGACATGCTGCAGCTTGTCATGGGTTATTTAATCTATGATGAATTGCAGCACCCTTAGGTACCAAACTGCACATGCAGCCCCCACTCAGAGTTGTCGTGTCACGCGAACCCAAAAAACAGTGGTGGGCTTCCTGATTTTGGGAACTTGCGGTGTTTTGTGTGGCTGTGCAATGTGTAATGTGATGTTAGATGTGGAATTTTGGGGGTAAACTGGGTGAGGGGGAAGGTTTAAGCCTCCCCACTTAGAAAACCCTGTTCCCAATCCAAGTTGGGGCCATGTGGGCTTTGGACTTCCAGATTTGTGCATTTCTGGAGGAGAAGAAGAAACAAACAAAAACCTTATCTCAAAGAACGTAGTGGGAGGGAGGAGTGAAGGAAGGGAAGAGCTTTTGTTATTACATCTGCCCTCATTAATGTGGATGGAAAGCAGTGGCATGGTGGTGGCAGTTTTCCACAATAGTGTGGGCAGTATATGGAAATTCCGCTTCTAGTTTACAGCAGAGGTCCAATAACTGGTGGCTTTGGGAGCCCTTTGTTTGGAAGAGCCCTCACTTCCGCTTTATGCAGATGATGGTGTTCTGGTTTCAGGCATCTACCAATTATTTTTTTACCATTTCTACAAGCAGAAGCCATTAATTATAAGTCATAGGTGCTGGTTTTTGGTAAAAGGCCACAGGTTCATTAATGGCAACTGGAGAACCAACAATTGGATAACTTGCTTCAGATATTGGCTTTTAAATATTTTGGCGTTCTTCTCTCAAGTTAATTCTTAGAAAAGCTACCTTGATTACACCAAAAGCAATGGAGAGAACATCTAAAGAGTGATTTTGAATTTTTTCAAGATATTAGGTAGAAAAATGGTGGCCCACTGCCCTGAACATTTTTAGGAAAAAGGTGTTAGCCCAATTGGCTTATGGGACAGCTGTTTGGGGAGTATCTTCAGGTTTTGGAAATACAAAATATACATTTCTGCCCTCTTTTTATATCTCTTTTGACTCAGTTGGTGTCTGTGTCTGTGCTGTCTGTTTATATGTTCTTTTGTAAATGGTTTTATACTTTGTATAATGTATTTTTAATGGGTTTTAATCTTTGTGAACCACCCAGACAGCTTTGGCTATGAGCAGTATAGAAATATAATAAATGAAATCATGCCTGAGGCCTTGGTGAAGCTGTAAACTAATATGAAGAAAATATCCAGCAAGATTAAAGTTTATTACATGACTTATTGACTCAGACTGCAGTTAATTGAATCTCTTGGGCTCCTGAAACTGTGTTTGCAGGAGATGCTTGAGAATTACATTCTGCACCCAAAGACCTGCACTGAAATCCAAATTCAAAATGCTATTTTAGCTTAACATTTAAAAATATTGTAACCTGCTTATTACCTTAAAGAAAAAAGACAGTCAGATGGCTAACACTAGGGGCATCTACACCTGTGGAAATTATGCTTCCTTTCCTTCCTTCTTGAAAAGGTCTGAGTTTCCGCAGTATGAAAAAAAAAAAAATGAAAGAAGCCCTGGGAAGGGAAAACAAAAGAGAATTAAAAGTGTATGTCATTTTATTTATTTATTTGTTATATTTTTATCTGCCCAGTAATAATCATTCTCTGGGTGGATTGCAAACAGTTAAAAGACTAAAGTAAAAAAATACATACAGTTAAAAATGTAACATACAAAGCAAATATGTAAAAGACTAAATACCATACCCCCTCCTCCCTAAAATGTGACTGAATGAGGCATGGCAATTCCACACTAAACACTCAGAGATTGTCTACATGAGGCATTTATCATGTGCTCGTCATTCCCTACTCACTGTTGTTTATGGATTCTTGAGATGACATCGTGACCCTTCAGTTTTGCTTCTGTGCCTAATGAGTACTTTCGGCTAGGGCTGTGCACGGACCCCCCGCTTCACTTTGGATACTGTTTGAACCCTCCAAATCAGCCCTGCTTTGACTTGGACTGATTCAGACCCCCTCCGCTTCAACTCAGTTCCAGATCCAAAGCATTCGGATATCCAGATCACTCGGTTTGGGCATTTTCCCATTGACTTGCATGGGAAAATACAAAAGGCCATAAATTTTTCAGTTTTCAAGATTAAAACCGAAGAAGTTGGGGGCCTCTCTGCCAACATGGAGGGGACCCCACCTGCCAAATTTCAGACATATTGGCCTAGTACTTTTTGTGCTAGGTGCAGCTGAAATTATATTTTTTCCACAAAAACTCTCAAAGCAAAGAGCTGTACCTCTCAGCCCTGTGCCTTCTCCTCCTCCCCTCTTGGCTATCTATGGCCATGTTTCCACGACAATGGAAGGAGAAGCTAATGGAGGAGTACTTGATTTTTAAAAAGGAATCAGTTTTGCTGCAACGCGGTCCATGCAGGGCTCCACGAGCAGGTTGTCCAGAGCAGTAAAAATCGCTTCACAGAACATACTTGCTGGTGGGGGTGGGAGTGAACATCATCTGACTGGCAGGGGCTGCTCAACCAATAGGAGAGGCTTCCCCCCTTTTCCCCTTTCCCTTGAAATTCCAGATGAACCTGCATTTCAGGAGCAAGCCTCATTGACCACAATGGGAGTTACTTCTGAGTAGACATACATATGCTTGTGCTGGGAAAGAGAGCAGTAAACACAAAGACGGAAACCAGCCCCCATTTTAACCTGCAGGATCTCTATAAGGAAGGGTGGAAGTAGTTTGTTCCTAATGTAATAAACCAAACAAAGGCAAATAGGAGCCTTGATATCACGCTTTACTGCACTTAGGGAATTTAGGCTTTAAACTGTGCTGGGTCTTGAGGGAGATCTCTGTAAATTCTGTGGGCATTAAGAGGGCAAGCCTCATTGACCACAATGGGAGTTACTTCTGGGGAGACACTAATGGGTTTGTTGTGGGAAAGACAGCAGTCAAGACAAAGATGGAAACCAGCCCCCATTTTAACCCGCAGGACCTCTGTAATGAAGGGTCAAAGTTTCTTCCTAAGGCAATCATCCAAACAAAGGAGAATCAGAGCCTCAATATTGCGCTGTGCCTTGTCAATTGAGGGGGTGAATTGCTGGTGGAAACACCCCCAAGGACTGCTAGCCATCTCCTGCTCATGAGAAGGAGACAGTTCACAAGCTGTGCGGGTGTGCACCGCACTGCTGGTTGGCTGTCCTTGACAGCCAACCAGGTAGGATGAAGAGGAGGTGCAGCTCACCCCCCCATGCTGGTAGCCATCTCCTGCTCGCAAGGAGGAGACAGCTAGCTAGTGGCGGGGGCATGTCCCATGGCTCCTCCTCCTCCTGCCCGGGCGATTCACAGTGCTTTTTACGTCTAAGTCTATGTGCACACATAGACTTGTACACAAAAAGTGCTGTGAAACGCCCATATACTCAAGATTCATGGTGCTTTTTACGTATAAGTCAATGTGCACATAGACTTCCAATCGCCATGTTTTTTAAAAACATGGTGATGGAGGCAGAGGTACCAGTGAGCAGAGCAGGGGCTGGTGGGGGATGCGTCTGGACAACCCGGACAGGGGTGGGTTCTCACATCCCTGAGTAACACCACCAGAATGATCTCTGTCTCTGAAACACAGCCATTTTTCTCCAGTTACTCAATCTTCCCCCCTCCACCACTGTCACTGATTGGAGATTGCTGGGTTACGTTCAGCCCTGATTTGGCAACTAGAGTTTCCATTCACCAAAGCTCCCTCCCTTCTCCTCCTCCTCCCTTGCCCCCTCCCTCTTCCTCAACCCTCAGCTGAACTTCCTCAAGTTGATACTTTTGGTGCCAGGCTATCTGGGTTGCTCAGAACACATCACTGAGTTGGACAAGACGCTTCGTATACAAGCTACTTCATTTTGGGGCACCTCGTTGCTATTCAGCTCCACCTCGTATCACGTGGGGGCACCTCTGAAGCAGCCTACTTCAACTTGTTATTCAGGCTTCGGACCGAAGCAGTGCACAGTCCTACTTTTGGCAAGTTTTTTTAGAGCAGGGAAAATGTGGCACTTGTGAATGAGAAAGAAACTTCTCTTTTCCCTTGTGTATTTGCACTGTTCTGCTATATCATAGTGCTACCTACTACAGGTTATGTAGTAGAAAAGCCGAAAAGGAAACACTCTTGTGTGGTGCTTGGATTTCAATTCTGTGATGACACCAAAAGTAGTACAGCAGATTAACAGCCAATTAACAGCCTCGTGTAGAAAAGCTCTGAGGATGGAAGTGGCTGAAGGCTCTCTTTGGCAGAGATAAGAAATGGCTCATCTGTTTACTCTTTAAGCATAACAAAACCAGTGTTTCCAAGTACTCTTCCATTACTAAACCCTGTTATGCCACCCTAAGCCAGGGATTGTTGTTGTTGTTGTTCAGAGAGCTGGACTATAAGCCAGGGATACTGAGGGCCAAATCAGACATTACTTTAAATCCATATCTAGCAGCTGCATTCCTCCCCACCCTTTTATTCTAGAGTAGGTGCAGGGACCCTGGTCCAGAGTGGGCTGATTGCAGGGCGGGAAAGCATTAAAATCCCCTACCCCCAATACTACAGTCATGATCTAGGCTGGGAGCCCTGTAACTACACTAGAGTAAAAATGAAAAGAAACATCATTGCGAGATATGGATTTAAAGTGTGTTTTGGCCCTTAGAAGCTATCACCCAAGTTTATGTTTACAATGACATACTGAAGATCACTTGTCACCTAGTCAAATGATCAGACACACTTTTACCCCAGGCTATAAAACCAAAAAGACTGACTATTTCTGAATATTGAATCCTGGAGCCAAAGGTGTCATGAGCCAGGATGGAAATGGCGTTGTTGATCCCACCCTACTAGAAACAATACTTGTTCCATATAAACCGGCACAAATTGTTATACAAGATAAACCCAGTCACTTCCTACATGAGCCAGTTTCAAAGGAGTGCTATAAGTAAATTACATTTTATCCTGTCCTATCACCAGTCTTCTAAGTTGAGCTATTCTTCTTCCAAACACATTTTTTGCATTCTCCTGTTCCCAGCCAATAGAACCTAAATCATTCATATTATGATAAGCTCCCCCCTTTTGGTGTGCTCTTCTCATACCTGAAGTATTGACTAATGTCAAACTAAATTATAAGGGCAACAGACATTGCAATGGCACTGAATCAAACTAGATAAGAACATGTTGGGAGGAAATGCTAATGTTTTTTAATCCGATAGGAACACAAGATTTATGCAAGCCTTTTTGCAAGGTGAGTAGTTATAAATAATATTCACCTTAGCTAGGCAGGTGGTAGATACCATTTGAAAAGTAGGTAAAGTTGGTAATCTTATTATAAAAAAGGGGCTGCTATCCCCAAGTTATTTATTTCTACTGAAGTTGTAGGACCCCTTAAACAATTAAAAAGGTACGATCATCTAACATGTTGCTGCTATAGGAGGCAGTTGCTGAGGGCTGGAGTTCTTAAATCCTAAAATATTGTTCAGAAATACTATTCATTTATTCAGTGGGAATATTGGACAAAATCATTCAAGTTACATTCAACATGTGCCCCATAGTATCTGAATAGCATCTGAATTACTGAGACATTTAAGCAAAATGTTAAAAGTCCCCATTGCCAAACAGCATTAACCCATAAGACCTCAAAGAACTCAAATGTAAAACAGTTTGCCTTTTAGAACTTAACTATGGCATACCACTAAAGTTAGCTTCCTTACAAAAGGATTGGAGGAAACTAAGATATATTTTAAAGGATTTATTTATTTATTACATTTATATACTGCCCAATAGCTGAAGCTTTCTAGCTGATAGATCTAGAGTAGGGGTCAGTGGCACTACTGAGGGGCTCTGGGAAAAATGCTCTCTGGAGGCCCCATACACATTCCTAGGTGCTTCCCCACTCCCACCCCCAGTTTTGCTCCCCCCCCCCATGCTCTTTCTTTCTGAGCAAACATATCTCCTTGTGAAACATTTTACCATCCCTAGGTGCTACAAAAACCAGGTGGGGAGGGAGGAAAAAAGGCTCACCAGATGTGAAAGTCTGCACGGTCAGAAGCTTCAGAAGGGTGGCGGGGGAGGTGGCTGCTCTGACTTCATTGGATTAGGATCTACTAGGTGTCATACGGGCTTCAGTTTACATCTAGGACTGTTGGGATAAATAAACACATAATGGCTGAGACTCACCTCCCCCCCACACGCATTCTTTTAAATCCAGTTGTTACTCAGATTTGTCTCCAACCTTAGGCAAAACACACAGATTCTTTGGTAGACAGAAAACAAAAGTAAAGAGAAGCATAGCTGTTTTTATATTAGCAAAGCTGGAGATTAATTCTGGGTGATGCACTAGGTCAAAGAAGTCAATAGAAACCAAATTGAGTAGCATTACATAGTTGCTGGAGAGAAGGTAACCCACAAAAGAGTTTTAAAAAGAAGACGCAAAGGTAGACCTGTTGACTGTAAGAAAAAACTCAAAATCCATATTAGTGTACTACGTTTATTAAGCTAACCAAAAGATCACAAAAAAAATTGCAAGTTTTCAAAATCTCCAGCTCTTGCAATTATGTATGTTTTATTTATTTATTTATTTATTACATTTCTATACCTCCTAATGGCTGAAAGTCTCTGGATGGTTCTTCATCAGACAAGATGTTACAAAAAGTAGTTTTGGCAGAGAGGCTGGCGGGGGGGATGGAGGGGAGGAAATGGGAAGAAAAAACCTGATTTGATGATGTAATCACAGTATCTACATGCTCAGGTAAGTGATGCAGGAAGAGTTTCAAGACATTCAAATTAGGTTCTGCAGGCATACAATGGTTACAGGTTGGACCTGTAGCTGCCCCTATGATTGCTGGGAACAAGAAAGGGAACAATGTTTGAAATATGAAATCCAGCAGTTACTCAGATGTGTTTCCATCCTGGGTGAAGCACACAGGCCCATTTTACTAGTGGATCACAGAGAGAAACTAGGCAGTCTTTATATTAACTAAACTGGAGTATGGATTTTTTTTACAGTCAACACTGCTACCTTTGCCCTTCTTTGTGACTTGGGCCGTGTTTCCACAACAATGGAAGGGTGAAGCAAACAGAGGAATACCTGGTTTTTCACGGAATCGGCAAGGCTCCATGAAGGAGTGTACCGCACCATTATAAGTCCCTGACAGAAACATACTTCGGGGGGGAGGGGGGATTGGAAGTCAACGTCATCAGACTGGCAGGGGCTGCTCAATCAGTAAGAGAAGCTCCCCCCTCCAGGCTCTACTCCCCTTTCTCCTATCCCCTGAAGCTCCGGTTAGGCAATGATGCAAAGGATTGAAGCTGGCATTAATTACTCCCAAAAAGCCTTGAACCAAACAGCAGAGACAAGCAGCTTTGGAAATAGCATTTCACAGCCATTAGGGGAGTTATTGTGCCTTTCACCCGATGAATACATGATGTATCCTGAGTCTACGTAGTGTTTTTGGCTTAATGGTAATCTTAGTAAATTCGGGAACAAGCCTCATTGACTGCAGTGGGAGTTACTTCTGAATAGACTTCCCCAACCTAGGCTCGATTCTGTCCATTTTTTCTCCTTTCCCTCTAAAAACCGGGCATCTGCATTAGCAGGCATTCCTGAATAAATGCACGATAGCACAAATGCGTGATAGTTCAATTTCAGGAACAAGCCTCATTGACCACAACGAGAGTTAGCAAGAAGTCCTGAACTAATACGCTATCTGTGATAGCGCAAATGCATGATAGTGTATTTGAGATAAGAGTTATACAGTGATAGCGAGATACTGACATAGGGGGTAGTGTTACAATGAGATAGCGAGAGAGCAGGATAGAAGTGCACTGGAGACTGGGACTTTTTTCACTATTACATGATAGTGATGCTTTCTAAATGTGCAACCGAGGATTCTGCGGTAACTACCTCTGGCACTGTGATCTGGCCAGGAACTTATAGATTTACACGCCACCCCACAGCAGTTTTAGTAGTGCAAGCTTTAGCCCCTGACTGAGTAAGGACTTTAAATGTACAGTTCACAGTCCACAGGGCGGCGGCTGGTGAATGTAGTGTGCTTATTTTGGGTTCATGCACTGTTTCACTTTAATCTTCTACTTTAAAAAAAGAAGAAGAAAAAAACTCTGGTTGCCAGCAGGGAAATGGCAGAAACATCAGGGAAACACAGGCGGGGAAAACATTGGGGAAACACCCCTTGACTGGGGTAACAATGAAAGGCACACCTCTGGGCGGGGCTAATATACTGGAGTGGAGTAAATGTGGAGGGTTGGTGTACACCACAACAGAAGCATAGACAAGCTGAATTAGGGAAAAGAATCAGACTATAAGCAGTCTCAGGAAGTCCAGTTTTTCTGCAATAAGCTCCAGGGTGGCTGCTGGATGGCCACAACATCATGTATCCCTAACAACCTCCAGATACAGCCAATTCAGAGTAAATCACTCGTGGAAACAGGCCCTTGGAGAATACTGAATTTAACCATTCTACAGACCCTGTACCGGAGGAAGAGGGCACCAGGTTGGGGAGGGCTTATATAGAAAGTAAGTGGAGGCAAGCAACATGTGCAGTCCCATCAGGCTGTACGCTGGGAAGCAGTGTCCTCTTTCATGATCTTGATACTGCCTTGAGACATTTTTTATGGCAAATCTCTAAGAATACTTTGTACTCATCATTCAGAAATAACTGTGGGAAAGTTATACAAATTGCATAAACACATTTGATAGACATCTATTGTTGAGAACATGAGCCAAAAATTAGGTGGATATGAAATTCTGTCTAGAGTATTGTTACTTCAGCGACTATTCAGAACCTCATAAGGGTTTCCTTTGAACGAGCTTTAGAAAGGGAAAGTTGTCCAAAGAGACTGACAAATGTGTGCTTTCTTTACTCCTTTCCCCCCTCCCATTCACACAGGAAAATAGTTACTGTACCTATCTTATATGTTCAGGGAACTGGAAATTGTTTCTATCCCAAATGAGTTCCATCTCTTGAAGGAAATGGAGATATGCCAGTCCTCAAGTGAGGCACACAGATCATACTGTTCATTTCTCTCTCATCTCCCCCCCCCCCAGTATTTTTATACTGCCTTTCTGCCAGAGCCACTAAGGCAGTATACACCCATAAAAAATCATAAGAACAACACCATAAAAACGTTAGAAACAGTAAGCCATCATTAAAAACAAAATGAAAAAACACTGCTAATTCTGAAATCCATTGGAATCTGTATAGCAAAGGTATTGATTATTACTGCATTTTTACCGGCTGTTGACGTGAGGGCTCACAGTTAAGATGGAACCTAGAAATCTGGCTGGAGCTAGGTCCTCTTGACTCCATTTTCTGGCTTATCATATTCACTTCTCATTGTTCCTAGAATGATGGCTGGTGTGAGTGGTACCTGAGCCTGGGTACAGGCTAAGACCACAATATTTCTTTGGATCCCTGAGACATGAGCACTTCCCTACTTAAATGCTTCATGTGGATTTGTGTTGCTCATTGCCAGTGAAACAATGGATGTTAACTCGCCACACTTCACATATACTCTATCGTACTTGACTGTGGAGCAAATTACACACACACACACACTGCAAAAAAGAAAAGCAAAAGCCATTTTAAATATGAGGAAAACATAATTGACCCTGAACAGAAGTGCTTCTTTGAGGAAAGATGCTTGGATTTTGTGCAACGACTGAAAAATGTAGGAACACAATTTTATTGCATTAAGAAAAGATCCCCTCTTGCATGAGAATCTTTTCCTTTTATTTGTCAAAAATGTTCTGAGGTATGTTAAACTGTAGCATCTTTATCTGTAAGTATCCTATAATCTGTTGAGTGTGGAAACAATTTTCTTAGAGCCTCTTAATCAAGATTTACTTAAGTGGCTGAAGGTAATGTAAAATATTACAAGGCACAGAGGAATGGATTTATGCAATCCTATTAAGGCAACCATCAGTCTTTAGATTTGCAGCGTCTGTTCTGGATGTCTTGGAATTCATCTGTAGCTTTACCAGGCATGTTTGGTTTCCTTCCAGCACTGTAATTCTATGACTGAATAAGCGAGAAAGCATATTTCACATTCTATTTGAACATTGTCCAGTGATAGGCACAGAATTCTACTTCATTGCTGTGTTGTTCTGTACCATCCAGCTAGAGCCAGAACATTTATGCTGATTTTTCTTGGCTATGACATTTGAGGAAACATGGTAGAAAGAATGAATGGAACTTCCTACTTAAGAAGTAGGAGTAGAAATCCACTGTTTCAAAGTTGGTGCTTTAATAGTAGGAGCAGAGGATTACTTAAAGGGAAATAAGCAAAGTGAGTAGAGATGTCCTTCTTCAGACTAACCTGTTGGTGAAAGTCAGTTTTCAAGCAGCTCTTCTTTCTGAACAGAATATCAGAGTGCAAATACAAGGAAACAGTACAAATACAAGAAGGAAAGCCTACTTTGTACTAGGCTGTGTGGTTCATTTTTAGTGTCTGTGTGTATTTGTGTCTGTGTGTAAGTTCTGTGTATATGACCCAGTTCACATATAACAACTAAACATGGGGTGTTTAATTCATAGTTAAGTTGTGGCCTTGCAGCAGTGAGCAAACACTACCTCCCATGTGCTCATTGTTTCCACCTTCCTAAACAGCCTAGGAATGTCCCATTCCTGGGTTATTGGCATGCTGTCCAAACCTGGCACTCTGAGGTGTTTGGGGTTAAACAACCCATGGATTGTTGTTGAGTTAAAACTCTGGGTTGCTTAGGAAAGCAGAAGCGGGCAAGCGGGCAGGAACCAGCCTGTTTACTCATTCACTCGCTCCTGTGCACTCACAAGCAAGCTTGATTGTGCCAACGGTATCTATATGTAAAGAGGCAAATTAGGTTGTAATTTACTGGTATTTATGGAGTGGCTTAGATTCACTTAGCTATTCCTTAGCTGAGGTTGGAATAGACCAACATGAATCAAATGTCTGTGCATTCCAGTTTTATTAGCTTGGCATAGAAAATTCTTGCTCTGGCTGACTCAGAATTAAATAGTAATAATAACTGAAGTGTAGCTTTTACTAGTCAGACTTTCTTATCATGTATTACATTGATACCTTGCCTTACTGCTGTCATGGAACTGAAGGCAGCGTCCCTAGGGTTTCCAGATAGACCTAGACCTGCTTAGTTTCAGCAAGGTGGCTGCATCATGTGCTCTTAGATGATACCCTTGGTTCATAACTTAATTAGTGTAAGACACCCTTCTCCAACCTGGTGCCCTCCAGAAATGTTGGACTACAACTCCACGACAGCCCTTGGCCATGCTGGCTGGGAATGATGTGAGCTGCAGTCCGGCACATGTGGAGGGCACCAGGTTGGGGAAGGCCAGGTTAGGAGTGATTGCAAAATAAAGTGCAAAAGGGTTCCCTAATGAAAGCATGCATATATGTGCATGCGCCAAGCAAATGAAAGCATTACTCAAAGGCATAACTTGCATGCATATTTTTTCAAACCACTCATCACCAGTTGTATTTCATAAACCCAGATTAGTTGGCTTTTGTATGTGAGGAGAGGGAAAGATAAAATGCTTGAAAAATGTGTCTGCAAGCCAGGGCAAATTAGAAAATGCAAGATTCACATAGAATAGCATGTGCAACTATACATGCCTCCCTTTATATCCAAGGAGACAAAATAGAAAATAAAATGGCAAAATTTTTCACATTGGCTTCTACGATGTGTCCAAGTATAGCGGAGTTTAGAGCAAAGCTTTCTGTGTTTCATTAGAACATAAGAAGATCCCTGCTGGATCAGACCAAGGGTCCATCTAGTTCAGCATTCTGTTTACACAGTGGCCAACCAGCTGCCCCTGGGATACCCACAAGCAGGACATGAGTACAACAGAACCCTCCTGCCCATGTTCCCAAGGAACTGGTGCACATAGGCATACTGCCTCTGATACTGAAAGCAGCATCTAGCCATCAGGACTAGTAGCCATTGATAGTCTTATCCTCCATGAATTTGTCCAGTCCTTTTTAAAGCCATCACTACATCTTGTGGGCATGAATTCCATAGTTTAACCATGCGCTATTCGAAGAAGAACTCCCTTTTATCTGTCCTGAATCTCTTACCAATCAGCTTCAAGGGATGACCCCAGATTGTAATATTATGAGAGAGGGAGAAAAATGCCTCCCTATCCACATTCTCCCCACCATGCATAGTTTTGTACACCTCTACCATGTCTCCCCTTACTATCCTTTTTTCCAAGCTATACAATCCCAGCTGTTGTCAGCTTTCCTCATAGGGCAGTTGCTCCAGCCTCTTGATCATTTTGCCCTTTTCCGCACTTTTTTCAACTCTGCAAAATCCTTTTTAGGTGCAGCGACCAGAACTGTATATGGTATTCTATGTATGGTTGCACCATAGATTTGTATAAAGGGAGTATGATCTTGGCAGTTTTATTTTCAATTCCTTTCCTAATTATGCCTAACATGGAATTTGCCTTTTTTCACAGCAGCTGCACACTGGGTTGACATTTTAATTGAGCTGTCCACCACAACCCAAGATCTCTTTCTTGGTCAGTCACTGCTAGCTCAGATCCCATCAGCTTCTACTTGAAGCTGAGATGTTTTGCCCCAGTGTGCATCACTTTACACTTGCTGACACTGAACTGCATTTCCTATCTTTTCATCCTGTTTGTTAGGTTGTTATTAAACTGATTTACTGTGAGAAATTGCTGATATTTCAATAGCTGCCTGCTTCAACAGGATTGTGTATTCAGTACCTTCCCTTGTTATTTTCTATTTCAGGGACAGGGTAGGTGATTTTGTTTCCCTTCCCAGAAAAAAAAAAAGCATTTAACAATCTGTTAAAAAACCCTTTTTTGAACTTTGGTGGACCTTCTGATTCAAAGCCAATACTTCGTTTCTAGCTAGCACTGTGAGCTCATTCCAGATCTGGAAAAACAAAGAAAAATAAATAAAGGGCACTTAGTGTTCTTATGTAATATCCGTGAGTTTTTGGCAAAGACCGTGTGGAAAGCTGCATGGAACTTATTAATATAGCTTGAAAACTGGGTGGACTTCCCTTTCTGTGTGTTTAACCTTTCATAGCAGCAGTGAAAGCTGTATAACTAAACAGTGCAATGTGGTTAAAAAGGGGTTATCTTGCCAGAGTATTTCCTACTCTTGTTTGAGCTCTTCAAAAGAGTTTCCTTTGGCTGCAGTTCACCGACTGCTTGGTGGTAGAAAACTGGAAGAAACGTTGACTCTTAGGATATGATGAGAATCTATGGTGGCTGATAACTCCCCAAATGAGGAAGTACTACAAATCCACCCAGCCTGCCAAACCACTCACACCAGTGGAGACTGGTGGGTCAAGTGTTCAGGCCTGGTACATCAGGAGGAGAAGCAGCTCACAGAAAATGAGTTGTTTATCAAAGGTATACAGCTGTTATGCTTACATATCCTTGCCAACGAGCAATGCAGTCTATGCAAGAGATCAGGCTGTTGTGACACAATACAAATTATCCACATATATGCCATTCCAAATCAAGTTTCCTCCCAATGGTTATTCCTACTCCAAATTAATGTTTCAGTCTGGAATTCTCTGCTTCCCCACATAACCCCCAGAAGTGTGTGAGAGAGAAGCCCCCGCTTTTTGCTGCTCATGTAAATGATAGGCAGCCAGCCCAGCCCTAAATTGGTCATGCATTACCCCCCAAAAGACAAATGGTGATTTGCATAAAATTAGCATGTGCTGATTTATTTGTATATATGCAACTTTGGAGATATTCTAATTTAAATATAAATACAGTACATCTCACCTAGTGTGGACAACTGTGACCTATGTGTGCCTTCCTGCTCAGTCCGCTATCCATGTGCTAACTATTGATGGACAATAATTCTTATAATTATGTGTCTTTAAACCGAAATTAGACAGGGCAGCTGATCCTCTGCCAGCTCTTCAAAGAGAGGACTGTCCTCAAATACAGGACTGTAAAAGAGGTGTGTAATTCTTCTTTCTCCCCACCATCACACAGCTTGAAATCTGTTTTACTTGTGCATTAATACCAAGATAGGCCAGGCGCTGGATATCTTTTGCCAATTTTTTTCTATTTACCCTTGTGGGAAAACTGCACAGACAGATGGACTTGGCTAGCAAGAGAGAATCTTGGCAAGCAGTGTAACTGGGGTCACGGTCCAGTTTTATCCTTTCCCTTTGCTCATGGAACTCTCTCTTGTCCATTCACAACAATCTCCGGCAGTTCTGTTAATCGCTTGCATGGAAAAATGACATTATCCTGCCTATTTTTAGCTGATTTTTTGGGTAATATTTCAACTGAAAACTACAACAAGGGTTGTGTGGGTGGTCATCTCCCCACAAGCAACCAAGCTGGGGAACTTCCTTTTGGAATACTGTAGAGCAGCTCCAACTTAGCCGAGGCTCTTTTGACAGCTCTGCCAATAAAGACTCCCCTAGTGTCAAAGCAGGTTGATTAGGACTACCAATTTCCTACATGACCATTCAGACTGAGAAGTGTGAGGCTTCATTTTGCTGTGAGGTGGCCTGTCTCACATGCCCTGCTACATATGGATGTGATCCAGCTAAACGTAAGCCTACTGATGCTCTCCACTAAAGTCAAAAGGTCCTTACATACTGGACACGCTGCCATTGAAATCAGTGGAACCAGAGCATGAGTGCTGCACCCCGTCCCCCATGCATTCAGTAGATAACATACCATATTTTAAATATCTGTTATAGCGACATGGTATATTATATAGTTTTGTATGTAATATTCAATGATGATAAATTCATTAATAATGATGAATGAATGATGATTCACTACATGGGCAAACAGTTTGTCTATCTAGTGAACCAGCATCCATAACTGTGGGCTCCTTCACATGGGTGTTTTTTGGGGGGGAGGGATTGCTGTCCTCCATTCTCTGTATTTCCCATGTGTAATACACAATGTCGATATCCTCCAGCAGTGTCGCTGTCCCGTGCCTTCCCCGTTTTCCCCATGAAATTCTGTGAAATTTACATAAGGGGGGAAATGCAGTGTTTTTCTCAGTTCGCACCATCAAACTGCCACCATCTGCCCGTGTACTTCTGCCGTGTGGCACAATGAGCTGCTTTGTGTGGGTGATTGCTGGTGGTGCGGTTATGATGACACAGAGCACAACATGGCGGTAGTCCACAAGCGCAGTACGGTGGCATTGCCTCCTCCTCCCGCATCTGGCACTTTGGCTGCAGCTGCTGCCTTGTCCTCCTCCATTTCTCCTTCTGGCCTGCTCCCACCTCCACCACTGATTTCCCTGGACATCCCAGCAGCACTTCACAGTAGGATCGGAGCTGGTGCTTCGCTCCATTCTGCTCTGCAGTTGGTGCTTCCAGGTGAATCGGCTGTGAAGGTGGAAGACAGGCAGGTGGGAGCAAGTGAGTAAACTGGCAGGGACAGGGGCAAAATGGAGCCAAGCTGTGCTCAGCTTCCCATCTCAGGGATGCCTAAGCAGATGGGCAACAGTGGCGAGAGGAGGTGGTTGCAGTGGCCGCTACATGATATAGGCAAATGTGAGCACATGCGATCCCTTTCCATTCAATCCCCTCTCCGAGGACATACACAAATGAGAAAACGGTTAGTACTTGCTTTTTCAAGGACAATACTGACTTGCACACATACGTGGGTGGGTAATATACTGGAGTTTCACTAGTACAGCATGGCAGAGACTGCTGCTGCCCCGAACACCTGCAGTATTTTCTGCTTACGTTTACGGTTACTGCTTGCATTTACAGGGACAATACTGACTTTCGCACACGGGGAGACTCCTGAACTTGTGAACGTACTGTGGATTGTATATAGAAGTTGCTGAGGGAGGGATCAGAGGCAGCAGAAGTGAAATGGGGTGACAAGGAAATTGAAATGGAAAAGTTCATGCTGAGAGGCAGGAGGGGCTACTCCAGAGGGCGTGGACAGAGGGCATACAACGCTGCTGACATCGGATAACATCCTGCCAGGCTCCACCCACCAGTGTAAATGGCAGGTAGCGTTATGCAGTAAAAGAAAAACCAGCTGTGTAAAGGAACAATTTAAATCCCACGAAGAATCCAGAAGCAGAAGCTACAGTAAGTTGCAGTGTGGTGAAGCCCTGTATCTACTTTATGTTTACTTTCACCTAGTTTAATGGAATGCAAAAGGAATAACTTACAATCTCAGGAAATAAAAAATGAGAGGATCTATAAACATTATTTTTGTTTACTAAAATTAAGAGCAAAAATTATCAGCCATTCACATAAATCAAACAAAGGCATTATTGCAGTAATTAATGAATCATCTAATACTTATAAGCAGATAGCCTACTTGAATGTCTTTACTCTGTGGACTTGAAATGCAAGGAATTAGCCTGTGAAGCTTTTTTTTCATGGAGTGAAAATGTTATCACCTTCTAATTGCTGCAGATCAAACCACAATTAAAGGCAAAGCTGCAGAGGCCAGGTTGAGAAGCTTATCATCGTATGAGTCAGGTGTGACCTCTCAAGGACGTGGATTTGGCCCAGGGATCAACAACCTGAGTCCCCTACTAAAGGCCATTTTGGCTGGAGTTATTAGCACATGTTTTAAACTAGTATACGGGATCCCTCCCCATATCTGTACCAGACAGAATCCGGAGCCAAATCAACTTCCATTCAGTACTTAAGAAAGTAAACTCTCCAGAGTATGTAGGAATGTCTTTCACCTAAAGGTGAAAACTTTTCTTTAAAGAAAATAGTTACACAAAGGAAATCTGCTGATGGGGAGAGGTGCGGGAGGACTGATAACAGACATTCTTGCAGTGTTTGCAAAGCACAACCCCCCTAGTTGTTTAAAAAGACTACTTGGCCATTTGAGCTCTAAAAGCTCTCCAGTTCTGGCAATAGGTTTCCTGTTTAATTCTGTAAGCCACTGCCCTGAAGCTCAAAGGTGAAAGGTCGGACAGACACAACCTTGTTACTCCACTAACCTTGGGCAATATGTTGGGGGACTATCTGCTTTATGGGATTCCAGGACAATTTGCCTCCCTCCTCTCTGAACCCATTAGTAGGACTTAAAGTGCACAACTCTGAATCATTTCTGATGCATTAAGGCTGCCAAGATTGTGATCACCTCGTGGCTCTTTGAGTGTTGTCAGATATCCAGTGCTATTTCCAGTCAATTATCACTTACTTTTATTATGCAAACTACAAGCAAACAGTCATTGCCTCAAGCTACAGACAGTACTCTCATCCATCCATTAGAGACAGGCTTTTCTAAGAGACTTTGCATAATAGATTTCAGTTAGTCACCTGGGTTAAGGCACCATGAAAGAGAGATGCTATGAAACTGCCACTGGCTACTACAGACTTCCCTTCTCAACCTGAGTGGGCTACTAAGTCCTGCACTCAAAGTGGGTCTTTCCAGGGGGTCGCCTCCCTGTCTGCCAGTCTCTTGGAGCGTCTTGTGACCCTACATTGCCCTTCCCTTTTCAACTGACATATGACCCTGGGGCCTTGTATTCCTACCCCCCTCCTCCTTGTCTTTAGGAGCCTGTCTTCCCACAGATTCAGAGGCCTCAGCCTAGCTGTCATCCAAATGATTAGGCTGTAGCTGGGCTTTATGCTCTCTGGCACTGTTATTCTCACCAGCCTCCTGCAATCTTGGCAGTTCGAGAATGCCTTCTACCTCCCCTTCCCCGTCTGATTCAGAATCCATTTCCATGTCTTCTTGGGGTGTGCATACAAAGGTGCTGGAGCCAATCCTTACAGGTGCTTGCAGACTAGGCATTTACTGTGAAATAAGCATTTTGTTCATTCACATTTTACTTGCCATCTACATGATGTCCCTAGATAGCCCCTAGGGTCTTGATAGATCTTCGGACAGCTAGTACTACTTTTAACTAAATGCAGTGCTAATGGTTGGGACTGCAGTGTTTTCCCCATGATATTTGGGAGGGGACTGAACAATGGCAGCTGTATACTACCTTACTTTTGCAAAAAAGAGCTAATTTAATAAATTTTACTCTAATAAAGCTTTTGAATAATATGATCAAGCAAAGCAGTTTTCAATATATCACTGCATATGTTATGTTAGCAGGCTGTTCGGCAGTAGGGTAGGCACTGTAGACTCCCGTGATAGTTGGCAACCATGGAGGTGGTCATTTTAAGATGCTTGAGTAAAGCTAAGCAGAAGTGGGTGGATGGCAATGCAAAGCAGTCTCGCCTAAAAACCCTGTAAAGGTCATGTACGCAGATCTAGTAACACCAACCTAATCACAAGTGCACATACTCAAATGGGCAAACCCCGATTTAATTATGCATGCATATGCCACACATAATGTAGTCACTGGTTCAGGTGTAAGACTAGGAATTTCTCAACTTTTGGAAAGATTACTAGTTTTGAATAGGTAGCTGATCAGCACTTTCTTGATTGGTCTGGCCATATGGGACATGTAGCTTTGTCATGTCTGGCATGACAGAACAGACCACCATGAGTTATTTAATCCACTGTGAGGCTGTGGTATATGCAGGGCATGTGCATTTTGAATATGCAACCCCTACTCAGGGTGTGTCATGCAAACTCAGTGAGCTTGGGTCATGCAAGGTCTAGCAAGGCCCATGGTCTGTTTTACGGCTATGTGAGGGTTGTTTGACCCTCGCATAACCCATGCTCACTGGGTTTGCACAACACAACAAGCCCCAAGCAGGGGTTAGATAAGTAACTTAGGTGCCTGCAGGTGCCATGGCTCATTGACAAGACATGGCATGGCGTCTGAAACCAGTCTTTGGAGCTTTTGTTGAAACAGTATAAATACCCTTGAAATCCTCAGTGTTCCTTGACATCCACAGGCAAGATTCCATGCTGCTGAAATAATTAAAAGACTGGCCACGTGAGTCAGGCACCTTCTGCTGAAATTGCTAAAGTTCCGTATTACCATTCAGTTTTATTCGTGGCTGTTGGCCCAGTAACATACTGGGACCATGCTACTGAAATCACAATGGTTTCCTGGACTCCTCCACTATCGTCAGGATTCCATCTGCTTTTTGGAGCATGGAAAAAATTGGTGTTCTTTTGCCACCAATTATCTTAGAGTACTTTAAAAACTCCTAGTAGCTCGGTAATGCAGAACAAGATGTTCGGAGGGTAACAATAGATGAAGGCTCATGCACCACAACAGAGAGAACAGCTTTAACAACACCCAATAAAAAATAGTCATCAGAAACACGTAGGAAGAAAGCCAGTCTATAAAGCACATGGTCTTAGATGACTATATACTAATGCCCAGAGTATGGGAAATAAACAGAACAAACTTGAACTCTTAATATAGGAGGGAAATTATGACTTGATAGGTGTAACTGAAACTTGGTGGGATAACTCCCATAACTTGGTGGTTGGAGTCTACTACCGGCCACCCAATAAAGGAGAAGACGAGGATGAAACTTTTGAAAAGCAAATTGCCAAGGTTTCAAGGAAGGATGATGTAGTAGTAATGTGGGACTTCAATTTCCCCGATATTTGTTGGGAGACAAATTCTGCAATACATGGCCCCTCCAAGAGATTCCTGACTTGTGTTGCTGATAATTTCCTCCTACAGAAAGCAGAGGAAGGAACTAGAGGATCGGCTATCCTTGACTTGATCCTAACCAACAGAGATGAGTTAGTGGATAAAGTAGCAGTTACGGGAACTCTGGGGGAAAGTGACGATGTTATACTTGAGTTCTTGGTTCTAAAGGAAGCAAAAGCTGAGTGTAGCCAAATGCGTACCCTGGATTTTAGGAAAGCCAATTTTAATAAACTCAGAACAATGATCAGTAAGGTCCCATGGCAAGCGACTCTAATGAGAAAAGGTGTCCAAGATGGGTGGGAGTTTTTAAAAAGGAAATTCTAAAGGCACAATTACAAACAATTCCAACAAGAAAAAAAGATGGAAGACATTCACAAAAAGCTTAGAGATGACCTGAAAACAAAACAGGACACATACAGGAAGTGGAAGGAAGGCCAAGCTACAGAGGAAGAGTACAGGCAGGTAGCACAGAATTGCAGGGATGGCGTCAGGAAGGCTAAAGCTGAGAACGAGCTGAGGTTAGCGAGGGATGCTAAAAGCAACAAAAAGGCTTTCTTCAGATATGTGCATAGTAAAAGACAGAGGAAAGAAATGGTGGTTCAGCTATTAAATAAGGATGGCAAAATGATAACAGAAGACAAGGAAAGGCAGAAGTGCTCAGTTCCTACTTTGGCTCAGTCTTCTCCCAAAAGAGGGTCTATGACCCCCCTGGCAAAGGCGAAGTACAGGCTGAAGGGGCAGGATTGCAGCTTGAGATTGATAAGCATATGGTCAAGGAACACCTAATTACTTTGAATGAGTTCAAATCTCCAGGGCCAGATGAACTGCATCCTAGAGTAATAAAGGAACTGGCAGAAGAAGTCTCAGAACTAGGGATGTACGAATCCCCTTACCTGCTGTCCGCGGGGGTCCGCCAGGGGTGGGGAGGCGATCTGTTCCCCCTCCCTGGAATCCTCGGTGGGGGGGGAGGCAATCTGTTCCTCCCCCCTGAAATCCGTCCAGGCCAGCTCCGCTTCAACCCTGCGGAGCTGGCCACCAGCTCTGCAGGGCTGGAGAAAGTCGATACGGCCGGCAGCCATTGCTGTGCCGTATCTCTGTGTAAGTCAGTCCCCCAGAGCCCGGATGCAAATGGTGTAGTGGGCACCATTCGCGGCTGTAAAGCTGGTCGATTAGCCTAAATGCAGCCATTTACGGTTGCATTTAGGCTAATGGACCAGCTTTACGGCCGCACATGGCGTCCGCTACACCATTTGCGTCCCTGTTTTTGGCCAAGATAGGCTACACAAATATTTGCGTAGCCTATTGTGTGAACAGGGACGCAAATGGCGTATTGGACGCCATTTGCGGCCGCAAAGCTGGTCCATTAGCCTAAATGCAGCCGTATGGCTGCATTTAGGCTAATTGACCAGCTTTGCGGCCGCAAATGGTGCCCACTAGGCCATATGCATCCGGCGGACTGACCTACACAGAGATACGGCAATGGCTGCCGGCCATATCGACTTTCTCCAGCCCTGCGGAGCTGGCGGCCGGCTCCACAGGGCCGACATGGACAGGGATCCGACCTGGATGGATCCTGCAGGGAGGCGGAGGAGAGTGATCCGTTCTGCCACAGACTCCGCGGGGCCGGATTCCTTAGAATCCGGCCTCATTGGAGTCCGTGGTGGAATTCTCCGCCATCCCTACTCAGAACCACTGTCTATTATCTTTGATAAGTCATGGAGGTCGGGTGAAGTGCCAGATGATTGGAAGAAGGCTAATGTTGTCCGTATCTTCAAAGAGGGCAAAAAGGAGGAACCTGGGAACTACAGACAAGTCAGTCTGACATCAATACCTGGGAAAATTCTGGAGCAGATTATAAAGCAATCCATCTGTAAGCACCTTGAAAACAATGCAATGATTACTTGAAGCCAACATGGATTTGTCAAGAACAAATCCTGCCAGACGAATCTGATCTCACTGTTTGATCAGGTCATGTCCCTTGTGGACTGTGGGAATGCTATGGACATAATATACCTCGACTTCAGCAAAGCTTTCGACAGAGTGCCCCATGATATCCTGATGAGCAAACTAGCTCAAAGTGGGCTAGATGAAACAATGATCCAGTGGATCCACAGTTGGCTACAGAATCGGACTCAAAGAGTGCTTATCAATGGGATCTTCTCAAACTGGGGAGAGGTAACGAGTAGGGTACTGCAGGGCTCAGTCCTGGGCCCAGTGCTCTTCAACATTTTTATTAATGACTTGGAGGAGGAGGTACAGGGAATGCTGATCAGATTTGCAGATGACACAAAATTGGGCGGGATAGCTAATACGCTGGAAGACAGAAACAGAATTCAAAGTGATCTTGATAGGCTGGAGTGCTGGGCAGAAAACAACAGAATGAAATTTAATAGGGATAAATGCCAAGTTCTGCACCTAGGAAAAAGAAACCATATTACAAGATGGGTGATACTTGCCTCAAAAATACTACAAGTGAAAAGGATCTTGGAACTGTTGTAGATCACAAGCTGAATATGAGCCAACAATGTGATGTAGCTGCAAAAAAGGCAAATCCTATTTTGGGCTGCATTAATAGAGGTATAGCTTCCAAATCATGTGAAGTACTAGTTCCACTCCACTCAGCACTGGTTAGGCCTCATCTTGAATACTGTGTCCATTTCTGGGTGCCATACTTTAAGAAGGATGCAGACAAACTGGAGAGGTTTCAGAGGAGAGCAACAAAGATGATCAGGGGACTGGAAACAAAGCCCTATGAGGAGAGACTGAAGGAACTGGGTATGTTTAGCCTTGAGAAGAGAAGTCTGAGGGGAGATATGATAGCACTCTTCAAGTACTTGAAAGGTTGTCACAGAGAGGAAGGCCAGGATCTCTTCTCGATCATCCCAGAATGCAGGACACGGAATAATGAGCTCAAGTTACAGGAAGCCAGATTCCAGCTCAACATCAGGAAAAACTGTTAGAGCAACACGACAATGGAACCAATTACCTAGGGAGGTGGTGGGCTCTCCCACACTGGAGGCATTCAAGACGAGGCTGGACAGCCCTCTGTCAGGGATGCTTTGACTTGGATTCCTGCATTGAGCAGGGGGATGGACTCCATGGCCTTGTAGGCCCCTTCCAACCCTAGTATTCTATGATTCTATGTTTTACATTTGGGCTTTGGGCACATTGTCAAGCCAGAGGTACTAACAAAATCTGAATGTGCTTTTGGAAGATTTAGCAGGGCTGTAGCCAGGGTGGGACAGTAGATGCACCATCCCACCTTTAACCCCCCCCGAAAGGCTTTGTATTTGTGATGACTTTAAAGGGGGGGGGTTGTTGGTGTTTTTTAGAATATAAAAATCTCTGGTAATGTCAATGGTACTTGGTGCCTCCTAGAAGTGGTACTATTGCAAACTCTGACCCAACCAGCTTGTCCCAAGCAAGAACTCCCCCTGGCTCAGGATTGATTTTTCAGGATCATTACTATCCTTATGTTTAAGTGACTCTGAAAATAATTCTCCCTTCCCCAGTATTACTGGGAGTATAGCAGAGTATTTAAAGAGGACAAGGGGTAATTTAAAACATGGATTGCCAACTTCTTCAGCTTGTGGGTCAGACCCACCCCAGTCAAGATACTAGGGGGCATGTTCCTCCCATGAAGTCATTCCCTTCTCCCGTGCATATTGGCTGGGGAAGATCTGGCCCTGTCAGCATTAAATGCTGGGGTGTCCTCTCATTTAGCACGGAGGAGAGGGAAGCCTGAGAAGAGCGCTGCTCTCTGCAGCTTCCCTCCTAGCACTACCATAGCAGTTTTTCTCTAGCTTCCTTTCTGCTACCCTCCAATGACACAAGGAGAGAGGACATCACAGAGCTGCTGCAATATTGTAGAGGTGTCTTCAGTGTCCTTTCATATTGTAAATCAGGTGCCTGTCAAGTTAGAGGTGACACCTCATGTACTGCAGAGCACCATGTAAGGCAATATTTCTGAGCTCACAAACACCCTGCACAAATGCTGCTCTCATTTCACTGCAGAATGTTTAACTGGGTCAGAAGCAGCACCACCACACTAGTACTTTGCAGCTCATGTACCTAAGTTAGGGTGTGGAGGGACTGCGGCAAACGAAGGCGGGTAGCAATTCTGGTTGTTGGCCACTAGTTGGGCACTGATAATTTGAAATTATTTTTTTCAAAGCTCACTTTAGGTTACACTACTTTAAACAGCCTGCCATACTCACAGTGAGCAAATGGCAAAAAGATTGCTCGAAGATTATAGTAGTCCATGAGAGATACTGCATACTCTTAATATCTCTCATTCTTATGTGTATGTGTTGGTGGCGGGGGGGGGGGGGAATCCAATAACTTAAATTAAGGTGTTCATAATAAATTTCCCATTACACTTTAATATTGTCTGCATAACCCTATCCATAAATGTATTCTTTTTACATATGGTGATTGGTAAAAGAAGGTTAAAGCTTCTGTACCTGAGTTGAATAAGGACAGTTAATTATTTATCAGTAATGAAGCTAATGTTTCATAAACACTAAAATATATGTACACTTGTGTTTATGGTTATAGATGTTTCTGTCGGTTATGAGGAAATCACTGCAATGTTTAATTGATCAGTTAGGTTAAACAATTTTAAAAAAACTTTTGAGCCCCCCCAAGTGCACAGATCTAATCAGGCAGCAGATTAAAAAAAAACGTTTTGATACAATTCCTGTCAAAAGTGCAGATGGCAGGCACCATCTTAGAAGAGGCATCCCACCCACCCCCTTCTGCATTTACACAGGAAGGTCTACCTCTCCTACGGTAAGGCCTGCTGTGACTGACTTTTTATTCATTTGTTTGAAGTTTCGCCTGGAAACTAAGGAGTTCTAGGCCTCCCACCTCAACTGTGCTAATATAATATGACCCATCTGTTGAGCAAAAGCAACAGGAGGGAAACCATGAGGAAATATAGCATTTTTCTAATAGGTGACACCTGCATACATAGACAATGTATTCAAATCATATGATGAATCAATGTTATTTATCCTTGCACCATCGCCCTAAGGCCTTTTCCCACAGAAACTTAATATATGTGTGTATTTTTAATACAACATATGCTCCTGTTTTTGAGAATTGTGTGGGAAGCTAACTTGCCAAGTAGGTAGCAAACTCTTGGGAATTCCAGTCTTGGCAACTGACTAAATCAATTTACTAAAATCCTATGGCATTCACCTTTACCAAAAACGGAAGGAGGAAGAAGTTAACTCCATGTGTTATGACAGGAAGGACTATCCAATCCCTTCCTTGCACTAAGTCTAAACCATTCTGTTTAGATTTCTAAACTCTGTGTACTCCAGCTTTTCTTTTGATTTATAGATCATAAGGCCCCCATCACCACACCGAACCTTTTACCCTTGCCGCTTCCCAGTGACAATAGTCTTAAGGCTACATCTCTTAGCAAAATTATTCAGAACTTCTACATACATGTTCTATGTGCAGAAAAGGAGGCACATTTTGTCTTTTCCTTGAGTCCCATGTTAAAATTAATTCAATATATTCCCCCCCCCCACGCTGCTGCTTTTGCGAAGTTAAAACAATCTGGTGCCTTCTTCCCTTTTTCTTTTATGCTTCTTCAGTAAGTACATCCTTGCATTGTTCACTACATCCTACAATCCCTATGGTTGTTACTCTGTTAGGCTGGACTGTTTGCACGTATCTGACTTTCCCTGTTGTCTACTCAGTAGTATTCCTGACTGCAGGCACATCCTTACCATTTTGTTCTATGGAATGGAGACAGGACATACAGACTATTTGTGTTTTATGGTAGGGCCACTGGAGATGGCGTTTGTATTAACTACTAAAACAAAGGGCTGTTTCATATACAGTGTAAAGGTTGTCAAAACTCTTTTAAGATTTCACAACGCGAAACAGGGGGTTTACTTTGTGCTGCTTAAACAGAGTATTTCATCCAAAGCAAATAAAGCTCTTACTTGGAAGTGCAGGGAATAAGGTTAGTCAGTTACAAAAGAATGTATCAGAAGACTCATCTGGCTGTTGCCATTAAACCCTGACTGGAATGTACTTTATCGGGCTGAGTGTCGCCCAGACGTATTTTTCCCATAGTGCAATAATCATACAAGTTGCTAGTAGAGTGGCATACAGCTCACATATTACTCATGGAGGCATGGGAAAGGATAGCGCTGCTATAGGGTGACAGCCATGCTGCTGTTCACTCCCTTTCTCCCTTTTATTAATGAAGGGCATTATTCAGAGCCTTGGAGAAAGCTAGAGGCTGCTGCAGGTAACTCCGAAAAGCAATAGAACCACATGGTAAAGTACCATGGCTGTAAATCTCTGCCATGTTTATAACACGAGAGAGTGTGCATATCCACCTGTATATCGTGGATGAACTGGGGACAGCTTTTTCAGTAGTGACCCTCCATTTCTGGAGCTCCCTTTCCAGCATTTGGGCTCCATCTACATGGAAATGGAATGAGAAACACTTTCTGATTATATCTGGATTTTCATAAAATCGCTTTGGTCCATCAGAGGCACACAAAGCAAGAGAAGCAGAATATACACTACTTAAACTTTCATGGGTCACTACTTTCATGGGTCACACAGCACTTGAAAACCCCCATCCATCAGGGTTGGGTGGGGCAGAGTAGAATTAAACATAATCAACGCTGTAGGTGCTGCTCAGTAAATCAGAGAGGCTTGTTCCCCGCCTCTGTTCATGCAGCCCTGCTCAGGGAAGTTTACTGGAAGTGCTGAATTAAGCCCCTGTAGTTTACCACACACCTCTACCCTCTTATCCACCAATGGAATATTGTGAAAGTTTAAAAGATACTGCACTATTGTGAATGCTTGAAACAGCGGTACTGTGCTCCCTCTGAATGGGAAACACAGGCTATATACTGTGAATGGGGAAAGCAGCTACTGTGCTATTGTGAATGCTTGAAACAATACTGTTTTAATACTTCGATACTGTGAATGGGAAAAAGAGGCTATATATTGTGAATGGAAAAGCAGCTCTACTGCAAATGGGGAAAATGAGGGGATGGGGAAGGGGCCATCCCCACCCTTTGACCAGGTCACAACCATGTCACAGAAATAGGCATGCCAGGATTTAATGCAGGGGGATGGGGCACACTGCAATGGAACGGCGTGGGAGCTGCGTTTAAGGCAAAAAGATGCACTAAAAGGACTTTCTGGAAATGCTTCTTTTCCAGAGGGAAGCTGCGGGGTTGCTGCAGGCTGCCGACAGTGTCATTTGTCTCAAACAACCCTGATGTGCTGTCGCTCCACACTAAGTCGTCAATGTAGATTGGGCCCCAGTGTCTACCTTTTTTTTTTGCACCATGCAAAACTCTTTTTGTTCTCCCGGTTTTACTTTTAAAAGTTTTGACTTTTTCAACTGCAATCTGCTATTTTTATTGCTAGTTGTTACTATATTGGTCTCTGTATGAGGACATTACATTGATGGTATTTTGGTTTATTATTGTGTATTATTGTAAACTGCCCTGGCAACAGTTTGGCTGCAGGGCAGTGTATAAATATGTCCAATCTATTGTGTCCCCCAGACTGCAGAAGATATCCTCCAGCAGACAAGATGCTTGCATGCACCTCCTTCAGATATTGTTCCTACTGAAACCTTTTGGGAGTGTAACTTTCAACCCTGCCTTAAAACATAATGGCAAATATGATTAACCTGTTGCCTTTCCCCAAATGTCCAAAGCAGTTGAAAAGATTTAAAAGGTGTGGCGGGGCCTGCACAGCAATTCAGTGTGCCTCCTGCAGTTATGTGGCGGAGACGTTATCACAGCCTCAATCAGGCTCTCCCTAGGATGGCATGTTCCTGAGGATTTTGAGAATGCCCTTAGGGCACTGATGTGGGTGGAAAGTGACTGTGTTGTTTACTTGGCTTGCATAATTTCCCCTCTGTTGGGATACCTAACTGAGGCAGATAAGTTTTTTCTGGTGAATCCTCAGAATAATACAGCTGTCTTGTTGAGAGCTGAAGAACATTAAATAGATTATTCTAATGCAAAACCATAGATTATATATTTGCCATGGAGCTGGTTTTAATGGATAAAGTCCTTAACATAATTCTAGGGAAAGTGTACTGAAGGAAATACCTATTTAAAAGAAGTAGTACTGTTTAAAATATATTAATACTAAAAACCTAAGTGCAGGCTAAGTCACTGAAACAAAGTTTGCTCTGTGTCCACAACTGGAAATCAAGCATTTCCTTAACATATTTCTGTTAAAGGAGAGTAAGCAGGATTTCTGGTGGTAACATGTTTACGTAGGAAATATTCCAATGACATCTGAGTTCAAATATGTGGGAGAGGGGGCTGCCTCCTAATGACTCCATTTATTGGAACAGTGCCAGTCTCAAATAGCTAGAGTAGTTTCTGGAGTGTGTGCACTTGGCAATTTTGCTTCCCTTTGAGTATAGGATATTGGTGTTCAGGGACAGTTATCTTTTTATTTCTGTTTTTAATTATTTTTTTCAAATACAAATACAGACAAACAAACAAAAATACATTGAATTTAAATCTAGTTTTTGACAGAGGATAGTACATTTAATGTTTTACTGTGCAGACAAAAAATATAACTTGAATCCATTGGCTGCTTGATGTTTTCTTTATGGTTCTTCATAATAACGAATTATATTTAGTCTCTTTTCAATAATCTGAGGAAAGGCTATGACAAATATTGCTGCGCATGTCCCTGATTTGCATATACAATAAAATCATGCTGTATTTTATAAATTCAGATATTTTGACTTTGCTTTTAGCTAATTTCAGTTAACACAAGGGACAGTTATGTTTCTATGAAAAGAAAAGATGTAATGAAAGAAAGAATCAGTGAGTTTAGGGACACAACTGTGACTAGTTTTGAAGGAGGAGGACCAACTTCTCCCAAATGTTAGTGAACTTACCTTATTTTAAAATAAGTACCCTGCCAAACATGGCTGCACAGAGCCCTCATTGTAGTTAACAGCAAAATGTTACATTTGGCCCACTTCTTTGAGCACTGAGAAGTTCCAGGGGTGCAGCATTTACCTGGATTTCATTTCCTTTGGAATAACATCCCTGGAAGGTTATGCTGTTTTGTAATATTTGTGCTTATTTACAAATTAACAGGTGGAGAATAGGTGGAGGCACACTTAGTTTAATGAGTAAAGTTTAAACACCCAACATACAGCCAAATCCACTGCTTCACATCAGATCCCTAGAGAGAGACAGCCCCCCAAATGCTTACAAAGCTCAAGTTCAAATCTGTGCTTCTGTGTCCCTTGTGTTCTGTGTTCTCTCCCATACGCTTAGTTTTTCTTTGTTTCTTTTTACATTTTAGCTGGGAGGGGGAGGTATGCACCTGATCAGATTTTAAGAACGTAAAGATAAGAACATAAACATAAGAGCCATGCTGGATCAGACCAAGGGTCCATTTAGTCCAGCATTCTGTTCACACAGTGGCCAGCCAGCTGCCTTTAGGAAACCCACAAGCAGGACATGAATGCAACAGCACCCATGTTTTCTAGCAACTGATGTATACTTTTCTATTCAGAAATTCCCAAAGTGGCCCTATATCAATAAGCAATCATCTAACAGTATTAAAATCTCATGGAGACACTTCTCCTGAATATCCTGGCCTATTAACACTCCTTTGTCAAGGCCAAAACTCTGGCCAGGGATTGCCTTAAGGCAACCCACCGTTGATAATTCTATTCATAGAAGTCTGATAGTAAAACCTGTTACAATATAAAACCAATATCAGGTTAAAATATACTAATAGCAGCACGGAGAAATATAACAAAACCTCTATCTGGCAGATAGCAGAAAACATATGCTCATTAGTCAGAAAGACCTCACACCTCAAAGGCTCACTGAAATAGAAAGGTTTTTATCAATGTTAGGAAAATAAACATCAACCTGCCCTGACAGGTTTCTGGGGGGAGGGAATTTCACAGAAATGGCCATCCTTTTTGTTCTCATCAGTGTAGCCTCTCACAATGGTAGAACTCTAAGCAGAGCCCTCTCACATTATCTCAATGTCTGGGGGACTTGCATATGACTTTTCTCCTAGAGAGTGGTCCAAAGGCCCTTTAAAGGTTAAAACCAATGCTTTTGAATTATGCTTGGGCATGACCTGGAAGCCAATAGAGATTTCTTAGCACAGGTATTATGTGCTTTCACTGGCTTATCCCAGCTAATGAGCAATCTCCTATATTTTGAATGAACTGATGTTTGCAAACATCAAAGGCAACCATAAGTAGTGTGTAGTGATGGTAGCCCAACCTGGAAATAACTACGGCATTGTCAGGTTAGCCAGGTCCCTTTTTTATTTTTGGAGTAGTAACAGTGGGCAAACCAACTTCAGATGGTGAAAGCCACTGTTGCCCTTGCCCAGAGCTGCTTATCTGAGGCTCAAGAAACAGCATTGCAGAAGCACCCCCAAACTGCACAACTGATCATTCAGGGAGAGTGCAATCCCATTGAGAACAGTTGAGCTACCAATCTTCAGAGCAATCAGATCTCCTATCAAAATCTCCATCTTTGTTCAATTTATTCATCCTCATCCAGTCCAATGCTGCCTCTAGACACCAGTTTAGGACATCCAGTACCTCACCTGCTTTTGTTCAGCTCTATTTCTTCTTCACACAATGTAAATAATACCTCATATTTACCATCTTACTTCAAATTTACATGAAGCCATTGAAGGAAGAGGTTTGTAAAAGCAGAGGGGATAAGATGGAACCTTGTCCACCTTACAGACACGGCAGCGGTGGAGGGCAGCAGGTAGACTGGATCTACTGGTAGCTGTCTGGGTGATTTTCAGGAGATTGGCAAGAGTTTCAGTACTGTATATTGTCAGTACAGTATATAATAAGTTTATTGTACTAGCTGAAGGCCATGACAAATACGTTAAAAATATACAAAAGTATAGAAATTTCGAAATAATACAGATAAATTAAAAGTTACCGTAGGCAAACACAGCTTCAACATAAGTGCTGGCTCCTGGTTTTGGACGGCCCTTGGGCAAGTCATTGTCCATGGCCTCCGTCCCTCAGTGGGTCCACCTTCTCATCGCCATTGTCACCAGCTGCTTTTGCTCCTCATCCTCTGTCTCATCATTGCTGCTACTTCCTGAATCTCCAAACCAGTTTATAACAATTTCATCTAATTCTCTCTTCTTAATCTTTTTTGCTGCCAAGGCAAAGACAGCCACTTTACGTGTCACATAGCCATCGGTATTCCTCAAAAGAAAATGAATTGTTTATGCAAGAGCATTCCTACCTCCATAAGTTAGCATATCTCTGACAACATGTAAAGAACATACATTCTATATGTATGACTATCCCATTGAGCCATTACTTTGCACAGATGGACCTCAGGTTTCTAGTAAAAAATAAATAAACAAAAAACAAACAAAGTAGATCCCACAAACCTGAGATCCTTGCTAGCCTCCCCTGGATGTCACAAACCCTGTCAAGGTGGGCTAGGGTGAACACATATGTAGTTGGACACGTTCCCCCCATGTGCATAGGTGAGTGAACTGTCCATAGAGACCTTCTGTAATGTCAACACTGTGCTTTTCAATGAGTTGATGTACACATTCTGCCGCACATCTTTTTCAGGTGTTGATTCTGGGTAGATTGAACACATGAGTAAAGCCCAGTGGTAGCAGGCTCTGCCTGAAATCTCTGCATTTTCTAGAACTGTTATCATAAACGTTATCATATAACACTTGACAAGTAGCAAAAGAAGAATCCCTCTAAGCATGCAGCTGTATGCGCGGGATTCTGTTCCAGGTGATGAATGCTCCCCCAAAGCAGTGCTGGCTCCTGGTTTTGGAGGGCCCTTGGGCAAGACACTGTCCATGGCCTCCCTCCCTCGGTGGGTCTACCTTCCCACTGTCATCAGCTGCTGTTGCTCAGCATCCTCTGTCCCCTCATTGCTACTACTTCCTTGCTTGACAGGCAGGGAGCCAGTGAGCAAGCAGGCAGCGGCATCTACTGCTCCCTTCTCACTACTACTCCTGTCTGGGCCAGAGTGAGAGGCAGGTGAACAAACAGGTTGCAATAGTGAAGAGGAGGAGCAACTCCAGAAGGGGCTTGTCAATGGGCCCCTCCTGGGGCCTTCAGCAGGTGCCTAATCATGCCTACCCTTGACACTGCCCCTGCCCCAAATGTGTTCATTTTACCCAGACCCTAATCTGATCTTTTTGATTGGATCTGCAGCAAACTAGACAGCCCAGCTTTGTCCTGTGGGAAGATAGGGTAAGCCAAGGTCTGACTTAAGAGAAGGAATTCACATACTTGTTTAAAGAATTAAATAATCTGGAGGTGGAGTACGAGCTTGATTATGTCAGCAGTAGCAGATTTGGCAGCTAGGGTTGTCCCCATCTGCCCTAGTTAGGTCTGAAAAGGTTATTTTATAACCTTTAAATAGTCTGGGAATGTGTTTAAAATGAAATGGTTTGAGTTGACTTGAAGGATTCTTCTTACCCAAATAAGGGCATATGTGTCCTAAAACTTGCTTTCCATCTGCAGATACTCTGCATATCATGCTTTGGATGAAGAATTCCTAATTTAGTGTAATGCTGCATTTTTAGGAGCCCACACTTACATATTTCATCTGTGTTTCTTTAACATATAACTAGAACTGGTGGTTTTAAGAACTAGGTTGAAATTAGGGCCAGGTTTGTCACCAAACGATCTGAAATTATTTATTTAATAGATTTATATACTGCTGAACATTTTAAAAAATATCTCTAAGCACTTTGCAGAATACATTTAATCTACATTAAAATACAATTAAAATGCATAAAAATGGTAAAACATTTACATTAAACATTAATAGAAAAATTACAATCACTTAAAATCAATACAACTCCATAATTACAAGCAAACAGACTGGGCAGTACATTAACTCAGGGAAGGCCTGGGTAAAGAAAATGGTTTTTAATTGGTGCCTAAAATATGATACAATTGGCTCTTCCGGAATACCAGGTGGAGGGGAGATCATTCCATAAATTGGGTGCCACCACGGAGAAGGCCCTCTTCCTGGTTGCTGTGAGATGGCAATCTGCAAGTTGTGGTACAACCAGCAAGACCTCCTCTGAAGATCTTAATGCTCACACAGGTCTGTTGTGAGGAAGGCAATCTGCAACATACTAAGTTATAGTAGTAGTTATAACTCCTACTTAGTTGAGAAGTTTGACAAACTTATAATTTTAAATAATATAAATACATTATTTTATATGAAATTACTATACAAACAGCACGTTACTATGATTACTTATTTTGTTTATGATTTCAAGTCAACTTAGCAAAGATCGGGAAAATGAGCAAATTTAAAATTATTAGTTTGCATTAACAAATCACATTTTGCCTCTCTACCTTGAATTTCCCCCATGTCACCTGTTTTAGAAGTCTCAAGAGGTATTTTATTGAAAACTCCACTCACTTGGGGAAATAAATGATGATTAGGCTGATAAGCTATCTTTCTACTTTTTTGTGACAGTTAACAGGTAGTCCTCCACCGTAATTAGTCCTTCACTGATACAATAGCTTTTGAATAAGTTTCTGTTTGTTCCTCCCTGGTATATATGATTTCCATGTAGCACTCCACTAGAAACAGAGTTGGCTTTAGAAAGCAAGGTGAAGGAAAAACTTGGAAGCATGACAAATCTGGATGTTGAATGGAACAGAGACCTTTGTGGACTGTTGCTTGAGGCTTTACCACCATTACCACCTGTGATGTGAGTACACACTTGCAAAACTATCACCTGAGTTATGGGGTTGCAACTTGGGATGCATTTGTGGTAGGTGCATTTCTGGCCTTACTTTAAGGTCAGTAGGAATCTATTTACTGGAGACAGAAATGTATCTATATTTAACAAATAAAATCTAACAGCTGCTTTCCCACCAGGCTGTAATAGAGGGTGATGAGAAGCAGAGCCATCCATCAGCTTTGCTCAAAGTCCAGCTTTCATTGAGCTTCTCTTCTGCATAAACTGGGTTACTTCCAAGACAAGGCTTTTATTTTGCAATCACGCTGCCTCATTTCCAGAATTGTATTGGGGTATGTGTGTCCAGACGCCATCATCTTAACTTGTAGCTGTCCCATGTTTTCCCACTACTTCTTCCATCTTTTTTTTTTCTTTCTAGAAAAATCAGTTAAGGAAGAAAAGATGCAATCGCTGCACAATGCCTTTTGGTTGTTAGGGTAAGAGCCCGCTGCCTAGAAGCACTGCTGGTTCCATTCCAGTTTGTCATTATAAAAACTAATATTTACTTTAAGAATTGTTGCCTGAGTTTGGTGGTTTTCTTCTTCCCTCCCCATTCCTTTTCCCTTTTGTGTCATGTCTTTTAGATTATAAGCCTGCAGGCAGCGACTGTCTTGTTTCTTTACTGATTGTATGTAAGCTGCTCTAGAATCTTTTCAACTGAAGAGCAGGATAAAATGCTTTAAATAAATAAATAAACTTTATTTATTACTGCAAAGATAATTGACACATAAATAATTAAGATACAGTGGTGAGTTGAAATCACATCTGCACTTATTCACCTGAGGTTTTAAATTGTGATTCGATATCAATTGATGCACTCAAGAGTTTCATAAATGTGGCTCAATAAATCAATTTGAAGGGGGCGGATTAAGTCTCACTGTTGTAGAGTGGAGTAGGTCTCCTTCTTAAAAAGTACACTCCTAAAGAGAAAACTATTAAATATGCCAAGTGTGACTGATTACAAGATTTTAAGCAGTATGAACTCAAGCTATATTATAGTGAATATTGGTGTATCCAAAGTGTGTACTTTTCAATAGTATCTTTTCAAGGTGGATACCTTTTTCTTGGACTAGTATTAAACTTTCAAGCGTCTTCAGCCTAGAAGATATTCCACCTGAAAAATTCAACTCAAAAGTTTGCTATCTTGCCACTACCAATGCAGTTGGTCTAATCATCTTAAAGAGAAGGGAGATGAACCAACTCTGTTGCAGGAATATACAACTGTTCATTTTGGGAAGAGGCCACCAAATGTACATCCCCCACCATGGAACTGTATAGTGGAATATTCCTATCCCCCCCCCCCCCTGCACTTAAGGAAACATTTGAGCTTCTGTGACATGCCATCAGCCATAAAGCCAATCTGATCTCAGATCTATTTGTGGAACCTAATGCATCAAGGAAAGGAACAAAAGTCCTTTAAGGCAACATTCAGTATTGACTGAACGTGCCTAGGTAGGTAGAGTGGGATCACAGCAGCAGGCTTCATCCCAACCTATGCACATTCATTTTTCTCAATACAGATGGTCTGTTTAGAGCAAGGGTGGGCAGCACGCAGCCTATGGGCTGCGGGTGGCCCCTGACTTTTCCCACTGCCCCCAACATACCCCAAAACGAAAACTTAAAAAAACTAAAAATGGCACTCTGTAGCTGCCACAGAGCGCTAAAATGGACAAATTTAGCTTGCAAACAAGCTAAATGTGTCCATTTTAGTATGGAGCAGCAAACTGGCAGTTTTAAAATTTATTTTTTAATTCCCCCTCCAAGTGCAGCCCATGGGAGGAGGCCCTGGGGCAAAAATGGCTCCCGGACCCCCCACAGCTGCCCACCCCTAGTTTAGAGCCTACATTGCAGAGGGACCATAGTCAGTGGGGTGGAGCACATGTTTTGCATGGAGAGGGTCCCAAATTCAATCCTGGCATCTCCAGCAAAAAGGAATCAGGTGGCAGGTGATATGAAAACCTTCTGCTTGATACCCTGAAGAAATGCTGCCATCCAGAGTAGACAATAACTGGGTAGATGGACAAACAGGCTGATGGCATAAGGCAACTTCTAGTGTCCCATGTTACATGTGTGCAACTGAAAAAGTAGGCCTCCTGCTCACGTGAACAGAGCCCCCTGCAGGAAGTTATAAAACAGGGCTGGGTAACCTGTGGCCCTCCAGATGTTGTTGGACTTCAACTCCCATCAAGCCCAGCTAGCATGGCCAATGGTTGGGAATGGTGGGAATTGTAGTCTAACTACATCTGGAGGGTCACAGGTTTCCCAGCCCTGCTCTAAAGAGACCTTCAAATGAATGCACATAGACAAGGAGCAGGGCCTACCACTGCAATCCAGTTTTCTCTCCCGACATGTTCTCTCATTTTATCCTACGTGTATGAAAAGAGCTACTGACTGCCACAGATAGACTTGAAAACAAAGGATCGAAAATGATACATAAAAGTGAGCGAGATCCAGCTATTCCATATACGTTCCCAACATTAGGTAGGCATTACACTAGTAAAGGATAATCGGAAGAATCATTATTTTTATTCCAGTTGTGCGTTTGTGAGCAGCAGAGCTTAGCTTTTGTAATAGCAAATGTTAGGAAATCTTTGAAACATATGCACATAGTTGAGCAGTCCTAAACACTGATGTTTGCTCCTGGTCAAACCACCAACTATTTGTGTCTAGACTAAATCCATATAAGCAAAATAAAAGGCCTCCTCTTCTGTCCTTGCCAGCCAGCCAGCCAAATTAGGACACCTGATTACAACATTATAAAAGCTTGAACTTGAAGTAATACTGGGAATCCATCTCTCTCTCTCTCTCTCTCTCTCTCTCTCTCTCTCGTGTGTCTCCCGGTCCTGTTTTAAGGACCTTCCTTGCAGGAATGAGAGCATCTTGAACTCATACATGGTTCATTCGACATGATTCATTTCATATACGCTGTTGACTCAAACATTTTGAAGAGCCGTGTGCTGTAATATGCCACCTTTCTGTAAAAGTGCACTCAAGGCAGCTTACAAGTGAAATAAAATTAAAACAAGCATCACAGTATAATCATACAAATCAAAAACGTGGGAAAATAGAAGCAATATAAAATGTCCAGAAATGAAGTACTACTCACTTTAAACATGCTGGGAAAAAACCCAGTGAGAGAACATTTCAGTCTTTCAGGTCACTTTATTGCTGATCTGAAAACTTCCATTTGTCATCAAAAGAGCTTTAAAGGGATACTCCAGCATGAACTTATCAAGACGTTCAATTCTATATATTTGGACTTGAATAGAAACAATAGTTTCCTGTTCCCTCCAAGAATTAATTAATATAGCAGATCTGGGATGATGATTACATTATCTCCAGTTACTACTATTGTGAATGGTTAATGTGCTTACCTTGCATACATTTAGCTTTAACTGAATTGTCATAGACTGTACTTTTTGCATTTCATTATCATTTGACCCTTATATATACAACATTTTATATACGTATACATATATTTTTGTTGTTGTTCAGTCGTTCAGTCGTGTCCGACTCTTCGTGACCCCATGGACCATAGCACGCCAGGCCTTCCTGTCCTGCGCTCTCTCCCGGAGTGTGCTCACGTTCATATTCATTGCATCCGTGATGCTATCTAGCCATCTCATATACATACCACAATAAGTGTGTTGGTCTTTAAAGTACCACAAGATTCTTTGTGGTTTGTATTTATTCTTGTATCTGTGTATGAACAAGGCCTTTATTACAGATGTCCTTGCTTCTATCAAGGTCATACTTCAGCATGTCAAGGCAGCACTGGGGAAAAGCATTCCTTCTCATTCTCACCCTTTTGTAACTGAGAACCAGCAGATCCCACACCTTTACCATGTTAGGTTGTCTAATTCTTCCTGTCCCAACCCTCAGATCCGTACCATAACCCACAGTGTTGCAAATGCTTAGTGAATATGCTGTCTTGCTTGCAGGATTTCTTATGTGAATGCACCTAAAATATGAAGTGTGTGAATGTGATTCACATGTCTAACATACAGGGACAATTGTTGGTTTGTGACATTTTTGAATTCACACTCGGTGACAAACCTGGGGTTGCTGCTACATAATGTGTGAAAGATGTGTTTTATTTGGTGTGCCAGAACAGTTTATCAGGATACTGTCAGAAATAACACATTTCTCCTCAGTGTTATGTCTTTCTCAATGTGACCTTTTTACTGGAAAAAGTAAAGGTTTTGGTGGATTTGTTGTGATCAGAGTTCAACAGGAGACATTGATGGGGATAGATGATGATCACGTATATTGTCACCTGTTTTCTTTATGTGGTTCCAGGCAAAACACGGGTGCAAAATAACTCACCTGACATAATGTAGAATAAGTAATGTTTTATCTTACTGCATAGTAGCCTTTGTGTTGTTGTTGTTCAGTCGTTCAGTCATGTCCGACTGCTCGTAACCCCATGGACCATAGCACGCCAGGCCTTCCTGTCCTCCACTCTCTCCCAGAGTGTACTCAAGTCCATATTCATTGCATCGGTGATGCTATCTAGCCACCTCATCCTCTGCCGTCCCCTTCTCCTGTTGCCTTCAATCTTTCCCAGCATCAGGGTCTTTTCCAGTGACTTTTCTCTTCGCATTAGGTGGCCAAAATATTTAAGCTTCAGTATCTGTCCTTCCAATGAGCACTCAGGGTTGATTTCCTTTAGGATGGACTGATTTGACCTCCTTGCATTCCAGGGGACTTGTAAGAGTCTTCTCCAGCACCACAGTTCGAAAGCATCGATTCTTTGGCGCTTAGCCTTCCTTATAGTCCAGCTCTCACAGCCATACGTTGCTACTGGGAAAACCATAGCTTTGATTATATGGACCTTTGTCGGCAAGGTGATGTCTCTGCTTCTTACTATGCTGTCTAGGTTTGCCATAGCTTTCCTCCCAAGGAGCAAGCGTCTTTTAATTTCATGGCTACAGTCACCATCTGCAGTGATCTTGGAGCCCAAGAAAATAAAATCTGTCACTGCGTCCATTTCTTCCCCTTCTATATGCCAGGAAGTGATGGGGCCAGATGCCATGATTTTAGTTTTTTTAATGTTGAGTTTCAAATCAGCTTTTGCACTCTCCACTTTCACCCTCAACAAGAGGCTCTTTAGATCCTCTTCGCTTTCTGCCATTAGGGTGGTATCGTCTGGGTATCTGAGGTTGTTGATAATTCTCCCGGCAATCTTAATTCCGACCTGTGATTCATCCAACCCGGCGTTTCTCATGATGTACTCTGCATATAAATTAAATAAGCAGGGTGACAATATGCAGCCTTGTCGTACTCCTTTCCCAATTTTGAACCAATCGTTTGTTTCATGTCCGGTTCTTACTGTTGCTTCTTGACCCTGGTACAGGTTTCTCAGGAGACAGGTAAGGTGGTCTGGTACTCCCATCACTTTAAGAATTTGCCACAGTTTGTTGTGATCCACACAATCAAAGGCTTTAGCGTAGTCAATGAAGCAGAAATAGACGTTTTTCTGGAATTCTCTTGCTTTCTCCATGATGCAGCGAATGTTGGCGATTTGATCTCTAGTTCCTCTGCCTCTTCGAAACCCAGCTTGTACTTCTGGTAGTTCTCGGTTCACATACTGCTGAAGCCTAGCTTCACATACTGCTGAAGCCTAGGATTTTGAGCGTAACCTTGCTGGCATGTGAAATGAGCGCAACTGTACGGTAGTTTGAACACTCTTTGGTGTTGCCCTTCTTTGGAATTGGAATGTAAACTGACCTTTTCCAGTCTTGTGGCCACTGTTGAGTGTTCCAAATTTGTTGGCATATTGAGTGCAGCACTTTAACAGCATCATCTTTGAGGATCTTAAATAGCTCAGCTGGAATACTGTCATTTCCGCTAGCTTTGTTGTTAGTAATGCTTCCTAAGGCCCACTTGACTTCACTCTCGAGGATGTCCGGCTCAAGTTCAGTGACCACACTATCATGGCTATCAGGGACATTCAGATCTTTCCTGTATAGTTCTTCTGTGTATTCTTGCCACCTCGTCTTAATCTCATGTGCTTCTGTTTGGTCCCTGCCTTCTTTGTCCTTTATCATGCCCGTCTTTGCACAAAACGTTCCCTTGAGATCTCCAATTTTCTTGAAGAGATCTCTAGTCTTTCCCATTCTATTGTTTTCTTCGATTTCTTTGCATTGTTCATTTAAGAAGGCCTTGTTGTCTCTCCTTGCTATTCTCTGGAAATCTGCATTCAGTTGGATATATCTTCCCCTTTCTCCCTTGCTTTTCGCTTCCCTTCTTTCCTCAGCTACTTGTAAAGCCTCATCAGACAGCCACTTTGCTTTCTTGCATTTCTTTGGGATGGATTTAGTTCCTGCCTCCTGAACGATGTTATGGACCTCTGTCCATAGTTCCTCAGGCACTCTCTCAGGTCTAATCCCTTAAATCTATTCCTCACCTCCACTGTATATTCATAAGGGATATGATTTAGGTCATACCTGAATGGTTTAGTGGTTTTCCCTACGTTCTTCAATTTAAGCCAAAATTTTGCGATAAGAAGCTCATGATCTGAGCCACAGTCAGCTCCAGGTCTTGTTGTTACTGACGGTATGGAGGTTCTCCATCTTTGGCTGCAAAGTACATAATCAATCTGATTTCGATATTGACCATAGTAGCCTTTGTACATAGGCATAATATCTTTAATTTTCCTGGGATACCTGGACTTTTTGTTATGTGAGCTAGCTTTTTATGCCAGAAGTAAATTAAACTTTCAGAAATGTGTCTGCATACTCTGAAGCAAGCTTACTGATACTGGAAGTTAAGTTTCTGAAAACCAAGCACAGGTTGTTGGGAGGCTAATTGCATCTGTAAAAGCCTTCGTGGCAATTAGTTTTCAATGGGTGTAATTAGAATCACCTGGATTCTATCCAGCTACCAATGGTAACCTTAAAGTAATTTCAGCTTTAATTCATGTACTAGTTCTAGAATGTTGGTAAAGAACCAGGAAACTCCCCACTAGACTGTGTTAGTAGATATTGTGTATGTAACTATTTAAGATCTTTAAGGGTGCAATCCTATGCTTGTTTATGCACACAGAGCCAGTGTGGTGTAGTGGCTAGAGTGTTGGACTGGGATCTGGGAGATTGGGGTTCTAGTCCCCACTCAGCCATGGAAGCTCACTGGGTGACTTTGGGCCACAGACTCAGCCCAACGTACCTCACAGGGTTGTTGTTGAGAGGATAAAATGGAGAGGAGGAGGATTATGTATGCTGCCTTGGGTTCCTTATGGAAGAAAAAAGGGATATAAATGTAATAGATAAATAAATAAATAAACAAATAAATAAATGTTTAGACAGAAAAAAAGTCCTACATGCCCCAGCAAGCCATGTATGTTTAGGACTTCTTTTTGTCTAAATATGTACAGGATTGGACGTTAATTTGATTTAAGGTTTTAATACACACACACACACACACACACGTGTGCATGCTAAAATGGAGACAGTTTTGTTGCATTTTCTGAATAGTATTGATATAATTGACTAGATATCATAATTTTAAAAAACTACTAGTGAACACTGCAACCTTAATAAAGTCTTGAGTATCACCCCACACAGAATCCAGTGCCATTCATAGAGCCACCACGGAGGTTAAGTTCTGTACTAGCAAATTTGCAGATGTTCTATGTGCTCAGAGGTAACTTTTCATTGGAGAGGAGCAAAGAGTTTGTGGGAGGGAAAAGATTCTCAGCAATGCTTTAAAGGCCTGATTTTAGATACGTTGAAGATATTTTAAATTGTGCCCCCAAAGCAACAATTATGACAAGAGCATTTCTTATAACAATGTTATTAACAAAGGAGAATTGCTGCAATACCCCTTTTTATCAAGCAATGGGATCTGTATCTTTTGGCATGCATAGCTGGTATAACTCTTTATGACACATCCAACGCATAGAACTAGTGAGTTGGCCTGAGATATGTATCTCCTGAGGAATAACGTGCTCTGAAAGGTTATGTGTCGTTGTATGTTGCAATCCTAAGCATACTTGCTCCAAAATAAATTTCACAGAAACCAATGGGACTTATCCAGATAAAGTTGGCTTGCATGCTAGTTGGGTTATATCTTAAATGTGTTAAAGAATCCTGTGAGCCAAACATGTGGGTGTTGAAGTGGTGTATTAATAAAAAAGTATTTTCTATTTTAAAGTGTGTTTTCTCCTGTTACAATTATTTGATGGCCATCTTATTTGTTGGGTGGAAGACTTACTAACTGTTCAACAAGCCTTCACTGAAGCAGGGCATAAACATGTGCTTGGCTAGTTGATTTGGTTTTAAGAAACATAATAAGATGCCCTTGGGCAACACACAGAATTCTGGAACGGTGGTGATTTGATAAATTCCTAGTCTAAGCTGAATGTGTATGTGCCAGTGATTGAACAGAGACATTCCAGGTTTCCAAATACACAGAGCACAGTTTAGCCAAGTGGCCATCTCTGAAATAGCTGCTCATGCCTTCTGGACAGGCTATGGAATTTCATTCCCTAGAGATTTTCAGGCAAGTTCAGGACAAGGTCTTGTGGGATTGCTTTCAGATATATAGTGGTAAACTTACATATGAAGCTGGCTTTTGTGTCAAACCATTGGTCAGTACTGTCTCTGGCTGGTTCTTGAAAGGTGTTAGACAGAGGTCTTTCCCAGGCCAAGTCCTGATACTTGAAGACACCAAGGAGAAGGGTTGGACTACATGACTAACAGTGCAATCTTATACATGTCTGGTCAGAAGTAAGTCAGCTGGGTTCAAAGGGGCTTACTCCGAGGTAAGTGGGTATAGGATTGCAGCCTAAAGATGCTTCTAGATGAGGCTTTTAATTTACAATCGCACTGTTTCATTTATGTAATTCTATGGGTGGTCCAGATGACGAGAGCATCCACTCATATCTTCTCATGTTCTCCCACAACTTCTTCTGCCTGCTTAGCCACTGTGCAGGTCTAGATAGGTCTTTGGTCTGATCCGGCATGGCTCTACTTACATCTTTTTTCTTATGCAGAAAATCTGGTAAGGAAGAAAAGATGAAGTAGCTGCTCAATGCTTTCCAGTTCTTAGCGCAAGGACTCTTCTGTCAGAAAGTACTCTAAAGGTCTCTTTCAACACATTTCTGCTAGGTATATACCTAAAAATATGAAACGTGGTTATGAGGCACATGTCTGGTATACAGACACAGTTGTTGGAGAGCTCGTATAGTTAGTGACTCTAAGTGGAAAACTTGCTGCTGCAAAACGTGTGAAATGGCCAAGCAGGGTGACGGCCCAGGAGCTGTGCTGCGCCATGCAAGTCTGCAACACAGCTTGACAAGCATGCTGAGAATCACTTGCAGTGTTGCAAAGGGTGCCAGGGTGCACTGCACAAAACACATACAAATCCTGTTGCTCTGACAATTGCTCCGATTTCTTTAGGTTCCTGATGGTCCTGAGAAGGGTGGCTGTCCCTGGCTGTGTGCGGGGAGTGAAGGCGTCTGCTATGAATCTTCAAAAGTGGAGCAAAGTAGTTGGCTCTTTGATTAGAAATTCAAGTTCCTGAACTATAGTAGAAAGAGACATTGTGTGCCTCCCCCTACCGCGCCCCATGCTTACTTGCAACGGAAAACGCGCTGCTGTCCCTTCTTCCCCCTCCCCAAGCCCTCCCTGTCTGTCGCCATCAGTCACGTCTACAACAGTGACCCATACGCGCTTGTTCTCCCCCGCCCTTTCGCTCTTTTCCCCTGCACAACGGCGGAGGAGGACTCGCCGCCAAGAGGCTGGAGTAGCATCTGCAGAGCCTCCCTCCGCGCTTCCCCGGCCACCCAGAGAAGGGGGCGGAGTGGGTGGAGCCGGGGGGCAGCGGCGGGGGAGCGCCTCGCTTCTTTCCCTCAGCAGGCGCGCCTAATTCGTGCGGCGCGCAGTGCGTGGGGGAGGCTCCGCCGTCCGGGCGGGAGGCGGCTCGCGTCGGGCAAGGGCGCTCGGCGGCGCACGGGCGCACCGGGGGCGCCGCGGCTGCCCTGCTCTCTCTTGGTTCGCGTAAAAACGGGCTGGGTGTGAGCGGCGTGTTACGGACGGCAGCCCGCCTGCCTTGACGGTTCCGGGCTTCGGCGTGTCTCGCTTCGGGGGGATGGCGAAAAGATTGGTCGGAGAGTGAAGCGTCGCCGCTGCCGCCGCGCTACACGGAGGACCTACTGAACAGGATGATCCTGCTCGCGCGTAAGTGCCTTCCCGACAAGGCGTCCGGCGTTCCTTTGGGTCGCTGAACCCCTTGAGCAAGGTCTTGCGTGTCTGCACGGAGGGTTCTGACGCACGTGGAAGGAGCGTGGGCATAACGGGCCCGCGATGGGGCTCCCCGGCTGGGTTTGATCATTTCCCCCTGGAGAGTCGCTCTCCGAGAATCGAGGGGGGACGGGACGCGCGCCTGGTTGGGGAGGGGGTGACGGGCAGTGATCGCCTGTAGGCTTTCTCCTTGGTCCGTGATGGGTTATTCGAAAGGGGAAGAAGGCAGGGGGGCCTGAAGGGCGGGAGACGAGCATGCTCGCTTGTGCAGGTGGTCAACATCTTGGACCGTCGTGCTGCTCTTGCTTTTTATTTTCAGGAGATGTGATACCGGTTGTAAAGCGCCTCGTGCACAAACTGTTGGGGAAGAGATTTCAGCGCATACTGTTGCAATAGGTGATGTGTGACTCTGGGTTGAGCAGCGCCTTCTGGAATACGGGTGGTGATGCACGGACTTTTTCTCCTCGCTGTAGAGGCACAACCAAATAATAGTCCAGCTGCATGCCATTCAGTTTGTCACTTCTGGATGCTCACGAGTTGGATACTTACTTGGCTGTTAGCTATCTTTTCCTGAAGTTAGGCTTTTGTAGTGTGAGAATGTAGGTACTCTTTAGCCATATATGTAATTAAAATATGGCGTTGTCATGCTTTTATACAGCCATAACGCAGCCCTGAAGAATTTAGTCCAGTGGTACAGCATCTAAGACATTTTTGACCGTACAGGGAGTTATCTCTTTTGCAATCTAGACAGTTGGAAAAAGATCCATGGAAGTGATTTATAAGGTAAGGTGAGTAAGGCTCACTTACTGCTGACTCTTCTTTGTCCAAACAACACATGACAGCATTCTGTATCAGGAGGAGTGTTCTCATTCCACAGTGACAGGAGAGATGCCCACAAGTTCCCAGTTAGAAGGAACTGCTGCTTTTTGTAAATGTGTAGATGGGTCACATATTCCAATACCCTCTATCTGACCAGATAGCTATTCAGTTAAACTCAGAAAATACTCTTCACTTATGCTAAAGACTCTGCCATTTGGATACAATAGGTACCATGTGAATTGGAGCTATTACATTGTGAATTTCTTCTTGCCTGCAGGCAGACATCATTGATAAACATTGTGGGTGGGGAAACTCAGGTCTGTAATGTGACTGTGTGTTGACCTTATCATTACCTTCCCAGCTGCAGCCACATCCAACAATGAACCATAGAACAGAAGGCTACACAAATAATCTGTTAGTGCAGTTGCTGATGGGGTAGATGCTGGTACTATAGGGAATGTGCATTCCAGAGTTTGGCATCTGGCTGATGCAGCTGCCAAACACATCCCATGCATGTTGGCTCTGGTTCTGGAGCAGATGGAGGGTGCTGAGAAAAACAATAGTTAAGGTTCCAAGAACAGAGGCGGTATTAGTTTTGCTTTAGGACAGCTTGCTTTTCTGCACTTAAATTCAGCAAGCACGGCTAAATAATTATTTTATTGTGTTAGGCTTTTTGTACTGCTTCCACTGTAAGATTGATATATTGGGGTGGGGGTGGGGGAGAAAACACACTACGTTTTCATACAACGTTTGAAATGTTTGTTGTTTACAAACAGGGGTCCCCAGCCTTTTTGGACCTGTGGGCAGATTTGGGAATTTGAGAAATTGCTGTGGGCACCACCACAAAACAGTTCCCATGGGGTATGTGGCTAGTCTCATGATGACTGCTATGGAGGCCTGGCTCATTCAGAAGTCAAGTAATTCATCCAAGAAACTGAGTACAAGCAGAGAAAGAGTCTGATCTCCAAAGCCAATCTACATATTTGACAGGGGCTAGAGGCCCATCTAAATGGAAACGCTTTGTGAGGCGATTTGGGCAAAATCCACTTTTTCACAGAATCGAATTAGCTCTTCCCACGGTACATGCAGTGCTGTATTCCTCTGCTTTTGCAGTGTATATGGGAACTGAAGCTGCATTAGTTGGGGTGGGGTGGGTGTGTCCCACCACAAGTAGAAATGAATGTCAGCAATTGCGTAGGTGCCAGGCAGCCAATGAGCGGAGGCTTGCTCCCCCTCCTTTGCATGTTCAACGAAATGCAATAGAGGACTTGCTTACAAGTACACATTCATGACAACCCCCGCATACACACACACACACACACACACACACTTATGAGGCAAGCAGGCAGCCGCTGCTGCCCGGAGACTGAGCGGAATGAGCAGGAGTGCAAGAGGTGCAGGGAGCGCAGAGCCAGCAAGGAGGGAGAGCCACTAGCATGTTGTCTTTGAGGTATATTAACTGCCCAATCAACAGGCTCCCCCCCCCCCGCAGAAAACCCCAAACAGACACAGGCTCAATGAAGTGCTTCTGAGTACATGTTCGTGAAAATCGTCCGCCCTGGCAATCACCCTTTCTTAGCTGCGCAACTTTGAATCAACAGGCAGCCACCATTTCTCAGTTGTGCTCCTTTGAAGCTGCACATTTTCAAACAGCAGGGCTCCCCCCCCCCCCCTGTAACTATTTAAAGTGAGAGGCAGGGACTGAGCCAGCATTTCTCAGCTGTGCTCCTTCATAGTTGCACAGTTTTAAAACAGCAGGGCTGGCAAAGTGGAACTGAAGGCAATGAGTTACTTCTGGATAGACATGTTTACCCTTCTGCCTTCCCCATGCTACTTTCCCGTCCACCAATCAGCACCGCATTCACCAGCCCCCGCCGAAGCCAGGTGAAGTCACATGGACTCCCGAACAGCACTGAAGCCATTGTGACAGGACAATCTCAACACAAAATGAGTTGGAAAAAACCTGGCGTTAGGGCAAGAAATGTTGGGCTATCCACGGAGAGGAGTGTGCGTCATCTGACACTGTTGATTTGGGGCTGGAATAGAACCAGAGTAAAAGTCCCATGTAGATGAGGCCTAGGAGTGGGCGAGAAGCAGCAAGGTAAAGAGGTGTGAAGGGAGAAATAGTAAGGCTAAATGCTGGGAGGGAGGGAGAAATAGTAAGGCTAAATGCTGGGAGGGAGGGGGAAATAGCAAGGCAAAGGGGTAGGGGAAAGAGAGAGCAAGGCTGGAGGCTAGGAGCAGGGAGAAACAGTGAGATAAAGGGGTGAATGGGAGAGAAAGCAAGGCTGGGTGCTAGGAAGGGATAGAAAGACGGCTAGGGATGGGGAAGGGAGAGAAATAAGGAAAGGGGAGCGGGGAGAGAAATAGTGAGGCTACAGGCTGGGCATGGAGAGTAGGGATATACGAATCCCTGACCTGGTTCCGGTCGGGGCATCCGCTGGGGCGGGGGAGGCGATCCATCCCTCCCCTCTGGAATCCTCCCCAGCCACAGCCGGACTTCGGGCTGCTGCTGCTGCGCTCCGGACTCAGATGGTGGCCAAATTACACCATTTGCGTCCCTGCTCTTTTTGTGATAGGCTACGTAAATACTTATGTAGCCAGTCATGGCCACGGGCAGGGACGCACATGGCGGCTGCTACGGTGGCTGCCATTTTGTTCTGCAGGCCGGCTGCGGAAGGAGGACGACCCGACCTGGAGCATCCACTGCTGGGTAGGGTCCATCCCAGGGAGATTTTGGGGGGTGGCGGTGGGGGGATAGTCCATTCCACCATGGACTCCGGGGGGCCGCATTCCAAAGAATCTGGCCTCGAGTCTGTGGCGGATTTCTCCAATATCCCTAATGGAGAGGGAGAGAGAACAAAGGGTGTGGGTGGAAAAAGATTGAGTGGGGCCAGGAAGCAACTCTTTCCTTCGCTTCCTGCCTGCCAAACAGCTGATCAGTGGCAGGTTGAGGAACAGGAAAGAATGTAGCACCCTAACATTTTTCAAGTTTTTTAATTAAAAATAAATTTTTGAAGGACGCAAGGAGTGGAGAGCTTTGCGGGCACTGCTGGAAGTCCTTGTGGGCACCATGCTGGGTACCCCTGCACTACACTGTAGTGCTTTCAGGTGTTAGCACAAATATAATGGTAGCAAAATTGACATAATCTGTTTTCACAGAGCTGATCGAAGTGGTGTCTTCCTCAAATGCTAAAACATAAGACAGCCCTATATACATTTGATTGGAAATAACAACCAGTTGATATGTTAATAGCATTTTCATAATTGCGTTCAAACTGAAAAGAGGCAAAAGGCAGTATGCACTGAACACTATGTTTCGGGGTTGTGGAACCTCTGGTCCTTGGGGCTTCCGCCAAGGCTCCTCTCCCTCTTTTTTCTTAGGGAAAATGGGGAGAGGAATCCCCACTGTTATCTCCGATCAGGGATAACAGCTGGAATTCCCCTGCATGGGGCCCCTTCCAATTGTGAGGGCTTTGCTCACCCTGCATCCTTCCAAATGGGGGAAAGTGAAGCTGTCCCCAGCTGAGGTGTGAGGCGGAAATAGGGATGTATGAAAGTCACTTACCTTTTTGCGGAATTGATTTGCGGTGGCAGGGAGGAGCTCCATCCCTCCCCCCAGAATCCTCGACGGGGGGGAGGCGATCCGGTCCTCCCCCCCGGAATCCTCGATGGCCGGCTTCAGGCCATCTGCAGCTGGATTTCTGGCTGCGGACAGGCTGGTGTGGACGCAAATGTATCCAGCCAGGCAGCCATTTGCATCCAGCCAGGCAGCCGTGATAGGCTACGTAAGAATTTAAACCCCCCCAACCCCCCCCCAAACCGAGTGTACGCAAATGGCGGTGGCTATGGCGGCCGCCATTTGCGTTCCCTATTTTTTGACGATTTATCTTACGTAACGTACGTAGCAAATATCAGCTACCGCAGAACTTAGGAAAGTCATGGTGTCCTTTGTAACTAGTGGATACGCATCAGTTATTATTATGAAATTGCTGCATATCTGCAGCTTTAAGAATATGTTCAACGTGGATGAAAAACATTATTTGTTCTGATTTGTATCTAAGCTTGGAAACTGCATCTAGTAGATAAAGAAGGTGACAAAGTGTACTTAACTTTAATAATCAGATGTCAGTAGAGTCATACTCCCCTATCCACCACAGATAGTTACAATATTAAATACAATACTAAAAGGTTATTTAGATTATCCAAAAATAAATAATAAATAACAAATCACCACTGTCAACTATATGTTTTATATTCTGTAGCTTTAAACAAGTACCTTTTAGAACAGGTGGGGAACCTCCAGGTACCAGTTTGAACATCACAGTGGCAATTAACCCATGATTTGTGGGGATGTGCGGAGCATGCGACCCATCGACAAACCATGGGTTAACCCATAAATAACCCAGAGTCTCTGGGCTCAGACATCACGCTAACAACCTACAAACGAGGCATTCATAGGTTGTTTATGAAATGGCTCATGCACTCCACACATCCCCACAAATCATGGGTTAATTAGCCTACGATTTACTGTTACGATGAGTGAATCAGGTCATTGTTGGAATACAGCTTCCACCATCCCTGACCATTGGCCATGCTTGCTGGGGCTGATGGGAGTTGGAGTTCAAAATATCTGGAAGGCTATGAGTTAACCCCCACATTTTATAAGTTAAGCTTTAAATTTAGTTTGCTTAAAAGGTATCTTGAATACTATTCTTAAGAAACTTTATTTAGCAAAGTTTCCAGTAATATAACCTTTAAAAATACAAATGTCAGGAGTAACAGAGGTTCAAATAAGTAAGTTGTCAATGACAGGCATTAATTCTTCTTGCATTTCTACAAAACAAAGATATATTTGAATCTTTCCAGCCTATTTTATGATTTCTTTCTGCTTTTATGTTTAATGCATTTTCACAGTGAACACTGTGATACGTGCAGTTATGAGTGTCCTCTTGAAATAAGTGGAATGGAAGTGTGGTGGATTATGGCCAGTGACATTAAATTAATCTACTTCGTACTTTATTTTCTTCAAGCACAGTTTATTTGGTTTTGGGTTGCAAATGTTACTTAAGGAAGGCACATATTTGGTATTGCTGCCTTGACACACTGAACACAATTAAGGGCACATGCTTGCTTTTTTCTGAAGCACAGTTGATCTGTCCTCTTAGCATCCTTTTAAAGTTTTTGTCCTGTAGTGGATTCTATGCTGCTATCTCAAAATGAAAAATTAATCAAGATACATGTTTGCATTATTTCTTAGAAGGTCTAAGCAGTGATTGTTTCATAAGGGAAAACAATTCATTTTGAACTTCTGTTAGGTCGCTAATCTTAGGGTAATGAGGCCAGCAGGAAGTGGAAACTTTAAACTATTCAAACATTTAGAAGCCAGGAAATGTTTTACATGCAAAGACAACAGGGTCATATCAGAGATGCTCTGGAATCTCATACTATATGCTGATAGTCCCATAAAACATACAAAGAGCTGTTATCTATCTTTTTTGAGCAAATCTTGCTCAGCCCAACTTGGAAAGGGAAAAAGAGCCTGATATTGGATTAAATGTTGAAAATCCAGCCTGAGAAGAAGCTACTCAAGAATAAGAGAAGCTTGTTCTGCAGGACACTGATTCCTAAATGGCTTTAAATAAAAGGTTAGTGGTGAAATCTACTGTTGCGTTCGCAGTTATCCACTTCTGCAACAGGATGTAATGTCCTCTGTCTCGGTTGGAGCCCCCTGACCCCTCTAAAATCTGCTCTGGAGGGGCCTTCTCAACCCTCTGGAGCAGATATTTGAGGGCACATGAGGGTGCAGGGATGGGCGACTTGAGCTTGTCCAGATATTTTGGCCTACAATTCCCATCTGCCCTAATCAGTATAGCCAATGGTGAGGGAAGATGGGATCTGTAGGCCAAAACATCTGGAGGACCACAAGTCTTCCACCCCAGCATTCTGGTGGAACCTGCTCCATCAGGAGTGGGGGGGCAGTGGGGGTGGGGATAATTAGATACAACCCTAGGTTTTAGTCCATTTAGGCCATACTTTATCGCTCTTCCTTAGCTTCTTACAAATGTTATGTGAGTGTCCCTTGTGGCTGGTTTCAAGCCTTCAGCTTCATGTTTGATATTGCATGAGTTTGGTTACTTTCCCTAGGGAAGGAGAGAGATCAAAAAGTGTGGGTGCCGGGCTGTGCTGGGAAAATCACACTCTGAACAGGATCTTGTCTTTTTGGTAGGTTGTTCAATTTTCCACGATTACATTCTCTGACATGAATCACTGCCAGTTTGCCTGGCTTAACCCTGGGGTGATGTGTAACTACTTCCAGATCAGCCTATGGTTTCTTGTTTGAACCATAGGTTGGTTATCAGGTTACTTTGTCTGGTGCTGGAATGCTATTGATGCATCACTTTGCCTCATTTCCTCCCCAAACTTTGTGTCTACGTTCAGTTCCTGATGCCCTGTATCCTTTTGCACCCATTCAGATCTATCCTCTGCCTGTGATACTATTGATCATTCTTTTCCCACCTATTTCTCCTTGGCTACTGGTGTTAGCTTGTCCTAATAATGTTTCTGCTTCTACATTCTGAACAGAGTTCAATACTGCTGACCTCATCTGTGAACCTTGGGTTGCCCTAGAACATGCCCGATTCTTGCTCCAGGATTTTGGCTTGACAGTCACAAACTGCTATAGACAATGGACAAAGGATGCAAGTAACTTGGCTGATAATGACAGTAGGGAAGTGTGTTGGACTTCATATCCACCTAGTAACTAGCCACACATCTTATCCCCACCCCCATGCCCCATTTCCCACTCTGGAGAAAAGCAACTGCAGTGCATTGTAGAATTAGCAGGTTTTATGTCTAGGGAGTTGCCTTCGAATTTCAGGGACACCACTGTTCAGCAATTGGCTATCTACCTACTGATATTGGTGCCATGCTGCATCTTTGGCTTTGGCCACTAGAAAGGCTCAAAGGACTTCTTCAGAGTTTGCCGACCTTAACATTAGGTCTTTCACAGAGGTACTCATCATAATTATGACTACTTGCACTTTGATACAGGCTTTGATTTTGGAGCTACACAAAACCCAATAAAATTTAGTTAATATGTGGCACTGGGACAAAACTGAAGAGACACGGAGAGACGGAGGGCTCCTTCTAGGCGTGCACGAAAGCCACTTACCTGGTCTTGCAGCTTGCTTCGCGGTGAGGGGGAGGCGCTTCGCTGCTCCCCCTGAAGTTCAGGCTGGGGGGGGGAGGCTTCCCGCCTCGCCCAGCCGAAATTCAGGCCGGGGAGGAGGCGCCTTGCCTCGCCCGGCCGTGAAATAAAAAGTTAAAAAAAACAAACACAAAACGCCCCTGTGATAGGCTACGTGACGATTAACGTAGCCTATCACGGCTAGATCTGCAAAGTCAGCCGTGATAGGCTACGTTAATCATCATGTAGCCTATCACGGGTGACTTTAAAAAAAAAAAGCGCGTACGTAAATGGCAGCCCCCATAGGGAGCCGCCATTCGCGTTCCTTATTTGGTTGCCGTAGTCTACGTAATCTTTACGTAGACTACAGCGACCAAATAAGGAACGCGAATGGCGGCTCCCTATGGGGGCCGCCATTAGCCGTACGCGCTTTTTTTTTTTTAAGTCACCTGTGATAGGCTACATGACGATTTACGTAGCCTATCATGGCTGACTTTGCAAATCTAGCCGTGATAGGCTACGTTAATTGTCACGTAGCCTATCACGAGGGCGTTTTTTTTTTTTTACTTTTATTGGAATGGCGGCGGTGGCGGCCGGTCAAAAGACCGGCTGCCGCCTCTGCCCCTGTCGAAGACCTGCCGAACCGCCGCCAGGACCCGCCGCCGGGAGGGACATTCGGGAAAGGTAAGTCCCGTCCCGGGGGGGGCGCGGGGGCGGGGGGGGTGCGGAGAATTCCTCCCCGAAACTACTTCGGGGGGCCGAATACGTTGGCACTCAGCCCCCTGAAGTTTCGGGGAGAAATTCTCCCCCATCCCTAGCTCCTTCACACTGGGCTTTTATCCTGCGATTGAGATTTCTCCATCATGGAAGTTTGCGGGCTCTTTACATGACACAGTGATCATCCCAGGCATCTCCTGCACCAAATGCCCTTCGTTCCGTTTTTAAAGAGATCGCAGATAATGAGCTGTCAAATTACCCCGTTGTGTTTTGCTTCAGTTCCCTCCGTGCAAAGAGTTAAAGTGGCAAGAAGAGGAGCGAGATCAGTGAGAGATAATGGAAGACTCAGCTATGGGAGGAGGGGGGAGAAGGAGGGCGGAAGGGGTGGGGGAAAAGGGAGCACGTGGAAAAGGGAGTTGTTGTGATCCAGCATTTAAAACAGAAGCAGAAAGCCTCATTTTAAATGCAGGATTTTAGGCTGGTGTAGAGATGCCCAGAGAGAGAAAATTCAGTCATTAAGAATACAAAACAAAGCTCGTATGAAATCCTGAAAATATTTCTTCAAAGTCTTTTCTCTACATTGTTAACTTAATGCTGACTATTTCCTGCAAAGCTACACAATAAGTTAATAATAATGCACTCCACCTGGCAGGCTATGCCAGTGTGTGTGTGTGCGCGCGCGTATGTAGAGGCAAGCAATTTGTATCCTTCAGTCTTAACTGTCAGATTTAAGTGATTTTTGAAAGGTTTATATCAGGACCCTTTATTTCAGAAAGCCTTGGCAGTTCAGCTTGTATCAGGGTCATAACATAAAGTAGACTAGAGAAGAGAAAAGTCCCAGGGTCTTTTTTCACAAGAGATCCAGTAACTTGCAGTATTTGTTCGCAATTGAATTGCTGGCCTATGCTCTTCCAGAAGTATATTAAACATGTTTACATTTTAAGGCATCTGCTGAATGTTTTGTAGTTCTGCAAAGTTATATTTTCCCCTTTTTTCCTGTGGGAATGTTATAGTGTTAATAGTCACATGATTTTTATTAATTGCTACAAAATGACTAGTTAGTTCCTGACATCTGTTCTAGTGAACCAAATGCTAGGTAATGTAGATGGTAAACTGTGAAACTAAAGTACTTCAGCAATAGCTGGGCTGTAATGGAGAATTATGGGTTCCTCAGTGCTATAAAATATGTATCAGAACACAAGAGCAGGTAGTTGAGCAAAAATATTGATGTAGTTTTTTTGGAACTGTAGTGTATTAGCTTTTTTTTCAAACCATCATCATGACTCAGATCCAGAAAGTTTGGTTCACAAATGATTTCTCAAGTTTTTAGATTAAATTATTGTCAGTTGCCTTTGAGATTACTTATTCTGACATACTAAGGGTGCTTCAAAGCAAAAAATCCCTAGGAACATCACATAAGGGATGCTGTTATAGTGTTAGTTCCACTAACTTATATGCAATTGCATTTCCAGTGTATTTGCTGTATGCTTGGGTACTCATGGTGAGATATGTGTAATATTCTATTACAAGTCTGTGTGTGTGTGGGCGGGGGGGGGGGAGATAAACAAGTAGGTGTGTTTAAAGATAATAGCACGACTTAGTGGTGGTTGTTTTTTCTTGCTCAATAGTGGAAAACCAACCTTTAAGGTTTGTTTGCTTGTTTTCTTTCAGAAATTGAGGCCAAAGAAGCCTGTGACTGGCTGAAGGCTGCGGGTTTCCCCCAGTATGCTCAGATGTTTGAAGGTACAATGCTCATTGCATTCTGAGATACAGGGATAATTGAAAATATTCAAAAATAAGTTCCTTCCATTTGTAACACATAGTAGATTCAAGCTTGTGGTTGTCCAAAATGCACAAATACCTAACAGTGCAAGTTCATTCAAGCATATTTGTGTGCAGTAGACATTGGAACAGACATAGGAATGTGCAGTGTAGGTTACACTAGGATAGGGTTAGTTGAAAATTGAACTAAACAAAGAACGTTGAAAGCTATAATCCATAGATTGGGTACCATTGGCGAAGTATTCATGTTTCTTAGGCTAATGATGTTTGTGTTAGGCTGCTAGGAGACAAAACTGTGTGTCACAAACTGAATCATCCTTTATGAAAGTTGTGGCTGTGTGTCACAAACTGAATCATCCTTTATGAAAGTTTGTCTGACAAACAGTGCAAGATCAAGTATGTTGCAAACATGTGCAGGTTTCCACTTGAATTCAGCTGCTTCACTGAATTTTAGTTGAAGCAAAGGCCAGGCTTGTCACCGTAATCCCACTCCCTTCTGTGAAGCAGGTGAGTGTGCAAAATGGCCCCTGGCTACTTGCTGGATTGCTGGACAAAGAGTTCTGGAAAATCACATATCTCTTGCTCCAAGTTGCCATCTTTTCTCTTTGAGTGTACAGCTCCAGTGCCACTTGGATTTCAGTTGCTGGCCTACAACAGGAACAGGTTTGTGGCCTCCTCCATCTTTTTGCCACTCAATGTGGTGAATCCAGACACTGGAGACAGACGACTGCAATTCCTCTCAGTACTAAGATTCATTCCCTATGTACAGCTTAAGGTAGAAGAAACTGTACTCCCTAAGTTGAGAAAGGAAAGGACTAAGGAATGTACAGTCAGGGCCAGAAATATTGGAACAAGGATAACTGTTTTGGCAGTTGGCCTCTGTACACCACCACATTGAAGTTGAAAGGAAACACACCCAGATGGGAGCGGAGTCAGGACTTTCAGCTGTAATTCAAGGGGTTTGACAAAAGGGGGGCACTACCCATTCAGGAAGGACAGCCAGTGACATACACACACACCCATCGTTGGTGGCTCATAAGTAATGGAACGAATGGCTGACAAGCAGCTGCATGGCCAGATGTGGCTTATTTCCTAGGTACCCCATGACCAGTCAAGCAGATCAAAGGCCTGGAGGTGGTTCTGAGTGTTGCTTTTGCATTTGGTAGCTGTTCGCTGGAACTCCCAACATGAGGTCCAGAGAGAGGTGTCCATGAGAGTGAAGGAGGCCATCATTAGGCTGAGGAAACAACATAAACCCATCAGAGAGATAGCAAAAACATTGGGAGTGGCCAGTACAACACTTTGGAACATCCTGAAAAAGAAGGAATTAACTGGCAAGCTCCGCAACAGCAGAAGGCCTGGAAGACCACGGAATACAACTAAAGTGGATGACCACAGAATTCTGCTCATGGTGTAGAGGAACCCTTTCACAACATCTAGCCAGGTCAAGAACGCTCTTGCGGATGTAGACATGTCATTGTCAACATCTACAGTCAAGAGACGGCTTTATGCATGTAAATACAGACGCTTTACAACAAGGTGCAAACTACTGGTAACACTCAAGAACAGAAAGGCCAGATTAGCCTTTGCCAGCAAACACCTAAAAAAGCCTGCCCAGTTCTGGAAGAAGATTCTTTGGACTGATGAAACCAAGATTAACTTGTACCAGAATGATGGGAAGAGAAAAGTAAAGAGAAGGAAAGGAACAGCTCATGATCCAAAGCATACCACATCATCTGTAAAACATGGTGGAGGCAGTGTTATGGCACGGGCATGTATGGCTGCCAATGGAACGGGGTCACTGGTGTTTATTGATGACCTGACTGCTGATAAAAGCTGCAGGATGAATTCTGAAGTGTATAGGGCTATACTTTCTGCTCAGATTCAGCCGAATGCTGCCAAACTTATAGGACATCGCTTCATATCGCAGATGGATAATAACCCAAAACATACAGCAAAAGCTATCCAAGAGTTTCTCAAGGCAAAGAAGTGGGATGTTCTTCAATGGCCAAGTCAGTCACCTGATCTCAACCCAATAGAGCATGCTTTTCACTTACTGAAGACAAGACTGAAGGCAGAAAGACCAAAAACAAGTAGCAGCTGAAGGCAGCTGCAGTAAAGGCCTGGCGAAGCATCTCGAGGGAAGAAACTCAGCATTTGGTCATGTCCATGGGTTCCAGACCTCAGGCAGTCACTGATAGCAAAGTATTTTCATCCAGGTATTAAAGGTGATCCTTAAGTTTGAAATGATGTTGGTTTGTTCCATTACTTATGAGCCACCAACGATGGGTGTGTGTGTATGCCACTGGGTGTCCTTCCTGAATGGTTAGTGCCCCACTTTTGTCAAACCCCTTGAATTACAGCTGAAAGTCCTGACTTCGCTCCCATCTGAGTGTGTTTCCTTTCAACTTCAGTGTGGTGGTGTACAGAGGCCAATTGCCAAAACAGTGATCCTTGTTCCAATATTTCTGGCCCTGACTGTAGGTGCATTGGGGTTTGAGTCCCTATTCCCTCTGAGTGTTGTTAATAGAATGGGGTTTCTTGAACAATCAACATACGAACTGGAGATGTCAGATCTCTGCCCTGGTTGATAGCAGCAGCACTTTCATGGCGGTGCGTCTTTATATTTTGGGTGTTAGGTGCTTTTACATAAAACAAAACTGAGACACAGGTCCTGCTGTCAGGCTTACAACTTCTCAAAGTTCCCTCACCAATGGCTATGGGAGTTCAGGTGGTGATGCTCTGGCTGTGGAATTCTTTCTCTATAGGTGGGCAACTTGTGACCTCCCAAATGTTTTGGCCTACAATTCGCATCATCCCTCACCATTGGATATGCTGGCTAGGGCTGATGGGAGTTGTTGTAGGCCAAAAAATCTGGAAGGCCTGTCATAGAGACTTGTATGGTATCTGCTTTGGTGATAAGTACTTTTCCCTGCCAAGAACTGAGCAAGGGAGCCCTTTTCAGTGCTAAGCAGGGAAAAGTGCTCATCTCAGATCAGCAGCTGATTGGAAATAAGGGTTTTTCTCCCCAGGGCAGAGGAGGTGGGGCTGGAGGAAGACGCTGTCTGTCTGTCTGGGGAACTTCTTCCAGCCTTATCAGACCTACAGACCAGAGGTTCCCCATCCCTGGTCTAAACAAGCAAGTTTACGATCAAGTGTTGGTGTGTGTGTGACATATTCTAGGTCCTGTCTTGCATTATCTGTATGAAAGAAAATACTTTTCCTATTTCTGTATAGGCAATGGAGATAGGGGTTGAAGTTTGAATAGTCAGTATGTATTTTCTTTTATAGAGGCCCTTGATTTTTGGATTTCTTCTTTAATGGATTCTAATAGCTGTCCCTTGCAAACATTTGTCCATTGTGTGCTGATTCATAAATCTGTGATTTCTTCTTTGCAGAGATTTAGGACTTCTTCACACAGAGCGTTTATCCCGCTATTGAGATTGGTTACTCAGCGAAGTTTGTGGGCCTTTAGATGATGTTGTAAACCCCCAGGGCGTCTCCCGCACTAAATGACCTTTATTCCATTTTTCTAAAAGATCGGAGATAATGATCTTTCAAATTACCCCACACTTGTGTTCCCTTGTGAAAAGGGAAAAGGCACAATAAGAGGAGCTAGACCACAGCACCGTCTAGCAGCTGTGTAATAAAACATATGGAAGACTCAGATAAGGGGAAGGAGGAGGGGGAGAGCGGAGGGGGAAAAGGACGCATGTGTAAAAGGAGTCCGTCGTGATCATGCATTTAAAAAGGAAGCAGAAAGTCCCGTTTTAAATGCAGGATTTTAGGCTGGTGTAGAGATGCTTGTAAACTATTTTGAAGCTGGTGTGTATCAAAGAATGCTGTGGATTGGTGCATTTTTAAGCTAGCTTTGGAAATTGTAAACTTTAAATTACCTTTTTCAGAAATTAAAATTTACTGTTGTGAACTTGGTTTTGCAGATATGCAGTTTCCTATTGACATCAAAACTGTGAGAAAAGATCATGAGTTTTTAGATCAAGATGCGATAGAATCACTATACAGGTAAATCTTGGTCTAATTTCCCCTTGGCTTATTAATATGTGTCTAGGACTGACAACCTGAGGCTTTAATTAGGGAAATACTTAATAAAGTCAATGGGGCCTTGACTAAGCATGTGTCTTACTAGTTTCCTGTTTAGATGTCTGAAGAGTTAAGTATTGTATGGGCACATATTATTACAATCCTGGTAAGTAATATACATTAGTACAAAGATATATATGCCTTCAAAGGGTGTTTTTTCCTAAAAGCTAGAGCAGTTTTACAGACATCTAGAGCAGTATCCAGTTCAGCACTAGTGATAATGCAAATGATGTTGCACTAGCTTAAGCAACCTCTAGCGCTACAACAATAGCGTTTGCTGGTGGAACGGGTTTCCGGGGAAACCTGTTGTGCTGGCAAGTACTACTGGCATTGCACTAGAGGTTGCTAGCACAGCATAATTTACATTAGTGCAAGTGCCGCATTGGATACTGTCCACAGTGTTAATGCCACAGAATGGCTTTCAAGCAATCAGGGTTTGCTCCTGCGTCATGCTTGTGGCTACCTAGAAATAGACTTTTGTGAACTGGAAAGACGTGTATATGGCTACAGTGATTCTTACGATCTTGTCAGTTTTTCTTGGAGTCGCTGAATTGGTAAGAAATGCTGCAATGCCATCTGCGCGTGTATTTCTGGCTCACACAGAATCTAAGTCCAGTCTGTTGTTGATATCCTGGAGCTTGAGGTGAACTTGGGGATGACAGTGTGGAAGAACTTGAGTAGTGCAGCCAAATATATGAACTGCACCTTAGTCATATTTACATAATGGGATGGTATATTGCATAATGGATTTAGGCATCTGTCACTGAATTCAGACATCCATCAACTTCTTCTAAATACCTTCAGGCTCCCAGCCTTGAGTTGCTCATGAATTCATCACTGTGTCTGAAATTCCAGGTTACAGCAATGTAGCAGCCGGGATAATTTGTTCCTGACTGTGGAGAAGAGGCTTCAGGGCCTTTGTTTTCCTCATTCCTCCTTGGAGCTGGCAAGCATCATTCATGTCTTAACACCAAACTGCTTTAAATGCACCAGTGTTTGGTTACTGGTTCAGAAAATGGTAGCCTATCATCAGATGGGGTGGGTCATGAAGAGAACATTGTACTCGTGCTCCAGTATGTCACTGATTCCTAGTCACAATTTAGGGTGCTGGGTTTGACCGAGATTCAACCTGGCTAAACACAATGACTCGAGTCTACTACAGGCGTCCTCTGGAGTCAGACCAGACTCTTTTGGAAACACTATAAGAATTTTCAGTTTGTGGTGAACTGGGCAGATACAAGCTTTTATATTAGAAGAGGTTGGGATTAACATTTTATCTAAATTGTCTTAGCATTTTATATGTCATTATATTCTAATTGATGCTGACATTTTGCCAAAGCAGCTGTAGCAATATAGGTACATGTTATAATTTCATTTTTTTAAGACAACAGCAGCTCTCCCAAATATTATGCACCTACTGCCCACCCCAGGGGAGTGCCAGGATAATTTGTTAATTGCAAACAAATTACAAAATAATGTTTAAAGCTACTTAATTCCTAAAGAGTTTGCTTAAGGCTATATATAGTCCCACACTAACACAGTTTGGTCCTTCATTCCTTTTTAAATAGCTGCTCAACATAAAAAGAGCAAGCATCTTTTGAGAGAGTGAGGTTTGAACAGGAAAAATTCTTAACCACTGATCTATTTATCAACCTTAAATGTTCATCAGTGGATAGCAAGGAGCACAGAGTCCTTGATTATGGAAAAATCAAACTTTCCTTGGAAATAGCACAGGCTCCAGTATCTGTTTTGTTTTGCCTTTATTGAGAACACAGAAAAAACGGGAAGGACATCAGCAAACTGCTAATATATCAGGCAATGTGTGTATTGATGTTGTGTTGGATCCAGCATAAGGGCCCCTTCTGCCAGCAGGAAGCTTTTAATACAGCAGAGTTTTTCAGTTGCATGAATGGAGAAGCAGGAAGATTTCCCCATTCCTCTGCAGTCCTCTATATCCCCCCAAAAGCTGCTTTGGTGGTTAGGGGACACTCCAGAACATTGGAGGAGGCAGTGTGGGGTCTGCAGAGTGAGGGGAAATCTTCGAAACATGTCTCCCGTACCTTCTTCCAGCAGGATAATTTTCAGCAGAACTCTGCTCAGGGAGACTCCCACCAGCAGAATAAAACTTTTCATTTGATCAACAGTGCTATAATATTTCATCTTGAATTCAGTGTATAATTAATTATGTTGCCCACATTACGTTTTCTTATTCATATTCTTAAAATGCATGTAAGGAAGTAGCTGAAGATGGCTGCAGACTTCTATATTTGTTATCCATTAATATCTTCAATCTATAGCTAAAATTCCACAGGCTCTGCCAGGCAGTTGTCTGAGACATTTTTGGCTGTTTTCATGTTATGAGGGCATATTTTTGTGCTTGGTTCCCTGTTTTTAAGAACATAAGTAGGGAAACGTCATCTGAGAAGCTATGCTTAGCGTGCCACTGAAGTAAAATGCAGAAAAACAAAAGTAACTTAGTATGTTAAATTAATTAACTTAAGTCGTTTGAGTGCCATTGAGAGCAAGATTAGAAGAGAATTCTTAATGTGTCTCTCCCTTTCCCCCAGACGGTTAAATACATTGAATAAGTATGCAGCAATGAATGTGGAAATAAGTCGGCAAAGAAAGCGGGTATGTTTCCAAATTATACAATTGCCTATACTTTTAAAAATGAATCAGAATAAAGTCATTGATATACAAGCCTATGATATATTGAGACATTTCTTACCATTTCTATTTAGTTGTCACAGCAAGCACAAAGTTACTGCGATTGGAAAATGTTTGAGTTCTGTTGTGCTGATGTCCTTTCTCAGTTTCCAATATGCTTGAAACACTCTCAGGTCTCAGTGAGGTGTCTTGTGCAAACAGGAGAGTCAGCAATCTAATTCATGAACATTATCTGTACACCATATTGCTCCAGTATTACATATGAGGCAAAATGAGGTGGTAGAATCCTCAGGTGTAGAATGGACTGTACCAGTTGAAACTGCATTTGGGAAATCACATTTGTTAATGCTTCCTTATGTATGAAAAAGGCAACCAAGTAGAAAACTAGCATAGTAGGGAGTGGGCTGGGCTGGAACATTTTCATCAGTATGCTACTTTTTTATATGATGACATTCTTTTTTGTGTGCAAGGGAAGCATTACAAAATGACATTCCTTATCTGCAGTGATACAGTTTACGCTATCGTATCAGGATTCAACCAACTCATCTGGTGGATATGTAGAATAAGCCTTAGGTCCAATTCTTACATTACTTTGGCAGTGTGGGAGCTGTTACAATGTTGCTTCTAACTGTGCTTCCAACACTCCCCATAGAAGTTGTTCACAAGACATTTCCAGAAGGTTGATGTTGGTACCGGGAAGGGTGACATGGCATGGGTACCTTCTGTATGGGCCATGCCTTCTTGTGTAATTCTGGCAGTACAGGAACAGCCAACACCCACACCAATGGAGTAATATAAGAACCCATCCACAGAGTTGAACACTGAAGAATTCATTTTGGTTTTACTGTTTTACTAAGTCAAGCAGGAGTAGGTTTAAACAAAAAGGAACTAAATTAGCATTAAACAAAAACTGGACTTTTGATGTGGTTTAAAAATCACTTCTAATTGAGGCAATGTAATGATTACCTGTTGAACATAAATGCCAGGAAGTAGCAGATTAACCAAAGCATCCTCTTTATTACAGCGTGCCTTGGCTACAAGCCTTTCCATGTGCAAGGCAGTGTTTAGGATGAAAGTATGTATGTCTACCTAAATATCCCACTCCTAAAATCCACCAATCTTGACCAACTCCCACTGAAACCAGTTGGACTTACTTAAGTAACTGGGATTCAAAGAAGAGGTCTCTTTGTTCATGCATAGCCCTTCCACATGCAGGGCACGGGGGGATCGGGGTATTGTCAGTTTTCCCTTTCCAGCACCAGCCTTTTTCACCTCATGGAAGCCTGCTCTGGAGAATGTAAGAATGAAATATAAATCAAGTTTTTGATTATCTGTCTGATGTTTTAAAACTTTTTTCTTTGCCTTAAGAGTGATGAATCTGAAGAAGATGAACCTTGTGCAATAAGTAACAAATGGACTTATGAGAAACAGACTCAGAGATGGTCTCGTCTGGAGAGCTCAAAAGGTTCTGGTGCACTAGTTCCTGATAGTCTGAGGCTTAATAGCTCTGACAGAGGGGATAGAGCCTTTTCTGATCGAGGAGAGAGAAATGATGAGTCCTCCATTCACAGTTCTAGCAGTGGGGACAGCGACTTGATCAGCTTTCCAAAAACTTGTGAGGATGTTGAGACAAGCAGGAGTTCTTCAACATGTTCCTCAAATAAATTGGCATCCCCTGACTCTACCTTCAGTTGCTCTCCTTCTCCTAGTGAAACTTTGAATATAATTAGTGAGGACAAGCTCTTGGATAAACCGCCCCCCCAAAAGGGAAGGAGTTTCTTAAAGAAAATGGAGAAGCTGCGCCTAAGAAGTAGCAGTAGCGGTTTGAAGAGCGAAGCACATTCGAAGGCTAAACCCATTATTAGTGAACCTATTCTCTTAGAAGGACTAAGTGAAGAAAAGCTGAAAAACCTCAATTGTGTAAGTATTTCTGACATGTCTGAGAGTCGGTCAATGCAGCCTTCTTATTCTCCACAGACCTGTAGCAGTAGCAGCCAGTCTGAAAACAGCAGCACTGTAAGTACCCCAAGCCCTGTTATCAAAGTGAGGAGACACAGCAAAAGAGGTGGAATGTATGCAGAAGAAATGGATTCCAGTAAGCTTTCCTTGTGGAGTGATCTTTCAGAGCATAACTTCAAAAATGAGATGCATTTGCAGAAGAGCAAAGTATTTCAGGTACCACAAGGACATAAGCCTGGAACATTTCCCAAAGCACTGACCTACAGTCTCTTGTCTCCAATAGACAATACTTCTGTAAACTGGAGAACTGGGAGTTTTCATGGGTGCCAGAGGAACAGAGTTCACTTTAGTTCTCAGGAGCCTGAAACTCCACCTGGCTCTCTTTCATTGATGGATAACAGACTGAGCGTATATGACAATGTGCCGGGCAGTCATCTTAACAAAATGGATGCACCAGAGCTTGGCGATGACGATGTTTTTACAGAACTAGACAGTGTTGTGGAACATGTTGATGGACTCAGGAAGTTGGTTAGTCAGTGGACAGAGAAATTCTCTGATGATGGGGATTCTGACTCTGCCAGTCCCTCCAATGAGTCAACTTCCCCATGCCCACCATCCCCTAAAGAGATCCGTCTCGAGATTAAAAAACATTCAGAAGGGAAACAGAGAGAGTTGCCAATCACTGATGGTGTAGAAGACTGTAAACATACCAGTGGATATGGCCTCACGGAACTGGCATATGTAATGGCATCGGGGACAAGACTGACATCAGCACATTCCATCAGGTCAGTGTTTTATGAGTTGGTGGCAAAGAATCAAAAATGAAATGTGACTGGGATGTCTTCATGTAAAAAAAAAAAAGGTTCTAACATCCTTTTACTAGGTATTTTAAAATGCATAGCATTTTCTGAGTTGTCTGGCTTTAGAAAGACAACTGGTGTAGAAAACAGTATTAATAACGAAGAGTGCTTAAGAAGATTTTTGTTCTTCAGACATGTGAGGAGACACTGGTCTACTGAGGAAGGCAGAAATTTGGAAAGTCTTTCTCTGCAAATTGACAGCCAGTCAGCAGCTCATCTTAACCGAATACAGAAGCTTGCTTTGTTAAAACTGACTACTTTAATGGACAAATACTCTCCTTCAAGCAAACAAGGATGGAACTGGTAAGTTAGAATGAATAGTGAGAATTTCTGAAGCGAAGGGACTGCCCGTGTTAGTACTGTATTGGAAATGGCGCTAACCTTCACAATTAAAGCTCAGTGGCAGCCATTTTCCAAAATGTATTTTTACATTCCTAGTTCCTCAAGCTAACGATGTGGAATTCTGTACTAAACCCTCAATAGATTTATATGAAAAAAATTATTGTGCTTTGCACACCTTTTGGGAATATGTTGGCACTGTCTCGAAATGGATGAAGAAGGGTGATAGAGGGCAGTTGAGTTTAAGGGTAGGTGTATGGGGACTGGAGGGCAGCTAGCTGTGTAATAATTCAGGCTGTTCTGAAGCTTCAACCTAATGCTGAGATCAGGGGAGTTGAACCTCTTTCAGCCCAAAGGCTGAATTCCATTTAGGAGAAGCTATGGGGACAGCATTCCGTTGGTAGGCAGGGCCAAAGGCAAAGGGGGCTGGGCCAGAAAAGCAGCATCTTTTAGCTTAAAGCTCTTACTGTCAGTAACTAAGCCTTGGGAGAGGCATTTCAACTTTTAGAATGGGGAAAGACGGCACAAAAGCTGGGAAACGCACACCCATCTCCACGCTACCTGGAAAAGTATATAAGCTAATGAATCCCTTCTATATTTTCAGGAGTGTTCCAAAGTTCATTCGAAAAATAAAAGCTCCTGATTATAAGGACAAAAATGTATTTGGAGTACCGTTACTACTAAATGTCCAGAGAGCAAGTCATCCACTTCCAAGGAGCATACTCCAAGCCATGGACTACTTAAGAGACCATTTCCTTGACCAGGTACTAGTACGAAAAGTGCTCAGGTAATCATGCTCACTTACTGCATTCCCTCAGAGATAATTTTTACATGATTTGTCTCTGAAAATAAGACTGGCCACTGCTCTTGTTCTTTCATGTGAAAATTAGTAAATAGAAACAATCCCTTAGCCTGGCCAAATGTCTGGCGATGACCCTCTTTGTAGCTGTCCCACCCTTTCCTCAGAGGAGTTATTTTCCTTAAATGTTTTAAGAGGCAGTTTTATCCTTGAAACACCCATTTAGCCTATATACCTCATCAATTTCTTATGCTGATTTCTTTTTTTGCATAGTGGGAAAGGGATTGCTCATGACTTTGCATAATCCTGGCCCACTCTCAACAGTCTCTCAAGGTTTGTTGGGGCTTGACTCTTTATTGGAGTGGCTTCTTAATCTGATTTTGTGCACTTACACATGCCAATAACTTTTTAATGTGTTATTTTTATTCATACCAAGTGCATGGTATGAATGCAGATTTTGTTTCACAAAAATCCAGGCCTCAGCTGGCAGAAATGCTTATGTGCTAGAAACACAAAATACAGTGGTGAAGAGAGACAAAATGCAGCAAGGATTGTTGGTGCAGACAAAGGCTGAGATTGAGTGTACATAGGCATCTGCATCACTCGGCCTGTATCATCAAGCAAAAACTTGCATGCGAGTATCTGCCAGTGCAGTTCAAACACCATAAACAGAACACTTCATAGCATTTTACATCACCTTTTCAGTGTAAGCTGTCTATGATCCAGCAGTCCATGTTCATCTGTTAATCATCAAGGTTCTGGGACAGAGTAGTGTACATATATGTGTATGAATCAGCCTTGAATGACACTCTATACTGTACTGCAGATGAAGGAATGTGTACTTTTATGAGGAGGGATGGTTAATCATTCTCCAGCAGTTTATCAACAATTGTTTTCCTTTTCAACCGAAATACTCTCCATCTCCTGTTTCATCTCTATGATTGTGCTGTGTTCACAGGCACCTCGGTATATGCCAGAGTGTCCAGTAAGTTTGCAGAAATTTAGACAAGAAGAGTTCCATGCCATAGCCAAATTCAGTGGAAATTCCTCCTTAGATTGGATCCTTATTTTTCTATGTTCTTCATAGGTTGGCCTTTTCCGAAAATCTGGTGTTAAATCTAGGATCCTTTACTTAAGGGAAATGAATGAAAATGACCCAAACAACATAACTTATGAAGGGCAATCAGCATTTGATGTGGCAGACATGGTAAAGCAATATTTCCGAGACCTTCCAGAACCCATATTCACTAGCAAGCTCTGTGAATCCTTCCTCCACATCTATCAGTGTATGTCATTGTTGTTTTAACTCTGTTCTGGTGGGTTTAGATGTTCATTCTTAGATGTTAATTTGTTTTCTTAATTTACATGTACCTCATGCTCTTCATCTGTAATCTTAAATTAATGCACTTCCTTAAGTCATAGGACAAGAAATGAAGTACAGGCATTGTGATACTTATTTCTTGAAATAGCGTCCACTTTTTTCATATGAGAGATGTTTTGAGCAGAAACTGATGTGATGTTGCCACTGGATTCAAACCAGCCTTAAAGAACCTAGTCTCTAACATGAGTCTCCTTTAGGATTTCTTAAGAGTTAGATCTAGCACTGATGTACCTCCAGTGGAAGGATACTGCTGGCAGAATGAAACTTTTGCATCCTGCCCTCCCCCAGGCACCCTCTGAATCTCCTACAGAGGATCCCCCAATCCTCTGGAGCAGATTTGGAAGGTGCGGAGGAGGCTGCAGTGTGAAGCAGAGGATGCAGAATTCCCATTCTACCAGTAGTATCCTTCTGCTGGTGGAATGAAGATGCTGGATCCAAGCATCTTAATTTGTACCCGACTGTGTTAAAAATACATGAAACAAGGTGTGGGTGGCAATGTTCTATTTGGAAGCATATACATAAACTCATTGGTAAAAAGATGCTATTCTCCCTCCATAGTTCCTGGTACCTTGTAATTCATGTCTGTTATTTCACTCTTCATTCTCTAGATCTGCCAAAAGATCAACAGTTTTGTGCTGTCCAAGCTGCTATTCTTCTGCTTCCAGATGAAAATCGTGAAGCTTTGAAAAGTCTTCTGTTCTTTCTCAGGGATGTAGTAGCTTTTGTGGAGGAAAACCAAATGACTCCAACCAACATTGCTGTCTGTCTGGCACCATCTTTGTTTCACCTTAATACCCTGAGAAGAGAGAGTTCCTCTTCATCTAGGTATTTTTGCTTGAACGATACTTGCTTGCTAATGAGCAAGGAAAAGAAATACACTGACAGTTGTTCAATGAAGTGTCCTTCAAGTCAGTCAACATTTATATATTAACTAATTTATATAGGAAATGAGCGTCGTATGGTCATTTCTTTCAAGTGGTGGTTCCTGTTAGTCAATTTGTGATGTATTTTACTCTTTCAGTACATTATAGGTCTGTGAGGCTAGGAATGCAGCTTATTTCAGATAAGATGTTACAACTGTAGGATAGCTGCTAAGCTAAGTGTGTGTGTGTGTGTGTGTATATACAGTGCAAGATACAATTCTGAATATGGCTGCCCTTTCTATCCATGTGTGTTTATGTATTAAGCCAATGGGCCAGTTCACACACAATGCTAAGCCATGATGGGTTAATTAACCTGAGAGGTGTCTTGGTGTATGCCAGCCACCATTTTGAATATGCAAGTCACAGCAGGCAAGCACTGTGGCTTGTCATGTTGTGCGAACCTTGGTGGCATGGGTTATGTGAGGGTTAGATAACCCTCACATAACCCTAGAACATAACTCACGCTGCCCAGGTTCTAACGACACAAGAAGCCACATTATGCATGCACCACAGCTTGCATATTCAAAATGGCAGCCACCACGTGCCACAACCCATTGTGGCAATCATGCATTGTTATATATTATAGAATAACTGCCAGAACAAACAGTAAATAGTCAAAGAAAAAAAGAATCCCACCCTACATCTTGGCTTGAGTAGCAATTGAGGATGTCCCTAACAGATTTTATATCATCATGTTAATGTTTAAATATAAATGATGAATGTTAGGAAACAAAAAAGGCTGGAAAGCTTTTCCTTCCTGAGTAATGTGTTTCTTAACCATAGTTAGTGTTGTTGCTAACCTGCTCCATTTAAATATTTGTTTATTGTAGCAAACAAACATTGTAGGGTGCATGGATTGTATTCCTTGAGGCTATTCCAGGTACTACTTTTGTTTGGAGACAAGGATAGCTCGGTTTTAACACGCTTGCCAAGTCAGCCAATGAACTTGTGGCTTGTGATGAGCTTAGAGACTGCCATCACTAAACAGGATCATACAATCTCAGTCACTATATAGGCCATACCATTCTGCTTCAATAACACAAGAATTCAAAGGTTTCATGAGAGATACTTCCCATGCCAGTGTTGTTCCACCTCCTGGAACAGACAGTACTACGGTGGGAAGTAGCCACATAATTGACTGCTCCCAACAGATGTCTTTTTACCAGAGCAATGTGGAAAGCAACCTGGCTGAAGCAAGGGATAAATGGGCCCTAGGGTAGTCCTCCAATGGCTACTGCTTCCAAGCTAACATTTCCCTAGAAGCAGCCAGAAAATGGTGGTAAACATGTCATTTTAAATATGGGAGTAGTTTTGGGTCAATAGAAAAAGGCTAGAGAAGTTTGGCTGATCCATCTATCCATCTCAGAGAGGTTTTGGAGAATGTACCTCAGCTTGTCATTCCCCAGATTTATCCAAAGTGAAGTTTCTTCATCTTACCTGCAGTGAGATGTGCGGGGGGCCTTGCATACCTCCACATGGACTAATCCCCTCAATTGTGTGGGAATGGACTAGGAAGCAAAGTAAACATCTCAAAAATAAACAAATGCTGTGTGGGTACAGATAGTTGTGTCTGAACTGTCCCTGTGCCAAAGGTCTATTCATGACTGGATGGTCATAGTAATAGAAAAAAATGTATTTGCATGACAAACATTCTTTAGGTTGTGTGTGTTGAATATTTGTGGCAGGCTAATGCCATGGTGTCAACTCTATTTCCTGAGATTAGGGGTTGAAAAAATGATCTGCATGCTTTTTAAGATGATAGCTCAGTCTTTGAGAGAGGTGAAGAGAGGTAAAACATGTGAAGAATGTGTTTTTAAGAAGAGCACACATCCCAGATGTGTATCAGGCTGTAAAACAAGTCTTGTGATGCTCAGCATTCCCGAGAAAGGGGTGGGGTTGGGGAATCTAAAGCTGAGATGATGGCAGCACTGTCAGTCATAGAGAGTGAACACATGGTCAGAGCCAGGAAAGTGTCAGAAGAATTGATAGAAAATGCTATTGCTAAGTTCTTAATTCCAGATGAAGAAACTTATAACCCTTTGGAAGTTGAGAAACTTTGGAGAAGGAGACCTATATCGTCCCTTTTTTCCTGTTGACATCTGTACTACCGCAGAAGCAGTTAGCTTAAAAAAAGAGGGAGAGTGTGTCTTTCTATTGTTTTAGCTGTAAGGTTGCTTTGAACCTGAAGTTCAGATAATAAATTTGCTAATATTTTACTTTCAGTGTTGGAACTTCAAAAGGACTTAATCTAATAGGACTTAATCTTCATGGATTAAAGTCAAACATCTTTATCTAACAAACCCTTTTTTAAAATGTTCACAAAGAATGTTTCAAGATAAAACTATTAGAGATTAATGCCAGACTTTTTGCAATCTTAATATTGGCATGATGCCACAAATAAGCTAGAAATATGAATTAGCGCTGTCTGGAAACGCATTGGGAACTCTGGAGTGAAGTGATTAGCTTTCCCTCTGACTTTTAAGGCCAGCCTTTAATTAAACACTTCTGATGATGATGATAGGCAAATCATGCGAGCTTTGTTCATGCCTTTGACTGAAATGTAACTGACCAGGATTAGCTAAAGCTTACTCTGTTTTGATAGGACTCCATAGGTTCTCCATAGAAAGGGGTACCACAGTTTACAGGGCTATATTTGGGGCCGTGTGTGTGTTTATACATTTTTATTGTTCTTGTTTTTAGGTTTGTATTTCTATTCTCTCTCTATGCTACTTTGGGAATGCTTTAAACCAAAAAACAGGTCATTGGTTTAAGAAATACAAATGATGGAATGTTCCTCAATATGAAAAACAAATCTCTATAAATAGAGAATTGGTATGTTGGGAAGAAGGTTAGGGTAAACCCTAGATCTAATTTTTATAGGAACGGAATTGATTGAATACTTTTCCGTAAACCACATACAAACCACATTCTTCTCCTCCTCCCACGTCACAGTCTGAAATTGTAAAACTCAGGTGTAGATTTTACCACTTCAGTGAGAACTAGGCCTCAGTGGTGTGATCTGAACAAGCAAGTCTTTACATTCTCCTCTTCAGATCCAGCCAGAGGAAATACAGTACTGGAAAACCAGACCAGAGGGATCTGAGTGAGAACTTGGCTGCAACGCAAGGCCTGGCCCACATGATAATGGAGTGCCACAGACTCTTCCAGGTAGGTTTTTTTCCTTCAGGAAGAGCTTAACTTTATTTGCTGCCTTCATCTGTCATAATGCTTAGTATCAGTTTGCGTGCTTTGGTAGCTAGAAAGGGCTCCTTTTTAATTGCTGGTAGTAGTGAAGAACAAATCCTAAATTAGCTCTTAATAAGCCAATGGTTAGCAGCAGATAATTGTTCTTTTGTTTAGAGTGGTGTATTTGCTTCCTAAAGCCAAACCAAATTGACTTCCTCCTCCTTTAGTCTAGTTTTTGCTTGTGGATTCTGATGTTTTATTTTGGGGCTGTTCACACAACCCACTAACCCATACTTAGTGGTTGAATGTGTGTTGTTTTGAACTGAGGGTTGTTTGTTGAAGTGCGGGTTAGTGTGTTGTCTGAACGCAGCACGTTTTCTGCAGGGTGAATTATCGTGTTGTCTGAATGCAGCCAGGATGGCTTGTGGCTTGTTAACCACCTTGAACAACCCAACAACAAACCATGGGTTCTCAAGGTGGCTTGTTCGAGAAAATAAGCCACACTGCATGATTAACAAGCCACCCTGGCTGTGTTCAGATGCTATCCTATGGTTCAGCAAACAGCCCACAGTTCAAACAACCACACTCAACCACCGAGTGTGGGTTAGTGTGTTGTGTGAAGAGCCCTAGCCTTGGTTCCATGGGCAGAAAATGCTTTTTGTAGTTTGGTTTAGCCCAGTGTAAATGTACCCTTGAACATTTAACCCAATGTAAGGGTTGATGCATATGGCTATGCAGCACACTGTAAATGCTAGAAATGATTTTTGACATAACTCAGAAAGCTGAATCCAGAGCTTGATGCATCCCTGCTGGTGGTGAACTGGACTTGTGAGGATGCCACCTAGGGTTTGTCTCTCTGGCTAGTGATTTGACAGTCCTTTCAGGTGACCACCATGTGTTCTGATGCTTGTGTAAATAAGCCTTCAGACAACAGTCATCGCATTACTATTCGTTGTATGGAAAAATTCAAAGCCAAAACGGGTTAATAGTAGAGATGTTTAACTTACCACGTGGTAGAGCTCTGTCTTGTTTTAGGCCAGTGCTTCTAAATCAGGGGTGCAGAACTTCTTTCAGCCTGAATTCCATTTTGGGGACGCTTTTGGTGGCTGCATTCCAGTGGTGGGCTGGCTGAAGACAAACAGGAGTGGGGCCAAAGTACCAAAAAACACAAGTGTATTCTAGCTTTGAAGGTCTTCTGGCCTTTAACTCAGCCTTAGGAGAGGCATTTCAACTTTTTAGAATGAGGTGAGGACTGCCCAAGCCCTGGGAAACCACCAAACGATTGGTGGTTGGAAGGAAGGGGGCAGGGCCAGGGGAAGAGGACAAGGCCCTTTGGACCCCAGGCAGGCTGCCTAAGGTGCATGTTCTAAGAAAAGCTGTCCTTATCCTTCAGTATGTTCCTTTCTCCACTCAACTGTTGCCCTTGGTTCCTCCTTGGCTCATTCTAAATATGGGCTGAGAAATGGTTTTGGGTGTGGGCTCATCCTGTCCTCTTCTGGAGGGACATAGCTCTCATGATAAGCATATAACAAAAGGAACACCACTTCCGAATTTGATCTAAAACTTCCTCAGTGAGGAGGTGGAAATGTGAGTTTTCCTCCCTCTCTTTGAGCACAGCGTGGACTTAATTACGCCCATTCAGTCCCAATTTGTAGACTTGCTGGCATCTCTTCTTCCTCTACTATGCTGATTGCATCGTCTTGTGTGTGGGAGTTTGACCTGCCAGTGTGAGACTAGAGCTGGTAAGGCTGAAGAATGTTTGGCATTTGGACCTTCTGGTCACTCCTCTTGGCAGCATTTATGTGATATGAACTAGTGCCACGCTGCCTTTCCACCCAGGCATGGAAACTGTTTGTTGTTGGAAACGCCTGGCACTGGTAGCCGGGAGGGCTAAGCAGGGTGTTCACAGACGAGGCAGAAGGGTGGCTTTAATCAACTGAGATGTTTCAGTCATTTATTCCTCCCTCCTCCCTTGGCTTTCACTCTCCTCCACTGGCATGCAAAGAAAGTGTGGGAAAGGGATGAAGAAAACTGGAAAGACAAGTTGAGCCCATGTGGTGAGAGGAAACTTTAAAGAACCAGGGAGGGAGGGAGAGGCTGTTGGCTATTTGTGCAGAATGCAGGGCAAAAGTAGGCTTGACAGTTCAGCTTAACGCTTGTTAGCATGGCCCTTTTCTGCCTTTGCCTTTGGCACAGGGAGTTAGCAGTGGCCTCATTAATGGCTATGAGCAAAACTCCAAAGAGTACAGAGTTTGGTATACTACTTTTCCCTGTTAAGCTCCAATTTTTGAAGGGAAGCATCTTGGTTTGAGAATTGTCATAGCATGCTAATGCTATCTCCAGTAACCTCTTTACATATACCTGCAGTTGCATGGTTGTTCCCAAATGCTCGGGGTACATGGAAATAATTACTTTCCTTTTGTTTTTGTGGTGTGTTTGAACCACACACATCCCCTATGAACTCTGATTCCCAGGGACTAATTTCTTGAAAGTTATGCATGTTTACAAGATTAGATACAAGAATTATTTGTATCTAATCCTGTTCTTCATCTCAGACTAACTTGAATTGTTATATTATTTTACAGATACCTGACTACTGTTTTGATCAAGGTTATGAAGATTTACATGATCAAAACTCAGATGAAGTAGCTTCACATCAGACCTCTTTAACAAACTACTCCAGCACAGTGATTTCCCTGGAGCGCTCCATGCAGGACTTGCTCCGAGATGCCAAGGAAAAGTTCAAGAACTGGGTTACTTGTTCCATCTTAGAAGGAGTAGATTCTGCATATAAAAAGGTAATTTTGGTGTGAGGATGTTTAATACGGTGAATGGCTTTGCAAATGGCCGTTACAGTTGAATGAAATCAGCCAGATTGCTGGTCAAGTAGTATCTTACCCCATTTGAAAACGTGCAGCAGCATCCTGTGAAAAATGAGCTATACATTAATTAGATGGATACAGTTTGGCACAGAACATTAACATGTCCAAATGCCACCACAGCACCGCTACCCAAGCTAGAAAATCTATTTGTTTTTGAATCACGTTGAGTATCCCCCCGAGATGCTGTGATATGACCTTCTGTAATGGATAAAGGAACCGTATTGAACCCAACATCTAACAAATGTTTAGGCTACAATCTTATACCAACTTATCTAGGAGAAAGACCCATTAAAATCAATGGGACCTACTTTTGAGTAGACAGGCACAGGATTGTGCTGTTACTGGAGCAGCATTAGTTCTAGCCACACTGCTTTTAGTGGTCTGTGTATTGGCCTGATACCTTTACAGTGCAATCCTTATGTGCACATACTCACAAGTGAGCTTCATTGAGTTTAATGGGACTTACTTCCTGGTAAGTGCATATATATCGCATCCTAATTGTTCTTTTAGGCATTGGAGGAGATGGAAGTCTGCCAAGTGGTTTCCTAATAAATTAACTATCTTCCAAGGTGGATGATAATTACCATGTCCGATTATGGAAAGCTTCTGTTGAAATTGATGCTGTCCCTAAAGTAATTCTGTATCGGGTACTGATGGAGCAGCACCTATGGGACCCAAGTCTTCAGCAGACAAAAATCCTAGAGATCTTAGATGATGAAACAGACATTTACCACTACACAACACAGAGCATGCCTCCACTTCCTCCACGAGAATATGTGGTCCTAAGGTAAGGAGCTCTAGAAGATCCCCACATCTGTCAACTACTGTGATTGTGAGGGGAGATGGGGGCAGATGTTCCGATTCTTATCCTAACACATACACACACCAAGAAATGGTCTTATCCTAAAGTATCACTTCATTGGAAGTACCGGTGCTTATAATACTGTTATATACTATGACAGTCCCTAGCAGACTGACATTCCTGATGGAATACACCCTGAAATGGAACCATATTTTCATTTTGCCACAAGTTAAGATAAAAGGGACTGAACAAAGGTTTGTAGGGCGCAGACTAAATTTTACAAATGAGAAATATTAAAATATCTTCTCTTGAGAAAATTCAGCTATTCTGTAATTAATAATGTGGCAAATGTAAACCTAGCTGATCAGCATCAACAGATTCCTTAGACTGATTAGTAGAGTAAATCTAAGTGGGATGGAGTGAGAAAGTGAAATAGATGATCGGCCAGCTCCAAAGCCCTCCTGCCTCATTCTGGCTAGGGTGACGGTGTTCCTGTGCATTCTCCAGCAGTGTTTTTATTCCCCCACCCCAGAGGGGAAATGAACTATTATCAGCTTCCAGGTTGGTATACTTACTGAGCCCAATCCTGGGGCTCTTCAAGGAAATGAAAATGTTGTGGATCCAAGACCATCTCTGCCCCACCCTTGGAATGCCCTGTTTTGCCAGAGCTTTCAGAAGATGTACTGGGGGTCTCCTGGGCCAATGGGCCTTTCTGCTACATCCTGACCTTCCTCAGCTGGCCTGAGGGACATTAGGATTGCGCTGTCTGTTATCACGTAGAGGCTGGAATCCAGGTTTGGATCTTCATACAGCTAATATACCATACCCACAACCTTGCATACACACAACCTTGGATAATATCTTGGTCATGTATACACATCGGAGATTGAAGCAAATTAAGTAATTATATAAATTACCTCTTGATGTAGCTAGTATGGTTTCAGTTCATGAACATCATGGAAAATGAAACAGTGTGAGGTGTCTAATCTTTTCTTATTTTTAGGACCTGGCGGACAGATCCTCAAAGTGGCACATGTGTGTTAGCAGCTACCTCAACGGACAGTGAAAGTGCTACTGTGAGTGGGATCTTAGCTCAGGTCCTACTTTGTCAGTACCTTATAGAAGCAGTTGGCTCTCAGAAATCCAAAGTGACGCATGTCTGTCGAATAGATACCAGGTATCTTTTTCCACCTTTCCCTTTGCAGTTGGAACTTCATCTTATCTGTCAAGCCTCAGAATAGCAATATTCTGTAGATCAAACTGAATCTTTTTAGGGGAAAGGGTTTCCCCTGCAAAATAGGATTAGGCTATGAAAAAAATCAGCCCTTCCTGTTCTATTTCTGGCCTGGCCACCTGCTTGTTGTACATTTTGCACAAATTGTTATGCCCACGGCAGTAACTATTTCTTATTTTTATCAGATAGACTGAAATGGAGTAGTGGCTTTATTTTAGTATAGCGTTTTTAGTTAATGTAATTTGGAACAAGTTGTTAAAGAAGCTTAGTGATTTTCCTTTACTATTTGAGACCAGAGACCATGGCCATATATGATTTCGGAAAGTCATTCCATATAATAGTCATATAAACCTGTAAGGACATGCAAGCAGGCCTAACTTCCTACACACTATTGCTACACACTCTGAACTATTACAGTGTCTTTAATGTCCAGCTAAAATCCGTGCCAGTTTTCAGAAGTGCTAATTGAGTGTGTGTTTTTAAATAAGCAGTGGTTTTGTACTAATGGAAGTGGAATGTGCAGACAAAGAAGACAATGCCCAGTACCTAAAGTCTTTAGTTCCTGATGTGTTGATTTGTTTCTTGGCAGGGGCCGGACAACGGAATGGTACAACAGGGCTTTTGGTCATGTGTGTGCTGCAGAACTGATAAGGATTAAAGATTCTTTCAAAAGTTCACCTTACTGAAACTAAACCAAAGATGACCACTCGATGCTTTTGGAGGTGAAGGCAATGCATGATGCCCAAAGTTGCCTTTTTCAAAGCCCGAGCTTGAGTTGACTCACCTTTATTAAAATTTGATCAACTAAGAGAGCAATATATAAATAGAATTTTAAATAACTTTATAAAATATTTTTTCAGTTCAAGCATATTCTTGAATTGATTGACATTATGCACCATTCTTAATGTTTGTTTTATATAAAAATTTTATACCAAGAAAATGGAATTATGTTAAATATTACAGATCAAAGTAAGTTATTTAAAATGAACATTTTGTTCTAAATCTATTTTAAGTAATATGTGAGATTTTATATATTTCAGATGTTTTATCAACAAAAATGTGAAAGTACAATATCTTAGCAGCTCCAAGTGGGCTTAGAAAACTGCCCAGCTGTTACGCTGCTTTTTTGTTTTAAGTGCCATAACTTATTAGGAATTAATGACACATGTATAGGTAATTATGCTGTATCTCTTGGTCACAGATTTGTGACTTCTGTTGTTGAGAAGCCATGAACAGACATCTACTTGGACTGTTATATACATTTTATGCAGGAATGTTTGATTTGTTTTCTGAGCAGCCTCTAGGCAACATTCAAACTAATGCCAAAATGAGCTCTTTAAATTGAAAATGTGTTCACCAGTGTGAAGTCAAGCAGTTGACCAAACAGTGGAGCATGGAGCTGCAAAACCCATGGTTTAGGCAATCTGGTGTCCTTCAGTTATTTTAGATGACAACACTCATCCACCCTGACCATTGGCCATGCTGGCTAGAGCTTATGGGAGTTGTAATCCAGAACATCTATAGGAAATACAATATAATTACTTTGGTAAAGGAGATAGTACAGCAATGGAAAGAGTACAGTGGGGTCCTTTCACAGAACTTTGCTTCATAGAGTTCTTCTGTTCAGCATTCCAGTCCTTCCAACAGTTAGTGGTCTGTTTCTACTAGGCAAGAAAAGTTCTCATTTTGCTGTTCTGGAGAGGTTCCTCCATTTGGGGGTGAGGACGGGACAACCTTGTACCCAGGATTTTTGTTTTCTATAGGCAGCTCTCACTTCTCTCCCTGGGGCCATTTAAAAAAAAGGTTCTTGGTGTGAACGAGACACCCATCCAGGCAACGATGGTTCTGTTTACGCCTTTTGTATATCTATATGTCTCCTCCTTTTTCACCCACACCATTTTATTGTCCCTCCTACCTCGTTATTTTGCCTCACTCATGCAAATTTCTGCACCACTGAGGTATGATGTACCTGGGGTTTGGTTTTGGGGGGGGGGGGGTGCATATCTGAAATCGGAATGTAACTCTCCCCACCCCCACAGTTCTGCTGATATGTGTAGATGGTACAGTTTTTGCTCCAGCTCCATGAGCATGGTATTCGTAGAGTTGATATGAGGGAGGGGTGTGTAAAGACAGAAGTGCTGACAAATTCACATCACTTGAGTACTAGTGAGTGATGTGAAATAACTGATAATGGGGCAGTTCTTCATCCTCCATATTTCCCCCATGCATAAAATGATAAACCTGCAATACTTAGACAACTCAAGGGTGATCAAATACATGCCCTAACTTTAAAACAAAGTAAATAAGTTTGAGGCATTTAAGACAGCTTAATATTATGCTATCCATTGAGAACATTCCACTTACTTAATCCCACATTTAGATATATTACAAAGACAGTCACTTAGCATGTCAAGTGCTTTAAATTCAGCTGGCCTCAGGGGGTATTAAATGTATAACGCACAGCTAAAGTTTGTTCTTTTACTGTCATAACTAGTTCAAGCAGTTTCCCTGTGCAGCAGGGAATATGCTCTACTGCATGCCATTTGAAGCAGGCAGCACTATCTCATTTACCACTCCATCAGGATAGTAAGTATTAAGCCACTCTTTGATAAAGCTATGGGTGAAAAGAAAGTAAGGTGGGTGGTGTTGTAGGTATTGATATATACAGGGGCAGCCGAGTGTTTTACCTGCTTTAGGTGTGTATTGTCATGCACAGCACTCTGCTGGTGTGCCACATGCTTCATCCCCATTACTGATGGCATGCTACAGAAATCCCTTCTATGAGCAGCAGTTGCTTTCAATAGTAGTAGTTAAGTAGCGAGATAGATTCTTTGAGCTGTAATGAGTAAATACTTGATTTTTTGTCGTTTGTATAACATTCCTACTATTAAAAGACAAGGCCCGCAATTTCGCCATTGTTTACTTTGCAAACAAAAGGAAAACCAATGCTGTGTTAAATCACAAGTTCTTAAGCATAGAAACTTGATCCTAATTACAAAGCTGATATTTAGCAGCTAGGTTGCATTTTTGGAAATGTGGAAAAAAGGAAAATATATTGATATACTATTGGTACTTCCAGTTCAATATGTACGATGCGATACTTTACACCTGTATCAACCACTTGTATTTGCCAGATATTTTACTTATAGTGTAAATATTGTTAAAATGGTTGAGTATAAGCTCAGACAATGCACCTTTAATAAAAAGGTGAAGCACTATGGCTGACTTATTGAGGCATGGCACAGGTATTATGTGTCTTTCACTCCCTGCAACAATCAATGTAGTAAGCTAGGCTTCACAACTTACTGTGAGATTTGTAGGCTGTGGACTAAAGGAGGCAAGAGGATCTCCTGGTAGTTATGAACACTTTTTTATACAGGAGTTCCCTGTAACTCTGTCCTCTATTTCCCATTTCACTGCAGTTGTTAAAACATTCCAAATTGTGTGATGCTACTTGTTCTTGCTGACAAAAACAGCCTGCCGGCTTTTTCATAATTTGGTCAGAATTTATACAACATCTACATTTAGACAAATTGCAGAATTTGCATGAATCCTGTTTGTGTGATGCTGTGTCACTAGAAAGATATAAATACAATTGCCATACAAGACCTATATACGGCGGCTATCATTTCTCTCAACTGCCCTACATGAAGGAAGAGACAATAACGCTTCAGCATTCACTAGTTTAATTTTCAGATAATGGGCCATGATAGTCAACTAATTTGATTTCTGCAAGTCTGTAAGAAGAGATTACAAGTCAACGGAGTTACATTTTCTGGACAGGCTTGATCCCCAAGATGTCAAAACCTTTTGCCATAACAGCAGCTGTTGCCTCACACAAGAGCATTCGCCACATGTTCACTTTCACTATTTTACCTACATAAGAAACACAAACAGCACAAGATAGCATGAGATGTAGTAAAGACACCCTTACCACCCTGTTCTCTCTACATTTCTGCACAGTATTACTGGGCACATCGAGTAAGGTTGTCTTCACTATTTGGCCATGTTATGGATGCAGCTGCAACACAGCAAGATATAAACAGCCACTACAGAACTCTACTGCTTAAACCTATCATCAGGCAAATGCATTTAGCTGAAATAGGTTAGCACTGTGATGCTCTCTTAAGAAAACAGCATCAATGTTTTGCCTTGACTTAAACCAATGTATGTTAAAATTGGCAGGCAGCTAGGAAAGTAATTGCCCTAACAATGCTGCCAGCAGGGGGAATGGAAGAATAGATTAACCACTGCCCTAAAAAGGTTTATTTGTATCCACAGAATAAGAACTCATTGGGCAAGGAGGTCTGTCCTGTTACTCAACATTCAGGTTAATCAGTCTATATGACCAAAGTAACCTTTCCCATCACAGTAGGACCTTACATAAAAAAGATTTATGTACTTCTTGTGAAACTGCACATTTCTAGCCTTTCCACTTACATAGAAGCTTGGGAATGCATGTAGCAGTTCTTTCTGTGTAGGATGCTGACCAAGGGCCCTGGGGGAAGGGTATCAGAGAATCCTGCATCCCTTACTCTGTCTTAATTAATTTTCTCTGGGCCCTGCATCCCACCATACATGTCCCATCTCATCTTTATAAAGGAAAGGGGTAACTCACCAGTTTGTCTGTCTTTTTCTACACAGTAGCAGTTGTCGTAGAATTCAGTAAATGTGGTGGCCAGTTCATAAAGATAGTCACAAAGGGTGTGCAGTAAAAGGTCATCCAAGATTTTCTGAACAATCTCAGGGAACCTCAAAATGCATCTGCCTAATTTCCATTCTTTTTCATGTTCCAATATGATCTCTGTAGTTCTAGCTGCCTTCTGCAGTGTCTCTTCATCAATATTGGCTAGCCTTGCTATAGATCTGTCATAGAAACAAGCCTCATGTTAGACTTGTTAAAGAGACCCAGCCTAGTCTCCATCCCCCAAACCTTGCACATACTGGAAGGGAAGGATGCAAGAAAAAGATGGTTAACCTTTGTACATCATTTTTTAAAAACAATATTAATCTGCTATTGGCGTGCAATAGACCCCTTTAAATTGCTGGCTGGAAATAAACTTAAAAGGTTGGATCTAGTGTTTTATTCTGCTGGTAGGAGCATCACCAAGCAGAATTCTGATCAGAGTGCTCCTGTTGGCAGAAAGGTGATTTTCTGTTGGCAGAAAGGGAGGAGAATGATTTTCATCAATCTCCCCCCGCCCCCAATAGTATCTCCCCAACCCTCCAGATCAGTGTGTGGGGGGGGAGGGGGTATTGTGGCCTCCATTCCTCCTGATGGAAATGCCCTACTGGCTTGAAAGCCTCTGAAGAATAAAGGAACTTCTGTCCACAGGAGTCAGATGCTGGATCCAACTTAATGACTGGAGTCACTGTGAAGTCAGTTCGACATAAAAATATATTGTATTGGTATTACATTCTCAAAACATAGTCGAACACAGAAATTATTGGGCTAAACTCCTCATACTTAAAATTTATCAAAAGCCTCACTGGGTTATCAGGAAGTCCTGATACGGACGGAAAAAAAGAAAGCAAAATAGAAACTTACAATGCATAAGTCAAAGACTGGGCTCACAGTATATAATGGAAGGGCTCCAATGAACCCCACTAGCTTAATAGGGATCATCTGCCTCCCCAAAAGAACTTTACAAATAATAAATCAGTGCTGCAAGTTTGCACTTTGAAAGTGTTAACTCCTGTGTTAAAAGCCAACTTGGAGAAGAATGGACCACTGCAGCGGTTGGTAGTGGGAGGTTTTTGTACACACAGGAATGTACATATTTTTTAAATACAAGAACAGGAAAACTTGTATTTCAGTGTTCTTGAAGTGGTATTACCACACAAAAAAATGGAATTTATGATGCAGGCAACCTTACCTTATTTTGAGAAGGTGCTGGTTACAGCATGGACCCAGTTAGCTTAGGTAGTTGGTTTTCATTTTACCATTCATTTCAAGAGCGTTAAACTGGAATTCTGATGGTTTAGTAAGTTGAATGTAATGTTTTTTAAACGTTAAAAACTTAGGAGGGGATGAAATACCACAGGACAACTAAGCCCACAATAGTTGAGGAGTACATGGAGTATGTCGACTGGGGAAGGCAATGGCAAACCACCCCGCTATGAAAACGCCAGCGAAAGTGGCATCCCTCTAGGAGTCAGCCTTTCCTATGTGGAATATGTAGTGGTTCAATTTTGCTAAAAATGTTTTACAAATATTTCAGACAGCAGCTGGGATCTACTGCAATCCCACTGGCTTTGGAGGGTTAAATTACTATTGGGTCTGAAATTAGGGTGGCTGCTAAATTTAACACATTAAATTCAATTTTTCAGTTTAGTGCTACTTATTAGAATAATCAGCTCATGGAACATCAGCACAGCCACCTGGAAACTATTATTATTAACTAAGAGCACAATCTTTTACATGTTCAGACAGAAAATAGTCCTACAACTCCCAGCATTCTGCAGCTAGTGTGGCTGGCTGGGGAATGCTGGGAGTTGGACTTTTTTCTGTCTAAATATACATAGGATTGTGCCCTAAGAGGTAAAAACTTAGAGTAGGGCATAAATTGTCCCAGAAATGTCTTTTAACTTCATGAAGTCTTATTTCAGTAGAGCTACTTAAAAGTAAAGGCTAGGTCCTAGCAAAACATCATTCCTCTACCTGATTCGAGTGAAGGCATAAAGTAAATAAGCAGCGGTATTTCCTCTGTCATCCAGCATCTTATCAAAAGAGAAGATATAATCGTTTATTCTGTTATGGGAGAGATCTGCATACTTAATACAGCCAAAGGCTACTGAGGTCTGGGCTGCCTTCAATTCTTCAGGTGTAAGAACCTGTGAGAGAAATAAAACACACTGCACTGTGACAAGAATATTGAACGAAGCACAAACCAGGGAAAAAAGGGGGGACAACCTTAAAGAAATGCCCCAAACACAGTGAGCAGCATCTGAAGTGAATCTAAGGGGAAGGTTAACATCCAATAGATTTCTCAATTAATTTTGCCTCGAAAAAAAATGCTGGATTGCTTGTTATATTTCATCTGTGTGAATCAGTGATAGATTACTTGCCATCTCCCCCCAGTACCCCAAACTTCATATACCCAATATTAAATGGATAAACTGCCTCAAATGCTCGAGTGGATAGGCGATTCAAAAATATTCTAAGTAAGAAATGCTGTGCTTTCCTTGTGTTAGTACGTTTAGGATTCACAACCCATTTGTTACTACAGTGCTTTTCTTAAGCGTTTATAGTGCTTTATTGCTATGCTGCATTAGCTGCTCTTTCAAAAACTGCTTCCTTTATCCTTGTATCCTCTCCCGCCCACTGGGCTGTGCGCCATTTTAGTACATGCCAAGGCTTACACCTACAAAACCCATCTACCATCAGTTACAGATATTTTGGCCTACAACACCCATTAGTTCTAGCCAGAATAGCCAATGCTGAGGAATGATGGAAATTGTAAGCAAAAATATCTAGAGGTCCAGAAGTTGCCCACTCCTGATCTAGAGACTGGCATGAAAGGGAAATTATTCGTGGGCCTTGGTTTAACTCCAGAGGTACATGGTGTGGTGGGGGTGGGAAGCACATGTATCTGAGAATCAGAGTCTTGCCTACAAAAGCTCACATTGCAATAACGAGTCAGCCTTTAATGTGCAGGACTGATCTTTGGTGCAATTGTTTATAATACAGATACACTGTGAACAAAATTATCAAGAGTACTGAAGATCAAGTAGTGTGTAAGGGAACCTCAAATTATCAGAATTATGTGTGCTACATTTGACCATAAAATTATTAGGACCATCATTTTTAGGGCACTCTGACATGTTGTGGGGAAAGCAAAGTATATAGCTTCCAACCACACAGCTTAGCTGAACTGGGTATCAATGGCTTGTTAAATAAATCCCTTAAGACAGCTGAACAACATAGGCCCAAGCTTTATACACTCAGGAGTAGCATCAGACCAGCTATGGAGGTGGTGGATGCTCCTGGTAAGGTAAAAAGCAAAACTTGGCACTTTCAGGTAATTTTACCACAAACTCAATGTACAATCAACTCACAAGCAGATCTGCCAACCCTTCATTCTATACTCTGCTGCCATCTGCTGGAATGCTAACAGAATGTAAGAACTGCTTCGCTGGACCAGATCAAGAGTCCATCTACGACCTCAAGGAGCAGAGCTGGGAAGCGTGCGCGCGCGGGGTTAGGGGTATGTGTGGCGGGGGAGGACAGGAATAAGGAAAGCATTTTCTTGCCTCCAACTCCATCTTCTTTAAAAAAAAAAATGATTGAGGTCATTTTGACTTTGCATCTGAGTCATGAAAAAGTCTACCCTGTACTCTGGCTGTGGCCAATGAGATGACCCTGGGAAAATCCCAGAGGCACACTGGAGCAGCAGAACACTTTTTGTACCCTGCTTCTAATAATCAAAGGCATACTGACTGTCTATCTAGAAGTTCCGTTTTAAGCTATTATGGCCACTAACAGACCTATCCTCCATGGAAGTATCTTTGGCACTATGTAGCACAATAGTATAATGGTGATTGTTGTAGACTTGCTCAATAACCTAGAATCAGTTTTTACTTCCAACTGCTTCCATGACAGAAATTCAAATCTAACCTCTCTTCTTAAAAGGCTGGTTTTAAAAGGATTCCTCAAGAATAGCAGAACAGATCCTGGCTTTTCTTCTTATCCACTGAAGCAACAATTCTGGCTTTTGTCATTGTGAAGCAAAATGTTATAATCTTGTGGGAGCAAAAGTTCTGCACATTAGTTTCCTTGGCTAGCCTCCTATGTGCATTCTTTCAATGTTGTTATTTCTCTTTCTTTCATCCATTTATCCTGTAAATCCTGGTAAGAGCCAGACATCCACACCAAACATCACAGCAGAAAGGCAGCATCTACAAGCAGTACCTCTGAAAAAAGACCTTTATCCTCATTTTAGAGCCAACAGTACAGTAAAACTCAGACACCACACTTTTATAATGTTATAAGGGCAAGGCTCTGAGTAATACATAACAGATATAACACCTGTCTCGTGGGTTGTACAGAACAAGTCGTATCTTTTCTAAAAGGTGAAGAAGGTTTCCCTATGGAGTTGTGAGCAATCTGCTGAGAGGTAGTACAAATTGCTTCTCAACAATCTCCAGCCATCACATCCAGTTTTTCTTGGTTCACTAATTGAGTCAAGTGATTGACCTGTGTGCTTCTTTCCTTGGTGCACTACTGAATGAGGATTTGGGGTGCATGTTAACTCTCAAAGGCCTTTTCACTCTTTGAGTAGAAGCACCCACCAATTCTCTTTCCTTGTCTGCCTGGTGTCTGAGAAGCTACACCTGCTGCATTTTCTGCTCGGGAAGAATGCACATCTACAAAATAAGCATGTACCCTACTGTGTGAAGGCAAATGAAGATAAAATTCAATGCAGGTCTTCAGAAAGACTTGGCATAAAGGATGCATCCTTTTGAGGTGGCTCTAATCAGGGTTGATGTGATTTAAAACAAATTGATTTAAATCACGATTTAAATTGCTTCTCTGAAGGACTCAATTTTAAAGATTTAAATCATGGTTTAAAACACAAGTGAGGAAGATTCTATTCTATTTAATCAACATTTTTAGCACAAGCATATTATTTTTAATATAACCTTAATACATATTCAGAGATGTAGGTTTCATTAGAAGGTAGGTACACAGTAAGCAATTATTCTGAATTGTTTTCACTTTAATTTTCATCAAAAAAAGGGAAGGATAATTTGGTCATTTTAGTACTAAAGCAGAATGAACTTAAATCATTCAGGAGATGAACCAGCTCCAACTGTTCAATTAATCATGATATTTTTGTCATGATGTGGTGCCAGAATCACCACCACCAAACAGGCTTTGAAATTGTACTAATAAGGTAGTTTATTCTTCTGGTTAATTTTCTTCTTCAACAAACAACAACATCAACAACACATACCACATGGATTTTTGTGGTGGATACATGCAGCAGACATTTCCTAAGGAGTCAAGACTGCATGAATATTTCTGTTCACTTTGTTTCTTTCTATTCCCCTCCCCTATCCATTGCATTTATATCCAGACTCCTCTTCCTCCTTGTTCAGATCTACTCTATCTCCCCCAAATCCCTATTCATTGATCTTCTCTATCTTTGCACTCAGAGAGAGGCAAGGCCTTGAGAGAGAGCGTGAGCACATGCACTTCTGTACGCCACCTGCAGTGCACAATAGGACTGATCAGGTTATCTCCCATCTCCATAAACTGCAGTTAACATACTCATAGAATGTACTTAGAAGTTGTATAATTAGTATTCATGATGATATCTTTGACCTAGGCTCTTTTTTGACTAATACCTTTAAGAAAATTTCAAAATCTGATTTAAATCTTAAAAATTCAATTTAAATTTTAAAAATATGGCTTTTTAATTAAAAAAACATTGATTTTTTTAATCAACCCTGGCTCTAATATACTTGGAAAGGACATCTGCCCTTTCATACTTGGGTGCACATGCACTCTGTACTCTAGTATACCCAAGTACAAAATACAGCAGGTGAAATTGTCGGAGTGAGCAATGTTCATAGTGCCATTTTTTACCTTGGTGAGGCTTTTTCCTAACTCACCTCTGTGGCCCACTCCCCAGGCAAAGTCTGAGAAAAGTATAGCTAGTAAAACAGCAAATTCCTTGCCATTATGTCATACGGTTGACCAAATAAATGGTCAGACTGAGCCAGATACATGCTACCTGACGAGGGCCAGACAGTAGAAGAAGAAAAAGTTTGCTCCTTTCTTGGTGTCAGGAAAAAGGGATGCCCATTTACCTTATCTCTTTCCTTTTCCTTCAGTTTGTCCATCGATCGTTTCAGTCCCTCTTCCAGAAGGTCCATCAGCCGCACTGTGTCCCCAGAACGAGTTTTAAACTTTTTCCTTGTAGCAAATAGAAAGTTATATTCCAGATGTAAATAGTTATCACTGGTCTTTTCACCACCATGGACGTGTCATCCCAGACACACAGCTTGTTGTAAGTATATCAACAAACGTAACAAAAAGTTTGTTGTGTCTTTCATGCTTAGGTGCACAGTCAAAAGAGATTTTGTCCCAGTGCAGGCACCCAGCCTCTAACCTACATGGTTGCACTCACGCATACATTACAGTTCAGCAGAATTACGTTCTGACTAATTTAGGGACATAGTATATATCTAGAGAAGGACAAAAAAAGAGAGGGAAGATCACCTCAAGAGCAAGGAAGCATTGAGGAGAGTCAATGATAAATGGAACTAGGAAAGGAGAGTGGGGGGAAAACAGTAGTCTAAACAACAACAACAACAACAACAAAATTAGATACTGCTTCCTGCTCCAGAGCACTACTTATCCTGTGACTTCTACTAATACAGGTATTACTCATCATAGCCACAAACTGCATAATATATAATGGGCAGATGGCAAGTTGGTTCAACAAGTTTCTCATTTCCAGTACAGACATCTGAAAACTGACACATACTGAGGCGCCTCTCCACCCATACCCCTTATGGTCTTTCCTCCACCCATAACCCTCCACTGTAGAATAGGGGTGAGGAACCTTTTTCCTATGAAGGACCACTAGCCAATGGGAAAAGTCAATTGAGGCCGCAACTGATGGGAACAGTGCCATGTCCTGTGGTCGATGCAGCCAGAGCCAATAGTGGGTGGAGTTTGAAGGACTGCATAACATAAATAATGCATAACTCTCAGTTTGTTGTACGGTTATGCTGGCTGGGTTTCAACGACACTCCACAACCACATTGGGGACTGCATATTCAAAATGGCACCCGGCATGTGCCACAGCTCATCATGGGTTAAATAACCCATGGGGAGCCTGGAATGTCATGCGAACCAGGTCAGTGTGTGTGTGTCTGTGTGCGCGCGCCACCCCACATTAAATCAGGACAAGAACTGTATGTGGCCCACGGGTCATAGTTTTGCCCACCCAGAGCTCTAGATGGTGGGAAATGTTCTGATGCAGCATGAGGAGCTGCAGCTGGAAGGGGAAATCTGAATATTCCTAATGTGGATGCACACAGGATTTCTTTAAACATACAAGGACAGAGGACTTAAAATGGCATGCATAGGGAGAACTTCGGGATCACATGACAACCCATCTTCAACAATGACACCAAACCTTGCAGTGTGATTAGAAATAGCATTCAACCTACTGTATACTGAAGAAATGATTTGCAAACTTACTTGTCTTCTCCCAACACTACTCCAAAAGGAGCATGAATTACTCTCGTCACTTTGGGGTCATACCAGCCAATCATCTGACCTGCTGCAAATACTGTTTGTAAGTGCACAGACTGCAAAACAAGGTAAGATTGATAAAACTGTTGTCAACTATGACGCCTAAGTATGTTCCTAGTAAAAAAAATAGCACTGACACAATCATAAAAGGTTCACTTGAAGGAGAAGAATGCCTATATGGCTTGGTTCACTTGCTTTAGTAATCTGTATTATCTTATTCAGTAGCTCCCTGAACTGGGCAGGCACCTCTGTCATGAAAGGACTTGATTGATTCTGCTCTTTATAATACTCAATAAGGTGGCTCAATCTGTAGATTTACAATATGGTGTGGATATATAGTTTACTAGTGATGATAATCCTGCTTTGGGATAAAAGGACAAACTGCTGAAGAATAAACTCATGAGTGGTTTTAGTGTCACACTGATAACCAAAAGCAAAAAACCTTTGAAACACAAAGGAATACAAAATAGAAGTCAGAGAAAGTCACCTGTCCACTGTCTACCACATAAATTACACAATCAGCTTTTTCTTCTGTCAGCCTCTGCTTCAGAGCTGCTAAGTCTGAAGTGTCGTATGTAAAACCCCCATCAGATTTCGTAACTGTCAAGGGAATAGAACACCCAGGAACAAACACAATCTTCCGGCCATCATCCATTTGCACAAACCCTAAACAAAGAAAGAAAGAAAGAAAGAAAGAAAGAAAGAAAGAAAGAAAGAAAGCAAAAAAGAAAGTGAACTATTGGAAGTCACAGAGAAACACTACACATATTTTACACTGAAAAGTACTGTACAAATAAAAACACTAATAGAAAAGCATTTAACAAAGAACATTTACAAACACAACTTATGATGTGGTCATACATAAGGGAAGAAAAGACAAGTTTTCTTGGCAAGTGCGTATCTCCATACCTGTTTTTGCCGAGATAACACAAATATGTGTGTGTGGGGGGGCAGTGAAGGGCACTTCTGGATGAGAATTGGCAAGGAGGCTGAGTGCTTGAACCCTCTGCATCTGCCAATTCTCTCCATCAAACCTCACCCACCACTGGACCATTTTCCCATGAGCTGAGCTTAACATCTGCATTCAGAGGCTGGCTAAGGAACGCACATCCTGGGGTGAGCCATTTGCAGGACGGAACTAGGGAGAGATGCAGTAGAAGGCTTTAGGAACCCCCCTCCTGTCTGCTAGTTTCCCCGCCCTCAAATTGCCCCTGCCCCCACATTTGCAGCTCTCCACCCCAAGTATGACCAAGAATCAAATCTAAATATCTCCCCAAATTCAGGCAGTACCCTATTTTTGGGAGGAAGACACTTTAATTCCAGTAATCAGAAGCTAGGAAATCCCATCAACAGAACATGCACCCCATTCATTCTTGCAGGACCAACCCTCCATTAACTTTGCCAGACCCTGAATCCAGGCTTTCCAATACAATGAGTTCTATATGTTGAAGCCCTATATCCAAAACACTTTAACAGTATCGCACCGACTGCCATAGCTCAACCTATCACTAGGTATTGAAATCCTAAAAGTTAGGATCAACAAGAAGTTAATATTTCATCTACAGAAAATATGAAGACAGGGAAAACATGGAGTACAACATATAACAGCCATAAATATTTTAAAGGGTTCCACTGAAAAGCTAGAGGGAAAAATGATCTCTCCTGTTACTGAAGGTAGAAAAGACAAATGGTTTTGAGTTACAGGACAGTTGAAAATTACTTTTTAGCAAATATATTCAAAGAGTTGAGCAATGGATCAGGTGGTGTGGAAATGCCTTCATTACCGTATAGAGCAGCAGAGACAGTTTGACTTAGGCTGTAAGAGACCCACATTCAAAGTGCTTCTCAGATATAGAAAACCTTGGGCAAGTCACCATCTTTCATCTTATCTGGGCTGTCATGAGGTCAGTAGGAATTAAAAAAACAAATGTAAAGCTTTGAAAAAATTTATAGTAGTGACAAATAGCAATAATAAGAGGCTGTATAAAATACAGCAGAGGTGACCTATGCATAAACAAAATCCTTGGAAAGTCTTTCTCATTTGCAGCTCTTCAATCTTGAAAATAGGACAATGGAAAACTAGAAAGTGTGGACTTTTGTTTAAAGGGACAGAAGTGAAGAGAACATGCTCAGCCTTCTCTAAGAAAATATAAGCTTCTCTGAAAGCTTTACAAATGCATCACATTGATTATGGTGAAAAAACGCTTTAGCTGTTTTACTTCCAATTGTGTTAATAGTTGTTACCTTGTTCTTCAAATTCCTTCACCACATCATTCATCATATCTTGGTAGTAAGATTCTCCTCTCTCAATTATGGAGATGTCCAAGCAGTCATAGATTTTTTGGAATTCTGATCAAGAAAGAGTGAAATGGAAGATTTGAGATGCTTGTCCTTACTTTGGTAAAAAGATAATTAACATTGCAGTAAAATATGGAAATGGAAGTCTATTAAGGCTGGGTACTGGCTCCAGACTCAGCTTTTCCAGGGCTTTCTTTGCTCACTATTAAATACATTGCTTAAGGCTTTAATCCCCTAAATTCAGTAGGGCTTACTCCCAGGTAAGTACGTACAGGAATGTGGCCTAGGGCTACTTTACACAAGTGTTTAATGCAGGTTAACAATATCCTACATTGTGTTAAAAATAGAGAAGGGTGAAAATATTGTTCAGTTCATTTTTTCATAAGAACTTAACAAAATTCTTCATAAACAGGATGGAAAGAACTGAAGATTAAGAACATTCAAGCATGGAAGAAAAACTGACCAATTCATCCACGCCTAGTTAAGAACTATGCAGCATTCATACAACGCAAACAATCAGTTGAGCAGAAAGCAGAAGGTGTCACCCTCTTAAGTACCAAGCAGCTGATGAAAGCATAGTGTTAAGCAATATGGATTCATATTCAAAACTGATACTTACAATCTAAAAAATCTGTTCCTATGTCATTTTTTAATCTAAAGTTTCTTATCCCCACTATCCCAAACAGTAGCATACTGATTTGATACTGTTGAGAAATCATTAACTGAAAAAATGATTCAGTTCTTCAAATGCTTTTGTTCTTTTGTTTTGTTCTTATTCTCAGCACAATGTGGATTATTACTCTGTTTTCCTGCTTCTGTGAGACTTTCAAATAACCTGAAGGCACTCTCTCACTCTCTTATGCTGCATGTACAATCCCTAAATTTACACCACTGCCCATAATACAGAAAGCTTATTTTCCTGGTAAGGTAGCGGGTGGAAAATATAAAATATAAGGGTGATGAGCAGGATGAATGTTACCCTATTAAAATTAACAGAAAAGGGCAGAATTCCTGTTGTCCATCATTTAACAATGAAAATATACAATAGGATCAAGATTCATTTTCTCAACCAATTGTTTATTCGTTCAGTTGCTTCCGACTCTTCGTGACTTCATGCACCAGCCCACGCCAGAGCTTCCTGTGGGCCGTCACCACCCCCAGCTCCCCCAAGGTCGAGTCCGTCACCTCCAGAATATCATCCATCCATCTGGCCCTTGGTTGGCCCCTCTTCCTTTGGCCTTCCACTTTCCCTAGCATCAGCATCTTCTCCAGGGTATCCTGTCTTCTCATGAAGTGGCCAAAGTACTTCAGTTTTGCCTTTAATATCATTCCCTCAAGTGAGCAGTCTGGCTTTATTTCCTGGAGGATGGACTGGTTTGATCTTCTTGCAGTCCAAGGCACTCCCAGAATTTTCCTCCAACACCACAGTTCAAAAGCATCTATCTTCCTTCGCTCAGCCTTCCTTATGGTCCAGCTCTCGCAGCCATAGGTTACTACGGGGAACACCACTGCTTTCACTATGCGGACCTTTGTTGTCAGTGTGATGTCTCTGCTCTTAACTATTTTATCCAGATTTGTCATTGCTGTCCTCCCAAGAAGTAACCGTCTTCTGATTTCCTGGCTGCAGTCAGCGTCTGCAGTAATCTTTGCGCCTAGAAATACGAAGTCTATCACTGCCTTCACGTTTTCTCCCACTATTTGCCAGTTATCAATCAAGCTGGTTGCCATAATCTTGGTTTTTTTGAGGTTTAACTGCAACCCAGCGTTTGCACTTTCTTCTTTCTCCTTCGTCATGAGGTTCCTCAGCTCCTCCTCGCTTTCAGCCATCAAAGTGGTATCATCTGCATATCTGAGATTGTTAATGTTTCTTCCAGCAATTTTAACTCCAACCTTGGCTTCATCAAGCCCAGCACGTCGCATGATGTGTTCTTCATACAGGTTGAAGAGGTAGGGTGAGAGTATACAACCCTGCCGTACTCCTTTCCCAATCTTAAACCAGTCTGTTGTTCCGTGGTCTGTTCTTATCGTTGCTACTTGGTCGTTATACAGATTCCTCAGGAGGCAGACAAGATGATTTGGTATCCCCATGCCACTAAGAACTTGCCACAATTTGTGATGATCCACACAGTCAAAGGCTTTAGAATAGTCAATAAAACAGAAATAGATGTTTTTCTAAAACTCCCTGGCTTTCTCCATTATCCAGTGGATATTGGCAATTTGGTCTCTAGTTCCTCTGCCTTTTCTAAACCCAGCTTGTACATCTGGCAATTCTCGTTCCATGAATTGCTGGAGTCTACCTTGCAAGATCTTGAGCATTACCTTACTGGTATGTGAAATAAGTGCCACTGTTTGATAGTCTGAACATTCTTTAGTGTTTCCCTTTTTTGGTATGGGGATATAAGTTGATTTTTTCCAATCTGATGGCTATTCTTATGTTTTCCAAATTTGCTGGCATATGGCATGCATCACTTTGACAGCATCAACTTGCAAGGTTTTAAACAGTTCAGCTGGGATACCGTTGTCTCCTGCTGCCTTGTTATTAGCAATGCTAATGTATTCTCAACCAATACAGCTAGACAAAATTTAAGTCCAACAACCCTTTCAGCATGACTGCAGAAAGCACACCAAAACCTCATGTTAGCCATTACAGAATATTCTTGCAAACAACTTTCAAATGACAATAGCACAATATTTAATCTGCAAATAGATGGACCAAATGGAACAGATTTGCTGCCATGTCATTCACACATGCAAACCTGGCTACACATGCAAGAAGAGCTGTACAATGGAGGAGCATGTAGTCCCCAAAAGATTAAACAGACACACTAAAAAAAAGCTTACCGAACACTATAAGCATTGCAACAGGAGGAAATGTTAGCTGTTGTCTGCCACTTAAAAGCATTACAACTTCAAATCATACAACAATAAATATGCTGAGATTCTATCAGGATTGAATCCAGCCTTCCTGTGAGTGGAACTCAGCACACAGGATGCTCCTGCCAGAGGAAGAAGAGGTGAGTTTCACCAATTTCCCCTTCAGCTCCATGAAAAGACACTCTGGAGAATTGTGGGACATTCCAGAACAGTGTGGGGTTGGTTCTGGGCGCCACAGGTCGCCCCTGTATCATGGTCTCTTTTGCTTACCGAGGGCAATTCTGGATCCAACCCTCAAAATTCTCTGCTCCAAATGGTGAATTATTTAGTTTCCTGAAAATGTGTTCGTTTCAGGTATATTCATCATGCACTGTAGATGAGAGAGCTGTTGTCCTTCCAGCAGTGCTCTACAAGATTTAGGTTTTAGTTTAAGATTCCTTAAACTATCACCTCAAATCCTACCCTTTTTGAAGGAAAGCAGCTCGAAAGCAGCCATGACTGATCCGTTTGAAAAGCAGAGGGCTCTTCAAAAAGACAGGGATATGGTATTTCCAAGAGTCACCTTTCCGGGATACATCACAGATCAGTTTCCAAGCTTTAATGAAGTCTGGATTTTTGCTCTGTAATAGGACCACACACTGGTATGCACGCTTCTTAAACTCTTCCTCTGTGTCAAACCTTCTTTTTGATTCCTAGTTTAAAAAGAATACACAGTCACCATGAAATAATATCCTCTACAGCATACAAAAAGAAATCAAATCAAAGCACAGGAAGGAGTGTTAGTGGCTAGAACAGACAAAAGGGACATTATTCCTTCAGTTTCATATTGCTTGTCGTTAATATCCTAAGGGATCCTGAATATCCAGTAACTGTAACTGCTTGAACCTCTCCGTATATTTGCATATTTAAAATGTTGTGCAATACCTGGAGAGTTTTTGATAAGAACCAACATGAGAATTGTTTGTTGCAATTAGTCATACTTGTAGTCAAACTATCTTTTTATAAGGTGTCTATATCGCACTCCCAACAATGAAACAAAGCATTTGTTTATTTAAAGTATTTCTAGGCTGCCTTTCAGGGTAGAAACCCTCTCAAGGCACTCCTGCCACCTACCACCAAATGTGGCAAGTTTGACATATTATTTCTAAGAGTGACTCTGGGTCAGTGCAGATATAACTCTGTGCTTGTGCTCCTCCGTCACTTCCAATTTAGCAGCAAAAGGGAAGCTTCTTACTCTGAATTCATGTTCTCACTGTCTCCCAGAGGGCATTCCAGAACATCTGGAATAGCACCTTCCCCTGGAGCAGCAAGACAGAGTGCAGTCATGTAGATCTATTCCAGGGTTAGGGCTTGCCTTTCAGATGAGCCCCATCTAGTGTCAGTGAAGCACAATTTTTGGTGAGCTCTCCAGAACTCCTTCTTTCACATTTTTATATGAGTTTTTTCCTATGATATGTCATGCTGAAGCAGTGACTGTTGGCCCTTTGCCCACCTAACCCAGGTTGGGTCAGGCCACTCATTACCCAATGTGGCAAGGAAACCAGAGATGGGTCTTCACCCGCCCCCCCAGGGGTTGGGCTGTTAGGTGCGCAGTGCTTCTGAACAGCAGTGGTTTCTTCTCTCCCCCGCCACCCATGTGAGTCTGATCAACACATACTCTGCCACAGCAACTTCCAGCTTCTTCCCTTGGGCAGGGCAGGGCAGGGCAGGGCAGGCGGCAGGGCAGGCAGGAGGACGAGCAGCAAAGACTTGAGCCAAGCTACACTGGCAGCTCTGACTATGGAGCAAGGAAGAGCAAGGGCAGAAGTGGCAGACATAGTGAGAGAAGACCTCAATACTCAGAACTCACTGGATGGATTTTTGGCACCAAAAAGAGGTATGGCAGTGGGACCAGATGGGGTGTGATTCTGGGTCTCTCATCCATCACTGCCCCTTGCTGCTGGGTCTCTGCGGGGACCAGGCTCATCTAGGTTTTTTTTTTAAACAGGATAAGGGCCCTGATATCACAAGTAGTAAAAGGGGCTATCCCCCAATCATTAGAGGACAAGTATCAGAGCTATCCCCACTCTGGATCCACCGTTAAGTCAGCCTGCAATGGGAAAGACTTCACCTCAGCTCCAGTTGGCCCTGCCTGGTTAGCAAGCAACACGTCTCTGGCTTTGCTTGTATCTAAGTTGTTGCAATGCTGTTTGAATTTTACTTAAGCGGCTTATTTCTTTTGTGGCAGGTACTTGGGTTGGGCATTGGCTGCACCCCAGCCAAAGAAAGATCTTAAAGAGCAATGGCTTTCCCCTGCCAAAATTTGCACAAACCAAGGGCTTACCTGGTTTAGATGTAATGGAAAAGAGGAAATCAAAGGTGAGAAGTGAGTGTGTGTGTGGGCGGGGGAAAAGTAGGACCACAGCCACAGGGCTCATTCATGTAGCACAAAATCTTCATGTAGCCTGGGATCCTGGGACACTTTTAGCCATGGAAAATGTGCATGCAGAATCCATCTGCATGTGGTTTTTTTTCTATTGGACCAGGATGACTAAGTAATTTTTGCTATCTTTAAACTAAATGCCTTTACTTCAGTAAGGAGGGATGAAATGCACTGAAGCTTCGAATATTTAAAATATCTGCAATATTGTTTTTTTTTTACTTAAGTTTATTCCTGTCCACTGTCTCTATAGTAGATGCATTCATCATCCTAAGTGTCTGCACCAACTCCCTTAAAATATTACAAGGTTTTTACATAAAAGTGCAGAAATTTGCAGGAGACTTGGAAGTAAATTGCAATGTGAAACAATTCCTCCACAGAAGTGGTTCTCATGTAAGAATTTTGTAATGTGTTCCCTGCTTCCAGAACTACTTTTCTGCTGTCTCCATTAGAGACAGAAAACCTATGGGCTGGGACCCATATTGTTTCAGTGTTGTGTACAGCATCTAGCATTGTCTAAGGCAATGTTAACAACAGCAGCAACAGTAGGGGTGGCCATGTATTTAAACTAAAAATACCTTATAAAAAGCTTGGAGATCTCCAATGGGTGGAGAAATAGTCAGGTAATCTGGAAATTTATCTTGCAGGTGAGCAATAAGCATCCCAAACTGGGTGCCCCAATCTCCTAAATGGTTTAATCTGGGTAGGAAAGAGCACAAAATAAGTGAAAAGTGCAACTTAAACAGGAAATGATCACTTTTGGTGGATAAGATGCATGCCTTATTCTGAAGTGTACCATCTGAAGTTGTCCATCCTGAGCACCAAAGAAAATGTGCAAACAGGTTAGAGTTATGGAAACTTCCTGTGCATAAGTCACTCAATTTGCATGTTTTTTGTACATCAGGTTATGAGTTTCTGCAAAACCTTTTTCTGAAGGAGTACCAGGAGGAAAGGTAGCAGTAAATGAAAGATGTGTGTGTATGCAGGGTTGGAAACACCTTTGCACAGACTCACATACAACAATAGCACTTCTGTGACACACAACAGTACTGCTGTACAAGCTGTTACTGAGAATGTACTTTAAGCTACTTCACAAAAGTGTATGCCTAGATACATTTTGAGCAGTTCTACAACGCTACTATGCCTGGACTTACCTTAGAACATCATACTCCACAAACTCAAACAGACGGCACATGCTGTCCCCAATTATGGTTGATCTCAGGTGACCAACATGCATTTCTTTTGCGATATTAGGGGAGGAGAAATCAATCACCACCTTATATAGAACAAGAAATTAAAAATAAGCTCATTCTAAATAGTGCAGTATACACACACACATTGTGGTATCTATCCACATGCATCTATATACCAGTTGCTGGGGAACAAGAGCAGGAGGGTGCTGTGAGAACATAATACTGGACTAGACAGGCTTTTGGTCTGATGGCTCTTCTTATGTTCTTATGCTATGCTTTATATTGTGAGTGACCATATACACTGGCCGTTGTGCACATTCACTGGTCATTGTGGAAAATATGTACATATTAGCAGCATAAATAGGGAACTGTCTACATTACACAGTTATTATAGCAATGGGTTGGATCCAACTTTGTTGTTCCACCAGTGGAATGGATACTGCTACTAGAACCCCTTCTTCATCCTCACCTCCCCGTTGCAGCCCTCCACACACCCTCCAATCTGCTGCTGACAAAACAATGAAGTTGGAGCCAAACCAACATCCAAGTGATGCTAGAGGACTTCACACTGACTGTTGCATGTGTACAGTGTGCAAGTGGAGAATGTGCATGCTGACTGGGCACCAAACAGAAAATCCTGGTTATGCTGTCAAGCTATGCATATTTACTAAACACTTTTGGAGACTAGCCACACTGACCAGATGTTCAAAATCCCATGTATGCTGTTCATTTGTGCAAGTTCTGTGTGCAATGGCTGATGTATATGCATGTTTTCTGTTCAACTCCCATGAACTCCAACAGAGATATAGAAACAGGGTCTCACTGCCTCTCTTACAAGTCTTACACTGTCAGACTTCTCCAACAGATAAGAGTATTTCTTCAACAAACAGAAATCTGAAAGTTTATATACAGAGTGCCTGTTCAAGGTATACTCATAGGGATACTCCTGAAATACCCCTTCTTACATTAAGTTGAAACTGAGGAAGCATTTCCCATTTAATTAGCACTGATAAGATTAAACTGCAGTAAAACCAACGTAGAAGAGTCAGAATACCAATGAAATATGCATGTATGACTCAGCTCATAGCAAAATAATTTCAAGTTGCCCCATAGTCAACATCTAGCAACAAGAACTACAACTGCAAACAACCAGTTCATGAGGAAACACTAGAGAGACTACTTAGGGTGCAATCCTATGCATGCTTAGACAGAAATGAGTCCTACAACAATGCTGCCTGGGGTTTGCTGGTAATTGTAGGACTTTTTTCTGTCTAAACATGCATGGGACTGCATCCTTAATGGTTTAATCTTGTAGAATTCTGTGCATCCCAATATACATGTATGCTATATCACATGGCTTCTTAAAACATAGAATTCTTACATGTAAAACTCTTCTGTGTAGGTAACAGCATGGAATGTGTAAACTGTGACATTCCCTTACAGATACAATATGAATTTGTAATAATTCTCAATATAAGCACACTGAAACTGTAAATTACTAAGGATGATATAGTTTACAAAAATACTCTGTTCAAAAAGGGTGGAGAATGACTGACTTTTATTTCCACCAGCAGCCCCTCTTGGGGAGCTGCTGTGACGGGCAACTTTAGGGGGAGAATATGAGGGAGCTTAAGGGGAAACAGAAAAGTTCTCTCAGGTGCACAGAGTATGCAATGTGGTCCTTTGGATTCCAGCTCTTGAGCATCTGCAGCCTGAGTGCACATTCAACAATTGGACATTTATATTGCTAAAATGTGCTCATTACCATGAACATATCAGTAGTACTTAAGAGACACTAATAAACATTTAGTATCATACCTTTTTCCTTTCACCAATAGCAGGGGGCTGAACTCCATTCACCAGCATGCTGCTCAGTTGTGTGGATACAAAATCCTTTTTCAAGTGTACGTTGATGAAACCTTCAGAGAGAAATGAAAAGTATAAATGGTTGCTTGGGCCAAAAATATATTAAAATGTTGATTTCCTTTGTACAGGGCAAATATGTTTCATAACTACAATTGCAGAATGACCTGTAACAGAATAGCATAATGTCTGCACAATATTTGTGGTCACAATGAAAAATCAACATAAATTTGGCAAGTATCTTAAAGTGATACAAGGACAAATGTCACTGGCTTTAACCAACAAAGCCTAGAAGTACACAGTACAGGCAGCATACATTGTTCTAGAAACAGTCTTGGTCAGGAATTAGCTTTCTTGGAGGATCACTTTGACTGAGGGGTCATGGATCACTGCCTAAACCCCACCTCATAACGTGCCTTACTAGCAAGTTCTGCTACTATCCCTATTATAGATCTTTATTATAACTTTTGACCCCTAAAACAGATACATTTTTCAATAAAGCTTCTTTTTTATTTTGCAAACACATACATGAGTCTATTGAACAAAATTCTTTCTATACATGGTCAGCTGTAAATTCTCTCTAAAATGGTTATTATTTTGAAGTTACTTCAAGCCCCTGCAGAAGATCCAGAACTTTGCCCATATTCACTCTTAACCACAGAGCTACAAAAATATTTCTCATCTGTCATAGATAATACTAGAAACAAATTTCACACACAGAATTATCATGTGGTATAATCCTCCACTATAAAGAAATGCCCGATTAAATATTCCTCCACAGCAAAAACTCCCTGCCCATGGAAGCTAGCACATCATAATGGTACATGTCAGAATTCCTGAGGGACTGAATAGATACTGGTGGCTGACTTCCTTAGGGGTAGAGGCTCCTGTCTCAAGGATCTTATGGTTCTACCTTCATGGGCCCAGAACTCCACTGTATCCTTTTGTCATAATACTCGTAACATCAGATTTAGATATTCCAGAAAAGCAAATACAGAATATCTGTACCAGGACCGGCGATTTCGACCTTCTCAATGCATTCATTGTCAGGAATATTTCTGGCAACCTTGTCAGCAATTTCTCTTGGGCTTACTTTTTGCTCCTTGCTCTTGAGCAGTACCTGAAAACACAACCATAGGGTTCAGTGCAGTTTCTCAATGAGGAAGAACATCATCTTGGCCAAAAATCTACAGACTCATCTAGCCAGCTATGGCCAAAAAAACATTCCTATTCTACAGAAATCTGTCAGGAAACATGCTTGCCTGGAAAATCCCACCAGGCAAGTCTAGCAGAGGGAATAATTACCTGAATAAATGATTCCGTTTATTCAGTTAATACACTGGAGGCTTAACTGTTACTCAAACACACAAATAACCATTTGTACCCATTTCCAGCACCTGGAAATGGGGATAGTGAAAAGTGACTAATTCCACTTCTGAAAGAACACTTCAAATGTTTCTTTCCAGAGGTTCATACTTCATTATAGATAATTTGTACATATTAAAAAAGAAGGAAATCAGTATTCTTTATGAGAAGACTCAGTACTAGAAAAGGACAACAGCCAGATAGCCTCCTGCCCTCAAAGGTGGATGAATCTATGCTTCTAATTTTGAATTGTTCCTTTTTAACATGTAACTCTCTACAGCAAGAATGCTCTCTCCAATGTATTACTTAGTTCCAGAAAATAATCCCTGAACTAAGACAGGAGCATATGTGCCAGGCGACAGTCTCTCCATGCAACCTGCCAATGCAGAAAGAGCCATCACAAATGTGTTTTGTTTTTGTACATGCTCATTAGAATATTGTATCTGAACTCCCAGCTGGAGGGACAAGAAGGCCGTTAGTTTTAGAGATACATCATTTGCTTCCCCCCATCTCCACATGCACATGCGTGCACACACACTCAGACTCATTTCCTCTGCTCTCCCCGTTTCACCTTTTAGGGGGTACTAAAAATTCTGTTTCTGAAAGTTTGTTATCCAGAACACTATTGAATGTACTGAAATGTGCTGAAAAATGTTGCATGCTAAATCAAGAAGCTGCAAGTCACTGTTCTCTCATGTGGTGCAGGAAGTTAAAATGTTAGATTCCGAGTGGCTGCATTCCAGAATACTTAATAGAGAACAAAATTTTCATTGCTTTTACTTGGGGTAAAAAAGCACTTCTTTGTTTTGTTGGCCAACATTAGTGGCCAACATAAAATTAAAACATGAATTGTAATCACATCCTTGGTGGCGAAGGTGAGAGCAAGAAAATATTCCTTTTTATAGGAACAGATACTATTTTAACAGAAATTTACCAAGTATTCTAGGGCCTAGAAAAGGGTCAGGAGTGGGAGAATCTGTTTATTAACATCCATTACAATGAAAGTAATGATCAGCCAAGTAAACTTTAGCACTTGCAAAACTGCACAAAACAACTTAAGCAGCAACACATCTTGAGTGTCAATGCTGGCAAGAAAAGAGCTTACAAAGAGTATGAGGGTAGAGATAGTCCATAAAGCAGCTTGTGTCCATGCCTCCTTCTGGCAGGGTTGTTTGGAAGGGTCTATGATATCAAGGTACTAAAACAATACAGACATTGAGAAACCTGCACTAGACAAGACTCCTAGCAGCAACTTAATTGGGGTAAAGCAGCGGTCAAAATATCTTTTAAGAGGCACTGCAAACTTGTGTTAAGCTGGCTGACACCCAATCACACGTGCTAATGAGCTCCATGAAGAAGAGAACATGCATTTGTGGGGCTGTTTCTCCAAGGGAGCTTCATGCAGAAAGGCTGCCGGTTGGCACGTATCAGCATTGTTCAGAAAGAAACCTTTGCCAAGCCAATTTGACTAACAACTCTGCCATTTTCCTAGGGGTGTGACACAAAGTCTGATTTATAAACTGATTTTCATCTACTAGTGGAAAACTATTTGTTGTTCATTGTAACATTTGTTGTTCATTGTAACATAATTTTAAAACCTGTATTAAGGTTTTAAAATTAATTATTCTGTGTACCTTACTAGAAAAGTGTTTGGCTCCAAACAAGCCATTTTAATACCTTTCCCAAACATGGAGGGAGAGAGCCCTTCACATTCATCCATATAAACCCACCTGCATGTTAAAATAATCTGCAGAGACCCTCTTGTTAATCCCACTCCCATATTTGATTGGAACAAGGAAAAGGCTTTTTCTGTTGCTGTGCCCAGACTCAAACTCCTTACCCAGGGAGTTTCATTTTTCCCTCTCTTTTTTGGCTTTCTGCCCCAGTTAAAACCTTTGCCCTTTAGAGGCTGAATTATAGTGCTTGGCCTTGCCATAAATGATACACAATCCTTCTGGTTTTTATAATATTTTTACTGCTGTCATTTTAAATAGTTTAATTGCTGACTTCTTCTTGGTTTCTTTATGCATTGTTGCCCTTTATTACTTTTTGTTAGCCACCTTGAACTATACAAGGAAAGAAAGGATATGAGTGTTTAGATAAACATATAGACAAACTCTGGGAAACTCTGCCCAAATCTTCATACTTGTGTCCACAATCATAGCAGCTATCTCTGAAAAAGCCATGAAATCCAGTGGCAGATCCCCCACACTACACAGTGCCAGATCACTACACGGTGCCACGCATGTTGCTAGATTCCCTCCATTTCGAATCTCTTCAAGTCATCTGCAGAGTATTCCTTTCATTCAAATGTGGCAGTATAATGTAACAGAACAGCCCAGGAAAATATTCCTAAATTGTGTGGCGGTTCTCTGTGGAAACGAGTACTGCCTTATATAGAGTAGACAGTTTTCCCAGTTAGACCCACAAATTACAGAAATGTGCCCCAAACTGAGCTATATTTCTTTTCATCTGAATAGCTTTGCACTATCTGGGATATAGCATTAGATAACCACGGAAAGCTATCACATTATCAGTTACCTGGGTTATGCTCATAGCACTGTTACATTGGTAGTCACCAAACCTGGGCTGTTGACTTGGTGTCACTGCCAGTGGAGGGTTTTCTAGATCTGGATATGCAGATTTAATAGCCACTCCAAAAATTTCTTGAAGGCGGTTGTTGATGTTAATCATGCCTTTTGATGGTTTTCCTCTATTTCTTTCCTCTTGAAGACTCTAGACAGAAACACAAAACTAAATTACCCACTCACTAGATCAGGAAGCCCTCTGGAACAGTGTGCCCCAATCCCAGGCACCCAAATACAGCCCAAATCTTAACAAGAGATCACTATATATATCTATCACCAACACTTACATTAAAAAACATAGTTTTGAGACCTCATTGGCTTTCCTTATGGCAGGATAGGGAGAGGAAAGCTTTGTATTGCTTATAGAAATGAAACATGGCTTCGCTGAAGAAAGATTCATAAACCCTGATGGCTCTGGAATCTTGGGTTATGTTTGGTTCCATCCATTTCTGAGTGGGACAAGGAAAAGAAAGTTCCTTCTATACTACTTGACCTGTACTTTTTCAAAAAAGGTCACTCCAGTAGCTGGATTCAAAGTAACAGTTTAGTGGTACAAACCCTGGCAGTGGTTAGACTCACCCTGCTCTGTACAACAGGTGGCTAGGCCTCTGAATTGCAGCTTCTTCTTAGGCACAGAGAGACTCTTGCCTGTAGCTCTCACAACACGGTGGCCTTCCTTCTTCTTTACCATTTCCAGCAGGATACTGTATCCTCTCTCTGTTTTCACCTTCTACTCCTTCCTATAGCACAGCTAGCAAGAGATTCTGTGCACCTTTTTCTCGAATCTGCCCACTCTGTGGCTCTTGGATGTTTTCTCTTTCTCTTTCTCACTCCAACTGTTCTTGCAGCTTCTCAGTTTCCTTCTCCACCTCTGACTCAGTGCTTGCTTCCTTATATTCAGTGGTTCCTGACTCTGCCCCATCTTTATCCTATGGCCTACTTAACCCTTTGCTAGCTTCTCCTACCATGCGCACTGTTCTTGCTGTTCTTGGCCACAGCACTCCCTGCTTTCAGTTCTTGGTGTCGCCAGAGGGACTTCTTTGCTTCTGGCCACTCTAGCTACTCACAATCATATGTTCTCCTGCTCTTCACAATGACAAACTGCAATGTTTTAGAATCACCAGAACTGTGACCATTCATTTACTTTTCACACACTGCACACTATTCAAGAGGAAACATACCTTTTGTAGAACATTTAAGCGATATTTAAGTTTTGCATTCTCTTCACGCAGTCCCTCCAAGCTTGGGGAAACTCCCAAACATCCAAAGTTTTTCAAACTATCAATTTCTGCGGTCAGAAACTTGATTTCCTTTTCCTGGAAAGCCAAATAAAATCAGTAGTGTATTACTTTCTCTCCTATGGTAATCACTGGTGGATATTGCATTAGAATTTTGATCTTTAGCCCAATTTTAGTGTTATGGCCTATGATTAAACAAACGACAGCACTGCTTATTTCTTATTCATCCATGTGACATTATAGGGCTCTCTCTCTTGCAACATGTATGGTGGATTAAGATTGCTGATTGCAATTATCATCTATTTTCCTTGTTGTATACATTTTCTACTATATGTGGGAGGTTGCTGTATGTGAGGGTGGGGATGCAGACCTCCAGACTCTCCACAGGCACCGCTGGTCCTGCTCCCAGTTATTGTTATTATTTACTTTGTCATGCTGCATCCCCAACTACAAAGCTACTAGAGGGAAACTTGAACAAATTGGGGAAGGAGAATGCTTGGATGCAAACGTCTTTTTTGTTGCATAGTGAACAAAGAGAGGTGTAACATCTGTAACTCCACCCATTTTTTTGCTCTGGTCACGCTCACTGCTAGAATGTGTACCACAACAGGTTTTGGCCATATAGGGCCTCAATAAGGGCCTCAAAAGGAAAAAAGGGTTCCCCACCTTTGCTCTATGTAGTGCAAGCAGATCCCACCAAAGAGAGGAAAAAATGCAGATTATGAGCTTTACCATCACTTACATGAATTATCAGAATCTCTCTTTATGCACCAGCATAATTTTACTCAAAAGGCCCTACTGGTTTTGATACCTGCTCAGACAATTGAGGGCAATATCTCACAGAGAACATTCAATATACTTGTTTTTTCAGCTGACCTCTGATGGGCTGTATGATGATGAGGAAGTGCTGCTCTGCCATGTGGCAGCACTTACATCCCCCAAGGAGACCCCAATATACTGGCAGAAAGCTCTGCTGGTGTGGATGTACTGCCAGTGGTAGGAAGGGAAGCGGTATTCCTGTGGTCATCTTAGATGCCCAGGACCAAAAGCCTCCTCATTCCCCCAGTAAGGAAGAAAAACTATGCCATCCCTATAGCTGGCAAGATGATTTCCCCCTGCCACTGGTGTCAATGTGAGGGAAGACTGAAAAAAACAGAAGGGAGGGAGGGAGGGGGGTCAGGAAAAACCTGCTGTCCCACATCAGGAAGTGGCAGTTGCTCTGTCATGGATCTCTCCCCCTCCCCAGCAATAGTATTTTTCTGCCAGTCTAGCATTAAACATGTCTTACACAGCTGTGGCCCATGGACAAAAAGCACTTAATCAGCTCAGCAATATGGCTATGTTCAGTTTAGTTCCAGCATGCTTTTTCTTCCAGGAGAACGCTAAGAAAGCAGCACTGAGGGCAAAGTAGCCTAGACCCAGAGACAGTTTGCCTGACTTTGTTATTACTGAACATGTCAGCCTTTTCTTGAGATCCATTTAATATACAAATCAAATGTATCAAACATTTCGTCTATTCCTATGACTTGGTGAAGACGAGAAAGTGGCACCAATAGTCAGTAATAGAGGGCTCAGGTCTTTAAAGGAAACTGAGCTGTGGAAGAAAAGTGAAACCATCACTCCCCCTCCATCAACAAACTGGGTATGTTGTTTCCCTTTGCAGGTTAGAGCTTCTAGTACCTCCCAATCTATAATACTTTACCCCACTGAAGGAGTGAAAGGTAAAAGAACAGTTTTAATCTACTAGAAATATTCTGATATGTAACTACCAACATCCTAAAAATACATTGCAGACTGGTTATACTTTCAGCTTGCCTATACCCAACTCATGGCTGAAAACATTCAAAAAGCACAAAAGAACACACCTTGCCATTTCAAATAAGTATAGGTCTGAATGCTCATTGGAAGGACAGATACTGAAGCTGAAGCTCAAATATTTTGGCCACCTAATGCGAAGAGAAAACTCTCTGGAAAAGACCCTGATGCTGGGAAAGACTGAAGGCAAAAGGAGAAGGGGGCGGCAGAGGATGAGATGGCTAGATAGCATCACCGATGCAATGAATATGAACTTGAGCACGCTCCGGGAGAGAGCGCAGGACAGGAAGGCCTGGCATGCTATGGTCCATGGGGTCACGAAGAGTCAGACACGACTGAACAACAACAACAATAGGTCTTCACATTCAAGTTGCCCAGTTCAAAGTATATACCACTAGCTAATAAACTCTATGATCAAATTTCTTATCACACAACTAGCATGATGATTTAGAAGACTACTTCATTCAGTAATATTATATTGTTGGAACATTATACACTAAGTATTTGCCATCAGGAGATCTTAAGAATTTTATTTGCTACAGCTTGCAGTAGTAATGAACAGCACCCTACCTTAAACTAGATTTTCCAGGGAAATGCCCACTTACACCAAAACTTAAATGTAATAAAGCAACTCTAGCAACTTCATACCAAGTAAGAGAAGACTCTGTCCTACCTAAACAAAATGTATGAGGCTACACATTCGTTATGGTGCAGTAGCATTTAGGGTTTTGACATGGGAGACCAACTCATCTAACCAAACATTTGTCTAACCTATTCTTAAAGACTGCAATGGAATATCACTACATAATTTTAAGGAGTCTAACAAAAACTAATCTTATTGATTTCAAGGAAACGTATTTCCAAGGTTCATACATAATGCCTAAACATGGTTTCACATTACAGAGATGAGCTGCGGGGAACCTCTGGTGCAGCAACAGGGACATCAGAAGATTCCATTTTAGATTAACTGCAGTTTAGTGTTACAACTGCTGTAAACTCTGGTTAATCTTAACTATGGGTTGTGCAAACAAGACAGCTTCATAAACTATGGTTTGAAGTCAGCTTGTTTCTGCTAACCATAGGCAATACTAAATCACAGTTTGACGAGATTCAGATGTCACAACAAACTTCAGCAAGTCTAAAACAGAATGAAAACATCCAAATTAATTCTTGTGACTCATCTTCTTAATGCTAAATCATGGCTTAGAGTTATGTATGAACATACCTAGTGGCTTAAGATCACAGCCGAAGGACAGGTTCAAGCCAACACCCTCCTTATTGCAATTCATGTTCCTTTTCACTTTCTATTCCATTCTTCTTTCAAAAGCATTTTCTGTCTATAGAACCTTTTCCCTTAATTTGTTAACAAAAGCTGAACTTGAGAGCCTTCCCATACGTTTTATGCTGCATGCTTGAAAAAAAGGCTGGGTTGACTTCATAGAAAACCAAGCTATCTGATTCACAAAGTAGCCTGGTTCTAGGATCCATGTCTTAGCTTGTGTAAGAAAACAGGGATGTGTTTAAGTGCAAGCTGACATGGACCCTGATCGGATGTAATTTATTGCTGTGAGGCATCCTGGGAGGGCTTCTGCCTTGAAAGGTATCCAAGAATTTTTTAAAAATTCTTTTATTTAAATAAATTTTTATTTAAAAAATAAATCAGGGGGTACAAGTATTTGGGAATTGATGCATTCAAACCTCTCTCTCTCTCTCAAATTTGGGCTCAAGTATACTATATATCTACATATACCTCACGTTAGTCTGGGCCAATGTCTCCTGATAAGGCTAAATCCAATTATGTCCGTCTGCCAGTAGAATGGACTCCCCACCCTGCAGCCTCTGTACACTCCAAATCTGGATGGTTGGAAACCCCTCTAGAACAGATTTGGGGTATGCACGGTATGTGTGACGTGAGGGGAATGGGAAGCCTGCTCATCTGACGTTGGATGAGCCCATAATGTAAACCCTGAGACTGATGACAATAAATTGACTTTCTCGTGCAGTTTTTTTATTCAGTCAGAATGTCACATACTATGGAAATACCTACTTACTGTTCTCACCTCCTTCTTACAATTATAAATAAGGGCGCAATCCTATGCATGTTTCGACAGAAAAAAGTCCTACAATTCCCAGCATATATATGGGAATTGTAGGACTTTTTCTGTCTAAATATTCATAGAATTGTACCCCAAAGACCTTTACAAGAAAAGGTGGCGTGCATGTGTTCCTTTGTCATATGGCAAAGGAAGCTAATTACTTATGGTTGTCCCATTAGTGTGCAAAAATTCCTCTCTTACTTATTTAAAGCCTCTCTGAGCAGCTTTTAAAAAGAACATCTGTCAAGGGTGGTTTGTTCTTCATTTTACATTTAGTTGTTTCACATTGCATTTAGTTGTTTTCAGCTTACTTTAGCTGTCTTGGAGATAGGTGGAAAAACAGGATATAATTATTTTAAATAAATTATGCTTTTATCTTCTGTCAAGAGGGGCTGAGTGTATCCAGCTTTCATAGACTGAAGACAACTTAAGTGAGGAGGAGGAGGAGGAGGAGGAACTGGTTAGATTTTAGGACGATGTATTTTCACCAGATTTTGCTTATATGTTTCCATCAAAAGGCAAAGTTAGTTGCTTTGCCCATGAAAAATATCCAGACTCTCTATTAGTATAATACCTTTATTAGGCCAACCAAAAGATCACAAGAATATGCAAGGTTTCCAAATCCTTTCATCAGGCAAACTGTTACAAAATGCAGGATGGAGATTGGGGGCGGGGGGAATAGGAGAGAAAAAAAACAGACTTGATGGTGAAGTCACATTGACCCTGTTTGCATGACGTATCAATTAGCAGTAGGGTTATGCGAGTAACCCACGGTGGCTGGGTTCACACAATATGGCGCAACTCCCAATCGCCATGATCGAAAGTTTATTTATAGTATTTTTATCCCGCTCATCAGCCAAAAAAGGCTCCTGGAGCAGCTTACAATCAATGAACAAAGAAGAGAGTCCCTGCCCTCAGGCTTACAACCTAAAAAAGACATGACACACAAGGCAACAGCAATGGGGAGGGAAGAGGGAAAAAAATTACATAGACTGTCAGCAGGGCTGGTGGGATGGCCCTGCTCCCCGCTCTCATCTCCCAAAGGAGGGACAGTCCAATGATGTTCCCTTTGCCTGCTCCTGTCTCCCTCATTCCTTTTTCTTCCCCACAGGGCCATGGATGTCAGTTAGCCCTTCTCTGCAATCTCCTTATCCTCCTTTAGTTGTTCTTTAACCCCATTGTTGTCCAACAGTCCAACTGCCTCCATAGCTGGTTTCCTGCTTTGATATATTAAAGGTATTCTTTATTGATGTTAGTGATATGCATCTCAAAATACTTTTTTCCATCTGTTATTGTCTACTTGCATTTCCTTTCTGCAAGTTATGCTCCTTTTTGTTCTATTCATTTGGGCAAGACTTCCATTTTCTGAAGGAAACCTTTTTTCCTCTAATAACCTCCTTGACACTGCTAGTTAACCATGCTGATGATCTCTTGGACTCGGTGGTACCTTTCCTAATCTCTGGTATACATTCCAGCTGGTTTTGCAGGAATTTAACCTTCTTGACTACCCCTTTCAACTTTCTTTTTACTAGAAACCTCATTTTAGAGACGTTTCCTCTTTTGAAGTCAAATGTGACTGTGTTGGACTTCCTTGGCAATTTTCCACTTAAATATATATTAAACCTGATAGCACTGTGGTCACTGTTTCCAAATGATTTGGCAAACACTCATATCTCACACTAGGTCCTGGGTGGCAACACTTAGAATTAAATCCATGATCAACTCCCCTCTGGTCGGTTACATGAGCAACTAGGGTACAGTCATTTGAGGTATCGAGAAATGTAACTTCTTTGTCATGACTGGAACATGTATTTATCCAGTCAATGTGGGGGTAATTGAAGTCATCCTTTATTACAATATGTCCTCATTTGAATGCTTCCCTGATTTCATTTTCCATCTCAAGATCACTCTGAGGGTACTGTTCTAGGGGACGATAGAATGTCACTAGTACTACATTACTTTTGGAGGCTGTTATTGTCACTAACAGCACTTCTGAGAATGAATCGTCCTCTTTTAGGGTTTCTTGTTATTTGATGCCCTCTTTACTGTACCGAATGAAACCACCTTCAGTATGCCTTTCCCTATCCTTCCTATAAAGCTTGTATCTGGTTCTTGCTGCATTATGCCCACTATATCTACATTCTCCTTTATAACCAGGCACTCCAGCTCTCCCATCTTGGCTCGGACACTTCTAGCATTAGCATATTCAAAATGGTGGCTGCACACACCCGGCACGCACTGTAGCTCATCATGAGCTAAATAACTCATGGTGGCCTGGCCACGTTGTACGAACCACCTCGCTCTCTGACTGCATGTTCAGAATCCACATGCAGACTATACCAAGACCACCACTGAGCAGGTTCTCCCTCTTTCCTCTGTTCTCCTTTTCCATCCTCTCCCCCACGTTTTTTTTTATAAAACCTTGTCTGCTGAAAAGATCTTGAAAGTTTGAACATTTTTTGTAATCTCTTGATTGGCCTAATAAAAATTTCCCATCAAAGTATGCCCAAGGCAGCTTTATAGCAAATTACCAATAGATATATTGCATTTTTGAAATGTAATTGTGTTTAATTTAACTTGAATACAGGATTTGTTTGGTTAACTCTGAATAATTATATTAGATATTTGTATGGAAAACTAAGCATTACATGGCAATTATAATGCATAGCTGCTTTTCATAGTAAAGCAAAGCACAGGTAAACTCTTTATGAAAAATAAAAATGAATCGTGGGGGAACTGCAAAGGAGAAGTACTTCTTCACACAGAGCACAGTTAAACTATGGAATTCACTTCCCCAAGATGTAGTGATGGCCACCAATTCGGACAGCTTTAAACGGGGATTGGAGAAATTCACGGCGAAGAAGGCTATCAATGGCTACTAGTCCTGATGACTAGATGCTACTTCACCAGTGTGCCTATATATACCAGTCTCTGGGGAACATGGGCAGGAGGATGCTGTTGCACTCATGCCCTGCTCGTGGGTTTCCTGGGCAGAGAGTCGGCCACTGTGTGAACAAAATGCTGGACTATATGGATCTTCGCCTGATCTGCCACCACTCTTCTTATAAGTTTTCTTAAAAAACAAAACAAAAAACGGGGCGGCGGGGGGGGAGGGAAGAGTTCCTCAGGAACCCCGGTTTCAGGCCAGTCCTTAGCTGTATTTCCTATGCAGCATTCAAAAGCCCGTTCTCCTCTGTCTCCTGGGCTCTGCTCGCAAGAACAGCGTGCCAGGGCCGCTGGCCCTGGCAGAAGCGGCCGTGGCTTTTCAACGCTGCGCTTCTCCGAGGGCTTCTCCCGACAGCCCTAACGGGAAGCCCGGAGAGCCATTTCCAGGAGAGACAATGGGGCGAAGCGGCTGTGTGACGGCCCCGCGGCGGAAGAGAAAGCGCCGCGTAGACAGCGCCAGCCTCGCGTGACCGGGCCTTCTCTTCCGCAGGGGAAGCCCACCCGAGAGGGAGAAGCAGGCGACCCACGGGGGCCGTCCCCGCCGCGCCGCGCCCCACCCGAGTCTCTCTCCCTCTCTCCGCCCCACACGCGAGGCGCTCCCGCCGACCCGGAACCCGAAAAACCGGTTTCTGACCTGCCGGCGGAGCCGCTCTGCACACTGAGCCGCCTGCACCTCCATCCTCACGGGTCACAAAACGAGCCGGAACCGGAACTAATGCGCCCGCTGTAGCGACCCCCGGCGAGGATCCCGCGGAGGGGAGCCGAGAAGAAAGCGCGCCGCCTATTGGAGGGCGCGCGCACGGCCTCCCCTTGGATGCGCTCTCCAGCCGCCCGGGCAAGATCACAGACCCAGGGCGGAAGGTGGTTTGCGCGCGGCGTGATAGAGGAGAACGTACGTGTTTTCCCATTCCATCTTCCACTAAATATCTTTCTTCTTTTTTTTTTTCCTTTTTTTTAACTAAAGGACTCCTTCCTGCCCATCAAAAATAAATAGGGCGCTGACTGATTCACCTCTGTAGCCCCTCAGTGCTGGAAAAGGTTGAAGGGTTGCGTGTGTGGACATCAGTCAGGCTCGTACCGCCAGGACAAGAGAAGCCGGCGCAAGATCGCTCCGGCCGGATAAGCCCAAACTGTCACTGGGTTGGGACACGCAGGGAACTATGCAGATAGTAGCGCAAGGATAGCGGACTGACAAGAATACCCAGTATATCAACCTTCCCCAGCTTCGTGCAGTCCAGATGCGTTGGGCTACAACTCCTAGTTGCTGGGAATTATCCAAGACAGCTGGAGGGCAGCAGGCTGCTGCAGCATGGACTTGGATTGTCGGAGGCTGGGGCTATGCAGTTTCAGAGCATAGGAAACACCACGCTGCCAGAGGGAGTTGCTGTGATGCGATGGGACTTTGCCCCCCCCCCCCCTTCACTTCTGGGGAAGAGATGCAGTTTTTTCCACTAGCTGATCTTTATTTCACCGAGGCTCCTGAATACACACCCACACCACCATTGAGTACCCTAGCATACTTTTGCTATCAATACACAATTCACAGTTGGAATGCGTAAAAAGAACAGTACCTGAATGCGTATGTGTCAGAAAAATATATGTAAGCCTGATCTTGAATTGGCTCCAATATTGCCTTAAAGGCCGCAGGTCCTGTACACTAGTAGCATGCCATTAGGCTCTAGTGAATGTCTTCAACATCTACCCTGAACTGTTTTAAGAAAGAAAAACAAAAAAGGCCAGTGTCAGCTACTTTATCCATTCTCAAGTGCTTTTATTTGAACTGGGGCTGAGAGTTTGAAGCCTGTGGTAGTCTTGTGATGTGATTACAGTATCTCTGAGAAAGTACAAAATCCCTTTGGTTCATGCAGTACTGCATAATACAGCCCAGGCCACACTTAATGGGATAAGAAAATGATGCAGGCACTCTGCTATTCACCGATTTAGAAATTAAGCCTCGTTCAGGACACTTTCCATACACTTTTTCCATGCTGACATCTGTAGGATTAAGGGTAGTATATATGTTTTAATAAATGGCTGGCAGCAGGCATGTGAAACATGTGACTCCTTGCTCCTTTCTATACAGCTCTCAAAAAACACTGTATTATTAGGATACATATACATCTCTCTCTCTCTCTCTCTCTCTCTGACCAACCTGCCCCCACTTCAGTAGACTGCGGAAAGATTTTAGGTGAGGTAAAAACAAAAGCAGGAGATGAGTAAGATTCTGTATTCAGGATGTAAAAACAAAAATTAACCAGCAGTTTTAAAATTATAATGAACTTGGGATATGAGTAGTGAAGCTAATGTCTCAGTAATACATGATACTTAAAGATAGTTATACTATTATGTTCCTGACATTGTATTTCCATGTTTGCATGCTTAACCGTTTGTAGCTTTATGTAATTTGGATCTTTAAGTTCAGGCAGACTCTCAGAAAGTGGATTGACAAGGTTTGGTGGAAGCATTATCAATGGAGACTCGTGGCTGAATGCGGCTGGAATAAGGAGACTGGACCATTCCTCAGCTCCTCACCTGGGAACCCATTCACAAGCCCATAGCACTGGCACTTGTCTGAAATCCCAGCAAGACACACAACTCAGGGAAACTCTGAAGAATCCCATTGTTTGGGGTGGGGTGGGGTAATCCATCAGGGCTACCTAAAGTTCTGGTTGAAGTGAGAGTATTAACCAAAGTACTTTATTGTGTGGTCCAAGGTTCAGGTATAATTTCCTCTGTCAGTAGTATCTGTTCAAATCATAGGTCTTAATTTCTCTGACATTCCATACTACAATGCCCCTTTAATTGCAGCGGAAGCTGTGGCATAGCCAGGGTGGGCATGTCTGGGCACTAACAAGGGCCCAAACCCCGAGCAGGGGCCCCTCTGACAAGAGCTCCTTGGACTTGGTCCTCCTCTTTATTGCAATCTGCTTATACACCTGCCTCTTACTCTGGCCCAGACAATGGTAGTGGTGGTGAGGAGGTGCAGCAGCAGCAGCTGTACATGCCATTTCCTGTTTGCTCACTGGCTCTTTGCATGTGGTAGCAATGAAAAGGAAGAGGAGGAGCAACAGCAGCTGGTGACAATGGGGATGAGAAGGTAGACTCACTGAGTGAGGGGGCCTGTTGAGGGTGTTTTGCCCAGGGGCCCTCCAAAACATGGAGCTGGCACTAGGCTCCATGCAAGCTTTTCCAATAACTGTCTCCATGAACTGCAAGGGTCTCATAGTCTAAAGCTGTTGGTGGATTTTTTTTTTTTTTTACAGAGTTATAAGCATATACTGTTCTTTTTGCTTGAATCAAAGTCATATCCGCCACCATCCCCTCCCCAGCAATGGATCCCATCTCTGTACTACTCAGTTGTGAGGATCTCTATTGAGATGATGGTGCAGTTTGCATACTTGTCCAGAATGCGGGCTTACTTGACTCAATGATGCAACAACATGCAACATAAAACTATCAGGTATTTCTTCCCCCTTTTTTGTGGAATTCCAAATTGACTGTTCATGGAATTTAGATGTTTAAAAAATTCAAAGGCCAACCAGTTAGAATGAGATCAGGAAAACTTTTCAGGATGCTCTGGGAACAATTATGGTAATGAAAAACTAAATCTTTAGAATGAAGTGCTTAAAATAAATAAGCATATGTGTTTCTAGAATGAACTCCTGTGAAAACAAATAATACCAAAACAAAAAACAATCCACAAAGCTATGCATTAGTTAATCCAGGCCACAACATTTTAGATCTTCTGGTAGAATCTTCCTCCCCTAACTCAAAAAGTAGATTTAAAAATGTATCTGACTGTAGGAACTGATATAGTTCTTAAACAACATTCCTATGTACAGACAGAAAAGACACAGAGGTTAGGTATGTAAATTTCTATAGCAATTTTAATATGTTAATCATGACAAATTTTAAAATAGATATAAATTCAGTCATTTAGTGCTTGCCTATTAAAGTGTTTTATACATGAAAACCAAATACGTACATCTCAAGAGACTTCCAGTTTTAAACCACTTGTCGGCTTTATTCCTGAAGGTGCATCTTGGTTTGCGGACTTTTAAGGCCTTTATATTCCTGTGCCCCTTGTTCTCCATTCTTACATTGGAAACAGTCAGAGAAATAAGTGAGTGTGGGAGATAAGTGGTGCTTGTGGATGGTGTGTGTGTGTATGTGTGTGTGTAGAAAGTATGTGGGCCTGTTCAGGCATAATATTCTGAAAAGAACTCAATCCAGTATGAGTCTTAGGCTCTAGCATACATACCCCTGCTTTGTCATCGTAGGGGAACAAAAGAAATGAACTGGGATGTATCACATTTATTTAAACATAGCATCCAGAAATGGATCCAGAGAAGCTTGGATCCAGAGAAGCACCAGCGGTGGATCAGAAGACTTTCCCCCTCCTCCTCCCCTCCAGCAAACTCTTGAACAGGAAGGGCCTGTGGGAGAAAGGGGATTGCTGGGCAGAGGTACCTTCTGTGAGTGGAGTTCCCACTCATGGAAGGTTCCTCTGCCCAGTTCTCAGGAGGGCCCCCTGACCGTCTGGAAAATCTTTGCGGAGGGATCCTTGGGGAAGGAGGGGGCACGAAAGTCAGCTTCTACCCACCCTCTTCCGCTGGTACTTCTCAATCCAAGCTAATTATCTTTTAAACCAGGTACTCATCATCAAGATACCAATGTTCCAAAACAACATAGCCCAATTCATTATTTTTAAGCTGCATAAACAGGGAATAAGGATGTGCAAGTATCTAAGACTTATACCATGCTGAGTACTTGCCCCAGGATATACTGCTTGAAATGTGTGTGTGCGGGGGTGGGGGAGACACACACATAGGTAAGAGAGACAGATTACCAATGTAGACAAGCTGGGGAAAAATACAAATACTAACAATAGTATGGTAAACTATGGCTTATAGACACAGTTACAGTATTTCTAGACAAGGCTTTGTTGCATGTTGTTTAGTAGGTGTTGTCATAAGTAACAAGAGGAAACCACCTCCAAATTAGTTCTTCCATTCAATAAGTGGATGAAAATATGATCAGATAAAAAGACTGCTCATAGATTTTAAGATACAATTGTGGTCAAAAGGTTTGTTTTTAAAAGCTCCTTAATGGTTGGTACTCTTTGTAAATTGATAGGACTATATGAAGATTATTTTGTTTTCTAAAACAACTTGAAAATAATTTAAAAACAAAGGTCAGTTTTTATAAAGTAGGTCTTATTTTTGACTCCTGGCAGGTCAGAATTTTTTCTTTCTTGAAGCAAAACACTGAGCTATCAGAGAAGCTAACATGGATGTTATGTTCCCTGGAGCTCTCTCCCTGTAGCAAAGGGTTCACTGGGCTTTTGGAACTTTTAAATGTCAAATACATAATGAGCTGAAGTAACAATCTCCAAATGAAAGTGCAGCAGACATTTTGAACTCCACACCCATTTTTATGACCTCAAAGGAAATGGAAGTGTTTCACAGCTCAGAGAGCACTCGTTCACAGCTCTTTAAAAAATTAATGGCTTCTTTCATCCTCTGTTTTGTATAAAAATATTTAAATTAGCAAAAGCTAGTTCTATAAGAGATGGATTATATTTATAAGAATAATAAGATTGATGCTCCTCCAGATTCAAATTTTATTGCGGTAAAACCTCTTTTAAAAAATGCAGAGCTGTACAAAATGTCTAAATGAAATCTTATTTAAACAGCATTTTTGAGTTGTATTTGTTCGTATTTAAAAATTCTTTCCCAAAAATACATTGCTAATATACAAACTATATAATTATGTCATTTTAATGCTGGCATTTGCAATGGAGAGAAAGCTAAAAATCTGGACGTAGATCTGATAAAGCCATCAATGTACAAATGACTTGGTACTTGTATAATATGACATAAATAAACTTCAGTGAAATGAAAGTATACTTTTTCAAGTGGTTGGAGAAAAATACTTAAATAGACATTAAACATCATCCGCAGAGAGGGCTGGAATGTTTATCCTTGGTCGTGTGAAAAATGCCATTTTCTCTCTACAAAACAACATAAACACCAGTTGTTAATGAAATTAAGAATTGTAAGTCTTTAACACTCAAAATGAAGAAGAAAAACTACCTATGTCTAATCATGCACAACTTCACAGAAGCCCTATAATTTAGACTTTAAAAAACACTTTGGAGATAAAACAAGTAAGAGTCTTGAGGTACCTTAAAAACTGCCAATTTATTATGGCCAAGCTTGCATGGACTGCAGTCTACTTTATCAGATGTATGAAGTGTTATCCTGAGTTACAGGTATATATATATATACACATGGTGGGGAAGAGTTGTAAATAAAGCTTGTTGATTCTCCTGGACCTCTCAGTGGCTTTTGATACCATCAACCATGGTATCCTTTTGTATAGGTTGTCTGGGCTGGGAGTTGGAAGCACTGAGTTGCAGTTCTGCTCCTACTGGGGTGGCCAATTCCATAAGGTGGTCCCGGGGGATTATTGCTCTTTGCCTCGGCAGCTATGCTATAGGGTTTTATAAGGCTCTGTTCTATCCCCCATGCTGTTCAACATCTACATGAAACTGCTGGGGGAGGTTATCTGGAGATGTGGGCTCAGATGTCATCAAAATGCAGATGACACCCAGCTCTAGCTTTCCTTTTCATCAAACCCAGGTCAGACAGTAACTGTTCTGAATCAGTGCCTGGGCACGATAATGGACTGGATGAGGGCCAATAAACTGAAACTCAATCCAGACAAGATGGAGGTACTGTTAGTGGGTGGCTCGTCTGCCTGGCTAAATGATGTTCAACCTGTTCTGGAGGGGGTTGCTCTCGGATCCAGCATTGTCACTAGAGGCATAGGTGGACCTGGTGGCACAGAACACCTTTTTCAGTTTAGGCTGATATACCAACTACATCCTTACCTGGACAGAGAAAGCCTAGGTATAGTTATCTATGCTCTGGTAACCTCTTGTCTGGATTACTGCAATGTGTTATAGGTGGGGCTGCCTTTGAAAACAGTCTAAAAACTTGATCTGGTCCAAATTAAGGCAGCGAGATTGTTAACAGGGACTGGCCAACATGATCATATTATGTCAGTACTTTTCCATCTACACTGGCTGCCAGTCCATTTCCAGGCCCGATTCAAAGTGCTGGTATTAACATTCAAAGCCCTAAATGGCTTGGGCCAGGTTACCTGAAGGATCGTGTCCTCCCATATACACCTGCCCAGACCCTAACATGGTCTTCAGTGGTCTTTCTCCAAGAGCCCCTGACAAAGGAAGTGAGGTGGATGACTACTATGGAGAGGGCCTTTTCTGTTGTGACACCCCAGTTGTGGAATAAGCTTTCCAAAGAGGCTCGCCTGGTGCCTATGCTGTGCTCTTTTTGGTGCCAGGTGAAGACCTTATTTTCCGAGGCAGTTTAGCCATTCAGTTTCTGTTTTAAATCTGTTACCATATTTTAAATCTTTGCATTACTGCTAGATTTTATTTTGGTTATTTTTATTTTATACTGTAGATTTAAACTTTTAAATAGTATTTTATCATGCTGTATGTTATGGCTGGGAAGAGCAATCCTATGGCCCCTAGACAGCATCTGGGGGGCCACAGGATAGTTTGGATTCCTGAATCCAAGGTTGGAGACAGCACTCAGAGTATGAGCTCCCTGCCCCCTCCCACTCCCAGCCGGAGTGGAGAGAACCATCCTGGCTGCCTCTGACTTTGGAGAGAAGGGGAAGGGGGAATGCCAGTGGGCAGGGATAGGAAGGGACAGCTTACGCTGTATCCCCAAAGCCTCCCCAGCCTTCTTCCCTCCCCATCCTCAGCACCTCAGCTAGAAGGGCAAAAAAGCCTGTCTAGCAAAAGTACAGAGTGGGAGGAACATGGAGGCAAAGATAGACTCTGCCACGCCTCCCACTCTGCTTTGGATGGCCATAAGCCTCTGAGTTCGGAGGCTTATGGCCATCCCAATAGGACTGCTCCCTTAAATTGTTGTGGACCATCCAGATAGCTTCAACTATTGGGCAGTATAGAAATTTAATAAATAAATAAAAATAAAAGAAATAGTGAGGTGAAATGCAGAACATAATAATTTCATTATTACTAGGTTTTAGTTATGTTATTTTAATGCAATTATTGCTGTCTGTAGTTTCTACATTTTATTTTCCCCTAACTTCACTGTTTAGCCCCCCCTGCACGCACGCACACCATATGTATATATGCACCTGTAACTTAGGACAACATTTCATGCATCAGAGGAAGTGGATTCTGCTCCACAAAAGCTTATGCCATAATAAATGTGCTAGTTTTTAAGGTCCCACAAAAGTCTTTCTTGTTTTTGGTTCAACAGATTAATATAGCTATCCCTCTGGAAACTGTTACTTTGAAGATAGTGATACCACTGTTTTCTGTTTGTTAAGCATACAACACAGTGTTATAGGTAGGTCATTCATTTTAAACAAAGGGAACTGGTAAACAAGACAGTATTGTGTCACTGCCAGATAGCACATCACAGAAGAGGCTGTTCTTAGAAAATGCCACACAAGGTTGTCACTCATTTATCAGAAAATGAACATGATAACAAGCATGACTAGTTTGTTTCGGCAGCTAAAGGTTTTTATGGTGCTAATAAGTGAAACTATATAAAAAGGGGGAAGCCAAGCATTTAAATAAATCTGGAACACATTTTCTTACCTGAATGACTGTACCTCCAAGGGCTCTTTTCGACTCTGCCCTCGGAGCCTATGCACATCCTTAGCAGCTGCTCTCATCATTTTATCAGCTTTCAGCTCGCACTTACATTCGACTTTTTCCACCTAAGTGAATGAGGAATGAAGCCATTAATTTAAATAGCGCCACAATAGGTTCATCTCTAGTCTGACATTCCCTGTGTAAAACAAAGCACTTTATCTCCATGTCCAACACAGGGTGGAGTTCAGCGGAGACTGATTTATTTAGAGTGATAAACCACAGAAGCTGTAAAAAGACTGAGAATGTATAAGTGATTTTATAGCCATTATTATTCACACCATCGTGCTTGGGGAGACCCCCCCCCCCCCGATAAGTACCTGGCACACATCATCTTGTGAGTTTAATACCAGCAAGTATACAGTGGATTAATCCCATAATCCCATTCATATGCACCACTGCAGAGGTAAATGGGTTTGAAAGATGTAGAATGCAAACTGGCAAAAACAGCCCACACAGGGCTGGCCCTAGGATGAATAGCATCCCGGGTGAGGAGTGCCTTTGGTGCCACACCCCACCCCACCCCACCAAGTTAGTTTTGCAGGGCCCCCCAGAGGATTTATGCGGCTTGGTGCAGGTGTGATGTCCATCGAGAATGACGTTGCTCAAAACCTTGATCTCTCAGCCACCGTGTTACAGTTAGCACGAGCCAAAGTTCGAAAAGCCACATTCTGAGCAGTGGCAGTGCACTATGACACACAGCAGAACTATCACAGGTTTTACTTATAATATTCTTTGTTGTGTAGCAGCTCCTATCTTTTGGTAAGCATTCTTTATTTTAGAATATCCATTATTTTTATCTTTAAAAATAAAGTTATAAATAGAAAAGGTATTCAGCTGACCTCTTACATCTTATGACTTTATTTTATAATTATTTACACAGAAGTACCATGTGCTTGGTAATGCTGCCTTAAAGTAAAGCTGTGTTCCAGTGATCTTTACCTAGTGCAAATGACATCAAAGTGGAAATGGAAAAAGAAACATACTTTAAAGCTAATTGAAGGAAGATTATTTTTGTAGTTGGCACCCAAACAATCTGTAGAACTTTGAAAGGGTACAGCCATTTGCTTTTTGCCACCCGAGCTCATTGCACATTGTACATTAAAAAAACAAAGCCAGTGAGTTCAGCTTGGCACCCCCTGCGACTGCCCAGCTAGCCCACCCCTAAGGCTGGCCCTGATCCCACACCATTTAAAAAAAAACCCCATAAGTACACACAAACACCATTTTGTGGCTATTAGTAGTATGATTAATAATGTTGGCATCCAATTCTTGCAATTACATATTTAATACATCAGATGAACAGTATATACAGATGTGACCTGGATACTAAACTAGGTAAACACTGACTAAAATCAACAAAGATTTGTGGCACCTTAAAGATTACCAACTTTATTCTGGCATGAACTTTTGTGGACACTGCCCACTTCGTCATGCATAAGGCGTTAACCACAAATTGGCAGATTCATATACACACACTGGGGGCAGGGGGAAATATAAACTGTTGTTGGAGGAAACTGATATGTAAAAAGTACAGACAGTGATAATTGCCTTAACAGTTGTCATTCACACAAATGGACACAGTGCCCATGAAAGCTTATGCCAGAATAAATTCGTTAGTCTTTAAGGTGCCACAAGAACCTTTCTTGTTTTTGCTGCAGCAGACTAACGCAGCTACCCCTCTGGAATCTGATTCAAATGTAATGGGGTGGTGGGGAGAAACAACATAAAGATTAAAGTTGGGAGGTCAGTCAATAGAACCTTCAAATATTGTGAATTGACAGCCTATTATTTGACTATGGTAAAACTTACCACATTTTTACAAGCAGTAAATTATTTATTTATTTAACTTTTATACTGCCCAATAGGCAAAGCTGTCTGGGCAGTTCACATAATTAAAACTACAAAAATACAACAGAAAATACAATATAAAATATAATAGATTAAAACTACAGAATAAAAGTACAACCAGAGTAAAATCTAGCAGCTATGCAGATATTTAAAATGCAATAGCAGATTTAAGACAGCAGAGCTAAGAAACTGCAATGCTAAAGATGCCTGGGAAAATAAAAAGGTCTTCACCTGAAGCCAGAAAGAGTACAGTGCAGGCGCACCAGGCAAACCTCTCTACAGAGTTCGTTCCACAACTAGGGTGCCACAGCAGAAAATGCCTTTTTCCTGGTAGCCACCTGCCTTACCTCTTTCAACAGGGGCTCCTGGAGAAGGGCCCCTGAAGATGATCTTAGGGTCCGGCAGGTACTTATGGGAGGAGGCAATCCTTTAGATAACGTGGCCCCAAGTCATTTAGGGCTTTGAATATTAATGCCAGCACTTTAAATTGGGCCTGGAAAGGGACTCACAGCCAGTGCAGCTTGGAAAATACTGGCATAATATCTCGCTGGTCAGTCCCCGTTAACAATCTCACTGCCCTGTTTTGGACCATCAGAAGTTTCTGGACCATTTTCAAAGGCAGCCCCACATATAACACAATTCGGTAATACAGATGAGAGGTTACCAGAGCATGGATAACTGTAGCTAGGCTCTCTCTATCCAGATAAGGACATAGTTGATAAAAGGTGCTCTGTGCCACCAAGTCCACCTGTGCTTCAAGTGACAGTTTTGGGTCCAAGAGCACCCCCAAACTATGAACCTGATCCTTAGGGGGAATTCAACCTCCAGAACAGGTTGAATATCACCCAGCCGGGCACACGTACCACCCACTAACAGTACCTCCCAACACCACCTTCTGGAATCGGCCATCCAAGTAGGAGTGGAACCACTGCAGTGCAAAGCCTCCAACTCCCAGCTGAGACAACCTATCCAGAAGGATAACATGGTTGATGGTATTGAAAGCTGCTGAGAAGTCCAGGAGAATCAACAGTCGCACTCCCCTGTCCCTCTCCTGGCAAAGGTCATCCCACAGGGCGGCCAAGGCAGTTTCATTCCAAAACAAGGCCTGAAGCCCGACTGAAATAGCCTAGATAATCTGTTTCCTTCAAGAGTGCCTGGAGTTGTCCTGCAACCACCTGCTCAAGTACCTTGTCCAGGAAAGGGAGGGCTTCTAATGCCCTTTAGAAGGAGATGACAGCCTAGTTTTGTTAAAAGTAGGTGTCATTTAATAGAAAACGTCCCTGCCCTGAAAAGGTGTGGGCCCACACACTTTATTTACAAGCAGTCCTGTACTATAACCATACCCACATTTTAAAAAATTGTTTTGTCTTTTATTGTTGTCATGTGTGTTTTATTTGCTTAGTTTCATTGTCAAGAAAGATTATACTGATCCTGGGGTCCCAGTGTAGGCGCCAAGATGACCTGTTCACTCTCATAAATAATGTGAATGAATGATATTCAAATGTGCATAATATTGTTATCTATAAATAAAAACATTATAGATTAAAAGTTTTGAATGTAATTGTTTCATAGTCAACAATACCACCTTGATTGCTTGTTTGAAGTTAACATGGTATAGAAATGTTAATAATAAAACAATATACTAATATCGCTCTTACAATTTCTTCTAAATTAATATTATATTTGTCTGTTAACATTTGACCAGCCAATTGAGCATGTATTTTTTGACCATTCTGTATTTGGAAATGGGATATCTACTTCTCTACCCCTCTCCCACCTTGCTGGCCCTCTTTAAAAAATCCATCCCTTTGGAACACTAGGTGTTATTCTTACAGTCCTGGCCGGGGATGGGGGAGGAATGACCCTATAAAATACAATGATTTTTTTACCATCACCATACACTATAGACATGTTATCTTAAGATTTTTCTTTAACACTTCAGTTCTTCCCTGCACCTTTTTATTTCCAAAACAACTCAACCATTGTCTTAGAGAATTCCTGGATATTTAAACCTGAGCAGAAAGAAACATTTGCTATAACCACTTACATAAGCTATGTAGTTTGGCATAATACTGTGTGATTAATCCATTTAGAAATACATCATATGTAGGAATTACTGTTCCAGCAATACAAATCCTCCATATATGTAAATTAGATCCCACAACCTTCCAATGTTTTTTGAAAATATGTAAGGAGTATTGAAACAAATACTGAATAATAAAGCACTTAGGTAAATATCTGCAATCCTTTGCATACTCAGGAGTATCCCCATGAACTCAGTAGGATTTACTTCTTACTAAATATGTGTAGGATATGCATAGGATTATGCTGCAAGTGTATGTATGTATGTATGTATGTATGTGCATATACCTATATGTTAGATATCAATACTCTCTTTCCCTCTTGCTTTTAAAAGTCCAATATCCCATTAAACTTCACCACTATAGCAAGAAACTTTAACCCAAGGCAGTTATACACAAATGAAGGACTGAAGCTATGCAGATAGGGGCTGGCTCAGTTTTCAACAACTCTTATTGAATCCCATAAGACAAAGTAGGGATGTACAGATTTTGTTAACTCCGTTCCATCTGTGTTTCACAGATTGTCAGGTGTCTTTTGTTCCATCATCTGCTCACTGAATTGGATTTTTAAACCAGGATTTTGTTCTACTTGCTCTAACATGCACTTGTTAATGTGCATTAACTAATGTGGCTTAGCGCATTTGTGCAAGTGCAAATTAGTGCAAATCCCCCCCCCCCCCGTGCCTCAAGTGAAAACCTGGTCTGCAAGTCAAGGGAATCTGTATGACTTGGGAAAAGTTGGTCTGCTGCAGAAGCTGCAGGTTGGATTCATAGAAATCCAAACTCATTTGAATCTGTTGTGGATTTCTCCGACATCCTAGGGCAAAGCAAATATGCTTCAAGCAGGGACGTCTCTACAACATGCAGGCCCATCCCCCCTCACACACACACCTATCCCACTTACCATAATAACCAGTGGTTTGATAGCTACAGTAGTCAGTATTCCATAGACTGTTTTTTGGTCTGGTTTTGGAAACAGAGATTTTGGAAAATGCTTCAGCCAGGATTTCAAATTTTGTTGTTTTGATTCTTAACACTTAAGCTTAGAAATCTATTGCTGGTGGGTTCATGCTCATACACCACTGACCCATGTTTACTTAAACATGTACAAAACAGATTATATAATGATCCCAGGAAGATTCTGAGTTGATGATATAACATGTTCCTTGTAAGGACAGCCTTAGAGGAACAGTGGACTCGATCTAGGATCTGTCTTCTATGGACGGGATGGAAGGGCTCTGCTCATGGAAGGTGCCTCTACACAATATTTGGGATTTCCCCCCTTCCGCTGCACTTCAGCTCATCCCGTTCAGCAGGTTCTCTTGACCCTCTGTGTGACATTTTCAGGGGGTTGGAGAGGTAATGGCTGCTCTGAATCAGTGTCTGGGCATGGTAATGGACTGGATTAGGGCCAATAAACTGAAACTCAATCCAGACAAGACAGAGGTGCTGTTAGTGGGTGCTTTGTCTGCCTGGCTAGGTGATGTTCAACCTGTTCTGGAGGGGGTTGCACTCCACCTAAAGGATCACGTTTGTAGTTTGGGGGTGCTCTTGGACACAGAACTGTCACTTGAGGCACAGGTGAACTCAGTGGCACAGAGCACTTTTTATCAGCTTAGGCTAGTATACCAACTATGTCCTTATCTGGACGGAGACAGCCTAGCTACAGTTATCCATGCTCTGATAACCTCTTGTCTAGATTACTGCAATGCATTATGCATGGGGCTGCCTTTGAAAATGGTCCAGAAACTTCAGCTAGTCCTAAATAGGGCAGCAAGATTGTTAACAGGGACTGGCCAACAAGATCACATTATGCCAGTACTTCTCCAGCTGTACTGGCTGCCGGTCCATTTCCGGGCCCAATTCAAATGGCTGGTATTAACATTAAAAGCCCTTAACAGGTTGGGGCCAGGTTATCTGAAGGATCACCTCCTCCCATATGTGCCTGTACTGACCCTAAGATCATCCTAAGTGGTCCTTTTCCATGAGCCCTGCCAAAGGAAGTGATGCGGATGGCCACCAGAAAGTGGACCTTTTCTGCTGTGGCACCCCGGCTGTGGAATGAGCTCCCTAGAGAGGTTTGCCTGGCACCTACATTGTATTCTTTCTGGCACCAGGTTAAGACCTTTTTATTCTCCCAATATTTTAGCATTTTAGCTTCCCAAGTCTTTTAGCTCTGGTGTATTTTAAATCTCTGCACCGCTGCTAGGTTTTATTCTGGTTGTACTGTTATATTGTGGTTTTAAGCTTTCATATTTTATATTATGCTGTGCTTTGTGGTTTTAATTTTTGTGAACCACCCAGAGAGCTTCGGCTAGTGGGCGGTATAGAAATAAATAAATAAATAAATAAAATAAGGACATGATTAATACTGGATATTGGATTTAGGCGTCTGCTAGTGAGCTGGTGGAAGCAGATTTCCCCATCCCTCCTCCCCATGGCATAATTGTCAAGGCACAGAGCAATAACCCCCCAGCACTATCTTTTGGAATCAGCCATCCAAGTAGGAGTGGAACCAATGCAGTGCAGTGCCTCCCACTCCTAACCCAGGACAACCTATCCAGAAGGATACCATGGTCGATGGTATTGAAAGCTGCTGGGAGGTCCAGGAGAATCAATGGGGTCGCACTCCCCCTGTCCTTCTCCCGGCAGAGGTCATCCCACAGGGTGACCAAGGCAGTTCGCATTCCAAAACTAGATCTGAAGCCTGATTCCTGAAGCATAAATTATTATGCATCAATGCTTTATTAGGAATAAAAGGATAGCTTGACTCAAATCACTTAGCATCTTCAGACACAGGACATGGAGAACCTGCAATTCTGGCTAGAGCAGGGGTGGGCAACTTGTAGCCCTCCAGGTGTTTTGGCCTATAACTTCCATCAGCCCTAGCCAGCATAGCCAATGGTAAGGGATCATGGGAACTGTAGGCAAAAATATCTGGAGGGGCACAAGTTGCTCATTCGTGGACTGGACCCACTGAGTAAGAGCCTTTTAAAATCCCACTAAACGTGCTGAAAATCTATTTGGAAGAGCTAACTGGACTTGACTACAAGTGGAAGAGATTTTTAAAAGTACCAAACATTAGATCCTATTGCCAGTTTGAGAATTTGCTAACGAAACCCAGTCTGTAGTATACTTACTTGTTTCTCTACCAGCCTCATCAATATCCGAAATCGTTCATCCTCATCTAGGCATCGGGGCAGTTCCGTCAGCCCCTGACTTTGCGCTTGTTCTAATTGTTCCTTCAGTTGCTTGAGGACAGAGATCTCCTGGACCAGCTGAGTGTGCCAGGTCTTTGAAGCCTGTAAGTCCAATTCCAGGTCCAGAGAGGTACGGATTAGACGTTCAGGTCCAGTGGTTTTAACTGAAGGCTGAAAAAACAAACAAATAGATGTATATGTTGACTAATTTTTAAAAATGTGATGTGCTTTGTCATGTCACAAGAACTTAAAATATGAATACATGTGGTCGCTGACACCAAACAGAAAATAATATCTTGATGAGAAATCCTTCAGTCATCTTCAACCTACAACAGCTTCCAAAATGATTCATAACTACATGCCAGATGTTCTGCAACACAATTTCTCTTTGGCACATTAATAGAAACCACAAAACACTTAAAACCTTCACTGACAACAAGCCATTTCAAGAGCTCATGCTGTTAATACATAATATGCAAAAGTGGAGCAGGACACGTCATTATTGCTCACATACAATATTTGTAACAAATAATTATTTTAACATAATTTCCTTAGCTTGTAAAAAAGCATATAGAGCCCATCATGATTTCACTACTGAAATAATAATAGTGGTGAACTATTATTATTATTAAAGACTGAAGGCAAAAGGAGAAGGGGACGGCAGAGGATGAGATGGCTAGATAGCATCACGGATGCAATGAATATGAACTTGAGCACGCTCCGGGAGAGAGCACAGGACAGGAAGGCCTGGCGTGCTATGGTCCATGGGGTCACGAAGAGTCGGACACGACTGAACGACTGAACAACAACAACAACAAAATTATTATTATTATTATTATTATTGAAATCCTCCCTAGACTCAGAAACTTTAATAATTATAGGCCGGATGCAAATGTTCCATTCCTGGGCAAGGTCCTTGAGTGGGTGGTTGCCAACCAGCTCCAGACACTCTTGGATGAGACCAATTATCTGGATCCATTTCAATCGGGGTTTAGGCCAGGTTTTGGCACAGAAACAGCCTTGGTCACCTTGAACGATGACCTATTTTGGGAGAAAGACAGGGGGAGTGTGACCCTGTTGATTCTCTTTGATCTCTCTGTGGCTTTTGATACCAGCGACCATGAATCCTTCTGGGACAGCTCTCTGACTTGGGAGTGGGGGGCACTGCATTGCAGTGGTTTCACTCCTACTTGGAGAGTCGGCTCCAAAAGGTGGTGCTTGGGGAACACTGCTTGGCCCCATGGATTCTCCAAGATGGGGTTCCACAGGAGTCAGTTTTGTTCTCCATGCTGTTTGAGTGCAGTCAGTCATCTAGAACTTTGGAGTGCATTGTTATCAATATGCTGATGACAAGCAGCTCTGTTTCTCCTTTTCATCTTCTTCAGGTGAGGCTGTGGATGTGCTGAATCAGTGCCTGGCTGCAACAATGGACTGGATGAGGGCTAAGAAACTAAAGCTCAATACAGAAAAGACTGAGATGTTGTTGGTGGGTAGTTCTTCTGACCAGATGGAGGGTGCTCAACCTGTTCTGGATGGGGTTGCACTCCCCCTGAAGGACTAGGTTCGTAGCTTGGGGATTCTCCTTGAGCCATCTTTGTTACTTGAGGCTCAGGTGGCCTCAGTGGCACAGAGTGCCTTCTACCAACTTCAGTTGGTGGCCCAGCTACGGCCCTATCTGGACAGAGATAACCTGGCTTCAGTTGCCTATTCTCTGGTAACCTCCAAGTTAGATTACTACAATGCGCTCTACGTCGGGCTGCCTTTGAAGATGATTCAGAAGCTGCAGCTCATGCAAAATGCAGCAGCCAGATTGATAACTGGGACTAGAAGGTCCACACATATAAGACCGACTCTGGCCCACGAGCACTGGCTGCCTATATGCTTCCAAGCTCAATTAAAGGTGCTGGTTTTAACCTATAAGCCCTACACGGCTTGGGACCGCAATACCTGATGGCACGCCCCTCCCGAAATGAACCTACCCATACTCTATGTTCAACATCTAAGCTCCTCCTCTGAGTACGTCCTCCAAGGGAAGCTCGGAAGGCGGCAACAAGGGGAGGGCCTTCTCAGTGGTGGCCCCCCATCTGTGGAACAAGCTCTGCGATGAGGCCCACCAACACTGTTATCTTTTCGGCGCCAGGTTAAGACCTATCTCTTTTCCTAGGCATTTGGCTGAACCTGATGAGTTTTAATTGGTCTTGGATTTTTCTTTAGTTATGACTGACAGTTCAAAGTTGTTCTTAGTTATATGTTGTTTGTGTATATTGTCTGTGTCCTTTTATGTAAATGGCTTTTAAACTTTGTATATTGTATTTAGTGTTTTAACTTCTGTAAACTGCCCGCTTCGGCTATGGGACAGTATAGAAATGTAATAAATAATAATAGTAAAATATTATTTTGCTCTTTACTGTCACTTTCTAGTTTTATTGTAATGAATGTTTTTATTCCTGTGTTTATTGTTTATGATGTAGAAGTATTTACTTAGGTTTTATTGTAGCTTTAATGTTTATTGCCCTGGGCATCTGGTAAGCATAGGGTTCAATTCATACATCTATTTAATTAATTAAATAAATAAATAAATAAAAAACACAATACCATGTCAGAAAAGTATTTACCCTTTTCATCCTAACACTTCGCCTTTCCACAGCATTCCGAACAAAGGGTGGTTTCTTAGACAATGTTGAACTATCGCTATCACTGCGATTAAGCTGAAAAAAAAAGAAAGGAACAATGGCATTGAGGGAGTTGCATCACTGATAATGGATGGTTCCTTATCTATCTTTAGGAGAAGTGCATTCTCCTGAAAGAGGAGCATAGAATCTTAGAGTTGGAAGGGGCCATTTAGGCCATGAAGTCCAACCCCCTACTCATTGCAGGAATCCAGTTTAAAGCATGATAGAATGAAAAGTCAAAGACCATGTGAGAAGACAGGGAGAATAGAAAAGTGTATCTCCACAACAATATTGACTTCAAACCTTCAGATCACTTTGTGGGACAGGGCAATGAAGAAGGGTGATAGGGACCCTTGCATACAGTAGATTCGATTCAAACCCTGGCATCTCCCGATAGGTCTGGAAAATACTCTTGTCTGAAATCCAGGAGAGCTGCTATTAAACAATTTTGACAATACTGAGCTAGATGCACTCTGAGCTAGGTCTGACTCTGTATAAGGCAACTTCTTATTTTCCTGTGTTGTCAAGACATTATTGTACTAGTTTGGGATTAGAACCATTAACAGAGTAGCCCTCAAGAATTGTACTGGCAATTCTTTAATTGCTCAAGAAGGTTTGTACCAACTGCTGTACATGCTGAATGCATTAAAAGATGCTACATCAGTTCTGCAACAGGGTTATGCAACCAGATATGATGGCAAAAATATTACGTTAAGGGTAATAGAATGCACGTGATCAACCTGCCTATACTACTGAAATGTGGTAAAATCTGCTTCTGAAGATAAAATGTTTAAATTCCTGTTGCTCATTAAGAGCAGCACCACAGCTTTAAGAGGTTTCTATTCCTTGAATCAAAGTCCCTGGCCTTCATGTGACATCTACAGGATACAAGGAAAAACCTGCATCTGTGACTTTTTACCATGAACCTGGACAAAGTTGGGATACTCCTTTGTGATAGTCCTTCCAATTGTCTTTCAGATATCCAGCCACACCACCTGCAGTTTTCTGACTACAAAGAAGGGAGCAGCCTCCCACTCCTCCCACCTCCCACTCCCCTACTCAAGGCTTTATCTATTAGACAAATAATATATTTGTTTAAACCTGCGTTTTGCTTTTTTAATGCTCCAATACATTCTATTCAAAATAGGGAAATGGAGGGAGCTGTAGTGCATCTCCTTCAGTGCATCTCCTGTTCACTGCACTGAGCCATCCATCTATCTTGCTATGCCTGAATGCCCCTGTCATGTGCTATTTGTTCCATGGCCTGATGCCAAAAGGCCTGTCTTAAAAAACAAGATGATGCAATTCAGAGCTTATTGTGGAGAGTTCAACTTGCAGCTAAATCAAAAGGAAAATGGATAGCTAGTGAGCCTGACAGTGTCTGAATTTGGAAACAATAACTGTATCAGACCCTGTTTTGATTCATCCAAGCAATAGGCAGCCTTGATGTGCAGAAGGAACACCTCGTTCTTCAGCAGAGGCAGCCCATGCTTCATGAAAGGAACTTCCTGACAGTGTTTTCCTTGTTTGCTTCACAGACTGAAGTTAAAGAGAGGGGTTATTTATAGTCTCTCCTGATTCTGTCTCCTGGAAGGAATTAATTGCGAATAAACATTTAATCAAAGAGGTGGCCCCGAGCATACATAACTGCGATGCACTGGACACATTCATGCTTGGTTGCATCGTATGTTGCAGTTGAAATCATAATAGTTTTTCCTTTCAAATTTCCATTACTCCCGCTCTCTCTTTCCTTCCCCCTGCTCTCTATATAAAAGTCACCCCATCTTAAAACACTTTATTCATCATTAAGCTGCAGTAAAATTGGCACAGGTCTCACATACGTGATTCGTATTAGATGTATTGGCCAGTTCATCCAAGAGTTAGGCATTTGAGAAAACAATACAGCAGCATTATGGCTAAACATATAAATCTGGGCCATAGTCCTCATTGTGGTGATAGGCGTGTGGTTTTTATAATATAGACCACAGGTGGCCTTGTCCACTACAAGAGAGGCAGGGAAGAAAATACTATGCAAGCTATGATCTACGTGTCACAAAACAGGTAACTCTTTTAAGGAATCCTATGGTATGTGTAATTGAGCCTATTGTTGCCTTTCCGAAGAACTGCTACCACAAGTGACAGGTTGTCACTGCATTCCTTCTGCATTCCTTTCACACCCTCAGAGAAAAATCTCCAAAAGGGGCATAGTCCAAAATTCTGGAAAGGCTTCAGTGAATGAACACTGCACACTAAATTCCATGCGAATATGAGTTGAAAAATGCCCTGAAATGGGTTTCTCCCCATTAATACAAGCATTTGCAATTCACAGGAGAGAACAGAACAATCCTTGCAGATTGGCTGTGCATGCACACACAGTGATACTCTTCCGTATGCACCAGAGCTGCTGGTTCACAGACAATGTGCATAAATGAGTAAAGCTTTCCTGTTGTCAGAAAACAATATACCAATTAGGTATGATTACACAGTTAAACTGGTTGAATTTCTGTTGAAGAAAGAGGCAATGGTATACATGCAAGTTTCCCTCAGCTAGGAAGAGTGGCCAGTTCTAAGGTACACACTAAACTATTTGTTACTGTAATCATGCGTCAACAGTGACTTAGCAACAAAGAATTTAACAGAACTAGTTGTATACAGTATATCAACGAGCAGAGCATTCCACAGTGCATTCCTTTAAATGCCTCACTGTGAAAACGACATGCTTTTCCTATGCATCAGCATGTTTCCTTAATAAACTCTTAAGAGAAACATATATAAAAATGCACTGATCTAGGCCACAATCCAGTCAGATGAAAAGAAAGATCTGGCTGCTTGTTCAAAGGATTGCTCAAGTTTCCCAACAGAACCTACAATTGCTATTTAAATTTTCCCAAATTCAAAAATCAGTTGGGCGGTGATGGTGTTGAGTGACAGCTTATACAAGAAAAAACAGGACAAGTATGTGCACACTGTTTTACGCCTCCCAATTTCCCCTTTAAACAGCTGTTGTGCTAAATCGTCACATTGCTTTTTGAACTTGGGAGAGTTTAAGGAACAGCTGGAAGGGGAACAGGGATTCTATGGAAGTGTCTACCAACAACTTCAGGCACACATATGGATGGTATAGCTTCACTCCTCTGAATCACAGCCTTAAGTTTGCAACTCTTGTTTTAATTACCTGTGCAGCACATTGCAGTTAATATTAGATTTCATATTTCCATCTGTTTGAGCCAAACTACATGTTACACTAATAATGTAGCATATAGGTTAAGGTTAGCTTTTCATTCAGATAGTGAGCACTGTGCATTGGGAGAGAAGATTAAGCTTACCTCCACACCACCTCCCCCCCGCCCCGAATTTCAGGACAAAAAACAGTGGTGAGGGGAATGTTTAATCCTCCCTTCCCTGTGGTCCTGATCCAAATCAGGCCCAGACATGCTTACATTAGAGTAAATTAAAAGCTAACCTTCAGTTACACGCTATTACATGTGATTAGTGTAATGTGTAGTTTGGCTCTTAGCAATACCCAAAGAGCATTTTCATCTACTGTAAGTAGAGAAAGTTGTATTTTTAACCTCAAATCAAAGAAGCATCAGGATCAGTGGGGGATTCCTAATGTTCCTCAAGAAGAGTGTATTATTAAGAAAGCTACCCGCTAGCATTCTATTCATGAAGGAAAGAGAGTGAAGTGATGGACAAAGGCACACATGCTATTTTACTTACCCGACATACGTAATGGCTCTGTGGTCCTGGAGAAAATGTTTTGGAACGAATTATAGTGCTGCCTCTAACAAAAGGAGTTCGTAGGGGGTTAGGTGTTCTTTTATCTTTTGGACGAACTACTGTGGAAGATTGTGGAAGGTTGTCTGTGTTGGTCTCTTTATCCACCTGGAAGACAGAGACAATTCAGTGTAGTTTTCTCCACCGAAGTGCCATCAGCATGACTATCTTGAAGCTCTAAAGGCCACAGATCCGCTGAATTCTACATTTGGTTACGCTTTTATATAAAAAATCCAGAGCAACGCTATGGCACACTCCAGGTATCTATCACTACCAGTGAGTTTTATTTTAAAGGAGTCAACACTTGTAAAAATACCATAGAACAAACGAACATCACAACAAAACAGACAGGAGCCAAAATATTACAGCCACAATCCAACACAGAGTTAAGTGTGCTAAAGCCTAAGTTTATTCATTTCAATGTTTTAAGTGTGTGTAATTCTGTGTGGGACCATGATATATAAAATTTAAAAACTGTTTTGTAAATAGGGCTTTTGTTGCCAGCCCGTTTCTGAATATGGCTTCTGGTATGCCTAAGGAAGCAGTGCTATAACTAGTTTATAAGTACAAAGCTTCTCTATGGAGGGAAGGAGGAATACATCCAACACTGTAAGTGGCAAAGCAGATTTACAACAGCTGACTTATGATAAAGCACAGCTAAGTAAGAATGCCAGAAACACCCAGCTTCTTTTAAATTTTACATGCTGGTTTAGCTTTTTTTTTTAGCCACATAAATCAGCAACAGAGAATGAGAGTTAAAATAAAATTGGTACTTATTTGAAGCGCAGGATGGCAAACAGAAATAATAATAGGAAAAATATAATTCAGGAGCTCTCCTTGTAATGCTGTTAACGTGGAAATATAAGCCTGTTCACCAACTTCCTAAATTTGCTTGAGAAAACAGGTAACGGTGCATGGAGACACAAACGTAACCTGGTTTGCCTATGCAAATATTGGTTTGTGCTGACAAGTCCATATGGGTATTGCATTTGCTGACAGTGATATATTTGAGATTGTTCACAAGAGGCAGACTTTGCCGGCATAATTTTCCATGTGTCATTATTGGGAGGTTACATGGCATTATTCTAGTAACAAATCAGGGACTTTCATCCAGAGCTTGAAAGCTCATCTCATGGTAATATTACTGGGGAAGAGCTATGGCTGGGGCAAAACGAATTTAACTAATTTATCAAAAATGTTTACAGGCTACAACAAAACGAAACAAAACATCAAAGCCCAACAATGTTAAGCGCCTCTGGTTTCCTCATCTCTTGATCTCCTACATGCCAAAGTGTGGGTGATCATTCCAGTCAGTATTCCAGTATTTTCCTGATAGGTTTATGATTTAACATGTGCTGTGTGAAGCCTAGTAAAGAGTATAAATTCACAAGCAGACAGAAAATAAAAAGTAAGCTCAATTCCATCACATTAGAGGTGAAGCAAGGACACTGCAGCAGTAGCATAATGCTAAGTCAGCTTGTCCTTCTAATCACCTGCTTACAAGGGACATTCTGCTTCCTATACCTTGATAGCTGCGGATTCAGCCTGTGAGAAGGATGATGGGGTCTCTTCTGTTTCCCATGTTGTCATCCCATCATAAAGTTCTTCCTCCTCTTGTAATTCATTTTCACTGTTGTCACCTTCCTCAGCATCTTCCTCATCTTGCCTGTTACAGAACAAACCTGCTCTGTAAATAGGCAACACACACTCTGGAAAACACACTCTGGGAAAGCTATTAGTATTCCCACACAGTGGGATTCATATCTGTTTTCTACAGTGTTGAGAGATACATCACACTACTATATGATACACTGGAACAATCAGGACACTAGTTAAGGCAAAGTGATAATACATTTGGTTTATAGCTATATCACACCAACTTCCACTTCATCCACTACTCACCCCTTGTGGAGCTTCTAAAACAAACAACAGACCCCTGACCCAGAAACAAAACCAAAAAAATATTTCACATGGTGGCACTGCATGCAGCAAGCTGCAATATTTGTATTGGGCTTACCACATTAGTCAACTCAATTGCATGTAAGCCTTCACATCAATATCAAAGACCACCAGTGACATGTGTCACCAGTGTGAAGACTTTCCACAAAACTGGGTTGGTTCATGCAATTTAATATGAATGTTGCATAAAGCCCAATGGTGCACCCACCATGCCAAAATACAACAGAGGTCTCCAAGTTGATTTGATCTCAGGAAGTGATCAACAGAGTGTTCAGAAGAGTATTTTATTGGTTGGAAGTACGAGTAAAGTGATAGTCTGACATAATCTGGCAAAAATATGCTAAAAAGGAATATGAACAATTTTACATTTGACTTCAGGTATGCAAGGGTCAAAATCTAAACCTCAACATAAGAGAAGCACAGTGCAGTATTTCAGGCAATTTTAGGATTTGGCAGATCCTACCAAATCCTAAAATTGATTTTACACAAAGCATTTTTTAAAATTCAATTTGGGCTAACACAAGTTTAAGGCAACAGCATTCTGTTTGATTGGCATGCTTTTGAAGATCTTGCAATCTTAACTTTTAACCTTGCTACAAAGTAATTTTCTACAGAGATTTGTTTATCTGCGTCATGCCTGCATAATGAAAAATTGTTGCATAGAGGAACAATCTTCTATGGAGATTTCAGAAGTTGGGTATTGTGGGGACAAAACCCTTACCACAATAATGACAGTATCTTTTGACTACATGTTGCTATCTTTATTTTAATCCTGCCCTCATACACATGATCATAAAAGCCCACAGCTGTTTCATACCACTTACCAGCTTTCACCAGTAAGTAAAGTGCTTCTGCTTTTTTCTAGTTTTTTCTCTACAACTTCTAGTTCAACAGCAGTTTGTTCTAACAGTGCAGATACAGAGTCCTGTGGGAAATGAGTTAATGACATTGTTACTTCTTAATATCCATTATTTTTCACCAAAGACTATCATTATTCAAACAGAGTATAGTATGTTGCCAGCTAAGTACACAGCTTGGTACTTAGTTTTTAACAAAACTTCATGTTTTCTTGGACTGGTTTTGTTTCAGATATGAAAGTCTGAGGTTTTGTCTCATACAATATTGAGGTTCCTGGAAAACATGTTGACTCATTAGTCCTTACCATTTTCTCAGCACAGGGTAGTTTAGAACAGGCATCCTCGTGCTTATTTTCACTGCTTTGCCTCTGTAGGTATTTATAGCTAAGGAGGTTGTACCAGCGTGTTGACCTGTCCCCAGATCTGCAAGTCTCAGCAAGACTAATTTGTGCACCTCCCTGTAGAAGCAAAAGAAGCAGCAGCAATGGGCATCCTTAAAACATTCAAATGGCAATGAAAACAAACACTTAAGAGACTGCACGGCCTTGAGGAACATGTACAATTGTTCTTCCCTTGCGATTTAAGCATTACAAAGATAATTATTTCCATAATTGTAGCAGCACCTTTTCGAACTGCCAGGTTGTGCAAATCACACTGAGAACATGGACAAGCACACCTTGAAAGTCCAGTTCACACAATGGCACTTAGGAATGAATGCCGTGGTGCAGCAAGCGCCATGTGCACTCCTGAGATGCTTGTGTGGGCCCTGCCCTCCAGTATCAACTGATCCTTAATAACCAAATGTGCCATGATCAAGCAGATTACAACAGGCGTATACTGCGGTTTTATTAGGATTTTGAAAAAACAGTGATTTTCTTTTGTGAACTGCCCTGGTATCATAAGATAAATGCTGGAATATAACCAATGGCCGCTGCACAGCTGCAAGAGCGCTGGCACTTCTGATGCCACTATTCAATGACACCAGACCTATGTATGCAACTCTGATTCATGAATTAATTATGTTAGATGAACAGCACAGTGAATCTGTACATTACTGCTGGTGTATTATTAATAAAGGTATCACATATAATTGAGGGGGGTCTGTCCAGCATAACTTTTTATTGATAGTTCCATGCTGGCTTCACATGATAACTGCTGCTGTTGTGGTTGTTTAATTTACTAGCTTGTTTTTAAAGTTTTTATTGTTTGGTGTATTGTATTATTATTGTATTGCTAAGTGTGAGCTGCCATGTGAGAGTTTAAAAACTCTAAATTTAAAGGAAGGATATAAATATATTAAATAATTAAACAATTATTACTCCCCAAAAGATACATTACCAAAATAAGTACAAACTGTAAAGGGGATGTCTCTAATTTACACAAGATTCTAAAGACTAAAACATTCAAATGCAGTAGAAATGAACACTGACCAAGCACTCTTCAAGATGGCACTTATCCACAGCACAGACATCAACTCTGAGTGTCTTCTGTCGTAAAACAGAGTGAGGGATTGCAACACAAAATAATTCATTGTATGTGAGATTGTCTGATGCCTCTACGAGTCTTGTGCGGAACAAACAGCTTGTGCTTTCAGAAGAAGGAAGAACAGCAACACGAATGCTCCTGTTGAAAAATAGCTTAATCAGCATTACCTACTGTATAACCTTACTGCATATATGGAGGTAGCTGCAGCTGAACACAAAGAGTCCTGCACAGTTCAGCTCACCAGATGAGAACCGTATAGGTAGCAAGCTACTCCCCAACATAATGGTGAAGTGATGCTACTGTATTTTCTACCTCTTGCCCTGAAAATATAGCTCTCTGCTAGGAACTATTATTTTGTAATTTCCATTTGTTTCAATGGGGCTTCAGCTGGAATATTTTTTAAAATTTATCATACAGAGAGATCAAGATGAAACATATGAATGCTTTCAATAGTTCAATGATGTGTACCATTTAGTTAGATATTATAGATGGCATGACTGTGTAAGAACTACAAGCACTTGGAAACATTGCAGAAAGACTGTATGAAAACCTCTGGATTTTTTCCCATTCTTTGCACAGAGACAGTGGAACACATGGAACTGAGATGTCTCTAATTTAAACAAGATTAAAAACAGCGTGCTGGAATTCCCTTATGGGAAGATGTTAGGTGGGATAACACTCCAGTTCCTCAGAACCATTCATTACTACTTTTTAATACAGGAAAATTTTATAGATATACTCTAATCAGGTAATTCATGCATTAAACAATTCAATTGAATATAACCTCTACTCATGCTTAATCTTGAAACAGTTCACTGACAGTTAATTTTCTCAGTTCCTTGGAAAACATTTTCTAGCCCAATACTCATTAATAGCATGAACCACATCAACTTGGTCTGCTTTTAAGATTTGTGGGTTTGCTTTTGTGTGCTCTGTAACAGTTTCTTCCCAAGTTCTGTATTTCACCAAGGTTTGATTCACATTAACATTCCAAGCTGATTGTTTAAGCAACAGGTTTCAAGCAAAGTTTTCAGTGTTCTGAGGTCTTCAATATTCTTCCTTTACACCTGACTATCCAAAACAAAACTGTCCAAAAAGCAGCATATAAGGCCTGGGGACTGGACATTTTCCATTATCATCTCCCCACCAGAATTTTAATCAGCTTCCTGATGAAGTGTCTCAACCCCCTGTCACCAGGGAGAGTTAGGAGCTACATACTACTCATCTACCCTGTCCCAGAGCCCAAAACATCTCTCCTCTCCTTTATGGTCACCATGAAACATTCAGCAAGCAACAGCTGAAACTGCCTTGGCAGCTGCAATATATAAGGGCTGACAAGTGTGAACTTTTTACATCCTCCTCCTCCTAAGTGCCTTCCTCAGTTACTATTGCCTTTAAAAAAGAATCTTATGTTTATTATGTATTAATTTACACTTATTGTCAGCCACTTTGGAGGCTGCTGTCAGGCAGAGAGGCAGGATATAAATATTTTAAATAAATAAGTAAGTAGTCTACAAGTGGGATTTGCAACAAAACCTTGCAGTATATCCTTACCCCTAACAGGAGTGCTGTTATTCAGGGTTCCAACCATGTCCTTTTCCAGGATACCATAAGGGGCTGAATAAAGGCATTCCATTTCTCCTCTCCCTAGTTTTTCATCTTCCAACTGACATTCAACATTCTGTGACTACTGAGTATGCTGGGCTGTATTTCGGGGCTTTCCCCTTTATTTTTTAAAAATATTTTTTTGAACTTCAGCAAACTTCTAGGTTCCCCCAAATATGCTGATTTCAGCCTCACTTTTGTTTTAAATGGTCCCATTTTGGCTCAATTTCTGTTGGCGCTCACCTCCTGAGTTCGCTATTAAAGGGTGTGATTTGCATAACCTAGATTTTTTGACCATCCATCAGTTTCATTAACCATCCTATTACCCATTCTCTCTGTGTGAGAGTCAAATTAAACCTTTCATGTTCCATAATAAACTTGTGCTATTTAATAGAAAAGGCTTTTAGTCCAGTAGGTATGTGCTAGTTTATGGCCCATTTTACAACAGGGGTTTCATCATGGTGGGTTGTTTATGGTGGGTTGTACATCGCCCAGAGTGGCTGGGTGACCAGTCAGATGGGCGATTAATAAATTTAATAAATAAATAAATAAATAAATCAGATTAGATAGTATCACATACATTTTCCTCTGTACTGCAGTTGTATGTTTCACTGCATGGTAATCTCTTAGCAATGCATTTGCATGGTGAACAATGTATATTTTAAATACACATTGTGTTAGCCGCACATTGAATGGGGAGCATTTTGTCAGTTTATAAACTAAACTGAAAATGGAGGAAAATTAATGTAATAACATCCAATCACAAAGCAGTTCTAGTCATGATGACGATGATGATAGAGGAATATAATGTGAACAGCACTGAGACCATCATCTGTTCTCATATGCCAATAGGAATCAACATATCATTAAACTCAAAATAGTGTGGCTTAGTATTAAAAGGTTTAATTTTGTGCCCAACATGATATGAATGTTTCGATATTGCATCCCAGATCCAAAAAAACGTGATGTTAACAAAGTGTGGAATCCCTCTTTTATTCACTTGAAAGGCTTCTTTTCATTTCAATTTTACAAATTTCACAAAGCCACTGAGGAACAAATGGATGGCTCTGAAGGCCAGATCCAGCCTTTGGACCACCAGTTGACTATTCCTGAACTGTAAGAAGCCATTTCTTAAAGTACAGAAGCTCTAAGGATATTCCAACAATACAGCAACAAATCTGGGCTTACCACTTACAAAGCTAGTGACAATCCTAACTCCTTGACACAAATACTTATATGGTATACACATTTTTTGCATTACATTTTAGGGTACACACCTTAAAAGCATAATGCATGAACCAGCCCACACACATTTGGGGGTTAGGAACTGAATGGGTAGCAGAACCATCTCTTTCACCATTAGGAATGCTGAGCAACAGTGCAATCCTATGCATGTCTACTCAGAAGTCCCATTGAGTTAAATGGAGCTTACTCTCATGTATCTGTGTATAGGATTGCAGCACTAGGAGTCCTAAGGTTTAGGGAAAACAGCAACAACCAATGAACCACATAACCTGCCCTTTGAAAAGGAGAGGTGCTACTTCACATTTATGAAATCAAACTTGAAAGCAATGAAACCGATCAATCATGAGTTAGGCAATCACATTCGGAACAAAACATCCACAAGACTATGGGTTAGATCCAGCATAAGCATCCTGCAGATGAAAGGGCGGTCATTGATACTCTCCCCCTGCATTCCCCTATCCCCCCTAAAAATCTGCTACAGAGGATTGTGGGTCTTGGTGCTGGGCCGCAGAGGGAAGAAGGAAATCAGCAGAGATCATCTCACCTGCTTCTGCTGGTGAGACCATTTTGAGTAGAACTCTACTCAGGGGCTGTTCCTGCTGGAAGAATAAAAACTAGATCCAACCTCATGAATATGCAAATACCCACAAGAGTGCATCAAATTTCAGGAATAAGTCCAACTTCCTATGCCATTTGCTAAACTGAAGTAGGCACTTATCTACCTACCATTAAATGGCTAGTTTTTTTGAGTACTGGTCATGAAATATATTATTTTAAAGTAAGTACATTTAAGAATTAGAGTGAATGCAAATTCTATGGAAGGACAGTTAAGTCTATTTCTACAGGTGGGTGGCTGTACAGGCTCAAAAGTTGTTGCTGATAAAAATAGGACTGTGCTTTTCTGCCTAACTATTATATAAAAAGGACATGTAAGATGACTGATCAAGATAGCCACAGGAATCTTTTACAAGCATTTCTAATATGTCATTCCACTTACTTACACTTTCTGGTCTTGCTGTGGCAGGATAGCAGGCACATTATTCACCTGAGCAACAAATATTGCAAACTGTTTGTTTTTGTCATCATACCTGAATTGGAAAATAAGTGGAAAAGGCAACTGTAGGCAGTAATAAAATGATCCTAATCACAAAAGAGGCTTTCCATACTCTACGACACTTCCAGATTTTCAAGCTTAGCATTTGCTTCTATGCTAAGGATGCAATCCTACATTTGCTTACCTGGGAGCATGACCAACTGAACACAGCAGGATATACTTCCAAGCATAGGACTAGGCAGCAGGGCTACAATCCTAAGCATACTCGCTACTGAACTCAGTGAGGTTTAATTTAAGAAAATATCCTTAAGATTAGGGAAAGACAGATTTTCTGGATTCTGTTCCAAAAAGTTTGGTTGAATCAGAATTACTTTATTCAGGGATCCACCAAAATTCCACACTGGATTGTTGAATCTCCCATCCCTTAAAATGAGCAAGAATAGCAGCACACCGGGGCTATTCACATGGCATGACAGCCCACCATAGCTTGTCATGGGCTAAATAACCAATGGCTTGTCATGGGTTAAATAACCCATGGGTTAAATAACTGTGTCATGGGTTAAATAACCGTGGCTTGTCATGGGTTAAATAACCGATGTCGAACCATGGCATGGCATCCAAACATGGTCACTGATAACAAGGTTGTTCAGTGCAAGCAGTTAGATTTTCTCAACCACTTACACTATGCTGAGGTCAGTAAAAAAATATTGACGTAAACAAGTCCAGACCTGTGTGTTGAGGCCTTGTCATCAAGCCAGCAATATTGTCCATCAACACCATATATATTCAAACCCAAATATTTTTCTACCTTATGCGCTGAAGATGATATGAACGTTGAACATTGAGAGTTACTAGCAGTTACGTTGAACATTGAGAGTTACTAGTTACTAGCAAAACATAAAAGACTCCATAGTGGGAGAAGTATCAGGTATTAATAAGGATACTAGTTCAAAACAGAGCAGAAACCACCCAGCTTACTTCATTGAAATCTGAACTTTAGCAGTGCTAGCTGCGTCTACATCGTCGTTGTCAAACACAACAGTTTCCGACACACAAGGCCTGAAAAGACATCAAGAACATTTAAACAAGTATAGCATCAGTAGGTATATGTGGAAAGAGTTTTTTCCAGCGCACAAACAATTTAGCTCAAGAAAACCCTTTTAAGACTGGATATAGAGTGACAACAGCATGTTGGCACCAACTGAATGATGGACACCTTGCACCATGGAATTCCTGCTAAAGCGGAACTCTTCCTGTTCTTTTTCTAAAAAGATAAACCTTGAAAAAGTACTTTTATGCTCAGAAGCTGTCTCACTCCCTCTCTTTTTTGCGATACACAAACAAGGACATTGTCAAATGGCCTGTTCAGACATCGCCTCCTCCCCACACCACAGGATTCTTCCCAAGAAAATTGGTGCGAACACAGGATCTCCCTTACTATACGATACAACTCCCATTAAAGAGGGGAAGTCATGGGGATGCCAATAATTGTAGGATCTCCCACTTGGAGCATCCATGTCTCCCCACAGTGAAGGCATGATGGGAGAGGGGCAAGGGTAGCAGGAAAATGAAGTAGAAGGTGCAGAAACCCAAGGCCCATTCCATAACTCTCCCCAAAGAAAGGTTAGAAAGCTAAAGAAAGATTAGAAGTAACAAGGCTGGTGGCAGGCATGAGTGGGCCCTTGGCAAACTGCCACTAATGGACCCTCTTAGTGGCACCACTGATGGATTCAGCCATTGCTCATTGGGGCCACCTCTTGGTGGCTTTCCCCAGTGGCATGAGCACACTTTCTATGGACGCGGAGTGGTTGCTCAGCTCTAGGCAGCCACCATTTAACCCAATTGCTGCATGGCATGGCACGATGGGAATTCAGAAATGGCATTAGTGCCAGATCAGGGAGGGAGGCTTGCTAGGTGGCAGCTGGGCACTGAATGCTTTGGTTGGGGTTTATATATATGAAGTTTATCATGTAACAACTTGGATCAGAATACCTTTGCACAGTAGCTTCGTACACTCCACTGTCTCCAGCAACTGACTCATCTGATACTGCAGCTGATACACATGCTACCTTTGGTGTAGCTCCTTCAACCAAATTTACACCTACAAAAATGCAGGGAGGAAAGTCAAAATAGTGTTAATGATTTTAGTGTGAGTTGTCTGCATCAACAAATTCAAGACCAAGTGGTTCAATACTGAGCTACAAGGACCAATGGGCTGACTCAGTATAGGCTAGTTAAGATTACAGCCTATGACAATTCAAGAATGTTTCAAAAATACGTTCGGAGGCTCTACAGACTAGACCAAAATATGATCTGTCAAACAAGACTAGGCCTGCTCAGCTTATGACCCATTGAGACAAATGCAGGCCACCTTCCAGATATACACATCAGTTATCAAGAACATATGTGAACCAACCTTAAATCAAGACAGTGGCATTTTCTACAACTCGTCTGGAAGCCTATTACATTCAAAGGGTTGCAGCACTGGTAAACATCCATATGCAACCTAGGGATTTCCAGTGTTTTAGTTTTGGAAGAAAACAACCATTCAGGCTTCTTGAGAAAATCTAAGTACGACCAAAAGTTAACCTAATAAAATAGTTTCCAGATATAGCCTTTTTTTCTTTTGTAAAACTTCACTTTTTCTTTTCTTTTTTAGTCTGGATCCTGGTTTTTGACTGCGTCAGCACATATGCTGAGTTGCATTCTATTGTCCAGTTACTGAAATGAGACAGAAAAAAACATCTAAACTGGAGAGTAACAGGGGTTTGTAAAAAAATATTTAAAATTACCTTAAGAAGATGTGGGGAGACATTTGTGGATAGGCTATGTAGTTCTACTTACAAGAACATGTGAGGGCACATGATTCCAAGAGGCCACGCTGTAGCTCAATCAAGCAGCTTTTCCACTACTCTGAGCTGTGTGAGCAGAGCCCAGGGAGTGAATGTTTTCCTCATTATTGCCCTGAAATAAACTACCTGTGGTGATTATTTTGTCTGCTGACTGAATAACAACCCTAAATCACTTAGGGAGCAATCCTATCTAGCTAGGCGGCCGCCTCCGAACTCAGAGGTGACCGCCTATTTAAAGCAGGGCAGGAGAAGTGCAGAGGGGATTGTTCCCTCCGCGCTTCTCCTGCCCTGCTTTTTCGGCTAGACAGCTGATTGTGGCTGTCTAGCCACGGGACGGCAGAGCAGGGAAGGAGGCTGCTGTATGACACACTGGATGTTACGATCTCCCTGCCCCGGAATGCCACCCCAGCCACGCCTCCTTCTGGCCACTCCCCGCTCCTCTTGCAAGCATGGAGGATGGGGCTGTTCTGTGCTGCCTCTGAGGCAGTGCGGAAGTGGGGGGAGGTCGGTTCTCTGGGAACCGACCTTGGAGCGTGGGCTCCAAGGTTGGTTCCCAGAAAACAGCATATCCTATGGCTGTCTAGCTGCTGTCTAGCGGCCATAGGATTGTTCCCTTAATCTGCTTAGCACCTTATAGCTTTCACTTTAACAGCCTCAGCCATCCTCAATGAGCCAACAAAGGTTAAGACTAATTACTGCCAAGATCTAATGGGAATAATAACCATTTCATACTCTAAATACGGATGTGGCCATTCTTGACAGAAAAGGAAAGAAGAGCTCAGTCCACCATGCTAAAGGCAAATCATTCCAATATCTTTCCTAGATCAAGAGTCCGAAACCCATTATGGCTTACTTAACAAAACATTTTAGTTAGTATCTTTGAGATTGTGTTACGTAAACACAGTCTCAAAGATACTAACTAAAATTCCACTAAAAGCTCTTTCACAGATTAGCAAAGGTATATAGGATAGGTGGATTTCAGTGACATCAAATTGTATTGCCTGAACAGTTTCAACATGGAACAAAATCTATAGCTACTGGCCTTTCATCACACCACAAAATAACTGGCTTGCTAAAAGCAGTGGGGACATCTTGTTTCGAACTCGTTTCAAACTCTTTCAGACTATCCAGACAGGGATTCCAATGCAGCATGACTTTCCCCACTTTGTTCCCTCAATCCACCCAGAGACTTCACATTGGTTAGATGCTTGAACTGGAACATGCAAGGTAAGAAAGTCAAGTGGCGTATGAAGTGAGTGTGAGTGTGTGTGAGAGAGAGAGAGAAAGAGAAAGAGAGAGAGAGAGAGAGAGAGAGAAAGAGAGAGGGGATGTTAACAACTTTGTGGTTTTATTTAATAAAAATATGTACTCTTTTGGAAATCAATAAATAACATTTACTACTGCATTTCTCACCATAACAGAAACTTCCTTCATTTTTTCCCAATTTTTCCTTATCTATGGGGCTAATTAATGAGAACAGCTGAGCTGAAGTACATGGAGATGCCAGGGGTCTCTGTGTGAATATCAACTCTACCTGATATTGGCATGGCAGATTCCTCATATACAGCAACCACACACTCCTGTAAGCAGACTTAATCTGACTCTTCTTTGGCACACTCCATTCACATGGGGGGAAGAGACTATTACCTAGACTGGGTCATCAACTGCCAGAGGCCAGAAGAGACTGCCCATATACACCCAGGTATTTTTAATTTATTCAACATTTGAGTTACGTTTTAATTGTAACAAGCCACTTTGTGAGCCAACCTTGGATGAAAATGAGGGTGTAAATAAAATTAATAAATACATACACAAAATAACCACTACCCTTTTCTCTTGTCACCATCCTCTGAAGATCTCTTGGAGGAGGCATGGAACAAAGGGCCTCAGATGTCAATCTCAGGGTCTGGACAGATTTGTATGGGGAAAGGTGGACCTCGAGATACTGCAGTCCTGAGCCATCCAAGGTTTTATAAGTCAAGACCAGCACTTTTAATTGGGCTTGGAAATGAACTGGCAGCCTGTGCAGGAGGGCCAGAGCTGGAGTTATATTTTCAGAACACCCAGTCCTGGTCAACAGTCTGGCTGCTGCATTTTGTGTTAGCTGGAGTTTCCAATCTGTCTTCAAAGGCAACCCAACACAAAGCTCATTGCAGTAATCTAACCTAACCATCTAATGCATAATTAACATTTTAGAAGACCTCTTGCCCAAAAGTTGCAAAGCCAAGCTTTTCTATGGCAGTTAGAAGTAGTTGTCTGTTAGTGCTTAAGGTTTTGTTTTTATGGTTGACTGATTGCTCTCCCACTTCCAGGATCACAGTCTGTAGTTTCACTCCCAGAGCTATTTCTTTGCTGAATGAGTAAGAGTTACTTATGGACACCAAATACCACATTATATATCCCATTCCAATTAAACCTCTCTTACTTGTATCCTCTTTCAGGCCATGTAGTAATATGGCAAAAAACCCTCACTTCCACTTATGGCTTTACCAATGATAGTACATCCAAAAGGTATTTTTACATTAACTCCAGATGCTTTATAGGTGGTTCTGTTTTTAAATGCTATTTGTATTGTATATCTTGGTACTTGTTACTTTGTTAAATAAAACCAGTAGACAGACAGACAGACAGACAGACACACACACACACACACACATATATATAAGCACGGGTGGGAAGCATGTGGCCCTCTAGATATTATTGGACTGCAAAGCCCTAGCCAGTATTATCAATGGTGATGATGGGAGTCGCAGTCCAACAACATCCGGAGGGGCAGACTGTTCCCACTGCTGTTTTAAGTGTCAAAAACCATTTGAATGTGAAGCCAGTGATCGTCACTCTACCTTGGTCCAGGTGTTTGTCCCCAGTCCTAGATTCTTCTATTCTGTACTTTCTGCCACTTCCAGGGTTTAGACTAAGTTCACAGAGACCACTGTTCTTTTCAGTATCTTCAAAGTCTATATGACTCATGAAAGCATCTCCTGTGAAGAATGGATCCATTACTAGTGGTGAACAAGGTGGAGACGGAGAAGAGAGAGATGACCTTGGAGATAAAGAAGTCAATGATTTTGGTGTCCCAGACAAGGATCTCAGGGCCTGTAGACGGCTAGCGGTATCAGTTTTCTGAGTTTTCACCACCTCATTCTCATGGATTGTAGTGATGCAGCCTGAAGGCCGAAAGCCGGTGGCTCTCTCCAATAGCAAGAGGTCCATTTTGTTCTGATAGTCGGAGTCCAGCTGTTCAAGCTGTTCATTGAACAGATCAGTAAAGCTGGCTGAGGCTGAAGAATCCTGGCTTGAGGCGACCAGAGATCCCCTGCTAGATGCAAGAGAGCCGGGACTGCTGCCAGATGACAAGGAAAGCATGCTAGAGGACAGGCTGGAGAGAAAAATAATATATTAAATATAAAAGGTCCAACTAAGCCGGTGAGGTGTATGGAAAGTGTCATCACTAGGACCAGGGAGATCCAGGCTCAAATCCCCACTCAGTCACAAATCTCCCTGGGTGATCTTTGGGCCAGTCATGATCTCTTAACCTAACGTAGCCTCACGTGGTTGTTGTGAGGATAAAATAGAAATGGGGTACAGAGAGAGAATGCCACCTTGAACAACTTGGAATAAAGGTGGGACATAAATTGAATGAACAAACAGTACAACATAATTAAACAGCCTCTGAAACTTCCTTCCCTAGGAAATCTGCCTGCTTCCCTCCCTGGTGACCTTTTGTCCTCACGTATAAAACAATCTTGTTCCAGTGAACCTGTAGCAGGGGGTGAGCAACTTGTGGCTCTCCAGATGTTTTGGCCTATAACTCCCATCAGCCCTAGCCAGCTTAGCCAATGGTGACGGATGATGGGAGTTGTAGGCCAAAATATATGGAAACCCACAACTTGCCCACCTCTGGCCTATAGTCTACACTGAGCTTCTTGGGATATGATTTTGTTGCTGCTTCAGTTTGTTTTTATATTTTTTAATTATATGATTATAACCTTCCTTAGCCATTGCTAATGGAAAAATGTAATTGAAGTGTGTGTTTTTAAAATAATGTATGCATGCATGAATGAATAAAAACATTTAAAAGCCTTGGTGTAATTTCATAAACAATTTCCACCTAATAGGATATAAAAGGATACATGACTGTAGGACTAGGGAATTTTTTCATATTTTTTTAAAAAAAGGGAAATAGTACTGTAAAGACATAGTGACACATTGAGAGTTGTAGGCCACACAGACTATTTGCTGCTCTCAACATACACTAACTTCAGAGTGAGCAAAAACAAAGTTGCTTCCCTACTAGTCAACCAGGTATGCCACATAAGCATAGTTGAGACAGTAAACTGCCATGGAAAACATGTATGTTTAAAAATAAATTAAATATATATTCCATATAACAGTACCTACTAGGCAGAGGCTTGAAGATCCTTGCCGCATAATGTTGATAGCTAAACTCTACAGAAGAGAACATGCTGCCTTGTCATGGTATCATGGCCATGCACCCATGAGATCTTTGCATTTCTGTTGGACTTCAACTTTTGGATACATCTTTTCCATAGGGCAAATTGTGTATATTCATAATATTCATGCAATTGTAGGAGTATACTCATGATACTCATGTAAAGCACATGTAAGAGACCTATAGAAGAACTTACTTTTTCAATTGGATGTGCAACATTGCCAGTAATCGTGTTGCTTCCTCCAGTTCTCGAACCAACTGATTTCTTTTACTATTTAACTTCAATCTGGAGAAGATACAAAAAATGACACTTTAAAATTCTACTCAAAGCTCTACTAAATTAAGAGGAAATAGTCAGCACTTCCAATACAATACCCCTGAAGATGAACAGGGTATAAATTCCAAAGCCCTGTGTGTAGCCTATGCAGGATTTTGTTCTCAGTCTCTCATATAACTTTATAGCAAAAGCTTCTTACTACAGAATATTTAAAGGCAATTATGGAGCAACTCAAGAGATTTTATATTAAATGGATCAGAATAAGCATTTTACCCAAATAAATTTCCCTGTTGTCTATAGAATCAATCAATCTATGGTTTGGTCTTGTTTTTAATTTCTGAAAATCACAATTCCTCTGCACATTTGCAGACCATGAATCATATTTTAGATGCCAGGCTTCAGCTCTACAATTTGTTGGTCATAGACACCTTTAAGGCATTTTGTAAAAAAGCACTGCTATCACTGTACATTTTGCGTACAGGAGGCACCTGACCTTCTCTATGTTGTTCGCCTTTGCAAAAGATATGCAAACTATCCAGGGGCAAACAGATCTGTTACATAAGCAAGATTAGTGTTACCTGGCAGAGATGCAAAAGAATATTTGAAGGTGTTTCAAAAGGGTTGTCTCTCATTCCCCTATGCTAACAGAGTGGAGACAAAAGATATTTGAAAGAGGATACTTAATTCTTGGGATGAGAGAATAGGTGAGACCATTTCAAAGTCTAAAGAAAATATATTAAAATAATTGTGAATCAATGTTAAAAGCTTGTCATGTCTAAGGTGCATTAAAGCCACCGTGTATGCATTTATCATTATTGTACAGTACTAGTTTCTTTGCAGAGTGAAAGCAGAACCAGGGTCACCTTGAGCTTTGTGCTTGCCATAGGTAAGGTGAGAATGTTCTAGCATGAACTGAGTGTGCACACAGGACCTTATTATTGCACTGCAATCTAGGGCACACTCAGTTTTTGCAGAGAGCTGTTCATGCCAGATGCAGTGCAAGATCCCAGACTGAACTTCTGATTCCACAATGGCAAGTTCCTTACACGAACAGAGTGTGTTCCTCAGAATTTCTGTTTCAAACTGGTCTGTGGGACCAAAAACCCAAATGTTTCCACTTAGCCACTTCATTTTGGGTATCCTTTAGAGTTCTTAGACTCATAGTTTGAAAATGAATTATGGAAGTTGTCTTATATTTAAAGAAGAATTTTGTGACCTGGGAGTAACATCCTGTACACAATTATTTTAGTTTAGTGAGGAACACTGTCTCTGGTCCTGAAGGCAAGCCTGAAAGCTTTAAATTTTGTGTTATCCATTAATCAGTGTTGGTTTAATAATAACAACAATTTGTTAGCCAACTCTTTCATCTTCTCTGAATTTAGTTTTACAACTCATAGAGAGTATAACTAATATACACTTACTAAACAAAATGCATTTAAGTTTATTTTCTACTCCATACGGAGCTGAAATAATGCATTCCTAGCAGTACTGTTAACAAGGTTTGGTCCTTTCTTTGTTCTTTGAGGAGAAACTCTGTGATAACCATTCCTGACACACAGATCTACTTTGTTTCTCCTCCTCTTAAAAATGTGTTGGGTGAAACCAGGTGACCCAAATTAATAAATAATTCTCCTGAAAACCCTGAAGTCTAAGCATTCCCCCAAGGGCTGCAATATACCAAGGCATATGGACACTACAGAACAACTTGATTCTTTTCCTGTGCTTGTGGACACTCAGAACATTATGATGGCGAGCCCATACAAATGACCACAGTATCCTGTGGTAATCCCTCAGCACAGAATAGCTAGGTTGTCTGTATACATACCAATTGACAGGGAGGATTTTACCATAGAACAAATGAAGATATGTGGCAGAATGTGTGAGAAAATGGCTGCCTGTAACTACTCAGTGTCACCTTCACAAGCAGCAAGGACTAATTTTAGAAGAGAAGGTGTTCCCCGCCCCTTTTCTTATCTAGACAAGGCAGTCAAAGAGCTGGACTGCAGCAAGTGATGAATAAATATCACATATGACCTGAGACTCAGGATTCTGGAATATTTCAGATGTTTGACGTTTTTAAATCCCACAGAAATGCCTTTAGTTCATTTGTGTGGGATGACTGTTAATTATGCACAGGAAGAAGCCTAAAAAACCACATACAAAAAATAAAGGACAGTATGTTCAATTCATTTTTAGTGAGAAGAGCCTGACTGTCAGAAACATCATTACAGACTCTAAGCAATATCCACCTACACAACAGGTCTAAAAAAACAAGTTACATGGAGGTTTTTCTACCCTGTTACTACTGCATTTTCCCATGGGACTAACAATACAGCTGAAATGGTGATGCAGTCTTGCTATATCCAGGAACCAGCTATACTTCTCTTTTAGCAGCCAACAGAATTACAGGGGACAGAGTGGGAGATGTGGCAGCTTTTACATGCTTGATAGTCTAGTTCTCAAACTGAATTCCTCCCAAAACTTCAGTTCCTATGGGGATAACATTTAAAGAAGCATTTAAAATTTAAATATAGCTACAAATCTAATGTCTCTTTGTAACTGTCACATATTGCTTTTGGCTAAATATTAAAGTAAGGCAGCACAATAAAGCCTCAAACCAGCATTTCCATGTCCATATTACATGTACTCTGAAGACAGCAACTTTATGGATATGTTCACCATGAAAGTACAGGTTTTCCCACAGTTTCATATTGTTATGTTTCAGTCTTGGAATTAATATCAGGAAGATGTCATTGGTATCTACAGGATTCAAGCATAGCACCACTGATATTTTTAGAGTGCCAAAACCAATATTTTAGCTGGTGAACTCCAAGTCTCCTATTTCTCTCCCTCCTTTCCCCTGCATCAGTAAGCAAACTCCAGCTTCTGTCCTGTCTCATGCACATTCATACTATTGTTGTCTCTCCGGATAGCCATTTCTCTCTCATGCTGTTATGGGTCTCTCTTTCTCCACCTATCCGTCCCCCCTCTCTCTTTTCCTATCCTCCTCACAGATTGAGGCTTGCAAGCTGACTAGGATCTCACCACTACAAACCCAATAGATCAATTGTTTTAAATTATTAAAATTATCTCACAAGGGCAATTTAATCTCTATTTCACACGGGAGAACAAAGGCTACTGACAGTGAGCACTGAATCCACAGCAAATTGTTGATATTTTCATGCTTCATAAACAGAGAAAGCATGCATGCCACTGCACAACATCTGAAACTGGGTTCAGAAATAGCAAGGACTAGCTAAGGTGCCAATAGTGAAACTGCTATCAAATTTGCCATGGATTCAGTTGCCACACAATCATGCGAACTGGCACTGAAATAAAAGGGTTGGATTCCAAGAGTGAGATGAGTTCATACACAAATGTTCAACATTCAACGAATGCAATGATGTGACTTGCACGTTCATGGTGTGTCATTGTTAGGGCTATTTAAAACAGCTTTCACATCACCTCAAAGATTTTGAACAGTTTATACTATTTGCTACAGATCATCACATGAAAAAATACATACACATGTTGTTTTGTAAGTCATGTGTCTCAAGTAATACAGAAGAGATCATATCTAACCGAAAGGTTTACAAAGAAGTTGGTGCTGGGGAGAAAAAGAAGGAGAGAGGTGGCCATTCAGTTGCAAACTGTGAACCTGGACTGCAATATAACTCTTGGGCTGTATCCTTGCTTATGGACACAGATTTTTCATAGAAGAGGCAAATAACTTGAATCACATAATAAACAATAGGAATTCTTCATGTTTCTAACATTGTAACACTTTATCAATATACATCTGGGAATTGCCTCCATATAGGGGGATTGAGCAAGCAAGGGACTCCTGATGGCTAAAGTGCTTCAAGCAGAATGGTGCCCAACTGAACCACACCTGAGCAGCGTGGGTCAATGTTGAAAATCTCTTGTTCCAGCAATTGGGTAAACTACCCACATCTCAAATGATTGAGGAACAGCTGAGAGCAGCAGCCTGGATCCTGTGGTGAGGTATATATACTCCTTTGTCTGGCAAGACCTCATGGGGCTTCAAGGAAGACAAGGGAGCATGTGCTGCTCACAAGGTCACATTTTCAACCAGAGGGGTGGGCAGCCAGGAAAGATTCTTCCAGTGACCTGTGTTGTGTTGTCCAAGACCCTGCCTGGGAAAGTGAATCATGTGGGGCGAAGACTCTGGAATCTTAGTTCAGTGCTAAAAGCAAGAGGCCTGCTCCCCTGTCAGTATCTAGACTTCCCCTACAATGTCATATGGAATTACATTATTTAGTCTGCAAGAGATTTACTAATTCACAAGAATAGAGGGAAACCACCATTTTGCTACTTAAATAAAGAAAAGTACAAAGCACCAATAACATTTCCTATTTCGACGGTAAACAAAAGATCCAGATGTTGAATGGTTCTACCTTTCTGTTAAAGCTTTGCTCTGCGTATCTCTTGCAGCCTGAAGATCTTCTTCTAGACATTTTCTTTCCATCTCCAGTCTTTCCACTTCACTCTGAGTCCATTTTCTAGGGCTAATGAACCTCATCTCCTTTAGAAGTTCCTCCTTCTCATTGATTAACATTAATCGGTCTCGTTCAGAATCTAGCACACCAGGCCAGGCTTCACTATCCAGTTTTGCCAACTGTATCTTTAAATTTGCTATTCTATAGGAGGAAGAAAACCAATTAATTTTGTATGTTCCTATTAGGCATACTATTAGCTCTCATTTTAAGAGGATACTTTTCAACTAGAGAAATACTGTGAGGAGATTAGTACATAAAAATGGTCGAATTATTCCAAGCTATAATACTGGACAATTTGGTACTGAAGGTTGCAGTTTAAGCTCTACTCATGTAGATTGTGTCTTAATCTATTGACACAAGATGGCATGTAAAGCTTTGGCTGGTGCTTTATACAGAAGCCATCTTTCAAGATACTTTTTCAAATTATTGAGCTTGTTTCCCCTACCAGGGAAGCTGCTGCTTAATTAATTTAAATTCTATAATTAATAGAAACCCATCCAAGCTGCACTGAAGCCTTCTTTGCAGCCATTTTAATGTTCAACTGCCTGATTAACCACAACATTGTGTTCCAGTGATGAATTAGCAATGGCATTGGTTTATAATCTGTGAATTCCTCCATGCATTAGTAAAAAGTACATTCTAAGAGGATTGGTCAGTTGTAATTTGATAACTTCTACTATCAGCACACTAATGGTAAAAGGTCAGGTTTGTTCATAATATTCTGCCATTTTTCCATCTTCAAAATAACACAGAATTATATGCATTTTACACTGTACTGCTTATAAAACTAAACAAACCTTCTTAGAAGTCATACATGGATTTTTCCCCATTAGTTCACACTTTACAAATTACCTGGATCAAAGGTGTGATTCTACCTAATCTGCATACACCGACTAAGAATTTTAGTTACATCATTCATACATTGCAGGGATGGGGAACTTCTTTTAGCTGAAGGGCCAACTTCCATTTCAGAGAACCTCTCAGGGACTGCATTCCAATGGTGGACATGGCTAGGCAAAGGGGTTAGGGCCAAACATACAAAACATACCTGTACAGTGTAGCTTAAATGCCTTCCTGCCAGTAATTAAGCCCTGGGAGGGTCATGCCAATCTTTTCAAATGGGGATAAAACTGCACAAAAGCCGGGAAACCACCAAATGATTAGTGGTTGGGGAAAGGGATATATCCATCAGGGAAGCCCCTGAAAGCTGGTTTGGGCCTCCACTCCTGATATGATGTAATGTACAGATTTATTTTACCAGGAAGCACCAGAGCGAGCAAGTGTGCTGTCTCCCCTGTTCTTGCCGCTTACACTTTACATCTGGTTTGGGAAATAACTGAGGAACACCCCATTCCTGGATGGTTGTCATGACATGTGAACCCAGAACTCTGGGTTGTTGAGGATTAAATAACCCAGAATTTTAAACCAACAATAAGCCATAGTTCCTAGGTTGTTTCCCAAAAAGGATGTAAAGTGGAAGCAGCGAGCACTCACTCACTCCCACTGTAACCTGGCAATCCATGGGTTAAACAACTCACAAATTGCCATTATGTGCAAACCAGATCATTGTATACCACCATGGGGGTCCTTCTGAGGACCAAAAATGGATTGTTTAGTCATTAAGTCGTGTCCGACTCTTCGTGACCCCATGGACCGTAGCACGCCAGGCCTTCCTGTCCTCCGCTCTCTCCTGGAGCGTGCTCAAGTTCGTATTCATTGCATCGGTGATGCTATCTAGCCATCTCATCCTCTGCCGTCCCCTTCTTCTTCTGCCTGCAATCTTTCCCAGCATCAGGGTCTTTTCCAGGGAGTTTTCTCTTCGCATTAGGGGGCCAAAATATTTGTGCTTCAGCTTCAGTATCTGTCCTTCCAATGAGCACTCAGGGTTGATTTCCTTTAGGATGGACTGATTTGACCTCCTTGCAGTCCAGGAGACTCGTAAGAGTCTTCTCCAGCACCACAGTTCGAAAGCATCAATTCTTCGGCGCTCAGCCTTCCTTATAGTCCAGCTCTCACAGCCATGCATTACTACTGGGAAAACCATAGCTTTGATTATACGAACCTTTGTCGGCAAGGTGATGTCTCTGCTTCTTCCTTTGCTGTCTAGGTTGGCCATAGTTTTCCTCCCAAGGAGCAAGCGTCTTTTAATTTCATGGCTACAGTCACCATCTGCGGTGATCTTGGAGCCCAAGAAAACAAAATCTGTCCCTGCTTCCATTTCTTCCCCTTCTATATGCCAGGAAGTGATGGGGCCAGATGCCATGATCTGAGTTTTTTTAATGTTGAGTTTCAAACCAGCTTTTGCATTCTCCACTTTCACCCTCAACAAGAGGCTCTTTAGATCCTCTTCGCTTTCTGCCATTAGGGTGGTATCGTCTGCGTAGCTGAGGTTGTTGATAATTCTCCCAGCAATCTTAATTCCGACCTGTGATTCATCCAACCTGGCATTTCTCATGATTTACTCTGCATATAAGTTAAATAAGCAGGGCGACAATATGCAACCTTGTTGTACTCCTTTCCCAATGTTGAACCAATCGGTTGTTCCATGTCTGGTTCTTACTGTTGCTTCTTGACCCTCGTACAGGTTGCTCAGGAGACAGGTAAGGTGGTCTGGTACTCCCATCTCTTTCAGAATTTGCCACAGTTTGTTGTGATACACACAATCAAAGGCTTTAGCGTAGTCAGTGAAGCAGAAATAGACATTTTTCTGGAATTCTCTTGCTTTCTCCATGATCCAGCCAATGTTGGCGATTTGATCTCTAGTTCCTCTGCCTCTTTGAAATCCAGCTTGTACTTCCGGTAGTTCTCGGTTCACATGCTGCTGAAGCCTAGCTTGTAGGATTTTGAGCATAGCCTTGCTGGCATGTGAAATGAGCGCAACTGTACGGTAGTTTGAACACTCTTTGGCATTGCCTTACTTTGGAACTGGAATGTAAAGTGACCTTTTCCAGTCTTGTGGCCATTGTTGAGTGTTCCAAATGTGTTGGCATATAGAGTGCAGCACTTTAACAGCATCATCTTTTAGGATTTTAAATAGCTCGGCTGGAATACTGTCATCTCCGCTAGCTTTGTTGTTACTAATGCTTCCTAATGCCCACTTGACTTCACTCTCTAGGATGTCCGGCTCAAGTTCAGTGACCGCACTATCATGGCTATCAGGGACATTCAGATCTTTCCTGTATAGTTCTTCTGTGTATTCTTGCCACCTCTTCTTAATCTCATCTGCTTCTGTTAGGTCCCTGCCTTCTTTGTCCTTTATCATGCCCGTCTTTGCACAAAACGTTCCTTTGAGATCTCCAATTTTCTTGAAGAGATCTCTAGTCTTTCCCATTCTGTTGTTTTCCTCGATTTCTTTGCATTGTTCATTTAAGAAGGCCTTCTTGTCTCTCCTTGCTATTCTCTGGAACTCTGCATTCAGTTGGGTATATCTTCCCCTTTCTCCCTTGCTTTTCGCTTCCCTTTTTTCCTCAGCTACTTGTAAAGCCTCATCAGACAGCCACTTGGCTTTCTTGCATTTCTTTTTCTTTGGGATGGATTGAGTTGCTGCCTCCTGAACAATGTTACGGACCTCCGTCCATAGTTCCTCAGGCACTCTGTCTATCAGGTCTAATCCCTTAAATTTATTCCTCACCTCCACTGTATATTCAGAAGGGATATGATTGAGGTCATACCTGAATGGTTTAGTGGTTTTCCCTACGTTCTTCAATTGAAGCCGAAATTTTGCAACAAGAATCTCATGATCTGAGCCATAGTCAGCTCCAGGTCTTTTTTTTACTGACTGCATAGAGCTTCTCCATCTTTGGCTGCAAAGGACATAATCAATCTGATTTCGATATTGACCATCTGGTGATGTCCATGTGTCGAGTCGCCTCTTGTGCTGTTGGAAAAGAGTGTTTGCTATGATCAGCGTGTTCTCTTGGCAAAACTCGATTAGCCTTTGTCCTGCTTCATTTTGTACACCAAGGCCATGCTTGCCTGTTATCCCAGTGATTTCTTGACTTCCTACTTTGGCATTCCAATCCCCTATGATGAAAAGGACATCTTTTTTTGGTGTTAGTTCTAGAAGGTGTTGTAGGTCTTCATAGAACCGATCAACCTCAGCTTCTTCGGCCTCAGTGGTTGGGGCATAGACTTGAATTACTGTGATGTTGAATGGTTTGCCTTGGATTCGTACTGAGATCATTAAAAAATGGATATTATTCTCTAAGTAATAGTTTTTAAATGCTATTTTTCACATATGTCCTAACTATGTCAGTCATATTAGGAACCTCATGGTGTTGATATTGTACCAAAATGTTTGGCTGTTGTAGCCTCAGAAACTGTACCTGCCTCAGGTATACTATAACAGGAATCCAATACTGTATTATCCACTGAGAGAGGAACAGGGGGAGTGCAACCCTGTTCATTCTGCTCGATTTCTCTTTGGCTTTTGATACCATCAACCATGGTATCCTCTGTGGGATGGGTATCGGAGGCATCGTGTTACAGTGTTTCCAGTCCTACCTACGGGGCCAATTTCAGAGAGTAACATTGGGTGACTATTCCTCGGCCCCTTGGTAATTGAGCTGTGGGGTGCTGCAAGGCACCATCTTTTCCCCAATGTTGGCCATTAGGGGATTTGGAGCTAAATGCCATAAGTATGCTGATGACACACAGCTCTATCTCCCTGCGACATCTGAATCAGGAGAGGCTGTGCAAGTCGGTGATCAGTGTCTAAACTCAGTAATGGGCTAGATGAGGGCCAATAAAGTGAAGCTGAATCCTGGCAAGATGGAAGTGGGTGAGTGGCTCCTGAGTCTGGAAGATAGGCGCATTGCCTGCTCTGGATGGGGCTGCACTCCCTCTGAAAGATCAGGTTCGTAGTCTGGGGGTACTTCTAGATCCATCATTGCTGCTGGAGGCCCAAGTGGCTGCTGCAGCTTGGAGTGCCTTTTATCAGCTTTGGCTGGTTTGACAGCTACAGCCTCTCCTGGATAGGGATAGCTTGGCCACAGTGGTTCAGGCATTAGTAACCTCAAGACTGGATTACTGCAATGCGCTTTATGTGGGGCTGCCCTTGAAGCTGGTCCGGAAGTTGGAGCTAGTGCAGAACACAGCAGCTCAGCTGTTGCCAGGAGCTTCCCCTTTTCAGCATGTAACTCCTTTGCTGAGGGAACTGCACTGGCTGCCTATTTGCTACTGGGCCAGGTTTAAGGTATTAGTACTAGTGTATAAAGCTCTAAACAACTTGGGACCAGGATACCTGAGAGAGCACCTTCTTCTTTACCAACCTGCCTGGTCACTGAGGTCATCTGAGGGCTTGCTCCTGGTGGTTCCACGTGGACCTATAGCCTGGTTGGAGTCCACCAGGAAGACAGCCTTCAGTGTAGCGGCCCCCTTTCTTTGGAGTTCCCTGCCTTTGGTGGTCAGGCAGGCTCCAACACTGTGTTGCTTTTGGTGCCTCCTGAAGATGTTATTTCAAGAGGCTTTCTCTGAGTGACCAGCTGCTGTTTATTATGTTCAGAATCTGTTCTTTTAAAAAGTTTAAATCATTTTCAATGGGGTTTTATTCTTCATCTTGTGAAGAATAAAACACTTCTCTGAAATCATTGATGTGGAGCAGTATATAAATCCCCTTCATGGATCACTGCCTTGTTGTGGCGAAGGGGCTTGCGTAACTCAGTGAAGCCATAAGCTATGCCGTGCAGGGCCACCCAAGACGGACAGGTCATGGCAGAGAGTTCTGACAAAATGTGGTCCACTGGAGAAGGAAATGGCAACCCACTCCAGTATTCTTGCCAAGAAAACCCCATGGAACGTATCACAAGGCTAAAAGAGATGACGCCGGAAGATGAGCCCCTCAGGTCGGAAGGTGTCCAATATGCTACTGGGGAAGAGCAGAGGGTATTTCCAAGTAGCGCCAGAAAGAGTGAAGCGGCTGGGCCAAACCCGAAAGGACACTCAGCTGTGGATGTGTCTGGTGGTGAAAAGAAAATCCGATGCTGTAAAGAACAATATTGTTTAGGAACCTGGAATGTCAGATCAATGAATCAAGGTAAGCTGGAGGTGGTCAAACATGAGATGGCAAGATTGAACATCGACATCTTGGGAATCAGCGAACTAAAATGGACAGGCATGGGCGAATTTAATTCAGGTAACCATCATATCTACTATTGTGGGCAAGAATCCCTTAGAAGAAATGGAGTAGCACTCATAGTCAACAAAAGGGTGGGAAAAGCAGTACTGGGGTACAATCTTAAAAACGATAGAATCATCTCAGTACGAATCCAAGGCAAACCATTCAACATCACAGTAATTCAAGTCTATGCCCCAACCACTGAGGCCGAAGAAGCTGAGGTTGATCGGTTCTATGAAGACCTACAAAACCTTCTAGAACTAACACCCAAAAAAGATGTCCTCTTCATCATAGGGGATTGGAATGCTAAAGTAGGAAGTCAAGAAATCACCGGGATAACAGGCAGGCATGGCCTTGGTGTACAAAATGAAGCAGGACAAAAGCTAATAGAGTTTTGCCAAGAGAACATGCTGATCATAGCAAACACTCTTTTCCAACAGCACAAGAGGCGACTCGACACATGGACATCACCAGATGGTCAATATCGAAATCAGATTGATTATGTCCTTTGCAGCCAAAGATGGAGAAGCTCCATACAGTCAGTAAAAACAACACCTGGAGCTGACTGTGGCTCAGATCATGAGCTGCTTCTTGCAAAATTTCGGCTTAAATTGAAGAACGTCGGGAAAACCACTAAACCATTCAGGTATGACCTAAATCATATCCCTGATGAATATACAGTGGAGGTGAGGAATAGATTTCAGGGATTAGACCTGATAGACAGAGTGCCTGAGGAACTATGGATGGAGGTCCGTAACATTGTTTAGAAGGCAGCAACGAAATCCATCCCAAAGAAAAAGAAATGCAAGAAAGCCAAGTGGCTGTCTGATGAGGCTTTACAAGTAGCTGAGGAAAGAAGGGAAGCGAAAAGCAAGGGAGAAAGGGGAAGATATACCCAACTGAATGCAGAGTTCCAGAGAATAGCAAGGAGAGACAAGAAGGCCTTCTTAAATGAACAATGCAAAGAAATCGAGGAAAACAACAGAATGGGAAAGACTAGAGATCTCTTCAAGAAAATTGGAGATCTCAAAGGAACGTTTTGTGCAAAGACGGGCATGATAAAGGACAAAGAAGGCAGGGACCTAACAGAAGCAGATGAGATTAAGAAGAGGTGGCAAGAATACACAGAAGAACTATACAGGAAAGATCTGAATGTCCCTGATAGCCATGATAGTGCGGTCACTGAACTTGAGCCGGACATCCTAGAGAGTGAAGTCAAGTGGGCATTAGGAAGCATTAGTAACAACAAAGCTAGCGGAGATGACAGTATTCCAGCCGAGCTATTTAAAATCCTAAAAGATGATGCTGTTAAAGTGCTGCATTCAATATGCCAACAAATCTGGAACACTCAACAGTGGCCACAAGACTGGAAAAGGTCAGTTTACATTCCAATTCCAAAGAAGGGCAACGCCAAAGAGTGTTCAAACTACCGCACAATTGCGCTCATTTCACATGCCAGCAAGGTGATGCTCAAAATCCTACAAGCTAGGCTTCAGCAGTATGCGAACCGAGAACTACCGGAAGTACAAGCTGGGTTTCGAAGAGGCAGAGGAACTAGAGATCAAATCGCCAACATTCGCTGCATCATGGAGAAAGCAAGAGAATTCCAGAAAAACGTCTATTTCTGCTTCATTGACTACGCTAAAGCCTTTGATTGTGTGGATCACAACAAACTGTGGCAAATTCTTAAAGTGATGGGAGTACCAGACCACCTTACCTGTCTCCTGAGCAACCTGTACGAGGGTCAAGAAGCAACAGTAAGAACCAGACATGGAACAACCGATTGGTTCAACATTGGGAAAGGAGTACGACAAGGCTGCATATTGTCACCCTGCTTATTTAACTTATATGCAGAGTACATCATGAGAAATGCCGGGTTGGATGAATCAGAGGTTGGAATTAAGATTGCTGGGAGAATTATCAATAACCTCCGATATGCAGACGATACCACCCTAATGGCAGAAAGCGAAGAGGATCTAAAGAGCCTCTTGTTGAGGGTGAAAGAGGAGAGTGCAAAAGCTGGTTTGAAACTCAACATTAAAAAAACAAAGATCATGGCATCTGGCCCCATCACTTCCTGGCATATAGAAGGGGAAGAAATGGAAGCAGTGACAGATTTTACTTTCTTGGGCTCCAAGATCACCGCAGACGGTGACTGTAGCCATGAAATTAAAAGACGCTTGCTCCTTGGGAGGAAAGCTATGGCCAACCTAGACAGCATAGTAAGAAGCAGAGACATCACCTTGCCGACAAAGGTCCGTCTAATCAAAGCTATGGTTTTCCCAGTAGTAATGTATGGCTGTGAGAGCTGGACTATAAGGAAGGCTGAGCGCCGAAGAATTGATGCTTTCGAACTGTGGTGCTGGAGAAGACTCTTACGAGTCCCCTGGACTGCAAGGAGGTCCAATCAGTCCATCCTAAAGGAAATCAACCCTGAGTGCTCATTGGAAGGACAGATAATGAAGCTGAAGCTCCAATATTTTGGCCACCTAATGCGAAGAGAAAACTCCCTGGAAAAGACCCTGATGCTGGGAAAGACTGAAGGCAAAAGGAGAAGGGGACGGCAGAGGATGAGATGGCTAGATAGCATCACGGATGCAATGAATATGAACTTGAGCACGCTCCGGGAGAGAGCGCAGGACAGGAAGGCCTGGCGTGCTATGGTCCATGGGGTCATGAAGAGTCGGACACGACTGAACGACTGAACAACAAGAAGTATATAAATATTGTAAATAAATAAAAAAAAATGTTAGGACTTTTCGTGATAAAGATAAAAGCTACTGAAGAGTCTAGAGGAAAGTGTGCACTTTTATCCAAGAATACAAAACAGCCACTCTCTTGGTTGCTTGGGGTACCTGAAAAATCCCTAATCTCTTTTTGAGCACTTTCTTCCAGAGAAAGAGATACAACGATCTCTAAAGGTAGGAAGAAAAAGGCCCTGCCCTCAGAGACTGTAAGACAGGGTTGTATTCTGGAAGTTGTATATGAAAAGAACTACCATTTGTAGGGAGTGGGGAAGAGAGGAGAAAGGGTAGTGGTGGTATCATGGAGCTCCAGAAGACCAGACAAAGGCCCAAGGGTTGCCAACCACACCCCACTGTCTTATTTACAGTCCTTAAGTGATTATTGTAATACAGTCCTATTGAATATCTCAATTTAGGGCTGCAAGATGGTCCTAATTCTACAGCAAAATAAACAATGGCAATGGCTTGTTTCCTACACAGTAAATTGTCAACATTAGAGTTAAACTGGCCACCAGCCTTAACAGTGTAACACAATATTAAACACACACAGAATATCACAACAGCAATAAAACAAGTATATAGCATCATCTATAAGCCTCACGGTTATTTTGACACAAGAACACATTAATTTACAGTTAATTGTGTGCAGCCAACAAAACCTCATGAAAAGGAAACAAAGAACATTCTCGACAGCATAAACAAGGCCTGCCGGTAAACAAACAAATTCACTCATGATCTAAATGTGTACTTTTTTCAACAGATTTGTTCTCACACAAAAATGCTATTGTTTACACTATGGATCTAGTGCTTTTTGAATTGTCAGTAGCGATAAAGAAAACTCCAATTACCTTCGCTTAGCCTCTTCATATTGTAGGCGCAGTCTCACCTTTTCAGCCAATGGATTATTACTGCTCAGAATAAACTAAAGAAAAAAAATGTAAAGTCAAAGTATGCTAGCACACTTTCCCCTGTGTAAAGTAGATATGTTAACAACATGTGTCAGAGCCAAAGTTCAACATGAGCATTCAAAGGCTAAGAAATAACACAAGTTGGAGTTGTTTTTACATTGCTAACTTCGTATCTAAGGGACACAGAAATATGCTGTAAAATCTGTTCCAGAAATGTCTATATGAGGCTGGTGCAAATATGTCAGGTTACTACAGAGCATCCTTAAATAAGCTTGGAATGGATAAAAAGACAATGGTGACTCAGACAACAATATTTTAGATTTTACATACATTTCCCGAAACATCTGTTTGGGAACCAGCATCCAGATACTGCCTAGGTAATGAGAGGCTGGAGCCTTCCGAGGATGTGCTGCTGGCCCACAAGTCTGAATGTGATCCTCTGTCTGTCACAAAACTGGCTTTTAGCCTGGCAAGACTCTGAAACAAGACAAATGCAAAGTTGCCTTCTTGCTGCCCTGATGACTTGATTGATACACTGATATATACCTGAAAATTCAGTCCCTCGCATCAATATGAAAAAGACGTTGACTTTTAAAATCAAATCTCCTTCACACCTTTTTATGTAATAGGTTTCTTTTAGAGAGGTGCAGGGATAGGAAAGAGACTGTTATCTTAGTTATGGAAAGACAAGTGCAAGCAGATTGGTTCAATTTTTAACCGATGAACTGGTATTGATTTTATGTACCAGTTCAATACAAACATTCCTCTCTTTGCAGCTGTAGAATCTCAGAAGTGCTGCAATGGTAGTTTAAGATCTGCCTAGCACAAGCATTCACCAAGTTGATTCCATACCTGAATGAGATCTTGCTTTTCTTGCTCTCCTGAAGTTATGGCCTTCTTGATAGCTTTCATTTCACTTAAGATGGCTTGTGCCTCATCAAGCTTATATCCACCTTGGGTATCAGACATTTTCATATCAATTCTTCAAGATAATGTATAAAACAGGAAATAAACAGTTATTAACTGGAAGAAACTTTAGACAAGACATAATACAATCTAATCACAAGGAACTTGCAGTGCCTTGCTCAAAAACGCCATCAATAGGATTTCTCTGTCCCAAACATATTGAATGGAAAATGTGAAGTTTTCTTACATAGCAGTTTTTGGAAAGTGATACCTTTTTATTAAAAGGGGCTCAAATCAATTCTTGTTTTGACAGGTTATCATCACCACCTACAGCTGGTCCTATGCATGTTTATTAGATGTAAGTTCCTACTTTTGGGACCTTCACATTTAACTCAGTACAAACATACATGCATAAGACTGGCAGACGTAGTGTCACTACGTTATTGAGTAATCTTGTGTAGAAATGTGCGAGAAAGGTTGTGTACATGTACACAATTGAGCTCTAAATAATTATTGACCTCTTATTATTATATGTATACTGATGAAAAAAATGACTGTTTCGCAGTTTCTTGCAATACAGAGTTTTTCCCTATATGAATATTAAACCACCACCACCATGGACAGGTGGGGTCAAACATAACAGCACTGAAAAGTTGTACTAAAATCAGCACATGCAAATGACAACGTCATGAAGACAGGATGCATGCGTTGTTCTATATATTATGTTTGGTATTCAGGCTGAATGAAGTACATCCATTTATAATGTCAAAGATAATGGATCCAAAAGTTAACCTCCAAGGCTAGGGTCTCTTTTCCAGGCTTTTTGCCTTTGGATTTGCTCAAACAGGGTATTCTATTAATATTGCACTTGCATTTTGCCTTTAACATGGATTCTTTTGCAATACACAATAAACAACTACATTATTCAATTAGAAGCTAAGAATATATTCTTTGCTAGAAAGTAAAGGACGACTGATCATTAACTTACTTCTTCAGTGTTTGGAAACCAAGTTCCTTATACTGGAGTTCCTGTCTCATGTGAGCAACTTCTCTCTTGAGTTTATTTACCTGTAGAAATGTGAAAAAGTGAAGTGCTTTGTTACTTTAACCAATGTTTTCCATTACTGTATTCAGAACATTATAAACCTTTCAAGACATATTTAAACATTTCTGGACTTCCATAGAAAATCATTTTAGTATAACGATATCCATGCCACTTAGGGTTAGTAAGCCTCCTTGAATTCAGTGGGACTGAATTCTGAGTAGGCATTGCGCTGTAAGACAGCAGCTGGATTTAGACATCACACTAAAGGTTCAGTGACGCATCAGTGACCACAGCTTGTCATGTCATACTAACAATGGTTAGCTTAAACAAAACAAGCTTGGGAATCACACAAACCTGGCAGGAAGCTAGGCTCATCCACTTCTCACTAAACCACAGTTTAGCGTGATGTTCTAATGTAGCCAATATTTAACACTAGACATCCTCTGAAAAAACATTAAATTAATACATGTGAATGTAGAAGAGCGTGTGGTCATAGCACTCATCCCTGGCTTCATAAACAGTGGCTTATGAAGCTGTGGATGACCTCTTGTGCTAGGTACAGCAGTTACTGTGATGTCAAATAAATATTAAATAAAATTATGAAGTCAGCCTCTAAAACATTTCTTTCCTTTAAGGACATTTTACCTTTAAAAGGCCTGTTTCCTTCTAAGGAAAGTACCAGATCATATAACAGCTGTCTCTGTAACTACTTTATTACTAAACGTATTGCAACTTACAAGAAATCAATCAAACTCCATTTTTTTTTCTTACCCTAGATTTTGTGGTAGCAATTTCAGCTTTAAGAATTTCTGGATCATATTTTGAGCTCGATGACGAACTGGAAACTACTACAGTAAAGGGAAAACAAACGAAGTTTAAAAGTGCATCAAGGAAGAAATGGGACATCATACAATACAAAACACACTATTTACTGTGTAAGCATTTGAGGAGGCTCTAAACACAAAATTTTTGGTTGGATATTTAACAGTTCTCAGAGAAAGGAGTGGAAGAAAGGAATGGAAAGGAGCATAATCTTTAGTGATTTCAATAAAAAGCATATCTTAATATACAATGTCAACGTTTTAGAATAAAGTGGAGATCTCCCACCCCTTGCTTTTCCTTTTAAAAATGATCTCTGTAGTTCAGGATGTGGAATGTGTGGCCCTCCAGATATTTTTAAACTCCCATAATCCCTCACCATTGGTTATGCTGGCCACAGCTGATGAGAATTGCAGCCCTACAACATCTGAAGGGCCGCACATTCCCCACCCTTGCTGTAATTAGTTCAGTATTTTTTAAAATGTCTGCTAGTGACAAAAGTCATTGTGGTAGATTATATTAATAAACCTTGTTTGCAAATACTAATGTCAGTTAAGAGTCTCAATATAGAGTATTTTTATATGCATGCATGCACACATTATGTGCTGTAGTTTATGGCTATTGTCCAAACTCACTCAAGTGCTTGAATAAGGGAAATGAGATACAGTTGGCTCTTCTTTGTCAGTTCTTACTGCACTATCAAACAGGCAAGTCACTTTTAAAAACAAAGAAGCATTTTGAGTCTTGATAGTGGGAGCTACTCCAATGAAAACTGAGAAGGAAACTCCAGTTGCTCATGCAGTTCTCTTACTCATGGATAAATTAGTTTTGTGGATTGTGGCCCATAACTACAGAGTAGTTCTAAACTTTAAGCTTCAGAAGGCAAGACAAACAAATCCAAACTACAGCTCAGCTATGCAAGGGAAGGCTAAGGCACCCATCCTTGCAATGATCGTATAACATTTTAAGCATGCAGATTAATTGAGAAGGATCTGTTTTCCAGTTGCATTTTGCACTGCAGATCATGCATTGAGCAGAGGGCTGGACTAGATGACCTCCAAGGTCTGTTTCAGCTCTGTAGTTCTAGACACTGATCCTATGGTCTAAGGGGCAGCTGGTATAAAAGACAGGATCAGACGCTTAGTTCGCTGCTGTTGGATTCAGCCTCTGTGACAGGCTAGCAGTCTCTGTCTCCACTGTTCTGGGAAAATCCTTAGACAGCACAGAAATGCTGCACTAGGGGTAATGTGAAGGGAAGAATTAAATTGCCCACAGCACTGCTGTTGCATAGTATTGTGTTAATACTGTGCTCGCAAAGGGTAACAAAAGCAGGTTATGGAGGCTGAAGGTGGACTTAGAGAATGAACAAAGATAAGGAGCACTTTGCAATATAACTAGAACAAAGATGTATAACAACAACCTTTCAAATACTCACAGCTTGTCTGAGATCCGAGCTTGTGTTCCCAAACATCATGAAGTTGTTGGTATTCCTGCTGGGCCAGTTCAAGCCTCTGTTGTTTGACCTGATAGATTTCCTTCTGAGCAGTCAGTGCTTCTTGTGCCAATACAAGGTAGTCCTTCAGCATGTGTTCCTGCTCCCGCCGCCATTGTACTCGAGGATCCTCTATCTGAGTAGTTTCTTTAAAACAGGTGTCCATTTTTACTCAAAAGAGTAGAGATAATACTAAAACCAACAACAGCAGTCATGACTAGCCTAGAATAAAAGTTTCCATAATTTCCCATGTTTTACACTACCAATAGGCTAAGGACATGCAACTGTTTCAACAGCAGAAATTATTAAATAGCAAATACACTTTTAAAAAGAAAATGCCCATTTCTCTCTCTAGAAGCTTGTTTATCCCAGTATGGAGACAGGGACTGTTAACTTAAATCAACCAACACATTTCAGATGTGCTTCTGTTAACGCAAGTCCCCTCATGGTAACAGTCTTGGACACAGCAATGGAAAACTAGATGGCCAACAGACACTGCGCACTGTATATAACACATATTGCATTTTATTGAGCTTCCATCAGGGGTTCTTCAGGCCTCTTCTTTGCAAGCCTTCTTGGAAAGCTCTAAAAACCCGCTTGTTCTTGTTGGCCTTTTCTTAATTGTATTTTTGGGCTGCTGGTTTCCAAGCTGCCGTGATGGGTATGCAAGGGAAGCCATTGCCTCAAGCAAGGGGTGTGTGCATGCCAAAGTTGTATCTTGCCTGGGGCACCAAAATACCTTGAGATGGCCCTAGCTGATTTTATTTGAAATTGCTGTTTTTATGGCTTTTTACTCTTTTGCATTGTTTCTTTTATTATGGATGCTGCCTTGGGAGGGTTTTACCTTTAAAGACAGCCTAAAAATAATTAGTTTGCTTCTGACTCTTTTATTATATTCTATGCAATTTGCTCTCAGGCTTTGCATATTAATGTTATTCTGCTTTTCAGGATCACTTATGCCCTTAAATATAAAACATGCTGGTTATTCCCATATCATTACCTACTACCACTCAACGATATACTAAAATGACACAAAGCAAGGTTTGATTTTCCCATCCCTCCAATACATATACATACTTATGGCTATCGTTTTTAGGCCTACCTATGCTTTGGCATGGAATAGACAAGAATAGAGAAACAAGAACTGACTTTACATAATACAGACAAGACCATAAGTAGTTGAACTGCCTTGTGTCCTTCGTTATTTCCCACTTGAGATTCACAGAAGTTAATGGAACCATTTCAGTCGGGGTTCAGGCCAGGTTTTGGCACGGAAACAGCCTTGGTTGCCCTGTATGATGACCTATGTCAGGAGAGAAACAGGAGGAGTGTGACCTTGTTGATTCTCCTTGATCTCTCGGCAGCTTTCAATACCATCGACCATGGGATCCTTCTGGGATGACTGTCTGAGCTGGAAGTGGGAGGCACTGCATTGCAGTGGTTTTGCTCCTACTTGTATGGTTGGGTCCAGAAGGTAATGCTTGGGGACTACTGCTCAGCCCCGTGGATTCTCCAGTATGGGGTTCCACAGGGGTCAGTTTTGTCCCCCATGCTATTTAACATCTACATAAACCATTGAAGGCAGTCATCTGGAGTTTTGGGGCACATTGTCATCAGTATTCTGGTGACACGCAGTTATATTTCTCCTTTTCATCTTCTTCAGGTAAGGCTGTGGATGTGCTAAATCAGTGCCTGGCTGCAACAATGGACTGGATAAGGGGTAATGAACTGAAAATTATCCAGACAAGACTGAGATGCTGTTGGTGGGTGGTTCTTCTGACTGGATGGATTGAGCACAGAATAGGTGCTCAACCTATTCTGGATGGGATTGCACTCCCCCAGAAGGAGCAGGTTCATAGCTTGGGGGTTCTCCTTGAGCCATCTTTATCACTTAAGGCTCAGGTGGCCTCAGTGGCATGGAGTGCCTTCTACCAACTTCAGTTGGTGGCCCAGCTACGCCCCTATCTGGACAGGAATAACCTGGCTTCAGTTGTCTGTGCTCTGGTAATCTCCCAAGATAGATTACTGTAATGAATTCTACATGGGGCTGCCTCTGAAGATGGTTCAGAAGCTGCAGCTCATGCAAAATGCAGCAGCCAGATTGATAACGGGGACCAGGCGGTCCGAACATATAAGACCGACTCTGGCCTACTTGCACTGGCTGCCTGTATGTTTCCAAGCCGATTCAAGGTGCTGGTTTTAACCTATAAGGCCTTACAGAGCTTGGGACCACAATACCTGATGGAGTGCCTCTCCTGACATGACCCTACCCATATAATAGGCTCAACATCTAAGGCCCTCCTCCAGCTTCCTAAACTGAGGGAAGCTTGGAAGATGGTGACAAGGGAGGGGGCGTTTTTGGTGATGGCCCTCAAATTATGGAATGATTTCCCAGATGAGGCCCACCTGGCGCGAACATTGTTATCTTTTTGGCGTCAGGTTACGACCCTTCTCTTCTCCCAGGAATTCGGCAGCATATGATAAGTTTTAATCAATCCTGGAATGTCTTATGGTTATGGTTGTTTGCTTCTGAGATTGTTTGTTTGAAGTTATTTTAGATATGTTTCTTTTGTGTATATTGTCTGTTCGTGTTTTCTTTTGTAACTGGTTTTTAATCTCTGTACATTGTATTTTTAATGTTTTTAATCTTTTTAAACCACCCAGAGAGCTTTGGCTACTGGGTGGTATAGAAAGGTTAATAATAATAATAATAATAATAATAATAATAATAATAATAATGGATTTCATCTAAGGAAAGTGCATTATGTCAACAATATAGAGGAGACTGCAAAGTATTTGAAGTTGTGTTTCATTCTGGTTGGTGAGCAAGTATATGGGGGTGGGGGTCTTCTGTTTCTCTCAGTTCTACTGCAAGGATTTTGTTTGAAAATCAGGAAAAGGAATTTCAGTTCTTCACCCAGCTTTAAATGCTCCAGGCTGTCTGAACTAATCATGCTTGAACAAGGATGCCTAGCTACCATATAATGAATAATTAATATGAAGGGCTGCAGGATACCAGAGTCTAATCTGCACAATTTAGGAGTGCTTTTAAATATTTAGTAAAAACAATTGTGGTAAAGAAGCCACAGAAGGGATCCAAGCAAGCCAGGAGATTTTTTTTAGGGCTGAATGACCTATGATCTAGAAAGGTACCTGCCACAAACCAGAGCCAAAACATTTAATGTTACCAATGCCTGGAAGCTGCTGGTATGATGGCTACAAGCAGGTGCAATTCATTTAAACTAGCATACACTGTGCACAGCCAAAAAGCATCCTATTAAATACAGAGGAGATTCAGCACTGTTAATAACACTTCCACTAATATGCCCCATCCCCTTCTTTCCATACTTTACACTCTGAAATTTGAGTCTGAAGTGTGAAAAAACTGACTTTTGATCTAGACCTTTTCAGTGTTAACCTTCCAGAACATCTCAACCCTGTTTGACAAAGAACCATGTATAAGTACTTCTGGTCATCTGTTCCCCCATAGCCAACCCTCTGTATTGCTCACATTTCTAGCATCAAAATTGCTATACACAAGATGGGGATGGAGTGAGAATGTTAGAGAGAAAAATAGAAGCAAAGATCCTTGGCTGCGTGTTCTCAACCTCTGAAAGAGGAACTAAAGTTCACTGCTGATTCTGCATAAAACTTTGACTGACGTAAACATGATGGACAGCCATGGCAAATGTTATGACTTTTGCAAAGAAGACACTTTCCAGGCAGACGAATAGGTACCATTAACTACAGATTACATGGCTAGAATGAAAATATCCCAATCTGTTCCTTGCTTATAATGATGTTTAGCCATCAATGTGTTAAATCCAATACATCAGTTACAGGCTTCGTGAAACTTCAGCTAGCAAGCAGTAAGGACCCAAGGGCTGGCTTTGACTCATGCTAGCTGCTACAGAAAGACGGCCCACTAGAACAGTCAAAAGATACTGTACAAGTTTTTAATCCACACTGCCAAATATGCACTGGATTTAAGCGGGTTTTGAGATGATTTTAAGTCTGAAGAAAAAGTCCAGTTGCTTGTATCAGAGTCAATGCCAAGAGATAATAATTTTGGCTTCTTCCCCTACTGTCAAAATGAACCCCTGGGAAAAGGACTTAGTAAGAATGTCCATTAATATTGTAGTCAGGAAGTGATTATTCCAAGTTCAGTTTCATGGTCTTTACTTTAACAGTCAAAATCACGATGCTCTGCCAGTGGAAGTTCTGCTAGAATGAATGGAAATCATGCCAGCACAGCATCCTTGAAATGAGGCTTCCAATATATATTTGTACCTGTTCATTTAACTAGCTGTTAACTTTAAAACTGCTCTTCAGCCTGTTTTGAGCAATTAGGTTCTAATATTTTAATTTATCTTTTACATAACATAACATGAAGTAGGTCCTAGTAGCAATGCATAGCAAGAATAAGATAGAGGGAAGCATTTGCTTTTCTCATTTCTATTGAAAACTGATGGTGATGTCAAAGTTACCTATACTATCTGTCTACGCCCTTGCAGAGGTATATCTAATAGGGACATATGAGAAATTAATTTCAGTTCATTTCTTATCAGGATTCACCCTCTAGACTGAGTATAGACTTGGACGCAATCTGCAGTTGAAGTCTGCACATTTCCAAGCTTGCAATGTGATTCGTGGATCAAAGACGTGTTCAACAGCATGTGTACATTTGAAAAATGTGCACGAAAAAATGCATACTTTTGAAAAATATGCACACACACCCTTTAATCAATGGGAGAAGAATGTGTAAATTTCAAAGACATGCACAACTGATGTGTACATTTGGAAAAATACGCGTGAAGATATGCATGGATTTTCTGGCGAAAAGATAAAAACACAGCTCACAATCTCATACAGACTTGAGTCAGAACAAACTCTGAGTTTGGCAAACTCAAGTTTTCGTGATTCACACGTCCCTAACATCCAATAGCAGCAACTAGCATTTATACCAGGGGTGGGCAACTTGTACAGCCCTGAGGGTAGCATGTGGTGTTGCATGGGTGGCCAAGGGCAGCATGTGCATGCACTCACACACCAACCCCCCACCCCCGCTCTGATCCAGATCACAGGAAGGAGAAAGAAGCTTTAACAACACCTTTCTACCAGCAGTGTATTCCAGGTTGTTGGGATGGGAGCAAGGTAAAAACCTCTCCTCCATCCCAGCATTCCTGCTAATGATCATAGGGGTGAGAGTAGGAGCTTTAACCTCACATCCATCCAAGTGATATTAAATAGGATTGCTGGGATGGGAGTGAAGTAAAGGCCTGCGCATGTGTCTGCCCACACAGCTTGTTTCCCCACAAAATCAAGATCTTGCCAGCCTGACAAACAGCTCGTGGGACCCTGATTCTTCTGGGAAACAGGGTACACAGAAATTATTGTTCTTGCACACTCTGTTTCCCAGCAGAACCAATTCTGTTGGGGCAGTGGCGGCAGCAGTGCAGAGGAAGACTTCAGGAGTAGGACAGCTATGGCAGACTCCCCAGATGGTCTCCGAGGGCTGCATACAGCCTGTAGGCCATGTGTTGCCACCCCTCATTTACACATTGACTTCGTCTGCAATCCCAGGACTAAGCCCCGCTGAACTCAATGGTACTTACTTTTGATTAGGCATGTATAAGATTACACTTTTAGAGTAGTCCAAGTGAGTCAGATACATTATCTTTCAATCCTTAAAACAATCTGTAAGGTAGGTCAGCCTTACTATCCACATATTAAAGATAGGGAGGGATCTGAGGCTGAAAAAAGTGGCTTATCCTAGGCCACCTAGTTTATGGCCAAGACAAGAGTTGAACCACCGTCTTCCCAATTTGTAATTCCGTCTCTAATCCAGAGGTGGGCAACTTGTGGCCCTCCAGGTGTTGCTGGACTACAACTTCCATCACCCCTCACTATTGGGTATGCTGGCTATGGCTGATGGGAGTTATGGTCCAACAACATCTCAAGGGCTACAAGTTACCCAGACTACTCTAGCCACGTACTCCATCAGCTATTTGACTATGACAGCCGAAATCTGTTTTGTGGAGACTGTAATCACAGGAAGAACTATTTATTTATTTGGTTATTTATTTAGAAGGGGGTTTATGTTTCCTCTCAAAGCAATAGTTTTCCCAAAGCGTCATCATAAAACATTTTAAAATTAAACCAATACCTAAAATTTTATTCTAAAAGCATGGCATAAAACCATTCCTGTTCCAGACCAATGATCATATACAGTTAAATATTATCACAAATGTTTAAAACAGCAACAAAGAGTTGGAATGGTTCATCAGCAAGGCATTCGGTACTGTGAAGGCCAGTCAGGAGGAAGGGTGGGCACCAACTTTTCTTAAGAACAGCAGGGAAGTTCCACGGGAAAAAGCAAGCTACAAAATACCCATAGATCTTAATCCATCAGGCAAGGATCATGTCTAATGGAAATACCAAGGGATCGGCCCAATTCACAATGCAAATCCTGGGTTCCAACTCTGAACTGTTGCCCAAGAGACAAGTCGGAGTTCTGGGTTTGGACATTGCACTAAATAACCCAGAGGCAAAGTGTCCCTGGATTGCTTAGCCACTCTAGAAGACAGACGGAGCCAAGTGGGAGCAACTGAGCCACGTGAACAAACATGCTGGCTAGTTCACAGTAACTTTTTTTTTTTTTTAAAGTTAGGGTTACTGTTGCATGCGAATTGGCCATTGTTACATGAATGTTTAAATACTTATTGTATCTACTCTGCTAATCTACTCTTACATGGGGCTTCCAGTGTTCTGTCATCCAGATCACATCCACACCTGTTTAGCTTCAGCAACTATACAGCACTGACTGTTCCGGCAATCATTCACTGGCCCTTCCATGTTGTATGTATGAAAGGAAACATTTACATTTTACAGACATTGCTTGACAATTATCTCATTAGCTTAAACTCTGCTCAGCAGTACTGCAAAGTCTGAGCAATAAGCAAACAAGAACAGAAATACACACATGTCTCTCTACAAGATATTGCATGAGCAAAGACAATGGCTTGGAGTCAGAGAATCCTATGAATGGAATTCTACTCACGTGATTCCTCTGATGGAAGGGGGGAGTAATCTTTGACATAATCCTCTGTATCGCTCCTGTCCTTCTCCCAAAGTCCACTCTGGAGGACCAAGAGTCCCTCCAGGGAAGTACAGGAGATATCAGGTGTCACAAGAGTTGCAAAGAGAATCTACAAAAATCACCCCTTCCACTACCAGGACTCCACTGGATCAAAGACCCTTTCACGAACATTAGGAGTCTTTCAATTAATTAATGAGCAACTCTCGATCCAAGCCTATGATAATTAATTCCTTGTAGGTCCTAATCTATGTGTGTTCTATATATAAACCACAGCTTTATTAGAGCTGCCCAGTTTTGCTCAGTTTTAAGATAATCTGGTTTTGAGTTAGTTTGGAGCTTTCTAAAACCATCACAAATATCCAACAGATATTACTTAAATGAAGTTGCATACTCTGGGAAGATAATAATAAAAAACCAACTACAACTATGCCTGTATTCAAAGCATATTCAAATTGACTTAATTTAGTCAAATAGGTGCAGAGTGTACGTCTTCAGAATGAAAAGAACAAAATTAAAAAGGAAACAATCAAAGGAATGGCACAAGTGGGATGCAAGCTAGCTGCATTTAGCAAGTGTGTATCTTGAATGTAGTTTCCCTCTAATTCTTATTGACCATAAAGAATAAGCACTCTACCAGCAAGTGGAAAGCTATCTTGGCGGCAGATAATGCTGTTCCAATTGCCAGGCTGTATCGTGAAGGAGGGTTCATGACATCTGCATTAGTACAAGGTGCGCCAGCTACGAACAAGGGCAGAGTAGAGGTGTGAAGGCCCAGAAGAAACCCAGAAAAATTGGGGGAAAACCCAGTTTTTTCCAAACACCATTTTTGTTTTTTCCTGAAAAATTGGAAAAATTGAATTGCTTTGGATTAAGAAATATTTTATTTTAGAATTTAAGACAAGGTGTTTATATGTAGTTACCAAGCCTTTACTCCTTCTCCCCTAAATGATTTCTAAGAACGATGTAATCAGAAGACTTTTATAGAAAGACTGGAGATGTAAAATGTCTGGAAATAGTAAACCCATAGGAAAATGTTTTTTAATCCTCTCTGTAAGATTCTCAGCATAGTTATTTCTTTCATTTCTTATTAAAACTATTGATCCGGTGTATCTTTTATTGATAAACATTTAGGGATGCTCCAAGTCATGCTCAGTTTCCCAATATGTGAATAAAGTCACCGTATCATAATATGGAAAAAAACACACATTCTTGACAGTCTGGCTTTTGTGCTACAGAGTCCTCTGTTTCTGGACTTGTCTTCCTCTGCTTTGAGGTCTTCCTTCTTCTCGCTTCTAGGATGATTCAGCTGTTTCAGGGGCTACTTGCTGAAGTTCCCTCTGGCCAGACATAAACTAAGAACTAAAATATGTTACGTATAACTTGGTTTGCTCATAAAATTAATCATGTTTGGCATATTTAAATTTTAAAGTATAGTTTATTATTCAGACAATAATTACAAATTTACTAACTGAGTTCACTTTTTAAAGTTTTCAAATATAATGATAATTTTATGAGCAAACCAAGTTACACATGATATAACTTTAGGAACATACAGGCTACTTATATCCTAAAGCAGCCTTCTTCAATCTGGTGCTCTACAGATGCTTTAGACTACAATGGCCAGCATTCCTGAACAGTGGCCCTCCTGCTTGAGGTAGGGATGTCAGAGAATTTCTCCACGAATCTCGGAGAGGCCGAATGCCAGCGCATTTGGCCCCCTGAAATTGGTGGAGAAACGGTCTGCCCCCCCGCGCCCCCCCCGGGCCGGGACTTACCTTGGTTGAATGTCCCTGGCGGCGGCAGCTCCGGCGATGGTTCGGCGGCGGTGGCTGGTCTTCTGACAGGCTGCCGCCGCCGCCATTTCCAAGTAAAACAAAAAACAAGCAAACGTGATAGGCTACGTAAAGATTTACGTAGCCTATCACGGCTAGATTTTAAAAAAACACCGTGATAGGTTACGTAAACATTTACGTAGCCTATCACAGCTGACTGCAGGGACGCAAACGGCAGCGGCTACGGCCGCCGCCATTTGCGTCCTGGCAGGACTACAAGATTCACAGCCGGAGGGACGGGGCGCCTCCCCCCTGGCCAAAATTTCGGGGGGGAGGGACGGGGCGCCTCCCCCCCAGCCAGAATTTCGGGCGGAGGGACGGAGCGCCTCCCCCCCACCGAGAAGCAAGCTTCGGGATCAGGTAAGTGACTTTCGTCCATCCCTAGCTTGAGGCGGATAGGCGCTGAAGTCCAAAATATCTGTCTGAAGGCTGTCTTAAAGCAACAAAGTGACTTTAAGGGCACAATTCTATGCATGTTTAGACAGAAAAAAGTCCTACAACTCCCAGCATTCCCCAGACAGCCATTGTGTCCTAGATCTCTAAAGAGTGCTTAAAAAATAAGTATTGTTTATTTTTCAATTTTTCCCAGGATTTCCATTTTAAAATTTTATTTATTTATTACATTTCTATACTGCCCAATACCTGAAACTCTATGGGCGGTTCACAAAAATTAAAACAGTAAGTACAGCATACAAAGAATATAAAATATAAAAGCTTAAAACTACTGTAAAAAGGTACAACCAGAATAAAACCTAGTAGCAATGCAGACATTTAACATACAGTAACAAATTTAAAACAGCTGAGCTAAAAGACCATAATGCTAAAATTCCTGGGAAAATAAAAAGGCCTTCAACTGGCACCAGAAAGCAAGTAGGTGAACCTCTCTAGGGAGCTCATTCCACAACCGGGGCGCCACAGCAGAAAAGGCCCTCTTCTTGGTAGCCACCCTCCTCACTTTGTTTTTTTCCCCAGTTTTTTTTTCATATGGCTTCAAAATTTCTGGAAATTTTACATCTCTAGGACAGAGTACGAGTATAGGCAAAACATTATGAACATTCTGAAGGAAAAAATGTAATCCACTTTCATTGCCAGCTTTTCTTAACATTTTATGCTTTGATTCTGGAACAGAAAGTGAAGTGCTTTAGCTAAATAAGCAACTTGACCAGGCAGACATTTGGAAGCAGGGGATCAATGTACAGTAGTTTGGAATAATAAGAAAATTCAACTGTGCAGATGTATCTGAACATGAGAACTCCATATGGATTTTAATGAAGATAATATGTAGGAATTAAGTGCAAAATCATATCACACTTACTGGTGTTATGGTCGATATAATAGACTCCAACCTGGGGGTCATATGCCTCTTCCCATCCCAGTGGTAATTCATCACTTATGCAGTCAGCAAAGGTTAGTGGTTTAGTATACCTGAAATGGAAAAGTGTATTATTATTGTTATTAATAATTATTATTAATAATAATTAATATTATTAATAATTATTTTATTTCTGTACCACCCAATAGTAAAAGCTCTCTGGGCAGTTCATGAAAATTACAAAATGTAATATAAAAACTTTTAGCATACAAAATTTAAAAACAATTCAATAGCTAAATTAATAGCAACAGGTGAAGGTGTTTAGATCATACCAAATGTATGATGTAATACTTAAGAACAAAATTAGAGGCAGCCTTTCCTGTAAAATTCATTAAAGAGAACAGTAGTAGGTCTCTACACATCAAAGCCTTAGCTTTTAGTAAAACACCTAGGAATTCTCTCATTTTCCTATTTACTCAAGACAAGGTTTCTTTCAATATTCTTTCTAGACAAAACTCCCATCCTAGCTCTGGCTCAGCAAGTACTAATTCAAAAAGGGAACGTGAAGAACTCTTATAAACAAATTCTGCCCCCACAATTGAACAAACAAGCCTGCCTGTGGAGGAGTCTTATTTCAAAAATATGTAGGCATGTAGGAGCAAGTTATGTTTGATTTATGGCATGTGAACTGTGTGGATGATTAAAGCCACACTAAGAATAAGTGGATCAGGAATATTAGACTATATCATGTGACTTTCTCATTCCTATGTATGGCATTACACCCTGATTTATAAATTGACAAACTAGATTATGTTCTTAGTTTTAGAACCCTGGGCATTGCAAGCCTAAACATTTTAAGTAAGCATCTGGATCACGCCATCCTCTAAACCACCCTTCTTCAATTCTTCAAGTATAGAGAATACTTTAAGCTATATAAAGACACAGTTTAATTAACAGATTCTATAAACATTTAGATAAGCTTTCCTAAAAACTAAAGTCATCCATAAAATTCTTAACGTGCCACCTTTTAGCTTAGTTCTGCAAAGACTGGGAGAGGAAGGAGCACCCAATAACATTTATTGCTAAGGCATTAGCTGAAACACTCCAGGCCTGTTGCCTTGAAATGATTCTATTGATTCCAATTAAGAGTGCTAAAATTCAGTTGATCACACCTGCAAACAATTGGCATCAACAGTCCTAGAATGGTGCCCTAAATTTCTATCCCAGATTCTATTTATTCATAATGAGGACCAACAAAGATTACACTAGAATGTATTTCAGACCTCCCAGAGAGTTCCCAGACCAAGCATCAAAGATTTAGATTCAGTATCCAATGCCAATAAGTAAAACAGTGCTACCCAACGTAGAAAAGAAACCCATATTTTCAAATTAACTCTCAGAACAACATCTAAAACTTAACACGATCAAACCTACAAGTGCAAAATACCAGTAGTAAGACTGATATTAAAGTAATTGTACAAAAAACACACACCAGGCACTATACTTCATAAAAAGTTGTATTAGAAGGTTAATGCTTCAAATAATAACATCCCTCATTATGTTGGCTGATTATGGGAAATACTGAAGGTGTACATATCAGAAATTCTAAACCATATAAAGACATTAAATATTTGCACAGACCTGCTTGTGCTATGAAAATCTAACAGTTGAAGGGCAAACAGTTACCACACACAGTCTTGAAACCAAAACTTTAATAACACATCTCTAATGTCTTATGATGGGTAATATATGTATTGCGTAATATTTCTTTATATATTCTCCAAACGTATTTTCAAAAACTCTATACAGCATTCTGAATGTTTATTGGCAGCGGGGGTGTGTGTGTCTTTCTGCTCCCTGGTTTTCACTGAAGAGGATGCAGTTGCCAATTAGGAAGGGAGAATTTAATTTCCCAGATCTTGGTTTATATCATGAGGCTTATCTGTTATTTCGTACCAATGAGTGTAATATATCTTTGTTATTTAACACTCACAGAAGCGCACATCATATTAAACCAACAAGAAAAACATATCATAAAAACCAAATCACTGGAGTCATGCACAGCACATAATAAAAACTTTAAAAATAGAGGGTGATTTCAAACAATTCATCAATGAAATGCTTGCTGGAAAAGAATAATCTTGTCCAGGTGGCAAAAGGCCAACAGAGAGGGAGAAAACAAAAGGTGCAAAAGTGGGAGAGCATCCAAATTAGACCCACAAATGGAAGAGACGCATCTCAAGATGCTGGAACAAAGATTTTATTTGTAAAAAAGCCCAACACATTTCAGCCTATTTTTATTTTAAGGCCTTCTTCAAGGGGCTGTAAAATAATACAAGACAAGACAATACATTATTAAAATAGCACAGGAATTTTATAATGGAAGAACAAAACATTTAAATCATTGTACACTGCAGATAGGTCTTGTATTGTATTATCAACAGAAAGGGAGCCAAACAAACCTCCCTCAGGGAGTTCCACAGTTTAGATGCAGGCACAGAGAGGGGCATCTCCCATTTCCCAGTCAGTTGTGCCTTCACCAACAGGAGATGGAAAAGAGCCTGTACACAGATCTTAAAAACCATGCAGGTTCATATGGGAAAAGACTGTCTCTTAGGTATAAGAAGTTTTCCTTTCTCTCACAAAAGTTAAACTATTGAAAACTATTTACTTAGGTGGGAGAAAGTAAACGTAGACCATCATATGGATGAGCACTAGTAGGATATAATCATAGGGTCTTTGTAAGATGTGGGCAGTTTCAAACAGCCTTTTCTATGTTATAATCATTTCTTTGTAAGCATTATTAAAACACTATATTATAATGTTGCATGGGTAACTTCATGCAGGATTGCCCTGTATTTAACTAGATACAGCTTGGGCTACTCATAGCACTAGATTGTTATTTGGTTGGCTTTTAAGGTGATACTTTACAATAGCTGGAATTACCTATTACTCTTTGTGCTGTGTTTACACTTTGCATTGAACTTCTACTGTTGTGTTTAAGTTCAGCATAGAAAGCAGCATTGTCTTGCTCCCAAAACAGGAGTGTAGCTCTAAGCTCCATCTTCCAGAGAAGTCATAAAGCACGTTCTCTCCCTCTTGCTGCACAAGTCTGAAGTCTCAATTCAGCCTCTTTCTCCAATTAGTTCTCCATCTCCATTTTCTGTTGTCAGGAACATTTCCAAGATTCACAATCTCATCTAACAATAAATATTGAGAGCCAGTGTAGTGTGGTGGTGAGAGTGACGGACTGGGAGCTGCGAGATCCAGGTTCTAGTCCCCACTTGGCCATGGAAGCTCACTGGGTGACTTTGGGCCAGTCACAGACTCTCAGCCCAACCTACCTCACAGGGTTGTTGTGAAGATAAAACGGAGAGGAGGAGGATAATGTTAGCTGCCTTGGGTTCCTTGCAAGAGGAAAAAGGTGGGATATAAATGCAATAAATAAATAAATGAGTCTACCCAAGCAGAATCATGGCTAAAATCTCCTAAAACCTAGCAAGCTGCAGCTAACCCAGCAAGCCAACCCAGCAAGCTTTTCCTTGTTCAATAGGCTACTGTGCCAACTAAAGCCATTTAAGAGATGTGCTACAGATGCTGGAATAAACGCTTATTAAAGTGATCCCAGCAATCAACAACTGTTAGGAAGTTCTAAGCAGTCTCATCAGGGCCACTGTCACAGAGCACATTACAGTAGCCTGTAATACACTAATATTTACAGGTAGTCCCTGTATAGACTTATGAAGGCTATAATGATGGCCACTAGATCTAAAATTGACCAAAAGGGTCACAAAGACCTTGACAGGCCATTGACTGAGTAGCTGTAAAGGAAGTAGGTGCGACTGAAAACTAAATTTCCAGTCTGCTTTTGAAACAACGGAACACATTCCAGTATACACAACTTACCAGAAATGTTTTTTTTTAATACCCCATACTACTCTATCAAAAGTGAAGAGCAGACCATTCGCCTCCAGGAGTCACCTGTGCATAACATCCCTTTCAAAATAATTCCAGTCCACAGAAGCTGCCTTTAACAAGGACTGCTTCCAAATAAGGAGTAAAATCATTTACGCACATTTGACAGGGGGTGTGTGTGTTCCGTATGTTGTTATCCATTTGTAATCCTCTAAATCCTCCAGTATTTTCTCAGTGCTGCTCCCATCCATTTTCTTACAGAGCAAGTATTACTTTTTTTTTTTTTAGAAGGTTGGGAGAGTAATGCAATCTCCACAGGTGTAGATGCCTCTAGCACTATTCTTCTGTCTCTTATAAGAGAGGTTGTTTTGATATGGACAATGACCTATCAGGCATGTGAACCTATCATAGCTCAGCACACCTTCAATATAATCTTTAGGGTGGGCACCATTTTTATCACCTGTTTATTATTTTTTGGTGATATGCTTTTATATATGATTGCAAAATGCTATGTAAATGAAGGAGTGTTATAATGCAAGATATATTTTTAAATGATGGGGAAAACCCCTCTCCAGTCACCGCCATTTTAACAAAATGATAAATGGCAGTGACCAGAAATGTTCTTTTAAAATATTTTCTTCAAATTAGCATTATAGGGGTATAATGATTTTAAATAAAAAAAAACTTTTCCAGTCCACCATCTTGTTAAATACACAAGCATTATGTATTTAATGGTGTAAATACACACCATTGTTATAGTATAGTACTATAACCCTACAATGTTAATTTTTTTAAAAAAATACCTTTTTCTGATCACTGCAATTAATGTAAAATGGAGGCGACTAGAATGGGGTTTTCCCCCCAGTTGTTTTAAAGTATAGGTTTTTAAAAAACTTTCCCAGTCAGTGCCATTACCTACTTCACTGAAATGGTGGTAAATGTTGAGTTTTTTTACATATACACACTATTCAATTCAGTTCAGTTCAGTTCAGTTCAATTCATTATTTAATTCACTATTCAATTAACAAAACCCTTTCAGCTTAACATGTTGTTTTTTCTATGTTCACTCAAGCTCCAAAATGCTGGGAAATTTGAGCTGTTAGGAGCCATACCTTAACAGGCGCATTATTTAGGTAATATAGATATGGCATGATATCCTATGCTGTGGCTAGTTTCAGTTTCACCACTACCTTGGAGCTGGATGGGTAGCAGTGCCAGAGTGGTGGACCTAAGTCCTAGAATTTGTCTAGTTGCTAGAATAGACACCGGGAGTCTATACAACTGACACCACCATTCCACATTACAACTTCCCACCTGGCAACCATAACATGCACATAACAAAACTACCACTCAAGCAAGAGTGCAAGTAATGGTTCACCAAAATAGTAGTGTCTTGGAAAGCAGTGTCACAGTAACCATTACTTTCAGTGGATCTGGAACCCCAAATAGTTATGCTGGAACAAGCTCTGTGTGTGTGTGTGTTTAACAATGCAGAGTGTTTCACTTATTGTTTATACAATTGTATTCCTTTGCTGGATTCCAAAGGGAAATCATTATTTTCTGGTATCTTTTATTTTATCACCTTTCATAAAATATCGTTCACGTCCCTCTGCACCCACTTTAGCTGTTGTTTGCCATGAGAGTCAGAAAAGCCAAATTATCCTCTATTCTTCTTCCTGTTTCTCTAGCCTTCCTCTAGTCAGATTTAAACCAGATGAACTCCCCGCCCCCCACACAACTACTTTTAAAACTCCTTTGACATCTACTCATTCTCTTGTTAAAGTGGTCAGCATACCAATTTGCCTTCAATACACCTTTCCTACGAGTTCATTTCCCAACAGAATATGAGGCAGCAAAAGGGCAAAAAGATTAATTGTTTGAAGTGGTATTTTAAAACATAAAAAAATTGCCAGCTTAATTATTCATCTCATTCAAGCTTAAACAAGGGAACAAGTTGGCCTCTGTCCACTGCCTAGGGTTAATTCACATGCATGCTTGTGAATCATACCCTGTTGATTCTCCTGGACCTCTCAATGGCTTTCGATACCATCGACCATGGTATCCTTCTGGATAGGTTGTCTGGGTTAGGAGTTGGAGGCACTGCACTACAGTGGTTCCGCTCCTACTTGGATGGCCGATTCCAGAAGGTGGTGCTGGGGGATTATTGCTCTGTGCCATGGCAATTGTGCCATGGGGTTCCACAGGGCTCTATTTTATCCCCTATACTGTTTAACACCTACATGAAACCGCTGGGGGAGGTTATCCGGAGGTGTGGTCTGAGGTGCCATCAATATGCAGATGACACCCATCTCTACCTCTCTTTCTCATCAAAACCAGGTGAGGCAGTGGCTGTTCTGAATCAGTGCCTGGGCATGGTAATGGACTGGATGAGGGCTAATAAACTGAAACTCAATCCAGACAAGACGGAGGTACTGTTAGTGGGTGGTTCGTCTGCCCGGCTAGGTGATATTCAACCTGTTCTGGAGGGGGTTGCACTCCCCCTAAAGGATCAGGTTCGTAGTTTGGGGGTGCTCTTGGATCCAGAACTGTCACTTGAGGCACAGGTAAACTCAGTGGCACGGAGCACTTTTTATCAGCTTAGGCTGGTATACCAACTACGCCCTTATCTGGACAGAGATAGCCTAGCTACAGTTATCCATGCTCTGATAACTTCTCGTCTGGATTACTGCAATGTGTTATACGTGGGGCTGCCTTTGAAAACGGTCCGGAAACCAGCTGGTCCAAAATAGGGCAGCAAGATTGTTAACAGGGACTGGCCAGAGAGCTCATATTATGCCAGTACTTTTCCAGCTGCACTGGCTGCCAGTCCATTTCCGGGCCCGATTCAAAGTGCTGGTATTAACATTCAAAGCCCTTAACAGCTTGGGACCAGGTTACCTGAAGGATCGCCTCCTCCCATATGTGCCTGCCCGGACCTTAAGATCATCATCAGCGGCCCTTCTTCGTGAGCCCCTGCCAAAGGAAGTGAGGCGGGTGGCTACTAGTGTAGCAGCCATGTCGGGGGTCAGACTAAGTGGTCTCATGTTCTTGCTGAGCTAGCATAGTTTGGCAGGAACAGCAATGTAGAGACTTCCCCTGTCAGCAAGCCGAATTGCACAACACAGTCATGATTTTGCCTTTTTGCTTACTGCAAGACTGTATCCTTGTTCTCAAGATAGAATGTCCTATGGCCCATTTCCTGTACTATAAACAACTGTACCAACTGTAAAACCACAGGAGAGGGGGTGGGAGAAAGGGTCGCTTGTGTGTCATCATCTCTATAAAAGTAATGTGTGGCTATGCCTCGGGGCTTTTGGCTCTTTGGAAAAGATTCCAGCCTTAAGCCCGCGCGTTAAATAAAGAATACTCATTTTTCTTTACTTTACCGTGGTCTCTCTGACTCTGATTTCTGCTACACTAGGAGGAGGGCTTTTGCTGTTGTGGCACCCCGGCTCTGGAATGAGCTCCCTAGTGAGGTTCGCCTGGCGCCTACATTGTACTCCTTTCGGCGCCAGGTGAAGACCTTTTTGTTTTCCCAGGCATTTTATCATTTTAGCTTTCTAAATTTTTATCTTTGCTGTTTTAAATCTTTATTTTAAACTCCTGTACTGCTTCTAGGTTTTATTGTGGTTGTATTGTTATATTGTGGTTTTAATGTTCTATATATTTTAAATTGTTTTATTGTGTGTTGTTTGGTTTTAATTTTTGTGAACTGCCCAGAGAGCTTCGGCTATTGGGAGGTATAGAAATAAATAAATAAATAAATAAATAAATGCTTGCCATAAATCAGATTGCACAACCAGGCTCATAATGGCACAGCTCTCCTTTACCTCTAGCCTTTTAGATTAGTTTATATTGCCATGTAGCAGGCACTTCTAGAAGCTGGGACAATCAAGGATGATCCTCAGTATGAATCATGCCTTATAGTTAAATTATTAAAAAATAATATGATGTTTGCAATTCAAACATCTTATAGTAAATAATCACCTAAATCTTTTGAGGCTCACATATTTTAGTGAGTGTATCACTATTATATTAAAATAAACCAGAAATTCACCTACAGAAAAGAGGGAATGCCCTATAATCCAAATATCCACATGAAACCACACTATTAAAAGAATTCGAGTCAATTTTCAATGCTGCTGCAAACGCAATTTGCAAAAATAAACATTTAAAATGATAAATCCATAATAATAAGTGAAAACAGGAAGGAATAGACAAATCGTAGTAAAACACCTGTCAATAAAACTCATAAATCCAGTAAAAGGCAGCAGAAGCAATCCAGTTAGAAAGACTTGGTAAATTAAGCTTTAATCTAATATCAGAATTATAATAACATAGATGCCTCACAATTCTGTCTGGGGAGGCTATAGTAACAGTTGGGCACCACTACTGAAAAAATCATCTCCCAGACTGCTTTATTCACATGTATGTTAAAGGATACTGGGATAATACTATACAAATCTGTTGAAATGCATGGCATATTTTTTTCAATAATATAAAGATCTGAGTTAAGTACTCCATTAGGTAATAAACAAAAGATCCCTGGGGTTAGTTAAGTCACTACTGATGATGCACTGATGCATCGTCAGACAGAATCGGGCCAAATTATGTGGCGATTATATTAATAGATTCAACATTATATAACCTCTTTAGGAAGCTTTCATTTTCCCCTTTGAGTGAATACACGTAAAAAGCAGAAATGGACACATACTGATGATCAGGAATGTAAGAAAAAGAACAGAATAAGTAGCAGTCTGATCAAACCTATATGGAAACCAGGCTGATGATGCACACATAACACTACCAGTCCCTTAACCACTGTTACCCTGCCCCCGGCCACCTCATCATAATTTCTCCTGCCATTCCCATGTAGGTTTTACTAAGGTTAAGGCTTACCATCAGCACAGACCTTAACTAGGATTGCTAGTTATCAACAGTTTTAAAAATAGCTTCAAAACTCTAGTTCACTCACCTTTATACTTAGTGAAAGTAAGCAAGCTAGTAGAGCAGGTGCTGGTGGCAGTCTGAAACACTCATAAAAGGAACTTATTGCAAACTTATAATTAGACTCTTGCCTGTGGTGAATAAAACTGTCTTCAGGCAACCAGGTCCTGCTGTACTGCCAAGACAGAAATCATACTTAGCCACACTTATACACCATGATACACTCTCTTTTGTCTTCAACACGAAGCATTGAGGAACAAGGAACTCATGATAGAGGCAGCAACAGCACAGTATGCTTCCTCTATGGTCTGCATGGACCTTGAAATCTGGAGACAATTTCAGAAATTATCTTTCAGAAGTGTTCTGAGGCAGACAAAAGGCCAAATGGAAGTAGACTGACAGTAGAGTACAACGGAGGAGGAAATTACAAAATTCCTAGCAGTGGTCATTCACTCTTGCACATTTCCACAGGGGCGATTTTTTTTTAACTGAGAATGCATTTAGGTGTCCTTCTTTCATGATTCCCACAAAAAAAAGATGTTTGTTTGTTTGTTTAATTTCTATACCGCTCAATAGCTGAAGCTCTCTGGGCGGTTCACAAAAATTAAAACCGAACAACACACAATAAACCTATTTAAAATATATAGAACATTAAAACCACAGTATAACAATACAACCACAATAAAACCTAGCAGCAGTGCAGGAGTTTAAAATACAGATTTAAAACAGCAAAGCTAAAAGTTTAGAAAGCTAAAATGCTAAAATGCCTGGGAAAATAAAAAGGTCTTCACCTGGCGCCGAAATGAATACAATGTAGGTGCCAGGCAAAACTCACTAGGGAGCTCATTCTAGAGCCGGGGTAACACAACAGAAAAAGCCCTCCTCCTAGTAACCACCTGCCTCACTTCCTTTGGCAGGGGCTCATGGAGAAGGGCCGCTGACGATGATCTTAAGGTCCGGGCAGGCACATATGGGAGGAGGCGATCCTTCAGGTAACCTAGCCCCAAGCTGTTAAGGGCTTTAAATGTTAATACCAGCACTTTGAATCAGGCCCGGAAATGGACTGGCAGCCAGTGCAGCTGGAAAAGTACTGGCGTAATATGAGCTCGCAGGCCAATCCCTATTAACAATCTTGCTGCCCTATTTTGGACCAGCTGAAGTTTCCGGACCGTTTTCAAAGGCAGCCTCACGTATAACGCATTGCAGTAATCCAGACGAGAAGTTATCAGAGCATGGATCATTGTTGCTAGGCTATCTCTGTCCAGATAAGGGCGTAGTTGGTATACCAGCCTAAGCTGATAAAAAGTGCTCCGTGCCACTCAGTTCACCTGTGCCTCAAATGACAGTTCTGGATCCAAGAGCACCCTCAAACTATGAACGTGATCCTTTAGGGGGAGTGCAACCCCCTCCAGAACAGGTTGAATATCACCTAGCCGGGCAGACGAACCACCCACTGACAGCACCTCTGTCTTGTCTGGATTGAGTTTCAGTTTATTGGCCCTCATCCAGTCCATTACCGTGTCCAGGCACTGATTCAGAACAGCCACTGCCTCACCTGGTTTTGATGAGAAAGAGAGGTAGAGATGGGTGTCATCCACATATTGATGGCACCTCAGACCACACCTCCGGATAACCTCCCTCAGCGGTTTCATGTAGATGCTAAACAGCATAGGGGATAAAACAGAGCCCTGTGGAACCCCATGGCACAATTGCCATGGCACAGAGCAATAATCCCCCAGCACCACCTTCTGGAATCGGCCATCCAAGCAGGAGCGGAACCACTGTAGTGCAGTGCCTCCAACTCCCAACCCAGACAACCTATCCAGAAGGATACCATGGTCGATGGTATCGAAAGCCGCTGAGAGGTCCAGAAGAATCAACAGGGTCGCACTCCCCCTGTCCCTTTCCCGGCAAAGGTCATCCCACAGGGTGACCAAGGCAGTTTCTGTTCCAAAACCAGGTCTGAAGCCCGATTGAAATGGATCTAGATAATCCGTTTCATTCAACAGTGCCTGGAGCTGTCCTACAACCACCTGCTCAAGCACCTTGCCCAGGAAGGGGATGTTGGCCACTGGCCTATAACTGTTAACATCCTCTGGGTCCAGGTTAGGCTTTTTCAGGAGTGGTGTAATTACTGCCTCTTTTAAAGCGGCAGGCACCACTCCCTCTCTCAAGGAGGAATTTACAACCTCCTGGACCCAGCCAGACATCCTCTCCTTGTTTGATTTAATAAGCCATGAAGGGCAAGGGTCAAGCACCCAAGTGGTCCATCGGACTTGGCCAAGCACCTTGTCCTCATCCTCAGGCCTCAGTAACTGAAACTCATCCAATAAAACTGGACCAGACGGTGCTCTGAACGCCTCTACCAATGGAACTGCATTAATCTTGGTGTCCAATTCATGACGAACCTGAGCGACTTTATCCTCAAAGTGCTGTGCAAACTTGTCACAGCATGCTACCGAGGGTTCCACCGTCTCTCTCCCTGGCCCAGAATGTAACAGGCCGTGAACCACTCAGAAAAGCTCCGCTGGACGACACTGAGAAGATGCAATGGTGGTGGAAATGAACTGTCTCTTTGCCACCCTCACCGCCACAGAGTAAGCTTGGTAGTGGGCTCTTACCTGTGTTCAGTCAGACTCAGCACGAGTTTTCCTCCACCTGCGTTCTAGCCATCTCCCCTCTTGCTTCATTGCCCTCAGCTCAGGTGTATACCAAGGAGCTGGCCAGGCTCTGCTCAGAGGGAGAGGGCGCTTGGGCGCGATAGTGTCAACCACCCGAGTCATCTCTGCATTCCACAGAGTGACCTGGGCTTCAACAGGAGCACTAGCCATACCAGCAGGAAAATCCCCCAGAGCCCTCTGGAATCCATCGGAATCCACTAATCTCCGGGGGCGGACCATTTTAATAGGCCCCCACCCTTGCAGAGGGGGAAGGCTGCCATCCTTCCTGAAAAAAATCCATCCTGAGGCTGAGAAGGGATGAGGGAGAATGGTGGGGGAACTAGCAAGATTGCAAGGAGCAGCGGGGGTTTCTGCCACTCTTGATTGCAGGCTCTCTAGCCATTCCCAGCAGCCAATAGGAAAATGACACTACCAAGTTCAGGTGTCATACTAAGCCATGCTGAGAATATCCCATCTAAACAACCCTACTACAAGTCATGGGTTTTCATGGTGTCTTGTTTGTGCAAAACTACTTACGACGGAAAACTGGTCTGGGTTCAGAAGTCACACTAAGCCACTCTGCGGCCACCCACGAGAACAACCCACTGTGGCTTAGTGTGCCACGCGAACACAGTCAGTGCCTAATCGACTGCTGGAAGCATGTACCTTTCCCTGCAAGCATGTTTTTTAAGTTGTGTTAGATCCATACAAATGCAGATTTTCCCACTGCACTTTGGCACAACAACTATTCCTGCATGCTGTTCAGTAGGTTCATCTGTCGGAGAGATCACTCCCCCTTTTTTTTCATTCTTGTTAATTCATCTTTCACCTTAGCTTGCAAAGAAATCGAGACTTGGTGTAGTGCTGTCAAGGCAAAAGGATTGACTGATGGCATCATCTTTATTTTATAGTCTCCTGATATTTTGCCCAGTCCTGTAAAAACCTTGGAGTACATTTCTGAAATAATTTGTTTGTTTTGGGTGATGTTCTCCAGTGTCTGTACTACATATAATTGCTGTTTTGCTGGAAACGCCAACAGGGGTGCAGTGAGGTCCTGTATCACATACACAGGTTGATGATAAACCTTCCCTTTTTTTCTAATATTTTCTGAAACTCACCCCAAACTTTCAATATATTTTTATTGGCTCCACAAAGAACCTTATTTGTGGGTTGTACCTGTCTAGCCTGATATGGGTTCTAGTCTTTTGTGGGAATTGCAGTGACTTTAGCTCCTGTATCAATTTTAAATTGAACACTTTTCCATTTAAGTTTATGTTTATATACCAAGATGTCATCTGTTATATTGACAATACAGATCCTAAAAATATGGGTTCCAGTGGTTCCTTATCATTCGCCCTTTTTATTTGTTCCTGTATTATTTCTATAGTTGTAAGCAATCTGGATACTGCTGGAAAATGCCCTATTTTGTGGCATCACCTACATTCTGCTTCCTTCACAGGACATTGCTGCCAATTATGAGGATGTTTCCTGCAACATCTTCCACACGTGTTCTCTCCTGAAGGTCTGGTGACATGTCTTGTTTTCACATATTCTGATTGTGCTGAGGTTGCACTTTTAGTCTGACTGCCTTTTCTCTCATTTTTGTTCTTGATTTATGTCCACATTATATGGTGTATCACTGCTTATGGGATAGTATGTACATCCAACTGTTTCTTAGTTATGGTTTCATGCATTTTCACTTTTGCTATTGCATTAGCTAATGTGAAACCAGGATCCAACGGAAGTTGAGCTGACAATGTTGTATCTTTTATGCTCATGGCTATCCTGTCCCTTAAAAGCTCTTCTTTTATTGTTTCATAGTTTTACTGTTCAGCTAGTTTTCCACTGTACCTCTTGTTAAATTTTGCTTTTTTATATATGACATTTTGTCTTCCTATAAAATGGTTTTCAAAAACTTCCTTCACTTCCTTATAATCTTTTTAGGTCCTCTGCAGTGATAGGTAAACTACAGAGAATATCATCTGTAGTGCCCCCATTGCAAAAAATGAGAGCACTCACTTGGTGATCTTGAAGTTTCCGTATCAACCCTGATGCCATCCTATATCTCTCAAATCTCCTAATCCAGCTAGACCAACTACTTGAATTTTGAAAATCAAATTTTAGAAGTTGAGCCATTTATGTTATAACATCCAGAACTTTACAAACTTGGATTTTAACTTGGCTCTTTGAATACTCCAGGGTTTGCCTTTCCTTACTAAGAGCACTTCTTAAACTTTCTCTTTCCAGTGGCTCTTCACTGCTGTTTTCCCCCACAGTTTTAAGACTTTGTTTCTGTTGTTACTTTTTCTTTTAGTTTTCTACTCACCCTTCTTGCAGCCTAGAGTTTTCTTTTCCTCCAACTTAATTATCCTCTGCTGGACCAAGAAATGATCTGACTCTGATCATGTCAGTGGGATCATTTCTTGGCCAAGCAGAGGGTGGGCAAAACATAGGTCAAAAAATCTAGAGGGCCTCATCTCCCATCATCCCACACCATTGACAATGCTGGTTAGGGCTGATGAGAGTTGCAGGCCAAAACATTTGGAGGGCCACAATTTGTTCACCCTTAATACTGAGAGTATGAATGAAAGACCAGCAGCCATGTTGAAGAAGAAACTGAAGTGCCTCTCCCAGAAGAGATACACCCTCCTTTATTGAACTCTCTCCTTAATATTCTCCCTTTAATCCTTAGACATAATCTACCCAACCCCCTGCTCAATGCATGATCCAATCTACATGTTTTGAGAAATATCATTGGGCACAACAGCCTTTCTGAGTGAAAAGTTCCCCAAGAGAAGGATAGGTTAGATACCATCTACTAAGATGGATCATTTTCCCACAGGCAAACATATAATGCCCCGTTTGCCTCTAGTCTACATCCTAAAACAGAACCGTTCTGCAGGGCAGTATCATATGTTTAAAAAGTGTATTCAGTCCATACAGATCCAAAGGTAAGGGCCATTTTATTAACTTTCCAAGGAACCAGTGTTAAGGCGCTGGAGATGGGATGTCCAAGGTGGAGCATACAAATCTGTTCCTGTCACCACATAAGCTACACCTAAACCACAGAAGCTACAGCTAACCATTTTTCAACCAGGACAAATAGGAGGTACAAGTATCTTGTCACTATTGCCATTAGAGTATAGGGAAGCACAAACACACTTGATCTCAAGATAAGGGCATACCATTGATTTATTGCTATCCTACATATATACGCTATCTAGATGATGGTTTACAAAATTCCCGTGTGTACTAGAATAATATTTTTTTGGTGAAAAAATGTATTGTATTTGGTGAGAGAGTGTATCAAACGGGTTTTATTTAAAAGATACAAATAACCAATTTGCCACCTTTATCCACATACCTGACATATGGATAAATAGAATGAAATGCGATTTGCCAAGAATAATTTTCCTTTGCAAAACTCATGCTAACCCCAATGTTTTATTGAAGAGTTAGCATGGAGATTTAAATACAAAAGCAGCTTGTGCCTTCTTAAACACATTCATTATGCAATAGGATTTTGACAAGACATTTTCAAGGTGTGGCTCTTTTCACATCATCAGTCAAAATTAATTTACTCACTGTATCTATTCATTTATAAACACAAGCAGATAGCACTAAGATAAAGCTGTAGAATTATCATTTAGGAAGTTTTAAGTTTTATTCGCATAGCAGGAGCTTCACAGGCTTCATGCCCTTAGAAATCCTCTAAATTCTCAGACACATTCACATTTATGTGTACATACATATATACAGTGTATCTTGTAACCTTTCTTATAATAGGGAATACAACATTTCTGCTGCAGTTTCTTTCCCCTTTTCTACATCTATACACAGGTCAAAAAGTTTATCTTGTAAGCTTTATTTAGTTTGACTGACAAATTTACCTTTCATACTGTGTGTGTGTGTGCGCGTGCGCGTGTGTTTCCAAAATGAAATTATCTAACTATTTAGATTCCACGGCAAGATTATCACCAGTAGGATGTTCTCCCAAAAGGATAGTCTGAGCCAGCAGGTATTTTGGCCTATTAACCCTCTTGTGTCCAACTCCCCAGGCTCACACTAGCCATCAACACACTCCCACTCCCCACAGCATGTAGAAAGACTATACACCCAAGACGGCGAACACTAGCCCTCAACATCAGAAGAATTTACTGAAAAGCAGTCAACCATTTTATATTCCATACATGCAGTACACCAGAGAGAAGTTTCACTGAGTGCTTTGTTTAGGTGACAATCCATGATAGAGTGCCAACAAAACTGTAGGGGTTTTATTTTATTTATTGCATTTTAAAACCTCCCAGTAACTGAAATTCTCGGATTCAGAAGTCTAGTTCAGAGGTTAGTTGTATCCAGCGATGTCCTTGCACACACACTTTGGCTCAATTTAGACCTCAAATTAGTGGTTTGAACAATTGGGAACATGCTGCAGCCCATATACTCGCTTCTCCACTTTCTGGTTTGTCTAACCATAGTTCGCAACAATGCTGGAATCAGGTAAATTATTATTAATATTAACCATAGTTTGCTTCCAAGCCATATTTGAGGAAGTTTTCCAAACCCTAGTTTGGAGGCAATATTGGTTGCTACCAACTTTCTCTAGTTGTCTCTCTTACCCTACCCCCACTATGTTAAAAAAAAAAAAAACCATCCCCATAAGTAAATAGTGGTGCTGCTGCTACCGTGACCCATCTTGGGTCACAACCTACCTTTTGAAAACCAGTGTTTTTTGGGAACCAAGTGGAGTTGGATGCTTGTGTCTGTTCTGTGCTGTAGCATGCTGTGTATACCAGCCATAAATCATACCAATGTACCCTGTATGTTGATTTCAGCTTGGGTTATAAGGGGAAGCTACTCTCAGCAATGGTGGACAAATAGCCTATTTTAATCTGAACTATCAGGCCTGAAGAACAGCCTCTTTCGTATAAAAGTTCACATCAAATAATAAACTCGTCAAAGAGAATGCATAACTTGTACTTATATTTGTTAGAACTTAAATTGTTGATGATTAGGCCCATCAACAAAACAGCATGGAAATATATTTAATTTCAGTTGATTACGTTTAAATACATAAATCTGCACATAACCAAACCTCAGCATGGGGGGTTGCATCTTTGCTATATATTGAAAGAAGTATAAGATCGCTTGAATTACATAAAACAAAAGCAACAATCTTTTACATTTACTTTTCAATGCCCTGTTACTGTAGCGATCAAAACAAAAACAGAACCAAAAAACAAAACAGTGTGGTCTCCAATTAAAAGCATCTTCCAACAAATCAATTAAACATTAACTATATTGCCAGTTCAACTGATTCAAGATTGCAATCCCTATGAACATAGAAAAAGCTAGAGAAAGTATTTTCAAAAGCCCTTACTATTCCTTTGTGAAAAACTTATTTCAACCAGTTTCATTATATATCATTATAATTAATGATGTTACATAGATATGATTAATGCTAAATATAGCAAAACAGGATACTTTCTCTTTTTAGCTGAGTAAGTAATATTTCTTTACTATTTTGGAGAGGTGAGAAGGATCTAGGCTTTGGTATCCTAAGTCCATGACCATATTGATCTATGTTGGCTCTACAATCTACAAACCAGGAAGGGATAGTGTCAGGATGGACACTGAGCCCATGGAGTCCCAGAGTAGTTCTGATTCTGAGGAAGAGCAGTCGCTCATGGGAGAGGAGCGCGCTCCTCTTTCCCAGGGCCAACAGCTGACGGAGATTCCTCCCACCAGCATTCCTAGCTTAGAAAGCAGTCCAGGGAGTGACCGAGCGCAGATAGCAGATTTGATGGATGCGCGACGCCGATGCAGAGAGCGGCGCCAGATGGAGGGCGCGGAAAGGAGGCGTAGTGCCCGGTTGGTGCGCAAACAACAGCTGCGCCCAGAGGATCCAAGGGAAAAGGGGAGGGACTCTCCCTAGTCCTTAAGTTCAGGGGTCTGCCAGTAATTCCCTTTCAAACGGGGACCAACTGTTCCAACGTAGGGCATAGGTACTGTGCTGCTCAGATCTAGTTGCAAACGGCATAGTTGTTAAGTTGTAAAAGAAGAATAAAGCTTTGAAAGGAATCCCTTTGTCTATGTCTGGACTTGGCTACTGGATTAGACTGAGAGAAGCCTCCAAGGAGCCCTTGACAGATAGCTTTTGCATGACATTTGAACCCAGGATTATGAATAAATACACCCAAGCAACAAGGATTCATAAAGCAACAACAAACTCTGGTTTAATGCGTGTTTACAATCCTAGCTTGTTTACCTGTATTTAACCATAATCCCAGGTCCAGACGTAACACGAAGCTATCCCTTCTTGGTGTGTTTCTGTTCTCACGAAGGGAGGAGGAAAACTGGAGTGAACAGGTTGTGTACACCAGCACACTGCTCTTTCACATTGTAGTTTATTAAGCCAGGATTCCTGGCTTTTTTTTTTTCTTCCAACAGTTAAGAAACAACAGAACTGAAAGATATTTTGAAACCAGTTCTTTGGGTAAATTGAAAGAATTAGTGCTAGACTTCTGGAATCCAACAAGCCAGTCTAACTGCAATTGCAGCCAGTAAAACTAAAGGACGGTATGGACATCAGTCTAAATTCAGACTAAAAAGTAAAGGTAAAGGTGTCCCCAACCAGTCGTGTCCGACTCTAGGGTGTGGTGCTCATCTCCATTTCTAAGCCGAAGAGCCAGCATTGTCTGAAGACACTTCCGTGGTCATGTGGCTGGCATGACTGAACACCGAGGTGCACGGAATGCTGTTACCTTTCCCGCCGAAGCGATACCTATTTATCTACTTGCAATTTCTTGCTTTCGAACTGCTAGGTTGGCAGGAGCTGGGGCTGAAGACTCACTCCGTCACACGGCACTCAGGTCTTGAACTTCTGTCCTGTCGACCTTCCGGTCTGCAGTTCAGCGTCTTAACCACTAAGCCACCGCGGCCCCTAAATTCAGACTACTTTAACTTAAATAATTTGGAAGGAGGATTCAGCTGATTAAAGCTTGCAGGGCTAGTTTTTCCCCCAGGGTCACATTTATCCATCTATAGAAAATATGAGATTTAATACTACAGTGTTGCAAGACTTCCTAGAGAAAGCAGTACAAAGTAAAAGCAGCTGTAAATAATATCCTCCTCCATTATTTTACATTCAGGCCTTGTCCAAAAGCACAGGAAATTTGAAGTTACCTCACAACACACCTATACATTACTCCTCAATTTTATTTTCCAGTGCCCAACGATGTATCAGAGCAAGTAGTTACTATTAGAACTACCCTGCTCTCACAGTATTGTAGCCAGATTATGATGAAAAAAACCAGGGTCCTCTTTTTTAGTAGTTTAATATTATGAGCACCTGGTCAGTCAGAAGCTCACTACAAGGATTCCCTTGAGGCCTCATTCAGATCAATAATTCAGGAAGTATGTGAAGAAGTGGTGTTGGTATGGGGAGAGAACTGCACATCACGTTACACCATATTCCTTTGCATAGGGTAGCTACATACAGTCATTTACTAAGGAGTTATTTACCAAAGTGTGTATAAAAAGCTACTACATTCGCCTATAGATTTCTCAAGTACAGGGCCACATTTGCACTGAGGTGCCACACTTTTGAAGGAGAAACATAATGTAAGCCATCACAAAAGCCCTATTCAGGTCATCCCCTCCCGCACTCGATTCACAATTGTGCGGGGGGGGGAAATGTCTCCCACCTCCACCCACACATTGGTGGGACATGGCTGTAGAGGGAGCCTATGTGCGACGTGCAGGCTCCACAATACAGGCATGTACCCCAAAAGATTTCTGTGGGCAGGCTGCCCAAACAGAGTTTAAACTGAGTTGCATTGAGCCTGAGCAACAGAATTAAGAAGTGGAAAGCAGCAAAGGTACTTTTTTCTCATAATCATACAGGCTTTATTTTCAGGGCTTTTCATTTTCAATTATGGTCAAGGAAGTCAGAGTGAGGGTCCCCAGAGGTGGTTCACATGTTTTATACATAATTTGAGTTCTTATTACTTCAGTAGAGGCAGCCTGTTAACTGACGATTAAAAAGAATTGTGTTCAACACAATAAAAAAATTTCATATCTGGTATTTGACTAGTGATAACTCATTCATACATGCAAGTCACCATTTAATGCTATGATCACCGAGTGATTAACATGGATGTGTGAGCCAGTTCCTAGCCAGCCTTGAGTAATTCCCTAAATACTGTTTGGTTTACTCGCAGTAAAAACAGTAAACAATAGAGAGGAAGGGCCCCAGAACGCTCTTTTTCCAGTGCAAGAAAATGCCTCTTTTGTTTACATATTTCTAAGCTCCAGAGAGTTTCTGAACAAGAAGTACGTATATTTTTTAACTTTAGAGAAGACATTGGAGTGCTTCCAGATGGAGCATATTCTTCTGGAGAAACTAGAATTTGGGTCATTACATATTTTTAAAGGCCCAAGAGAAAGAAATTTTGATTAAGAAAATGTTTCTCTTGAACCATCTGACAAAACCAAGATAGTGGGAAATGTATGAGCATTTCCCAGTATCTATCTCAATCAATTCCATTTCCAAAACCAACGTTACTCCCAATTCCCAGGGTCTCCGACAAAGTCATTTACATAGTTAACTGTCACAATGCAATTTTGATCCTAAAAGTTAACAAACATAACCGCCCAGCTGTTTGAGGAAATATTGTTTGAGCCAAAGTTTACTGGAAGTAAGTGCCACTGAATTAAGTGGCTCTTACTTTTTAGTAAGTGTGCATAGATTTGTAGCTTAGACTCCCATTAAGAGTAGTTCTGTTGGCTTGAGAACACAGTGGCCACATTTACATATGCTGTAAACTACATGCAAGAGCAGAGAGAGCTTATGTGAAGCACTCCTCCCTTCCCCGCCCCTTCTGGCCGCATGCTGAACCTGACCCAGATCAAGGGCACTTGCACTTACTTTAAAGTAAGAAAGAAAGAGTGTCAACTGCATGCTACATATTTAATGCAACATGTAGTTTGACCCTATGGTTAACAACTAACATTTCCACCAAATTTCACAATACCTTATTCACAAGCGTTGACAATTACCAGTAATATACAAGGCTTGTGTGATAAATATCAAAGATCCTTGGTTCATCTTGACAAGTAACCAAATATCATCCACCCTTTACTGTTAAAAATTCAAAAACTCTGTATAGACCAGAACAGGCTGGGAACATCCAGAACAGGAGAAATTAGTTGCTTTTCAGTCAACTTAGTGCACACACTGAAGTCTCTTTAAAGTCAAAGAGATATACTAGTGGATATATTTTTAAGCACAGGAATTAATGCTAAAAACTATTATTGCAATCAAGCAATATTTGCCCACATAGAGACATCAGCTGGAAAATAAATATATATTTCCTTGTCTGCTGGAAGCCTGAAGTGGAGGCCAATTGCCTGTATGCCTCTTCTGTTTCATCTCAATATTCGATTGCACTGATCATTCTTGGGCACTGAGTTCTTGGATTAAACTTGCAATAACTTGAGAGAAATCACATTATAACCAAGGAAGTGTTTGAAAACCAAACTATTTTGTTTTAAATCCTAGATTTCAGATAGCTTAGTTGTGCCTCCCTTCCTGAGTGCCCATGAGAAGCCCTGAACTCTGTCTGGGACCAAGGCCAAATGGATATTTTAGGATGGGAGCAGTGTGCTAGGCTGAATGCTGATGCATCAGATTGGGAGGAAGCAGACTACTGCCTTCCCCCCAGGTTCTTCACATGCATGTGCGCACGCATGCACCCTTTTCTGTACCTGTTTCTCTACTTGGGAGCCAAGAGCTGCTGCTGAGGCCAATAGCTAATCCAGACTGGCAGCGTTCTTCGCCATATTGGCAGTGTTTCTCGCTAGCAGTGCAACTGCCTCTACTGGATCCTTCAGTCTACTCATACCATAGAACCAGTGGGCAGACAAACCCACTGGCCCTTGAGTTATCTGAAGGGTGAGAATAATGCTGAAAACATCACAGCAGCACAACAATTGTGATTGCTGGCTCATTCTACCCACCAGCTCCATGGAAACTGGGGCAGAAGGACTTGTGACTGAGATACCACTGTAGCTCAGGATCTTCTGAGGACAATCAAGTTATCTTGCAACCACAGATGAAAAGACTGTCCCCCCCCCCCTTCTATGGACTGTACAAGCAGAAAAACATGCCACCACTCCTCAGGATCTCTGAGGACCGAGCTCAAGAGCAGTAGTGAACTGCTGTTGGCCCAGTTCAGACACAGACCTGGTTCACACTTAATGCTAACCCACGATTTATATAACCCATTGTTAACCCAACGTTTGTTACCCTACCCAAGGTTTGTTTGGCAGACAATCAATTCCTGGGTTGTTTGTTTCCCTCCCCCTTCATGTGCTCATTCCCTGTATCCCAAATGCCTTTGTGGCTATAGTACTGGCATGTAGAGTGGCTGGGCTTTTCTTTCTCTTTTAAACCACTCTTGCCTGCCAGTTCTGTAGCCTGGCAAAGCCTGGTTTTGGGTTTACACATAATGACAACCCATGATTTAAACAACCCAGAGTTCACAGTGTAACAACAAACTATAGGTTCTCTTTCTGGGTTGTTCATGATTTACAAACTATAATATGTTGGCGCAGCTGCGTTCACACATCATGACAACCAAGAATTCAGCAATGAGTTAAATAATGCATGGGTAGCGTTATGTATGAACCAGGGCAGTATCACATTTCTAAGTTGATTTAACATCCTAGCTTCTTCTAAAGCTAGTAACCATAGTTTCCCAGTTCAAATGAAATGGGAAATTATAATTCATTAGAGGCTTCCTTAGCATAGGAAGGTGCAAAAGAGATTGCATGTACAAAAGACTTGTGCATATTTTGGCTTACTAAGTAGAGCTACTATAGCGTGAAGGTGGATATTGGCCCACCAACATTAAGACGGGGACAGACATGTGGGGAACCAGAGGAGGAAAGGAAAAAAGGACAGAGCAAAGACATATCCCAACTGTATAAATTCATTTATAAATTAAGAGAACATTGTAGATATGTTAGATTGTACATTTATATTTTTCTTTGAGAAAATGAGGTCTTTGAGCTCTCTTTTAAACAGGAATATTCCAGTGACTATAACGCAGACCATCACCCTAACCTCTGAATTTCTTCATTTGAGATTTTCTTTACAAGAGCAAACTAGAGCTCCACACTCTAGGGTGTGGAGAAAATAGGCTTCCTCCTCCTCCACACTAAAGAAAAGAACTGGTGCCTATGTGGATAGGACCCAGGTTACATGCATGGTGGAGGAAGGTGCACAGACCCAATTTCACTCGAACAGCCCAATACTGGATAACCTATACAGTATTATATAGTAGCATGTGTGAACCAAAATCCTAAACTCCTTTTTGTCTGTTGCTCATCAAAGCAAAAATAGAATAAAATAAAAATGAAATTGAACAATACCAACATTCTATTTCAAGATGAATTAAGGTATCCAAGTCAAATAATATTTGCGGAATCATATGCATTTTAACAGGTTTCTCAAGGCAACTCTAAGTTTACATAAAGGAAATTTAAAATTCTCTTAGAATGACTGTACATTAGAGCAAATCACATATGGTGGTGGGGGTTTCATGAAAAGTTTCCATTAGGTTCACCATTGTGCCATTATCTCAAATGATTTGAAATATCTTTTAAAATAGTAACAGATAGCTTTTTAAGAATAGCTGCAGACTAGTATGGCTTTCAGTAGAATGAGTCTTTAATAAATCTCTATGGATCCCAATCACAGGAACAGCATATGCAAGGATTAAGAATTTGTAGGTAAGAACTCCAAGTGGAGAAAAAACAAAGTCAGAAACAGAAGATTCAGTTTGTTTGCTTTCTGAGACAACTTGGCTAATTTCAGTTTAGCTTTTTTTCCCCATAATACTCAATATCATGAAAAGTTAGCTGGATATTTTGTGCAGGGCCATTATGTGCATTTCAGTATGAACTATATATTTCCGTAAAGGAAGCCATAGTAACATGACAAAGCCTAATTCATTCTTAATCAAGTACTTGCTGGAGTATTCAATGCTTGCAGGTCATTTAGATTAGCATAAAAAGGAAATTTAGTATACAAGTTTCTACTGATTGGATGATCCCAGTCTCATAACTGCTGAAACGGAACAGAACATTTCCAAGTTACATGTGCTTGCCAAGAAATATGGGTCACTGGAATTTAGGAAGTGATGACCAATTGAAAATAAAAGCCTTTGAAACTATTGCCTATTTGCTTACACCTTTCAGTTTCCTCCCACTTTCTTCCAGTTGTAACTAGCTGAACTCAGCCATTTAAAGTGTCTAAGGGGAGAGTGCCTCCTATTATGCAGCAGTGAGGATGGCAAAAAAATCTTATTACCCCTCTATTATTTCATCCTGTAAATGTCGCCCAGCAGAATTGTTCCAAGTGGTGAAGAGCCTGCTGGGATCTGGCTTGGGATCAGAGAAATTGGGATTCGAACCCGTGGTCATTTGCTGTAATGAATTTGCTAGGCACTTAATCAGTCTGTCCCACCACATGTAAGCTTGCCCCTTGCCCATCTTGGCTAATACGATCTAGCAGGGATGGATTGTCTGGGTGGGTCCAGGGAGTGGTAAATGCTTTGCTCTGTCAGGGGGTGGTTCCTGCCACCTTGAAAGAGGCTGTGGTATGCCCTCTCCTGAAGAGGTCCTCCCTGGACCTAGTGAGAACTATTGCCCCATCGCTAATATCCCTTTTGGAGCAAGGTCCTTGAAAGTGGTGGTTGGGCAGCTTCAGATGTTCTTGGAAGAAACTAATTATCTGGACCCATTTCAGTCTGGTTTCAGGCCAGCATATGGCACTGAAATGCCCTTGGTTGCTCTGACTGATGGCTTACTCCAGGTGAAAGACAGGGGGGAGTGCTACCCTGCTGATCTTCCTGGATCTCTCAGCGGCTTTTGACACCATTGATCACAGTATCTTACTAGATCGGCTCTGCGGGATGGAGGTTGACGGCACTGTGCTACAGTGGTTCTGCTCCTACCTGCAGGGCCGATTCCAGAGAGTGGTATTGGGGGATTCCTGTTCTACTCCAGGGCTATTAAGCTGTGGGGTGCCACAGGGGTCTATTCTATCCCCATGCTGTTCAACATCTATTTATTTTATTATTATTTATTTATTACATTTATATCCCGCCTTTTTTCCTCCAAGGAACTCATTCTATATGAAGCCATTTAGTGAGATCATTAGGAGTTTTGAGGTGGAGTGTCACCAGTACACTGATGATGCTCAGCTTTACTTCTCCTTGTCGTTGGCGTCAGCTGGGGCAGTGAAGGTGCCTGGAAGCTGTAATGGGCTGGATAAGGGCCAATAAGCTGAAGCTGAATCCTGACAAGATGGAAGCTCTATGAATTGGTGGTTCCCAAGTCTGGGAATTGGGTAAGTGACCTGTCTTGAATGGGGTTGCACTCCCCCTGAAGGAGCAGGTGTGTAGCTTGGGAGTACTCCTAGATCTATCCGGTCACTGGAGCCCCAGGTGGAATCTGTGGCCCAGAGTACTTGGGGCCAACTTCTGATCCGCCAGGTACGGCCTTTCCTGGGCAGGGATAACCTAACCACAGTAGTACATGCGCGGGTAACTTCTCGATTAGACTACTGCAATGCACTTTATGTGGGGCTTCCCTTGAATGACTCGGAAGTTGTAGCTAGTGCAAAATGCAGCAGCTAGACTGTTGGCCAGAACATCTCACAAAGATCACATAACAGCAGTTTTAAAGGAATTGAACTGGCTACCGATATGGTTCCAGATGGAATTCAAGGTGCTGGTGCTGACATTTAAAGCTTTAAGCAGTTTGGGACCTCGATATCTGAGGGAGCACCTCCTCCTACATATGCCTACTCAAGGATTGAGATCTGTTGGAAGAGCCCTCCTCTGGTGTCCCACCAGTGCAAGTCATACACTACGATGGGACATGGGAGGGCTTTTTCTGCTGTGGCACCCCATCCGTGGAATGCCCTCCCCTTGGAGGCCCAATTGGAGCAGACACTGGTTTCATTTTGGCACCAAGTTAAAATATGGCTTTTTACCAAAGCCTTTGAGGGCTAATTGGATTCCCTGAGTTTGTACACTGTTTTACCTGTTTTATTGTTTTAGACTTTAAATTGATATTAGCTAGCTTAATGATTTAATGTTTTTAGCTATTTAAATTATTTGTTTTACATTGTTTAAATTGATTTTATCTGTATACTGCCCTGAGATCCTAATGATATCGGGAGGGACACAAATGTTATAAATAAATAAATAAGCAAGCAAGCTTCAGCTGGTGGCCCAGCTACACTTCCATCTGGACAGGGATAACTTGGCTTCAGTAGTCTATGCTCTGATAACCTGTTAAGTAACTGCAATGTGCTCTATGAGGGTCCGCCCTTGAAGACTGTTTGGAAGCTGCAGCTTGTATAAAAGCTGAGCATATAAAACATCAATTCTGGCCCACTTGCATTGCCTGCTGTACATTTCCAATCCCAATTCAAGGTACTGGAATTGGAATTCAAGGTACTTTAAAGCTTTACATGGCTTGGGACCACAATAACTGATGGAGCAGCTCTCCCAATATGAACCTACCTGGATACTACAATCACCATCTGAGGCCCTCCTCTGAGGGCCTAGGATCAGAGGATGGCAACAAGGGAGAGGGCCTTCTCAGTGATAGCCCCGATTGTGGAATGCTCTCCCTACTGGGGTCCACCTGGTGTCAACACTGTCACATTTTCAGTATTAGGTTAAGATTTTGTCTACATTCAGGCACTTGACAGCATATGATGGCTCTTGTTTTGTCAGCTGTTTTATCAGATCCTGGTATCTTATTGTAACTGTTTTTTAGCTTTTAAAAATAGTTTTAAAATGTTGCATGTTAAAATTTTATATGTTTTTATTATTTTGTATTTCTGGATTGTAATTTAGCTTTGGCTATTGAGTGGTATGGAGGGGTGTGTGTGTGTGTGTGTGTACACACACACACGAATGAACTAGAACCCCATGTTTCCAAAATGGCCCCAAGGAAATGGTTTTCAGAAGTTAAGAGAACCAGCAAAGCCTCTCACTCTCTGTTCTGAAATGATAGCATAACTTTGAGGATTATGATACTAGGTTCAGTTATATTTGAACACTTTACACAGTATTATTATTATTTATTACATTTCTATACTGCCCAATAGCCAAAGTTCTCTGGGTGGTTTACAAAGATTAAAAACATTAAAAATATAGTATACAGAGACTAAAATCCATTTACATTAAAAACACATGAACAGACAAGGTACGCAAGAGAACATATACCTAAAACAACTTCAAACAAGCAATCTCAAGCAAACAACCATAACCATAAGGTCGATTAAAACTTATCATGTGCTGCCAAATGCCTGGGAGAAGAGAAAGGCACCGAAAAGACAATCTTGGTGCCAGGCAGGCCTCATCTGTGAGATCATTCTAAAATTGGGGGGCCACCACTGAGAAGGCCCTCTCCCTTGTTGCTGTCTTCCAAGTTTCCCTCAGAGTAGAGAGCCGGAGGAGGACTTTAGATGTTGAGTGTACTGTACAGGTACGTTCGTGTCAGGAGAGGCACTCTGCAAGGTATTGTGGTCCCAAGCCATGTAAGGCTTTATAGGATAAAACCAGCACCTTGAATTGGGCTCGGAAACATACATGCAGCCAGTGAGAGCAGGCCAGAGTCGGTCTTATATGTTCGGACTTTCTGGTCCCCGTTATCAATCTGGCCGCCACATTTTACATGAGCTGCAGCTTCTGAACCATCTTCAAAGCCAGCCCAACATAGAGCGCATTGCAGTCATCTAACTTGGAGATTACCACAGCATAGATAAGTGAAGCCAGGTTATCCCTGACCAGATAGGGACGTAGCTGGGCCACCAACTGAAGTTAGTAGAAGGCACTCTGTGCCACTGAGGCCACCTGAGCCTCAAGTGATTAAGATGGCTCAAGGAGAACCTCCAAGCTACGAACCTGCTCCTTCTGAGGGAGTGCAACCCCATCCAGAATAGGTTGAGCAGCTATTCTGTGCTCAATCCATCCAGTCAGAAGAACCACCCACCAACAGCATCTCAGTCTTATCTGGATTGAGTTTCAGTTTATTAGCCCTCATCCAGTCCATTGTTGCAGCCAGGCACCTATTTAGCACATCCACAGCCTTACCTGAAGAAGATGAATAGGAGAAATAGAGCTGTGTGTCATCAGAGTACTGATGGCAACACAGTCCAAAACTCTGGATGACCTCACTCAACCATTTCATGTAGATGTTAAATAGCATGGGGGACAAAACCGACCCCTGTAGAACCCCATACTGGAGAATCCATGGGGCCAAGCAATATTTCCCCAAGCACCACCTTCTGGAACTGACCATCCAAGTAAGAGCGAAACCACTGCAATGCAGTGTCTCCCACTCCCAGCTCAGACAATCTTCCCAGAAGGATCCCATGGTCGAAAGTATTGAAAGCTGCCAAGAGATCAAGGAGAATCAACAAGGTCACACGCCCCCTGTCTCTCTCCTGACATATCATACAGGACGACCAAGGCTGCGTCCGTGCCAAAACCCCGACTGAAATGTTTTAAAAATCCATTGCATTTAAGAAATTATACCCCCAGTACTGAACTGGGATTATTGATCCAAGTATTTTTATAGGTTAAATAAAAAAATGTATGTCCAAACATGCAGGTCCAAACTGGGTTTTTATTGGCATAAGTTATCTTTTGCCTCCATTCATATACCGTCCCCTATCCTAGTTAACATCTTCACAGAATCACTGGGGAAGATTATCTGAGGGTTTGGAGTATGTAGCCACCAGTATGTGGATGACACACAGCTCTATTTCTCCTTTTCATCTACTACCAGGAAAGCTGCTGACCTTCTGAATTGGGTGTCTGGAGCCTGTAATGGGCTGAATAGGGCTAATACATTGGGACTTAATGCAGACATGGCAGAAATGTTCCTGATCAGAAGAGAGATGGACTCTGGAAAAGGAATTTAACTTGCTTTGGATGGGGAGTACTCCTCTTGAAGAATCAGGTCCATAGTTTGGGAGTGCTTCTGAACTTGGCTTACACCCGAAGGCTTAGGTGGCAGCTATAGCTAAGAATGCCTTTGCCCAGCTTAGGCTGGTGTGCCAACTGCATCCATTCCTGACAAGGTCAGTTGGGACACAGAGAAGGACCTCTATGTCAGGCTGTTATGGGAAGAGATTATCTCTAAGTATCCTGGACCTAAGCCTTTTAGGGCTTTAAAGGTCATCACCCACACTTCGAATTGTGCCTCAAAACAAATTGGTAATCAATGGAGCCCTTTCAGGACAGATATGATTTGATTCTGTAAACAAGTGCCCACCAGCAATATGGATTGATTGCAGTTTCTGAAGACACTTCAAGGGTAAACCCATGTAGAGTGCATTGCAATAGTCCAATCTACATGTAACTAAGGTATGTGTCACAGTATGGCAAAAACCTTCCTGTTTAGGCAGGCAATTGTCTTATTAGATGGATAAGTTTTATCTGATGTCTCTGTTTTATCTGCCGCATATGTCTGTTTTTAAAATACTGCTTTCCCCCCCCTCTTTTGAAACATTATTGTATTTTATTATTGATTTGAATTGTTGTTAGTAAGCACCAGAACAGCGGGATATTACATTCTAAATTAATTAATTCTCAATAATTTCTACAGTACTTAAAATGTACATGGCTTAAAACCTTCTGTAGTGGTAGGGTGCAGTTTGAGATGGAATCCAGTCAACTTCACATAATTGATATTAGGGGAGTAGGGTTAGTAGGTCAGAGAGCCCGATTTCTAGGGAGACTTAAGAGATTAACCACAGATGACCTGTGTCTATCATTCCCATTTCACAGGAAGCAGAAGAGAAAAACTAAGGACAATGGTTTGGATCTCCAGTTCCCAGAAATCTGCTCCAGGGAAGCTCCAATGGAAGGAAGGGGGGGCAGGTGATTCTTGTTGATTACTGTAACCTCCTGTCCCATTTTAAAATCTGCCCCAACCCCCTAGAACAGGATGATACATGGCACAGGGGACAGAGGAATCAGTGAAAATCACTTCCCCTTCCTCCAGCAGGAGCCTCTACTAGATTGCAGGCCCTTCAGCTCTGGATCCAGTCCAATGCTTTGCAGAAGGCCATCTTTCAGGCCCACACAGCTCAAACAGAATTTGAAGCCAGGTCAACACACTAGGCACATACTCCAAATCAGCCGAGTGCATTTAGAACTGTCATTAACTCATTGTGCAATAATATAATGTACCCATTGTTTTGATTCTTCTGACGTGGAGATACCTGCTTTTCTAGCATTCTGAATTGGCTATGATACCAGCCTCTTCCATATTTTGCCATGTTATCAGATTATTGTACTTCTAACACTTCAAATGAAGAGGCACTTATTAAAAGAACTTCCTCTAAGAAATCCCATTCTCAAACAGGACATTTCACACCAGTGACCTCAGTGAATTTTTATTCAAGTTACCTACTTAAGTGCCACTATCAAACAGCATGCTGCTCTAAAGCAAAACCTATTAAAGTAATTGTTCCCTCACAAACACAAAGGGAAAAAGCCTGTTTTCCCATGGAAATGCTGTACATCTTGGCAGTAACCAGTCAGCCCTGTAATATGTCGTTGTAGTGAAAGAGATACCGAGGTTGTGCTCTATTTCCGGGGTGTGTGTGTGTGTGTGTGTGTGTGTAAAATAAAGAATGTGCTCAGTATTAATACCTTTTATCTTGATCAGAACTCTGAAGTATTTGGAGGTCATGTTCATTTCCCTCCTTCCTCTCAAGTGAAGTGAAATCCCAAGAATGTAGCCATGGACTCTTATTTACATTCCCACCCTCCATGTATCCTGGAAACCGGATCAGCCTGTCACATTCCACTGAGCCAATACTACATAAACCAAGACTCCTTCTGATGCATGAGTACAACTACCTGATTATGAAGCCTGCCCCCCCTCCCCATCCCAAGCTCTGACGCTTATGAAATAAATGACTGCCTATAGGAACTGGCAGTAGCAATATATAGGGGGAGGGGATACCTTATTATAATCTCATCATACAAACAGTCCTGAGGCACTTTAATAGATTTATCGTGGCATAAGCTTTAATGAACTAGAGCCCACTTTATAAGAATTCTATTTTACAAATAAATCTGTTAATCTTTAAGACTGTATAAGAGTCTTTGTTGTTTTGTTACAACAGACTGCCCCCCCCCCCCCCCCGGAATTCTTGCCATAGGCAGTTTGCAAAATGTGTATCAAGGAACGATGGCGGTCTCCAGAGCAAGCAAAGTATCTGTTATTTCACCCTTCATGGCGTAATGAGACAGGCCAACTTTATCCCCAGTTTTCTAGTTTCTATGTGCAAGGTTTTTGTGTTTGTTTAGTAAAAAGGAACATACAATCATGTGAACCCCACACAGTATAAAGTGGTACAGTCCAAGAGATTTTACTACATGAAAGGAACAAAGTGTGCAAACCCAAGACCTGATTCCTATCTCACCATATATGGAGATGAGAAGGGAGACGTATAATCCAAATAAAGCTACTGTTTCCCAAATGCTTCAGAGGAACAGACCTAAGTTTCTTCTATCCCATGAGAAGGTTAGAAAGGAATCCAGTTGTAGCTAGCCTTTAGGTGAACACATATTGAAAGCCTGACCAGCTTTACAGGAAATTAAAGGAAATTAAATGTTTATATAGACTGCATTGTCCAGGTATATTTGTAGAAAGCTATGTGGTGTGAACAGATTCATGTGGTATGCTCAGGTCAACTATATAACAGGGGTTATAAAAATGAGATGGGGAAAACGCATCTCTATGCATGAAGACCAACTGATTATAAGGAGACAAAGGCTTGAGATGGGTTGTGCAGTGGGAGAAGTTAAACAAAGCAATCCTATGGTCCTTGGGAAAGTGTCCCTGGAACTATAGGCTATCTTGGATTCCCCCTCCCGAAGCTGTAGACTTCCGGAGGGGAGAATCTGACATCAGACAACAGTGACCTCAGAAGACCTTGGAGAGGTCAAGAAGGAGGTGCGATCGTGGGATGAGAGAGGAGAGGCCAGGAACCTACAGGCTCTCTATCACCATATCACCCATAAGTCAGCTAGAGGGGCTCAGTGATCCATCTAGCTGAATGTGTTTGTTTTTAGGAGGAACAAGAGGCAAAATCATCACCCTATCTCCTACCCTGCCTGGTTCTTGCATGCAGGGCACTGGACAGACAGAGCAATCTATAGCATTGCTCTCTAAATGTTACTTAACTAGTGTGGCTTAACATCACAAGCATCCACACAGAGCTCAACCAGTGTCCCTCAAAACATTCCTCTCCCTCTCTCCCAGTCTCTTGGGGGTGGGAACAAGACATGCAAAGATGTTGTGCCTCTAATGGGTGAAATATACCATTTTAAAAACCGCAACAGCTAGAGCAGCCAGAACAGTATCATAGATTGGAGGAATATAAAAATAAAACCCACTTGCCACCAGTTGCATAGTTGTATTTGGACTTCAAGGCTAAATTGTGACAATCTTAAATGAAACTAAGATTAGAGCAGCAGGGATGCCATCCAGTCTTGCTCCCATTCAGGCAATTAATCAGGAGGCACATAATCCAATCTAAAGTCCCTGGAGATTCTGCTCTAGCACAGAGGGAAGCCTCTTGTCACTATGGCAGCAGCAGCAACCACCAGGCAGCTAAGAAGAGCGTCCCATCTGGCATTTACTGACGTATTTATCAGACCATCGAACATGTTAGAAAGTCAACCTTCAGAAACACTGTTTTGTTTTGGATTTTCCACCCCCTTCACCTCTGGCTTCACACTTTATTTGTCGTCATTTTTAGATGCCTGATTCTGTACCTTTGAAGAGCAACAAGAGTGCAGTGGAGCCCTTTGTAGGGTTACGACGTTGCGTTCCAGCATAATGAAGTCGATGCTCTGTGCTCAAATATACAGCTCCTTTGGAATCTCACAGTGCATTAGATGCTACTCTAACATATCCTCCTACATATCATTCAAATACCACAGTAATAACAGAAGCTAAAGATTTCAGAAATATGGCTGAGTCCATCTGCATCTAGTTTTTATGCTTTCAAATTGAGCAGAAACCTTGCTTTCAACAGATTAAAGCAAATCGTGATTTAAACAGCTCTAAAAAGCAATTTTATTCTCAACAATGTTTTTAATTGTTTTACATATCAACATCTATGATTTTGAGAAAAACAGCACTGTTGTTAAAACATATGTTTTGAACTTAAAGGTTTAAGACATCATGCCCGCTCAATAAATACTTACTGAACACTTGTTTTGCAATCCTCTCCTTGGCACTTCAAAAGGTGGAAATGCACATGAAGTCAAATAAAATCTATTAAGTCCAAAATCTATTTGGCCTTATAAACGGCCAAAAGACTTCATATGATTTGTATTAGAATGACTAAAGTATTATTTATAGCAGCATTATAGATATTTACATGCACCCTAAATGAGAATTACTATTCCTAGCATAGCAAAAGACTATTTATACATACAAGGCTTTGATCAGCCATAAAATAACCCAGCAGGATTCTGCCTGTTCTTTAAAGTAGGGCAGTGTGAACCAGAAAAACACTTATAATTATTTCTAAGCCTTTGATACAGCTTGAACACATGTAGATTAAGCGGTGTCATCTTTAAGGGGCTTAACTACCAGCATACTGTAGATAATACCTAATATAAAACCTGGGTTTGTTTTATGTTTTAAAAACAAACAAACATAGCTTCTGCTGGAAAACTGCTTAACAAAAAATGTGTGAATCAATCCATATGTTTTTTAAACGTTACATGATACAACCTTCTCAGGATTCTACCACTTCAGAGTGTTTCCAAACCATGCTTGGAACGTAGCTTTGCAAACCCATGACATCGCCAGTGGAGCAGAGACAACTCTCCATCTTGGCATGGATAGGTCTTACCACATAAAGTCTTCCCTCTTCCTTTCCCCATCCCCTCCAACATCCTCCCCCACAGCCACAACAATGCTCTGGCTAGACCTGCCACATGCTGCAAGTGGAAGTTTTGGATGAGACCAAGGGTCCATCTAGGCCAGCGTTCTGTTCACACAATGGCCAACCAGCTGTTTGTGGGAAAGTAACAAGTAGGACATGAGTGCAACAGCACCCTCACAACAGCACGGTATAAGTCCTGTGGCACCTTAAGACCAACAGATTTAGTATGACATGAGCTGTCTCCACCTACTTCCTGAGATTCAAGACGTCAAGGATGAAAAAAATATGCAGAATTCACAGCATCCATTCAACGTAAATCCTTCCCAACAGTATTCTTTAGATTGGCAGGTGGGGGTGGGGGAAGTAAATGAACTGACCAGCATATCAGTGTAATTTTTCTCATTGCAAATGTTAACATATTTGTACTTTATTATTATTAGACTGTATTTTTGAAACTTTGCTATATTTTGAACTTTGCAGTATATTTTATAGAAGAGGACCTAATGAATTTATGCTGCCTAGGTTTACACAAGGGCCCTCTTCTATCACAGTTAAATCTTGGACATTTTTGTTTTGAACAGCTGACAATCATGCCACATCAAAAACTGCTTTTGAAAAGGGGAGTTCCAGAAAGCAGTTGTCATGTGGCATAGATGTTGGAGCCACTTCTCAAGAAATAGATGTCTCCTTAATATAAAAATGGCCCCAAAGCACCCCTCCCTCCAAATCCTGCAAGACTGTTGAACTAAAGAGCTGATCAAAACTTTCAGTCTCTGTTTATATCATGATCAGTCATCAAGCTAGCATCCTCAAGTGCAATCCTAACCCCCTCGGACAGCTGACTGCAGGGTTTAGGATAGATGTGCCCACCCACCCATAGTGAAGAGCTCCATTAGAGGATGGCACATCTATCAGTCACCCTGGTACACACACAGAAAACTCTATAGCCATAGACCAACTGCCAGCAGTGCTCCCACCACCTGTAGGCCCTAAAACAGGCCATTTTGGGTGCATCTCAAAGGTGGTCTTGGCTCTGCTGGATCCAAAGCCCCTCCGTTCCCCCAAGAGGCCCCAGGATCAGGCCTATCAACTATGCCAGGCTTCAGATGATATAGTTAATGTCCTCCTATTTGTTTCAAGGGGGGATTAAAAATACAGAGATCACTGGCCCCTTTCCAGGATAATCTACCCATCCACCCTTCCCACATGAGCTGGCAGGGCTTTGGAAGTGGCAGATCATCCACCACCTCAGCCCCCACCCCCTAGTTAGGACTGCTCTGTTCCAGCTGAAAGAGGCTATCTGTACAGATGCAGAAGACAGAACTACCACTCTGGAGAATACATACTAAGACCACTAGATCATCAACATTGAACACAATGCAATGTGTCCAGTCCTTAAGGGTCAAAGAACAATAGCATACCTACTGCCAAACAGCAACACAAACATTTTTTGCATTCGTTACAGTTACTTGTAGTCATAAATAACTAATATTTAACCATGTAGAATGTCACTTTGACCTCACACCCAATGGCTTAGCGTATTCTTTTAGGCAGAGTCCAGGGTCATTCATGTGTGTTAGTTTCCTCCACTATTCTTTCACACTCTTGTCCTAACTTAAAATTCCACCTCACTAACCACTGTAAGAAAATCTTGTGCCAAGATTAGCAGAAGTGGTTTCCTATACACCCATTACCATTATGCTATTTGTCTACTCTCACCTCCTCACTCCCCAAGAAGAAAATTCATTTTATGTCCTCTATGCCAATCTCGACACAAGCTCATTTCTAACATGAAACTGCTTTCCTAAACATCTGAATGAACCACCTATTGTATAGTAAGCTTGCATATGCTGTGAAGACTGTGCTATACCACAACATCCAAAATATTAAATATAGGAGGAAAAAAGATAACACAGCTATGAGGGGGAGACCTCTGGAGCATAAGCATTAAGCAACCATGCTGTCTGGGGAATGTTGGGAGTTTCAGGACTTTTTTTCCTGTCTAAACATGCATAGGATTGTGCCCATGGTAATTTAAAGGCCTATGCATAGGATTGTGCCCATAGTAATTTAAAGGTGGTGATGACAACACATATGGCAAATACGGCTTTCTTCTGCATGACCAATACATTTGCTTAGGACTGTTCAATGGCACTATTTCATAAGGTGGTGAGATTGTTACATCTTAGGTGACCTAAAAAGGTGGATGGTCCATCACCATCTCTGCAACTAGTTTGCAAAGCACTTCCCAGCTTAAAAAAAAAAAAAATGCTTACAACCAATCTGACTTGGAAGTGGTTAGTATGGTAGTTCCTGAGAAGGATCCAAAAGCTGCTGCTTGTCTAGTTAGATTAATATTAAAATATGTAATCCTGAGAAGGTAGAACAACTGCTTACAAATAATCCCACATCATGCCCCTTTCCCATTCGGATTGGTCAACCAGACAGGGCAGCCTTGGTCTGATCCCAATAACTATTATTGGCTGGGTTCAGACGACACGCTAACCCATTGTGGGTTGCTCCTGAACACGACCCACAGCAGGCTAGCATGTCATGCAGGAGCGTTTTCCCCACGCATGATTGGTAAAGTACCCACCTTCAGAACCCATGCTCTGCAGAGTGGGTTTGGGCCCCCAGGGTGGCTTACAGTGTCGTCTATCGGGCTCTCCATGGATAAATCCGGGTGACCAGAGAGACAGCCACCTAGAGGACCTGGAAGTGCTGGCAACACTCCAGCCATGTAGTCAATCTCTATGGTCATGATCACTGAGCGGTGGCTGGAGTGGCTGGCACAACCCTATTCCTGCTGCAGTGGCTGCTGGAATGTGTGGCTGCTGCGGTGGGAGCATAGCAGCAAGACCATGGGTAGAGGAGAGGTAAGGAAACCATACTGCCGGATGTGTGTGTGGGTGGTGTGGTGTGGTGTGTATGGGGGGGGGTGCTTGTCATGGTTCCCCTCCCGCTCCCCATAGAGTGATTCCGCTATCCCCCCCCCATGATCATGTGAACGCACCCATTATCTCTTCTTTTCTTAAAACAGGCACCTACAACCGTTCAGCCTTGTGTTAGGCTGATGTGAATAACTACAGGCCAGTATAGAATGTCCCATTTGAGGACAAGATGATTGAACAAGCAATGATGAAAGAGCTTTTATATGGCCTTAGATGAGGGAATTACTTTGACCCAAAGCAATCAGAGGTCAGAGTGGGCTTTAGTGGCCCTGACTGGCAATCCTTCTCTAGAGATGTAAAATATTGATCCTTCTGGACCTCTCAACTACCTTTGCTGTAATCTGGAGTAGAAATCCTGGTGCCCTCCAGATTATTTGGATGACAACTCCCATAAGTCACAGCCAGCATGTCCAATGGTCAAGGATTATGGGAGTTGTGCCCTCCAGACATGTTGTACTACAACACTGCCCCTGATATACGTAACTGATCAAAAAACATTTCTGGAATGTTTCAGGAGGAGGGGGCCCCTTTGCAGTGGTTCTGCTGTCTATTTGAACAGAGTTGGTTCAGGCCTGGAGGTCAAATCAGGCCTGCTGGGGTCTTAATCCAGGCATCCAGCATTCCCCAGATGGCCACATCCCCTTCCCCAGGCCCCACCTCCTTTTCCCCACCTGCCAAATGTTTGGTTTCCTGGCTTCTGTGCAGTTTTCCCCCATTCTAAAAGTCAAAATGCCTCTCCCAAGGCTTGGTTAATGGCAGTTAAGAGCTTTAAACTAAAATGTGCTGGTATTGGGGGTATTTTTTGTGTTTTTGACCTCACAGCATTTGCCTTTGCCTCACCCCCACCACTCGCAGCCCTTGAGAGCTTCTCAAAATCTGAATTTGGTTCTCAGGATGAAAGAGGTTCCCCACCCTTGTATTTGACTGTCTCAGTAGGTAGTATTGGGCAATGTCTGCACTACCCAGGGGAACTGATCTGTGGGATATCACAGGATTCAATATATATGCAGCTGTGGGAGGTAAGAGTTTGCCAGTTTGGACTGCAGTGTCATCAATATGCTGTTGGAACCCAACTCTATTTTTTCCCATCTGATCGAGGTGAAGCAGACCTTGTTGTGCCCGCATTTGGACTGATAAACACTGAATTCGAGAATACATTGGTTTGAATCCAGACAAGAAAAAAAGTGCTGAACATTGGAGATCATGTTAATTAGGGGCAACAGATTTGCCTGTTCTATATAAGCTCCGGTTCCCTGGAAATTAAGAGTATGGCCTGGGTGAAGTTCTGGACCTTGCCTTGCTTCTTGCTGCACAGATGGTTGGAGTAGCCACGACAGTGATCCATCATCTTTGAATGAAAAACCAGTCAGGACTCTTCTTTTAAGACTTGGAACTAGCCTTTTTCATCCAAATTTTGGTGACATTCCATTTGGATTACTGCAGTGTATTCTACTTGGAGCTACCCTTGAAGATAGGTCAGAAGTGGAGCTGGTGTAGAATTCTGGGGGGCAACCTTTTAACTAGAGTGAGATACAGAAAACTTATTAGTCTTATTCTTTCTCATCTGTACAGTCTGCGAATCAGCCAATTCCAGGCAATGCTTTTTATTTTTAAGTCTCTAAATAGTCCAGACCCTGCATAGCTGCAAGTGTGCTTTTTCCCATGTATTTCTCCCCATCCCCCAAGTTTGGCAGGAGAGGCTCTCCTTTTTGAAGGCAAGATGGGGTTGGGACTCAGCACACCCTTCTTTTCAGTTGCACCAAGTCTTTAGAATTCCCTCCCCAGGGAAACCCGCTGTACAGCAAACTTTTTTTGTTGTTTAATTAGAACTTGGCTTATTAGGACTAACTGGTTTTGTTTTCATAGTATTACTATTACTGAGTTATGAAATATGTCTTTTGGATTTGGATTGTTGGGGGGCATACTATTTTATCTTACCGTACAACAGGGTTTTAAAAAATACAAACGTGTTTCATAAATACATTTTAATAGTTAGAAGAAATTATTAGGAAAAAAGTATAAGATCTCTTCCTAATGTGATTAGCACATTAGGAAGGGATTCCAGGACCTCTATCCAATCCGTAGTGGGAGCAGAACAGGATACACCACCTCCCAACCACCTTTTTTTTATTCAGTGTTATCAATATGCCAAATTGAGTACTTATTTTATAAGATAAACATGAAAGCTAAACACATCCACTTAGGGAACAATCAATGTGGCTTCCAAGTAAACATGGTTAGAATTGGACAGAAATATATACAACCACATTAACAATGATTATGAAACCTGGGAATAAAGTATTGTGAAGCCAGTTCTTCCAGGAACATTCAACCTCTGCTAGCCTTTATATGGGCGTTAGATGCAAAAAAAGTAAGTTTTATCTGATTGCCCATATCTGACACTAATTGGTGATCCCATCTATGGTCATGTTTGTGCCTTAGTCTGGACTTTTAAAAGATCTGCACTAAGGTAACTCAAATGAATCCTGTGATTGTTTAAATTACCCAAATTAATAACACTTACATGTATTTGCTTATTTGGCATAATTTGTTATATTTCATCTAGCCAGAGAGATGAGGATCATTACAGGACATGGCCCATCTCTGGACCATTGTAAGTCCTGTTTATCCCTCATTCTGGCTTCTACAATTACACCAGCAATAGCCACACATATTCAAGACTCTCTTAAACAAAACAAAAAAGTAAAGCAAAGAAAGCAAACATTGTTAAGTTACCATTTTTTTCAACCATTTTTATTTGCAATAAAAATAATCAGCACTCAGTGTAAGTCCCAAGACCCAACTTTATGACACGCGCCAGTAACCCAACACAAAATACAAGTAACAACGAAACTATATGCAGCAGATCAGGTTACACAGATCAGCTTTCCAATGCTTGCAGCAAAGCATATGGCATTTATAGATCCCAATAAATCAAATAGCCTACATAGACACTACTGGTAAGTTGCTTTAAGAGAAAGTTCCAAGGCTAGAATCCACACAGAGTCAGAGCCAGCAGTCAAGTCCAGCAGTGTGTGTGTGTGTAGACACACACACACACACACACACACACATATATACACACACATTCCTAGTCAGAGTCTTTAATGAAACAGGATTTAAAGAATACAAGAATTCAAAAAATGTCCAGGCAAGGCAGTATTTCAGACAATTAAGATGCTGTTCTCAGCAAAGACTCTTCGGCCTGAGCACCCGCTTAAATACAGGGGAGGGGCTGCTAAAGCTCCTCTTCTGACGATCTATCCTGACAGGGGAATCTGGCCCTTAATAAAGTACCACATCTAAGAGGGAGTCTCTGTTCTGCCTGCTTGATTTGATGCCATAACCTGGGAGACACCCCTTCTCCCGCATAGAATCTTCTTCCTGCTTGGTTCTCACAATCCCAGGTTGCCAATCACATGCCCCACTCAAGCCCACATCTTGCAGCTGTGACTGATAGAGAGTATCATCCTCCTTCAGCCTGCATTCACATGGGAACCCAGGCAGAACTAAGCTCCCAGGCGCCAAGCTTCCAACAAATGGACTGGGTTCTAAATCATTCTGTTCCAATTCTGAGTCAGACTCTGGGTCCAAAGCCATAGGGCCCACAGCAGCCCTTGGACTAGGCTTGACACTCAAGTAGCACAGGTATGGAATAGGCACAGCTCTGGTTTTGGCCTAGTCAACATGCAACTCATCATTGGACTCCAGGGGAAAAGGCTTTCAGGAAACCCCTGCTTCGGAAGTCTGCAAACCCTTCCTGGAGTCACCTCTGTTCATCAATACTGGAAACTTTTGAAGCTGCATGGTACATCTGGTACAGACCTCATACCATCTGTCAACCGTTTTAACGTTGTTAGTAATGGATAACATTGTCAAAGCTCAGGCCTGACTGAAGAAGCTTCACTGCCTCTCTACCTCCTGTTGTCAAGGTCAGTGTCCAGGGGCAGGTGATGGTTGCATTTGCTGCCTGCAGCCCCATCCATCTGCATAGGCATAACCAACCCACCTGCTCCCTTTTTTCCATTGCATATAGGGCAGTTTATTTTTTGTTTTTTAGTGTAGTATATCAAGTTACTAAACTTGTTAAGGATTTCAGTGCAGCCTCTTTCAGAGGTTGAACATTAACATTGTTTTATGCATATATGTAATAGAAAAAATCACAACTTTGTGAGGAATTCTGCTTCACAGGCTAAAAAAAACCATAGAACACTCAGTTCACAAAGGTTTAAGGTTGTTGTTGTTGTTGTTATTATTCTGCCTTTTCCCCAATACTGGGAATTAAGGCAGCTTTACAACATTAAAAACTTGTACAGTTAAAACATATAAATAGAAATACACAAAAGTTAAAAATATAATTAAACCATCAATATTAAAATTCTATAAAATATCAGAATTTTTAAAAGACACCAATACAAACAATAGTACCAAGCCATCATATTCTCACAGGTCCAGACTATCTATCCCCAAAGGCCTGCCAGAACAAAAAAAGTTTTTGCCTGCCTGCCTGCAGAAACATACCAAGGAGGGTGCCACTCTTGCCTCCCTGGGAAGGGAGTTCCAGAGCCTTGGGGCAGCCACTGAGAAGGCCCTCTCCCGCATTCCCACCAGGTGAGCCTGTGATGGTGGTGGGACTGTGACAAGGGCCTCCCCTGAAGATCTCAGGGCACAATCAGGCTCACAGGGGAGAATAGGGTCTTTCAGATAACCTGGACCCGAGCCATAGCGGGCATTATAGGTCAACGCCAGCACTTTGCATTCTGCCCAGAAACAGACTGGGAGCCAGTGAAGCTGTTTTAGGAGGGGAGTTGTATGTTCCCTGTAGCCAGCCCCAGTCAGCAGTCTGCAGCAGCTCTTTGAACCAGCTGAAGTTTCTGAACACTCTTCAGAGGCAGCCCCATGTAGAGCGCATTACAGTAATCCAAATGGGATGTAACTAAGGCACGTGTCATTGTGGACATCTCAAGGAATGGGCACAGCTGATGCACTAGTTTTAACTGTGCAAATGCACTCCTGGCCACCGCTGAAACCTGGGCATCCAGGCTCAGGGCTGAATCCAGAAGTATACCCAAGCTGCGAACCTGTGTCTTCAGGGGGAGTGTAACCCCATCCAGCACAAGCTGAAACCCTATTCCCTGATCTACCTTTTGACTGGCCAGGAGCACCTCTGTCTTGTCTGGATTAAGCTTCAATTTGTTTGCCCTCATCCAGTCCTTTACTGCCAACAGCCACTGGTTCAGCACCCCAACAGCTTCTTTGGAATTAGATGGAAAAGAAAAGTAGAGTTGGGTGTCATCAGCATACTGGTGACACCGAACCCCAACACTCCAGACAACCTCTCCCAATGGTTGTATATGTTAAATAGCATGGGGGACAAAATGGAACCCTGAGGAACTCCACAGGCCAATGGCCAGGGGGTCAAACAGAAGTCCCCCAGCACTACCTTCTGGGTCTGCCCCTCCAAGAAGGAATGGAGTCACTGTAAAACAGTGCCTCCAAGTCCCATCCCAGCGAGGCAGCCCAGAAGAATACCGTGGTCAATGGTATTGAAAGCTGCTGAGAGGTCCAGCAGAACCAACAGGGACACACTCCCCTTGTCTAGTTCCCAGTGCAGGTCATCCACTAAGGCGACTAAAGCTGTTTCTGTCCCATAACCGGGTCTGAAGCCAGACTGAAATGGGTCTAGATAATCGGTCTCATCCAGGAGTCCCTGGAGTTGGGAGGCCACCACGCGCTGCAATATCTTGCCCAGAAATGGAATATTGGAGACTGGCTGATAATTATCCAATATGGTGGGGTTCAGGGAGGGCTTTTCTAACAGGGATCTCACCACCGCCTTCTTCAGGCAGGCTGAAACTCTGTCTTGATTAAGGGAGGCATTAGCCACTCCACTTACCCACTCAGCCCATCCAGCTCTGGCTGCTTTTATAAGCCAGGAAGGGCAAGGACCTAGAACACACATGGTGGCTCTCATCTCTCCCAGGATCCTGTCCACATCCTCAGGCTGTACAGATTGAAAAGTATCCAATAACACTGGACAGGCAGGGGCCAAAGTTACATGCACCGGGTCTGTATCAACTATAGCATCCAAGTCAGAGTGGATCTGAGCGATTTTGTCTGCAAAGTGCTGAGCAAATTGCTCACAGCGGGCTGTCGAGAGGTTTAAATTCTCCTCTGGCGGGTTAGTGTATAAAAGACTCCAGCCACTCAAAACAGCTCTGCTGAATGGCTCTTTGCAGATGCAATAGTGGTAGATTTTTATTTTTTTTTTGCTGCCCATATTGCTACAGAGTAGGCCTTCAAATAGGCTCAAGCCCGTGTTCGATCGGATTCACTCAAGAGTTTTCTGCCAACTTCACTCTAGTCAGCTTCTCACTCGTTTCATCACTGCCAGCTCCCTAGAAAACAAGGGTGCTGGTATGGCTCCACTTCGTGAGAGAAGACTCTCAGGAGTGACTGTGTCCACGGCCCTGGTCATTTCTCCATTCCAGAGATCGCCAAGGACTTTGACAGAATCGCCTGCCATGGCAACAGGAAAATCCCCAAAAGCCGTCAGGAAACCATTCAGATCCATCGGCCTCCCAGGGTCGACTGTCTTAACTGGCCCTTCACCCCTGCAGAGGCTCCGAGTGCCAGCAAGTCACTACTCCACCAGGTAGTGATCTGTCCATGACAATGGAACTACAGAGAGTTCCTCCACTCTCAGATCACTATCACTCCATCCAGCACAGAAAACAAGGTCCAGAGCATGCCCAGCAGCATAGGCGGGGCCAGATACCTTTTGGGACAGACCCATGCTTGTCATGGCTGACATGAAGTCCTGAGCCACTCCCAACAGGGCAGCCTCAGCATGGATGTTGAAATCCCCCAGCACAACAAGCCAAGGGGTCTCCAACACCAACCCCGAGACTACTCTGGCTAGCTCAGGAAGGGGGACTGTTGAGCAGTGGGGTGATGGTAGACCAACAGAATCCCTATTCTGTCCCGGGCACCCACCTTCAAATACACACACTCGAACCCAGCAGACTGTGGGGTAGAGCACCTGGTCAGGGGAATCGAATCCCGATAGACCTCTGACACTCCACCTCCCTGCCCCCCAGGTCTTGCCTGCTGCTGGACAGAGAACCCTGGAGGGCCTCCCTGGCTTCCAACACCTCCCCCCTTCATTAAAAAACACATCCCTAGTGCAGGCAGTCCTGCAGGCGATGCTGAGGCAAGCAGTCCCCCTCCCTCTTTTCAAGCAGGGGACAGGCCCTCACCCTAGTATTCCCCAGAAGTGGCTCCCCCAAAAGGCCGACCCCCTTTGGTGTTGTCCCAAGCAGCACCCCTGCCCCCACTGGAGCCTGGGGTTTATGCCCCAGCTCCCAAAAGTGTTGCAGCTGGGAGTGAGGTGGCACTTGGTTGAACCTGCGTCTGCAAGGAAGCTGAGTATAAGTCCCACAGGTGGAGGTTAAAAAGCAAATCCTTGTTAAGCCATCTGGCCCATCGTTCTTCAGACATTAAGCCCCTAAAATCAACCCCACAAGAAGGAACACAGCTGCTATCCAACGCATTTAGACAAGTTACAAATAAATTAGATTTGGCATTTCATCATTACAGTACAAATCCTGTAGTACTTGACCTAAATAACTTGCCCCGACATATATAAGTTTACTAAACAAATGACAGGCAATCCTGTTTTTGCTCCTTAAAGTGACTTGCTTCTAATGAGCATGTAAAAAGGTCCTAAAGACTGTGAAAAACCAATAACTAGTTTGATGCAACCATATCTGAAGGCTTTAAAGGTTGTCTTTATGAGGAAGACATATTTTATCAATGACAGTGATTGCACGCAAGTAGGTGCAATATGAGAATGTGGAATTAAAGTCAACAGGACTATGGAACAGATGACACCACACAAAGAAAGAATATTACCATAGAATTATTGCCATGACTTAAATTTTGGCCTTTTAAAATGTATAGTTTTTAATGTTTTAATGTTTTTAATATTCTTGGTTTTATTGTTGCAGGGTTTTGTTTTAGATTGTTGTACACCGCCTTGATGGCTTTAGTAGATAAGGCGGTATACAAAGATTCATCATAAATACATAATACATAAGTTCATATCATCCACATTAATATATGACTATAAGTAACTATGTGGAGTCCATGTTTGATCTCCTATATCAGTGAAACTCTCAAAGTTTCAAGGGAACTTTTATTCATATAAAAATAATTAAGATTAACAGTGCGATTCTATACATGTCTACTCAGAAATAAATCGCACTGACATTCAATGGGACTTACTATCAGATGTGGGTATTAAAGGAGCACAGGAGTGCTGCTTTAGTTAAGACAAGTTACCAAAAAAAAAAAAGGGTTCCATGCATAATAAGCCTCAAAATTCTATTGCAAATACAAATGACACCTGTTGAGCTAACAACTTGAAACATGGCATGAATGATCTACTTGATGAGGTCTACAAATGTGCCAAATTTCAAACTGACACTCCCACTCATCCCAAACCTGCTGCTACTGATGTACTTTATGTAGCCTTGTAAATGAAGGCAATCCTTCATGGACTTGGTTCAAAATGTATTATGAGTAGCAATTCAAAACTTATTATGATTTTCCTGACCCATTAAAGTCTATGGTGAAAACTGCAGTAGCTAGTCTGCTACCCAGTGCATGGCGTCATAGTCACATCACTCCTATACTGAAAAATCTGCATTAGTTGCCAGTTGTTTTCCAGACTCAATTCAAGGTATTGTTTTTAACCTTTAAAGCTCTAAATAGCTTAGGGCCTGGCTATCTGAGGGACTGCCTGTCTCAGTATGAACCTCTTCAGGTATTCAGATCAGCAGGCAAGACCCATTTGAAAATAGCCCCACTTGCAGAAGCCCACTTTTCAGGCACATAAGAAAGGGCTTTCTCCTGTGTCACTCCCAAACTGCGTAACACACACTCTCTACAGTTGCAATTGGTCCCCACTCTGCATTGAGGAAGGCAGTCAAGAGACATCTTTTAAACTTGGGTTTTTTTTAATGCTTTTTGAAATGTATTTATAGTTGTTATATTTTTTATCTGATCTTTAATTTTTTGAATTTTTTGTACTTCACCATGGTGGGTTTCAGAAAGGCAGTATAGTAAGGGAGGTAAACCTTTGAGATTCTCCCCCACATCCGTTTTCTTTTCTCCATGCAGAGAAATCTATGGAGCTCTGTGCCTCTCCCTACACAGAGAAACAGCCTCATTGGAAGAGCGGTTCCTCTAAACGCCACTAAGCTGTGCGCCTATTTCATGTGCCACTCATCTCAATTAGGATGGTGCACAGCATGCAAAGGGACTTGGCCAGTGCTTGGAAGAGGCCAAATCATGCACCTGCTTAGTGCACCACTCATCTTCCCAACTGAAGACAACAGCAGGAATGTCTTTCTTAGTGCTAGAGATAGGAAGCGGCCTCTCTCTAGTGCTGGGAATCCCGGCTCCTATTTCCAATCAGAAATAAGACCAGGTTGCCTTTCCCAGCATTAGTTCTGGGAGGGATGAGGCCTGGACTATGGGTGTATGCTCAGTTTCATTCTGAAAGCAGAATGCTGCCAGTACTCCAATGTGTGTAGTGCCACAAGCTGTGCTTGTTTACAACTTAACTTCCATGTACCCACACTTTTCCTTGGGTCTTTCAGGCCAAAATCCAGGTGGGGATGATGGAGTGCCTGGGTAAAGATATCTCATGTTTTCCTTGCACTTACAGGGATGCAAGAGAAGCTATTGCTTTGTTAATGTGCAAATAGGAAAGGGGGCAAAACTATACTCACCCCAAGGGTTAGCTAAATAAAAGAATTCTGGCACTTAGAAAAAGAGGTGGTTCACAAAGAATGGAAGAGGTATGAAGCTCAAATGATTTGTTTCTATAAAAAGAAGAACACTTACTACATAGAAGACTAAAGCAGAGCATCAGATGCTGCCTAGAAGACCAGAGGGCATCTCATGAAGCGGAGTCATTCACAGTTTAAAAGAAGGAGGAAGCATTCTGACAATAGAGCACATAGTTTTATGTGGAACTCATACCCACAAGATAGTGGAATAACTTTTCATGACTTACAGTGTCAGCCTAAAAGTGGCAAATTCAAATGGGTTGGAGGGTCAAGCTTCACACCCAACTATTCTCACCAAAACCAATCAAGGATATGTGTCTGTGTGTGTGTGTCTGTGTGTGTGCGTGCAAGGGGTGGGGGTGGGGAGAAAGAATTGCTGGGACCAGGGTTTAACTACTAAACGTATCTCACTCCATTCGGACCCAAAGTGCCACCCTCCACAACTTGCTTCTCCAAACCTCTGTACTAACAACCCCATGGCTCCAATTGCCAGTTGTCTGTGAGTCTGATTACCTCCCTGCAGCATCCAACTGTCCACCTCAGTTATGGAATGCCCTCTCCAGGGAGGTCTGACATCAACTTTATTGCCTTTCTTATTCAACCAGGCATTTTAAAGCATCTTAAAATATTTAAACACATTTTGAACTCTGACTTTCAACTGTGCTTTTATCTGCTGCTGCTTTTTGTACTATGTACATATTGTTATTTTAATTTTATTGTTTTTAATTTTTGTAAACCACCTTGAAATCTTTGGATTTAAGGTGATATAAAAATACTTTAATTACATTTTTAAAGAATCTGGCACAAAGCAAATTCTGCACTGTGCTCTACTCCAATGCATTGCCCTCTACCCGCCTATACTCTTCATAATCCTCGACACATATACTACTGAGGGCCAAAATCTAATTGTTCTGCTAATCATGCATAGCAGAACTATGCATGATTGACTTACTTGAGTGTAAGCACACATGGCCCTGATTTGGATCCTGAAATTCTACCATTCCAAATTCAGAACAAAAATGGGAGGGGAGAAGCTTACATTTCCCCCTCCTGAATCACCCCTGTCTGGATCTAAAGTGGGGCAGCATGCACTTACACTCAAGTAAGTAAGCCAGTCATGCATAGCTCTGCTATGCGTGATTAGCAAAATGTTATCTGGCCCTAATTTAAAGGGATTAGAGGAACAGGCCTATGCTAAAGCACTGAGTAGCACTTCTGGTAGGTCAGTCTCTTTGCTGCATTATGGCATCAGCATCCTAGATAGTTCAGTAATTTGATTGTTCCGAGATAGTTCAGTAACTTGTGTGGAGTATATTGATGAGCCACAGGTCATACTAGCAACTCAGAGAATCAGATAAGACCCCTAGGCCTTATGTTCAGCAGTCCTGGCCTGTGATCAATAACTTAAAAAACCTTATTCCAATGAAGGGAAAACAACACGGGAGAGCATAAACAACCCAATGGTTATACGCCAACATGATGAGAATTGCTAATAGAGCAAATTAAATAATCCAGTGCAGTCCGTAGAAATGTAGGGCATAGAGGTGTATTCTTAAAACACATGCTCATGAAAGCAATTTAAGAAGGCACAATTCATAGTAGTAAGTTTCAACTGTTCCCATTTCCCATCAGGTAGTACAGGTGTGTTGGCCTATAGATAATTAAGGGCCAGTCTCATACTTTACCACCTGACCTTAGACCATTCCACAACTGATTGCAATGGTTCAAGTACATCTGGCTAAAGCTATATTTTTCCTCCCTTAACAGGAAGGTGATGTCAAAGGGAATTCAGCAGACCTGCACCTCTGGCCTCATGGTATCTGTAGTCTTATCTTATTCTAGCCACTTCCAATCAGTGCAGGTACAGTTCTACAAACCAACAGGTCCTCTAGCAAGATCTGGCTCAGGCAGCCCAGATTATTCTGCTGGAAGCCCTCTTGCTTCTTTGCACCGACTCCCACAAGTTGAGGTACCCCTGATTAAGCAATTTCTCTCTCTCTCCTTGTTGTCATCTCTTTTCTTTTTTTTAAGGCTGACCAAGAAAATGAAGAAGAGAAAGATACTGAAAATTCAGCATTTGTAATTTTATTCAAGACTTTAAACACGACATTGCAACAGCAAATACTGGGTTTGCATGGCACACCAACCCACGATGGGTTCTCCTCTGGAACAACCCATGATGGGTTAGAGTGTTGTCTGTGAGCTGTTTTTCCCACCCACAGTGGCTTGTTTCCCCCAAACAACCCGTCCTGAGAACCCATGGTCTGCAGTAGGGCTTCTGTACCTACGGTGGGCTAGTGTGTTGTCTGTCGCGCCAGCGTGGGTTATGGAGATCACCTACAGAGCCGCTTGGCAAGAATGGCCAAAAATGGTCCCGCCACTCTGCTCCTCTCGTGTGATCTCTGTTCCTGAGATCTGCCTAGCAAGAGATTGTGCTGCCACCAGCGCTCCATGTCCTTTGCTGCCTCACTCCTCCCTCTCCCTTCCTTCAGAGATGAGCTCTGCAAAGTTGCAAACTTGCTTTTGCTCGCACAAGTGTGTAATTGGTGGAGTGACCTTGAGCAAAGTTGTTTTCCTACCACATTGAGCTGTGTCTCCAACACCAAAGAATTCCCCCCTCCCCCCACATGGTTCCCAAATTGTTTCACCTGCAGTGAAATCCTCATTTTTCCATGGAAAAGCATAAAGTCTCACAATTATCCAGTAGTGCATCTTGTGCCTCTCCATAAGGGGAACCTGTATATTAAATTTTGTCCCATTCCTGCAAACTTTCAAGGAGTTGGAGGCCCCCCCCCCACCCTTTTTGGTGTACCAACCAAGTCAGCATCCCTCCTTTCTAGTCAGGCCATCCCTTCCCAATTCAGCAGATGCTTCTTCCCCTCCCTACAACCCACAAGACTGAACCTCCCCCACCAGCTTTTCACAGCCACCATCTGCCCTCAAGCTAGCCATCCAATACCCCCTGCAACCCAGAACTGATGCCAAACAGTGCCTTAGTAGATTCAAAGCAGTATTAAGCAAGCCCAGTATTAAGTAAGCCAAATAAGCTACTTTGTATGCCAAGAAATTTTTCTTTTTATTCTGTATTGTTGGTTTGCTGCTGGTGAGGGGGGAGCCATCAAAGGCTTGGAAACGGGTGGCGGCTAAGAAATAAGAGGGGATAGGAGCAATAAGGAAGCAAATGGGGCAGTGGGTAAGGACTGACACGAGGCTGAGAATGGGGGCTGGGGAGAACCGGCAAAATAAGATGTCCCTAGTTTGAAGCAGAGCAATTGGAGACAGGCTGCTGATGCAGTAGCAGCATGAGGGATGGCAGGATATGGTTTTTACCATAAAGGAATCTGGGATATCTGTCCAGCTTGGCGGGAGAACTACAGGAGGAAGAGCAGTCAGGGGGGGGAAATAAACTACGCTGTGTAGCTTGTTTGCCTGATCGTCTGACAGGAGCACAGTTGGTTGTTTCCAAACAACCTACTCTGCATCGCTTATTATCATGGGTTAGCATGACATGTGAACAGGCCCTCTATCTCTATTACTAAATACCTAATGTTTTTGAAACACTTGGGGAAATTACTTTTACCGGACACAGACCACATTTATGTACCAAACCTAAGTGACAGCCTTACTATTAATACTTCTAAATGAGTAGATGCCCACTATTAGTACTTCTAAAAGAGTAGGAGCATCTTACACAAGAATCCCCCCCCCCCCCGAAATTTTTAACTGTATTCTTCCTGGTCATCTATATTTTTGTACAAAGCAGTATTTTAGGTGATATCCAACATCAAGCATAGCAGATGGATTTCATCTTTTGTACTAAATGTAATTGTAAAATATATGTTGAAAACAGTTTCAACTATTTTTTATTCCAACTGCCACGCTAGGGGTGTTATTTATTAAGTGTCTAACAGAGCAAGGTGCTGTGTTAAGATTTTTAAAATGGGCCTTGTCCAGAGACACACAATCTGTTATGTTTATTAGGAAGTACACTCTTAACGGGTTTATTAGTGTGAAATATTTTGTTTTCCCCTGTCCCATCTGTTACTTAAATGCCAAAAGTTATATAGGTAAACCATTTCATTTTAAAAACAAAATTTGAGTTAACTTTGCTCAGAAATTCACTCTCACCATGTTTATAATTGGCAGTTGAAAGAAGCTTCAATGGAATGCAATTAAATTTGGCTAAATAAAATGAGTTTCCAAAGAAAGAGGTTAAGCAAAAAAAAAAAAAAAGCATGGTGAGAAGCACAAACAACAAACAGAACAGTGCTGATTTGCAAATGAAAAACCAGAGTGTATAGAAAAAATCTTGGAGATGTGGGGCATCTCTCCTCTGCTTTTGTTCCTTTTCTTGACTGCTCTCATTATTCTTTTTGGCAGAACTGGAGCTTATGCAGCTGCAGACTTTCCCAATCTGATGCCTGCTGTTGCCCTTTCTTGACTGGTAGCGAAGCAAAAACACCCAGCTGCACTCATGTGAATCTTTTTCCCTCAGACAGACAGCACTAGCTAAAGATGGCTACTTATCCAGCCTTCTGTGGAGGATGGATTAAGTTACTGATAAGTACCAGTACTGCACATTTCCCATCAATGAACAGACCCAGGGTTGCAGTTGATGAAATACTAACTTTGAAACTGGAATGGGCGGGCTTGTGTGTGCATGTGCGCAAGGGAATCACAAAAGATACTGAAGAGAAGTTTCGTAAGCACTTCCGTAATCTTTTTTGCATATTTTAACTTTTAAAGAAAAATGAGGAAAGATATGCATATAAGATCCTTAAACTTTTCCAGGAACTATTAAAAGCCTGAAATACTAAGAAATCTGTTTCCAGCATGAACAAGTGAATGGCACTTGATATCAAGCTGGTGGGTTTCAAGGAATCAGACTATTAAACTTGTGTCTACTGTAGTTTTAATGCAACTAAAACAAATGTGGCTTTTGCGTCGTACTTCTACTGGGTATTTGGTGCAAATACAATAGCACTCAATCACTGGGTTTTCATGATACACCCCAGTTAGACAACCAATATGCCCCAGTTAAACAACCCTAGCATAACCCATGGCCTGTTTAACCCTTGCATAACCCCTGCCGTCTGGCTTCCTACAACACGACAACTCATGGTCACGAGCTGAATATTCTGGATGCTGTCTGTGGGCATCACTGCTCATTGTAGCTTAAATAAGCCACAACAAGCCACAGCATGTCGTGCAAACAGCCCCAGTATTTGCACGGAGGTGGAGTATAGGATGTAACCAAAAAAATTGCCATTCACAGAAGGCTACATTACTCCAGCAGTATATCCTTGACTTCCTAACCTGAGAAACAGCTAGAATACACTGGGTTTCACAGTGCCAGTGTTAACAGCACTCAACACCTTAACAGTTGTATATGCAGTTGCCCAAACTGATCAAAAGCAGGGTGGGAAGCTTAACTGGCACTGAGAATTCTATGAGCAATATTTCCCTTCACATATTCAAATTTCTCACTGTAACTAAATAGCAGAAAATTTTAAATGATTTTCATTTCAAGAGAATTAGGAGACACATACAAAATTAGATACATTCTTTCCCCCACCCCAACTTCCTTTCAGATTGTTGCATGTACTAGCTACGGAAAAGTTGTGACAATTAACATGCCAGAAAAACAACTCCAACACCAAACTCTAGCAGTTTCACTCAAGAGCCCTTAGGGTGCAATCCTATAGGGATAGCCAGCCACCTCCGAACTCAGAGGCGGCTGACTATCCAATGCAGGGTGGGCACAGCACAGAGGAAAGCCTCTCCTCCGCACTCTGGCCGCCCTCCATTTGTGGCTAGACAGCTGATTTCGGCTGTCTAGTTGGGGCATGTTGGAGAAGGGGGGGGAGGCCAGACAGTGCATCAAAAGCATTGTTAATGGTGCGTCCACAGTCTCCTCCACTCCCTGCCCCAGGAACGCTTCCTTTTTGCCCGCTCCACGCTGCTCTTAAGAGTGCGGAGCTGGGGACGAACCATGCTGCTTGCAAGGCAGCAGGGGAGGGAAGTCAGGTTTCTGGGAATCAAGCTTGAAGCCCTGGCTCCGAACATGATTCCCAGGAACTAGGAAAGGGAGGATTCCCTACCTGCTGGTCCGGGTGGGAATCCGCCTGTGGGGGGAGGCGATCTGTCCCTCCCCCCCGTAATCCATCCGAGCCAGCCGCTGGCTCCACATCGCTGGCAATACAGCCAGCCGCCATTGCTGTGCCTTATCGCTGGCTGAGTGAGGGCTAACTCGGGATGCATATGGCACAGTGGACGCCATTTGTGGCTGTAAAGCTGTTAGATTAACCTAAATGCAGCCGTAAATGGAGCTGGCTCGGATGGATTCTGGAGGGAGGCGGAGGTAAGTACTCTGTTCTGCCACGGATTCCGGTGGCCAGATTCTTTGGAATCTGGCCTCACTGGGGTCCGTGGCAGAATTCTCTGCCATCCCTACCAGAAACCAAAAAATCGTATGGCCATCTAGACACTGTCAAGCAGCTGTAGGATTGTGCCCTTAATCTGTTTGGGCTACATTAAAATGACAAGCATCCACTCCTCTCAGATATATCTGACACACCTCAACAGAACCCTAACATAGACAGGGAATATGGATGCTGGGTTGTAACATTTTGAGGGCATGCCAGTGATTGCTATACATTTGACTACAACTATCAGCTGGATTGATTTTTGGCTGCCAGAACTATGTTTGATAATCAGTAAGGTCCTTTGATTTCTTGCAATACAGATTTTGGTGTCATCCTATAGGGCTGGCACCACTACCACAAGACTGTGCATGGGTCAGGTGGGATGTGTGAGCGGGGTGTGGTTTATGCTTTTAGGCAACCTATTGTTAGCTAGTATTGCCACAGAAGAAATGTAACCGTCACTAACTGGCTAGACCTTGACTGCTTAAATGAAAGCTACATTTTATTGCTAATGTTTAATTGAAATTCTCTGCTTCACTGCAGATGCTACATTGATAACAACGTCAGAAAAAGATTAGAAGGAATTACCATATAGATTGAGCAATACTGCAAGATCAGGCAGACTGCGGATGGGTTTATTCATAAACAGTATATTTAAGAGAGAAAATAATTGTCTGAGAACATTAGTTGTGGAAGTTGGTGACAACATGGATTCATTCCATAATCTGTGTATGAAGGAGGCAAGAATATGAATATTGTTAAGAACTACTACTAACATCCCCCTGCCCTCAAGCACACACAATCTCCTGTTTCAGACAGTGGCCAGTTCTGATGCTTGGTGCGGGGGAGTATATTACTACTCTGCCACTTTACACTAGCTTCTGGCAAGCCAAGTTTAGAGGAATCCCAAGTATGAAGATGTTTACCTTAGCCACCTTAACTAATAGCTGTTGACATTTCTGCTTCCTTAGTCTGGAACATGTGAATACAAGGATGTTTCAGAATTAAAAACTGAAACATCTGCCCACACTGTATGCTGAAATAGCCATCATTTTCCAGAATACCATCATGTGTCACCTTGCTCGTTTGAATAAAAGTATTCCAGTTAAGCCATTATCTTAAAGAAATGCAAATCTTTGTGGTTGCAAAGTTCTCTACATACCTGAAAATTAGCTTCCTTTCGATTATGCCTGATGAAAAGCCATATGTAACTTGTAAGTATAAACTAATCGCACTAACTGAAGAAAAGCACGGAGGAACTGTATATTAATTTGCAAAACATTTAAGTTACCTTAGCAACTCTAACAAAGTATCAAATGGGAAAAAGATGTACATCAAATAGGAAAAAAGATGTAGAAAGCAATATAGAATCAGGGAGGCAAAACTAAAAAGGACTCTACCAATTCCATTATTTAATTTTATTACATGTGCATTCTCTCCCGCGACCTTTCATTCAAGGAGCTGTACATGGGGTCATTCTCATTTTATCCTCACAACACTCTGTGAGATAAGTTGAGAGCTGGTGACTGGCCCATGGTCTCCAAGTGAGCTTTATGATTAAGCAGGGCTTTGAACTTAAGTCTTCAAAGGCAAGTCCAACTTTCACTAGAAACTACACCTAGTGTATTCCCAAACTCCAGTTTATAAGCATTTTCTGTACAAATTGACAACATACTTTCTCAAGAACATAGAATACAAAAGGTGAAGTGGCATCCCAGTAGGGACTATATAGCTACCTTAGAAGGATTATGGAATGCAATACAGTTTTGCTCTCTTTCCAGCTGAACACAAGAAAAGTGGGCTAGACTGATTCCACCAGATTGAGAACAAAGAAAGCAAACCATTAAATGAAATGCCTTTCATTTGCTAAGATATAACTTTTGTATACATGGTGCATACCTTTGGAATGAAACATGTCCTTTAAACCCTAGGTGGATAGAAATTGTTCACCTTCAGATTACCAACACGTGATGCTGGATCTGGACAGTCATGTTTACGGTAAACCAACTGAAATCAATGGGACAAATTAGTGAGGAGTAACTGAAGTCTCACTGATTTCAATGCACCTTCTCTAAGCACAACCAAGTCAGGATTCAGGTATGGAAGGCTGTCAGGAACAAGAATAACGTACTGCATAGTTTGCAGAGGGGCAAGAGCCATTGTCCCCTTCATGGATCACTGCCTTGTTGTGGCGAAGGGGCTTGCGTAACTCAGTGAAGCCATAAGCTATGCCGTGCAGGGCCACCCAAGACGGACAGGTCATGGCAGAGAGTTCTGACAAAATGTGGTCCACTGGAGAAGGAAATGGCAACCCACTCCAGTATTCTTGCCAAGAAAACCCCATGGAACGTATCACAAGGCTAAAAGAGATGACGCCGGAAGATGAGACCCTCAGGTCGGAAGGTGTCCAATATGCTACTGGGGAAGAGCAGAGGGTATTTCCAAGCAGCGCCAGAAAGAGTGAAGCGGCTGGGACAAACCCGAAAGGACACTCAGCTGTGGATGTGTCTGGCGGTGAAAAGAAAATCCGATGCTGTAAAGAACAATATTGTTTAGGAACCTGGAATGTCAGATCAATGAATCAAGGTAAGCTGGAGGTGGTCAAACATGAGATGGCAAGATTGAACATCGACATCTTGGGAATCAGCGAACTAAAATGGACAGGCATGGGCGAATTTAATTCAGGTGACCATCATATCTACTATTGTGGGCAAGAATCCCTTAGAAGAAATGGAGTAGCACTCATAGTCAACAAAAGGGTGGGAAAAGCAGTACTGGGGTCCAATCTTAAAAATGATAGAATGATCTCAGTACGAATCCAAGGCAAACCATTCAACATCACAGTAATACAAGTCTATGCCCCAACCACTGAGGCCGAAGAAGCTGAGGTTGATCGGTTCTATGAAGACCTACAACACCTTCTAGAACTAACACCCAAAAAAGATGTCCTCTTCATCATAGGGGATTGGAATGCTAAAGTAGGAAGTCAAGAAATCACCGGGATAACAGGCAGGCATGGCCTTGGTGTACAAAATGAAGCAGGACAAAAGCTAATAGAGTTTTGCCAAGAGAACATGCTGATCATAGCAAACACTCTTTTCCAACAGCACAAGAGGCGACTCTACACATGGACGTCACCAGATGGTCAATATCGAAATCAGATTGATTATGTCCTTTGCAGCCAAAGATGGAGAAGCTCCATACAGTCAGTAAAAACAAGACCTGGACCTGACTGTGGCTCAGATCATGAGCTGCTTCTTGCAAAATTTCGGCTTAAATTGAAGAACGTCGGGAAAACCACTAAACCGTTCAGGTATGACCTAAATCATATCCCTGATGAATATACAGTGGAGGTGAGGAATAGATCTCAGGGATTAGACCTGATAGACAGAGTGCCTGAGGAACTATGGACGGAGGTCCGTAACATTGTTCAGGAGGCAGCAACGAAATCCATCCCAAAGAAAAAGAAATGCAAGAAAGCCAAGTGGCTTTACAAGTAGCTGAGGAAAGAAGGGAAGCGAAAAGCAAGGGAGAAAGGGGAAGATATACCCAACTGAATGCAGAGTTCCAGAGAATAGCAAGGAGAGACAAGAAGGCCTTCTTAAATGAACAATGCAAAGAAATCGAGGAAAACAACAGAATGGGAAAGACTAGAGATCTCTTCAAGAAAATTGGAGATCTCAAGGGAACGTTTTGTGCAAAGACGGGCATGATAAAGGACAAAGAAGGCAGGGACCTAACAGAAGCAGATGAGATTAAGAAGAGGTGGAAAGAATACACAGAAGAACTATACAGGAAAGATCTGAATGTCCCTGATAGCCATGATAGTGCGGTCACTGAACTTGAGCCGGACATCCTCGAGAGTGAAGTCAAGTGGGCCTTAGGAAGCATTAGTAACAACAAAGCTAGCGGAGATGACAGTATTCCAGCCGAGCTATTTAAAATCCTAAAAGATGATGCTGTTAAAGTGCTGCATTCAATATGCCAACAAATCTGGAACACTCAACAGTGGCCACAAAACTGGAAAAGGTCAGTTTACATTCCAATTCCAAAGAAGGGCAACGCCAAAGAGTGATCATACTACCGCACAATTGCGCTCATTTCACATGCCAGCAAGGTGATGCTCAAAATCCTACAAGCTAGGCTTCAGCAGTATGCGAACCGAGAACTACCGGAAGTACAAGCTGGGTTTAGAAGAGGCAGAGGAACTAGAGATCAAATCGCCAACATTCGCTGCATCATGGAGAAAGCAAGAGAATTCCAGAAAAACGTCTATTTCTGCTTCATTGACTACACTAAAGCCTTTGATTGTGTGGATCACAACAAACTGTGGCAAATTCTTAAAGTGATGGGAGTACCAGACCACCTTACCTGTCTCCTGAGAAACCTGTACGAGGGTCAAGAAGCAACAGTAAGAACCAGACATGGAACAACCGATTGGTTCAAAATTGGGAAAGGAGTACGACAAGGCTGCATATTGTCACCCTGCTTATTTAACTTATATGCAGAGTACATCATGAGAAACGCTGGGTTGGATGAATCACAGGTTGGAATTAAGATTGCCGGGAGAATTATCAACAACCTCCGATATGCAGACGATACCACCCTAATGGCAGAAAACGAAGAGGATCTAAAGAGCCTCTTGTTGAGGGTGAAAGAGGAGAGTGCAAAAGCTGGTTTGAAACTCAACATTAAAAAAACTCAGATCATGGCATCTGGCCCCATCACTTCCTGGCATATAGAAGGGGAAGACATGGAAGCAGTGACAGATTTTACTTTCTTGGGCTCCAAGCTCACCGCAGACGGTGACTGTAGCCATGAAATTAAAAGACGCTTGCTCCTTGGGAGGAAAGCTATGGCCAACCTAGACAGCATAGTAAGAAGCAGAGACATCACCTTGCCGACAAAGGTCCGTCTAATCAAAGCTATGGTTTTCCCAGTAGTAATGTATGGCTGTGAGAGCTGGACTATAAGGAAGGCTGAGCGCCGAAGAATTGATGCTTTCGAACTGTGGTGCTGGAGAAGACTCTTACGAGTGCCCTGGACTGCAAGGAGGTCAAATCAGTCCATCCTAAAGGAAATCAACCCTGAGTGCTCATTGGAAGGACAGATAATGAAGCTGAAGCTCCAATATTTTGGCCACCTAATGCAAAGAGAAAACTCCCTGGAAAAGACCCTGATGCTGGGAAAGACTGAAGGCCAAAGGAGAAGGGGACGGCAGAGGATGAGATGGCTAGATAGCATCATGGATGCAATGAATATAAACTTGAGCACGCTCCGGGAGAGAGCGCAGGACAGGAAGGCCTGGCGTGCTATGGTCCATGGGGTCACGAAGAGTCGGACACGACTGAACGACTGAACAACAACAAGAGTCATTGTGAATGTGCTTCCTTCATTAATGGGAATCACTCCCTTGGACATAAGAAACATGCAAATGCTTACCTGACTGACATGTGACCACTCAGCCAGGTAACCCATGAGAAATGGCCAGTTCAGAGCCTCAGTGGGAAATATGGCCCAATCCTGAAGCATGTCCATCCACCAAATCCAGGTGGGCAACACGTAGCCCACACCACTGAATTGGCAGCAGTGAAAAAATTGTGTGCTGAATTTGACCTTTTTAGTGCTCCATAGCACCAGGTGGGTTACATGTAGCTTGCAAGCAATCTAAATGTAACCCTTATGGTACTTCACGGCACTACAAGAGTGGTTTGCCACCATGTTCTGGTGGTGGCAAACCACTTAATCATTTTCTAAGATTAAAAAAACAAATTTTTGAGGTGTGGGGAGCCTGCAGGGCAAATATAGCCCCTGGACCTCCCACAGTTGCTCACCCCTGGTCTAGATAGATCAGTCTGCTGTGAATATCCAGACAGAAAGCTTTGCCCCATAGTGCATTTTGTTGAATCCAAAACCAGTTTCTAAAAATAATGTAGCATAACCTGTGAGCTCTGCACATCCATTTTTGTCGCCTTGCAGGAGTCTACAACCTATGTAAGAAAGCCTAAGTTGAATGCCTGCAGCCCCCTCCCACTTTCCATCATAAGACTGTAACCAGATCCATGGCTTTAACATCAGCCACTTCCACTCCCCCACTTTTTGCTTCGTTTACCATCTTGCATGATAAAAGAGTTGTTCAGAACCTCAAAGCTAGCACAGTATTTTGTGACCTCTGAGTTGACCTAACAAAGGTATTACGCTAAATATGGGTTTTAGCATTTTTCTTTTGGTTTCTTTTCTTTTAGCCAATAAATACAGTTACCTTCACTTTTTATAAAAATGCAAAGTCACTACTATTTGGAGCACATGTTATATTGTATATTCAGCCAGAGGGATTTTACTTCTTTCAGTTCACATAAGAATAATCTCTCCAAAAAGTACCACAGATTTTAAAACATAAGAGATAAAAAGGCAGAGTCAAAAAGAGAGAGAGAGAAAAAGAGATGTATTGAAAAATAAGTGATTTGGCAAACATCTCATGTTCAATAAAAGATTCCATTCTGTGCAGGCCATCCAAGATCACAGTAGTGTACCAATATATTAATATTCTGCTGGTTTAATTCAGAGGCAGAGATTATATTTTGTACACTAAAGCAGAATCAACATCAGCTCACATACACAGAATCAAAATGCAGTTCGTTGCCAAGGCAGCAAAGAAAGCACAATAGCACAGGTAATGTGATAACACATCTTAAAAAAAAGAAAATGTATAGTATAGGTTCTAAGGAAAGGGTTTTTTTATGGTTTTATGAAGGAACAGTAGTTTGGCATGACAAAAGACACATTTTTAGTTCTGTATTTGAATATTTTCTAGAGTTAATAAAGACTGCATTTGCAATACTTATGGTTTAAAAGCAATCTGAATTTCAGCCAACCTTTGCTAAAATTCAGTCTTTCAAACCTTTAAGGCTGCAATGGTATACACAGTTACCTGGGAGTAAGTCCCAACAAACTCCATGGGACTTACTTCCTAGTAGATGTGCATAGGACTGCACTCTCAGGCCATTATAATGTTCCAGCCCCAAGCAATGTGGCAACCAAATTATCTACATTCTGATCTTGTGATATTTGGACTTAGCCCAAATATTTTTTGTATGCAACATTACATTTCCAACAATACCTTCTCATTTTTTTTATAGCCAAACAGCTCGTCAGAAGCAAAATCAACAAAAAAACCCCACTCAACATTAACATCTAATGTTCCAAAAGAAAAATTCCAAAATCCTTATCATAATACCTTTATTAGACTAACTCAACTGTCACAAAATTCTGTGCGAGCTTTTGAATTCCCGAAAACTCTTCATCAGGAAAGATGTTAAACAAAGCAAAAGGGGATAAGGAGGAAGAGGGAGGAAGTGGCTTATGTTCAAGCCATGGGGTTTGCATTTGGTTAAAGTCTTAAGATGGAAAGTAGGAGGAGGCTGCAGACATTCAAATTAGGCTGTACCAGGTACCGAGATGGTTTCAGGTTGCACCTGGGATCCTGCTAAGGTTGCTGAGAGAAGAACAAGCAAGCAATGGTTGATTCCCCCATTTTTGAAAATATAAAATCCAACTGTTACTCAAAAACCATCTCCATCCTTAGGTGACAAACACAGGTTCCTTGGTAGGTGGAAAACAGAAATACAGAGAACCTATACAGTTTTATATAAACAAAGCTAGAGAACATTTTTGTTATTTTACTTGCTAAAAAATGTCAGTGGAAGCCAAATTGGATAGCTTTACCTAGATTTTGGAAAGTTTGTTTTGGATTTTTTCTTTTGGCCACCACAGCTACGTTTTTGTATGAGCTAAAGTTTGTTAGCTATGAATGAGATCACAGAACACAGTGAAGTAGATAACGCTGCATCCATGACAGAGATGCTACAAAGCTTCCCTAGTCTCAAGCTTTCTGGTCAGGCCAGACATCTGTGCAAGTAAAAACTCTAAAGCAAGGTCAAACATAAAATAGTGAGGGATCTTATGTAGTTGTAGTAGAACTGAACCTTTAGAGTCCGATGCAGTCTTTTTTGAAACAATTAGACCAAAGAAAAAGGAAAGAAAAAAGATTGCGGATAGCTACTTATTGAAACAAATCATGTCATGTAAATTGTTGTTCTTCCAACATATTGGAGTCATCTCAGTTGAAATCTTGGGGCACAAATTAAAATAACAACTTAAGAACTTTAAAAAGTACATTTCCTGGGTTAAGTTGTTCCTGAATCTTTAAGACTGTATTAATTCTAGAAAACACCTTCCTTTTGTGGTTATCTACCCTGTTCAACAGCATTCTGATACGCTAAGAAAAACATATTAACACAGATGATCTCGTCTGATCTCAGAAGCTAAGCAGGGTCGGCCCTGGTTAGTACTTGGATGGTAGACGACTTGGGAATCAGACTTCCTGCACTGAGCAGCGGGTTGGACTCGATGGTCTTGTCGGCCCCTTCCAACCTTATGATTCTATACCCTTGTCTGCATATAATGCAGCACTTCTGTCGGTCTCAAAATCTCAGGATGCTCTATTCTCACCCATGCACCACCTAGGACAACTTTACATCAGGGGTAGGCAGTAGTTAGATTTGGATCTACTTGTGGATTGCTGGATGATTTTCAGTAGATCAGCAGGAATTGTTGACTTCCAATTGTTTAACAAAAGGAACAACCAAAATCTTCCCCTACCCAATTAGGTTGTTATAATCCCTGACCTGAACTTACTTGTATGTACAGATCATCCCAGTGTATGACATATGGGGTAAACTATACACTGAGCCACCATTTTGCACTTGGTTGCTGAATATTATGAGTTGTAGTAAAACAAGCAAAGTAGATCCCACAAGCCTGAAGCCTGCCTCCATCAACTCTACATGAACACTCTGGACATAAAAATAGCCCCAAGGGGTGTGTGTGTGTACACACAGATAGCAAGAGCGGAGTTGGATGTATTAAATCTAGTTTCTCCCCCACTTATGTAAAATCAGAGTCTTCTAATTATTTTGTTCCTTTGGTAGTAATGTTTCAGTACTTCACCATGCACAGTGACAAGACAAAGAAATGTACCAAATGTTGAATATCCAAACTGGTTGTGTACTATGCTGCCACAGGATTCTAACGAAGAAAAAGCACAGTTCCCGTTCACAAAGGCCACAGAAACCACAGAGTTTTTAGCTCTACATTTCTTTTCACTCGGCTTGGTCAACTCAAATCCCAATATTCTGGCCATTTTCTAATTATATGTGTACCTGAAATTGTCTTCTAATGATTTCAAATAGATTTATTCTCATAATAGGATGCTTAGAATCAAAGCTCTAAACTGTATTTAGGGCGCAATCCTATTCAGATAGGCGTCTGCCTCCGAACTCGGAGGCGACTGCCTATCCAATGAAGGGCAGGAGAAGCATGGAGGGGATTTCCACCCTCCCCGCCCCAGAACACCCCCAGACACCCTTTTTGGCATCTCCCTGCTCCTCTTCTGAGCTCTGAGAAAGCGCGGAAGAGAGGGGAGGTACAAGATATCCTATGGCCATCTAGCTGCTGTCTAGTGGCCATAGGATTTCTCCCTTATAGAGTTATACTTATCTGTGAGCATTTAATGCTGTTTTGATAGCTGGTGTTTTCTGAATAGAGATATTGGAATAGTACTAGAAAGAGCAGAAATGCTTGGGGATACAGGGAGGAGTAACTAGTTTTGACATATATAGAAAATATTTCAGAATTGGGCCAAGGAGAAACAAATATGTACTCACAGCCACACTGGCTCTAGCACTCATACTAAAGAGAGCAATGGAGAAATGCAGCAAACCCCACCTCCATCAGCATGCAACCTACAAGATGACCAGTGAACTTCAGATAGTTACATTAGACAATGGCCTCGAAGAAGTAATAATTCATTACAGTTGTTGGTGACAAATTCTGATTCAGCCGTTTCTAAAAAAAATACACTAAATTGTATCAACGTATAGCAACTGAGGAGTCCGACAAGTTCTATACACCTGTTTGATTCCACCAGTTTCCCGAGACACACCTTTAGTTGAGCAGGTGCAATTCTGTGTTCTGACAAGTCTGAAAAAAGGAGGAGGGAGCTAGTCCTGACTAGCACCATTCCAGCAAGCATTCAACTTGCATAAATATCTAGGAGCCCATTCAAATGTCAGGGTTCACTGTACAAAGTGCAGAAAGGTGTGGGTGACTATAATTATGCAGCAACTACAACTACCAGCAGGACAGTTGGTGGGGTCTTGGGAATAGGCTGCTATCAGGACTGGAGCATTGAACCTTAGCACTTAGTGCCAGAGCTCAGCTTTAATACTGTCAGTATAATAATAAAGAAGCAAATGCACCTGAGGATGTCCAGACTAGAGTGGATTTCCCTAGAAGATTTCTCTATGCACCAAGTAACCACAGCATCTGCAATCCCATAAGCTAGTGCAAAATGCAGCAGCTAGACTATTGACTGGAACATCTTGTAAGGATTGTGTAATACCGGTTTTAAAGGAATTGCACTGGCTGCCAATATGCTTCCAGCTGGAATTCAAGGTGCTGGGTTAAAGCCCTAAGCGGCTTGAGACCTTGATATTTGAGAGAGCCTTTATATGTCTACCCAAGGATTGAGATCTGTTGGAGAGGCCCTTGTCTGCTGTGGCACCCTGGCTGTGGGATGCCCTCCTCTTGGAGGCCTGATTGGCGGAGACATTATTTTTATTTCAGCGCCAAGTTAAAATATGGCTTTTCACCAAAGCCTTTGAGGGCTAAATGAATTCCCTAAAGTTGCACATTGTTTTATTGTTTGGGATTTTCTAATTGGTATTAGTTTGTTTAATGGTTTAATATGTTTTTAGCTGTTTAAATTATTTATTGTTTTATGCATTTAAATTGATTTTACTTGTACAGCATCCTGATATAGGGCAGGATACAAATGTTTTAAATAAATAAATACTCTGGTATTGTAGAACATGCTTTCGCTTGTACCTCTTGCACAATTAAAAAGTTAAACATTGGGTATCCCTCACAAGGCCAAAATAGTAACATCTCAGGCTGCAGGTCTGTCATGGAAATGGCAAAAGGAACTATGTGACACGTCAGTAGTGGCCTCCATGCTCAACCTGTCCTTTGCTTCAATGTACTACATGAATTAGTCTAGGGCTGAAAGACTTGATGCAGGACATGGGTAAAGCACTTGGATAAAGCCCATCACATTTAAATGCATCTACTACGTGGGTCAGCACATTTAGAAGTCAGTATGAGGCATTAGCCAGAGCACTAGATTGTAGGGCGGTATAGTTGAAACCCTGCTCAAACATGAAACTCAACAGGGTGGCCTTGGGGCAGTCACTCTTTCTCCACCTAACCTACTTCACAGGGTTGTTGTGGGATAAAATGTGGATGGGGCAGGAAGGGAGGTTATGAAAATATAAATACCCCTGCATTTAGTTCTATGATGCCAGCACTGTACCTGTGCAGGTCGCTGATGTGCCAATGCTAGACCTGAATGGGCTGACCTAAGTGGTAAGTGCATCTAAACGGGAGGGGGCCACTGGAAGGCTTTCAGAGGCAAGAGCTAAGTCTGCTCCGGCCAAAAGCAGGTCCCTGGAAGCCCTGTTCCTTAGTGTGTGTGGGAAAGCAATAGTTACTTAAATAAGCGGGGAGGGAAAGGCACTTCCACACGCTCAGAGAAACCTTTCCCTTTATCACTTCGTACTTTACTTCATTTCTTCCAGAGCTGAGCCCTGGCACTGAAGGCGGTTTCTGGGGCTGAACTGTAGCCAAAATTACCACGTGGCCCCAATCCTCAAGTCTCTCACTGGCTACCAACTTTATATTCGCTGACACGCGCGCCACAGAATGTAACTGGAGGAGGAGCGAGCGGGGCCGTGTGAATACACCCGCACACATTTCGTCCCCAAGTTTCCCCCCTCTTCACCACCAAAAGAGCTCCAGGCACCTGTCGCCCTTGCAAAGCAAGCAAGCAAGCTCCTTCCTGACTCGGCCGCCGCCGCTTCTCGCTGCCCGCCTTTCCTCACCTGTCCCGCGGGTCAACCCAGCTGGTGGTTTTGGTGGCGTGGTCGATATAATAGACTTTGCCGTCGTAGTCGCGGGCTTCCTCCCAGCCCTCGGGCAAAGGCAGCTCCTGCCTGGGCATCTTCTCTGGGGGCGGCGGGGCGGACCGAGCCCAGTGGCGGCGGCCCCATGCGAAGAGCTCAGCACCCCCCCGCCCAGCCTAGCAGCTGGCACGGCGGGCCGGGGCGAGGGGCCGCGGCGGGCAGCGTGGCGGGAGCGAGGCAGCCGACGGGGCGGAAGACTCGCATCCTCAGCCGGGGAGCGGGAAGGAAAGCGGTGCTGGCCGGGGGAGGAGTGTTCTTCCAGGCACGGCAAGCAATGCCGGAGCCCAGTGGGGCAGGGCTGACCGTCCCCGCCCGGGCACAACGAGCAACTGCTTCTTCGCCTTCGCTGCTCCGTCGCCTCTCGCTTCAGCGGCAGGTTCCCGGCGTCTAAGAAGGCGCAGCGATGCGGTGCCGCTCGCCCTTAAAGCGGCCGAGCCCACCCGGTGCTCTGGGCTTCTCCTTCTGCCGAAGCGCGTCCGCCTGCCAGCTAAGTTCTTGCTCCGTCCACAGCACCGGGGACTCTTGCAGTGCCGCCGCCAAGTCCTGGGTTCCTTCCTCCCCTCATGCCGGTGTTACTGTAATACAGGTAGTAGTAGAGCAGTCTCAACTCTATTAAAAAAACAAAAACAAAAAGCGGCGGCGGCGGCTATTACCGTAAACACGGCCGCGCTGGAGACAAGCGCCTCCTCCCGCCTTGGGCGGGCAGCTAGAAAGGAATAAGGAGAATAAGGAGCCCTCGGCCGTCTTGGCCGCGGCCAGGTTGCGGGTAACCGAACCTGGAGGAAGGAGAGGGCGGATCTGCACGTGCCCCGTCCCCCGCCCTGTTCGCAGCCGACGAAAGGGCAGGGCTGGGACTTTGCACGGAACAGTGGGCGAAGGCCACGCAGGAGGACGCGCGTGCCCACCGGGCCTTTGTTCGCGCCGGCAGCTCTCAAGACTTCTGGGGACTGAAGCCCCGAGGCTGCGGGGTGGGCCGGGAGACTGGCTTCCGGGCTGTGCCCCCTCTCTCTGCTAGTCTCTGAACCGCTCCCAGGAGAAAGGCTGCGCGACGGCTTGCTCTGACGAAGCCTGCCGTGGGTTTCAGTGGGCAAATAGTGCCAAGCTATTTGGTCCGGGTTTGACCCACCACCGAGATGTCAGGAACAAGCGCGGTTGCTCTGTCGCCATGGCTCGCTATTCGTTCAGGAGGGGGTCCCGCAGGAAAAAGTACTCTCAACTTTTCCATGGGGAAAAGGCACTACAATTCCAGGTGTAACACAGGACTCCGCAGTGGTGGAGTGGTAAATTTTGAAGTGCAGGCGTTCATCGTGACAGTCCCTATGGCTACGCCCGCAGGGAGAGTCGAGAATGCAGGCAGGCAGCTGTGTTGATCCCTATCAACAAACCAGTTCTGGCAGTTTTCATCTCCACCAGGAGCAGGTCTTTTGTCGAGCGAATGGATCTTAATTGCCCATTCAAGACCAAGCCATTGCAAAATACTTTGCATTACAACAGGGAATAACATTGTTGGGGGGGGGTTTCACCCCCCCCAGCCACTGTGAGAATTGCAGCTAGGCTCAGGAAGAAAACTGGGAAGGGGGGGGGGAGATGACTACACCACTGGGACTCCCAAGAACAGGAGGAGCTGCCAGGTGTGTTGCTCTAGGCAGATGACAAGGAAAAAAGAAAGACAAAAGCAACAAGGTTCTGTGAACCCAGAGACATCCATTTATAATTCTTTTCTGTTTCACATATCTTAAAACTGGGCAAATTTTATTTGCACTATCCATTACATGGTAAATTGTACAATGGATATGGAAAAACTGAGCACAATTTGGGCCAGCCATCACGTTACCTGTGCTCTGCTATCTGCTTGTTGTTGTTCAGTCGTTCAGTCGTGTCCGACTCTTCGTGACCCCGTGGACCATAACACACCAGGCCTTCCTGTCCTGCGCTCTCTCCGGGAGCGTGCTCAAGTCCATATTCATTGCATCGGTGATGCTATCTAGCCATCTCATCCTCTGCCGTCCCCTTCTCCTTTTGCCTTCAGTCTTTCCTAGTATCAGGGTCTTTTCCAGAGAGTTTTCTCTTCGCATTAGGTGGCCAAAATATTTGAGCTTCAGCTTCAGTATCTGTCCTTCCAATGAGCACTCAGGGTTGATTTCCTTTAGGATGGACTGATTTGACCTCCTTGCAGTCCAGGGGACTCGTAAGAGTCTTCTCCAGCACCACAGTTCGAAAACATCAATTCTTTGGCGCTCAGCCTTCCTTATAGTCCAGCTTTCACAGCCATACATTACTACTGGGAAAACCATAGCTTTGATTAGACGGACCTTTGTCAGCAAGGTGATGTCTCTGCTTCTTACTATGCTGTCTAGGTTTGCCATGGCTTTCCTCCCAAGGAGCAAGCATCTTTTAATTTCTTGCTACAGCATACACCGTCTGCGGTGATCTTGGAGCCCAAGAAAGTAAAATCTGTCACTGCTTCCATTTCTTCCCCTTCTATATGCCAGGAAGTGATGGGGCCAGATGCCATGATCTTAGTTTTTTTAATGTTGAGTTTCAAACCAGCTTTTCCACTCTCCTCTTTCACCCTCAACAAGAGGCTCTATAGATCCTCTTCGCTTTCTGCCATTAGGGTGGTATCATCTGCATATCGGAGGTTGTTGATAATTCTCCCGGCAATCTTAATTCCGACCTCTGATTCATCCAACCCGGCATTTCTCATGATGTACTCTGCATATAAGTTAAATAAGCAGGGTGACAATATGCAGCCTTGTCGTACTCCTTTCCCAATTTTGAACCAATCGGTTGTTCCATGTCTGGTTCTTACTGTTGCTTCTTGACCCTCGTACAGGTTTCTCAGGAGACAGGTAAGGTGGTCTGGTACTCCCATCACTTTAAGAATTTGCCACAGTTTGTTGTGATCCACACAATCAAAGGCTTTAGCGTAGTCAATGAAGCAGAAATAGACGTTTTTCTGGAATTCTCTTGCTTTCTCCATGATCCAGCGAAAGTTGGCGATTTGATCTCTAGTTCCTCTGCCTCTTCGAAACCCAGCTTGCACTTCCGGTAGTTCTCGGTTCGCATACTGCTGAAGCCTAGCTTGCAGGATTTTGAGCATCACCTTGCTGGCATGTGAAATGAGCGCAATTGTGCGGTAGTTTGAACACTCTTTGGCGTTGCCCTTCTTTGGAATTGGAATGTAAAGTGACCTTTTCCAGTCTTGTGGCCACTGTTGGGTGTTCCAAATTTGTTGGCATATTGAGTGCAGCACTTTAACAGCATCATCTTTTAGGATTTTAAATAGCTTCGCTGGAATACTGTCATCTCCGCTAGCTTTGTTGTTACTAATGCTTCCTAAGGCCCACTTGACTTCACTCTCGAGGATGTCCGGCTCAAGTTCAGTGACCACATTGTCATGGCTATCAGGGACATTCAGATCTTTCCTGTATAGTTCTTCTGTGTATTCTTTCCACCTCTTCTTAATCTCATCTGCTTCTGTTAGGTCCCTGCCTTCTTTGTCCTTTATCATGCCCGTCTTTGCACAAAACGTTCCCTTGAGATCTCCAATTTTCTTGAAGAGATCTCTAGTCTTTCCCATTCTGTTGTTTTCCTCAATTTATTTGCATTGTTCATTTAAGAAGGCCTTCTTGTCTCTCCTTGCTATTCTCTGGAACTCTGCATTCAGTTGGGTATATCTTCCCCTTTCTCCCTTGCTTTTCGCTTCCCTTCTTTCCTCAGCTACTTGTAAAGCCTCATCAGACAGCCACTTGGCTTTCTTGCATTTCTTTTTCTTTGGGATGGATTGAGTTGCTGCCTCCTGAACAATGTTACGAACCTCCGTCCATAGTTCCTCAGGCACTCTGTCTATCAGGTCTAATCCCTGAAATCTATTCCTCACCTCCACTGTATATTCATCAGGGATATGATTTAGGTCATACCTGAATGGTTTAGTGGTTTTCCCTACATTCTTCAATTTAAGCCGAAATTTTGCAAGAAGCAGCTCATGATCTGAGCCACAGTCAGCTCCAGGTCTTGTTTTGACTGACTGTATAGAGCTTCTCCATCTTTGGCTGCAAAGGACATAATCAATGTGATTTCTATATTGACCATCTGGTGATGTCCATGTGTAGAGTCGCCTCTTGTGCTGTTGGAAAAGAGTGTTTGCTATGATCAGCGTGTTCTCTTGGCAAAACTCTGTTTGCCTTTGTCCTGCTTCATTTTGTACACCAAGGCCATGTCTGCCTGTTATCCCGGTGATTTCTTGACTTCCTGCTTTAGCATTCCAATCCCCTATGATGAAGAGGACATCTTTTTTGGGTGTTAGTTCTAGAAGGTGTTGTAGGTCTTCATAGAACCGATCAACCTCAGCTTCTTCGGCCTCAGTGGTTGGGGCATAGACTTGAATTACTGTGATGTTGAATGGTTTGCCTTGGATTCGTACTGAGATGATTCTATCGTTTTTAAGATTGTACCCCAGTACTGCTTTTCCCACCCTTTTGTTGACTATGAGTGCTACTCCATTTCTTCTAAGGGATTCTTGCCCACAGTAGTAGATATGATGGTCACCTGAATTAAATTCGCCCATGCCTGTCCATTTTAGTTCTCTGATTCCCAAGATGTCAATGTTCAGTCTTGCCATCTCATGTTTGACTACCTCCAGCTTACCTTGATTCATTGATCTTAAATTCGAGGTTCCTAGACAATATTGTTCTTTACAGCATCGGATTTTCTTTTCACCACCAGACACATCCACAGCTGAGTGTCCTTTCGGCTTTGGCCCAGCCGCTTCACTCTTTCTGGCGCTACTTGGAAATTCCCTCTGCTCTTCCTCAGTAGTATATTGGACACCTTCCGACCTGAGGGACGCCATCTTCCGGCGTCATCTCTTTTAGCCTTGTGATACGTTTCATGGGGTTTTCTTGGCAAGAATATTGGAGTGGGTTGCCATTTCCTTCTCCGGTGGACCACATTTTGTCAGAACTCTCCACCATGACCTGTCCGTCTTGGGTGGCCCTGCACGGCATAGCTTATGGCTTCACTGAGTTACGCAAGCCCCTTTGCCACAACAAGGCAGTGATCCATGAAGGGGCTGCTATCTGCTACTGCCTCACAAATGCAGAGTAAACATTAAAAGAATGTGATTGGTGGTGCACAATCACAACGATAACTCAAAATAAGTTTCCTACATGTGAAGAAAAAGCAGTAGTAATGAACATGGAATGTTGCTAGCAGCCTTCACCTGTTATCACTGCAGTCATTACACTGTAGGTCAATGCTTGGGATGCTTCCATGTGAAGGGGAACATACGAAGTGGCTAACATCCCCTTCCTGGGCAGGTAGTTGCAGGACAACTCCAGGCACTCTTGAATGAAATGGATTATCTACATCCATTTCAGCTGGGTTTCAGGCCTGGTTTTGAACTGGAAACTGCCTTGGTCACCCTGTGGGATGACCTTTGCCTAGAGAAGGACAGAGGGAGTGCAACTCTGTTGATTCTCCTGGACCTCTTGATAGCATCGACCATAGTATCCTTCTGGATAGGTTGCCTGGGTTGTGAGTTGGTGGTACTGCACTGCAGTGGTTCTGTTCCTACTGGAATTGTCAGTTCCAGAAGGTGGTGCTGGGGGATTATTGCTCTGTCCCTTGGCAATTATGCCATGGAGTTCCACAGGGCTCTATTTTATCCTCTATGCCGTTCAATATCTACATGAAACTGCTGGGGGAGGTTATCCGGAGGTGTGGGCTAGGCGCCATCAAAATGCAGATGACACCCAGTTCTACCTCTCTTTTTCATCAAATCCAGATGAGGCAGTGCTTTTTCTGAATCAGTGGCTGGACACGGTAATGGACTGGATGAGGGTCAATAAACAGACTCAATCCAGACAAGACAAAGGTACTGTTAGTGGGTGGTTCATCTGCCTGGCTAGGTGATGTTCTGCCTGTTCTGGAGGAGGTTGTACTCCCCCTAAAGGATTCATAGTTTGGGGGTGCTCTTGGACACGGAACTGTCACTTGAAGCACAGGTGGATTCTGTGGCATGGAGCACCTTTTACCAGCTTAGGCTGATATGCTATGCCCTTATCTAGACAGAGGTAGCCTAGCTATAGTTACCCATGCTTATAGTTACCCATAACCTCTCGTTTGGATTACTGCAATGCGTTTTACGTGGGCTGCCTTTGCAAACGGTACGGAAACTTCAACTGGTCCAAAACAGGGCAGCGAGGTTGTTAACGGGGACTGGCCAATGAGATCATATTATGCCAGTACTTCTCCAGCTGCACTGGCTGCCAGTCAATGTCCGGGCCTGATTCAAAGTGCTGATATTAACATTCAAAGCCCCTAACTGCTTCAGGCCAGGTTATCAGAAGGATCGCCTCCTCCCATATGTACCTGCCCAGACCCTAAGATCACCTTCAGGAGCTCTTCTCTGGGAGCTCCAGCCAAAGGAATTGAGGCTGGTGGCTACCAGGAAGAGGACCTTTTCTGCTGTGGCACCTTGGCTGTGGAATGACCTCCCTAGAGAGGTTCGTCTGGCACCCACATTGTACACCTTCCGGCTCCAGGTGACCTTTTTATTTTCCTGGCATTTTAGCATCCTAATCTTTTAGCTCTGCTGTTTTAAATCTGTATTTTAAATCTCTGCATTGTTGCTAGGTTTTTTCTGGTTGTACTTTTATTTGTAGTTTTAAGCTTTCATATTTTATATTGTTTTATGTTGTACTTTGTCGTTTTAATTTTTGTGAACTGCCCAAAGAGCTTCAGGTATTGAGTGGTATAGAAATGAAATAAATAATAAATACATAAATATGAGTTGAAATTCTGCTCCTGTTAGATGATTCCTCTTGCTACGAGTCATGATGGCTACATATCCAGATCGGAGGCACCATTCCTCTGAATATCTGTTACAATTGCTCTTATATTCTTAACCAGAGAAATTGAGCACAATTTACCTAGTACATGTTGTCAGTCTCCAAACACTCATCCATTAGTACTGTAGAACTCAAAACTTAAAATTGGGGCCCTGCAGCAAAGCATTGCCGTGTGGAATAGTTCTGTTCAGTAGTTTTGTTCAGCCACTATATTCCATTTCCTCCTCCCTCAGGTTTTCTTCCCCTACCCCATCAGTCAACATTCTATGCTCACTGCGCATGCTCAGTGCTCGCTGGCCTGTTTGGGGGATTTTTCTCCATTTGCCCCCCCCCCCCGCTCCTTTTGGGATGTGTGTGGTGTTAGACACAGTTGTGTACAATCCCAGCTACATTCAATTATTGATTTATCAATGGAGAAATCTTTATTTTATATCCAGAGAGAGAGACACACACACAGGTGTAAAGCAGCACAACAGCAAAGCAACCAGGAGGCTCTGGATCCACTATGGATGCAGCCAGTCTTAAGTAAAAATATGTAAGTAAGATAGAAATACTAACAACATAACATTTAAAAAAATATATTTTGAGCTAAACGTTTTGGCTTCTGCCCATGACAATAGCTGTGCTGTTAAATAGATACCAGGAGTGGCAGTTTGGAATGCCTGGAAATGAAAATTCCTTAGGAGAAGAAACAGAGGTATGACTGGTATAATACTTACGAATTATGCTCCAGATTAAGACCATTAGAATGTGTATGTGTGTATCCCTCCTCCCATTGCAGCCACTGCTTTCTATTCTTCCACCTGACTGATTTTTTTTTATTATGGGTTTTTTGTTGTTGATGATGATGATGATGATAATGATAACCACTGATCTATAGCTGCATTGAGTATGTTGGGTTTGGTGGTGGTGTATTGTTTTTTTGCTGCTCTGACCTCTTGTATATAACAGCTGTTATGGGTGTGTCACATGGTTTATCCCGTTTCTTCATATAATAGTGATCTCCCTGATGTAGCTGCCTCACCACAGTGTACCTCTTTCATTGACACAGGAAGGGTGCTTGGCTGTCCGGTCAATGCTGGGAGTTGCAGGACTTCTTCCTGTCTGAACATGCATAGGATTGCGTGCTAACGAGCTCTCTAGCTGTGCTGGCACAGAGCGGAGCATCTTTGGTAGTGGCCAGTACAGTCTGGAATTCTTTATCAAGAGAGGTAGCCAGGGAAGTGACCCACCTTTCATCATCAAGTGAAATATTTTTCTTTCTTCTCCCCTTTTAGGTAAAACACTTTGACACTGAGAATGCAACAGAACAAAAAACCCTTATAAATAAATGAAGCAACTAATGTTCCTTGCACTAGTGCATGTATTTTAGCCTTCAATGTCCTCTTCTGTCCAATATCTCAGGGCCAAAACAGAATTACTTTAAATCTGTATCTATCAGCTACATCTTTTCTTTTCATTTTTACTTTCCTGTCCACAGCAATGGCGGTGAGGAAGAGGTTAAAGTCTACCTGCCCCTCATACTAGGTACCCAGTCTGGATTGGGGTCCTTGTGCCTACTCTAAAGTAAAAATGGGGGGAAAGATTTAGCTGCTAGATATGATTTAAAGTAATTGTTTTGGTCCTCAGTCCTAAGCACACCTGAATAAGTTTATTTAGAAGAGCTGCTATCCAAATCCCTACTATTAACATCCCTAACTTTCATGACAAGCATTCTTTCTAGCTCCATAAAATAAAGATGTTTTCCCCCTAATAGTGGATTTCTTTTAATATTCAAGGAGATGTTACTAAGAATGTTCTGCCTAAAATTGCAGGCTATTTTAATGTTTAATTATTAAAAATTATTTATTTTTCTCATGTGTTTTAAAATCTTAACAATGTTCATCCATTAAAGTGTTTTTGATAGAACGTGTTGCCTTTCACAGTGCAAACATATGCATGTTTACCCAGAAGTAAGGCCTGTTTGTGTTCAGTGCATCAGATTGAAGCCTTAATTGATCATCTTATCACTAACATTCATAACAAAGGAATTCGATGTTTTCAAAATATGTTTGAATTATGAAGTAACAGACAGGTGGCTCTTGGCTCCTGAACAAATAAGGTGGAGGGAGGATGATTCATAGGTATAGTTATTTTTTACCTTTGTAAAAGGGAGTGTTTACTGTATGGAAGAGGGAACTCACAGTGAGTTCCTAGCAACTTGTCACCATGTGCAATTATGGCTATCTTACCTTGGTATTAATGGCAGGCTTGAAAAGACAACGTAGAATCACTCAATTTTTGCTGCTATCTCTAATTTCTGTATTTTCCACCAACTGATAAAGAGGTTATTGCTGCTGTTCTCTGGGTGTGTATGTTGCATTTGTTGCCAGATTATTTGCCTTTAAACTCCTTGTCTCTGGGCTACTGTGGCTGATAGGAATTTATTGTTGGGTATCATCTAGAGGATCTTACTTCGGCAACGGACAAGACTAGGTAACCTCTTGTTCCTTTAAGCCATAATGTTATGTGATTTGAAAATTACATTTTTTATGTCTTCAGGGTAACACTATCTAATTTTCTCAGGCCAGCACAGCAACAGTACTCCAAATCTAAGTATTTAATAAGGTTTAAATCACAACAGGGTATTAACACTACCAGATTGCCTGAAGTTGAATGTGATAAAACAAGTATAAAACAATTCCATGTTTTCAAGTTGTATTTCTTGACAAGAGGGATAAAGAAACAATGAAGTAGTGAGGAAGTCAGCTTGCTGAGGGAACTCTTGATTATTGGTTATTGGCCTGAGTCTCGATGCCTCTCCTAGCACATTTCATTTTTAACTGAACATGTAATTATAGCTGCCATTGTAAAAGGAAACTTTTGAAGATTTGATCTCTTGCTTTTTAAAGAAAGGACTTAGACTAAGTATCAAACTTCGTATTATGTCACAAGAATATGACAAGGTTTAGAAATCCATTGTTCTGGTAGTTCTGGTGCCATGATTTGCAGTAGCTTTAGTGTTGTATTAGTTTCAGCCTCAATTAGTTTCAGCCTGGATTCCTCCACAGGCCTGACCTACAGGTATAACTAGATGTGACACGGGAAATCTCTGATCAGGTACTTAAAAAATACATGCACACACCAGAGAGGGAGCAAAGAGGACTGGGACTACAGTGATGGGGGGCGGAGGGGAGGGAGTTATCCTTCCCTTTCCCTTCCATGTTGTTTTCCTGATTAAAAATCTCTTCCTTTTCTCCAAGGCTGCAATTTTTTCCTATGAAGGGGAGGAACACATAGGTATCACTCTGCATCTTCGTGTGTCCATGAACTGCCTTCCAGGTATTCATGCCAAACTGAGGATACTCTGAAGTACAATTCTCATTATGAAGAGATGGAGTGTTGGCTGTTGTGTTGATTGCGAGGGGTTGCTTGTGCAGTTGGGCTACCCTTGAGTGTTGGGTTGAGTTAGTGATGCTGAGAGGAGCTTGCTAATTTTTATTTTAAAATAATTATCTTAGCATTTCTTATCATTTTTAGGGGTTTTTATAATTGTTTCTTCAACAAAAAAGACATAATAATCTTGCCTTCATTTTATGGCAAATTGTATGCTTGATACCAACCTCATGGCTGCAGTGGCCCTGTTGAATACATCATTACAGTTATACCATAAGTTTTGACATCTTTGAAAACTTAGTATAATTGTGCAGCTTTAATCCCTTTGCAATGTAATCCAATGCCACTGTTGTTTTTAAAAGAGGAGCAGCATCCCTGCTATTAAGTTTCCTCATACTACGACATGCATGCAGCATAAGGAGCAACGAGGCCTGCCAGAGCTAGAGGAGCCTGAGCTGTGTGTAATGCTTTTGTCTCCTTAGAAACTGAATAGTGCTTGAAAAGACCTGCAGCTAAGAATGCGTAATACTTTGTTTGCTGTTCTCTTTGTTATAGAGAATGAAAGGACTCTTTCTGTCTCCTCAACTGTTCCTATTTTTGGTACCTCTCCCTAATTTGTTGCTCTTTTGCTTTTAGGTGATATTTGGGGGGGTTTGCTGCATAGTGCATGCTTGACCATTTTGCATGCTGACAACTGGTGAGTTTCATTTTGAATTCTTAAATATGATATTTTATCAGACAAGCTGCTGCCAACCAAACTAATACAGCAAGCAGACAAAAGACTTCAGCAGAATGCAATAGTGTGTGGGGAAGGAGGAGTGATCCTTTGTGTGAAAAGGGGGCATTCCATGTACACAAGACAAAGGCTCCTATTTCCATCTGTGAGATATTGGAGAGTATGCTTCTGTCATGAACCATGATTTAGGCCTTGTTCTCTGTGTCTGACCTGTACCACTTAAGACCTGCAGGAGGGAACTTGTGTGCTCCACCACAGGAAAAAAAGTGTCATTTCTTAGAGTGAAGGGTTCTAACACAGCCTTCACCCTGATATACTAGTTTTCTGTATGTAGGGGCTCTCTTTTTCTGTGAGAGCATTCTATTACTTGAGTAAAATAATACCTGCAATATGAAGTGGTACAGATATCTCATCTGCTGTTTTTTTTAGAACTCTGGTAGTAACTGGGTAGACTGAAGGACTTTAGGTATTCACTATCAATTTGCTTCTTAGCAAAAGCTTCTTGTACCAGCTTGAGTAGCCCTGTATATTGCAGCGTTCTCAATGGTACAGTGGATGGAATAAAACAAACAGCTCCTTCCTAGCTGAGATAGCATTTGAAAAATTAACCTTTGGAACTGCCAAAATAATAACACTTGTCATTTATATAGCTCATTTCAAGTGTTCAAAGCATTTCTGACTATTCCAGGAATACCTTTCGGTATTCATGTTAGGATGGCCAGTAGTATTATTCTCAAATGGTGGGGTAGAACTGAGGCTTACAGATAATGGTCTGGTTTAGATGGTTTGAAAGAGTCTCAGGCTTGCATGTTCTTCCTGATGCAGTCATGCGGAGGAGTTTGGAAGCTGTCATTTGCAGTTTAGATTAACTGTAGCTTGCTGTGTCATCCAAACCCAGACACACTGGTTAATTTTAGCTATGGTGAGTTGTAACAAGGCAGCTTCAAACCATAGCTTATGAAGCTGGTTTGTTTCAATTAACCATAGTTAAGATTAACCACAGCTCAGGATTTGGATGACATGCTAAACTGTAGTTAATCTAAAATGGAAGCAGAAGCTTCCAGTCTCTTTGCAGCTGTATTGGAGTGGGAGAGAGCCTGAGGCTCATTCTCTTTAAACTACAGGTTTAGTGGCTGCATTCCCTTCCACAGGCTGCATGCACTTAAAAAACTCATGGTTACAGCCAGTGGCTTGTCTTAGGCCTCCATCTTATGCATGTTGAGACAGAGAAAAGACCTACAATTCCCAGCATTCCCAGAATGCTGGAAGCTGTAGACTTCTCTCTCTCTCTAAACATGCACAGGATTGCCCACGAAGTATGTTTAGGGATGAGGTAGAATTCCATTACTAGTGAAAGCATTATTAAAGAAAAATGACTATATCTGATATTGTATAACCAATTTCAAGTGTTCAGAAGCTTGACATATCCTGATATATGTTTTAAAATGCAGGAAATATAAAACAGAATATTTGTTGGCTCGTTGCTTTCCAGTAATAGAATCTTCTATGGTGCAGAAAGGTTAGATAGTTAATCTGTTTTTGTTTTCTTTCTAAACTTAGCTTTAGATGAAAATATGAGGACATATACCACTCTTTTTGTGTGGGTGGGGGCAGAGCTTTTATCCCTTTATCCCAGAAATCCAACAGGTGCAACTTTCCCCACCTCCACTATGCAGTGACAGGGAGAGCTGCCTGTTCCTGTAAGATTTCTGATTGTCTAGCCAGTGTTTAAGGTACAGGAGCCCTGCTGGAAGAAAGGTGGCAAAAATGGGGAAGGGAAGACACTTCCAAAAGTATTATCATTCCAAATGGGTAATTAATACAGTAAAAGGGATGGACTATCAAAGCAGGGTGGCTTCCTTTCAGTGTAACAGAAAATTAGAATAGAGCAATAGAAAACATCTATTATGTCAGTTCAGAGTTCAATCTGAAGAGACTATCTTCTTGGGGCTTGCTGCATAATCGAAGTCTTCTTCCATATGCCAGGCTGTTGTATTAACCAAATCAAGACCTCTCCTCTACGGATCTGTCACAGTGATGATCATTTTATGTCAAAGGCTTGCTATATTGTAGAGTATTGTGGCAGAAATGACCTACTTTGGCCAGATCTGTAAGATTTGGTCAAGTTAACCAGGCGAGCACCATATTTCTAGTGCCTAGCAACCCTGTTGTAAACAGCCAGCTTGATTTCCTGGGTCTCTTGTCTGTCAGGTTATAGCAGATGCCTCAAATCCCACCCCCACCTATTTCATCGTGCTGTGCAGTGAAGCTAACTCAGTTTTGTGCATCTCATGTGTGCTTTAAAGGCATTTCCTCTTTCCTGTTGGACTGCTCTGTGCGGTATGAAGTGTTCCTATATTTTTCTTTTAGTCTAACTAATTGCTCAACATTTAAGGACCGTTAGTTCAAACTCCATCTATATCCCTAATTACATTCAGAACGGAAAAGTATAACAAATCATCATCTGATTGACTAGTCTTTCAATCCTTTCCCTCTTCCACTAATCCTGATTAGGTAAATTTTCAACACACTTAGCATATCCAGGTGTGGGTGAATTCTCTTTTGGTTGGAGAGATTCTAAGGTTGTATGATCAACTATGTATTAAGCTTCCTGCTTCTTCAGGTGTGTTGATCTCCATTTTGAATGAGGAACTGTTGGACCACCATGTACATTTTTTGAGAAACCTACTGGCTATGAAGAGTATAACAAAGGTTATCGTGTCTTAGCAGTCATATATTTTCTATGTTTTGCCATTTTTAGCAGCTTTGTTTTAAACACATGAACATTCTAATTTCTGTAAAGACATTTATTTTCACTAGAGGATTTAGCAAAATGTCTGTAGAGGCCTAATGAACATCCAGAGTGGTGTTGATGTACTGAGCTTATTAAAAAATAAGCTTTGATCCTTTGGGAAACCTATAAACAGACTAGGAGCGGAAGTTAAAAAGAAACTCTGCATGTCCTATTCTTGTCTGAAGTAGGATTTTGAGACATCTGTCCCCCAAAGCAGTATGTTGCATGTCCTCCTACTGTAGAATTGTTTGTTCACAGATGAAGTTGATGAATGGATGTTTAAGAAGATCTGGCATCATTTTTTAATGCCTTATCTGGTGCATAGCAGATGGAGAAACTATTCTGTCCATGGTTATTACCAACTGGTAGCTGCCCTGGCTTAGAGAGGATCTCACTTTCCATTCATGGGCTAGGGAATCTATCTGTAGTCTTGTATACTAAACAGAGAAACAGAATATACTATGGAAACCCATGCTAGGAAGCATATGCCAAGGAGATCTATACCATGTCACAGAGTATAGATTCTACTGTCCAGCACAGAACTGAGGGGAATATGCAGAATCCTGATAATCAAAGCATTGGCTTTAAAATTAAAAGCATAGTTTCTTTTGATTTCCTAGTTGTAGGGTTGGAACAAAGTTATATCATAATGAGCCCGATATTACTTTAAGATATGTGTGTTCTTTGCTAATGTTCTGATGTTTTGAGTTTCTTTGCTTCTCCCCTCCTCTCCCATCTGCTTCACTGGTTGAAGTGGGGCAGGGGTGGGAAAACTTGGAGTGTGGGGACATCATATCACCCACACCCTTAATATCTTATTATACTGGAGACTGAGGAGACATCAGCTGCTGTCTTTGGCAGCAGCTACGTGTCTCCCACAACACATAGTTCCATACCCAGTGCTGCTGTAGCAGCAGCAGGGGTAAAAGGTGAACATAAAGTGGCATTTACAACAGTGGCACATAGTCAAAAGCCAAAATGGAGTATAAGTTGGGATATTATAGCTTGCTAAGTACAGAGCAAACATATCTCAGCAAGCGGGCTCTCACGGTGGAATGTGTGTCAGGCAGGCACCTGCTCTGGGGCCATGAGTCATGTGGAATTTCAGTGACGCAGGGCTGGGCTGGTGATTATAAGTAACTCAGCAGTCTGTTTGTTCTGCATCACCTTTGTAATCTTTAGCACTTTGTACACCTGCAGTAGATTCCTATCGCTTTACAATTAGGTCTGCAGTAAGGGAAATAATGAATTCCTCACCACAATCTCCAGATGCTAGAAGGGAGCCATTTGTTTCTATCACTGATAGTATTAATCCATTTGCAAGTATTAACCCAAGCTTTCCTATATAATCCTTGCAGTAAGGAAAGTGTGTGTGGGTGGGGGGCCTTGCAATGTGAGGATGTTCATATTCCAACATACATTAAGGAACCCACATGGCTAAATGGTTTATATCATGATTTGTGCTTGCTTTGCAGTTTGTCAATCACAGGCTGTATTGATCTAATTTTGAAGGGGCTATTGGGGAAATTCCACTGCAGCATTCATATTTGGAGGTATATTAATTTGTTTTATCCTCCCACTTTCTGTCTCGGTAGGTGGTGGCTATGAGAGGGGGTTCCCTGTCCACCTCCACTCCCAAATAGAGGCTGCATTTCCTAGTAGGTCTGCCATTTTACAAGTTCATCCAAAACTGAGATATCTTTATGGACTGCAGATTTGAAGTGCATAGGGGCAATAGCATGCTTCAGATACAATGGACACTGCATGTAGGGTAACGTGGTTAAAGATAAAACTAAACCCTGTCCCAGCCTACTCACGTGCCTTTTAACCAAAGCTTGATCTGCAGAAATCATCAGGCAAAGCTTTTCACAGCACAGAAATCAGCATTATTGCCTGATCAAGCTGCAGTAAATGGCCCAGAAGCAATAAAAATGGTGGTAATTTTAATGTAGGGTGACCAGTTACAGAAGAGCACAGAGGTCTTGTAATTTCAGTAGCTGTGAGCTTGGTAGCTTGTTGTAGAAGGGAGAGAAAACTTGCATATACTGAAAACTCTCTTTTCAGTCCAAGGCTCACATAATGGATGCAGCCACTATGTATTTGAGTAGCCTAGTAGTCACTGTAAGCCATAGATACTTGCTTATGTTTGTTCTTTCTTTTTACAGTGTACCTTTTAGTCAAAAACCACCTTGCATCCATATTCATGAATTGCATCCTCCTGTGTCCTATAAAGCCTTTTGTACCCTTGTAGAGAAATAGGTATGTATCACCTTCAGTGCTGTCTCCTCTCAAAGGAAACTTGCTCTGTAAAAACAAAAACAACTAAAGCTGCAATCCTAAGGACGCTTACTGTGTGTAAGCCCAATAGCCATGTTTCTAGACAAAGGAGCAAGCACACAAGCAAGCTGTGGTATTCCTACATCAATCACAGTCAGTACCCCATCCCAAATTCCAAGACATCTCCAGGCCAAATCCACTCCTTAAAGCACTCCTCAATACACTTCTAGACTCAGAGTGGACAATGGAGTTTAAAACCGTATCATTCTGGCCCATACTGCTAGGGCTCCGTTGAAGAAAATAATATTGAAATTAGTTTTTTTTTTTTAATGCCTTGGTGGGTCCAGACTATGGACAAAGATACTGATGGAATGTCCTTTACTTTGGCTTCATTTGTACTGCCTGCTGTCTGCATCGTCAGACAGAATCGGGCCAAATTATGTGGCAATTATATTAATAGATTCAACATTATATAATCTCTTTAGGAAGCTTTCATTTTCCCCTTTGAGTGAATACACGTAAAATGCAGAAATGGACACATACTGATGATCAGGAATATAAAAAAAAACCAGAATAAGTAGCAGTCTGATCAAACCTATATGGAAACCAGGCTGATGATGCACACATAACACTATCAATCCCTTAACCACTGTTACCCTGCCCCCGGCCACCTCATCATAATTTCTCCTGCCATTCCCCTGCAGGTTTTACTAAGGTTAAGGCTTACCATCAGCACAGACCTTAACTAGGATTGCTAGTTATCAAGAGTTTTAAAAATAGCTTCAAAACCCTGGTTCACTCACCTTTATACTTAGTGAAAGTAAGCAAGCTAGTAGAGCAGGTGCTGGTGGCAGTCTGAAACACTCATAAAAGGAACTTATTCAAACTTATAATTAGACTCTTGCCTGTGGTGAATAAAACTGTCTTCAGGCAACCAGGTCCTGCTGTACTGCCAAGACTGAAATCATACTTAGCCACACTTATACACCATGATACACTCTGTTTTGCCTTCAACACAAAGCATTGAGGAACAAGGAACTCATGATAGAGGCAGCAACAGCACAGTATGCTTCCTCTATGGTCTGCATGGACCTTGAAATCTGGAGACAATTTCAGAAATTATCTTTCAGAAGTGTTCTGAGGCAGACAAAAGGCCAAATGGAAGTAGACTGACAGTAGAGTACAACGGAGGAGGAAATTACAAAATTCCTAGCAGTGGTCATTCACTCTTGCACATTTGCACAGGGGCGAATTTTTTTTAACTGAGAATGCATTTAGGTGTCCTTCTTTCACGATTCCCACCAAAAACAACAACAACAAATATTTATTTAATTTCTATACCGTCCAATAGTTGAAGCTTTCTGGCGGTTCACAAAAATTAAAACCAAACAGCACGCAATAAAACAATTTAAAATATATAGAACATTAAAACCACAGTATAACAATACAACCACAATAAAACCTAGCAGAAGTGCAGGAGTTTAAAATACAGATTTAAAACAGCAAAGGTAAAAGTTTAGAAAGCTAAAATGCCTGGGAAAATAAAAAGGTCTTCACCTGGCGCCGAAACGAATACAGTGTAGGTGCCAGGCGAACCTCACTAGGGAGCTCATTCTAGAGCCGGGGTGCCATAGCAGAAAAAGCCCTCCTCCTAGTAGCCACCCGCCTCACTTCCTTTGGCAGGGGCTCACGGAGAAGGGCCGCTGACGATGATCTTAAGGTCCGGGCAGGCACATATGGGAGGAGGCAATCCTTCAGGTAACCTGGCCCCAAGCCGTTAAGGGCTTTAAATGTTAATACCAGCACTTTGAATCGGGCCCGGAAATGGACTGGCAGCCAGTGCAGCTGAAAAAGTACTGGCGTAATATGAGCTCACAGGCCAGTCCCTGTTAACAATCTTGCTGCCCTATTTTGGACCAGCTGAAGTTTCCGGACCGTTTTCAAAGGCAGCCCCAGGTATAACACATTGCAGTAATCCAGACGAGAAGTTATCAGAGCATGGATAACTGTAGCTAGGCTATCTCTGTCCAGATAGGGCGTAGTTGGTATACCAGCCAAAGCTGATAAAAAGTGCTCCGTGCCACTGAGTTCACCTGTGCCTCAAGTGACAGTTCTGGATACAAGAGCACCCCCAAACTATGAACGTGAACCTTTAGGGGGAGTGCAACCCCCTCCAGAACTGGTTGAATATCACCTAGCCGGGCAGACGAAGCACCCACTAACAGTACCTCCGTCTTGTCTGGATTGAGTTTCAGTTTATTGGCCCTCATCCAGTCCATTACCATGTCCAGGCACTGATTCAGAACAGTCACTGCCTCACCTGGTTTTGACAAGAAAGAGAGCTAGAGCTGGGTGTCATCTGCATATTGATGGCACCTCAGACCACACCTCCAGATAACCTCCCCCAGCGGTTTCATGTAGATGTTAAACAGCATAGAGGATAAAATAGATTCCTGTGGAACCCCATGGCACAATTGTCATGGCACAGAGCAGTAATCCCCCAGCACCACCTTCTGGAATCGGCCATCCAAGCAGGAGCGGAACCACTGTAGTGCAGTGCCTCCAACTCCCAACCCAGACAACCTATCCAGAAGGATACCATGGTCGATGGTATCAAAAGCCACTGAGAGGTCCAGAAGAATCAACAGGGTTGCACTCCCCCGTCCCTCTCCCAGCAGAGGTCATCCCATAGGGCGACCAAGGCAGTTTCCGTTCCAAAACCAGGCCTGAAGCCCATTTGAAATGGATCTAGATAATCTGTTTCATTCAACAGTGCCTGGAGCTGTCCTACAACCACCCGCTCAAACACTTTGCCCAGGAAGGGGATGTTGGCCACTGGCCTATAATTGTTAACATCCTCTGGGTCCAGGTTAGGCTTTTTCAGGAGTGGTCTAATTACTGCCTCTTTTAAAGCGGCAGGCACCACTCCCTCTCTCAAGGAGGAATTGACAACCTCCTGGACCCAGCCGGACATCCCCTCCTTGTTTGATTTAATAAGCCGTGAAGGGCAAGGGTCAAGCACACAAGTGGTCCATCGGACTTGGCCAAGCACCCTGTCCGCATCCTCAGGCCTCAGTAACTGAAACTCATCCAATAAAACTGGACCAGAAGGTGCTCTGAACACCTCTACCAATGGAACTGCATTAATCTTGGTGTCCAATTCATGACAAATCTGAGCGACTTTATCTTCAAAGTGATTTGCAAAATTATCACAGCGTGCCACCAAGTGTTCCACCGTCTCTCTCCCTGGCCCAGAATGTAACAGAATGTAAGAGGGCACTTGGGCGCAATTGTGTCAATTGCCCGAGTCATCTCTGCATTTCACAGATCGACCTGAGCTTCGACAGGAGCACCAGCCATACCAGCAGGAAAATCCCCCAGAGCCCTCTGGAATCCATCAGAATCCATTAATCTCCGGGGGCGGACCATTTTAATAGGTCCCCCACCCTTGCAGAGGGGGAAAGATGCCAGGAGTCTAAACCTCAGCAGGAAGTGATCTGACCATGACAAAGGGACAGATGTTAATTCCTCCACTTTCCAATCACCATCCTCCTGCCCAGTCCAGAAAACCAGATCAAACATGTGTTCTTTTATATGCGTTTGACTGATGACATGTTGGGACAGCCCCATGGTTGTCATGGCGCCTAAGTCTGAATTCAACCCCAAATCATTGTTTTAATTATAGGGTTTTATTCTTTTATCCTGTTGAAGGCACATGAGGCAGCCACCTTGCCGAAGCTAAGCAGGTCTGGGTCTGGTCAGTGCTTGGAGGGGAGACCACTTGGGAACCACATGTAGCCACCTTGAGTTCCACAATGGAAGAAAGGTGGGATATAGGTGTAATAAAATAAACAAACAAACAAATATAATACATAAATAAAATGAAACAAACGCATTTTTAAAACCAAAATGAAGATCTGTTCCTTTTTAGTACTTGAAGGAAAGATGTCCTGTATTTGTAAATGCATGCTTCTTGTCACAAGACATCTGGACTATATTAGCTGCTCTATTTAGTGACCCTCCACAGTCATGCTGACATCCAGTTTGGTCTGTTTCCACTGACGGAATAGAGTGCTTATCTTAAGGCTTTTCTTTATAACGTTTTCAACAACAAAAAACCCTGTTTACATGATGGAATATGACATATCTATTTTCATACGTCAAGGTAGAATTTTGTGTTGAATGACAAAATGTCAATCTATATTTGATGTAGAACTTCTGGTGCCTTTAACTAGTTGTGGAATAAGTTCCTGCTTAAAGCAGCAGCAGAAAAGGCCCTCCTGCCAAACGTTTCTGTTCTACCAAGTAACTAAAGGCAGCGGAACCATGGCCAATTTGTTTTGGGTTTGCTAAAAGACAGAAAAGGTCCTAATGGAAAACGGTGAGCTACACCTAAGAAATGGCTTTTTCTCTCAGGTTTTCTAGTTTTTAAATTGTGTGTATCTTGGGGAAGCAGTAGAATATAAACACAGCATTTTCATACAAGAGGATTAAGTTGTTCTTAATCTTCTGTTGCACTATTTATGCACCAGTATTCATAGATCTAAGGGCGCAATTCTATTCAGATAGGCGGCCACCTATCCAGTGCAGGGCAGGAGAAGCATGGAGGGGATCGTTCCCTCCGCGCTTCTCCTGCCCTGCATTTTTGGCTAGACAGCCAATCGTGGCTGTCTAGCTGCTGTACAACACATTGGATGTGTTGTACAGGCATTTCCACCCTCCCTGCCCTGGAACGCCATCCAGAAATGCCCCTTTTCGGCTGCTCCACGCTCCCCTTGTGAGCGCAGAGCACGGGCTCTTCTGCGCTACCTTGGAGGCAGTGCCGAAGTCGGGGGAGGCCAGTTCCCGGAAAACCAGAAATCCTATGGCTGTCTAGACTCTGTCTAGAAGCCATAGGATTGCTCGCTCCATTGATTGAACATAAAGTTTGGAAAAAGTGTCCAAGGTCATTTGGGTCCTTCCGCCTGTGGGGAGGGATCCATAATTCAGAAATCAGATTCCAGAATGCCTGTGTTCACTCACCCACTAGCATATTTTGTGAGTGCCCAACTTGATCAAACTCCGAACAAAATAAAATCTATTCCATCATATATATGACCAAGCTAGATGTTTTGTGCAATTTTATTCGTTGAAAGAGATACTTATATATTCTACATTTCTTTAAAAGTTTCAATACCATATAATTAAGGACACTGAATTTAGCCTAATTTAAAAGCTAATGTGAAATAAAGTTTTGTTAAAAAATTAAGCTGTTTCATTGTTGCACCCAGTGTAGAACCTGGATACATACAGCACACTTCTTTAGCACTGTATGAGTGAAGGAAAATAAAGACGCTCCAGATTCAGAAGCTATAATGCCATGCCCATGTTCTTTTGGAGTCTTTGACAAGACTGCCCCCATGTGGCTTCATCCTAATGGTGCAACACCAAGATAAAGAGATCCTAACTTGCGTCTCCGGATAAGCACCACAACCTACTGGGTGTGCCATTATGTAGGGATGCAAAAGGGGTTCTTGCTAAGTTTTCAGCCTTAAATACAACAGTCCCTCTCGCTGCTTGTATATTGTGCAAAAATAAAAGACTATTCACAATTAGCTGTCCAATAACAATCATAAACCAAAGACCTGGATTAAGATTTGAAAATGAAAATTAAATGAATTATTGTATGAAGAACTTAAATCCTGCAGCAGTGCAGAGTGAGCGAGCTAGAAGATTGTTTTCTGAACCCAGCCCCAACTTACATTGAAGCATCTCTTATTGTGACAACTGAAGATGGATAAATGGATGTAGGTGTTTCAAAAACATAAACAGATATGTATTTCTTTGACTGCTTGATCAGATTCTTTGGGGAAGGAATTTTTCTTCAGGTCATGATGGCTTGAAGCCAATGTCACATGCACAACAGGACCTCTCCATCCTCTCCTTCCCTGCAGCCTCCCTCTGCACATGCTCCCCAAATCATTCTGGCTGGCGAATGCTGTAGGATTTTTTTCTGTCTAAACAATTTCAGGATTGTGCCCCTCATATTCATAAACCTCTGAACTTGAAGGCTTATGAGTATCCGCGCTAGAGCGGGAGGCACTCCTTGCCTCTGCTTTGCCTCCCACTCTGTATTTTAGCTAACCAGGTATTTCCCTCCCACTCTGTATTTTAGGTAGACGGGTGTTTCCTTCTGAGGTCAGCTTTGTGGCCTTGGAGTGGCAGCCAACGTGATTCTCTTCACGTCAGCTGTAGCGGGGAGGGGAACTCAGACTCCTGGGTCCGAGATTGGAACACAGTCTCCCACCTTGGATCCAGGAATCTGAACTATCCTATGGCTCCACACACACTACCTAGGGGGCCATAATATTGCTCTCTTAGTCCCTTTTATTACTGCTTGGGAAACAATATAATTGGAAGTATCATAAGTGGGGTGAAGTCTATATCACAATTCCATGATAAGAGGTTATAAGTATCATATTCAATATTGGGGACGTAATTCTCCCTCTTGAAAGCCTTTCTTTCTTATAAAGCAAGTTTCTGGTCTTAAAATTGGGAAGATTTTGAAGTAAATGTGTGGGCACCACCATGCAGTGAGTCTCAAAAGCTGTGTGTAGTGGTGGTGGGGAAGCAGGACTTCCAGTGACCAAGGCCTAGGCTTCTGCGCTCTGCCTAGTTCTACAGAAGTAAAATATGTGCCTTGACTAATCTGCATAATTCACCTTTACTTGGTACTACATTCAAGTTATCTTAGTGCAGAATCTTGATTAGTTTTTAAAGCCCCAATCATACTTATTGTATATGGTTAATCTATCACGACTCTTTTTGGCACCGTGGCTTCTGCCTTGCCTTTTATGCCTGTTCCAGTTCCTACAGTTCTATTAATGGCAATAAAACTTTACAATAAAAACAATAAAAATAGGTATTCTTAATGATAGCATACAGCATGGCTCGAAGTTAGGAGTGTTAATACAAACCCCCAAATCTGGCATCCCCTCCAAACCTATGCCAAAGTGTTATGCTGCCACCCACAACTGTGTATTGAACATCAAAAATGGGTTCATAGTTAATACAACCCTTCCAACATTATATCTCCCCCAAACCTCTGCCAAAGTTTTGTACTAGATTTGTGTCAGCAACCCAAGCTTGAAACTGACATATCCGGAGGGGTGTCCTGGTGAATGCCCAAACCCAACATTAATGCACAAAATTGGCACAAATCTTTGGCAAAGGTTTGGCGGGGATACCAGATACTTGGGATCAAACTTGACACCCCTCTTAAAGGCCATCTAAGAAGCCAGGGTTAACATTAGCTTGCAAGAAATCAAAACAATTCTTGCAAAGGGCAGTCATTCACCAAGTGACTTGGTACTTTACCTGGGATGGGTCTTACTGATATGTGGTGATCTCATTTGGGCAAAGTAATAAATGAGGTCATGTTTTGGTAACTTGTATTCTGTTTCCAAGCATCAGTTAAATGTTTTTACATAATATATTAGCACAAAACATGTAGCTATAGTAAACATGTTCAGGATAAAACCCCTTTTTCCAGTCAGAAAATGTGGGGTGAATACATAGGTAATCTAGCATTCTAGAACCACAGAGGACATCATATTATTTACCAGATTAATGCATGATTCAAAGAGAAAATGTCAAAGCTATCTACTAAGATCACTATTATCTTTTAAATTAGGTTGTGGAACTACAACAGATGCTGTACTTTTAACTCTGTTTCAGATGTAGATGACCGCTATTCCTTTTTACCCTGAATTCCAAGGCCACGAAAACAGCAGAGTTTTGTGGCAACTTAAACTGATTTTGGCCTGAGCTGTGCAATGCGTAGGTCTGATTACAACTGTTCTCAGGTGCACTCAGCAGGCTATGTACATGTATTCAGATAACTTCAGTAGCACACATGCATACAGCCTGCAGAATGGGCTATAGAGAGAAAGCTGATTTCTCCTTATTAAGAACATAAGAAGAGCTATGCTGGATCAGACCAAAGGTCCTTGTAGTCCAGCATTCTGTTCACACAGAGGCCAACCAGCTGCCTGTGGGAAACGCAACAAGTAGGACATGAGTACAGCAGCACCCTCCCGCTCATGTTCCCCAGCAACTGGTGTACATAGGCATCCTGCCTCTGATACTCGAGGTAGCATCCAGCCATCAGGACTAGTAGCCATTGATAGCCTTATCCTCCATGAATTTGTCTAATCCCCTTTTAAAACCATCCAACCATCCCCTTTTAAAACCATCATGACATCCTGTGGTAGTGAATTCCATAATTTAACTGTGCAGTCTGTGAAGAAGTCCTTCCTTTTATCTGTCCTGAATCGCCCACCAATCAGCTTCATGGGATGACCCTGGGTTCTAGTATTTTGAGAGAGGGAGAAAAATGTCTCCCTGTCCACTTTCCCTGTATCATGCATAATTTTGTACACCACATGTCTCCCCTCACTCACCTTTTGTCTAAGCTAAACTGTCCCAGATGTTGTAATCTTTCCTTATAGGGGAGTTGATCCAGCACCTTAATCACTTTAACTGAGTTGGACAAATCACCTTCCACCATTATAACCAGAAATGGCACGAGGTGGGGGAGTAGGTTCCACGGCTTAGAAGACGACTGAGAGGATTGATCTGCAGCCTGTCAGTGTAGAAGTCAGTTTGAAGCTAATCTGTGTTAATTGTGAAGTAGAAAGGATTTAAAAATGGCTTATCTGTAGGAGTTAAAAGTTTGATGAGTGACCTACAGTGGTTTGACAGGTATTATCATGTTTTTTTCCCCCCAAAGACATTAACATTACATTTAGTGGCCAATTTCTGCTTGTGCATCTTTTGGGAAACCCTTTGTTGTGTCAGGTCAGGGGGGAGGTCTAGTATGTGCTTTGCCCTATTAGTAACATAACATATTCGTAGTTTTTCTTTTAAATTCTGGTTTTTGGCCCATTGTATCCTATGGGGCTTTATAAGGTTTGTTTCATATGTCCCCATTTCATGTTGGCCAGGGAGAGGGGCATAGAATGGGAGTGTGTTTGGCTGATTACTAGGGAGAAAGGAAAGAATGAGTAGGCCCATATCTATTGTACCTGAGACAGAAGATTTCAGAAGAAATCTGAAACTCCCCCCCCCCCCCGCCCCACAGGAACATCCTTGAAAATAAAGGCTAAATATAAAATAAACTCTATTCCTGTTCTTGAGAAAAGTACAAAAGTGCACCATTTTTCAGAGACATCCCATGTTAGTATAGGGTTTGAACACCCCCTAACCCCTGGAAATATTGTCATCATACCTCCAAAGTCGTCTGTACTTAACTTGAGGAAAGCTGAATTATGGAACTCCCTGCTACTAGGAAAAAATAGGAGCTGCAGCATTAATCCTACTTTAATACATATAAGTTATTGATGCTGTTATTGTATTGCAAGGATGGGGAACCAAACTGTGGTTCTTTTAAGTATAGCTTAAAAGTTAACACATTTTGAAACCCACTTTCCTAGAGTTTTGTTTGATACGACTACTCTCTAGGACTGTATATGAAATATTTTTTTATTGAAACTCTTAAGGTTTCTTGTTTGAGAGGCAGAGAGTAGTAGTGTGCTTTCCTGTGAGTTATGGTCTCCTAAGAACTACATGTCTTGAGTTCCCTAGTTCATGCTGGCATTTTCTGTGTACTTGCAAGGAGCCATTTCTGCTGCTACATTTACAGACTGCAGAAGGCCCCCAAATTTATAGGCCCTAAAAGAAGAAAAATCTTCTGTTTGGTCCTGACGATACATGAGGAAATAAGCTATCCTTAATTTATATCTTTATAAGCCTATCAGAGATTTATGACACTAGGATTTTGTGATAACTCTTTTTTTTTCAGAATTCTGGATGTTTATACATTCCATTTGTCTGTTCCAGTGAACACACAAATCTGGGACTTAATCCCATCTGGGACTCTGCCACTGACAGCCATCCAGTTCCAACTTAGTGGAGAAGCTGGAACAAGCTACAGCATAGGATACCATAACAAACTATTGCCTAAATAATGCATCTATTAAGGGCATGGCCATTAACTGCTGTAATTTCCCAGCATTTTGGAGCTTGAGTGAACATGGAAAATTCTTACCACAACTTGTTAAACTGAAAGGTTTTTTGTTAATTGAATACAGATACTGGGTTGGATCCAGACTAACTTAAGTACTGTTGAAATCAATGTGAAAAGTTACTAATGACTAATTTAGATCCTGCTGACACTTACGTGCAACTTAGTCAGCGTCCAGTCCATTGTTCTACCATATGGTTGATAGGCGAGGTAGAAGATTTGCGAATAAGAATGTTAGTCACATATCAGTGAAAGTGAAATTTATCTGGGCTGTGCTTTTTTTGTTTTTGTTTTACTTCTTGAAGAGCAACTCCTACCATAAGTGAAAGGCAGTTGTTTTTGTGAGAGAGGGGTTCTGGAGGAAGGAGAAAATACTGAATCAGATAGCTGGGCCAACAAGGAAACAGAACTAAGAATACACAAAAATGCTTGAAAATTAATGAACTAATTTAATTACATTCTATGACATTAATTTAATCTAATCTAATTTAAATACATTCTATGACAATGGGCTGGTTCACACTATGAACCCTACTGCAGGCCATGTGTTATTGGAGGGTTGTTTTCCCCTCAAACAAGCCATACTACCCAGGTTTGGACAACATGGCAATCCCGATAATCAGGGATTAAAACAAGCGTATTTAAGCCACACTGGCTCGTTTTGATCATGCGAACTGGGCCATTGTATGTAAGCGTGAAGAAATACCCGGCACATGATTGTTGGTGTTATGTAATGTTTACTTTGTGTGGCCCCTGTGAAGCAATAGTGTATCTGAGTAGGTCTGAGGCCTTGCTTTTTTTTTCTGTCCAAGGTCTGTGTAGTAGTTGCTGATTGACATTTTGAAGGAAGAGAGAGAGACAATCTCTTTGAATATTGTTAGATGGGGCCTGGATCAGGTAAATTCAGTTCTGATTGGATGGGGATTCTAGCTAGGTGGAAAAGAGCGGCTAGGAAACAACAGTTAAGGTTTGACAATTCATAGTTGAGAGAGTCTGTGGTACTCCATGAGGGAGATGGTCTGCTGGTTGGTGTGGTGGTGTAAAAGGACTAGGACAAAGCTGAGGAGGGAGTGAATAGCTAAGGCCTGAATAGTAAGCTATTCCTTCTCTGTGGGATAACTGTATGTAGCTGGGGAAGATCAGGAGTAGGGAGTAAGTGGCTGTGTTACTGCCCTAAGATCTAGTGTTGGTGCCTCAGGGCACAATCCTATGCAGGTTTAGACAGCTGGCTGGGGAATGCTGGGAGTTGTAGGACCTTTTTCTGTCTAAACCTACAAAGGATTGAGCCCTAAGCTTCCTAAGCCTACTAGGAGGTTTTAAATTATTATAAGAGAATGGGTGGCAGCGGAAAAGGGTCAGCTTGTGGAACTCTGAGTTATAGTGGCAGAGAGTTCCTTAGGCCCTGAAATATAAGCATTTTTTTTATATAAAAAAGAAATCTCATAGGTGGGATTGGCCAGAGAAGGGGCAGTTTCTCCATGGCTGGTGGCAGTGCTGGGGAGAGGAAATCCCCATAGATCATGTAATGATAAGTCCTCTTAGGCCCCGCTGTTTTAATATTTGTATGTATGTGTTAAACAGACTATCAAGTGACAGGCATCGTCACAGCCTAAACAGACATTACTTTAAATCCATATCTAGCAGTGATGTCTTTTCATTTTATCTTTTTTACTTTATAGTAGGTGCAGGAACCCTAATCTGTATTGTAACCCTAGTGTGGGTTGTAGAGGGGCTTTTCAGATCCAGATTGGGGACCCTGTGCCTACCCTAGAGTAAAAATGAAAAATCATAGCTGCTAGGTATGAATTTAATATAATGTCTGTTTTGGCCCTCAGTGTACAACAATTACTGTAACCATATTTCTTATTTCAGCTCCCTGCTAGGGCCAATATTGCACTCATTCCTCTGCTTCACAGAGGTTCTCCAACTGCAACTTTGCTATGCCCATTCCAAATAATTCAGTGTGTGCATGAAATATTGCATGATAGACAGAATGTGAATGAGGTAAATGGGACAGAATGGAGCAACACATACTTTATCTGAGTACAAGTAAAGCAGGAAAACAAATGATGGGGTGTCTACTTTCTTCTGATATTGTAAAATGCCCTGAAGTACTTACCAAAAGAAACTGTCATGTTATTTTTGCACAGGGGTTCTCTCTTGGTTTGCACTTGTGCTAGGACAATGGGATTAATGGCAACGTTCCAAGCAGCTGCCACTCATTTAGCTCATCAGTTCTCAGGCTGTCATTAGAAGCTAAACTAAAGTTCAACACAAAGCCTATAAGAGAGTACCGTGCAGTGTGACACACAAGCAATTTTGGGGGGTGGGGTGGGAAATGAGCACACTGTTGTCATTGCGCCCCCCCCCCCGATTTCTCAGTCAATTCCAGCCCTTTGTCCCCTGTGTTTGAGAGACTGGCTTGTTGTGGCGAAGGGGCTTGTGTAACTCAGTGAAGCCATAAGCTATGCTGTGCAGGGCCACCCAAGACGGACAGGTCATGGCAGAGAGTTCTGACAAAATGTGGTCCACTGGAGAAGGAAATGGCAACCCACTCCAGTATTCTTGCCAAGAAAACCCCATGAAACATATCACAAGGCTAAAAGATATGATGCCGGAAGATGAGACCCTCAGGTCGGAAGGTGTCCAATATACTACTGGGGAAGAGCAGAGGGTATTTCCAAGTAGCGCCAGAAAGAGTGAAGCGGCTGGGCCAAACCCGAAAGGACACTCAGCTGTGGATGTGTCTGGTGGTGAAAAGAAAATCCGATGCTGTAAAGAACAATATTGTTTAGGAACCTGGAATGTCAGATCAATGAATCAAGGTAAGCTGGAGGTGGTCAAACATGAGATGGCAAGATTGAACATTGACATCTTGGGAATCAGCGAACTAAAATGGACAAGCATGGGCGAATTTAATTCAGGTGACCATCATATCTACTACTGTGGGCAAGAATCCCTTAGAAGAAATGGAGTAGCACTCATAGTCAACAAAAGGGTGGGAAAAGCAGTACTGGGGTACAATCTCAAAAATGATAGAATGATTTCAGTAGAATCCAAGGCAAACCATTCAACATCACAGTAATTCAAGTCTATGCCCCAACCACTGAGGCCGAAGAAGCTGAGGTTGATCGGTTCTATGAAGACCTACAACACCTTCTAGAACTAACACCAAAAAAAGTTGTCCTCTTCATCATAGGGGATTGGAATGCTAAAGTAGGAAGTCAAGAAATCACCGGGATAACAGGCAAGCATGGCCTTGGTGTACAAAATGAAGCAGGACAAAAGCTAATAGAGTTTTGCCAAGAGAACACGCTGATCATAGCAAACACGCTTTTCCAACAGCACAAGAGGTGACTCTACACATGGACATCACCAGATGGTCAATATAGAAATCACATTGATTATGTCCTTTGCAGCCAAAGATGGAAAAGCTCTATACAGTCAGTAAAAACAGGACCTGGAGCTGACTGTGGTTCAGATCATGAGCTGCTTCTTGCAAAATTTCGGCTTAAATTGAAGAACGTAGGGAAAACCACTAAACCATTCAGGTATGACCTAAATCATATCCCTGATGAATATACAGTGGAGGTGAGGAATAGATTTCAAGGATTAGACCTGATAGACAGAGTGCCTGAGGAACTATGGACGGAGGTCTGTAACATTGTTCAGGAGGCAGCAACTCAATCCATCCCAAGGAAAAAGAAATGCAAGAAAGCAAAGTGGCTGTTTGATGAGGCTTTACAAGTAGCTGAGGAAAGAAGGGAAGCGAAAAGCAAGGGAGAAAGGGGAAGATATACCCAACTGAATGCAGAGTTCCAGAGAATAGCAAGGAGAGACAAGAAGGACTTCTTAAATGAACAATGCAAAGAAATCGAGGAAAACAACAGAATGGGAAAGACTAGAGATCTCTTCAAGAAAATTGAAGCTGTCAAGGGAACGTTTTGTGCAAAGACGGGCATGATAAAGGACAAAGAAGGCAGGGACCTAACAGAAGCAGATGAGATTAAGAAGAGGTGGCAAGAATACACAGAAAAACTATACAGGAAAGATCTGAATGTCCCTGATAGTCATAATAGTGCGGTCACTGAACTTGAGCCGGACATCCTCGAGAGTGAAGTCAAGTGGGCATTAGGAAGCATTACTAACAACAAAGCTAGCGGAGATGACAGTATTCCAGCTGAGCTATTTAAAATCCTAAAAGATGATGCTGTTAAAGTGCTGCACTCCGTATGCCAACACATTTGGAACACTCAACAGTGGCCACAAGACTGGAAAAGGTCACTTTACATTCCAATTCCAAAGAAGGGCAGCGCCAAAGAGTGTTCAAACTACTGTACAATTGCGCTCATTTCACATGGCAGCAAGGTGATGCTCAAAATCCTACAAGCTAGGTTTCAGCAGTATGCGAACCAAGAACTACCGGAAGTACAAGCTGGGTTTCGAAGAGGCAGAGGAACTAGAGATCAAATCGCCAACATTCGCTGCATCATGGAGAAAGCAAGAGAATTCCAGAAAAATGTCTATTTCTGCTTCATTGACTACACTAAAGCCGTTGATGTGTGGATCACAACAAACTCTGGCAAATTCTTAAAATGATGGGAGTACCAGACTACCTTACCTGTCTCCTGAGAAACCTGTACGAGGGTCAAGAAGCAACAGTAAGAACCAGACATGGAACAACCGATTGGTTCAAAATTGGGAAAGGAGTACGACAAGGCTGCATATTGTCACCCTGCTTATTTAACTAATATGCAGAGTACATCATGAGAAACGCTGGGTTGGATGAATCACAGGTCGGGATTAAGATTGCCGGGAGAATTATCAACAACCTCAGCTACGCAGATGATACCACCCTAATGGCAGAAAGCGAAGAGGATCTAAAGAGCCTCTTGTTGAGGGTGAAAGAGGAGAGTGCAAAAGCTGGTTTGAAACTCAACATTAAAAAAACTAAGATCATGGCATCTGGCCCCATCACTTCCTGGCATATAGAAGGGGAAGAAATGGAAGCAGTGACAGATTTTACTTTCTTGGGCTCCAAGCTCACCGCAGACGGTGACTGTAGCCATGAAATTAAAAGATGCTTGCTCCTTGGGAGGAAAGCTATGGCAAACCTAGATAGCATAGTAAGAAGCAGAGACATCACCTTGCTGACAATGGTCCATCTAATCAAAGCTATGGTTTTCCCAGTAGTAATATATGGCTGTGAGAGCTGGACTATAAGGAAGGCTGAGCCCCGAAGAATTGATGCTTTCGAACTGTGGTGCTGGAGAAGACTCTTATGAGTCCCCTGGACTGCAAGGATGTCAAATCAGTCAATCCTAAAGGAAATCAACCCTGAGTGCTCATTGGAAGGACAGATACTGAAGCTGAAGCTCTAATATTTTGGCCACCTAACGCGAAGAGAAAACTCTCTGGAAAAGACCCTGATGCTGGGAAAGACTGAAGGCAAAAGGAGAAGGGGACAGCAGAGGATGAGATGGCTAGATAGCATCACTGATGTAATGAAAATGGACTTGAGCACGATCCGGGAGAGAGCGCAGGACAAGAAGGCCTTGGTTGCTTTGGTCCATGGGGTCACGAAGAGTCGGACATGACTGAACGACTAAACAACAAACAACAACAAGCTTGTGTTTATCTGGTATTAAATAGACACACCACTGAGTGCTTGAGACAGATGCACACAGTCTTCTCCTCTTGGTTGTTTTGGTGCTTTCAGAAATGAAGTACAAGCAGGCAGAAACTGCATCCCAATTTTCTCTTTATGGATGATGTCACACGTTTGCCACTTTGGCTTAGACATGGATGCCGTGCTCAGTTGGTTAGATGCTCTGATATTCTGGAGGAGGAGCGGGCATGTTTGCACATTACAACAGCCCATTGTGGATTCATTTACCTGCAGGGGCTGATGTGTTGTGCCGGGCGCCATTTTTGCATGGCAGTCGTGGGTGCCTGGCTTGCCATGGGTTGTTGTGTTGTGCAACACAAGTGGCAGTGGTTGTTTGAGGTTTAGACAACCCTCAAATAACCCTAAAACAAGCTGTGTTTTGTATGAACTTTGCCTTGTCTGTGTTTTGTATGAACTGTAACCAAAGTAGTAAATTATTGGCATATCTATACAAATGTTTAAAGTCATTTCACAGTAATTTCCACAGAGCCCTGGGAACTGTAGTTCTGTGATGAGTACTAGAGGTTTTCTAACAGAATTTTCAGCCTCTTCACCAAACTGCTATTCCCAGCATTCTTTGGGGAAACCATGGGGGCTTATAGTGTAGCTGTGCCCCCTGCTGTAAGTATTGCCTAAACATTGCTGTATTGCAGACCACTGTTCTGGTTTTCGTCTTGTTAGCAGGAGTAATATTTTCTGACATTACATCCATCATATGGGAGGCCACTTGAAAAGCTTTTGAATTAAAATTCAACTCGTGCACTCCAGAGTGACTGCACTCGAATGTGCAGAGTAAAGTGGGGTGGGAAGAAAGTTTCCATAAGAACATAAGAGCCATGCTGCATCAGACAAAAGGCATATCTAGTCCAGCATTCTGTTCACATAGCAGCCAATCAGATGCCTGTGGAAAGCCTACAAGTACAACATGAATGTGATAGCACCCTCCTGTTCATGTTCCCCAGCAACTGATGCACAGAGGCACATGGCTATATGCTACCTCCGTATCAGAAGCAATCAGGACTAGTAGCCGTTGATAGACAAATTCATGGAGGATAAGTCTAATTCCCTTCTAAAGCCATCCAAGCTGGTGGGCATCACTACATCTTGTGGTAGCAAATTTCATAATTTAGCTACAAGCTGTGTGAAGAAATGCTTCCTTTTTTCTGTCTTGAATCTCCCACATGTCCTTATGAACAGGAAGACATTGCTAGGTTTACAGTCCGGGGCAGAAATATTGGAACAAGGATAACTGTTTCAGCAGTTGGCCTCTGTACACCACCACATTGAAGTTGAAAGGAAACACCCAGATGGGAGCAAAGTCAGGACTTTCAACTTTAATTAAAGTGGTTTGACAAAAGGGGGGCACTACCCATTCAAGAAGTACAGCCAGTGGCATACACACACACACCCATCGTTGGTGGCTCATAAGTTATGGAACAAATGGCTGACAAGCAGCTGCATGGCCAGGTGTGGCCTGTTTCCTGGGTAGCCCATGACCAATTAAGCAGATAAAAGGCCTGGAGGTGGTTCTGAGTGTTACATTTGCATTTGGTAGCTGTTCACTGGAACTCCCAACATGAGGTCCAAAGAGGTGTCCATGCGAATGAAGGAGGCCATCATTAGGCTCCAAACAAACTAAACCCATCAGAAAGATAGCAGAAACAGTGGGAGTGGCCAATACAACAGTTTGGAACATCCTGAAAAATAAGGAATTAACTGGCAAGCTCAGCAACAGCAAAAGGCCTGGAAGACCACGGAAGACAACTAAAGTGGATGACCGCAGAATTCTGCTCATGGTGAAGAGGAACCCTTTCACAACATCTAGCCAGGTCAAGAATGCTCTTGTGGAGGTAGGCATGTGATTGTCAACATCTACAGTCAAGAGACGGCTTTATGAATGTAAATACAGAGGCTTCACAACAAGGTGCAAACCACTGGTAACGCTCAAGAACCGAAAGGCCCAATTAGCCTTTGCCAGCAAACACCTAAAAAAGCTTGCCCAGTTCTGGAAGAAGATTCTTTGGACTGATGAAACCAAAATTAACTTGTACCAGAATGATGGGAAGAGAAAAGTATGGAGAAGGAAAGGAATAGCTCATGGTCCAAAGCATAGCACATCATCTGTCAAACATGGTGGAGGCAGTGTTATGGCATGGGCATGTATGGCTGCCAATGGAACGGGGTCACTGGTGTTTATTGATGACCTGACTGCTGATAAAGCTGCAGGATGAATTCTGAAGTGTACAGGGCTATCCTTTCTGCTCAGATTCAGCCGAATGCTGCCAAACTGATAGGACGCCGCTTCATATCGCAGATGGATAATGACCCAAAACATACAGCAAAAGCTACCCAAGAGTTTCTCAAGGCAAAGAAGTGGGATGTTCTTCAATGGCCAAGTCAGTCACCTGATCTCAACCCAATAGAGCATGCCTCTCACTTACTGAAGACAAGACTGAAGGCAGAAAGACCCACAAACAAGCAGAAGCTGAAGGCAGCTGCAGTAAAGGCCTGGCAAAGCATCTCGAGGGAGGAAACTCAGCATTTGGTCATGTCCATGGGTTCCAGACTTCAGGCAGTCATTGACTACAAAGGATTTTCATCCAGGTATTAAAGGCGATCCTTAAGTTTGAAATGATGTTGGTTTGTTCCATTACTTATGAGCCACCAACGATGGGTGTGTGTGTATGCCACTGGGTGTCCTTCCTGAATGGTTAGTGCCCCACTTTTGTCACACCCCTTGAATTACAGCTGAAAGTCCTGACTTCGCTCCCATCTGGGTGTGTTTCCTTTCAACTTCAATGTGGTGGTGTACAGAGGCCAACTGCCAAAACAGTTATCCTTGTTCCAATATTTCTGGCCCTGACTGTATATGTGCTGCATGTTACCACGGCCTGCTTCACGCATTGTACTGTGGTAAATGTGTGAGTCATTTGAGTGCTCACTTACTGGGAAGCTGCAGCCAATCCCAACACCCCAAATGTGTATAATACGTACGTATGCTTACACGTGTGTTACTTAAAAATGTAATGGCTGAAGTATCCCTGGGAGATTTTGTCAGTCAAGCCATTACTCTTCTGAGCCAATTTAATCATCACCTTCCCTTTAACAGGAGCTTCCTTCTACTGAATCCTAACATGGAGCCAGAACTGGTTGTGAAATAGGCAGCCATGTACATTAGACTAGTGGTGAGCGTGATGCTTACAGCAAATGCCCTGGGGGCCTTATTGAGACAGCACAGTCCCTAATCCATATTGTTACTATGGTATCATCATCTCCTTATATACAATTCTTAATGCATTAAATTTGAAAGAAATTTACTTTCTCAGCACATTTCTAAGACAGAAGACATTAAATTCACAGGGGTTTTAGAGACTTTATTTATGTATAAACAATTTAAACACTTTGCCATAAATTATCTTTGCCTGTCTCTATTCTTTGCTTAGCAGCAAATTAAAATTAATATAAAAACTCAATGAACAATTCATACATGTATATTACAAAAAAGTTCTGTACCAAAGTTCTTATTAGACTTGTTTTTATATATTTTTTTATTATTTTTTCTTGGTGACCATAATGTGATTGTCTCAGTTTCTTGACCAAACAAACACACTAATAATTTTTCTTTTTAAAATCTGAAACAGTGATTGCGCCTTCTGGCTGATGTATGTACAGGGTGATCTGAATTGGTGCCCATTTGCAATAGTGTTAACACAATGCCCACAGCTCTACTAGAACTGATACCAACAAACTACTGAATCTAAACAGACTACACCCTGTAACTGTGTTATACTGTCCACAATGGAATCTTCAAAGACAAACAGAGTATGAAATTTATCAGTAGTGATTTATAGCCACCATTTTGAATTGAACTTTTCACTCTGCCCTCTTTGAATAAATTAACTTTAGGCCAGACAAAAGCAGGGTCGGAGTGCAAGTGCAGGTTTATATTCCTTAATATATTTCTGTTACTCTTTCCAGTGCTCTGTTGCTCCTGTTCTTATTTCTTCCAGTTGCTACACACAAATCACCCCAGAAGTCATGTATTAAATGCACCTGTATTTTGCTTTTAAATGAAAAACCTCTAGAATGTTTATCAAACAAGCAGCCTGAAGATTTTTTTCCCCATCAGCTGGTCTAGTGGATGTGGGTGGCCCTCTTGGATTTCTTGAAAGTTTGCTCACATGTGAATGGAGTGAGGTAATATAAGATGAGGCCTTCCTTTTCAATATTTTTGTTTTTATTTATGTTTTCTTTAGACCCAGAACAAGTGGGTAATATTTATGGGGTACCTTTGAATTTGCATGGTTTAAAGTTTTCAGTCTGGCTTTAGTCCACTTCAGGATGTGGTTGCAATCACTTGGACAGCAGCATTGAACTCAAAAAATGTGAGCTTTCTTGCCACTTACTATCCCAAAGTAGCTCAGCCGAGTGCCCCGTTGGTCTTCATCTCCTTAGGAGAGGAGATAACAGTTGTAACTACTGATTCATCCAGGCAAGGATGACAGCAGGTTAATTTGTTACCTCTTTCCCATTTCATTCTGTCTTAAGAACTGGATGTTGCTGCTACTGTCTGCCAGCTCTGGGTACTGCTCTACTGGGAGCACATAGTATCCTTCATAACCTTGAACCCTCCCTGTGCTCAAAAGCTGCTGCTTCTCTCCTTCAGTCCACAGGCGGCTACCCTCTTTGCCATCCCGCGCCTTCTGTTGCTCTCTGGCCCAGGCTGACCCCAAGGCTCGCTGCCGAGCTTGGTCCAGCACTCTTGCCTTCTCTTCATCCAGCGTGTCGGGGGTCAGGCCATAACGTATGTTAATAAGCAAGGTAGAGTACTGGAATTCAATATTTGTAAACCTTCGAGTCCTTCCATTAATTAGGAGGGTTGGCTGGGACACTGTCACATTCACTCCGCTGTCCAGCACCTTGCGCCCACTGGTCATTGCCAGGGTGACAAGGTCACCATCAGATGAGCCAATCTTGACAAAATAATGGGTGTCCTTCCCCTCAATGCTATAGTGCATCTTTTCCAGGTAGTAAGCATTGTTAAGCACTGAGGCAATCTTTCGACTGTCTTCCGTAGTGATGCTTGAAACACCTGTGGTGACTCTGCCTTCCTTCACAGCAAACATGATCCCCTTGCCAATAATCGGAGTGGTGGTTGCAAACCAATGGCCTGCTTTCTCTCTAATATCGGCATGTAATCTTTTAGATATGACTTGTCCCTCAAGGGCCATGAATGCTTGGTTGTGCCTCTCTGTTGTTTGTTGCACTCCAGTAATTAACTAGAACAAAATGGGAGAAAAGACGTTAACTTACATTATTTGTAACACAGACTATAAGGAATTATTTAATGCTCATTAAAAGCCCCATTCATGTGAATAATTCCTATAGTGGATTACTTAATTATGTCACAAAGGAAACAATCCTATCAGGATAGGCAGCTGCCTCCGAACTTGGAGGCGACCACCTATCCAATGCTGGGTGGGCAGAGTGTAGAGGGGATCTTCTCCGTGCTACTGCCACGCTGCATTTATGGCTAGACGGCTGATTTCGGCTGTCTAGCCACAGGACTTCAAAGCGGGCGGGGGGGAGGCCGGATGACACATAGTAAGCATCGTACCAGCACTTCCGCACTCCCCACCCCTGGGGACACCCCCTTTTGTCCCATTCTGCACTGCTCATCTGAGCACGGAGCTCAGGGACAATCTGCACTGCCTACAAGGCAGTGGGGGAGGGGGCAGGGAGGCAGTTTTCCAGGAATCACCCTCGGAGTGTGGACTCCAAGGTCAGTTCCCGGAAACCAAACAACCCTATGTCCATCTATGGCTGTCTATCGGTCATAGGATTGCACTCCAATAAAGGGAAAAAAGGAAAGGTTCCTCCTATGCAAGCACCAGGTCATTACCGACCCCTAGAGGGACACCTGCTTGCGCTGGCGTTTTCATGGCAGACTGTAGCGGGGTGGTTTGCCATTGCCTTCCCCAGTCATGACCACCTTTCCCCCAGCAAGCTGGGTACTCATTTACTGACCTCGGAAGGATGGAGGGCTGAGTCGACCTGAGCCAGCTACCCGAGACCCGGCTTCTGCTGGGATCAAACTCAGGTCATGGGGAGAGTTTCGGTTGCAATACTGCCTCCCACCACTCTGCGCCACATGAGGCTCTTGCGCCACACTCTAATAAACTTATACTTAAATCCAGTGATTTTGGCAAGTGCATAAAGATCCTGTGCATTATTACTATAATACATTCTATATTAGGGCTGCCTTTAAAGATGGCTTGGAAACTTCAGTTTTGGGGGCTAGGTGTTCACAGCATGTGACACTGATAATTTACCAACTGCATTGGCCTCTAGTCATTTCCAGGCTCAATTTAAAGTAGTGGTGTTAACCTTCAAAGCTACATTATTTGAACCACTTAATTTGAAGGATTGCTTGCACTCGTATGAACTTGCCTGGGCACTAAGATCAGCCTCTGAGACCCTACTTACAGACTCACCATCAAGATCCATCAGACTGGTGGGTATTAGAGACAGGCTTTTTTAGTACAGACCCCATGTCCTTGGAACACTCCAAAAACAGGCCTTTAAACGTTACTTGTTTCAAACTGCATTCTATTAAAAGTACTTCAGTTGTCTTTAAACTGCTGTTGTTTTTAGTTTTTGTAATTAGATTTTAGTTTAAAAACTGCTTTATGGATTTAATTATCTTCCTTGAAAGGTAGAATGTAAGTACTTAAAATAAATGTTGTAATGCCTTTATATAAATCTATGGTGCAATCACATTAGAATAATACGTACAGTTCTGGTCCACATATCTCAAAAATGATACTGTACATCAGATGAAATGCAGAAAATGGCAACCAAGGTGATTGGGGGCTGAAGCAAAGCCCCTGCAAGGAAAGATTATGATTTTTGGAGCTTTGTAACTTGGGAAAAAAACACGCAAGGGGAACACACGATAAGGGGTGTATAAAATTCTTCATGGTGTGGAGGAAGTAGATAGAGAGAAGCTTTTCTCCCTCTCATAACGCTGGAATCTGGGATCATCCAATGAAGCTGTTATGCAGAAGATTTAGGAAAGAGGAATAATCCACACAGCATATAGTTGCTGTCACAAGATACAGTGATAGCTACTAGGTTAGATGGCTTTATATGGAGTTGGACAAATTTATGGAGGATAGGGCTACTAAGCATATAGCCATTATGACACCTCTGGGTTCAGAGACAGTAGTCTCTACAGGGCTGCCATCACCTTTCTTGACGTAGTGGAGATAGGCTAGAGCAGCCTTCCCCAACCTGTTGCGTTCCAGATATTTTGGACTTCAACTCCCATCAGCCCCAGCCAGAGGTCAGGAATGCTGGGATTTATAGTCTAGAACATCTAGAGGGCATCATGTTGGGGAAGGGTGGGTGGGAAGACTTACCACAATTCCAGCTTGTCATGGTAGGTGTAGGCAGAAATCTGAGCTGCAGCTGATTATGGATCAGAGGACTTGCAGGTTTACAAGTACACTGGGCACAAGCTTTTACCTCTGTGAATTGCCTCCCTTGCTTGTCCAGATCACAGTGTAGGGGGCCTCACATGCATAGCTGAACTTCTGATTTCCCATCCTAATAGTTTACTAGACAAGCCTCTTTTTGAAACGTATAGCACAATCCTATGAATGTCTACTTAGAAGTATGTCCCATTGAGTTCAGTGTGACTTACTGCCAGGTAATACAGTTTTAGGAGTGTTCCAAAGCCACATCAAAATCCGCTGTTAGGAAATGCATCAGATGTCCTGCTGCACACAATCCTTTACACACACTGATGTGAGCACTCCAGATGATGATCCTTTAAACTCAGTTTCACCGAACTGCTACAAGGTATGTTTTCTTATATCTCCGAACAACAGTAGGTGCCAACAAAAGGACCCTGTCTACCTCTGGTAACAGTGTTGTAATTCCTCGGATCAAACTTTACTACTATTTTGGCTTTGGATAGCCAAGTACAGCCTTCCCCAATCTGGCACCCTCCAGGCATGTTGGACTACATTTCCCATCATCCCTTTGCCAGCACGGCCACTGGCAATGCTAGTAGGGACAATGACAGTTGTAGTCCAACACATCTAGAAGTTGGGGAAGGCTGGTCAAGAGAGCAGTTCCCATGTGATTGACCGATCAAATAATGGTCAACAAAATGTAGTAATATTGGTGACTCAAATGAAATTCAAACTCATCGTGACTATGCAGTCCTTATGCATTTGTAACAATGGTTCATGGTGTAGTATTTGAAGTATGTTTGCAGATAAGAGATAATGTCATATCTATTCTGACATAATTCTCATCACATTAGTAAGCAAAATCGAGTAACTTGCAAACATTTATGACTGTGTTAATGGAAACAAATTAGTCCAAAAATATCCAAACTTTGTATTCAAAACGTACTTTTTCTACTTTAACACAAAAGAAAAGCTCCTTTTAATTTTATCTGAAATTGGATTTGTATCAAGAAATATCTCAACTAATGTCTGGGAACAGAAACTGAAGCTGAATATTTACAAATACTTTCAGGTAATTTTTCAGGTATGGATATTCCACACATTATGTTAGAGCAAATTAAAAAACAAAAATGGCAGCAGATCCCAGAAATCAGAGTCCTTAGTATTTGCCAAAGAATCTGAAAGTATTTCCATTCAAGCATGCACCTTGATTTCAAGCATAAAGCTTTATTAATTCCAGAATAACTGCATGTCACAATTTATAATGCGTTTTATAAAATGCAGTTTTATACAGAAAAGGTGCAAAAATGGTCTACTATTATAAGACAAATGTATGATTAATTCATTTGGGTGTTTCCTTCATCGTTGCTCAATAATATTTCAAGAGTGCATACTGAAATGATGGTAATGATTTGCACGGACAGCAAAGAAAGGCACAGAGTATGAAATCCAGCTGATTCAGTTTAGTTCAAGTTTCAAAAGTTTTACTTTATCTTGTCAAGTATGCTTGCCATTGTTAAACTGACAAAATAATGCCAAATGCAAGTAAATTTACTGTGTGGATAGAGAATGCTTCTGCTTACCTGTCCGCTTTCACAGGCCTGAGACTCTGACAGCTCATAAGGAGGTGGCACAAAGTACATTTTTGCTCTTGGGAAACCAGGTATAATGTTGCTGAGCTGAAAGCCAAACATCACTAACCAGCTCTTCACATCTGAGAATAAAAGTAAATGCATGCATGAGACCTGGAGGTATGTAGTCAACATCAGTAGCACTGAATATTAACTCCTAATTATAAGCTAGGAGAGATCGTCAGAATTTCTAGGTAATTTTTTTTCTTGACAGTTTGGATAATAAAAATGCTCCAGCAGTATGAAGGACAGGAGTTGTGACATTTGTATTAAGAAGCACAGCACTGACGGGGAAGGACTGTGCTTAGTTACGGCTATTCCATTCATAGGAATCATAACTAACTCTTTACATTTGCCAGGGTACGATTCTGGGAAACCAGTTTTTTGTTGTTACTCTTGCTGCTGCTGCTGCTGCTGCTACAAGTCCTGCTACTACCATTACATTCCTAAAGCACTTCTCAGTGTACAAAATTATTTAGGGTGCAATCTTACGCATGTTTAGACAGAAAAAAGCCCTATAATTCCCAGCATTCCCCCAGCCAGCCATGGACTTTGTCCACGGAGTTGTAGGACTTTTTTCTGTCCAAACATGCATAGGATCGCACCCTTATAATACTTACCCAATTTTCTGGTCATGTACTATGAGGATTCATCCATGAAACACTGACACAATACTGTGACATCTATAGCAGACTACTACCTCCCAAATATTTTACTGCAGCTATCTTCAATATGGAATAAAAGGGAGGGGAGGGGGAGGAGAATGCCACTGTCTGTTTCAGAACTCATGTTTTCCTTCACAGCAAATCATTTAATAGCGGAAGAAATTCTTCCCCTCAGCAAAAATATGTCAACTCTCATCATTGGCTGTTACAAAAAAGATGTAATGTTTGAAGTAACGCTTGGATCGAGGAAGCAATAGTTTATGGAAAGCTGAAGGAACTGTTAATTGAGAAAGCAGAGTTGAGCAGCTAAATCACCAATGATTTAATAATGAACTGTACGAGTGGTTAACCTTTCTTCTTCATATGTGTTAAGAATTATTAATGAAGCTTCAAAGAAACATGATTCAGTTACAGTTTGTAAATGAGCCAGGTCCATAGGAATCAAACTAGGGTGGGTTTTTTTTTAACCAAAAGCAGTTTTGGGAGGCTTCACTTTAAGCATTGAGCAGGGCATGGAAGGATTCCTTTAACTCTTTCCATTCCAGACATTTACACATTCAAAATGCCCCACCCTCTCCCCTGCTTCTCCATCTGCAGATGGAATTTGACTCAACACTTTTCAGCTATGAATCAGTTCCTTTTTTTCTCAAGAGCATATCTCATTCACCAAGGAATATGTTAAGGTACAACACGTATTCAATGAACACCCCCAGCTTTGAACATAACTATGTATGCTTCAACTATCTTGAAAGATAATTTACTGTTCCTTGAAGTTTTGACCTCCTTTCAAATTATAGTTGCTGCATAAAGGGGGGGGGGTGTTAAAAAAAATGCTGTGACTTTAATCATGGCACACTGCACATTCTATTCTGAAAGAGTATCTTTTGAATAGATCTTAATTGCCTTTCTCTTAAGAAACCGTTGACAGCTCCGCACTGTATGATCCTACTAAGAGACAAATTAGTACCAATGGAATTAAAGTTAGAACTTCCACCCAAACCCAAAGCACGTAGTTTATACGTGCTGTATCCAAACGTGCGTCTCAATATTTCTCAACAGTTAGAACAGTAAGAATGTTTTTAAACTTTAAAGTTTCTCCTTTTTTCTGTACTAGGTTTTAGTTCGAATTCCTACTAGGCTTGATCTTTCAACCTTTTAGGATGAGGACATACATTTAACTTCCCAGACACCATGAGCAAGATTCTATATTTGCTGTGAGGAGCCTGACCTCAGTGCTTATCTTCGGCTCTAGTTTATTTAATGTGACTTGTCTCAAGGAAATAGCTAAACCCCACTGAAATTAAATGGTATTTTAATCTGTACAATTGAGAATGTTATAGCACTTCATCTGTAAATCAATGTGAGGTCTGCTTGTAAGGTATCATTAGGACACAGTCTCACAAGGTGCTGAACATAAAGCTTTTGCCTAGCCTTCAGCTTTATAAGTTGGCAAACTTACTTCACATGCATGAAGCTCAGTGGTTCTGACTGTTCTACCAGTCAGCTTAGAAACTATCACATAGGATGAACTTTGCACACAGCTAATTCTCATGTAAATCAGCTATTGACAAGCTTGCATCCAGTAACATGTGCTTACACTCAATGCACCTTAAGCCCACAGAACTAAGTACAGGATTGCAGCACCAACTGTTTAAAAGCGGGTGTTGGAGATGCAATCTCCTTAAACCCCTCCTGCTGTATTGCTTGCTAAGTGTCATAGTTTCAGTTAGATGGAAGATGTGCTTCCCAGTTTTTCCAAGCATGAAGGATTTTGAGCCCTTACTTAATACTAAATGATTTGTCCAGATGCAAAATCCCATGCTTAACATCCTTCCAAAAGTTTCCCTAGATTTCTAGACCATGAATTATTTCTCACCTGTCACATAGTTCTTTAAATCCAGTTCATTGCTGAGAGGGTTGTTGCTCTTGAACATATACAGGTTGAAGGGGGCAGGTTCCTTACCAATATTTTTCCACATGGTATAGTCGGGGGAGGTCCAACGTCCAGCCAAAACATCATAATCTCTTTGAGTAAAATGGACCAGTTTTGTTAGCGGATCATACAGTCCTCCATGAAATCCAATGACTATCTGGAAGTCAGGGTTAGAGTCATGATAGATCTCCCCATATGCTGTGTACTGTAGTTGCTTGATCATTAGGCCATTGATACTGAACACTGCCAGTGGTGTACCTGTGTTATCCGAGGCAACGTAGTATTCTTCTCCACTGCTGCTTTCCATTGCAAAAAGATGACCTTGCAGATCATAATAGAGAGAGGTAATTTCTGAATTTGAATGATTATACACATGTGTTATTCTGGTTGGGTTGTGAAGATCAGCATAAAAGTATTGAAGGTGATGTCCCAAGTTAGTCTTGTAAGAAGCCCGTCTTCCTACTCCATCATAACGGTACTGAATACTCCATCCATTTGCTTTATTGTAAGCTCTTGTTAAGAGGCCTTTGGAATTGTACTCAAATACGTCAGAGCCTCTTTGACATAGAAAACCATCATCATCAATTTTATACTGCATATCACCCAGGCGTGTAATCCTATCTCTCAGATCATAGCGGAGTGGCATCAATCGGACACTGTTTCCAGGATTCAAGAGATGCAAGTTGCCATTTAGATCATAACTGTAACGCCAGTTTGGTCTGTCATTGACAGCCACACTCTGGAGCTGCCCATCTCCATCATAATCGTAGGTATATTTAGTTGTGTTGGCATAAGGCCCAAGTTTCAATTCCCTCTTAGTTACCCTTCCCATGCTGTCATATTGCACTGTCATCCAATACATGAGTGATCGGAACATTTCATACTGAACTTCTTTAATGCGTCCATGTGTATCAAAGTGTTTGCTCAGTGTCATCACAGCTGTAGTGATAATTTGATTTATATCATAATAGATTACCCCAAATTTGCCGAAGTGCTCCACTTTGCCTGAGATTTCATCATAACGATAAAGGTCAACTGGAAGAGGTATTTCACTTATTATAGGCTTGATGCTAGCAATTCGAAAACTATTATCATGATAGGTATAATCAAACCTTGCATTGACCATACCTTCCTCAGAGAATCTGTAAATCTGTTTGTCAACCAGAGGGCCAATTTTACGATAGCGGATGGTACACGAAAAGCCTCCGCTCTGTAGGTTAACCATTTTGAGAACTCCAGTGGTTTCGTCATATCCAAAAGTCACCGCTGTACTATCATACACAATCTCCGACAACTTGGATAATTTCCCATATTTATAGAAAACCTGACGACCAGTTCCTAAAAAAGATGTTTTCAAAATCCTCCCATCATCGCTGTAATCAAAAATCACTGAGGCATTACTCTCGGGAGGATTATAAATATTTCGAATATAGCCGATAGATGTGTGAGTAGACATACTGTGCCGTGCAATGCTTGGCATAGTGACAGCATGCAGTCGGTCTGAAGAATCATGTTCAAAGATGTACTGCCGCTGACTCTGAAGTAGTAGAACCATGGACTATTGAAAAAACAAATAATATAAATTATGTATTGGATGGTCAAGAATGTACCAAGCCGGTTTTAGGGTTACAATCTGAAAAATACATAAATAAGAAGATCCTGCTTTGAGTATTATATTCTCTGCATACCACTCCAGCCAGCGCTGTTGCTATATTGCTAGCATCTGTGCAAAATAATTAGTAAAAGAACAAAAACCAATTCTCAGCTATATCATAAACAGGATGAATATTGTTGAATTCTATGCACTTCTCCCACTATATTTGACATAACAATAAAGTTAATTCCTTCCTGAATTTGCCTCTCCTCTGGAAGTTGTAATTCTTACCAAAAAATAAAATATATGGAGAAGTTTAAAAAAGGGTATTGTAGGCTCTTTTAAATTAACAGATTTTAGGGGAATGTCACATGCAGACTTATTTTTTAAAAAAGAACACCTACAAAGATAAACATGGCATAAGAACTCAGTTTCATAAATAAGGCCCAGAGATGACCTATGTGCTATTTCCTCAGATTCGGTCTAGAAGAGGATGCATAAAGGGCTCATAAATGCATAAATGCACATAAAGAGTGCATTTAGTTTACTATTTTCTTACCATAAAGTAACTTTTAGAGGTCACTTCATTGCAAAGATGCATACAGAACCTCATCTTGTGAAAAGATTAATTACACATTTTGTTACCATATCAACATACACTTAGCAAAGCCTATAGGTCAGGCAGGCTTACCAGACTGGTAAAACCGTTCATCCTCAAGACTGGGTTCTTTGTCTTAAAAACAAAGTTGTGCTATAACAGTTGCCTTAAACAGCAATCCTATGGTTCCTAAACAATGACTGGGTTCTGACAACACGATAACCCACGATGGGTTAGCGTGTCATCTGTCAGGAATTTTTTAATCCATGATGACTTATTTGTCCAAAATAACCCACTCTGATAACCCATGGTCTGCAGGAGGGGTTACTTAACCCACTGTGGGTTAGCGTGTCATCTGTTGGGCACTGTGGGTTATTTTGCTTGCCTACAGAGTCACGCAGCAAGAGTGGTTCAGATTGTTGCCATTGCTGTTTTTTGCAGGAGTTCTCCGTGTAATGGAAACTCCCTGACAGTTTGCTGGGATGGGGCGAGAAGTGAGCATGTTTTTCCCCTATTTTCCCCTATTCCACATTTGCCTCTGTTCCTCTTTTCTTAAGTTTTCCTTTGCACTTTTGCAAATTTGTGCATTTTCATAATTGCGGTATTCAGAACACGTTAAAGCCTCTGTGCCAGTAATGTCTATGGACAGAAGGTCCTGCAAGGTTTTATAGTCACCACCCCCTTTTTGGTGCACACAGGATTTTCGCTCCTTTGGGAGTGATCGCTCAGGGTTTTGATGGTGCATCAGGTGCCTCCTGACAAGGGGAGGCCCTTCTGGTGCACCCAGGATTTTCAGTCCTTTGTCAATGGGTGAAACAGCACCACTGCTCAGGTGGGAAGACTGCGGCAGGACAGGGGGCAGGGGGATGACACAGATTATACACAGTAGCTTAATAAGCTATTCACAGGAGTTTATTAGCTTGCTCACGTGGCAGGGCATCATGGATTATTTAAAAAAATAAGGTACTGTGAGTAGCTTGTTAAGCCACCATGGCTTAAATTGACGTCCAAATGCAGCCAAGGAAGGTCCATTGGATTGTTCAAGAAAACCCCTCCAAGGCCTTAATCGAAGCTCTGACCTTGGAGGGCCTTTTCTGACACTGAAGCTCTCTTCTTGGCTCCTCCCAGCCACCATGGAGGTTTCCGCAGCATCTCACTCGATATCACATTGGAACTCCTACCTCGTAAGTGTGGGGGATGGGCATGTTGGGTTTGTGGTGGTCAGGGAGGGAGTGTTCGTGGATCCAAAGAGGAAAAAGCCGCAACACATGTCTCCACCATTCCTTCTGGCCTGCCAGCAAGAGCCCAACAGGGCTTTGGACAGAACAGCAACTCTGAGATCAGAATGCTCTGTTGTATGGGCTCCTCACCCATTAGATTGCTCTCTTAACCCACTTTTAACTAAAATCAATAGGGCTGGGCTCCAAGATAAGGGATCAGCAATGCATTTTTGCACTTAAAACATTTAAATTCTGCTAATATAATTATTCAATGGTGTATTCTATTTTAAGGCAGGCCTGAAGTGCCAAACAGTGAACAATTTCTATTAGTTAATGTATGTTAACTAAACACATTGCCTAGAGAGTAAGCACCATTGGTCATAGTGGAGCTTGCGTCTCCATAAATATGCAAAGGATTGTGTTGTTAGAAATGAAAAATTAACATATTTGGCACGTATTTCTAATGACTAGACCATCAATGCTTGCTTTATATAGTTGCATGTGTATGTTTAGGTAAATCCCAGAACAGAAAGGCTTCCGGGTATATAACGCTGTAGCTCATACCAAAAGTTACCTACCTTTTCCAAGTATGTGTAACTCCATACTTTTCCATCTGCAAACATGCGGGAAATAATCCTGCCTTGTTTGTCAATATCTGTTCTTTCACTCATGGCACCACGTTGAAGTCCAGCCAGTCGTCCATTGGAGAAATAAGAGACGTTCACAGCAGCAAGTCCGCTGCTGGGGAGCCAGAGAAAAGGGCGTCCCAGCTGATCATAAATAATACGTAGTGTAAACTTCCGGTGATCATCATATATTTTCTCTGTGCGAATATTTCGGTCATAATCAATAGACAGCAAGTTCCTTCCATGAACCTAATTAAACAGAAGATATTAACTTGAAAACTAATTTGTCCTTCAGATTTGAATATAAAAATGATGAAGGTGGAGCATTTCTTTCGTAAGTTAACTATTTCTATACAAATTTACTCCAGATTCTTTTCTCTAAAAATTTTCAGTCACACTAAAATAATGGCATCTATTTGTGCTCACATGTTGGTCTTCTCCTCAAACTAGCTACTTTGCTCCTAACAATGTAATATGTATGTTTGCCCAGAAGCAAGTCCCACTGTGTTCAATGGGGCTTACTTTTTAATAAGTATGTTTAGGATTGTGTCCTTTTCCTGTGTATGCTATATTATAATGCAGTCTCTTGTCTACAGATGTGGAAAACAATTATTGCTGATTACTAATAATTTGTGTTCAATACACCAGTCTGAGATTATAAATCTTAAAGACCCACCAAGGCTTGTGGGCATGCACAGTGACCTCTAAGTGGGCAACAGGTATTGATCTTTCTACTAATATGCATCAGGATCCAAAGAGCTGCTTCAATGCATAAAAGAGGCATGCACTAGCCCAGTGGATGTTTTTCTTGGAACCTCTGCACCCCAACGTAGCACGAACAGATTCTGAAATTCCCCTTGTTTCAAAAGCAGTTTGCTATGCTGTTCCTCTTCATGAAAAAGACTACAGCTCATTTGGGTCCATAAAACTAGTTTCGTTGTTCTTTAGGTATTAACCTTTCAGGTTTGTTGGCCTACAGAATGCGAATTTCATTATATTAAAAGATTTAATATGCCACCTTTAAGGGTAAAAACCCTTGTAAGGCAGCTTCCAAAAAATGCAAAACAACGAAACTTCAACTCAATAAAATATTCATTAAAAAACAACGGTAAAATAGACAATTTAAAATTCCAGTCCAGAGAAATACCAAAACCAATAAACAAATACAGATAAAACAAGCAGTAGCAGTCCAATAAAACCGCTCTTATAATACAGTCAAACAAAACAAATGGGTCCTTAAAGGCCCTCCTAAAAGTCTGTAATGAGGGGGCCTGTTGAAAAAGCCCTTTTCCTCATGCCTGGCATCCTGATTGTTCTTACTGAAGGGCACAAGTGTGGGCAGGTTGATATGGGTGAACTATTTGATAATGATTAGCTAATCACAGATTCCCCACTGGTGAAGGCAGTAATATTAAGAACTGATGCTTAGAAGCAGGTAAAAGACTACATGAATTTCTGATCCAGTAAAACTTTTCTGACCTGGCCAGGAAAACCAATCCAAAGATCCAACTAGAAATGGACTTCAGAAGATAAACCCTTGCCAGGCTGTGGGAGAATTAGGACCCCCCAAAAACAGCTAGCAGAAGCATAACCTACGCATTCAGGCAGAAGCAGATCTGAAAATGCCGCCTTGGTCTAAAAGTGTTATGAGCAGGTTTTACACATAAAGGGTGTTCCATCTCTACAGGTCATAGTCTAGTAATTGCAGACCTGAGATTCTCATAAATGATATGGGAGTCCAGATAGTATATATAGGTTGTATGAAAAAATGATGAGGCAAAAATGTCCCTTGCTATGGCGAGGGACAGAGTGCAAGACACAGTATAGAATGGCACAACGTATATGTACAGCATTGGAAAGAGTATACCAATGATGAAGTCTTAAGCAATTCCCAAGATTTTTTCCTTCTTTATTCTAAAAGATCAAGCTCTATTTCCTCTTGTCACCTCTCAAATTCTAACCGCTTTGCCCAATGGCATCTATTACTTTACATCCATCATGCTTTTGATATGGGCCCATTCAGCCAGATAAATAGCTTAGCTTCTAAGGGAGATACTGTGTCTTGCTCAGCAAGGTGCTGTACAGCATAAGTCTTGCTTAAGCTATAAATTACTTTTGACTGCTGCCCCAGGGAAGACTGTAAGGGATGGGGAAGGGAGGGACTATCACATCTGCACAAGTATAGTGGAAGGCTACAGATATTTGTGTCGCTGCTGAACATGCATACTGTCTGATGAGCTGATTCATAGCCAGGAAGCTGCTGCTGTGTTGTTTAATGACAGGCCAGGGAGCTTAGAATCAGCATCCAATACAGCCAGCATTTATTAGTCTGCAGTGCCTATCTCATAGTTGTGGGTAAGATTCTTTGCAGCAAAGGCAGACTGAGAAGAAAGAAGGTATGGAATCTGAAAGGCTTCTGGTAGCATTTCTGCAGCAAAGAAAGGTGTGTGCAGAAACTGGTGTGGACTAGTGGAATGAGCTGCCAGAGTGCGAAAGAAAGGCAGCTCTCTTCATACCAAGCATTTAATGCTTTAGAATGTTTTCTTTACTGATAGCATTTTACAATGTTTTAGTGTATATTCTCAGTCTTACTCTTAGGGACCAAAATTATGAAATCAAAGATAAAGGAAACCCAATACGGGCTTGGAAAAGAATTCACAATCTTGGGAACAATTGACATGTTATACTTGCCATGAAAAAGCTGCCCTAAACAACCTCTGCAAGAGGAAAAATTGGGGGAACCTCTGGAGGAGATTTGGAGAGGGCATGGGGGGGGGGCTGCAGGGGGGAAGAGAGGACACAGAAGTCCTGTTCCACCAGTGGTGTCCTTCTGCTGGCAGAACAAGGATTCTGGGCCCAACCCAGTATTTCAGAACAAAAGGGGCACAAAATATAGAGGCTTGAATTTTAAGGCACACGTAATTTCCCCCCCAAAAGGAGCCTGTCACATGCCCCTCTTCCTGCAAGTGGTGAGAAGTTCCAAGGGCAGCACTTACTAGAGTTTGGCTTCCTGTTCTGTAACGTTTGGTTACAGAACAGGAAGCCAAATATACAAATAGGTGGGGCAAACAGCATATATGCTCCTACCTGGCAGCCAATCAACTCTCCCACATCAATGAGAGATACGACTCAAGCGACTCAAGGTGCTTTCAGAGCTCACCACTAGCTCTCGGTTCACCCCCTGTCTGTTTTCGTCCTATCTCATTCTGTGACTCTTTCTATTCCAGAACTGCTATTACACACACACACACACACACACACACTCACTCACCCACACACACACACACACTCACTCACTCACCCACATACACACACATACACTCACCTTTCTCTGTGTATGTGTAATAATGGCGCTCTCTATTCAGAATATTCCAGAGAAATTTCCAACTATTCCCTAGCCATTGGTTACCATTTAGAGACAATTCCCTGGCCATCCAGAGCCATTAGACAGTAATATGTTTAATAAAAGTTATGACAAAACCCACATTCATAAGGAAAGGGGTTAAAAGAGAGAGGGGGGACCAAAGCGTGATTTACACTGGAATGGTGTAAATGGGAGATGACTGCTAACAACTAGGTTATTCATTATGAATTGAACAAATGGGAAGAATAAGCTTAGCCTGGGCTGATAATGTGCCAACTGACTACCTAAATGCCTTGAGGGGTACAAAAGCATATAATATATAAAGGAGAGTTTATATTGTTCTTGTTAATCCAGGTTACTTTCCCACAGAAAAACAGAAGGTGTGTTAGCCAAAAGAAACTTAAAACTTTGTTTGCCGCTACCCCCCCCCCCTCCGGATTCTCATAGTATCTTTATTTTGTTCTTAGACAGTCCAGTAACTCATTATAAAAGGAGTTAACATACAGCTTGACACCCACCTACATCAGCTTGCGACAAGTGATTCCTACCCCAGCCTTAACATGTAAAACTTTTTCTTAGACAAATCTTGGTATTACTGTCAGATTCTCCATGTCCTGCCCTTGCCAATAGCTACTAGGAATATGTCTAAAGTAATGATGTAGCTTTTAAAAAAATGAATCTTAACAAAGCAATACATTCTTCTTGAATTTCTTTCCCCAAATTTCAGTGCTTCTCATAAAGAAGCAGATTCAAAGCTCTCTCTGTGTGTGTGTGTGTGTGTGTGGGTGTGTGTGAGAGAGAGAGACAGAGAGAGAGAGACAGAGAACGACAGCGCAGATATATAATCTTGAAATGAGAAAGCACATGAACACTTTGGATGTGATCAGAGTGATCCTTGAGGTAGGCAGCTTTCAGCCATGGGGGGGGGGGTCCTATAGGCCCCTTCCAACCCTACTATTCTATGATTCTATGAAAGCCCCCATCACACCAAAGCATTTCTCACAGCTTTTCATGGGGCAGCTGTAATCTGTGAACTGGGTCTTGTCACTGGCATCTATGCCAAATAGGTGCCATTTTCTTCTCTTTTATTGGCAGCAACACTTCTTCGAGATACAGCTTTTTGAAGGTTACACAGTAAATATACAAGACGTAAAGAGTTTGCGACTTTAGGGTCTTTTAGAAGTGAGAACAAGGAGTCGTAGTAACCTTAAATTTAGCATGTGCTACAGCAAATGCTTTAATATGAAAGATAAATAACTGCATTTACTGGAGATGTACCAAAGAATCCAGGCCAGCCCAGTAATCTAATAACACTTCTTAAGCAATTTAATTGTGATGAACCATTAATAAAGTAGAAGTCCTTAAATTAGATATCTTTGACAGCAGTGAGTACTTAAGAAGTATTCACCAGTTCCTGGGAATTTGTTCTTCAGCTTATATTTTACAGTAGCTTTGATTAAGCAACATTTTCTCTTATCCAAATTTAAACAGCACATTAAACAATATGGAAATAGACCCCAAGCCTTTCTTGAGGACATGAAAGTTATTCTGAATTATTTTCGCAGCAAGGGTGAGCCCAATTCCCATGCCAACCCACTCTGCAGGAATTCAGTTACAGAGAATGCAATTTTAAAATTAATACAACTCTGTATTTGTAAGGAAATAATTTTTAATTATCATTCATTTTCCTCACTCTGATTTTTTCCACTTAATGAAGTAGGTCTCTCTTCACCGTGGTTTTCATTCCTCTGTGGATAAGTCATAAAATCACTATACATGCAGGATTTCCCATAGAAGAATTTGATACTGGCAAATAGACTGTCTCTAAAGTAATGAAGTAGCTTTAAAAATGAATATTAGTAAGGAAATTATTTCTTCTCCAATTTCTTTCTCCAAATTTCAGTGCTCCCCTAAGGAGACAGATTCAAAGCCACCTGCATCTCATATGTGTGTGTACCTACATATATAAAATCTTAAAATAAGAAAGAGGGAGTCCACTGGCAGTAATCTTGAAGACAGCTGTTCTCTTGATGCAGTTCCACAAAAGGGAATTGAAAATTGCCCCATGCACTGGTATTATTGACAAAAGATGAGAGACTATGTTAGCATGGGCATCTAAAGGAGTTGTATTTAACTTTATGGAGCATCCTAAGTAGTATTATCTTAGCCAGTCCTCTTACAGTTCCTAGGGAAGACTCATACTGGAAAGAAGGCTGCCTACCATACATTAAGAATTGTCCCTTTCTTGGGGTTTTTTTTTTTTTTTTTTATGGAAGCCAGATTCTGTGTGTCACCAGCAAAGTAGACATGTGTCCAGCCATTCTCAAGTTACAGCAGTCATATACCTTTCCAACTTTTCCCAGGGTGAATGCTATAGCAAAAGAAGCACCTCTGGCACAAATCAGGCTCTGGCTTCTTTGGCACATATGCTAAGAAAGTCAGAGTTGCCTTGGTTTGCTGGCTGGTTTAGGAGAAGGGAGTAGGAAGAAATATTTTGAAAAGTTTGCTCTCTGAAATAAAACACTTTGCACCTTAACTGCCTACATGCTTTATTATCTCAGTCTCTTTCAGCAGCTAGGGGGATGGGGAAGAGGGGAGGGGAGGGGTGAAGAGCAAGAAGCAGCCGTTGGGAACCTCAAACACCACTTAGGGGCATTGCAGGCCCTTCCCACCAACAACCTCCCCGCTTTGCCTCCTCAGTGTGGTGTACTGGTCTGTGTGGTGTACAGCCAGTGTGGTGTACTGGTCTGAGTGTTGGACTGGGACTTGGGAGATCTGGGCTCTAGTCCCCATACAGCCATGAAGCTCACTGGGTAACTTTGGGCCAGTCACTGATTCTCAGCCTAATCTACCTCACAGGGTTGCTGTGGGGATAAAATGGAGAGGAGAAGGACCATATAAGCTGCCTTGGGCTCCTTGCAAGAGGAAAAAAGGCAGGATATAAATGTAGTTTTAGTTGTTGTTGTATTATTGGCTTGTTCGGGGACACACACACCCAACCTGGGGCCCTCAAAACCAGACAATGATTCCCTCCCCAGTCCCTCCCTAACCTTCCCCAGTCCCTTTCTCTCTTTTCTTGCGCTCGCTGCTCCTGCCTCGAGGAGAGCAACTGAATGGATCTAATGGGCCAAAGCCAGAAGCTTTGGAAGCACTGAGGATGCACTGAGCAGGCACAGCCGAAGTTTAGAAGCAAATAGCACCAGAATTGGCTGGGGGCATTACTCAAGAATGCTCTCGTATTAAATAAACAGCTGTGTCATGACTTGCTCAGGGAAACTAATGAGGACAAAATGGGGGATCTGGCACAGCGGTCCTCCTGCATGCTGCTCCTCCTTACAATCTTATGAGGATGTTAGAAACATGCCTGTGTATGCAGCATCCAGAAGGAAAAAATTCTGAGCAGACTTGCTTCAAGCTAAAGCTGCACTAGCAATAGAGTGCAATGCAAGTGACTTGCTGACATGGAGCACAGGGTCTGGGAGAGCAAATGTGGAGGGCTCTGGCAGGTGGGAATACTACCACCCCCCGCTTAATAAGAAACCTCCCCTGTTCAGTTAACCATCTGGAACCATGGAAAAACTATGCTACATGATTCTTGTGAGGATGACTAAGATCTACAATGTACTGTTCTAATAATGAAAAATGTATGTATCTATGAGCACAGAAACCAGCTCACAAACATTACACACCTGCTCTTAAACATAACTTTCTACCAGCAGAGTAAGAAGCACCACAGAGTATAATTGCCATGTCATATTAATTATATGGAAACCCAAATAAAATGGCTAACTCCCACTTTCTCTGGGAACAAGAATCACATTATTACCAATATCATGACTTAATATTATCTAGAAAGCTGTTTTGCCTTTTTGCTGCTACCTACACACACATCTGTTCTTTCATGCTTGTGTAAGGCACGATAAACAATTCCTAAGGGTGTTTACTGACTCTTTTGGCACGCATTACTTACATAATATTAAGGTGTACACAAAAGAGAAGAGTCTTCATGGGGGCCTGTGTAAAACAGACTACAGCATTCAATTTCTGGCTTATTTCTGTCAGTAGATACTAATACATGTCTTCATAACAAAATTACAGTATAGATCTCATTCTGGAGGCTTAATTATGGTTTTTAACTAATCAATGAGAAGCACAAGTTTATGTAGCACAGGTGGAAACAACTCTCTATAGCCAATGTAGAGGACATGCTCAGCAGATGCCTTTATTACACGAGTGCTAATGTGTTTTTGTTTTTGTTTTTTCTTTAGCTCTGGACTTGGCAAGCCACTGATTTTTTCATTTCCTTAGGATTCTTCTTGTGGCACTGTCAGTCATAGCTAGTGCCATTTCACAGTTGGCAATCATGGGCAGAAAAATGAGAATTGCTGCATCAGACCAAGGTTCATGTAGTCCACCTTTCTCTCCCCAACGATGGCCACCCATTGCCTATAGTTTGTCCCCAACATCTGAGGGCCACTAATGTACTATCTCTGAACATGAATCTAATACGGCAAACAGATGTTGAAAGAGATCCTCTAATTCTGTGTAAAATCTATTTTATGGTACATAATTTTATAAGCTTATAATTTTATACGTTGTGTGAAGAAGTACTTCCTCTTCTTGAATTACACCCTTGTCTTAAATGCATTTACTCAAAAGTAAGACACAGTGGGTTGAATCCAGAGGTGTACTTCAGGTATGACTAAATCTGGATCCAGCCGATACACCACAGTCCAAGATAGAGTTAACCGAGTTTAAGCTCACTGAAGTCAATGGGATTCTGAACACTTAACTCTGTGTTGGATTGTGGCCAGTGACATTAGTGCCGTTTAGTTCCAAGTAATGCCCTAACTAGATGTGATGTTAAAAATAATGTTTAAAATCCAGTTATTATCAAACAATACATTTGAGAACTGAAACAATGAATGTAGACAGATATTTAACAATTTCCTGCTGTAGCTTTGTGCTGGGGCTACCACTGGCTACCACTGGAGAGCCAGTGCAGTGTAGTGGTGAGAGTGACGGACTGGGAGCCGGGAGATCCGGGTTCTAGTCCCCACTTGGCCATGGAAGCTCACTGGGTGACTTTGGGCCAGTCACAGACTCTCAGCCCAACCTACCTCACAGGGTTGTTGTTGTGAGGATACAACGGTGAGGAGGAGGATAATGTAAGCCGCCTTGAGTTCCTTGCGAGAGGGAGAAAGGCGGGGTATAAATGCAATAAATAAATAAATAAATAAATAATTATCTTGACTTTCCGCAGTGTATATCCAAGCTTTATCAGTACTTCTCCCTACACCCACCAAAACTGTTACCAGCAAGGGAAAAACCCTCCTTAAACACAAAACACAATCAAATCTGCATGTCTGTTTCTGTGCAGCAATTCCTGATGCTTGAACAAACTACAAGCCTCAAACGTAGATCAGCTCATTGCTCCCTTGAACTTATTCCTTAAATGTGTTTTTTGTGGCACTGCTCAGCCCAGTGAGAAAAGAGTGCTTTTAAACATGTGCAGAGACCCATTCCTCACTGTCAAAGAACCCAAAACAGACTTTGTACATTGAGGTTCAGGTGAAATGGCGTCTGATTCAGAAGGTGTTATTTATAGACAAGATTGAAACGTTCTTCTCAATTCTAGAAATTTACCCCCCAAAGTGTTTATTTAGTTATTTCACAACACTGTATCAATTCATCAAGTAGCTGGCAAAAATCCAAATAAATGATGGGGGCGGGGGAGATTGTCTGAAAATCCACTGTTACATTTTAGTTAGACCTCATTTTGTATTGCAAATCCTAGGCATATTAAGACATCTCCATTAATCACAGGCCTTCATCATTAGTCCCAGTCTAGGGGCAGGCGTTTCACCCAGGTGTCTGTGACTGACCTGAGTGGTGTGCATTACTCCTCCTGTCTGCTCCTTTACTATTTTCCGGTGCAGCTGCTTTTATTTCATTCACTATGCAGTTTGAAAAAAGCTGAATTAAAATAAATGAGATGCAAATACATTCAATGCTTTCCCTCTTGTTTTCAAATTGCACTTTCAGTCCACTCAACCTGTTATAATCTCATAGTGATTTTAATTTAAAAGAGCTAAATGGATATGTGATTACTGTTACAAGAACTAACACAAGACAATTAAATGCTGAGGTGTTGATAGATAAAGATGTGTTTTGATTTGCATATACATGGTGCAAAAAAAATCTTTGCCTGGCAAGATTTCAGCTCTAAGACTTGTACATTTAACTTCTGCTAATTACCACAAGTGACTCTATTAAGGTTTTACTACTCAGAGCCAGGATTATCGCCATTTATTTTAGGGTCTTACTTGTTACTTGAAAGCCTAGTCAAAGGGCAGAACTGATTTCATGCAAGAAAAAAACAACCCTAGAGTGATTGCTATTAATCACCAGCTTCTATAGTGCAGCATTTTACACAAATCAGTTACATGGCCTGAAATCAAGACAATTAATGATTTAATTCCTAATGGTTTCCCTTTTGCAAAATACAGCAGTATGTGACTGTCATTATGGGGGGGAAACACCACTGGTAACACAACATGAAGTGAATTAGCTCCCTCTAAGGTAGAGTCTAAGCCAATGAGAATGCAACATTTTAACATCACCCACTCTCATGTGCTGCAGTTAACAAACAAGGAGCTTCTATAACACATACTAAAACAAATCTTAAGAATGCAGGGCTCAGTGCAGATTGCAAAACAGTCTTTTAGGAAGAATGAAAGGAGGATTTCCTGTAGGAAGACTGGAAGAGGTTGGGCATCACTGAATGCTATCTGAGCAGCAGCATATGATAATGTAATGCACCAAGCCCCCATCAGTTAATAGTACAGAGTATTGGTATGGACAGAGGGAAGTAATTGCCTGCACAAAGATGACAAATAGAAGCAATGGCCATCTCTAGCTACTGAAAAATTATCATGCTTCTTTAATTAAAGGGGATGTGTCCACAAAGATCAAGTAAACAATGCCAACATCAGGAGAGTGTAACATTAGATGTTTTGCCCCTTTTCCTCTGCAAATTACGGTTGAAGGTTTGGGTTCTATTTCAGCTGCACAGCTTTGAGTCTGAGGTCCTGCACAGCATTATCAAATCCAGCAGTCATCTTTTAAAGAAGGGATGGAAACCTCTGGCCTGTGGGTCTAATCCAGTTTACAGAGGTTCCCAATTTGGCCCACATTGCATCCTTGGATTCAAGCCCTGCCCCTTGGAGGAATCCCCACTGCTCGCCTGCATGTCATTCCCCTTCCCCATTGGGAGGCAAGCACTGCGAAAATTCCCCCACCCCCATTATCTCCACTCACAGATGAGTGATAACAGCAAGGATGTGACCTGCAGAGCCATCTGGCTCTTCTTTTACATGTCTTTCGCAGCTCCTATTGGAGATGGCGAGAGGTGCATGGAGGAGGCAGCCAACCCAGCCAGTGCTGGGAGGAGCAGTTCCTCTCAGAGCCGTCTCTCTGTTCGTGCACTATTTGCAGTCCCCAGGAATACCTGACTTGGCCAGCACTGGGAGTAGCTGCTCCTTCTATCACTGGCCGAGTCCTTGTCTCTGTGCCTTTCTCAGCACCAAGGAAGGCAAAATGGACGGGGGTTATGAGATCGGTGGACATGGCCATGCCCACAGTTGGTCTGGTGGGGACGGGATTTGGGCCAGCACCTTAAAGTAGTTCTCCACCCAAGGTTTAAAGCCTTTGCTAGCTCATTCTCCCACATTTCTCATCTTGGATTCTTGATCACAGGAGTGTGAGGAATGTGTGCTCCTTGGTCACAACCCAGCTTCAAATATTTTCAGCCCACATGGAGATTTGTTTTTGAAGATCCCTATTATTCTGTAATTATGGTCAACTGTGGACATGTGCTGGCAATTGCTATGTCACATAGCATAATTCCCACAGAGACTCTTTGACAGGAGATCCATGCGACCCCACATGGACCCAGACAGCAAGATGGCCACATAGACTCTAGGATTACAAATATCAGCCATGTGATAACTGCAGTCTGTAGTCCTTTGCCTGCCACCTCTAGTATCCAAGTGCACTATTCAACAGCGCACTGAAAGCTGCAATTAGCAAGTAAAGAAAGGAATATCAACCAGTGAAAACGCTGGAGGTCCCAATAGGATGGATACAGGAATTACACTATTTTGTGAAAAGGCATATGTAACAGTAATATAGGTTGTTTTGCATCTTGCTAGAAAGGCAACAGATCTAACAACTGACAGTGCTGTCACATGCAGGCATGGCAATGAACTGAGACAAGGTGTCTTTTCTGTTGTGGTGCCACACCTTTTGAGCTCCCTAGGGCAGCTTGCCTGGTACCCTCTGTGTTATTTTTTTGATACCAGGTGAAGACTTTTTAAAAAATTCAACCAGGGTTTTTAGGATGTTTACTTTGAGTGATCTGGCTTTTAAAATGTTTTCTGTTGTGATTTTCTTTTGTTTTATTGTATTAATCCTTATTCCGTCTGTATCATTTCAAAAAGGTTGTGCACCTGAAAAGCAAGATATAAGTGTTTAACATACATACTAGCCAGGTTTCTTTAGAATACATCTACATAATAGAGTTACCACACTGAGGACCAAATTATATGACAGCTGCTGACCCCCTGGCATCAAACCCAGGTATTTCCTAATCACATTTAATGTGGGGGAAGGGAGTGCAATGTATCGTATCAAACAGGTGTGTGGACCTCTGCTCTTCTTCTCCTCTGCAAACCCTCCTTTCAGGGAGTTTTTCCCAGCCAAGCTTGTTTCCAGTATTGTCTTTGGTGGACAGAAAGAGCATCAGGCAGGGGTGGGGGTGGGGGTGGGGGTGGTCAGCCCTCCCACTGATACTCTCCTTTGGTGCCTTAAAATGCACCTTCCATCGCAGATTTGCAGTTATGATTGTGATAGCACTGCATTTGAAGGCATGGGTCTGTTCATATGCAGTCCTGACATTCTATATAGTTCAGTTAGTTCTCGTGTACAAATAAGAGAAGCATACCTCATATTTTCACATTTTGAACAGAATTAAATGTAATAGGATACTGGCAATGAAAATAGTCCATTTCTGAAACAACTGTTTTTGATTGTAGGAGTGGGCTATACTTACCCTGAGCTTTCTTCCAAACACAGTAACTTTTCCTTTAATTTGTTCCTTTCGGAGGCGCCACTCTATTGAATTTAAGCCATTCTCCATTGGCAGCGAAATGTTACATCTTCCTATTGTTGGGGTCACAGTTCCAGCTAAGACATGCGGTTCACTATGGAAGCTAATACTCATTCCATTGGCGTACATCACCCTCAAGGTGCCATTATTGCAGAGCTGATAGCTGTTCCTCACTTGATCTGGAGCAATAATTGGGGGGAAATTACTTAGTGCATTAGTCATAAAGAAACATATTACCTAATTTGCTACATTTTCATGGTGGCTCTGCAGATTTCAAATGATGTTTCTCAGCAATTACCGCTTGTGTAGTGCTAAGGTGGATATTTGAGATGTTATTGATTTATGTAAAGAACAATGCTATGAAATATTTGAAGCCCGGAGAGATGCTTCAGTTTATTAGAATTCTGTTTCCCACTTGCTCCTTAATTGTAAATCAAAATGTATATTGATTTTTTTAGCAAATATTATCAATATCTGTGGATACATGTATGATTTGAGAGAAAATTGGAAGGAAAATGATTTTAACTGAAGTGTTGGGTCAACAAGAAATCTATTCAATTTGGAAATATAAAAAGAGGTGGCTGCAGCTTTTTCTTAGAAATGTGCAGTTCTGCCTATCTTCTTCTGTACCGGATTGAACACTCCCTTAGCAGATATATGGCACAGTTATAGATTAGGTTTCCATCCTTAAGGCATGATGCTCACACAGAATGAGCTGCCAGACACAATCCTTTGTGTGGGTGTCACTCTTTATTCTGTCTTGAAGAAACATTACTAGCCAACCAGACATCTGGCCTTTTACTGACTGACAGAAGTTACAAAAATAAAACTTTACATTTATGATGCTGTTATACTCTTGTCTGGCCGATGCAGCCAGATCCAGTCTTCTGAACAATAAAATCGGGATTTTTTTCTGGTGAAACAGTACAGTGAGCAGCTGCCATCAAAGAACCACTATCCTTTTGTCAAAAGGAAAATATCTACATAATTAATCATCTGGTAGCACAGAAATAAAGCCATTAGAACTGAGGAAAATAGTCCATAAATGTTGACATCTATATGTCAGCAGGCTATTGTCGTGTGACAATGTTTGATTTCAGTGACATTATTTCTTAATAAAAAAAAACATCATCTACAAAACTCCTTTCACTGCATCTTTGTTAAATGTGTTGTAGCATATGCAATATGGAATCACTTTGGAAGGTTCACATTAATCCCTTTACTGATCCTTGCTGCAGTGGTTATGCTATAAATTTGTCTTCTTAAATTGAGAAAGCACAACAATCAAAGCCTCCCCAAACAATAATAAACAAAATGGTTTTCTTGGCAACTCTTTACTTCAGTTTGCTGCAAATAGGTCAAAGGAAAAGAGATGGGCCCACAAAAATGCTTTAAATGTGCCCAGAGAAGAGATGGGGGTGGGTGGGGGAAATTGCCTACCTGTAAGTGCTCTTTTTGTGGTCTCCTATGCAGTCACATATCAGTTTCTGCATTTATGCAGAACATGTATTGGGAGCTTTCTATTGCAGAAGCTTAGGATATGGGAAGGATTTAACTGTTGCGCATGTCTCAAGGGAGAAAGATAATTCCTTCCCTTTCCTAACCACGATGAAGAATGAGCTAGTTGAGAACAAGAGGCAGCTTTAGCAGGGAAAGGTGATGAGTTGTGTGACCACACAGGGAAATCCTTGAGTAAACATCAGTAAGCAGCCTACTTTTCTACTTCAAGGTCTTTGTGAAGGCGGACATATGGGAGACTCGCACACTGGCATTCCTGGAGGTGGGTGCTGTCCTCAGGAAAAAGGTTGTTTAGAACAGCTCTGCTAAAGGCTGCATCAGAACCTGTTTATACATTCAAGATGTAACACTTTATTAATGTCAGTGCACTACATGAGGGAACCGCCTTCCAGAGCTGTAGAAGGGAAATCCCTCTGGTTTAAAGCAGGGTAGGTAAATGTGGCTCTTTTGAAGTGCCCTTTAACAGCACATGTCCAAGGGCTGTCTGGCCAACTTGCAGCATTAAGACAATCTAGAGAAGAGCATCTGGGAAGAAACAGGCTGGCCTCTTGGGGCTGAGATCACTATAACAGAGAAAAAGACCCGTGGCTTTGTGGAATGTAGTTATTCTATCAATGTTGCTAGACAAAGCCCTTTGAACATCCAGTATGTGAAGGGTGGCTTCCACCTCAGTCTTAAGATCTGGGGGGAAATGTGAGAACACCAAATCTCGACTGAGACAGAAATCCAAGATAGCTTTAGGAAGAAATTAGATTATCAGGCTCTAAAAACACTTTATCCGGATGATTGTAAAAATATGGTGGTTCAGAGCACAAGTCAGATGGTTTGCTGCCCCTCCTAGCTGAGGTAATAGTGACCAAAAAGGCAGTTTTAAAGGATAACAAATGGAAAGCATATGTAGCCATGGATTAAAATGCTTTTCACATTAGCTGAGGAAGAACTAGAGACAAACTCCAGGGCAGTATAGCAGCTGTCACAGGAAGTCACAAATTGCAACGACGTAAATGTTTCACAGCAGTGAGAAAATAACAAATCTTTTAACTGGAGGGTAGAAGGCACAAACTGCAGCAAAGTGAACATGCAGAGAAGGGATAACAACACTTCATTGTGTAGATGAAAAATGTAGTTCAGGATACAGTGCATTGAGGTCATGGAGATGGAAATGATGAGATTCAGCAAAAAAGATAAAAGTGAGTCAATTGATGCACATATGATTTCCTTGCAGAAAACTTTCTGACACTTGAAGAACTTCCTGAAGTTGTTCAGAAACCCATACAAGGGATGTATCATCTAAGCCATTAGACGCAACATTTGTACATTGGGCTGAGGATTTTTGCCATTTCCATATCCTATACTATTGGAAAGCATAGAAAATTCCTTAATGTTGGTTGATGAGCTAGATAAGTGGCCACCAAGGCGTTAAGAGGTTAGCCTGATTTAGCAAGATCTTGTGCAGTGGCCATGATATGAGAAAGAATGGGGAAAACATGTATGAGAGAGAGACCCATTCTATGAAGTCATGATGTCTCTGCTAAGAAATGAGGATCCTGCTCTGCCTTGCTGCAGAAAAAAATGACATTTGGCATTCAGGTATGATGTACAGATTATGTAACAATTCCAGACGCTGCAGATGGAAGTCAAATAATGAAGAGTTAGGGACCATTTGGGAATGACTTCTCTAGCTACTGCTCAGCTTTGCAACAGGGCGATTTTATGCTGCAGATATCAGTCCCGGAGGAAATCTGATAGCACACCTTGAGCTTGAGAAACTATACCTTCTTGCTTGTTATATAGTATTTTAGGTAAAGGTTATCCATTGTTATTTGCCATGGCAAAAAACACCAGTGTCAGATAATGTAGTTAAACATCAACAATGGCCATTCATTTGACAAAGTCTCATGGGACCACTGGCAGCCTGAAAGACTCCCGTCCTGGAAACAGCAAGTTCCTATTGCAAATCAAAGTTACTTATGGTTGTTGTGACTGAATACAAGGGTCCTTGAGCTCTATAGTTGCATACCAAACTCAGCATGGTGGAAAGGTGGATGTTGCCTAGGAAAGTAACACAGAATTTCCTGAGATCATGACATCTCTCAGAACCAGGCTGGAGAAGCCTGTCTTTTTTCAGAATCATAAATAGGAATAGAACCTGGGGAGATACTGCAATGGAAGAAACATCTTTGATTGCAAAGGAGGTAATTTCTGCAGTAGGAAGGTTAAAGTGCTAATGCTGTGACAGTCCCCCAGAGAAGAGAAAGAATGGAATGTATACTATATGCTAATTGAATTATTGTAAGGACCTAGTAGTCCAAAGTGATGGTTTCCTAAATGGGTGCTATTTGGTGCTTTGTAGTCAATGATAAATGGGGTCAGGTTAAACCAGACTCCATTTGCGTGCCTTTATTCTTCTACACTGAACAAGATTATTTTGATTTGAGCTTCTGATAACCTGGCAGCTCTTCTTGGAAGAACCATTATTTAAAAGACTCTTGATGGTGAGCATAAAGATGGATGCTGCAGTGAATTCCAGTATCAAGAAATGCATTGAAGACTGTAATGACTCTCAGATACCCAGTGTATATTTTGGCTGCAATCCTATACCTACTTACCTAGGAGTAAGGCCCATTGAACTCAATGAACTTACAGCTGAGTAAACATGTATAGGATTTCAGTGTACGCCTACTACAGTCTCTCTAGAGTATTTTCAGTGTAAATGCTGAAAAGCCCTTTGCTGTTGAAAGATAATCTATATGAGATTTGGTTTCAGACAGGAATGTGGTTGAGTGAAACCCAGTATAGAGATGCCGCACAAAGGAACCTGCCATTTGCTATGAAGTGCTGATCTGTTGCTTTGCCAAACAAAAGGCATCATCAGCATGGAACCCATGCAGATCTCCCATGCAGAAATGTGGATCTTTATAAGGAGATCTAACAATCAAATGTGAATGAAATATCCTTTCCATTCAAGGTCATATCCATCACAATCATCTCTCCAAGTAGTTGCAGCAAGGCACCTGATGAATAGGTAGCCCTGTAATGAAAAAGACCACAATTTCCCCAGTGACCATAGTCCTAACTGCAACAATGATCTCAGTGTCTAGTGGTAGAATGACAATCCTGCTGTTGAGCCAAAGTGCCAGGTGCATTTCAGTAGAGGCATACTTGGTGTGTTGGAAGACTAATCTGGCGGAGGGGGGGAGGGGAAATAAAGGACATAGTATTTTCAATCTGTCCAGAAAGCACGTGAACATCAGAACAAGAAGACAATAGGCCTGTTCACATGATCAAACAACCCACTGTGGCTTATTTAAGCCATGGTGGGCTGCAGTGTGTGTCAGCAGCTATTTTGAATATTTAAGCCGCAACTGCGGCTTGTTGTGTCATCCAAAACTGGTGGGGGTGAGTTGTGCAAGGATTAAACAAACCTCACAGAACCCATGGCCTGTTTAGGGTTATGGGATGGTCATTTTAGAGTTATGCTGTTTATCCCTTGCACAATTCAGCCCTACTGGGTTCAGATGACAAGACAAGCCACAATTGCAGCTTGAATTTTCAGGATGGTGCCCATTGGCACCATGGCTTGTTGTGATTGTATGATCCCAGTCACTGGGTTGGTGTCCTACTCAGCGGAATCTTCCAACCCTGTGTAGCATTTTAGGGGAGTGGAAGAGCTGCCATGAGGAGGGGGTGTATGGCAGTCTGCTTCCACTGGCCCAGTTGCATCCATCCAAATCTCGATCCAACCCTGGTTTGGATGACACGACAGCCCATCATGGGTTCATTTACACTCAAGCAGCTGTGATGTGTACCGGCTGCCATTGTGAATATGGAACCCCCAACCAGGAGTTGTTGTGTTGTATGGACCTGGCTGGCAGGAGTTATTTGAGGGCTAAACAACCCTTGTATAACCCTACAACAGACCATGGGTTCTGTGAGGGTTGTTTAGCCTTCTTATAACCCCCACTGGATGGGTTTGCACAATTTGACAACCCCCAGTTACGGTTTCCATATTTGTAATGGCAGCCAGCAAGCACCACAGCTCTTCAAGGGTAAATTAATCCATGATGGACTGTCGTTTCATATGAACTGGCCCATTGTGTTCCTGAGTTGGAGTTTTTAGGCAAATTGAGTAGTTGATGGAGCATGTGGAGTATTGGCTTGAGTGACTCTGAAGGAATACTGACTGGCCTCGGTGATCTCAGTTGGAATCCGCAGTGGGCTGCTTCCAGTTAAGCTTATCAACTACAAGTTGGGCCAGTGCTGAGTTGGGCTTAGTGTTAGGGTGGAAGCAGCTTGAGCCAGAATGGACTGTGTAAGTCACATTTTTTGAACGGCAGTATAGTGTTTCTTCTCACTTTCCTGAAACAAACCTGAACCTCCTAACAGGGCAGAAGAATGATGGTTTGGATCTCTAGCCTTGCATCTACAGTTATGAGTCTTAGGCAGCTTAGCACTTGAGACTGCTTAGAAATTAAACATTTAAAAACTGGCTTGGCACAGAGGCCAGAGGTTAATTCAGTCACCAACAGAGTAGAGTTTAAGTACCAGGGAGATGGATGCAAGTGAACTCAAAGGTCATAAGATCAGGGGCCTGCAAAGGCTGCTTCCAAAGAGAAGCCCACAAATGTGATGAACAGTTCCTTCAAGCTTGTTTAGTAAATTTCCAGCACAGAATGTAGCCTTATGCTTGCCTCCTAAGCAGATGAGGCAGCTGTCATGGCTGTTGGAGGCATGTACCTTAGTTCCACAGCCGTAATATCCACTAAACCATTTGTACACATGGAAAAGGAAGGAATAAAATGAACACTAACAACATAAACATGAAAAAGCAATCCAAGTCATGTAAACTGAGTAAGGAAAGACTCCATTAAACCCCCCAAAGTCAAGAAAGGCTTCCGAACCTTACCAGAGATAAATTTCCACAGAAAAAGTTCTCTACAGTGTTGCTGCACTAAGGCACTCTCCCTACACCCTGAGGCATGTACAACAGGTAAAAAGGGCGGGGGGTCTCCTCACCCAATAAAAAGGCACAAACTGGTGAAGATCAGGCAGGAGCTTATCTATGGAGGCCATTTTTCTGCTCCGGGAGATACTTTTTTTTTATATGAACACCATTTCTTTTGAACCTGATAATATGTTACTATAGATTATGTGGGAAAGAGCTATTTTAAAATATGGATTACGGTCCCTGGCTATCTGATTTTTAAACTGGAATGATACATGGTATGTAAATTTCCCTTTCCATGAAAAGGGTGATGTGGTACTGAACAGATGCATTTGCACCATCACAGAACATGTAATATCGATACTGTCTCCATTGTTGTGGGGCAGGTGGAGATGGTGATGAGGGTCTTTCCTGAACTAAGAAATGGTGATTATTATTGGATGATGCTTAAAGAGAAAAACGGCTGAAATTCTCAAAAGTCTATCAGAATCCTATGGGCTGTTCAAAAGCATGTATGCCGGAAGTTGCATACGTCCGCATTATGCCATTGTTTTTGCTCACACACCATTGTGCAAAATCTTTTGAGAAGTGTGCTTCTGTACCTTGAACTACTGTATAGGATGCCTCCACGGAGGAGAGGTTGGTAATTACTGTGACATCATCATCCCGGTTGGAGTTTTCAATATCTATTGTAATAGATTTTTCCATTTCCCGATGAAGGCTGGTTACTACACCAGTAGGACGAGTTACATTGGTCAGGCGTCCTTCATGGTCATAACTAAAAGATGCAAGAAAGAAGTCCCACATATATAACTTTTTTTAAAAAAACAACAACCCTGAATCAATATATAACATGTGGTTTCTGTAAATTAAAATTATTAATAGATTTCAAAATTTAGAAAACGGAGTGTAAAAGAGGGAAAGCAATAAGGGCAAATCATCTCATCTAAGACAAATAATATGTTTTCAGTATCAAAAGTCAGAAGAATGCACCCAAATTTTAAAGACAATATACTGCTAGGTTCACGAGTCAAAGAAAATAGAAGCATAGGACTAGAAAGAAGGTATACTGCATTTAGCATACCTTTGGGAATGCCTTCTCCCATATAAGGCTCCCTGGAGAACTATTATTTGGATACTATGTTATGTAACCCTTTCTTTGCCTCTGTTTATTGAGCAACCCCTCTTCCATTATTTCTGCTTTGTTATACCTCATAATAATGATAGCAATGTTCTAACATGGGACATTTACTCTCCTTTTATTTTAAGGAAAGAACTTCAGCTTTTGACATGCCTATCTAGTAAAAAGGTCAATTTAATTATTTCACAGGCCAATTAGGCTGTGGGGTTAGGAAAAATCCATGGTAGAGGATCTACCAAATCCAAAAAGTCCTTCCCCCACACCTTTTCTGGGGAGAACAGCAGATGGGTTTCAGAGAACAGCAGATCCAAAGACTGTCCCTGGAATGTCCCCTTTGCCATTCCTGCAGTCAGAACACTGACAGTGTAGCAGCAAGGGCAACAGAGGTTTCCACATCTGCAAGGAGGAAGTCTCTTCTCACAGACCTCCATCTCCACTCCAGTGTAAGGCCCCTAGGAAGCCTTCCCAAGTATTGTGGGATTGCAGCTGGAAACGACAGTCACTTAGTGGGTTGTCTCAGACAACCCTTGGCCCTATGCGAATGATCTTTGGATTTCTGTGCTTATTCCTCCCATTGTGCCTTTTGGAACTTTTGAGGCACACCACAATTTGCTATTATATCTGAATCAGCAAACTATGGTTTGTGCTCCAGTACAAACTATACCTTGCCACTTTGGATGTAATAGCAAACTATAATGTGCTGTGAAAGGAAGAAATCAGGATGCAGAAGCTCAAGGTTTGCTTATATTTGTCTCCCTGTGGTTTCGTGTTACATGTGAAATGGGCCACTGAGTAGAACCAATAAGCTGACCCAACATGTAGGTGCTCATGAGGAACAATTCCGTGTGCTTTTAAACATGGGTGCAAATGGCCACAACTACCCTCTTCCTGCATTGCATTCTTGGTTTTGTGTCTGCTTGTGATGTGCCAGTATGTCATCGAAGATGTCCCATCTTAAGCTCATAGTTCTTGGCATAGCAATTAATACAGGATCGTGCAATCAATGCATCTAGTGCAAATAAGGAATCTACTTAAAGAACTTTGCTTAATATTGAGATTCACTAAATTGGTTGTTAAAATCAAAGGTGCTTCAGTGACTGGTTCACTTCTGGTTTAATTATTGGTGAAGGATATTGGTTTATTTCATGTAAGGAATTTTTTAATCCTACCTTCCATCAACAGCTTCAAGGCTGTTTCTCTTCCACATACCTCTTCCAAGGATATGGAAGGTGAAGGGGTTCAGAAAAGAGCGATGTCATTTAACAGAAGGGAGAACCTCATACAAAGAAACGCTGGGGGAAAAGTGGGTGACACTGCTTTAAAAACAGCAGAAAACACTGATTATTGTTCAGGGAATAGAGATATTAATGCCTTCTCTCATGGCACAACTGGATTTAATAAAGCAATTTAAAATTTTGTATATGGTAATAATTACTTCATTTGGCAAAGGAAAGAAGTCATTTGGTGCAAATTGCTTTGATTGTTTTTTTAAAACTTTGGACCACCAATTTTTGGGGAGCAGAATGTTCATGTGGCAAATTGTCCCATTGTGTAAGTCCACCTAGACATAGTGATATGGAGTTGTCCAGGAGGAAAGGTAAGCAGCAGACTGAATAGCAACAGAGGGGATGGCAACATCTGGTCTTGTAAGAAACATGCTTGTCATCAGCTGGATAAGAGTCCTCCTGACTCAATAGTGTTGGATGCTCACTAATGTGACCTAATGATGCTATAGACGTAGGCAGTAGGCAGCTGTAAATACATTTATTAAGCAATAACTATGATGGAGTGCAGGACATTTCCTAGGAACTGATGAGTGGCTGGGAGGAATTAGTATCTCAAAAACGGAGAGCCATGAATCTGTAGGAAATCTCCTAATCGAGGCATATCAGCTAGAGGGGAGAAAAAGGTCAGGGGGAGTATGGCATTGCTTTATAGCTATGGTAGTTCCAGCCAGTATGTGATATTTGATTCTAAAAGATGTAATGCATTATTATACCTAGCCCTGTTGTTCAAATTATTGCTGAACACCCACCATCAGGCTCTAACCATATTCATTAATCCTGTTACTTTTTTCCTTAACATATTTCAGGTTGCTCAAATTAATCTTAGTATATTTGCTTGCTTTGGGTGCCCCTTATACATAGTTCTGCTCATCTGCTATGTTTTATTCAGAGTCTCATTGTGAACACCCATAAGCTATTCACTTTCTAGTGGGATCAGCCAGCAGTTTGGCACTTGGGACGGAAAAATATATATGGCTTAGCAGGACATATATGGTACATTTGGGTCCCTTGGCACATTACACCATTTCTGACCCAATACAGAAATGAGTACGGTTTCACACCATCCGTATTGACACAATCCTGATCAATTAAATTCAACCTTATTAAGGTTCAAAATGTGTAACTTATTATATAGGACAGAGCAGCATGTTACTCTGCAGGTTATCTAATGGGACCCCTTTGAAAAGTATGCCTCCAAAGTTATCCCCCATGAATCTGCATTTAACTGTTACCTTGACTATTCACAAAACATTCTTTCTTTTCTTTTTGTAATCAGACAGCACAAAAGTGGATATTTGTATGCCTGCAATAACGAGCCAAAAAATTAAAAATAAACCTAGGAGTAAACCCTATGGTGTGGATTCTTGTCTCTGCTTAGAATGTAGTTTACTGTTTATAAAGCTGCTTCATGCTATCGTAGATGAAGAATATTAAAAGATTATCATAAGTTAGCCTTGCAAAAAAGATTGAAGGGATGGTCACCCATCCCCTGCTCTGGAAAATAATAACGCAACTTTCATCAGTAAGATTCATGGAAACAGACATACCTGTTTACTAGTGGCCATTCTATAAAATGACCAGCAGATGGCATTCCTACTTCATTGATAAACTCCATCACCCCCCCATACCTGAATACCCTTAAAAATGTAGCTATTTTTCAACCGTACCAGCCATATGGTTATTTATGCCTTTGAATTATATTTGTTTGGTGTAGGGAATATACATTCAAGCTACCAAACAACTGGGCAAATGGTACTTTTGAGTCTTCTAAATAGTAGGATTTGGAGAGGATGGGGAGAGAGAAACATAGGGTATGTTTGCAACAGCTTTTTCCTCAGAAAAAGGTGATATAATTCTCATCACGCTCTGTAGGTAGGCACTGATCAATGGTCTACCTAGATTTGGTTGTGGGAAAGCGAATTCCTCATTTATGAGCAATTTCATCATGAGATTCTGCTCCTTGATGTCTAAAGGCACATTGGCCCAGTTCAGACATAATGTTGGTTGAACCATCGTTTAGCATTATGTGAATGAGCCTGGAGTTGCACACCCCTCCTATGTTATGGCATAGCCCCAAGAAGATATGAAGCACCAGTTCCTGGTTTAAGAAAACTACAGTTTGTCCTTATGTCCAAACTGGAACTGTGTTTAGTTTAAAGTATGGTTTATTGAAACAAGATAGGATCAGAAATCTTGGTTTGATCTTGGCTTGTTTAAACCATAGTTTAAACTAACAACAGTTTGGCCTAGTTCAGATTTAACAACAAATTGTGATTAGTTTAAGCCAGGGGTGGGGAATGTGTGGCTCTCTAGAAGTTGTTCGATTGCAGCTCCCAGCATCCCTAGTCAGCATAGTCAATGGTGAACAATGATGGGAGTTGCAGTCCAGCAGCGTTTAGAAGGCCACATGTTCCCCATCCCTGGGTTAAACGAAGAAGTAGATGCTTCCAATCACCTTACTTTGGCTGTGCGAGTGGAGAGAGGGGAAGGGCAGCATGAAAGTGCCCCAAACTTAGCCAGGTTCATAGCATTAAACAATGGTTTAGCATTATGGCCAAACTGGGTCACTGTGAGAAACACTAGTTTGCCCATACGCATGTGAAGCAGTAGGATGGAGTACTTTATAAGCAGATCTGCTGACTGTTCAGTATCCCACTTAAAAGGGAAGCTTTACAAGCCAGCAGATTTACACAGAAATCACTTAGAAGCAGATCTACTCTTGGAATATATTCAATTTCAAACAGTGGGCGTGGATCCTTCCCTAACAGGGAAACGGCTCAAGCAAATACCCCAGCCTGAAGCTTCCATGGCAAGTTGGTGTGCTTTCTCACAAGTAGTTCTTTTTGGGTAAAAATTCCACACAAGGGAGAAAAAGAGAGAGCACAGATAAGGGAAGGTAGAGAAACATTTCAGCCATACTCCCTTATACTATGGTCTTCCTACGAATTTGTATTTTTTGTCATGAGTATTTGCAGAATGTCACTTACTTCAAGAAGTTCGACAAAACTGGCCAAGTATATATCTGAGGACTATGAAGGGAAACATAATGGGACTCTGTTTTTTTTGTGTAGAATCTTCTTTAAAAAAAAAAAAATGCCTAGCACTTTATCATTCATCTCTTGCAGTTAAAGAGGAAATTTTGTCTTTCTAATCTACCAGTTCCTGAAACGAGTGTAATTTTGGGCTCTCCAGAAATTATATAAGTCACACTTAATTTTTTCAGATACCTTGGGATCCAATTTCCTCACCATCTCAGGAACGAGCAATCAGTAAAGTTAATCAATGTTTTATCTGCCCATATGGAGCATGGTCCCAATATCCTGGCATTTGAACAGTAAGACTTGTCATTTAAGTTCTCAAAGAAACTGCAATATTGAAATCCCTGGAGAGGTGAAATTTAGTGGGGTGTAGCCATAATCTAATAGGTTATGAGTTGGGCAGAGCAAGTAAGGAAAATAAATATTCTTTGTCCTGCCATACAAGGTTAACTAATTTGTGTCCTATCCTGCTACTTGCTAAGCAAATGCATACGTTCAGTTTAACTACATTTCAGGCTGCTGAGTACTACAGTACACGAGCTTTTACAAAGGACATCCATAATATTAGCAGAATTATCCAAACCACTTGGATGGCATTCTTCTCTGAGCTGCACGGTAAATATTTTATGTTACACTAGAATTTACAACAGAATATGTTTTGCTTCAAATCTTACCCTTCATTCTAAAGAGCCATTATCATAGCAATGTAGATATATTTTAAAATACAATTTAAAAGGGAGATACTTTTTCTCCAAAAGTAAAGAGTCCACAGCAGGAGTAGACAACCTTTTTCAGCCATGGGTACATTTGGCCGAATTTGAGAAACTGTCCTGGGCATCACCACAAAATAGCTGCCATGGAAGACATGGCAAAGGACAAGTAACTTGCCCCAAAGACTCTGCTTCTGCAAGGCAGAGGTGGGGTCTGAGTTCTAAACACACTAAAAACTCACAGAATCCTGTTTCACAGCAATCACAGTTGCTGATAAGAAAGGACAGCTTCCAATGGGGTGCTTCCGCTCCTGCCAATTCCCTTCCACCCCACCAAGTCCCTTCCGCAAGTGGTGGGTCCCACCAATTCCGTTGTGCAAGCGGGACTCACTGCTTACGCAAGGGAGGTCTAGCAATTCCTAGAGGAAGCCCCCAAAGAAGTGGAAACGCTCATTTCTGGAAGGAGGAGGCAAATCAGCAGAGCTTCTGTGGGTGCCACGGTGCCTACTGGTGGTCCAGAGCATCTGTTAATTGAAAGAATGGTTCTTCTCTACTTTATATAATTATCTGCCTCTCAATTCTTACCTGAACATTCTCTTACCCATCCTCTACCTATTCCTTGCTTCCTCCTTTGACTTTGCTAAACTTAGTGCGTGCAAAAACGTTGCATATTATGTGAAATTCTCCAAGCGGCAATTAGAATAAATTATACCAAATAAGAAAATGAATGCAAAACTGGGGGCTGAGCCTGGGTTTTGGGGGGCATACAGAATATGCTTAGACCTGCCTTTGTCTTTGAACCATATTCCATGATGAAGCCCTACTTGAACCATATGCCTTGATGGTCCTACATCACTTAGACAGACAATGGGTGTGCAACATTATTCTGAAAATGGTCTTACTCATAAAAGGTTGTCCATCCTGTCTCATCACTTTTTGTTGCCAAGAGACCACTGTTCCCATGATAAGTCATTAATCCAAGTTCCAAGGTCTGGGTCGACACTACCTTAAGACCACCATTTGTGCCAACGACAAGAGTCACAATTTGATTGTCAGGCATTAGAAAATGACGTGGTGCTCCATTTGTATCCCGACGAATTTTTAGAGAGTTGCCATTGTTATCAATCACTTCAGTCACATCATTATCGGCACTATAGGTGAAATTATATAGATATTCTCCAGTAACAAGGCTCAGGGTATATTGGTGGATGCCATCAATGCTGAAGACATATAGTTCCTGTTCTCCTGGAGATGCAATTTCATATTGGTTGAAAGAGTTAAGGATAGGTTTGTTTTTGCTGACAGCCCTGATACGTATATTTCCAAGATCTGCTATGTAAATGGTGCCATCTGGTGCCACAGCTAAGGAAGATGGGGTATTTAAGATGGCGTCAGTAGCATAAGCATCATCACCAGCATAGCAATTACAGTTGACATCATTTTTGCAGTCACAGTCTGAAGCTGCCCCAGCCAGAAGACAAATCTCGCCATTAGTGGTGACCTGGCGAAGCCGATTAATTTTTTTCTCATCTGTCTCACTGATGTAAAGAATTCCAGTGTGTGAGATGGCAATGGCACTGGCTGACTCCAATGCAGAATGAATGGCCAGTTTGCTGAGTGAGTAGTCTATACCGGGAACCTGGCAGTGCATTGGACGGCCAGCAATGATGCTAACCTGATGGTTCTCGGTGATTCGCAAAATGACATTGTTCTCCAGTACATACAGAGAGTTATCCATTGGATTGACAGCTAGGTCAGTTGGCCACTCCAGACGCACCTATGAGATGCACAATAAATTATGACCACTTTAAAAACAACCTGGACAAACACATTTCTTTGGATGCATAAAAATCGTGTGGGGAAGAGCAAGTAATTGGTTGAAGTTTTAACTGACAAAATCAAGGAGCAAACCTGAGCACAGTTCACTTGGACAGATTTCTTTTCACTATTCATCAAAACTACATCCAGTGGCTCCACTGAATAATTCTATATTCAGTATATAGGACTAAATGCTACGAAGAATTATAGGAAAAACAAAGCCAGTTAAAGACAGTGTTACCACAGCTCTGTTTTTCTATCATTGATATACATAATTTATTGCCAAGAAGGCCTGTTTGTTCATTTCAGTAACCATATTAAATTTCATTTTGTACTGTATATCATCAACAGTACCTTCAAAAACAATTTTTTCCCCAACAGATTGGAACATATAGTGTTTCCTGGGGAGAACAACCGGGCATTTATCCAAAATAAATAGCCATCTGTTTTATTACAAAGAGGAAGTAACACTCTACCTGTGTGACATCCATGCTGGAATCACAGCTTAGTGGCCGAACAGCAGTTAGGTCATTAGAGCCCAGCAGAGTTGATATGATTCCATTCTGATCAACTTTCCGGATCATTGTAGCATCAACAAAATACATAAGACCATACTTATCCACTGCAATTCCTACCAGGGTGCAATGAAAGCAAAAATGACTTCTCTGCCCCTGTGTGTTGCTGACATATTTATCAAGAACACAGATAATTGTGGTTGTCAGTCACTTGTAGACATTGCTCCTGACTTGGGGGGTCTTAAGTACCCTACTTTAGCCAACTCAAAATGTATTGCAGTCAATGAAATCTTTGGCTCTGAATTTTGAAAAAAAATCATTTCCAAGTTAACATTAACACTGTAGGCTAAAACATTTGAAAGGCCACAAATTGCCCACCCCATTTTAAGCGATTCATCCTTTCCTTTAGCTCCTACTCTCCTTGAGAAACAGAAGCATGTGTGCCAAGGCCATTTCAGTTAGGAAAACTAGTACCTCTGATTTGCTGCCCCAGCAAATGTAATATTCTAGACAACTACTTGTTAATATTGCCTAGAGCATGCAAGGAATACTTTGTCCATTTGGTTCTATGAACATTAATTTAATTCAAACAATTAAAGAAAACTCAGTTTGAAAAAGCTGAGAGGACTTCAGATTAGTTTATTTTAAGCAAAGCAGCACAATTCTCAAATTAATTTGATAAACCATTTTTATATAGAAAAATCTCCCAAACAGTTGAATTTCAGATTTCCATGGTTCACTGCAGCTGTTCCATTGAAATTTACCAATCTAGTTTTATTTCTTTAGCTGGGGTTGGATCCAGATTTAAGATGGATCATCTGCCTTCCCCATCCCTCCTTCCCACAGCAGCCACTACAGCCCCCTGAAAATGCCAGAAAGAGTTGGGAGACCCTGATGAATGAGGTGAGCTGTGGGTGGTGGGTGGGAGGAGGATTCCCAAAATTCAGGTGGAGGAGCCTTCTACGAGAGGAGCTCTTCCTTTTGCAGAAGGTTGATCCTGGATCCAACTCTCATAGCAATTAAAGCTAGAATGTATACACTGCCTATAGGTAGAAATGTCTTCATTCAGTGTGTATTTATATTTCTTTTGCTCTGTTTTCATTCATCCTAAAAGGATGACCTGCCAAAATATAGGCACGTAGGCTTTTTTTTTTAAAAAAGTGCAATATCGAAAAGCAAGCACAGTCAACCTTAATCTAAGAACTATAATTCCATACATTCTTTTAAATATTTTAAAATTATCTATTAACAAGAAGGAAAATAATGTTTGGCTTTTGTTTCTTTATAGAAACAGGATACAGACCAGACAGGATCAACCACCTCTGCCCAAAATAATAGGAACCCCACAAAACATCGTGTTTCAGACAGTCCTGTTTGTTTGCACTTCCTCTTCACAATAGAGTGCACCTGGTTAGCAAATGTTTTGTTTTTCTTTTGCAAGGTAAAAAAAGCACAGGGCTGTAGTTTACTTCCAGTAAAAGCAAGGCCCAAGACAAAACTGTACATGGGAAATACTTGTCAACCTATTGTAATTAAACCACAGATTAAAAATAACTCAGCAAGCAATGATTTAATTGCTGGATAATTATGTCCAGAGTCAATATAGCTTCAGACAATTGTTTGTGCTATCTTTTGCATCCCTTACCTCGTGGGCTCATTAAAGTGGCATCCACTGCTTTCCCTCCATCACCACATCTGGCCTCATCAAAAGGCAGACACTGCTCGCCTGTCCCTGCCACCACTTCAGAATTACCAGATAGGTCTTTTGCACCAGTAAGGGCTTTGACTCTGTAAATACGACGACTGTTGGTGTCCGATACATAAAGTGAGCCCGAAACTGGATCCACAGCTAGGTAGTATTTGTGAGCAGGGTTGTTGCTTTAGAAGAGAAAAAAGAGACAATATGAAGGATAAACCAGGTCCCCATAAAGCTTTCATGCCAAGAGTAAACTGGGATATGACAGATGGAGACTTGGGTTGGGCAGGAAATGTAAACAACTCTACTTCAGACCATATTAATCGCAGTAACGGTTCCCTGTCCTTCTGTCTAAGGGTGAAGCCCTGACCCACACAGCATAACATCAGGCTTGACATAGCCTGTCCACTCCCCTTTCTAACCCTTAGTTTTGCTAGAAGGGACTGAGTTTAGGTTTGGGTGGGAGAAAATCAAGTTCAAATCCTTTCTCTGCTGTAAGCTCACTTGTTGGCCTGGGGCAAATGTCAGCGTCTCAGCCTACCCTACTTCACAGAGTTGTTGTGAAGATCACACAGATAATGCCATGTGGACGATCTTGAACTCCTTGGATGAGGAGGATAAAAAAAAGGTGTCAAATAAATAAATAAATCTGAGCAGGGACTGCTGGGTAGTATGTAGCCCATAGACTCATACTTATTTTAATCAACTCTGGCAAGGGGTCCCATCTCAAATTAGGTCTGCAATCCTATGCACACTTGCTTGTGGGACTAATGTCTGAGTAAATGAGCATATGATTGGGTTGTATGTGATAGACATTGGCTCTTAACAGCTAAGCCCACTAGGAAATTTCTTCCTCATATAAGACCAAGCCACCTTGGTTTCTAGTCAATCTTGGTTTGAACTTTCTCAAAACTGGAAATAGACAGTTTTACATCTGAATAATATGGCACTGAAGATATATATGGTTCTCATTAACTTCCATTTATGGATTTCTTTTTACCACTCATGTGAATCCATCTATTTTACACAGCATGGATGTTTCATTTTGTGCTTTCAAAAATAATGTAACCACAAATGCAAAATATATGGGAACCCAATGTGAGATGGCTTCTGACAAGAAGCTGTAAATTATTTTTCAAAAATGAAGAGCATCTGTGACTCGTTGTAAAATTTTTACCCCCTCTTCCCACTGTGCAAAATAATAGAACACACTACAGCCTGCTCTGAAGCTGCATAAAAGATGAATAGTCTCATAATTTTTAATTGCAGTGATTTCCTTTTCTCATCCTTCACTCTTCATAGAAAGAGTTTTTATAAAGAGTTTTGTAACTCTTTATAATAAGATGGCCACTCCGTGGTGGTTAGAGGTTAGTGCTGCCATTTAGTATTCCAAAATGTCATGCTCAAGGTTAGTACTGAAGAAGCAGGGCAGAACAGTCTTTGTTATTAATCAAAATAGAATAAAGGTGTTCTAAATAGTTTCTCCTTCACTGAATTGTATGCCATGAACTGCTTCACTTTGCTTTGAGAAAAGACTGACATACATCCTAAGTATGGTGGAAGTGGTTTTGTTACACATTCTCTGCCCAAAAAACAAATTCCTCAAAGTGGAGCAAATGCGTGTTAAAACCACCTCCACCATACTTTTGAATCCAACAAACTGTGGTTTATCTTCACTATCGTTTGTTTGAAACAAACCAATGGCAAACCATGGGTTATGAAGATAGCTTGTTTCCACAAACCATACAATTATCCATTATTATCAATTAATAATACAAATTATTAGCAATTAGATAATAAGCTAAACTGGTTAATCTACAATAGAGAAGGAAGGAACATCTGAGCCCAGGGAGAGGCTAGGCTCATTACTCTAACAGTAAATCAGGGTCTGCCATTATGTCTGAATATAGACTATCTGTATGTACTCTGCAATATTGGGATGCTTGCATGAGTTTTTTTTAAAAAACAGATTGGGAAGCTGATAACATCTGTGTCCTCTAAGTACACAGATGTTATCAGCTTCCCAATCCGAGTCCCCATGGCATAAAAACAGCAATCAAGTGGCAAAAAAGATATCCAGCTTTTAATTTCTTAAATGTGAGATGCTGGGCCTTGCTTGCCTATAAATCACAACCTTTGAGCTAGGAGCCTTACTCCCTTATCCCAAGTGTGTGGTGATAGCTATGGTTAGTGGCAAGGAAGGAAACTGAACTTTGTGTACACTTGGAAGTACTTTCCACTTTACAATTATTTCATTATTGCTTCAACTCATGAATAATAGGTTTTAAGACTGGCTCTGGGAAGCCTTGGCTCAGATTAAGCCTAAGTCACACTATCACAGAAAACATGGGGCTCCTGAAAAACATATGAATTTCTCAGGGAGAAAAAAATGTGTAAAACAGTCCTGAGTCAGAACTGAAAACACTGCTGTTCACATTCAAGTACCTCTTTCATAGGGTGTTAAGACAGAGAATACAATGGCAATGAAATGGTTCACTGAGCACAAGATATTCATTCAACAATTCAACAATATGCAATAAACAGAAGCAGATGTTGTTGCTGTATTCCAATTTGGAAGAGGAACTGGTTGAAGATATCTATTTTAAGTCAAAAGCCTTTGGCTCATTTCTCCCCATGTCATCTCACAGCTCACAGGTGGTGTCAGGACCCAGCCTCAGCACTGGTGCATTAGTAACTGGTGCATTTAGTCACCCCCTGCCAAGACCCTGAGGAAGCACTAAAGTGCTTCTTAGATGTATCTGTATTACATTGCTGCAGAGAAGGTGCTGATAATAAATGCATCCCTAAGAAGACATCCTACAAGCATCTGGTCAGTCTCTAAGATCAACTGAAAGCACCACCTGTACTGTCTGGTAAAAAGAAGGTTTCTTTGGTGAGGCACAAGTGGATGGTTCCATTTCCCCTACTGAATTAGGATTCTATATTAACTGTGCTAGTACAGGCAGTGGTTTCTGCCCCCAAAGCTAGTATGCATCAATAGGATTGAGCTGTAGCAATCAAGCACATAGTTTTGAGACAAGCCTATTCTTCTTTGCCTTCATACCAGATAAAGTCCGTGGTATTATTTATCGAGGACTGCAGTGTTAACTGTATACCTAAAACAGCAACAAGTCCTCCAGATTTGATAATAAACTAAGCTATTGTTCTGCTAAAGTAGTTCCCCTTATCTTGTTGGGTCAGTGGATGTCTTGAGATATTATCTTATTCCTAATAAATCTGTTTTGACAGCTGTTCGAGGTGTGGAGCCAGTGAGCCACCTGCAAATTTAGAAATGTCAGCCTCAGCTATTCAAATAGACAACTGGACTAAATGGAGAAGCTCCTGCACAAACATGCCTGGCTAACAACAGGCAGATGTAATGAGTACTTTAAACAAGATCTCTGCAGATGCCAGCCCTGCATGATATAGGGCAAACTTCTTTAAAAGCCAATAGAGGCTTTAAAAGTCAGCAGGAAAAAGACAGAAAGTGAACGTTCTAGTTATTTTGTCGCAACTGGACTTACTGGTCTCTAAAAGCCACACTTGGATTTTGGAGATAAACAAAACTGAGCAAGGTTATGCTGAAACAAGTACAGCACTAGCATCTTTATAGACAGAGTAGGTATATGGTAATACTCAGATTTGGAAGGATGTTTGTGGATGAAGATGCAGAAATGTCAGAAATCCAATCTTTTGTTAACTGTGTTGCCAAAAAGACTGCCTGTGACACTTTGAGATTATCATAGCCATATCCCATGGGATGGCATGCTGGCAAATATATGTTCAGGACTGGGAATAATAACGGCCATGATTGCCAGCACAACATCATAACTTCTATTGTTGCATTACTTTTGCAACTTGACCAAGGACATGGAGCTCATTAGGCAGCATGTGTTGATACTGCTTTAATGACAATAACCATTATGCTCGCTTGAGCCATAGTGCCTTCTTTCAAAGATTTTCCCTGGTAAAGAATCAGACAGTCTCAAACAGAGATGAAGCAGGAGCCAGATGTAACTGGGTAAAACCTATTTCCTAGTCCTAGTAATCCCATTTGAGAAACAAGCATGCCCTGTCGTCTGCACAGCCCCATTCTGAGGTCTTTTTCTTGGTCACACTAAGCCTTATTCAGGTGTTATGCTTATTAAGGTACATGAACATGGGTAAGAGAAATGGACTGGTGCACTGCCCCCGTGTCATTGTGCATGCCAGCCCTGCCTTCCAAGTCCCCAGCTTCCCCATGTTGAGCAGGGGGGTCTGCAGGGGGCTTTTACTCATGTTCACTTGAATGCGAGTAGAACCTTTTGCACAATCAGGAACTGCTAAAGCCTTGTCCTTGTGTTCAGGCTTAGAATGTCAGAATGCTGGCAGGATAGGATGAAATATTGGAAATGGACTTTTAACATCATTATTAATATCATTATACAGTATCTAATAGGGAAGGTGAAAACTGAGTTACTCTCAGTAGGGCAGTGAAAATGTGACAGCCACAGACAAAGAGTGTATACCTGGGAGACCTCCAGGTACAAAATACTAGTTTGTACGTTAAAGAGAAACACAGACTGAAAATTACCTGATAAGGAGTGAACATGTGCATTATCCTTCAAAAGCCACAGAATGTTGAAGGTAGTTGTGTGTCAGTTTGGGGGAAAAGAGGTAAAATGGGTGGGGGGAGACTTGGGCCTATTTGGTCCCCTAACTGCTTATAATATCCTCAAGTGGGGATTAGTGTTGTGGGATGCACACTAACTGGCCCTTTGAAGCTAAAACAGACCTGATCTGAAATAATCCCTCTCCTCCAAGGACTCTCGACTGTGAAAAGGGCAGAGCTCCTAATGCTTAAAGTAGCCTTGAATGGGTGTGAAATAGGGTTTAGAGATGTGTGCTATCAGATGGCTGCTATGAAGCTGCCCATTTACAAAATGGCTGCCCTGGTAGATGCAGCCATCACAAAACACCCATTTCACAGAAAGTCAAACTGGTGAGGCTAAAAGACAAGTACCTTGACCAAGAACATGAATATAAGACAGAAGTGGAATCTGTGTCTTGGAACATAAAACCACTCCTTTGAACCCACAGTTCTCTCTCTCATTCAGAATCATGCCATCACAAACACTCTCTCTCTCTCTCCCCACACACACACACTTCCAGCACACTCACCCCAATCACTATTTTCTTTTTCAGAATCACTTCCCCAAACACACATTCACTGTCTCACTCTCTCTCCCACCCACCCACCCAAAATAGACCCACAGACGTCCTCCCTGCTTTCCCCCACCACCAGATTGCCTCACAGGCCTCCCCACCCCAGCCCCTGTCACCCCCGGTCCAGATATTCCCACTTCCTCCTCCCACCCTGAGCCTTCCCACAGGACAATCTCAGCCTTTGCCCTGCTGCAATTGCCAACCCTGACCATCAGGCAGTGGCAATAGATCTGTCCCTTCCTCCTCATTTATTTTCAGGCAGCTAGAAGGGCTTTAAAGCACAACACTGGCCTCCAGCTCCTCGCCATTTTTACTTCCTACGGATGTCTCTGGAAATTAAAGATGGCAGGCAGCTAGAGGCCAGCCCTTCCCTTTGACATGTTTCCAGCCACCTTGAAAAGCAACTTATGTTTACAAATAAAACACAGGTATCAGCTGGGCACTTCAGAGGTGCAGAGGGAGGAGTCTGTGGGAGCAGTGGTGGCCCAGGGCACCACAATGTCTGCTCTCAGTCTACCATGACTGGCAGCACCTCTCCAATCATTCCCATTCCTACAGAGAGATGACAGGGATTGAACCTGGACTTTCTGAATGCAAAGCATGTGCTCTACCACTGAACCACTGATGTGCTTTTCCCAATATTTCTTTCACTATTGCGCTATGGGTGTATGTAGAATTTCCCAGTAATGCATCACCTTCTCTGCAATTCTTAATGGGACCACAACTTGTCTTCCCAATAAAATTTTGGTCACCAGCTGGGAGAGCAATCCTATGGCCCCTAGACAGTGTCTGGTGGGCCATAGGATAGTTCAGATTCCTGGATCTGAGGCAGGAGATAATGCTCTGACCTTGGACCCAGGAGTCCAAGCTCCCTGCCCCTGCCGCCTCCTCACAGCCAGTGTGGAGAGAACAAATGTGAGCTCGAGGAGAAGAAAAGGGAGCGGTTCTGTGGGCAGGGAGGGGAGGAGACTGGGGCAGCCATCTTACAAACAATCTTCTGGCCGCCCCAGCCTCCTTCCCTCCTGCTCCCTGACACCTCAGCCAGACGGGCATGCCTGTTTAGCTAAAATGAAGAGCAGGGGGAGTACAAGGCAACAATCACCTCTGCGCTTTTCCCACTATGCACAGGATGCCCATCAGCCTCTGAGTGAGGAGGCTGATGGGCATCCAGATAGGATTGTGCCCAAAGTCACTATACTAGCTTACATGCCTTGCAATTGGTAGCAATAATTTAGAATGGAATGACAATGACAGCCAACACAGCAGGATAGAATTCTCCTACTTGCCAAGCACAGAATACAGCTAGGGGTGCAATATATAGGTGATTTCTGCATTTTTTTGTCTAATGACAAATCAGAAAAAAATAATTGTGCTGAAACTACATGTTCACTAGCTACGGATTTCTGGTGTTCAGAAATTAGAATTAAGTATAGCTCTTCAGTGTTGAGAGCACAGAGGGAATTTGTGAAGTCTAATTTTAAGCAGTCTGATCAATTGTATACTTGTATGCTATCTGTCTTTTAAGTATCCTTCTGAGCCAATATAGTCACTCTTTCATTACTTATATGTTGGGTGAAAGGCTTTCATTTTAAGGCTTGTATTAAAAATATGGTTTGTTCAGATAAATAGCATAACCAGGAAACTGTTAAGAAAATATGGCTTCCGCTTATTATCTACTTCCTTATCACATAATTTAGTAATAAGCTACTGTGCTTGGTTCTGCTAATACAAATGCATTCCTCTCATAACAGTGGCAAGAACTACATACTGAATAAGGATATTTTAACACTGTGGCCCAGGGAGTTTTTATGTGATACAAGCAGTGAAATAATTGCAGTCAGTGTGGAACGCACAACAGCATCTACTCAGACCAAGAGGGTACTTAAAGAGTAAGGCAGGAAGTGAGGGAAAAGACAGGAAGTAGCTTCCTTTTGGCCACTATGTACAGACACTAATAGGACCCTGAGCACCCTAACATATTCGTTGCACTATCCTGCAATATGAATCCTAACAAACTAATTTAGAACCCTCATCTTTTATTAGAGCAGCTCAGTGCCACAGTTGCTGTCTTTGTTTAACATGAGCAGGGTAAGGAAAAAGAAATTAAATTTGACAAAGACAGCAAATGCAGCAGGAGGCTTCAGCAGGTTTACAACATCTCGGGAGCCACTCTGAATTGCTTATGCCAAAATACATATATTAGGCAATATCTTTGCTGTTTTCATACTATATCTTATTTATTCAAATACTACATTATTTTTTACTTCACAGCAAATCAAATTTTGATTTTGGGCTGCTCCAGAAATTGTCAAAGATGCCAACAACAGTATGCTTCTACTGTAATGCCCAAAGTGGAATATGTGTAGGGCAGATGAGCAAAACATAAATGCATCCAAATAGTGAGCAGAGAAACTGACCAGGAAAAGAATGAACCCTTTCACAAAGGGATTTATACTCTATTTAACATAACTAATGAATCTGGTGGTTGGATACAATCTGTCCAACAGATTGGCCAACAAATAACATTGTATTAAAAGGGTGGGGGAGACCAAATCTAGAAAAAAACATTAATGAGTTGGAAATGAGTTTTTGACCCATTTCCAATTCATTAGTGCCTTTCTGAACCCTCTCCAGCATTTACAAAAGTCAGTACTGTAGTTTGCCTCAACCATTTAAGCCAATTACAGACTGCAGGGAGAACTGCTCACATAAAAGTTAGCTTGGGGTTCATTATACTTGCATTCCATTAGACATCCCTAATTGCTGTCAGAACTTATTTGGTTGCTTTTTGACTGCATTGTTTAATTGCTAATGCTTATCATATTCATAACACACAATTAGCACATAAATGCTGCTACTTTTGATACAGTTAGAACATTATACAAAAAGCAAAACACATAAAAGCAAACACAACGAAGCAAACAAACCATAGCAAATGATAGCAGGGTTGTGATCTTGGTCTTACCTATGTTTAAATTCTTTATTTCTTTACAGAAAGGAAACAAAAAAGAAAGGGGGGAAGAGAGAACAGTTAGCTGAAGAAGAAACTGTAAAGCAAACATAGCATTTTGCCTTATTCTACATGACATGGGAAAGGAAAGCTCTTTTCATCTTAATTTAGGACACAATCCTATACAAACTTACCTGGGAGTAAGTCCCACTAAACACAGTGGGACTTACTTCTGAGCAAACATCTGTAGGATTGTGCTGTTAGAAAGGAAGCACAACAGAAGGTGGTTGCAGTCACTATTCCGACTGGAATAGCCCCTCAAAGCAGTTTTTGGTAAGAAACTTTCTGGACCATTGAAAAAAATGTCTTGCGTAAAAGTGTCTGTCTTTTATTGTGACAGTGAAAGGAGTTGGCACCTGTCTGTCAGCATGCTTTGTGCAGTGTAGGCCTGACAAAAGTGAAATGTGCTAATATCTTTTCCAGTCAAACAAATGAACCATGAGGCTGTTCTTTAACCTTGAGCCCATCTCTGCTTTGCATCTGGCTTTCCTCTTTGGTCTCTAGAGTTGTCACTTCTAGCAGATTTCACTGTCAGTGTAGCCATTCATCTCACATGGAACAGAGCAATGAGTCACTCTGCTTTGTAAATCCACACAGCGCTAATCAACGTTCATCTCAGCACCATCGGGTGAGATTTAAAGCAATACAGAATGCTGTATATTCTTCACTCAGTTTATTTCAAATATGGAAAGACCGAGTTATGGATGTTCTACCATCCGAAGAAATGCACATAACTAATGATGTGCATCTATACTGAAGAACAGGACTTCACATTTTGTTAAATTCTGAGTCTTGTCTTAGAACTGCTGTGAATTGATTCAGACCTACAGATCTCTCACGTAACTACTTTACATTTCTAAAAAAAAACAACTAATGAGGGGATTGGGGTAAGAGTGGTAGTTATTGTGCCCTAACATTTTTCAGGACAGAAATACATTTCACATATTTATCATTCTTTTCTTTTTACTTGTTTAATGCAGGTAAACACTATCAGAATTAAATTATTGTTGTGACGCCAACAAATACACAGTTATTTATGCCAAACTGGAATATAAAAAAAAAACAGGATATGACTTTAGTACGACAAAACACCCTCCAGAACTAACATAACTGGCCTTTTAGAATGCATTTTGCTGTTAAGCTTTAGAGCAAGTGTGTGTGTGTATGAGGGGGGGGGGGTGTGTGTACAAGCACACAAAACTTGGAAGCTAAATTATGGATATAGCTAAAGAAGCATTCCACAAGGACACAAGATGAGACTTGCTGAATCAGACCCTGGGTCCATTCTAGTCCAGCATTCTAGTAAAAATATTAATATACAAGCCTTCACTGATACTCTAATACAATCCTAGTGCTTGCCATTGCTTTCTCCAATTTTTTTATACGTTTCCATTCTCTTGCTTCCTTTATTTCCCATTCCTCTCTTCTGTACTGTTCTTTCACCTGTCTCCTCTGTCTTTCTTGCCATTTGTCTTTATTATGACATTTCCTATTTCCCCTGTAAACTCCTTCCTCTTCTTTGCTATACCCTTCCTACAACTTCTCTCCTTGATCCACTTTTCTCTCTTTCCTTCCTTCCATCTTATTCTCTCCACTTCTTTATATCAGCCCTCCCGCCCCAGTACTTTCATTGGTTTTGCCATACTTTACTTCCTTATCTCCCCCGCCCCCCACTTTTTCACTGTTTCTTTCTCTTTTCTCCAGGCCTTTTCCTAAAAATACACCCCTCTAATAATCAGGGAGATAGTTTTATGCTTGTGTTTAGATATCACTGGCCATCTTGAATTTCGCGGAGGATCCCATCCCAGATGGCTTCAGTGGAGAAGAGTGTACCTAAACTGCTGCTTGAATTCCTATTTCAATCCTAGGAAGAAGGGGAAACGGCAACACCATGTGGAACAGCCTTTCCCAACTGGGTGCCCTCCAGATGTGTTGGTCTACAACACATATTATGTAGTCCAACACATCTGGATGGCACCCATTTGGGGAAAGCTGATGTAAACTCTAACCCAGGAACCTTTCTTCATCTGACAAATTCATGCGTGTACACAAAGCAGTAAGGTAGGTACTGCTGAAAGCTGCAAGCAACAACAATATAGGAAGCTATCAAGAAGCAACCGATAAGAAAGCATTTGTAGCAGCGCACATAGCAGTGGAACTACCTTAACTCCAAAATGCTGGTAACATTTCTAGAGGGAAAAATGCGCCGAATGTAGTTGAAGTCCCCAACAAAGAGGCTTCCGTCAATTCCTACAGCAAGTGCCACAGGGGCCAGAAGTTTATTTCCCTCTGCAAGTCCATTGCAACTTGGACAGGAGATACTCCTTCGACGACCGTTCCCCATGATGCTGGTGATCACAGCTGGCTGTTGAGTTAGAAACTGATTCTCTCCACTGCCTTTGTGCAGAATACCTAACAATGAGCAGAAAAGCAAGGAGTGTTTTTATTAACTGGATGCTGCTGTTGTGTAATTCTTTGATTAACTTGGATTTTTAAACTGTATTATATAGTTTTTTATGTTGCTTTACCTAGGACCTGGTCCTAGAAGGCAGCATACACATAATATAAATATAAATAAACACATAAGAAGTTATACAACATTATAACAAAAGACTGTTCATATTCTGAGCCATATTACTACTGCTGTCGGGCCATGTAGGACCCAGAATAGCTTTTGATCCTTTTTTCAGTGCAGGCTGAAACCACACTATTTTACGTCCCTTGTTTACTGCTTGTAGCTAGTGCTACAAGTGGTTTCCCTCTCTTTCAAATGGACAACTGCAAAGGACTTTGTTAGCCTCCTCCCATCCAAATCTCCCATTAGGGTATCCGCCACTTGGAGTTGCATGATGTGTTTAGGAAAGTCAACCCAAAAGATCTGTAAACAGTCCAAGATAATTTTCCTGTGAGATGCTAAAATTCACAGTTGAATCTCTGTCAGTGGTGTAGTGATGGGAGAATGCAGGGGAGCACAACTCTGGGGGGTTTTTCAGAGCAAGAGCAATTATGTCATCTTCCAGAATGCTGGGGTCTTTGATGGAATTTCCTGGTTCTGGCAAGTGAATGAGGTGATGACAAGGCTTTCAGGTCTTACTATTTGTGACGGTTTAGCATAGAGGATGTCAGAGAAGGAAAATAATACTTCTTTGTAAGATGGTTTGCATTTTTAGTTAAAAGCAAAAAGTTCCCTTTAGCTAGCTGAAGAAATTTTCTTGAAGTTCAATGTGTTTTAAAAGTTAAACAGATGCAGTCAAAGATAGCACCACTGCGTTCAGTGGAGCTTGCTCTCAGGTAACTTAGGATTGCAGCCATGCCCCGTAATAGTAACTGTTTTATTTTATTAGTGGTTTGTTTGTCTATTTATTTTGGATGTGTCATAGACCTGCAATGACCTATTTATGTCAATGAAAGGGAGAAAACAGGCAAAATAGTGTGCCCACACTCCTTTTTGCCCTTCCCTTCCTGTGGGCTTTTCTGCTGCCACCAGGTCAAAATACCATTTTTTCTTTGGCTGCCTCCAAACTAGCATTAAAACTCTCTGCATCTCAGGTATCTATTAAACATGGGGTGGGTTACCCTCTCCCACAAAAGAGACCACAAAACTTCAAATAACCAAACGTAAATGTTATTGATGAAAAATGTCAATAGGAAAAAAGTTCTAAATTCTGAATGGGTACACACACACATACACACACAAAACCGTAAGACCAACAGGGTAATAATAAGACAACTGGGGATAAATGCATACAGCTAACCTAACCAGATTGTGTCCATATTTTATCCAGGTCCCTTATCCAAGCTATATCCAAGCAACATTGTCATTGGTCCAACTCTTTCAATCAGTTCTCTAGTTCCAGCAGCTCTGACTCTTCTGTTCCTCTAGGACTCTGGGTTTCCTTCCTTCTCTCTGTCTGTCTGCTTCTCTGCCTTAGGCTTTATCACTTAAAATTAGTCTTTTTCTCTCCCCAGTTCCAACTAAATACGGGTATAGTTTCTTGTTCATTTTTGCAAACCAAGTTTCTATTTCCTGAGTCAAAAGCTTTTTTCTTTCTTCCTCTGACCTTGTGCTGAACTTTATAATCTCCTGGTGTCAGGAGTGTTTCTGAGTACAGGGAGTGGGATAGTAGTTCAGATTCTGAAGAAGAACTGCCAGACATGGGGGAGGTATTTTCCCAGGCTAGTCCAGACATGGCTAGGCAGGCTCCTTAGGTTTCAAAGGTCCAGCTGGAGGAGGAGGGTCCCTCTTCACGTCCCCCCGCCCCTGTGAGAGATAGCAAACAGGGAGAGGCGGGGTTTGGGGAGTCTGAATTAATAGATGCCAGGCGCAGACACAGAGCAAAGAGGGAGAAGGCTGGGGTGGAACTTAGACGGTCTATCTGATTGGCCTTGCGTGAACAGCTGCACCTAGAAACCTCACGAGAGAGACAGAGACCTCCCCCCACCCCTTAAGTTAGGCTAGTGAGACTGCCTTCCTTTCAAATGGTGGGCAACTTTCTTAGCCACCTTTTGAACCTCCTGAAGGCATTTCCTTGTAGGCTGAGAGTCACTGAGAATTTGCATCTTTATGACCCTTTGAAATATGGATTCAAAGCTGCGGACTGAAGCCTCTTGTCTGTGTTTGATTCCGCGTTTGAGGTTCAGTGAGGGCAAAAGGAATCCTGAGACCTGGCTTCCTAAGCAAACTTCCTGACTTCTACATTCTAACTAAACTTTTGACCTCTAAACTATTAACTATTGGCTGAAACTGACAAATACACACATGCACACACACGCAAGATTTAATCCCATAATATTCTAAAACTAAGCTAAATATAAAAATGGAGAACTGGATGGCTTTGTTTTATGATGGAGTTTTAACCAGTATTAGGGCGCAATCCTATGGCTTTCGCCCTTGATGCTCATAGGCCTACAAGCTTCCATTGCAGAGTGGGAGGAACAGTGGAGACGGTCGTCGCCTCCGCTGCTCCACCTGCTCTGCATTTCTTCTAGATGGGATTTTTTTGCCTGTCTAGCTGGGGTGTTCTGGAGGGGAAGGGAAGGAGGCTGGAGAGGCCTTGGGATAGCTTGCATCCCAGCCTCTCCAGTTCCCTCCCCTCTCTGAGATGGAGTTCCCAACCTTGGAGAGGTAGTCAGTGTGGTTCTTCCGTCACTGACTGCAAGAGGGAGGGGGGTGGAGCATGGATTCCTGGATCTGAGGTCAGAGCGCTGCTGTCTCTGAACTCAGATCCAGAAATCCAAAGTATCCTATCTAGGGGTCATAGGATTTCGCCCTCCATTCCTTTAAGTATAAATAATAGAAAAGCAGGATCTCTCTCTCTCTAGCCCTCTCCTGGGATCAGAACTATGGATTATACTTGGATGCATGGCTATAGGGGGTGTCATGATGTGCTCCTGCACTTCAAAATTTACCACTACACCACTGATTCTCTTTCATACTGTTTATGCGACACATTCATATTAATAGGCCCTGAAAGAGAAATCCAATTTAAAGAAAAGGTAATGAAAGTCTCACATGTACAACTACCCTCACATAGTGAGGTTTTCTTTGTGTATGAGGGAACATTTAAACATACAAACCCACCACCTTCACTGTAAAGTGCAGGAAAACCTTTACCAGCTGGTATCTGCATAAAGTGCCTCAAGCACTACTTTTAGGAGAACTACATTAGCACTCCAAAAACAAAACAAATGACCAATGACAGTGCACACAGTTTATAAATATATAGGTTTTCACAAATTATAAACAGATTTTAAAGACCGGTTTATTTGAACTACATTAGTCCCACATTCTACGGATAAGAAAAAGCATGAGAGGAGTAGAAAGGAAGCAGGGAAGAGAATAACTGTTCTGTGATGGTACTAACAATATCAAACCAATTAATTCTGTTTTAAAACTTATTTTATCCCACTCTTACATGAGGCTTCTGGTGGTCTCCCACCAAGGGACTCATCTGGTTGATACCTGTTTTTCACAGCTGCTTAACTTCAGCCATGCTGCAATATCAGGCACTCTCAAGTCATTCACTGGGTACCACCACTGCATTCTTCTAAACAGAAATATATTCCAACAGGCCATGCCAAAAAAAGCAAACATGAGTGACTTAAAGATAGTCCAGAGGAACCTTTCTCACAAAGTTGCAGCAGTTCTGTGTCTCCTAGTCACTACTGTGATGCACAAAGCTTTTCATATGCAGAGCAAAGGCATGAACAGAACTCTGCATACATTTCAAGTGCTTGGATTGGCTTCCAATAAATCAGTGTACACAATGTTGTGTGTCTGTGACAAGCCTGCAAATAACTGTCTTAGTGGCTGGGTTCACACAACACAACAACCCACACTCAAGATTGTCAGTTGTCATTGAACTGTGGGTTGTTGTTGAAATGTGGGTTGTTGTGTTGGGTAAACCCAGTGGTGCAAAGACATCATGATTTGTTAACCATAGATAACCTACGAAGAGGATCCATCGTTTGTTGTTTGGTTGTAAACTGTGGTTTGTTTGTGTTTAGCAAACCATTTTTTTTTAAGTGTGGCTGGGTTCACATAACACAACAACCCACGGTTCAACAGCCACGGTTTAACAACAACCCACACTCAGCCCATACTCAACCTTGAGTGTGGGTTGTCATGTTGCGTGGACCCAATCAGTGTGTGGCACCAATTAGATGTCATCACAAGCACTGTTTGATATTTAGAGGTAGCCATCAGAATGGAACTCACACCTAAAGCTTAAACACAAATGAAAATCAGTGAACTTACCACTTTTTATATTAAGCACATGATGCTTATCCAAAGACCACCTCCCTAGATTTGAGGGGTCAAGTTCAAATCCTTGCAGCAGGGCTGTCCTTTTCTCCCATAAAATCAGACTGGGACAGGTCTCATACTCAAATCCCACAGATACTGGAAAAAATTAATAATGCATGTGAATGACTTGCCATCCACCATGAAGTACTGTTCCCAAGATATTCTCTTATATTCTGAAATATTAAATTCAGATATTTGACTTCATTTAACCCTGAAACTTGATTCAGTTGTACTCAGGAGAACTGTAAAATCTGATAGTTGTGGAGGGGGGTGGGGGAATGAATGATTTAATGAGGGGGAATAGGAAAAAGAACCCTGCTATGATGTCAGGACTATTTTTTAATTAGCTGTCTCTTTTCAGCACTGACTATATGAAATATGGAGGCTCAATGTTGTATTTATGTGATCATGAAAAAATGTACAAAATACTACAGTAGAAATATATTAAATGATGCACTAAATATATGTTAATGAGGTATCTGCAGAAAAAGAGTGTTATCATGTGGAGACCTTTGAAAATATGAAATTGCAAGTGACAGCTCTTGCCAAATTGACTTCTCCCCTGCTCCAATTTTAATATGAACCCACTTATTATTTACTGTAATGGTTATGGATTCCAAAGCAGCCTTTACGCATTATGTACTAGCAAATGTGTTTACCACTGCACTTAAACACAGCACGAACCCCCGGCCAACGGCAGCTCCCTGGAGCATATATCAGCATGACACACATTGTGGTAAGCGTAGGGCTTGTTGTGTACATTTTACATTTTTAGTGTAAACATAAAATGTTTTGCAAGTACGGTTGCTTAACAATGTATCTTGTCAAACAGCTAGCACGGTGCAGAGGATTAAGCATTGAAGTAGGACTAAATAGACCTGGGTGCAATGCTATGTTCATCTATGAAGCTCAGTTGTGGCCTAATTAAGTCCACTAGACTCTCTATAAAGCCTCATCCGGTTTACTTTATCGTTATGAAGGAAAAAATGGGATAACTCCAAGCACACTGCCCAGAGCGCCTCTGAGACAAAAATCTGATAAATCAATGAACTGTGTCCTGGATTTTCTGTCCAATCTTAAATAACCCAGAGACTTTTTGCAGAAGCCAATATCTGAAATGTAGATAGATAGACAGATAGATAGAATTAAACCCAGAGAGCTTAATTGTTGTAAACTGCCCAGAGAGCTTTGGCTATTGGGTGGTATAGACAGGTAATTAATTAATTAAATGTCCCATTTGGCGGTTCAATAGCATTGTGGAAAAGCCCCTTCCCTCTAGCATGTAGATGGCATACAGTGTGAACTGAGCTCTCTGTGAAAAATGTCTGATAACAAAGAGACCTGATTTGCATGATCCTTCCGCCTCCCCACCAAAAGCTCACAAATTGGTCTTAGCTTACACGAAGTTTGGACTTTCTAAGGCTTCATACCAGTTCGCTGCTGAATTTCTGTGGGAAACCTCTGGGAGGAGGGGGTTCCAGTGGTGCAGCAGCAGGGGTGCTCCCCCAGGGGGGATCTGGAGGTTTGGAAAGTGGCCTCCGGACTCCCCGAGGTTGCCCACCCCTGATGTATCTGAATGTAAGATGGTACAGGCTGCTGAAGAGCTGGAAACCTTAACCGCTATAAATAGTTGTATTTACTATGAAATGTCTGAAGCCATCTATAGATTATTTCTAGTCTTAACAGTGATCATGGAATTTTTACTCGAGACCAGTTGTTGTTAGGATGACATTTAAAAGTTGTATAGTTTGAATCTGATGGCATACCTACAGCATCCGAGAGCCCATAAACCTTCTGACTATAGGCATCTGTTTTGTCCCAAATGAAAGTGTATGCCAAATTGGGAGATGCTTGGAAAGACTTTTGAAAAAGATGTCCTTCCACTGCTACCATCAGATGAACTTTAATTAAGTTCAAAGGCACAAGGGACTGCGTCATGGTGATCTTAAGCAAAGATTTGTATCCAGCAGTACGGGAACTCAGATAGCAGAGTTTTATATTGGCACCTGGGACTTCAATTTCTTCATGAAGAACCTGATTGAGAAAACAGAGTACACATTAAATGTGAACCTTATGGATGGGAATTTTTGTTTAGCTTGTGGATCATATTTATGGATTAATGACTTTTTGCTGCTGAGCAGTTTTAGCCTGTGCAGTGGCACTGTTTGGGATATGATTTCTCTATTAATAATGCTTTGGTCACTGTTATAGTTTCTTTTCTTCTTCTTTTTTTTAAAGAACACACTGTTAGCAAAAGGATAAATAAGAACCACAGGTTTTATAGCTAGTTATGTGCAAGAGGGCCACAAGAGGCTGTAATTATATGAACCTGCAACTCCTACTAACAATCAGCATAAAACAACAAGGGATGTTGTTGGAAAAGGGAAAACCCATCGTCATCATCATAGTAATGAAGATTATGTAGGGGCCCCTTAGCGGCTATGTATCATTACCTAGAGGGGCAAACCCCAGGCTGTTTTTGTTTTGCATGAATAAAGTTTTTACAGATGGCCTAACTAGGAGTGAAAGCAGAAGATTCATTTGTTTAAAGCCACATTACCCTTTTGAACTAAAAAATATGAGCCCAACCCTTCCTACCTCTGCTTTGTATGATAAGCACATACTGGGTGGGAGGGGGAGGTAGGAGTCAGATTTTTTTTAGTTCAATAGGGTAATGTGGGGGAGGGGCATCGAGCTGAACCCTTTCCATGACTACTGCTCATCTCCTCATAGTCTCTCCCACAAATGATTTTTCCTTAGTCAAGCTGAGGAGAAAAATGTCTTGGGAGAACAAGGGGGTGTCTCCATGGTCAATTTGCTGCGAGCTAGCTCTGTTTTTTGGTCGTTCAGGGAATATGACGTCGTGGCCATCTCGCGGCCATCCTGGAGCTTTTCGTGGAAAAAACTGGATTTCCTGAGACTACTTTAAGTCTAATTCTTTTCCTTAAGTCAGGTTCTCCGTGGTATAGTTACTGTGTGCCCCAACCCACACATTTATCTCAGGTATGCTATGCCTGCCCAGGGATGTGCCTTTCACTGTGACCCTGGTCAAGGGGTGTTTCCCATCCCTGTGTTTTCCAGCACTAACCAATTAGTGTCTACTCAGAAGTAACCCCCATTGTGGTCAATGAGGCTTGTCCCCTGAATGTGCACTTCAGAATTTACAGATATCCCCCTCAATCGAAATAGCACATTTTAAAGCACTGATTCCCTAACGGCTGTAAAGTGCTGTCTCGAAGCTGCGATTCTCCATTGTTTGGTTTACTACCATTCAGAAGTAACTAATTCACGCTTTTGACCCTGCACTGCATCATGAAAGGGGGCTGGTTTCCTGTCCCTGTCTTTCCCAGCACAAATGTATGTGTGTGTACTCAGAAGTAACTTCCATTGTGGTCAATGAGGCTTGTTCCCGAAATGCACACTCCAGAAGTTACTGAGATTCCCATGCATGGAAATAAAGCATTTAGGAGCCTTAATGTCAAAGCTGCATGTCTTTGATGTTTGCTTCCTTGCTTTTTGGAAGTAATTAATTCACAGCTTTGATCCTCTGCAGCATCAGCAGCTTCAGCAGAAAAGAGAACAGGGATTAGAAAGGGGGCTGGTTGGAGCCACAGTGCTTCAAGTATTCAGGGGGTTAACTCTCCTAAAGGCTGTGAAGCTCTATGTTGATGCTTCTTTCTCAGCTGTAACGGAGTAATTAATGTGAAGCTTCAAAGCTTCTATTGTTCACAGCATCAAGAGCTTCAGGGGAGAAAGAAGGCTGCACTTGTGTTTCTTTAATGTTTGCTTTAGAATAATTAATGCAAAGTGTTGAAGCTTCGATCATTCCCAGCTTTGTCAGCTGTAAGGGAGGATGAGGGAAGCCTCTTGCACTGGTTAATCAGCCCCTGCCAGTCTGATAATGTTCACTCCAATCCGCCCACCCCACCCAGAAGTATATTCCTGTGAAGAGAGTTCATGAAGCCCTGCGCAGACCAAAGCCGGCTCCTTGAAAAATCTGGGTAAGCCACCTTTGTTTCTCCTTCCATTGTTGTGGAGACACCCCCCAAACTGCAGGGAGTAAGCCATGGGGGGGGGGAGTTCAGCTCCATGTTTGTGCACCCCTTGTATGCAACAATCAACTCTCCTCCTCTTTCTAAGCCCATTACAGCATGGACTTAAACACACAGACCTGCTGCCATTATGCCTAGTTAGCCTTGCCCTATGGTAGTTGGTCTATACTATAATGACTGAAAGCTGGGGACAGTTTAAGGTATTCAGAAGAAAGTGTTACACAGATGAAGAAGAAAAGCTCAGTACAATGCATTCATCTGAATAAGAGAGGTCTGCCCTTTAACTCAGGGCCATTTCTGATAATTTCTATACTCGTAGCTAGAAGACGCAAGTACAGAATCAGGTACCCAATGCTGGACATGTATGCTTTTGTTGGAAAGGACAGACCCACCAGTCTGAGACATGTATCGTGTTGAACTACTTCAAGAACGCTATTAGATACATGTGTAATGCTTATGCCTGTCTTTATTGAAGTGATGAAGACTCTGCACTGCAGTACTTTTGTACCAAATTCTATACAGCAGTGTAATGTCAGACATGTCCATGAAGAATGTCTACAGAAGTATTCCAGTTAGAGGCTCACTTTTTCAAGTCCAAACAATGAACATTAAAGGTTTTCCCATCACAGTGGGTGATTTACACTTTATGCAGCAGCAGCAATTGCTGAATTTACACTGCTCTTTCTTGCAATGAAAACATCAACCGTGAAGGGGAGATGGATGTCTCCAAGCACTTTCAGAGACATATGCCAGTGAGCCCTCAGCTGACACATTCTGTATATCCCTGAGTGTTTGGACATGCCCATCTCCACTTAACATGTTGGGCATTCTGCACAGGAAACACAAATGTAAACGTGGCAAAAATAGCTGCTACCATAAGATATGAATTAGCCCAGTACAAAGGATTGTGATAGGGCACTAGTTGGCAAATAAGAGCAGCCAACTACTTGCAACATTTGTTTTACATTCGTACCTGGGTCTCTGGAACAACGGGGTTTCGACCAGGAGCATCACTGAAGAATGTGGAAAGTGGTGATGAAATTATAACAGGATCAGGCCTGATAAAACCACTTAAGTCACAGCTGGGAATGGAGTTCTCTTCAGTCTTCATTGCAAGTGTATCCATGGCATAGAAGCTGTTCCATGGCAGCCATACAGTCCTCTCTTGGCTCATGAATGGGGCTCGTTCAAAGTGTAGAGTTAGAGATGCTCCTCCGTTTGCAATCAAGTCAAACCTAGAAATTATTCACATCATCAATAATTCTAGAATGATTCAAAGGAACAGACAATGAAATGTAAGGATCGTAATGAATAAACTGCAGAATAAGTCACACCTGTTGGTGGTTATTGCTAACTCCATATGATTCGTATGTTATGTTGTATTTTATTGATTAACTTGCCACACTGTGACATTTTACAACTCTATATTATACTGTGAGATGGTGACCCAGTTCTCACATAACCATAATCCATTGTTGTCAGGGGCACATTGTTGTCAGGGGCACATTGTTGTCAGGGGCACAGTCACTTCATGACTGTTTACCACTTCTGCTTTATTTCCTTATTACAAAACAACCCAAGAACACTCCGTTCCTGGGTTGATTGCTGTGACATCTGAACCTGGAAGTCTGGGTTGTTGTCCCTCAACAACCCAGAGTGCTAAGTGTGGACAACACAGTAAACCAACTATGAACGGGATGTTTCTGGGTTGTTTTGTAATCAGGAAACAAAGTGGTAAGAGCGAGTGGTCGCAAGGCAGCCCCCTCATTCCCGTGTGGCCCCAACTAACCTTGTGTTATTTAACCCATGGTTAGTTGTTACATGCAAACCAGGTTTGTCCACTGACATTGTGTACTGAATTACAGAGGCAGATACAACATGGCAACCATAAATTATGGATACATATTATACATAGATCATGAAGCCATGTCTTTACTATATGGAATCTCCTTTTCATCTAGGAACATTAGGGTTGTATCCAATGGGTTGTATCCAAGGTTAGTCTAACTTAAGACCATTCATTTCAATGGGTCTACTCTAAGTAAGAGTGACACTGGATACAAACCCTAGGAACTGCAGTTAAAGTAGTGCTCTCAATTAAATAATTCTCAGTATCCTCACAAAAATGAAATTCACAGGGTTCCTTGTGGAAACTGTGAAAGTAAAACAATGTTTTTAAATGGTTTTAATTAGTTGGACAGACATGGCTTTAAGGGGGTACAAAGAATGACATCTACAAAATATGATCAGATTCAGAGTTAACTAGAGCTTTGTGATTTAATCCTAGCAACAACAGAACTACCCTTTCATTAGAAAGGTTGTGGCAGATGGCATAGATAGAACAATGGTAGCAATTTGCATTAGTGCTCTCTCTGCTGGATCTCTTTCAAAAATGAAGAGAATGATTCTTTTCAGAATTTTAAAACACAAAACATTTTCTCTAAAGACCCTGGAAAATCTGTGGCTTTCAAATAGAAAAAGATGGGCTTTCCTAAGGAGATGGGGACATCTGCTAGAGAAAGGCTCAAGCTCTTCCCAGTATTTGCCACAATTGGGCAAAGAGACTGCGTACATCTTGTCTACAATCACTTCAACCAGAAAGCATTACTACATGCCACCCTTGTTTGGATAGGCAGTTATAAGAAACAATGGATACAACACACTAGTTTCTAACAAGATTTTTGTTCCTCTTGGGTTCCTTCCTTAAGGATCTTAAAAGAATCTGTTAAATTATATGGCTCTTATCTTTCTTTTTTGAATTCTGATCTCATGATCACAGGGCGGAGAGCCGTAGTGTGCCCTAATAGACAGTCCCTTTCTTCCCAAGTACAAATAGAAAAGCCCAAACACTTGTTTTCTTGATTCAGGGAGGTATGTTAATACAAACTTCCATTGTGAACATGAGCTGCTGTTAACAGTCCTTGAAAAAACAATGCAAATGTGTTCATGAAATATGGTGAGGTACTAAATAACAAACTGCTTTCAACATGGAGCACATTATGCATCACCCTTGATAAACTATGTAAAGGTATTCATGGAATATGGTAAAGCAGTGAATGGCAGGTGGTTTGGACAAATTCAATATTATTAAGTAAAAGTATGATGGAACACTGCAACATACCAAAGCCCTGAAACACCATTATAACCGCGAAACTTTTTCTACAGAAATCCTTGAAATCCTAGTGCTATAGCTATGCAACAGACACCTGAAGCTTGCCCCCAGCCACGGTACTGTTTCTGATCAGTGATTCCCATTTAAACTACTTTTCTGAACTATGCATTCACATATAGTGCTGCAAATAGTAATAATACATTTTTTCACACAGATATTATTTTACTGCCATATCCAATAAATTAGGTAAAGCATGACACATTGTAGTTTTGTTTGGGCTGAACTTGTGTGCATTTCAAATCAGATGATAAATAGGGAAACAGGACTCACTTCTTCACACAGCAGGGAATTGTGTGACTATATTCAATTATACTCTTTTGATTATGCTCTGCCCTCAAGAAAGATAAAGATAGTGGATTTTCAAAAAGGGAAGGGGCAGATGGGAACTTTTAAGAAAACACAGTGCTTTATAATGACTTTCTCCCCACCCCCCTTTAGATGAGCGTTAGCCTGCCTTGCATTTCAAAATTAAATATTTCTAGTCTCAGCTGGATATTGCTGTAGTCCACAAATGTTTTTAAAGATACAGTAGAGTTTCTGTGAAAAGAAGCCCAACTGCTAACACATTATTTTCAAAAGTCAGCCCTTTCATATTTACTTTCAGTTTGTATTCAAAATGCCATATGAAAAATTACTTTTGTGCTTCCTTGATCACTCTTTAGCCCAGTAGGAATTCCATGCATGATACCACATGGTTTCACTAGATAGCACCATCTGTTAATCTGCACAGATATTACATACTAAATAGGTCCTGAATGAAGTAAGTAGACCTTACGTGCCATCCTGGCGAGTGATGGTGTAGCCGTACTTTGGATACTTGACAAATGACACGTTGACTCCAACGAGTGGAGTTCCATCTGCAGTCACCACTTGTCCTCTTATAAGGGATACAAGACTAGGAAAGAAATGCAGTAAAATGTCAGCTCTGAAATAATGCTTTGGGGATCAGGAATACTATTTGAGATGTGTTTGTTCCAGCATAAATGCACATTCACTCTCGACTTAAAAGTAATGCTTCTTGTCAAAAACCATAGAAACTCAGCAAACACAGCATCATGATTCCAGTTCAAATCTCTGCAGGTCTCCTGGGCTCATGTAGATCTCCACATGACCAGGGGCTTTCCCTGTTCTCTTCAATTCCATGGAACAGCCTACAATTGGGCAGGGATGTATTTACATAGAGGCCACCCTGAGTTCGATCACTGAGATATTATTTTGGGTTTCATACCATTTCCATTCAGGAAAACATAGTATTCTGGGTTTATGGGAAGGCCACAAGCCTTTTCTTATGTACATTTGCACATAAATGAACACACCAGGAGCTCATCTCAGCCTTGAAAGAATGATTTAACTTCTGTGATTTCTATTGATTATTGTAAAGTAAAATTAGCTGGATTTTTAAAGTTAACTTCACTGGCTCCATATTTTTGAGGCCTGAAATGCCACCTCGGAATCAGTCTGGGCTGGTTTGCACTATTGCACGGTGGTTAACAAGTCACAGTCACATGTTAACCACTCTGCACATGCTGGTTGCTTGCAGACCGATTTATATAATTACCTTCACCAGTCGCAGCTTATCATGATGTCCGAACCCAGCAAGTGTGGGTGTTTGGGGTGGTTAACAAACCACCCAGAACCCTTGGGCTATTTGAACGTGTGTATGTGTATTTCACTTCCTCTGTTAATTGGTGTCACCCAGCAGGAGAACCCTCCAAATCTGCTGCCCCACCATCCTGGTAGTTAATGCTAATCCAGTTTGGAACTGCCTCCTTCCAGTGATACCTAATGTGAAGTGTTATAATAGACTAATAGTTAACAGTGCTTAATTCAGTTTCCTGTAAAACAGAGATTAGAATGATGTTATAATTTTGGACTGGCTGTCACAACACTGGTTGATACAAAAACATAGAAAGTCCCACATCCAAAAATGAATTTGTCCCTCCCTCATTATGACAGACTAAGTTTTATCTATTAAAAGTAGGGCTGGGCTGAAATATTTCGCTTAGATATTTTCATTACCAGGGGTGGGGTAATACTGCCCCCCCCCCGACTGGATTACTCTTCAGAAAGAAGCAAAATCAAAGAACATTTTGGTGGGTATGGGCTTACCATAAAGACGTGTTAGCCAAGGGGTTCGCTCTCTCTCTCTCTCTCTCTCACAATAACAAAAAAGCTTTGCTACCACTTCAAGCAGCAGTGTGCTGCCCTCAGCAGCACTGTCATTAAAGACAAATTGCCGCATGAGAATGATACTACATCATGATGAACCATCTTTTCCAGGGGCATATGGGGAGGGGGAGATGGCTGCCCCATTGGCCTCCACTGACACAGCCTCCCAAGGCTTGCATGCACTCAAGGGTCCTGACTTTTGGGGGGCAGGGGGACAGCAGAGCTTCATCTGAGCTTCAAAATCCATATGCTATGGGGCCTAGGGGGCTCCTGTTTGAAAAAGCAGAAGCTGTAGAGCAATAAAGCTAGTCACAGAGTTCTCTGGATTGTGGCCTTTGTCCATGCTTCCTCTATAACCCACCACAGGCATAAAATTCAGCTCACTAACATCTATGGTCTTTCAAAGAGCTATGAGGTTTGTTATTGTTCAGTCGTTCAGTCGTGTCCGACTCTTCGTGACCCCATGGACCATAGCACGCCAGGCCTTCCTGTCCTGCACTCTCTCCCGGAGCGTGCTCAAGTTCATATTCATTGCATCGGTGATGCTATCTAGCCATCTCATCCTCTGCCGTCCCCTTCTCCTTTTGCCTTCAGTCTTTCCCAGCATCAGGGTCTTTTCCAGAGAGTTTTCTCTTCGCATTAGGTGGCCAAAATATTTCAGCTTCAGCTTCAGTATCTGAACTTCCAATGAGCACTCAGGGTTGATTTCCTTTAGAATGGACTGATTTGACCTCCTTGCAGTCCAGGGGACTCGTAAGAGTCTTCTCCAGCACCACAGTTCGAAAGCATCGATTCTTCGGCGCTCAGCCTTCCTTATAGTCCAGCTCTCACAGCCATACATTACTACTGGGAAAACCATAGCTTTGATTATACGGACCTTTGTCGGCAAGGTGATATCTCTGCTTCTTACTATGCTGTCTAGGTTTGCCATAGCTTTCCCCCCAAGGAGCAAGCGTCTTTTAATTTCATGGCTACAGTCACCGTCTGCAGTGATCTTGGAGCCCAAGAAAGTAAAATCTGTCACTGCTTCCATTTCTTCCCCTTCTATATGCCAGGAAGTGATAGGGCCAGATGCCATGATCTTAGTTTTCTTAATGTTGAGTTTCAAACCAGCTTTTGCACTCTCCTCTTTCACCCTCAACAAGAGGCTCTTGAGATCCTCTTCGCTTTCTGCTATTGGGGTGGTATCGTCTGCATATCGGAGGTTGTTGATAATTCTCCCAGCAATCTTAATTCCGACCTCTGATTCATCCAACCCGGCATTTCTCATGATGTATCTGCATAAGTTAAATAAGCAGGGTGACAATATGCAGCCTTGTCGTACTCTTTTCCCAATTTGGAACCACTCAGTTGTTCCATGTCTGGTTCTTACTGTTGCTTCTTGACCCTCGTACAGGTTTCTCAGGAGACAGGTAAGGTGGTCTGGTACTCCCAACACTTTAAGAATTTGCCACAGTTTGTTGTGATCCACACAATGAAAGGCTTTAGCGTAGTCAATGAAGCAGAAATAGACATTTTTCTGGAATTCTCTTGCTTTCTCCATGATGCAGCGAATGTTGGCGATTTGATCTCTAGTTCCTCTGCCTCTTCGAAACCCAGCTTGTACTTCCGGTAGTTCTCGGTTCGCATACTGCTGAAGCCTAGCTTGTAGGATTTTGAGCATCACCTTGCTGGCATGTGAAATGAGCGCAATTGTGCGGTAGTTTGAACACTCTTTGGCGTTGCCCTTCTTTGGAATTGGAATGTAAACTGACCTTTTCCAGTCTTGCGGCCATTGTTGAGTGTTCCAAATGTGTTGGCATATTGAATGCAGCACTTTAACAGCATCATGTTTTAGGATTTTAAATAGCTCAGCTGGAATACTGTCATCTCCGCTAGCTTTGTTGTTACTAATGCTTCCTAAGGCCCACTTGACTTCACTCTCGAGGATGTCCGGCTCAAGTTCAGTGACCGCACTATCATGGCTATGAGGGACATTCAGATCTTTCCTGTATAGTTCTTCTGTGTATTCTTGCCACCTCTTCTTACTCTCATCTACTTCTGTTAGGTCCCTGCCTTCTTTGTCCTTTATCATGCCCTTCTTTGCACAAAACGTTCCCTTGAGAGCTTCGATTTTCTTGAAGAGATCTCTAGTCTTTTCCATTCTGTTGTTTTCCTCGATTTCTTTGCATTGTTCATTTAAGAAGGCCTTCTTGTCTCTCCTTCCTATTCTCTGGCACTCTGCATTCAGTTGGATATATCTTCCCCTTTCTCCCTTACTTTTCTCTTCCCTTCTTTCCTCAGCTACTTGTAAAGCCTCATCAGACAGCCACTTGGCTTTCTTGCATTTCTTTTTCTTTGGGATGGATTGAGTTGCTGCCTCCTGAACAATGTTACGGACCTCCGTCCATAGTTCCTCAGGCACTCTGTCTGTCAGGTCTAATCTCTGAAATCTATTCCTCACCTCCACTGTATATTCATCAGGGATATGATTTAGGTCATACCTGAATGGTTTAGTGGTTTTCCCTACATTCTTCAATTTAAGCCGAAATTTTGCAACAAGAAGCTCATGATCTGAGCCACAGTCAGCTCCAGGTCTTGTTTTGACTGACTGTATGGAGCTTCTCCATCTTTGGCTACAAAGTACATAATCAATCTGATTTCGATATTGACCATCTGGTGATGTCCATGTGTAGAGTCGTCTCTTGTGCTGTTGGAAAAGAGTGTTTGCTATGATCAGCTTGTTCTCTTGGCAAAACTCTATTAGCTTTTGTCCTGCTTCATTTTGTACACCAAGGCCATGCCTGCCTGTTATCCCGGTGATTTCTTGACTTCCTACTTTAGCATTCCAATCCCCTATGATGAAGAGGACATATTTTTTTGGTGTTAGTTCGAGAAGGTGTTGTAGGTCTTCATAGAACTGATCAACCTCAGCTTCTTCGGCCTCAGTGGTTGGGGCACAGACTTGAATTACTGTGATGTTGAATGGTTTGCCTTGGATTCGTACTGAGATCATTCTATCATTTTTGAGATTGTACCCCAGTACTGCTTTTCCCACCCTTTTGTTGACTAGGAGTGCTACTCCATTTCTTCTAAGGGATCCTTGCCCACAATAGTAGATACGATGGTCACCTGAATTAAATTTGCCCATGCCTGTCCATTTTAGTTCGCTGATTCCCAAGATGTCGATGTTCAATCTTGCCATCTCATGTTTGACCACCTCCAGCTTACCTTGATTCATTGATCTGACATTCCAGGTTCCTAAACAATATTGTTCTTTACAGCATCGGATTTTCTTTTCACCACCAGACACATCCACAGCTGAGTGTCCTTTCGGCTTTGGCCCAGCCGCTTCATTCTTTCTGGCGCTACTTGGAAATACCCTCTGCTCTTCCCCAGTAGTATATTGGACACCTTCCAACCTGAGGGGCTCATCTTCCGGCGTCATCTCTTTTAGCCTTGTGATACGTTCCATGGGGTTTTCTTGGCAAGAATACTGGAGTGGGTTGCCATTTCCTTCTCCAGTGGACCACATTTTGTCAGAACTCTCTGCCATGACCTGTCCGTCTTGGGTGGCCCTGCACGGCATAGCTTATGGCTTCACTGAGTTACGCAAGCCCCTTCGCCACAACAAGGCAGTGATCCATAAAGGGGGCTATGAGGTTTACAATCCACTTAATTTTGTCATCATATTTGTGAAATTTTAGAAGGACAAATCCCTGCCCTCAGGCTCACTATCTTAAATTGATTGACACAATGAAATAGTAAGAGAATTACCAGGGGAGAGTGAAAGAGTGTGGGTCCTTGTTCATGTATTGCCAAGAATGTAACTAAATGTGATATACACAAAACATATATACCAAGGCAAGTTCCCATGTGGAAACTAGATTTATTTTCTCCCCACAATCACATATGAAGGCACAAAACCACATGCAAACGTGCTAGTTTGAACAAGGTGTAACAGAGATAAATGGTTGTCATTTCTTTGATTACAGACACACTTTTTTCTGCCACTATAATCACAGGAATCTCTTCTGTCTCCATGCAGATATGTATCTGCATATACAAACATTGGAGTAAATAATGGAAGTTGCAAGTGTGAACTGGCCATTAGTATCTGCAGTGCCTGTGTCCCCCCACAGAGAATCAATGCAAGGAAAAATCAGTTTCTGAGCTGACCATAAACTGGCAAGTTTGCACTGCCAGATCTTGGCAAAGTTACAAATTCTTCACTTCTATAATTCCTGGACTGAATTTCAGTTCAATTAAACTGACATCATCCCCGCTCCATTTTCAGTGTCCAGATGAATAGGGGTAGGTATACTACACCTCAGTTGATGAAGATCTCATTGCATGTCTCACTGTGTATGTGAGTACATGTATACCTGGGCACAAGTTGCTAGGAAAACAACTGTCATGCTGAGGTTTGAGCCAGAATAAATACTGAGGCTATTAGGTTTTATGAGGGCCTAATGGGTGGGAGGATCTTAAACATTCAGACTTCTTAAGTGTCCTTATAAGTATCCTCCCCAGGGCTGGCCCAAGAGATTCTGCTGCCTCAGGCAAAGGACAAGATGGTGCCTCCTCCCATTCCATGTACAAAAGCTGCCTGGACTGGCAGATGAATCTGTCTTGAACACTAATGTTGGGACAATGTTCTCCACTGAATTTGAAGGCAGCAGGCTAACTTAGGGGGTACAGAGTAGACTGCCATGCACACAGTTCTTTCCTTGAACACCTCGCTGCTGCCTCCAAGCATTTGTCACCTGAGGTGATTGCCTCACCCTGCCTAATTGTAGGGTTGGCCTACAACTTTTTAAGGGGCTTTGCTGTAGTTCCACTGTGACCCCAGCTACTAATGTAAGAAAACAGAGTCTGTAAAAGGGCAAATTTTTTCCTTCTGGGATCTCTTTCGAACAGATACTGCAGCCACAAGGTCATGAACACACATCGGAGACTAATATAGATGGGCACACACACTACATTATCACAAGTGTCAACAATTTTTGCATCAAAGCTGCACTCTATATTTCACACTCCTTACCACTCCCAAGGACTTGCAGGGCTAACAATAGCCACAGAGCCTCCTATTCTAAAAAAAAAAAAAAAGCATTGAACATAGCATGCATGTGCTAGAAGTACCCCTGCAAATGCAAAAGGCAGCAGCAGAATGTTTGTGTAGCAGTAGATACACACAAAAAAGCTGCTGGTATTAATCATGGTAATAATAAAAAGGATCTTCTAAGTGCCTCATAAAGGTATGAAATGACAATCTTGGGCTAGCTTTCAGTTATAGCAAGATCGTGAACATGGATCCTTCAGGTTAAGCAGTCACTGACTTAGTGTGTAATCCTATGCATGTTTAAACAGAAAAAAGTCCTACAACTCCCAACATTCCCCAGCCAGCCATGCTAACTCAGGAATGCTAGGAGGTGCAGGATTTTTTTCTGTCTAAATATGCACAGGACTAAGTCCTTAGTAAGCTGTTATCTTGGCTACCCATAGAATCCCATACACAGAATTTTTCCCACCAGGACTATTTAGAGGATCAATATTCTCCTAAGGCAGATCTATGTAAAGAGCCTCAACTTCAGTTCTCTTTGGATTGATTTGATAGCAACCAAACCCTTTAGCTTCAGTAGAGTGTGGATCAAAGACTTCAGCATATGTTCATACTCCTACAGATAAAGGTACCGGTGAACCACTAGAAGAAATACTGTACTGGCTAACTACATAAAATAAATTTGATATGGTTGATGAAGAAGGAAAGGATGCCTACCTAAAGAAAATCAGGTAAGTAACCTCTAATTGTTTACCCAAACATCCTAAAATCAGTTTTTACCCAACATCCTAAAATCACTTTTTACTGGACAACTAGCCATGTGACCTGGAAGATTCAGCATTTAATATTTCAAAGAAGGAACAGTATAAAACAGTGGATGGCTACCAGGTTCCAGAGCTGGAGTCCTCTTTTTGTTGTTATTTTGTTGCCTTTTAATAAAGGAGATACTGCCTTAATACTTAAGCTAGATTTGGGAGACTGACAGCGCAATTTATGCAGGGTAACTCATTAAGTTCAATGAGACTTACATGCAGCCTGAAGGATGGCCAAATCCATTTTGAGACATCTCTGGGGCCACATTCCAGTGGTGAGAGGGGCCAAAGAAAAAGGGGTGGGGACAAAACAAAAAACAAAAACACCAGCCTATTGTAGCTTAAAGGCTCTTAGAGGATCAATAGTCTCCTAAGGCAGATCTATGTAAAGAGCCTCAACTTCAGTTATCTTTGGATTGATTTGATAGCAACCAAACCCTTTCGCTTCAGTAGAGTGTGGATCAAAGCAGTAACTCAGCCAGTAACTCAGCCTTAGGAAAGGCATTTCAACCTTTTAGAATGGGAAAAAAACTGTACAAAAGTTGGGAAACCACCAAATGATTGATGGCTGGGGGCAGGGGCGTTGCTAGGTTCTTAAAAGATCGGGGGCACAGGCCCATCACACAAATTTGCATCTATCTATCTATCTATCTATCTATCTATCTATCTATCCATCCATCCATCCTAATAATATATCCAAGTCTGAATGCACCTCTAATATATAGATATGTATGTGTGTGTGGTGTCTGCATGTGGTGTGCTTGCGTGTGTGTACAGATTGCATACATACATAGGAAGTGTGCACTGACCCCCCACCCACTTCAACTCAGACCCCGATTCAGCATTTTGGAAAACATCTCGCTTCTGCTCAGGCCAATTTGTAGTTGGACCATTTCAGCTCAGCACCAAACCTGAGTCAAGGTTTGGGAAAATGAGTCTTTATGCTTCCTGTTGACTACCATTGGAAATTAAAAAAAAACACCCTGTAACTTTTTTCTCTTGGCCAGAACTAGAAGATGATATCAGCAGGCATAGTAGCCCCCTAGAAGAGGATTACACCTGCCGAATGTCAGAAAAATAGGTGCAGGGTTTATACTTTGATTTTCTTTTAAAGGGAACTGCCAATAACATTTTTATTACTTGGAAGAATTGGATACACATTTCAGGATTCATTGCCCCATTAGAGGAGATCATGTCTCCAAATTTCAGAATGATAGCCACAAGGATTTTTGTGCAAGGGTGGCTTTGACATTTTGAGGTCTCCAAAAGAAAACATACTAATCTCCTTATTTTCCTTGTGGACCATTGTTCTGAAAATTACAGACAGCCTAGAGTTGTCCCTAAGTAAGAACCGTCAAGGTTTCAGAAGGATAGGTGCAGCAGTTCATATGGAGGGGGAGTTCTCCAGTTTGGGGGAGGAAGTGATTTGCTTTCCCTTCGCCCCTTCCCCAATAGTTTTTTGTGTAAATTTGTATGAAAATGCATAGGTCATTAGAGGTGTCTCCCAGGTAAGAAGCCTGCAAAGTGTCTGAAGGATATACATACATGCAAATTTAGAATGACTAGAATTTATTTACATTTCACCAATATTAGCAGCGGATAACATGGGTGGGAAGGTGCTATTGCACTCATGTTCTACTTGTGGGTTTCCCATGGGCATCTGACTGGCCACTGTGTGAATAGAATGCTGGACTAGATGGACCTTGGTCTGATGCAGCACGGCTCTTCTCACGTTCTTAAATAGAGAGTGCCTCTCAGCATATGCAGAATGCTTTTCTTTCACCACTGAGCACTTATAATCTCCCCCTACCAATTCTATTCCTCTCCATGCAACCATCCCTCCTCATCCTACCATCCTCCAGCAACTCTTCATAAAATCAGATGTCTAGTTTTGTGCAACTCCTCTCTACCTCCTCCTTGTTATGCACAAGCTTTCATTGTATCTTTCTTCCCATAACTTCACTTGTGCCAAGACTTTACCAGGATTCAGCTAATGAGTCTGTTTTCAAAACTAGGGCTCAGTTATGGAGAAACTCTGAGCATGTACTAAGTGCCTTTCCCTCACCATTGAAGCTAGAGTTCATGCAAAACAAAACAAAACAAAACAAAACACCCAAACCCACAAATGACAAAACATGCATAGGACTGAGCTGAAAGGGTAGTCAATTCATTAGGTGGAATTGGGTAGGCACTGTATTAAGCCTGCAATACCATGCTTACAACCCAAGACTTCTTTCTGAGTAAATATCCAGAACATCAAGATGCAAACGTCCCTGCAAAAGTAACTCGTGCTGGAATCCTATGCACACTTTCCTGAAGGTAAGCCTCATTAAACATAATGGGGCTTCTGAGTACGCATACATAGGATTGCATAAATGAGCAGTATTTATCTCCCCTCCACTTAAAAAAGAAACCAAAACCTCCTATTTTTATAGGCTAGCCTATCGCAGGAAAAACCACGGACACAAATGGCGTAGTGGCTGACATCTGCGTCCATAAAGCCCTTAGTTTAAGCTAAATGCAGCCATTTATGGTTGCACTGAGGTTAATCTAAGAGCTTTACGGCCACAAATGGTGTAGTGGTCGCCATTTACATCCAGATTCCTTCCTCCTCAACGATACGGCACGGAAAGGGCGGCCTTATCACTGGCTATACAGAGCCGGCTGCAGAGAAGAGCCGGCTTCAAAGCAGATTCCGGGGGGAGGGGGGCAGAGTTGAGTGCCCCGTTCTGCCGTGGACTCTGGAAGCCAGATTCCTTTGAATCCAGCCTCATTGGGGTCTGCGGTGGATTTCTCTGACATCCCTAGTTACTTGGTACTAAGAGCTTTAAGCTAAAAGACACTGGCATTTTTGGCCCCATCTCTTTTGTGTTTGGCCTCGCCCATCTCTGGAATGTGGCCTCCAAGAGCTTCTCTGAAAAGGCATTCCACCCTTGGGCTGAAAGAGGTTTAACACCCCAATCTATGAGATATGAAGAAGTTTATATAAAAATCTGTTTGATATAGGCTGCAACGTTTAGTCAATTAATCGTTAAGATTTTAAAACATTTTGATTAAGATGTTCCAGTTAGCAGGCAGCAGATTAAAATAAACAAATGTTAATTATTTTTAATACAAGAACTTTAAAAAATACAGGAGGTGTTTTGTTATACACAGCATTAATGCAACCAGGGAAAGAACAATCTCTCAGCTTAAAAGAGGGATTAAATAAATAAAAATCTCTTATCCCATTATCCCAACATTTTGTTTTCATATTTGCATGTGGTATAAAACAGAGGTTTGTGCCATTTGAAAGGCAGAGCACAGCCAGCTCTGTCAGCACATTTTCTTGTCAGGAATTTGGGATTACTTTTGTTGCTCCACCCCACCCCACCCCACCAGCATGCATGAAATCCAGTGCTAGCCTTTCCCCATATGGACCTACGATGCAAAGCCAGCATCCTGACAGAAAGACAGCATTAAAAATCATGAGAAAAAAATCCAGAATGAGATTTTACCCTGAGATGGAGAATAAAATCACTACTGAAAGCAGCATTCCAGGTTAAACCATTATTAAAACCTCTGCCAGAAGTACTTCTATGGCTTTATAAACCTGTATTTTGGCTGTTACCTGCTGTTGAAGGGATTTTCCCCTGGGATTATATGAGTGCTGTCTTTCCCCACTAACAGTTTGATTCGATCATAGAATGACTTTACAGTTGGTGAACCAGAGTGACTTTGTTGTATAATGTCTAGGGGATCACGTGAGCCACGGCAGAGAAGGCTATTCTGACAAGTCGACTGGAGGCAGCAGTCTGGATCAAGGCAGTCAACGAGGCCATCTGAAAGGAAGAAGAACACAGAGACTATTTTCTTCCAGTTACTTAGTCTGGACTCTTCCCAATGTTTTCACTGAGCATTTCAACTGGTTGTAGCACACTGTTATTTCCTTACAATGCAAAAATAAGACTCACAGATATTAGTATATTTAGTCCATAACAGCTATAAAATGTCCCGACACTTCCTTACTTCCTACATGGCCTCTACCTTGATGTCCTAGACTGCCTCTACCACTGCCTTTAAGTTCAACCAGGAACATCCTCTCAAGTACACTATATATGCAAGTCCACAAGGGCATGTGCAGAATGGTTTTCGGTTGCTGCCTCTCACCTGGAGATCTGCTGAACCCCAGACTATGCACCTCATTCATTCATTCATTCATTCATTCATTCATTTGATTTGTGCCCCACTTTTCAACAAAATTTGGCACTCAAGGTGGCTTACAATCACTGATAAAAACAACCATAAGCAAATACATTAAAACACAATGAAAAACAATGAAAAACACAAGAACAACAAAGACGACAACAGACCAAAAACAGCACCCAACCCAACAGACCCACTTATAGGTCAAAGGCCCACTTGAATAAAGCAGTCTTTGCCTGCTGGTGGAAGGACAGCAGAGAGGGAGCAAACCTAGCCTCCCTCAGTAGGGAGTTTCACAGCTAGGGAGTGGCCACTGAGAAGGTCTCCTTTCGTGTTGCCACCAAGTGCACCTCTGAAGGCCATGGTCTTGAAAGAAGGGCCTCTCCCATAGAGCTTAAGACCAGGGCAGGCTCATATAGCAGAAGGCAGTCTTTCAGGTAGCCTGGTCCAAGATGTTGTATGCAAACTGATTTCTGGTGGCTGTTCAGTGACAAGACAGAACAATTAACAAATTGTTACCTGCCCCAAGCCATTGTGATGGGGTAGGTTATATGACCAATAAATGAAGAATATTGTGCTTGATGTTTTAGGAGCTATATTACACAGTTTTACAATATCGCCATTATCAAAGCACCATCCATCCACTATAATGCTAGCTCTCATTTAAAAATGAAACAGCTAGGGGTAGCACTACCCCTGTTTTCACTCCACATACTCAAGTTACATAAGTTCCTTTCTTTTTTGAGCTGTAGATTTCGTTTTCTTTCAAGGTCAGTGCCTTGTTCACATGATGCCCATTCATCCTGAAGCCCTTTTCTATCATGGAGGTTGGGTCTTTTCCCCCTTTGCAGTCCATTTTACCATTACCTGCTTTATATAATCAAGGTGTGAATATAACTGGGGTCTGATAACAACACAAGGTAGTTTTTCTGTTAAAAAGCTTGAACGCTTTTTCCTCGGTATCCTTTCAGGCCTTGTGTTACCTCTACCACTGCAGACTCAACACTGTCCTCTGTTTTTAGTTTGCTCAGTGTCTTTGTTCAGGCAGCTGTGAGTGAAGAGAATCCCATCAATACAGTAAGGCATCCAAAAGGCAAGAAACAGGATAGAAATTACTCCTTTCTACAAATTTATATTTACCTGCTCAAACTGTTGAATATTTTTTTGCTATGCCTGTTATTGGGGTGAGCATATGTTATGCCTATAATGACCTCATCAAGCCACATGATTATTGGCTGCACTGGCTGAACACTTTTGACGACACCATGAACTTTAAATTGGCACACCAATCTCCCAGTGGCCTGTCAGTCATGAGAATAACATCTTCATGCCAGCGAGCCCCCTTGGATATAGTCTGACATTGCAATCTTCAGTAAATTACCCTGTCACTGCCAATCTTACAGTTATCTCGCAAACAATCAAGGAGGCAATCAAACTGTACTGAGGTGCCAGTTCAGGACCTACGGGGGCTAGAAATGTCTCCATTCCATACCAGTGAGAAACCTGAATATTACTGCTTGGATACTGAATGGAAATACACGCACATAAGAAGAGGGCACTATAGGTTTCATTGTTAAGACTTTCAGAAAGGAGCCACATCAAAAATTGTAACTGCTTTCCTCTCCTGCTCCACTCTCATGCTTATTTGTGTTTATTAACTTATATCACTTACATGTTTTAGAAACACAAAGGACGCTTTCTATTCAAGCACAGTCAAATACCCGTTGTTCTGCAACTGTGTCACAATAGGTGACAGGACACATTACAAGAGAGCTCCAAAGAACATATGAAGTATACTTGGAGAAAAGATTCCCAAAGTGAAAAGAGACAAAGAAGGCTCAGTTCTCTCTGACTTTCTGAAAAATGCAGTTGCCAGCAGGGAAGTATATTCAGTAGTACAACCCTAAACATACTTACTAGGGAGAAAACCCCACTGAACCCAGTGGGAATTTCTTCCAAGCAAACATGCATCTGATAGCTCTGTAAATGACAGTTCAACAGACAATTTAATACTGCAGAACTTTCTAGAGTGCTCACAGTCACACCAACGATTTAAACACACATCAGTATCTGATATTGTACACATTGATAGTATTGCTGTAATGATTCTAGGCAATGAGACTGAAGTAATATTTGCTAGTGCAAGTAGCTAACACTTGTTTCACTGAACTCTTCAGTGCATAATAAGTCATATAAAGCTATCTCCAAGCTTAAGTAATATACCTTTGGACACCATCCTATGCAAGTGTAGACAGAACAAGAGCTACAATTCCCAGCATGCCCCATCTTGCATGGGTGTTGTAGGGGGTTTTCTGTCTAAATATGCATAGGATTGCACCCTATGTTGTTTTGCTTAAGAGATTAAGAGCACATTTAGCTTTTCTCATTTTCCATTAAAAGGATTTCTGGGAATTTTGAAAGCTCACATTCTAACAAACAAGCTGGCCTATTAAATGAAACCTGCTAAAAAAAACCCTTACCTACTTTATTTAGAATGCATAATTTTATGAACAGAATTTAGATATGTGGTGCCCAACTTAACTAATACTGGTAAACTGAAGTACCCTTGAAATGATACGATGTACAAATATACATTTAAAACAGATATTTAAAAACGGAAAAATATAATAATAGGCTAATAGGTTTTCTTCTATTATGTGTGCACATGCATATACACACAGCACCTCATGCAGCCTTCACTGCATGGAGAGAGTTACATCAAGTCCAGAATACGAGGGAATGAATCACAAGCAATATCTTTAGATCATCCCATGTTTAAAATCTTTGTCTGGAAGGTATTTATATTCTGCATGTTAAAAAGTGGTTTTGCAGGAAGATAATCTGTCAAATTGCAATAATAAATAATGCTGAAAGAAAGTGAGAATTATGAAGGACTATATCTGCTTTACAACTCAGCTCAACCCAGCTATTCCAGATGGCTAACTCAACTAAACTCAGTGTGAGTGATGATGACCCCAGGATGAACTATAGCTGAAAGTTCATACTGGTATTTCCACTAAACCAGGGGATATTTATTTATTTATTTGTTTGCTTTAAAATATTTTATACCACCTGTCATGCACAACATATCCAGACAGTGTACAATAACAAAATCACACTATAAATACTCATTAACTGAAACAATCAGCTATACAGTATAATCAGCAGGCCATGAATTAAAATCCTAACAGCAGAGATGAATAAAGAAGTTTTCAACCTGCACCTAAACTGCAGCAGAGTTGGCACATGTGTGTTGTTGTTTTTTTTTCCTAGGGGGAGGGTATTACAGAGAGTGGGCTCCACCACTGCAGTCACTTAGGCCTCCAGCGACACTGATGGTTCTGTGAGCGCCCCCAGGCAATGTACCTGCTCCTTCAGAGAGAGTGCAACCCTGTCCAGAACATAAAATGTACTCTAATTCTCAGACTCAGAAACTGCCCACCCATAGGATCTCTGCCTTACAAGGATTCCGTCTCAATTTATTCAGTACCCCCAACCAGCCTATCACAGCATTCAGACACTCTGCTAGTAACTGTACGGCCTCTCATGATTCAGATGTAACAAAGAAATATAATTGACCTACTGATGACCGACTACACTCCAAATCTCCTGATGACCACTCCCAGTAGCTCCATAGAGATGTTGAATAGCATTAGGGACCAGATGGTACCATGTGGCATTTCCTGGAACAATGGCCAGGGCCCCCAAAAAAGTTATCCAAAGGTATCCACCGCAACTGGCTCTGCAAGTATGAGTGGAACCACTGTAAAATGGTGCCGCCCTACAGCCAACTTACAGAGATGGTCCAGTAGGATACCATGGTGAATGGTATCAAAAGCGATTGAAGGATCAAGCAATAGTAAAAGGGTTGCACTCCCCCTGTCCTTTTCCCAATACAGGTCATCCAACAGGATGACTAAGGCTGATTTTGTTCCAAAACTAGGTGTGAACTCAAAGTGAAATAGGTCCAGAAAAAGTAGTTCCTTCCAAGACTTTCTGGAGCTGGCCTTTCAACATTCTGTACTTTCCCTGAAAAGAAGCAACTGGGCAATAGTTGTTCAATACGTCTGGGTCCACAGCAGTTTTTTTCGGGAGTGGCCACAAGCACCGTGTCCAAGTCCTCAGGCCACAAAACTGGAACACATGGGGCATTAGTCACTTCATTCAAATTTGTCTGAAATCTGGCATTTAAGTCTTTTTAGATTGTAAGCGTGCGGGCAGGGACTGTCTTCTTTGTTCACTGATTGTAAGCCGCTCCAGGAGCCTTTTTTGGTAGAGGAGTGGGATAAAAATACAATCAACCAACCAACCAATCAATCAATCAAGCCAGCATAGAGGTGAACAATTTTATCCGCAAAGTGGTTGGCAAACTTATCACAGCTGATCGCCAAAGATTCAGACACCCCAATCACCAGGACAGATGTTAACAACCCCTGAACCATACAGAACAATTCTGCTGTGTGGCTACTTGAGGATGCAATAGAGACAGTGAAGTATGCTTTTTCTCCCATCATAACCATGTAATGGGAAGAATTATATGCTTTAGCACATGCTCAGTTGCCTTCATGCCAAATTATCATCTGGTCTGTTTCATCACCTGCAGCTCTCCTGAATACCAGAGACAGAATGGGCTCTGCAAGGCTGGAGAGGGCACTCAGGAGCAATTGTGTCCGTGGCCTGCCTCATCTCACCATTCCAAAATGAGACCAGGGTCTCAACAGGACCAACAACTCTATCCACCATAAAATCTCCCAGGGCATTCAGTAATCTATCAGTAATCTATCAGATGCCCTTAGTCTCTGGGGCAGGCCATCCTAATTGGCTCCCCATCCCTGCAGGGTGGAGCTGATGCTGTATGCTCAAATCTAACCATGTCTGACCATGACAGTGGGTTGACTCAAACCCCTTCTATCTTTAAACCATCCCTCTCACACCTAGGGGCAAAAATCATGGTTAGGAGATTGGGAGTGTGCCATGGATTTAGACTGTCCCTCCCGCCCCCAAACAAATTTCCCTCCCCTTCCCTTCAGCACTAGTTTAATTAATGCTAACTATGTTTTCCATTCTTTTGTTGTTTATTCGTTCAGTCGCTTCCGACTCTTCGTGACTTCATGGACCAGCCCACGCCAGAGCTTCCTGTCGGCCGTCGCCACCCCCAGTTCCCCCAAGGTCGAGTCCGTCACCTCCAGAATATCATCCATCCATCTGGCCCTTGGTCGGCCCCTCTTCCTTTTGCCTTCCACTTTCCCTAGCATCAGCATCTTCTCCAGGGTATCCTGTCTTCTCATGATGTGGCCAAAGTACTTCAGTTTTGCCTTTAATATCCTTCCCTCAAGTGAGCAGTCTGGCTTTATTTCCTGGAGTATGGACTGGTTTGATCTTCTTGCAGTCCAAGGCACTCTCAGAATTTTCCTCCAGCACCACAGTTCAAAAGCATCTATCTTCCTTCGCTCAGCCTTCCTTATGGTCCAGCTCTCGCAGCCACAGGTTACTACGGGGAATACCGTTGCTTTAACTCTGCAGACCTTTGCTGTCAGTGTGATGTCTCTGCTCTTAACTATTTTATCAAGATTTGTCATTGCTGTCCTCCCAAGAAGTAAACGTCTTCTGATTTCCTGGCTGCAGTCAGCATCTGCAGTAATCTTTGCGCCTAGGAAGACAAAGTCTGTCACTGCCTCCACGTTTTCTCCCTCTATTTGCCAGTTATCAATCAAGCTGGTTGCCATAATCTTGGTTTTTTTGAGGTTTAACTGCAAGCCAGCTTTTGCACTTTCTTCTTTCACCTTCGTCATGAGGTTCCTCAGCTCCTCCTCACTTTCAGCCATCAAAGTGGTATCATCTGCATATCTGAGATTGTTAATGTTTCTTCCAGCAATTTTAACTCCAACCTTGGCTTCATCAAGCCCAGCACGTCGCATGATGTGTTCTGCGTACAGGTTGAATAGGTAGGGTGAGAGTATACAACCCTGCTGTACTCCTTTCCCAATCTTAAACCAGTCCGTTGATCCGTGGTCTGTTCTTACCGTTGCTACTTGGTCGGTATACAGATCCCTCAGGAGGCAGACAAGATGACTTGGTATCCCCATACCACCAAGAACTTGCCACAGTTTGTTATGATCCACACAGTCAAAGGCTTTAGAATAGTCAATAAAACAGAAATAAATGTTTTTCTGAAACTCCCTGGCTTTCTCCAGTATCCAGCGGATATTGACAATTTGGTCTCTAGTTCCTCTGCCTTTTCTAAACCCAGCTTGTACATCTGGCAATTCTCGTTCCATGAATTGCTGGAGTCTACCTTGCAAGATCTTGAGCATTACCTTACTGACCTGTGAAATAAGTGCCACTGTTCAATAGTTTGAACATTCTTTGGTGCTTCCCTTTTTTGGTATGGGGATATAAGTTGATTTTTTCCAATCTGGTGGCCATTCTTGTGTTTTCCAAATTTGCTGGCTTATGGCATGCATCACCTTGACAGCATCATCTTGCAAGATTTTAAACGGTTCAGCTGGGATACTGTCATCTCCTGCTGCCTTGTTATTAGCAATGCTTCTTAAGGCCCATTCAACCTACTCTTCAGGATGTCTGGCTCTAGCTCACTGACCACACCGTGTCAAAATCTATCCCTGATATTATTATCCTTCCTATACAGATCTTCAGTATATTCTTGCCACCTTTTCTTGATCTCTTCTGCTTCTGTTAGGTCCTTGCCATCTTTGTTTTTGAGCATACCCATTTTTGCCTGGAATTTACCTCCAATGTTTCTAATTTTCTGGAAGAGGTCTCTTGTCCTTTCTATTCTATTATCTTCTTCCGCTTCCGCGCATTGCTTGTTTAAAAATAATTCTTTATCTCTTCTGGCTAACCTCTGGAATTTTGCATTTAATTGGGCATATCTCCCTCTATCACTGTTGCCTTTTGCTTTCCTTCTTTCTTGGGCTGCTTCCAGTGTCTCAGCAGACACCATCTTGCCTTCTTGGTTTTCTTTTTTGTTGTTGTTGCTGCCAACTGAACAATGTTGCGAACTTCTGTCCATAGTTCTTCTGGGACCCTATCTACTAAATCTAGTCCCTTCAATCTATTCTTCACCTCCACTGCATATTCATTAGGAATATTTGTGAGCTCATATCTAACTGATCTGTGGGTCTTCCCTATTCTCTTTAGTCTGATTCTAAATCGTGCAATAAGAAGTTTGTGATCTGAACTACAGTCAGCTCCAGGTCTTGTTTTTACCAACTGCATAGATGTCCGCCACCTTTGGCTACAAAGGATGTAATCAATCTGATTTCGGTGTTGACCGTCTGGTGAAGTCCATATATAAAGTCGTCTCTTAGGTTGTTGGAATAGAGTGTTTGTTATGCACAGTGAGTTGTCTTGGCAAAATTCTATCAGCCTATGTCCTGCTTCATTTTGTTCTCCCAGACCATGCTTGCCTGTAATTCCAGGTGTCGTTTGACTACCCACCTTAGCATTCCAGTCTCCTGTAATGAAAATAACATCTTTGTTTGGCGTAGTATCCAGTAGGTGCTGCAGATCCTCATAGAACTGATCTACTTCTGCTTCTTCAGCATCTGTGGTTGGGGCATATATTTGGATCACTGTGATGTTAAATGGCTTACCCTGAATTCGAATTGAGATCATTCTATCATTTTTTGGATTGTATCCAAGCACTGCTTTAGCCACTTTATTATTAATCATGAAGGCTAATCCATTTCTTCTGTGGTCCTCTTGTCCACAGTAGTAGATCTGGTGGTCATTTGATATGAAGTGGCCCATTCCAGTCCATTTCAGTTCACTGACACCCAAAATGTCTATATTTAATCTTGACATCTCCCCAGTAACCACATCCAATTTGCCCTGGCTCATAGATCTTACATTCCAGGTTCCTATGGTGTGTTGATCTTTACAACATCGGATTCGTCGTTCACCACCAGCACCATCGGCTGCTAGCCGTCCTTTCAGCTTTGAGTTAGCTGCATCATCACATCTGGGGCTAGTTGAACTTATCCTCTGTTCCTCCCCAGTAGCATTTTGACCATCTTCCGACCTGGAAGTCCCATCTTCCGATGGTATACTGACATATCTCTGGTTGTACTGATCCATTTAGTTTTCATGGCAAGAATACTGGGGTGGATTGCTGTTTCCTTCCCCAGGGATCGTATTTAGTCTGACCTCTTTGCCATGACCTTTCCGTCTTGGGTGTCCCTTCACCGTTTAGCTCATGATGCCATTGAGGTGCTCAAGCTCCAGCACCACAACAAGGTAACAATCTCCTTTGCTGAAGTTTCCATTCTTAACCAAAGTTAAAAATCCCAATTAACTTCCTTCCCAAGCAATGAAGTGTTCAGTCGGTGGTCATAAATCAGCAACATTGGTTCTGGACTGGTAAAAGTATCTTTTCCTGATCTTCTTTCAGCAGTTAAATATATGGGAAGGCTAACTTCAAAGCTCCTTGCCCACTGGCTGAATCATAAATTTGCAAGTGCATCTAAGGTCCAAGCCCCCAAGGCAATTCTGCCAACAAATTGTGTGTCGCATTTAAAACATGCAATAGTAAGAAGTTATTAATGTTCCACTAACCAACAAATTAAATGGTCCTATTTCTGTTGAACACTGCAAAGTGTAGATAACAAGAACATGAAGCATACTGCCACTTACACTAACTGAATATTTTACCACCCTGTGTAACTGAGAATATACCTTGCATCGAATTAACAGGTATGATTCTAAAACTGCAAATATTACTTTTTGTAGCATGTTATTATAAATTTACTACTGGCTCTAGTTGAAGAAAATAAAACATCTTCCTTATGCATTTAATGCCAGTTTTTCTGATGTAGAGTTAGGAAAAAATACTCAACGTTCTCTTAGTAAAAAAGAACTATTACATTCAGTTGAATGAGGTTCATACCATCAGTATTTCATAGTTAGTACTATGGAAAGGATGTGTAGATGTTCAAACAGTTCCTTCTCCTCTCGCTATATTTATTATTTTATTAAAACACAGAATTTATAAATTACGTATAGAAATTATTAACATAGGCCATACTCCATCCCAGAGTTATTCTGCACCTCATATTATCCTAGATTACAAAGTGTTTCATGATCCTTATTCCATTTGTTCTCTTAAAAACTCTCTGAAGGAGGTAACTTTTATTGCCTTTTTATGTTGGGAGAAGACTGAGAGTAACTTACCCAGGTTACCCAGAGCCTTCATAGCTGAGCTACAATTTGAATCTAAGCCAACCTATATATGTCCATCACTCTGCTGGATCAATTGCACTAACATAAGGAAAAACAATGAATAGTCTTGTGGTACCTAACAAATGTATTATGGCATAATATGTCAATAAAACTAGATTAGACAGTAACATGACAGTTCACTTCATTAGGTGAGTCAAGAAAGAAATGGCCATTTTTGCATGGCCTCTGTCCCTGTTGAATTTGCTGTGGCAGCGGTGGCAAAAAAGGTGGTGATTCTGCTTGCAAACAAGGAGCATGCTTCCTAGGTATCCTGTTTCCAAGCAAAATCACTGCTTTTTTTGCTCTCTGTAGGCCAGATGATGTCATCACCCTGGCCATTTTGCCAGATTAGGGCTGAAGGGTCTGCACCCCTGCTTTAGCTGCTCCTGCTTGCAGGCACTTCTGTGTTATCTATCAATAGGCCAGAATTCTCAACTATTCTGGCTTACAATTCTGTGTCAACACAGCCTATATTTCAGGAGCGAGGGATTAAGAACAATGGGAAGCAATCAACATACTTTAAAAGGTATTGTATTATCCTCTTTTCCCCCTTTGGAACAACCTTTTAGACATTTTTTTTTAGATTAATTAAGAAATTCAGTACTAGTGTGGAATTATTTTTTTATAGAAACTTCTGGGCAATACAACTTGGTGCAAAGTATTAAAACTTCTATTTGGTAGTGTGTCATTAATTCTAATAGTTACATGTACCACAATAAATACCTGTTTGCTGTTTAATCGTGCCAAATGTTTGTAGGTCCTATTCAGCCCATCTAATAAGCCTTTGTTTAAATTAGTAGGATGCATAGAAATACGTGCATTTCCCTCATTAGTCTTGGTAAGCCAGGCAAGGAATAATAAGCACTTTCAATATAAATGGATCAAGATTAAATTACAGACTGTTAAGGGATAACTTGATGGGATAACTTGATGGCTGTTGTTCAGTATGATATGATGGAGTACAGCAAGGGAATGTCAGTTCTCCCCTGCCTCCTCATTGCATGGAATGTTTTGTCTTGTAAAGATGTGAGCATAGCTGGCATCGACAGACATAAGCAGCTCTTTCAGTCAAAAGAGAACAGTGTCTTACCTGCAGCTGCCTGTTACACAAAACACAGCTGAGGAGGCAATTGTTTAAATGTAGCAATGGACAGTTCAGTCTGTTTCTGAACTGTGTCAGTTTCATATGTGTTCATGCATAAATCCATTCTGTCTCATTTCCTCATAAATCTGTAATTTAAAAAACAAACTAATGCATGAACATTCACATTGTTTGTGTGTTTTCCCCCCTCAAAAAAGCAGTTTGTCTGCATTTTATCCCAAATGCACATTTTATGCATTAAAACTAAAATGTGCATTTTAATACAGATTTTAGTTTGTCTTTTAAAGCTGGGAACTCTATCACAAAGTTTAGAGAGGTGTACAAATTGAAGGATAGCTCTGTTCTGATCCACACAGTAGTTTGGGAAGCGCAAATCAGGTTGGTTGTATTAAAAATGTGGAATGAATGAAATCTTCAAGCATTCCTACTTTAAGTGTCTTATTTTATTTCTCCTGAATACTGTTACCTTCATAATTTCATTATTGTACTTTTCCCCTCTTCTTTTTGAGAAGCAAAAGCTGAGAGTATTTCAACCCCTGGTTATGAAAAAAATCAATAAAAAGCTTACAAACAGCTATGGGTGCCCAGTACCAACCTTCTCAAATACTAACACTAGTCCTGCTGCATTGGTGTCTTCTGTAGTAGCTTATCCAGCTGAAACCCTTTTCAGGTGTCCTAAAGTCATATAGACAGAGCCAGGGACATATGCTCCGTCCCCTCCCTTCCCTGCCCGACTTCCCCGTATCAACAGGGAAGGTCTGCAGAGGAAATGTAACTGTGTTTAAGTGAACGCAATTACAAATCTCTACAGTACCACAAACCCTGATAAGACAGGGTTCCCAATCACGTGGAGCTTCCTAACTGTGTTGACTTGGATGTGCCTACACTTTCCCTGCAAAAAGTGTAGGCACCTCAACACAGGGAGGTCAGGAGTGGAGCAGGCAGGGCCAGAGCACACGTCTCCCCCCCGCCCCTGATTTTATAACCGAACACCTGAATAGGGCATGAGTCATTGCCAGAATCAATCAAGTTAATGTCAGTAACTGTCTTGTGAAGACAGAAAGTATAAAAGCTTTGTTGCAAAGAACAGGATATTTTCTTTAAGTTAGAAAAGCAAGCACATGAGGATTTTAGTGACTCTTGATAACAACCAAATTTGCTGCAGATGCTCCCTATATTTTATATATATTTAAAACTATCAATAACAGATCCCAACTGTTTATTATAGTAGCAATTTTAAAGATGACTTTGAGCACCAGGTCCATTGTACTTGCTCTGAGGAGCCTTTTTTCCCCCTCCTGAGGTATTGTGGGTATTTGTATTGAGAACCTTATAAATCTTTTGTCTGAGCTGAATTAGAGACCCCTGCTGCGGGAAAGCTTGATGAGGCAAGCTAAATTACATGATTTGCTTTTGTGCTGTGAAATACTTGTATTATCTTAAATGTCACGAGCATGATGAAATATCAAATCACAGGATTCACCATTCTATAAAAGCAAAGCTTGTCCAAATAATTATTGCAGGAGGGTGAGATCCATTTTTTTCTTTCTCCTTTCCCCCACCAATTTTCCCCTTTAGTTTAGAGATGATCTTGTTCCAAGAAGCTAAAACAAACCCTTACATTTCAGTAAATAAATAGTCAAAGATACTGCTTAGAAATAGAAACTGTATTGGTCTGTAAGTGAATTTTACCCTTCAGCTGAAGAAAACTTCATTTTGAGCCACAGACAGCTTTCTTTCTCTTACTCTGCTATATCAGTCAGAAACAGAACTAACCACATGTAGAGTGTGGGACATAATGGGCATTCTAGATTTACAGAAATCCTCTCTGATATTATTCTGTGTAAGGTGCATATACATATATTTTCAATTTAGGAACCTGAATTATTAATCTGAGAAAAGATTTAGAAGAGAGAAAAAGAGAAGAATTAGTGCTCATTAGTCAGAGTGTTTATGTGTTTTTTTTATAAGAGTTAAGCAAGTATTAAGATTAAGAGAAGCAAGGACAGTTTGCACATGCTTTCCAACTCAGTCAAATCCAACCACAAAGTGATTAGAAGAGGAAGTATGGAAAAGTTCAACAATTTGGAAAGTTTGGGGGCTAAATCTTAAATCTCCTGCTATGGTACTTCTGAATTAACCTTGAATGTCTCTCAGGAAAAGCATGCAGTAAAACATCTGCTCTGTTTGCTCTCAAGGCATACGGACATCTACTCTGCTCCGTGAACCATCTTGCTCTTATTCTTGGAGCTTGGGTATTTTTAGGGGTTAATGTGTGTATCTCTGTAAATCACTAACACTGCTAAGGTAAGGAACACCCAGCCCAGGGGCAAATGAAAGCTCCTTTCAAGAGTAAGACCTCTAGCTATTCCATAGGCAGTACCAAAGGACAATGGAGGTGGGGGGAGGGGGAGGAAAGCCCCTCAGACAAGTAGCTCATCCTCCCACTTTCCCCTTCTTGCTGGACCTCCTCCTTGTTGGAGCACTGTGGTTACTTGAAGGGGAAAGGGTTGTAGCTCAGAAGTAGAGCACATACTTTGCATACAAAAGGTCCAAGGTTCAATTTCTGGCATCTCCAGTAGGGCTGGAAAAAGATCTGCCTGAAACCCCAGAGAGACACTGCCAGTGAATATTGACACTGGGCATCTCTACACCAGCCTAAAACCCTGCATTTAAAATGGGGCTTTCTGGTTCCATTTTAAATGCAGGATCATGACGACTCCCTTTTTCACCCACTTCCTTTCCCCCCCTCCCTTTCCCCCTCCTTCTCCCTGTATCTGAGTCTTCCATTATCTTTTATTGATCTTTCTCCTCTTCATGCCGCTTTTCCTGTTTTCATGGAGGAAACTCAAGCAGAACACAACAGGGTAATTTGATAGCTCATTATCTGCGATCTATTTAAAAATGGAACAAAGGGCATTTAGTCAGGAGATGCCCTGGAGGGCCATGGCATTATTTTCTTTATTTATTTGTTTAAAACATTTCTGTCCCACCCTATATCATTAAGATCTCAGGGTGGCGTACAGATAAAATCAATTTAAACAGTATAAACAGTCATGTAAAGAGCCTGCAAATGTCCATGAAGTAGCAATCTCAATCAAAGGATAAAAGCTCCGTGTGAAGAAAGCCAATTCTGGACCAGATGGTCTGAATCTGATTCTGTTTCCCATCTTCCTACCTTTGACATACTCAGAGTGCTATGAGAGGAGTTCTCTGTAGGCATAGTTACGTCTGTCAGTGACAGAACTGGGATAGGGAAGGCAATTTAGGATCTGGAAGGTAACCAAAATGTTCTTTTTCTAGCTACTGACATTGAGCTCTTCTTCCATAGCCTCCTTTGCTTTGATTGAGGGAAATCTGTAGCACTCCCTTCCCACCATCTGTCTCAGGCTCTCACCTTTTCTTCTTCCTTTTTTTGGTCGTGGTGGGAGCAAATTTGCAGGCAAATAGGAGGTTTCTACCTATAGCCTACCCCTTCATGGATCACTGCCCTGTTGTAGCGAAGGGGCTTGCGTAACTCAGTGAAGCCATAAGCTATGCCATGCAGGGCCACCCTAGACGGACAGGTCATGGTGGAGAGTTCTGACAAAATGTGGTCCACTGGAGAAGGAAATGCCTAAATCATATCCCTTATGAATATACAGTGGAGGTGAGGAATAGATTTCAGGGATTAGACCTGATAGACAAAGTGCCTGAGGAACTATGGACGGAGGTCCGTAACATTGTTCAGGAGGCAGCAACTCAATCCATTCCAAAGAAAAAGAATTGCAAGAAAGCAAAGTGGCTGTCTGATGAGGCTTTACAAGTAACTGAGGAAAGAAGGGACACAAAAAGCAAGGGAGACGGGAAGATACACCCAACTGAATGCAGATTTCGAGAGAATAGCAAGGAGAGACAAGAAGGCCTTCTTAAATGAACAATGCAAAGAAATCGAGGAAAACAATAGAATGGGAAAGACTAGAGATCTCTTCAAGAAAATCGGAGATCTCAAGGGAACGTTTTGTGCAAAGACGGGCATGATAAAGGACAAAGAAGGCAGGGACCTAACAGAAGCAGATGAGATTAAGAAGAGGTGGAAAGAATACACAGAAGAACTATACAGGAAAGATCTGAATGTCCCTGATAGCCATGATAGTGCGGTCACTGAACTTGAGCCAGACATCCTCGAGAGTGAAGTCAAGTGGGCCTTAGGAAGCATTAGTAACAACAAAGCTAGCGGAGATGACAGTATTCCAGCTGAGCTATTTAAAATCCTAAAAGATGATGCTGTTAAAGTGCTGCACTCAATATGCCAAAACATTTGGAACACTCAACAATGGCCACAAGACTGGAAAAGGTCAGTTTACATTCCAATTCCAAAGAAGGGCAATGCCAAAGAGCGTTCAAACTACCGTACAATTGCGCTCATTTCACATGCCAGCAAGGTTATGCTCAAAATCCTAGAAGCTAGGCTTCAGCTGTATGTGCACCAAGAACTACTGGAAGTACAAGCTGGGTTTCGAAGAGGCAGAGGAACTAGAGATCAAATCGCCAACATTGGCTGGATCATGGAGAAAGCAAGAGAATTCCAGAAAAACGTCTATTTCTGCTTCATTGACTACGCTAAAGCCTTTGTGTGGATCACAACAAACTGTGGCAAATTCTGAAAGAGATGGGAGTACCAGACCACCTTACCTGTCTCCTGAGAAACCTGTACGAGGGTCAAGAAGCAACAGTAAGAACCGGACATGGAACAACTGATTGGTTCAAAATTGGGAAAGGAGTACGACAAGGCTATATATTGTCGCCCTGCTTATTTAATTTATATGCAGAGTACATCATGAGAAACCCCGGGTTGGATGAATCACAGGTCGGAATTAAGATTGCCGGGAGAATTATCAACAACCTCAGATACGCAGACGATACCACCCTAATAGCAGAAAGCGAAGAGGATCTAAAGAGCCTCTTGTTGAAGGTGAAAGTGGAGAGTGCAAAAGCTGGTTTGAAAACTCAACATTAAAAAAACTAAGATCATGGCATCTGGCCCCATCCCTTCCTGGCATATAGAAGGGGAAGAAATGGAAGCAGTGACAGATTTTATTTTCTTGGGCTCCAAGATCACCGCAGATGGTGACTGTAGCCATGAAATTAAAAGATGCTTGCTCCTTGGGAGGAAAGCTATGGCAAACCTAGGCAGCATAGTAAGAAGCAGACACATTACCTTGCCAACAAAGGTTTGTATAATCCAAGCTATGGTTTTCCCAGTAGCAACATATGGCTGCGAGAGCTGGACTATATGGAAGGCTGAGCACCGAAGTATCGATGCTTTCGAACTGTGGTGCTGGAGAAGACTCTTACGAGTCCCCTGGACTGCAAGGAGGTCAAATCAGTCCATCCTAAAGGAAATCAATCCTGACTGCTCATTGGAAGGACAGATACTGAAGTTGAAGCGCAAATATTTTGGCCACCTAATGTGAAGAGAAAACTCCCTGGAAAAGACCCTGATGCTGGGAAAGATTGAAGGCAAAAGGAGAAGAGGATGGCTTAGGATGAGATGGCTAGATAGCATCACCGATGCAATGAATATGAACTTGAGCATGCTCCGGGAGACAGCGGAGGACAGGAAGGCCTGGCGTGCTATGGAGAGTCGGACACGACTGAATGACTGAACAACAACCTATAGCCTACACTGCTCTATTACAGCAATTACCCACTCAGCATGCACGTTTCTGTAGGAGACAAGGGAATGGGTGGAGTGTTAGAGACATCTTTTAACCGATTTTCTGATTTTAAATTTGTCGGAAATCTAAGATAGGAGATAAAGCTTTCCCTACGAAAATTTCACGTTGCTCCTTCTGTGTCTCCCCTACACCCTGTCCCCAGTACATTTTCTACTGCCACCACTAAGCTATTCTCATCTGAAAAGAACTTCCAACAGTCTGGCAGGCTGGTAGGAAGAATGAACAAAACAAATTGTGAGGCAGCTTTGAGTGGCAACATGACTCTTGTAGTCTAATTAACTGGGATTCAACAGATATGTAGTTCACTCTACCATGCTTGAAATGAAACTATGCTTGAAATAAACCATGCAAACGTTCCACTCCAGACTCCATCAAACCAGGAAGTCTTATGAAGGTATAGAATAACAGGGCCCCTGTAGGATCTCATTTTGGAAACTCCTTCCTAAGAGAAGCCCACTGAAGCCTGACATTGGATGTCTCTGCATTAAGCAAAAAACAAACAAACACATCCTTTCTGGGGCTTTCTGCTTTCACTTTCTTTGTGGGATTAGGATGGGCTTCTTTACACAGCAGGCACATGGTTTGAATAGAAAAAGCGCCTCCCTCCCTCCCTGGCATGTGTGCAAAGGAGCGGGGGCGGGGGAGTCTTGCTTTTGTACCTTAACTTGTGCTGTACTGTTTCCTTGCAGCCCTAGGCACACTTACTTGGGAGTAAGCCCCATTGAAGTCATTGGGACTTACTTCTGAGTAGACATAAGATCATGCTGGAAGTCTGCAACCCTCGGCACTCTTACTTGGGAGTAAGCCCCACTGAACTTATTGGGATGCTCTGCATCAACAGAGGATGTTGATTCTGAGCTTGTGGGATGGGGGATCAGATCTGTCTCTCTTCATTGCAAGGAGGCATTTTACTCTCTTTTCCCTCTGATCAGCAGTTGAGAGACATGTGGTTTGAATCGAGGAAAGCCTTTCTTGGCAAGTTCCTAGCGCTAAGCTGCCATTACACACTGCCAATATGGTGCCATTAACTTTTATTACTAGTTTATCTATGATATTTTTGAAAGCATGATAAAGGAGGAAATGTGTGTGAGGCATTCTGGAGGTTGACAACATTATGTAAAGGACCTGCAAAATTCTGTGAGTGACCAATCACAAGCATGCAATAAATTGCTCTTGTAGAGACACCCATTGACTGGGTTCACATGATATACCAACCCATCATGGGTAACTGTGGTTTGAATCCAAACTGCTTCCTGCAGGATGGCTTATTTTTCAGCAACAAGCCACCCTGACAACCCATGGCTTGTTCTAGAGGTTGTTCAACCCATGATGGGTTGGCATGTCATCTGAAAACGGCAGAGCCATTTCATCATGGGTTGAACAATTGACAGGAGCGGCAAAACACCCTGCTGCTCTTTGCAATGTCACCCTTGACCCAAGGGATAGCACCTCCACCAATGTCTGAGCAGCACATCACTGGTTCACCTCCCTTTTTAAAATTATTATTTCAGCCCCAGAAATTTGCACAAATGGGGTCATATTTTTAGGGTTTTTTTGTCAGTCTTTTGCAAGTATGCTCCTACAGCTGCCCAATATGTGTAGTCTTGCCTGGTCAATTTCCTTTCCAGACTTGGAAAGTGCTGAAAAGGTGGAAGACACTGAAAAGTTTTGTTTCACTACTTAAAACCCAGATAATCACATTTCTAACTGGGAGATATTGTGTGTGTGTCCCCCACCCTGCCCTGCCTTTTGGTGCACCTACTTTTACCCCTTTACTGCTGCTTTTCCACTGACAGCTCTGCAATGGGATCCTGGCAACTGTGTGCAAATTAGCCTATATGAAGTCTCGTCAATGCCCATGTACAGTACTACGCTTAGTCACACCCTTTGACAGCTGAAACATACAAGGAAATTGTCCAGGCAAGACTACATATATCAGACAGCCGTAAGATCACACTAGCAAAAGTCTGACTAATAATAATAATAATAGAAATAAACATCACAACCCATTTGTGCAAATTTCAAGAGCTGAAAAAAAAATAAAAAACATTGCAACCCCATTTGTGCAAATTTCTGGGGGTATTTTTTTCTAAAAGACGGAAACAAAAAGGGGTCTCAATTGGAGTGGGGAAGGGGACAGGAGGGGCAGATAAGACGGGTTCAGCTGCGCAGGACACTGGGATACTGGCTGGAGTACAGAGGGGGAAGGAAGGGAAGAACAACCTACAGTGACCCTGATCCTCTGTTGGGTGCACCATGGGTTGTTCCATGAACAACACACACTGCGTAGCTTATTCTCAGGGTGCCTTAGTGTGTTGTGCGAACCCATGCATTGCAGACATTTAGAAAGAAGGTACTCTTCTTGTCTCAGTGGGCTTCTGTGTGATCAATGATCAGTTTTAGGGTTTTTGTCATAATCACTACTGAAATGTTTTAATTCATTAATTCATCATATTTTTCTTTTGATGGTTTTATGAGTTAATTTGGGACTTCTTTTATGAAGAAAAAATTAGGTAAAATTATATTAAAGTATGTCTACATAAACAAACAATTTTTTTAATTGTGTAGGTGTGAACATGTGTGCAGAGAGTGGCAGGAGTCAGCTAAGCAGCGAGATGGAACATGCCATATCCAAATCTCTGGAGACAATCCTCTCAGCTAAAGAGTATGAAGGTGTTATCAGACCACTGTGCTCTGCAACAGTTATTTTGAGACAGCAGGCTTGCCAAGACATAAAATTTGCCTGTAAGGCAGGCCACGATGGTGGCTGAAGCTCACTGGCTGGTATACATATAGGAAGATGAATGAGAAATATTTTATTTAACATCTGGAGTATCAGGATTAGGTATGGCTACTCACTCTCTTACATTTTAATACTGATGTGGCACTTTAGCTTGAGTAAATTAAATGAGGTCAATTAAAGAAAACTGGGCAACAAGGAGTACAGATATGCATCTCCTGCCTGTGAAAGTTCCATGCTTCTCTGTGGAAGATAAAATCTGCCAAGGCATTCCAAAGTTTAGGTAGACTTTATTGAGAGTAAGGTTTTAATACTGAGAAGGGATATAATTGCAGGAAGTTAAAAACAGGAATGAGGAATGGTTTGAGCGTCTTATCTACTCACATAACTCCAAGGTCTGCAAGCAATCCAATCATTACCTCTAACACTGGAAATCCAGAAAAGTCTGTACTTGCAAATAACTTTTAACCTTTTGTTATCCTGTGATTCTTGTTTCCAAATACTTTAACTCTCTGATATTAAGTCTATGGTGTTTTAAATGGTTATATGTGCCATTTTAGGAGATTTATAGATTTTAATCACAGTCCTATGAGTATTACATTCACCATATAATCTTGAATAACTGTTCATAATCCCCACCAAAGATACTTAACAGTTATTTAAACTACTGACAGCTTGATTAGAAAGGGGATTAAACTTTAAAGGATGCTGCAAAGAGTAAATTAATGGACTTCAAACATCTTTTTAAAACCAAAAAAAGTACTCTGGAATGAAAGGCTTTCAGGAAAACCCTATATTTTAATTAGGCAGCTTCCTTTGTAAGAATATTTTATAAAAACCATTGCCTTTTAAATATACTTTTTTATTACTGAACATTAGTTCTGTGAGATTGGAAACAAGCATCCCATTTAATACATCTACATTTGTACACGACAAGTTCTCTTCCTGGCCACACTGGAATTTTGTAGATACGTACTTTATTTTTTATCAAGTCCCAAACCAAAAAACACTAGTATGTAACAGAGATTCCACTGGATCCTGCTGCATTCCTGTGATTAAGACCCATATCTTCCCGTAATTATGAATACAGAATTTCCTTCCCATGAGCAGGATAGCAAAAGCAAAACAGAAATAATTATATTCAACTCCTACAGAGATTCAGACATGGAAATCACCTACTGAAAGGTTGGAATTCAGTCTCTAAGAGTTTACTGGTAAAGCTTTTTAAATTTTATTTTTGTCCTCTTCTAATTTACTCCCCTTCTAATGCTGAATGTGACATTGTGTTTATGAAAAACACACACATGCTACTTAAAGTGTGGTCCTAACTAATAATCTCTATATGGGAAGCCAAAAGCATTCTAAACTTTATAGCTCCTTTGTGAGCAGTTTTCTACCTTTAAGGCTGTAGCAGCTGGACACAAGAATAAAGAAGGAAACATAAAGAGAGAAATCACCAAGCATCAGAAAGAAACCTGCCCGATCCTTCAAACCAGCAGAGTGAAAATGTAGAAAACAACTCTTTACCTTCTTTAAAATCTTTTATATTAAAAGTACAACATCATCACTGTTTTTTCCCACTAAAGATAATTGCCAACAGCCATACAATTATGGAGAAATTCTGGTCAAGGGCACCCTGTAGTGCAACCATATAAAAAGGGTTTAAGGGAGAAGGCATGAAAATGTGTTAACACAGCAGTCGCATGGGTCTACAAGAACAAACAAGTATTGGGTCACAGTAACTCAGATTCAACAGTGATGGCAGTGTCTCAGCAGGCAGAGACCAATGGAGTGGTAACGCTCTGTTACGGAAATCGGAAGATTTCTATGAGCCCCTTATGAAGAACTCCCACAGAATTTAGAAAGTGCAGCTTCAATAGCAAGGAAAAATGTTTTGCATAACAGAAAGAATGGCTGGCTTTCATTCTTGGCTGAGTTGCAAGTTTCCTGTGTGACATTGGGTAAGTCCTTCAGACATATTTTGAAAATACTTTCAACAGTGGACCCTAAAAAGAGCTAGTATTAAAGCATCTGTAGAAAGTGATTGGGTTCAGACTTTGCCTCCCTTCACACACTCACTGTTGAATGGATTGAGGACCTTACAACACTTTCAATATTCGAACGGATGGCATATAGACGCCACCTTTGAATGGATATCTATTTGGATATCTGGTCTGCTTTTGTTGAAGCTTATGTGTAATTGGTAGAAAGTTGTATGAATGCCCAGAAACCTCTGTAGCGACAGCCATAGTATGGCCATTTTTTTTACAAGTTTGGATAAGAAATGGCTGAGATATAGCAGTTTAAAGGTTTTCCTTTGAAGTGTAGTTTTCACGTTTGTACCCATGTTTTGTGCACCTGTGATATACTTCTGGTTGCCCCCCCCCCTTTTGCTAGTTTATATTCTATCTGTCAGGCATAGCCTGCTGTGGGCCCTATGGTTTTAGAATCAGAAGCTGATTCAGAAGTGGACCTGGATGATTTAAAACCCAGTTCAGTCATAAGAAGCCTATGGCCTGAGAGTTTAGCTCGGCCTAGTTTCTCATCTGAAGGCAGGCCAAGGGAGGGTGGCTGGTTCGGGCCTGCTCAAGCTGTGAAATGTCAGGATAGTGAAAGTCTGGCTCTTCCTGGCCTCCCATCTGATCAGAGCAAGACTCTCTTTCAGCCCCAGCTGCAAGATAAGGCTTTGAGTCAAACCTCTGATTTACAACCTGAGAAATCTTCTGTAGGAACAAAGCAGGGAGAGGATTCTGGAGAAGGAGGGGGCTTTGAGAGACTTCACACTGCTTGAGATGCCCTCTCCGATGTAGTGGCCACTGACAGGCAAATTGCCCTGTCAGATAGTCAGAAGGAGGGATTTATCAGCCCCTCCCTTGCATTTAAGCTGCTGCCAAGGCTATGGAGCTTTTGCTGGGAACATCTGTCTTTACTGCCTTAAACCCTTTCTGCCTGGACTTTCCATCAAATGAGCTGCCCAAAACACTTTCTCACTTGGACTCTCCATCAAATCTGGACCCTTGTCTGTTTGAACCTTGTAGCGTTAAGAACTTTCCTGGAATGATCTTGAATCCTGGACTTAGTCTGCCTGGAAGCATAGATTGAAGAGGCCCTGCATGGGAACCTCTGTACTGCCCAGTGCTCTCTCTCTTGCTTGGACGTATAATTGTTTTAACTGCCCAAGATACTGACTTGCCTGGACTTATAAATTATAAACATGAGGCTCTTCTCTGCCCTGAAGTTGTTACTGGGAGCCAGAACAAGGGCTGGTGAGTCTGTGTTGGGAATGCTGTCTTAAAAGCCTATATTGCTCCCTTGCCTGTACTTATCAAGACCCTTGGTCTTTGGTCTGCCTTGACACACATACCATGGAGATTCTGACATAGAATCTATTGTTGGATTGATCTCTCCCTGTGTGTGTAAATTCTAGTTTTGTAACTTGGTCTTGGACCATGTCTTGAATTGCGTGGAATGTTTTCTTGCCTGGATTTATCTTAACCCTTCACCTTGCCTTGTATTCTGAACCATAGAGATCCTGACTTGGAAACTATTGTTGACTGATCCCTGACATGGTCGCAGTTATTAGCCTTAAACTGTTTCTTGAAGTAAGCAATGTTCCTGTGGCTTTTGCCTTAGCTATATAACTTATAAGAAGAGGTAACTTTTAAGCTTTTGCCGTGAGATTTGCTACAATAAAAAATCTCACTGATTTTGGTGTTCTGTGCCAGAGTGTGTGCCAGAAAGATAGGTCATGACACTATCAAACCTTTGGGGAAATAAACAGGTGTTTGGCTTCTGTAAGATAGTCATAGAATCCTATTATTTTACTGTCTTCAGTAGACCTATTTAATATGCTGACACAAAAGCAGATATAGAAATAAGTGGAAGTTGTAAATATTGTTTAAATGTAATATCAGGTGCCATTTATATAGCTGTAAATCTGTTGTTCTAATTACAAAATGATGCATATTATTTCAGTTTTAATTGAGATGTGATTTTGGCAGCTATTCTGGATTTCAAAAATTTCTTTCCCTCAGCATCATGGTGCTACATAAGGCTGGTTTATACACTAAACTATGCATTGTTTAATGTGCTATGACTAGCATATTTGGATTCATGATACGATTTTGTACATATTTTGTTTTTTTTGTCCAAAATACATTTCAATTGGCTGCCATTTTGTAATTTTTCACCTTTGGTATCTAAAGGCGCAATCCTGTGCTTGCTTAGACAGAAAGAAGTCCTACAACTCCCAGCATTCCCCAGCCTGGCTGGGGAATGCTGGGAGTTGCAGGATTTTTTTCTGTCTAAACATATATAGAACTTCACCCTAAACAGCTTTGAGATAAATGTTTGACCTAATATTAGCTTGCACTTAAACTTTCCTCAAAATTGGTTAAACAGTGTGACTACAAGAGTATGTTTATGATGGCAAGAAGCTGGTGTTGGCTGCTTTGGTTTGGGGTGAATGCTAAAGTGTATCACTTAGGTGGATTTGGATTGAGCAAGTCAAAAAACATAGGTAACATTCAAACAAAATAATTTCACACAAATAGCCTCAAAATCTGGGAAATCTCCCTGACTAAATAGCTTCAGGGAGAAAAGATGATTTCTTTAAGTATTTGTATAGAAGCTTTAAAATAGAATGCCTTAAATCAATGCTTTGTTTTAAAATATTATTGCATGAACCTGGAGCTGAACAATTACCAAAATGGTCCTGAGTGAAGGAGAAGGATGAGTGTGGGAAACAAAGGAGAAAATGTAAGTATGGATTGAATGGAAGAATTGACAGAAGTTAATGTATTTGTACAAGATAATTAGAGATGTGTGTGTATTAAATGGGTTAAAACAAATGGATACACTATGTGAAGGCTGAGTATACAGTTGCTACTAAGATAGTATGCATATCATAAGCGCACCACTGGCTTATTCTCTCCCAACTTATGTGAATATTAAGGACATTATGACCTGGTTTGCACATAATGTTGACACATGGTTTCTTCAACCCATGGTTAACCCATGGTTTATTGCCCTACTCTGAGTTTGCCTGGCAGATGACTGAACAAACTATGGTTTGTTTTCCCAGTTCCTGGGATGTTTATTTCCCTTGTACTTTGCGTGCTCCCTCCCTGTCTCCCAAATGCCTCTGCAGTGCTGTAGTACTTGCATATAGAGCAGCTGGGTGTTTGTTTGTTTCTACACTCTTGCCTGATGGCTCTGTAGCCTGGTGAAACAACCCATGAACAACCCACAGTTCTGGGTTTACATGTAATGACAGCCCATAGTTTAAATAACCTAAAGATCACAAGCCGACAGCAAACCATGGGTTCTCTTTCTCAGTTGTTCACAGTTAACAAACCATGGTTTGATAGTGCAGCTGGGTTTGCCCAGCATGACAACCCAAAATTCAACAACTCATAGCATGGGTTCAGGTTATGTGCAAACCCAGCCAGTGTAGCAATATGGAGACAAGAACTCCTAAGGTTTACCAATGAAAAGTTCAAGAAAAAGAATTACATGACAAAGCTTTTAGGTCACTATCAGAGTAAACCATTACATCAGTATCCTGTCCTATTGAAACACCATCTGCATCTGTGAATTGTAGCATATAAAGTATCTTGTATTATCTTTGTCTAGGATTGTATCACCTTTGCCCATAACAGAAATTTAACAATACCTTCCAATTATCCTGCTTAATCATCTGTGCCTTGGCTTGAATAAGTTGTAGTATATGCTGGTATTTTTGGAATTTTAGGTCACGAGGCTGCATATCTGAAGGTACTACTGAGTTCTAAACTCTAAACTACACACATCCCAACTGTAATCCAGTAGCAGTTTTGCCAGAGATGAATCGAGACCTATATTTTAAAAGAAGTCTTTCAGGTCACATCAATTTCCCCATAAGAGCTTTACTTTCTCCATCTCATTTGTTTCAAAGGAAATGTAAGAACAACACTTGACAATAGTAGGAGAGGGGGTCTTTCTCTAGTAAAATGACTCATGACGAAACGGCACATAACCCTCTGTTCTTTAGGGGCTGAGAATTGGAAGACTTTTGCTCACCTCCCTCATTATCCTTGTTATCAGCACAGGAGGTTTCCATAGCAACATTGCATCCAGGCCCTCTCCAGCCGGTCTGGCAGACACACTGCCAGCTGTTCTGACCGAGTGTGCATCTCCCATTGCCATTGCACAAATCAGGGCAGCCATCTGGTTGAAGAAATGAAGAAGATAAGTACAAGAAATACTGATTTGCACTAAGATTCTATGCCTTAGGCATGTTAGACAATGTTACTGTGCACTCAAAAAGAAAGCTGAAGGCTGCATCACACATGCTTGTGTGAGGAACATCTTTTTGCTGAGAGGATGACTGTGGGAAGTAGATGGCAAAAGAGTAATTATCTATGAAAACTATATGTAGCCTTCACTGTCAATAAATATCTATAGAGTCCATTTCAAAAGCAAATCCAAATTAAGGCTCCTACTGGTTGTTAAACCTTATTTCTATTTTTACCTTTGAATATCCAGCCATAAAACATAGCATCTTCTTATTTCTATAACAGCATTATGTTTTGTTTTGTTTTTAGAAGAACCTGAGGCTGTGGTTGGAGCTGCTACAAGGTTGTATAAATAAATAGGGAGCAAGAGTAATATCAGTCAAAGGTAATTTAATCCATATCCATTATCACTATCTCAGAGTACTATAACTCAGTGTGGATATATAAGTTTCTGTAATACAACCACATATGAAGATAGATCTGCACTTTATACAAAATATGGTAACCAGGAGAAGAATGAGTGTTCTTTTTCTTTCACATCTTCTTATATGCAAACTTCCTTAAAACACTACAGAGATAATTTAAGAGACGTAATTATTAAGGGTATCTAACCTTACTTTCAACTAATTTCAGTCTTGGATTAGACTAGATTTAACTCTATTTCTCTCTCTCAAGAACACACACACACACACACACACACACACACACTTCAGACAATATTTTCAAAAACATACTGGTTTCTGCAACAGCCAAATGCTTCTGTCAAACGAACTACCCTAGAGCAATCATGTTCCTGTTAGAGCAAGGGGGATAAAATGGCAGCCTCCCCGGTACTATGCAAGGAGGTTAAGGCTGCAATCCTATGTATGATTAGAGAGAAAAAAAGTCTACAATACCCAGCATTCCTCAGCCAGCCATGCCAGCGGGGGAATGCTGGGAACTGTAAGACTTCTGTCTGTCTAAACACGCATAGGATTGTACCCTAAGGAACCTAATTGCTGAAATCCCTTTCACAAATTGGAAGCAAAGTTTCCAAAGTAACCTATATGCTGATTATATAATTTGCTGTGTAGCAACTCTAATAGATATGGTCCAGTGACTGATGTAGCAGGGCAATGTCATGATTTGAGCTCGCACTGACATCAAGAGCTGGCTTGAAACTCATGCTTAAATGCACCAGAACCATGCTCAATCGGATGTGATATACCACTACCAAAGCAAAGCTGCTACATGATGGAGAAGTAAGTGGCAGGGACTGGATGTGGACAGTACCTTTATCAGCATTTTAGCCACCATCAAGCCAGATAAATTACACTTACATATCTTTACTGTAATCTCTTAGAATGGCAAGTCATGAGGCCTCGCACAAGGTACCACTACAATAAAATAATCACAACCCTTTCTGAGCCCTGTGACAGCTACGAATATGTATAGGATTCAGGTAATGGAGGACAAATCAGTGCTGATAAAAACAACATAATCCTACTGAAATCACAGTTTAACCCAACAAAAATTAGCAATCATTCGATGCTTTATCCTAAGAAATCGAAGTAATATGGCAGAATGAAAAGTGACTTACTTTCAAACAAGGACACTAAGCTTTGTCATTAGTTTAAAATGTTTTTTGTTTGCTTCAATATCCACTTTAACGAACATTTTTAAATGGTCCCACTACTTAATTGTGATCTCATCTCATTTTGGCATGCAGAATTGTATGGAAGCTAACATCTCCATAGGTCCCTTGAGATGATGTGTAAAATGAGTGGCTATGCTTTCATTGTCAACAGAGACCTGAACTGAGAATCTGTACCTGCCATTCTGACCACAATAAAGCCAGAATATTCATGGATGATAGGTAGCCTTGACAGCTGACATCCATCCTGAAGGTAAAACAGTCTCAGCAGAGACAACAGAACCTGTTCTTCTTGCTCATTAAAACAAACAAAAGACATACAGAAAAACAACAACCTCCATCCAGGCATAAAGAGTAAAAGTAAATAGAGAAGGCAGGCGGAAGTGTTTGAGCAAATTCATCCACAATATAGTTTGTCAGTCATATCATGATTTTCTCATCTCCCACTCTTATTCATTCATTTATTATATTTATATTCTATCTTTTTCCTCTTGCACGGAACCGAAGGTGGTTTCCTCCTCCTCTCTATTTTATCCTCACAACAACACTGTGAGGTAGGTTAGGCTGAGAGTCAGTGATGGGCCTGAAGTCACCCAGTGAGCTTCATAGCTGAATGGGGACTAGAGCCAGATCTCCAGAGTCCCAGTTCAACACTTTAACACCACCACACAAGCTCTCATCTAAGAGTAGGAAAGTGAAATAGTTCAAATTTGGAAAATGAACCACGACATTATTAGATCTGTAATGGTAATATCCAATATCCTGATGGTGCTATCTTATCACTGCTTCCTCAAAAAAGAGTACCACTGACTAGGGATGTACAAATCCCTTACCTGGTTCTGGTCTGGGGCTTTGGCGGTGGGGGGGAGGTGATCCGTCCCTCCCCCCGGAATCCTCCCCAGCTGGCTCCGCTCCGCAGCTAGGCTGCAGAGCCGCCAGCCAGAGCTGGCTGCAGCCGGACTTCCGGCCGCTGCTGGGCTGCTGTGGCTGCAAATGGCAGCCGTCGTAGTGGCTGCTGTTTGCATCCTTGCACTAAGCCGTGATAGGCTATGTAAGTATTTACGTAGCCTATCATGGCAAAAGGCATGCATGAAAATGGCGGCCGCTATGCCATTTGCGTGCCTGCATTAGGCCGTGATAGGCTATGTAAATACTTACGGAGCCTATCACGGCAAAGAGCAGGGGCGCAAATAGCGTAGTGGCCACCATTTGCGCCCCTGCTCTTTGCCATGATAGGCTATGTAAGTATTTACGTAGCTTATCACGGCATTTGCGGCTGCAGCAGCCCGGCAGCAGCTGGAAGACGAGCCGGAGCTGCATCTGCCGCCGCATCCGCTGCCAGGTAGGTCCGTTCCGGGGCGATTTTGGGGTGGTGGTGGTGGGGAGGCTGTTCCAACACGGACTCTGAGGGTGCCCGTGGCGGAATTCTCCAACCTCCCTACCACCGACATCTGTAGAACTACATGTATGTTCTTTCAGGATTGTGTCTGAAAATCCAACAGAATCAGTTTGAATGCCTAAAGCAATGATAAACATCAGTGGCAAAACCTACTGTGGTTCATGAGTTATGGCTGAACTGAACACACAAAATCTGGGAAATCATTTTGTCAACCATAATTCCAGCCCCTTTTCAAACTACAATGTGCCTTGAGCAAAGAGACCAGCACACATGTGGCAAGTGACGAAGGGCAGGAGCTCATTGGGAGGCACACGTGACTGTTGAACCACAGGGCTCTGGGACCTATCAATCTCTAGGACCTATCAGGCTCTGGGGCCTATGGTTGAAAAAACAATTTTCCAGCTTTTGTGTGTTCAGTTCAGCCATAACTCATGAACCACGATATGTTTGCCACTGATATCACAGGTTTTGTTAGGAAAGGTTTTAAGACATGTCCTTGGTGCCCCCCTCCTGCTTCACTCCTGTCTCCCCGCAAGTATTGCAGTATAGATGTTAGAGCACAAAGGGGTATGGAGACTCTGGTGCTTATCAACACTGGAGTTGTAAAAGAAGATTTCCCAACATTTAGAGCACTCTACATTTTACATGTCATCTGAAGTGAACAGTGGCTACAAAAACTGGCAGGCTTAAAGTCTGGGGACAGGGAAATTGGGCACAAGTGGTGGTCAGAAGAAGTCTGTGGTGGACAGGAATGGTCTGTGGAAACTAGGTGTGAGGAGTTCACAGCTTCCCAGCCCCTTCCAGTGTCCAGCTATCAGTACGCCAGAAGTGGAAGGAGGATACATCCGCTGTGGCTCACCCTGGAATACCCGGCACCAGCCACAATTCAGAAGGCCAGAGAAGCTATGAAGTCAGGGAGCAGGGAAGCTGGGCACAAGTGGTGGTCAAAGAAGAATGTGTCACTGGCAGCTGAAGATCTTTCAGAAGCCTTGTCTGTGACTAGCATGTTTTCCAGTATCATCAAACCACCAAACTGATTAAAACCTGCCTGGTCACTCCTCCCCTCCCCTCTTCATGCAAAGCACCATGCAATGTTATTTCTCAGCCAGAAGAGAATGTATGCATCTTTTAAATGTATCAATAGACACTTGCGTACAGATAGGTGGGTACAGATACCCATCTGCTTGCTTGCACCAGGTGATATATTGACTAGATGTAGCTGTTTGCTCAAGATGAAATACTACTGCCAGTGTGGTAAACAATGTGCCCCGAATGCACAGCTTGTTGCTGTGAGTTTATGGGGACACATTCTTTCTGGCCTTGAGCAGTGAAGTGACATAGCATCACAACTAAATATGGAGACACATCAGCTAGTAGCAATGTAGAGAGGACATTCCCACCACATTGTATGCATCTATCCCCAAATGATGCTGCCTGATACAAATGGCTGAATGGAATTGTAGGTACTGTGGGAAAATAGGTGAGCAGGCACAGCTGTTTTGCAGGTTTGGTTGCTCGACATTTGGGCAAGAGGCATAAGTGGGCACCTATGCTGTATTGTATTGGATGAGTGGTTCCATATTGCAGCCTTGACTTTTCAAAGCTTCTACCAGGGCCAGGATAAACAGGAAAGCATCCTGCTGATCAGTCAGAAAAAGTAATTGTTGAACTAAGCAGTTTTACACCTAAAGTTGGTTGATGACAATATTGTCGATGCATTGTTTGCAAAAGCAGTGGTCATCACCTCATGGCTTTGCAATAGAGTGAAGGATAAGAAATAAGGAAAAGTTGTACCAAGTAGGGACACATCCATATTGCCTGAAGTATGGAATTACTGTAGCAGTAAACCACCCTTCTGCAGGGGTGGGGCACAGCATCTTTAATTCTCTCTCCCTGCCTTAAACCTTGATTGAATGACCTGGACCAAGTTGCTTTCCCATGGGGCTCCAGAAGGGCCCTTTAAATCCTCCTCCTCCGGCCGCCTGCCACAGGTCAGCACAAACATTCTGAAGGCTCCAACCGACTTCCCTCAATACAAACAAATGGGGTTTTGCGGGGAAGCTCATATCTCCCCCAATCCTTGACCGATCTTGCTGGATTTCAAACTTGCTGCTAGCTGGCCCGTTCTCTCCTAGCCTGGCAAATTTGGCAGCTTTCCATCCATATTTCACACAACACGCAGTTAGTCACACCTTTCCACTGTTTTGTCTTGAATTTTCAAAAAAGAAGAAGTCTACTATAGCCTATACACTTAGAAGAACTCCCCACAGATCTGTATCTCAAAGGGCAATGCTAACCTCCACCCATGAGGCCCTACATGGGGGGCTAATCCTTTTTCCCCTATAATATCCCATAATAAGCTTTGTTATACACCAAACCTAGCTAATCCAGTAGTAAATTACTATAGCTATCTACGTGCACCATTTGGGGCAAATTGGAGAACGGGGAGCTTAGCTTAGCCAAACTGACTTTTTGCCCCTATGGGAAAAATGTGCAAAATGGGGTTCCCAACCATAACTGTGGTGGCCTGACTAGGCCACCCCAAATCAACATAGTGTCTCTTCATTATGGCTGTTGAAAGAAGCATATATATAACAGATCATAAAGACAGCATACATACAGCATTATGTATTCTTGAATATACACCCTATGCTTCTTTAGCATGATGGAGCAAAAGACGTTTTATACACATTTTGTTTTCTCATAATAACTCCAGGTGTTAATAGCAGAAACTTTCATGCCATACCTGCGAAATCATCAGGGAATGTTTCCCTGTGCTAAAGGGCAGTAAGCACAAGCATTGATATTAGATGTTAGCCTTCTTTGGGAAATAGCATTGACAGTATGGAAATGCCCTTTGTCCTATACCTGCATTCTCGTGCACCTCTCAAGCAACATGTGTGTGCTCCTTCATATGTTAGTTCTCTGTGCACACTGACCTGAATCTGTGTCTGCTTATAAATTTATTTATGTGAATCAATTTAGCCCAGACTCTTCTTCAATATAAGGAGGGTGGGGGATCCTTCTGAAATTTGAAAATGCTGAGATGTGCTGTTGTTACAGATAACATGTCTTATATTGTGTAGAAAGCAATGATTTGTTATTCTTTCTGTGCAGAAAACCACACAGAGGCTAGATCTATACTAGCGCTTTCTGTTAGTATTGAAGTGCACTGATAATTGTGGGGGCACATTATGCATTATGCATACTGCTTTTCTAGTGTTACTTCCCGCTTTTTATTCTGTATTATCTAAAATACTGCAACAGATGTCGTCATGCGCATTACGAGGTATAAATGTGTCAGAGGGATATAGTGTAACCACAGTGGGATCCTATAGATATGACACAAGGTGTAGATCTGGCCAGGGACTCATGGCACCCTGTCACATACACTGCCCTGAGTGCCATTTTTTGGTAGAAAGGCGTGGCGCAAAATAAATAAATAAATAAATAAACACACACACACACACACACACACACAGTTGCTCTTTTGATGCTATGGGATATATGGTTATGTTCTACTGCCCCTTCCACATTTAGACATCATCTTATCTTGGCAAGATGTAAATCTTGAGCACCTTTCCAACCTATCAGCAGTATGTTGTGCACAAAACATTTTATTTGCTTTCTTTGGCAGCAGCAGAGCTACAACAGCAACCACTGGAAAGGCCCATCAAAGTCCAATATTGCCCTGGGTTTAAATGTCTCTCAGATAATTTAATAATGGAAAAGCTTAATAATTGAATGAAAGACCTAAAGGGACAAGCTAAGCTAAAATTGCTTTATGCTATCCTATATCCTCCTATAGATTTATGTAGATCACTCATCACTGATTCGATCTCTACCTGACAAATATAAAATATTGCTGATTTGTTGAAATGTCTGTAATATCACCTTAATCTATTATTGGACTGATATATCTGTTTTCTTGAAGTTTGTTTTCAAATGTAAGAGTTTCTTCATGTAATATTTCTTTTCCTGTTTTTTTTAATATCTTCCTAAGCCACATCTGTCTTGTAATGTTTTTAAAATAAAAATATAGCAAGATAAACTGAAACGGCAAGTACATTCAGTATGGTATTATACACAAGCCAAGTCAACACAAATGGGTTGAGAGAGCACTAAAAACTTATTAGGAAAATTCCAGTCTGTATATACACACCCACACATTTCTAAAATTGGTCTACTGATAAGACCAGCCTGTTGATAAAAGCTGTTGGTTTTAGCTTTGTTTAAGGATTTTACAATGCAATCCAATAAATATCTACTCAGAAGTAAGACCTATTGAGTTAAATGGGTCTAAGTCCCAGTTAAATGAGCAAATCCTATACCCACTTACCTGGGAGTAAGCCCACTGGACTCAATGGGACTTAGTTCTGAGTCGACATGTAAAAGATTGCACTGTTAATGTTTTAATTACTGATTTATTGTTGTTTTATTGTGAAATAATTTTAAATTGTGCACCATCTTGAAACACAATCAGAGTAAAGGGTACTACATAAATGTTTTAAATAGGTAAATAAATAAATAAACTACTATGATCTTTTCTTTCTCAAAACAGACAAAAACACCTCAGAGAATCAGTAAATCATCCTTAACTCTGTGCTTTCATATAGTCCTTTCCGCCTGAGCACAATGTATTTGTACAGTTTTAGGCAGAAGGGAATTGGATACCTCAGTTTAGTTTAGGTTGTTGTTGTTGTTCAGTCGTTAAGTTGTGTCCAACTCTTCGTGACCCCATGGACCATAGCACACCAGGCCTTCCTGTCCTCCGCTCTCTCCCGGAGAGACTTCCCCAAATCCTTTATCTAATGTGGACCATTGCTCCTTGAAAGGCAAACTGTTCACTTTCCTTTCACAGCTAGTGCTTGGGCTCTCTGCAGTTACTGCCAACTGTGTGATGTTCAGTAATATGGACTTGTTTTTCATTAGCAGAGAGAACGCTATCTCGCTCATGTTACGATGGCCAAGAATCACCACATACTAATAAACCCTATAAGTGCCCTTCAGTTGCTCATAAAGTATCCTTAGAATGTCCAATTCACACTGCTTTCAGACTGGGAAAGAAGTATTTACATTACACACGCACAAAAGGAAGCAAGCACTTTGTCTAAAATAGATGTTGAAGACATTTTATTTTGCCTCTTTGGCATGTCACGCATGCTGTTTGAGCAACCATAATGATACTGTATCAAGGGAGGCATCATGCTGTAGGACACCTGATTTGTTTTAAATGTAAAATGAGCATTAATTGTGAATATACACTCTGGGCTTTCTTGTTCAGGGGAAAATGGAGAGAGATAAACAGATCACAGTATCAGAGCCCACCCCACCCCCCTCTACCCAGAACATCTGAGCAAGATGAAAACATGAACAGTAGGAAGCCAGAAAAATCTCTGAGAAGTTTTCATTGCAGCTGGGAATTAATGGACATGTCTTTGCTTTTAGCTTGAAGAATGAAGGAAGAAACACTATAACAGGCATGGTGTTGCTAGGAAACCCTGTACCACCACAGCAAAGTTCATTCCATTTGTGGCCTTCCAAAGACAGACTTCATATTCCAGAAATACAAAAACAGTTTCCATTAAAATATAATAAATACATAAAAGCAAGCACAGAGATAAGTCACAATGTAGTCTAATTATTTACATCAACAAGGGTTGTTTTGTGTCTGTGTCCCCTTTAAAAGGATATATATATGGAAGATAAATTGAGCTTTGTCAAAAGGCTCTAAGTGCAAAGTCAGGTAGTGGCTACTTTGGATCCTTTTAAAAAATGCACAAAAACACACTAAAAATTATCTACACCTAAATATTCATTTGGCAGGCAATAGAAAACGCTTTGTTACCCATAAGTAAAAAAAAATATCCCGAGAGCCCATTTATACAATACCAAAATGTCTGCACAATCATCTGTGGAGTAATAATTGTCTTTTAAAATATGTCCATTATTTTCATGTAAAATACTTACATCTGAATCCAAATTCTAAAAACTTCGTAAACATACATAATGGCTGGTGGTGATGACTGAAGTGCTTATGTTCACCTAGTAAGGATTGAGGCACTTTACCAAATTCTCCTGAAGAACTGAAATTAAAACCTGCATCCTGGAATTATGTTAAAAATTCCAATGCAAATCGGAAACCCAGATCTATAAATGCTCTCTCTTACGCACAGAAGGACCACTGGCAGTAGCAGCGCTATCTTGAGGCACACAATGGAATGAAGTACAACTAGGCAATTCGATCATTACCCAGACTTAAGCCACAGTTTTACAGAAATCTGGAAACTTAATGAAAGCAGACTAGCTCAGAGACAGGTACATGTTGCAACCCTACACATCAGAAATATGGTAACAAAATGTATGCTAGTGTACTACTGGAAAGAACATTATAACAGAATGGGCATGTCCCATTTATTTCACATAATATGTTACAGTAACTATACTGCTCTGGATTTCTTGGCACATATGTCAATAAGCATTTTCATGCCAGCTTTTCATTCACACATTCCTTCCATGCAAAGGCCTAAAGTGGAGATCGAATATCTTGGCTCAACCCCTGATATCACATCCCCAACATCCACACATTGATCACAATCATCTTTAAAGCGACACCAAACATGAGCTGTTGCAAATGTCTGTACTACATGGATGTTGGGGTAGCACCAGAAGGCACATATCCATTTCACCCTTTAGCCCTATACATGGGGGGAATGCATGAACTGAGCTACTGACTTCATATGTTGCAGGGATCAAAGTATAATACAAACTGGAAAAGTCCTTCTCTGTAGGGATGTACGAAATTGGCCTTACTTGGCTCCGCTGGGTTCTGCTGGGGGGGGAGGCGCTCCATCCCTCCCCCCGGAATCCTCGCTGGCCAGCTGTAGCCGCCGCCGTTTGCATCCCTGCCGTCAGCCGTGATAGGCTACGTAAATCTTTACGTAGCCTATCACGTCTGACTTTAAAAAAACAAAAACAAAACGCGTGTACGCAAATGGCAACGGCTACGGCCACCGCCATTTGCGTTCCTTATTTTGGGCCGTCTTAGTCTACGTAAATATTTACGTAGACTAAAACGGCGAAAATAAGGGGAACGCAAATAGCGTAGCAGACGCTATTTGTGTTCCCCCTCATTTTCGCCGTCTTAGTCTACGTAAATATTTACGTAGACTAAGACAGCCCAAATAAGGAACGCACGTTTTTTGCGTATGCACGTTGTTTTTTTAAAGTCAGACGTGATAGGCTATGTAAAGATTTACGTAGCCTATAACGTTGTGTTTTTTTTAACCTAGCCATGATAGGCTATGTAAATCTTTACATAGCCTATCATGTCTTTTTTTTTTAACACTGGAAATGGCGGCGGCAGCCAGTCGGAAGACCGGCTGCCACCGCCGAAGCCGTCGCCGGAGCCGCTGCCGCCCGGAAGATCCGCCCCAGGTAAGTCTTATCCCGGGGGGGATCCGCGGGGGGGTGGCAGGCCATTCCGCCACGGGTTTCGGGGGGCCGAATGCACTGGCATTCGGCCTCACCGAGATCCGTGGCGGAATTCTCTGCCATCCCTACTTCTCTGGGCATCTCTTCACCAGCCTAAAATCCTGCATTTTAAATGGCGCTTTCTGCTTCCGTTTTAAATGCAGGATCACAATGACTCCCTTTTTCATGTGCTTCCTTTCCCCCCACCCCATCTGAGTCTTCGTCTTCCATTATCTTTCATTGATCTCGCTCCTCTTCTTGCCATTTTTACTCTTTTCACGGAGGAAACTGAAGTGGAACACAACAAGGTAATTTGATAGCTCATTATCTGAGACCTATTTAAAAATGGAACAAAGGGCATTTAGTGCAGGAGACGCCTTGGATGATCACTGAGTCATGTAAAGAGCCCGCAAACCTCTTCCCGCAAACTTCTTCCATGAAGGAGCAATCTCAATCGCAGGATAAAAGCTCAGTGTGAAGGAGCCTTCTGCATAATACATTTCTAATTCCCCCACTGCCCCCCCTACCTTATATAACAGAAAATGTAAAAAGCTACCTTTGTTCAACTGTCACCTTCACAGGTAAGCTGAACTTATCAGGATGGGTACAGCATGAGCACATGGGGACAGATTTCTTGAATGTCTCTAGCAGTGTGCCTCAACGTGACCTAGCAAAATCACATCCCTGGATAAGAACAAAGCTACCTTTTCTTGACCTTTTGGTTCTCAGTTTGCCTAAATCAATATTAGAGAAGGATGTGAAAAGGATATTAATTAGGAGACCTCAATAACCAGGCCCAATAGGTTTTCCCATGATGAGCTGATTTATGGAATGCTCTATTGTTTTGACAATATAAAACTAAAGATAGATTATGCTCTTTCATTAAACACACATATAAGAAAAAATTGAGAGCCAGTGTAGCGTAGTGGTGAGAGTGATGGACTGGGAGCTGGGAGAGCCGGGTTCTAGTCCCCACTTGGCCATGGAAGCTCACTGGGTGACTTTGGGCCAGTCACAGACTCTCAGCCCAACCCACCTCACAGGGTTGTTGTTGTGAGGATAAAACAGAGAGGAGGAGGATAACGTAAGCCGCCTTGGGTTCCTTGCAAGAGGAAAAAAGGCGGGTTATAAATAGATAGATAGATAGATAGACAGACAATCTGCACCCTCTACTGTACACTATGTATAATGGTATTATAAAAGTAGAAAGAAATCAGGGGAGGAAAAGCTGTAAGCAATAGGGCCCAAATTAACATGGTTTTCTAGCATGGGAAGGACACAGAGAGGGTTCCACTCTCAGATGGTATGATCCAACCTTGAATACTCACTCCCAGCCCCCATGAAAACTTTTGAGGCCCTTGCTTCTCTGATGTTGGAGCTCCGATGCTGGTAGAGGCAAACAGGATGGATCAGGAGGCATGTTGTGGGCATATCAAGGGGGGCTTTGGATTCACAAGATCCAAAGTATTTCCCAAACAGTCCCGGTACAAGGGGAAATGTATGCCAGCTCTGGAACTGATGTACATAATTTCCCTCTCACTGCTTCCAATGGGAGGGAAATAATCAAAGAAAAAAAAATCGAAAAGGGGAAGAAAAAGAAAAAAAAGAGAAAATGAGGCTCTTCTCTCCCTTTTACCCTATTGATTTGCCCCTGTAAGTGCTTTCAATAAGGCAGAACCTCTGCCTTTGAATCCTTTGGTACCCACTGGTAGGACTGGTCTGTAAATCCGTTGGTTGGGTGTCAAATATTAACATATAAGAACTCAGAACACAGAGACAGCAGTTTGTTGGAAGGCTTGCAATTGTCTGTGGGCTACCTTTCTGACATAGACTTGTACAAGAAGGCAGTAGTAAAAACAATGAAGAAAGAAGATCATGTACCAGCATATATTAGATAAGTTACAGATATAAAAGAACGTATCAGGTCACATAAGCCATCTCTATGCTAGCGAGGGATTGTTCCAGAAAGTATGTTCAAGTGTTTTATCTAGTGCCACCATTTACATGAAACAAAAATTAGGGAAGATTGAAAACAGACCAATAGTTGGCTGGAAAAGTCAGTATTCACTCTGTATGCATGTGTGCACATTGTACAATATATAAGCTGTCCAATGTCTCCTTTTGGCTTTGCTAAAGTCCTGTTTGGGTAGCTATTTAACTACTTTACCAACATTGTACCTGTCTTTTTCTCCCTCCATGGTTAACATCAGTTTGGGGAGGGGATTTCAACCAGGAAAATGGTACAGGGGAAAATGTCTCTCCTATAGTTCTCTGACCCTAATTCACACACATACACCCCCCCCACACACACACACATAGTGCTTTTAAGCGAAGAAATAAGTGTTCGGACTTCGATCTCACAGCTGTATAACTGGATATGTTGTTTCTTTACTGATCTGTAGATATAAAAATCTAACGTAACGACAACACAGAATGTTTCTTCTGAACAAAGAAAGCATGACTGATTTTTTCCAATAAGGTTGAAAAATCAATAACTCCTATGGATTATACCAGCACACTCATAATGAACTCAGACCTTAGCATTCTTACAACTGCAGTTCTTTACTGTAGGATCTATAGCAAGTTGAAAAGCAATCTTGATTTTGGGGTGGTTTTTTGAGAACTGATCACAGGGACAGAGTTAATCAGTACTGTCCAGAATTTAGCACAGTCAGTTGCACTAGTGTTTTGTTGAGGGAAAATGTAATGAGTCCACGGCCCCATCTACACAGGGGATTTACTCCGGTTCTACTGCACATCACAGATGACCATGGCAAATGATGTAACCCCCACTCTGCATCAACCGTATGTTTTTCTGCCTGAAAAGCTGTTTCTTTGCAAAGTCATTTTGCACTGGATTTTCCCATCGCAGTGGCTTCAGCGCTGTTTAGGAGTCTGTGTGACCTAAGTTGGCTTCGGTGCGGGCTGGGGGAAGCGATGCCAATAGGTGGAAGGGAATGTTGCATCATGAAAGGACATGAGGAGAGGTGTCAGCTAAACATGTCTACTTGGAAGTAACTCATTCTCTTCCAGTGCACTTCAGTGAGCACAGGAGCAAGGATCGGGGCCGCATTCAAGCCTGTTGTTTGAAATCTCCGCTCTTATGGAAGAGCAAAGGTCTGCATGACTGTAATGATTTTAAAAGCTGATCTCCCCCAAATGACCCTTATTCCTGCATAGAAAGGGTGGAGACGAGGAGAGGTGTTGGCTAAACATGTCTACTCAGAAGTAACTTGTTCTCTTCCACTGCATTTCAGTTATCACGGGAGCAAGGATAGGTGTGGGGAGAAAGCCTCCACTCATTCGCTGCTACGCACCTATGCAGTTGATGATGTTCAGTTCTACTCTGCCCGCCCAACCCCCAGTTAATGCAGTTTGGGTGCTGTTTGCCCTGTGAGAGTGGTTTTTAAAAAATGTATATGCCACTTTACTTGCTACGTTTGCGTGGGAGGAGCAAACCCGAATTCATGAAAATCCAGATTTAAACGGAATTGCCTCAGAAAGCGTCTCTGTGTAGATGGGGCCCAGATGTTGTTGGCTGATTCATACAGAATTTAGTAAACAACTGTACACATGAGAAAAAAGCACAAAGGATTATTGTGCATATGATGCTACAGGAATAAACAGAAAAATACAAGCTTTCTGCCCCAAATCCACAGGTACTATGGGCCACTGTGGAAAGGCAGAGACTTCGTTCCTGCTGGAGATGAATGATGCAATACTGAGTGCCACAAATCTGCCCACACGATGAAGAATTGCACTTCTGGGCCACGGTAACATGGAATAGACTGCTGAAAGTGCTACTTATCATAAACAATCTATGACTGAGTAGCTGATAAACTGAGATCAACCAAAAGCCATACAGATACTAAGGCATCCTTGCTCTTGATTTCATAATAATAATCCAGTGGATTATATCCTGGAGAAGGAAATGGCAACCCACTCCAGTATTCTTGCCAAGAAAACCCCATGGAACGTATCACAAGGCTAAAAGATATGACGCCGGAAGATGAGCCCCTCAGGTCGGAAGGTGTCCAATATGCTACTGGGGAAGAGCAGAGGGTATTTCCAAGTAGCGCCAGAAAGAGTGAAGCGGCTGGGCCAAACCTGAAAGGACACTCAGCTGTGGATGTGTCTGGTGGTGAAAAGAAAATCCGATGCTGTAAAGAACAATATTGTTTAGGAACCTGGAATGTCAGATCAATGGATGTCAGATTTGGGGATTATATCCCCAAACTTGCAGGAGCTCTATCCAATAGCACACACTGATTCAAAGACTCTCACAAACATTTTTAAAAGTCAGGGGAAATGCCTTGTTATCCTGGCTCTGCAGTGCAAGAATGGACCCAGATGGGTTCAAAGCCTGGTTTTAAAACTGAACATTTTTTTCTCTTAACTGATATTATTGGCACAGTCTCTCAAGTGCAAGGAATTTGTTTCTAAAAAGTATGTCTATTATTCAGTAATCCGCAGAAATAAAAATAACATACTATCTGGGTTTTTCATTTGTTTGTTTTACTCTGCTACTGAGATTTTCACAAAGACGGAGTGCAGTGTTATTGACCCATGATGGTTTTTATTCATTATGATACCCTTTTGTTCTGGAAACCTCCACCTGATTGTCCCTTGGAAGCATGGCTTTTGGAATGCTTAATTAGGCCAGCTCAAATTTAATCATGGAGCCATGAGTCTCCTGGATTGAGTCTATTCATTCCAGGAGTCAAGCTATGGAATCTTTTGTTTAATCCCATCCTGAGTACACCCGAAGTTGTCTCGGTTGTACTTGAGTACGAAGTTGCCCTTCAGTCCAAACTCTCGTTGACTGGGTTTGTACAACTGAGGAAGGAAAATAAGTCATCGTATGAACCTGGTGAGGGTGCACAACAGGGGTGGGTTACAAACCACCCCACAACCCTAGAGCAAGCTGTGGGTTGTAGCGTGGTTTGTAAGCCCACCCACCGCACACCCTCACCAGGTTTGGACAACATGACAAACCATGCCCGGCGAGGGTAATTATAATAATGACACTGTGCATGACTGGCGTGCATGGGGCAAGAAACTAAGCTACAATGGCTTATTTTCCTTTCCCGATCGTGCGAACCCAGCCATTGAGAAGTTTATTGTAGAGCTCAATGTACAAAAATGCTCTGTTGGGTTGACAATGTGATTCTACCGGGGTTTGCCTGGTATATTTCCTGTTGCTCATGATCTGGCCATATCACTATCCCTCCATCTGGGCCGAACCCACGTTTCCAGGCCCAGAGTTCTCCTCTCTGGTTGCACTACTTCCTGCCTTGAATACCCAGACAGAGTGTCACAGTCTGTGAAGTACCTATTGCTGCATGCAGGCAATGTCCATTTCAGTGATGCTACCCAATTACATTGAGAGCTTTGCCTGAGATTAGGGATGGTGTGGGCTTCCAATTCCATCCAGGAATCCAGTGGAACCCCCCTGCCTGTACCCCCAAGCCCTGCTCGCCGAGCCCTTGCTCCTGTTCACCCTCTGCCTGCTCTCAGTGAGCAGCCCACATTCACCCCATCAGCCTTGTCGATCTCTGTGGTTGCCATTAAAAAAAAAAATGTTGATAGCAAAAATGCACATATTTGAGGCAATCTTTCAGATATCCTGGCCCCAAGCTGTTTAGGATTTTCTAGGTAAGCACAAGCACCTGGAAAAGATTGGCAGCTGATACAGTTGATACAAGACTGGTGTAATATGGTCAACAAAGCATGTGCCCGAAAGCCATCTGACTGCTGTATTTTGCAATAGCTGCAGTTTCCGAACACCCTTCAAGTGCAGTCACATGTAGAACATGTTGCAATAATCTAAACGGCAGATAGTTAATGCATGGATCACTGTGCTAGATCTGCCTTCTCAAGGAAGGGGCAGAACGAGCTGAAGCTGAGCAAAGGCGCTCCTGGACATAACAGCTACTTGACCCTCCAGGAGCAATGCTGGGTCAAGCAACATCCCGAAGTTGTGAAACTAATCCTCCAGAAGGAGTGCCACTCCATCCAAAACAGGGTGTACCGCCAAACCTAGGATGTTTCTACATTAAGCAAAACCCCCGCAAAAATCCACATCCTTTCCAGCGCTTCCTGCTTTCGGTTTCTTTGTGGGATTAGGAAGGGTTCCTTTACACAGCAGACAAGTGGTATGAACTGAGGGAGTGACTTCCTCCCTCCCTGGCATGTGTGCAAAGGAGTGGCGGGTGGAGGTGGGTTCTTGTTTACGTAGCTTAACTTCTGCTGTATTCTTTTCTCGCAGCCCCCAGGAAACCTCTGACTTACTTCTGAGTAGACATAAAATGTAAGATTGTGCCATAAGTCTGCAACCCATGGCACACTTACTTGGGAGTAAGCCCCATTGAACTTAACGGGGTGCTCTGAATCAACAGTGGATGTTGCTTCTGAGCTTGGTGGGGCAGGGATCAGATGTGTCACCCTTAGTTGCAGGGAGGCATTTTACCCTCTTCTCCCTCCACCTGAGAAATGTGCTCAAGCATTTACATGGCAGACACCTGGGAATCAAGGAAAGCCCTTCCTCAGCAAGACTTGAGCAGAGGCAGGAGTTGCAATCAACAGGCAATTCTTGCCCTCGCACTTGTCAAATCCGCTCCTGCATGCCCTGCTCCCATCCTCAATGCCTTTGTAGGGATGTACGAAAGTCACTTACCTTTCCGCCGATTATGTTTATGGTGTGGGGGGAGGCGTTCCGTCCCTCCCCCCGGAATCCTCAACGGGGGGGGAGGCGATCTGTTCCTCCCCCCTGGAATCCTCGAACGGCCAGCTGTGCTCTGCGGTGGCTCTGCGGAGCAGCTGGCCAGGCCCAGGCCAGAGCCATCTGCAGCCAGATTTCTGGCCGCAGAGGGCTCTGGGTAAAAACAAAAACAAAAACCGCGTACGCAAATGATGGCGGCTATGGCCACCGCCATTTGCATTCCTTCTTTTTGGCCGTCTTAGTCTACGTAAATATTTATGTAGACTATTACGGCGAAAATAAAGGGGAACGCAAATAGCGCCCGCTACGCTATTTGCATTTCCCTTTATTTTCACTGTAATAGTCTACGTAAATATTTACATAGTCTAAGATGGCCAAAAAGAAGGAATGCAAATGGCGGCGGTAGCCGCCGCCATTTGCGTACGCGTTTTTTTTTTTAACCCAGCTATGATAGGCTACGTAAATCTTTACGTAGCCTATCACGTCTCTGTAAAAAACAAAAACAACCCCCCCCCTCCAGACTGCAAATGGTGGTGGCGGCAGCCGGTTGGAAGACCAGCCGCCGCAGTCGCCACTGCTGGAGCTGCTGCCGGAGCCCGGAACATCCGCCCCAGTTAAGTCTCATCCCGGGGGGGATCTGCAGGGGGGCGGGGGGGCAGGCTGTTCCGCCACAGATTTCGGGGGGCCGAATGCACTGGCATTCGGCCTCACCAAGATCCGTGGTGGAATTCTCTGACATCCCTATGCCTTTGTCATCCTGACCGTGCGCTTCCTCAGCAACTGAAAACGAACACCCTCAGCAGGCTGATAGAGCGGTTTCTTCCCCTATTGGAGAATTTCACAGGGAGGTCATGCTGCTCCCATTCTGTGGGGTGGAAAAAATACCACATTTATTATGTTTGGGGAAAACACAGGATAGGCTGGGGAAAATTGCAGGAGACACCCTGGAGGGTAATGGCATCATCTAAAGAGCCCGCAAACTTCCACGGGAGAGCCATCTCAATAGCAGGATAAAAGCTCCTGGGTGAGCTTTTCTACTGTGTCTTGTTTGGATTGAGACTCAACTTGTTAAGGCACATCCAATCCATCACTGCATCCAAGCAATCATTCTGGACTTCCGCAGCCTCCTTGGCATCAGTTGATAAAAGGAGCTGGAGCTGGGTATCATCAGCATAGAGGTAAGACTCAACCCCCAAACTCCAGATGGTGTTAAATAGCATAGGAGGCAAAACAGAGCCCTGAGGGACCCCATAGGCCAGTGGCCATGGAGCCGAGAAATTTAAATGGTGAATTTCGTCCATAATACACTCGTGCACTCATTCATGCTAATTTCATGTGCTAACATCTTTTGGTAGAAGCTGAGTTAGACCCCATACCCCAGCTATTTCACAATCCCATTTCAAGACTACTCTGCTACACACACACACACCATTCAGCACAGGGGAACAGATGTATACTCAGGGGTATATGAGTGCAGTTATGCAGGCTCAATTGTCATATAAAAAGAGAAAGTGCTTGTGCATGGAGAAGACACAGGGATATGCCCCTGGACATTCAGGAGCAAAACTGGACATTCAGGAGCATTCACACACAATAAAATGTGAGAAGAGTGCCGACCTGCATACACATGTTGAAGTACTTTGAGATACCATCTTCCACAGTGTATCATTTCAGGATTGCTGAAGTCTTGGCTAATGATTCTAATATCAAGAGTTGAAAGGTAAAACATTTTGAGAGTGAAGTTCATCCTTGGGGTGAACAGCTTCTGTGAAGCCCTCCTAAACCCTTACATCTATACTATATGGGCAGTCACAAAGTGTAGCTCCTCTGAATGCTACGCTTGGGCCCTGTCACCGTACAATCTCCTTCTGTTTGCATCTGAGTATTTGTACACCACATAAGATGATTGGCAGTGTACTCTTGCCTGTCTAAAAGCTTGTCCAAAGCACAACACATCTCCATTAGGGAACAGTTGTTCCCAGGCAATGCCATGCTCATTGCCATGAACAAAGTAAACTATAAAACCTAGCGGATCCTTGCAATTTTCATCAAGATTACCATAGTCAAGGGAGAAGGTGTCACAGAACGCTCTCTGATCTCCCTAAAAATGCTCCTTTTAAAAATAATATGTTTTGCTGTCTTGGATCCACAGCGAACAAGAACGGTTACTTGAAGAAGAATAAAAGATTGGTATCAGGAAAGAGCCCTTTACTCTTGACAGACTTGTGACATATGTTTGGAATAATGCCAGACTAACCACCAAGACAACAAGTAGCTTTGGGCATTATAGAATGCAGGGAGAAGCTATGGTTTCACAAGCCATTGATTTTAGTGTCACAAACAAATCCTTTGGAAGAGCTTTGCTCCAGCTACAGTAGGATATAGTAAAAGGCTTGGAAACTGAGATTTCAGATTCGCACTTAGGGTTAACACCTATCTTAAATGTACTCCTATTTGTTTTAATACCTGTACACACTACAATTAGTTGCTTTGTATTCATCAATGCAGAGTTGACCACACAAATGAAAATGAGTACTTTTAAAGGAAATTCTATAGAATTAAAATTCTCTACTGTTTTCTTTTGTTTGCAGTACACACAGAAGTGCCAGCTTAGAACGTACTGTGTGCTACTTTGTCCCCATGTCACAGACATACTGCACGTAAGTTTTGTTTTGCTCTGTTTGCTCCTTTTAAAAAGGTCCACAAAATGAGCATGGCTGTGGGGGATTCTAATCTGTTGGCCTAGAATCTCACCCTGAATTTTAGTACATGAGCAATTAAAAACAGAAAGGATGAAGTCCATTGATCAATGGAAGTGGACTTCTGTAGTATATAAATACATATTTGGATGGAGATTTAGCCAGTTCCCTGTAGCAGCTTCCTTTAAAAACAATTACAGTTTGTTTGTTTGTAAACTTCCATCTTAAGCAGGATTTCATGCAACTTTCTTGATCCAAGAGTTAAGTGACACATGACTTTTGTCCAAAAAGCTGACATGAAAAGTTGCTTGCCATTTTAAACAGCCAATTAATTTTAGTTACTTTGGGCTAGACCCAGATTTAGGCGTGTGCAACTGGGCTGTCTGAAGCAACTCTCCCACCCCAGTCTTCCCCACGGCAGCCCCTTCAAACTGAAATGTTACTCAGAGGGTTGGGGGTGCTGAAAGGGATGAACTGTGGTACAGGGAAGGAGGGCTCCCTGAGAAACAAGCAGAGGCACCTTCCATGAGTGAAGCCCTTCTATCCATGGAAGGCACATCCTGGATCCAATCCCACATCTACTAGGCCAAGTGACAGAATCTTCATGAGGAGCCAATAGGAACAGAAGTTGTTTTCTTTAAAAAAATAAAATAAAAATATGTTGAAATTAATTAGGGACAAAGGACTAAGCTAAATAAAATCCCAAATGCAACTAAAAAGCCAAAGAAATACTTTTCTGTTTTGCTGAAAATTTATCATATTTTAAATATGGTTTCTTCTGATGGTTAGTAAAGCAGTTGTTCTTAGTCAATGTTATCTGAAAGCTGAATTTTATCTAAGTGCAACACTCCAACCCAACTGCTCCTCAGTGCAAAAGGGATCTTTAATGCTCACATGGAGTTTCATCTGGGGATTCTTCCTTGAAGATCCTCTCACATTAAAAAGAATGATGCAGTTCCTACTTTTGTGAAGCACCATGTGTGCATAGGAGCTTTGCCTGTGTTGGCCATCAACCAATCCATCAATCAATGTTCCAGGCACAGACACAGTGCAGCACACCTGGCCATTCCTGACAACATGAGCCTTGCATCCTGTATATTAGGTATTGTTACTTAGGCCCCCAGAACTCTAGTATGCTACACAGAAGACAACTGAAAAGGAATGATCAGCAGTATAAACGCTGGGAAATGAAGGAATAGAAGTGACTGCTGAAGGGAAAGATCGCCTAGAGCAGGGATCGGAAAGGTGTGGCCCTCCAGATATTACTGGCCTGCAACTCTGATCATCCTCCACCATTTGCTATGCTGGTTGTGGCTGATGGGAGTTTCAGTCCACCAACATCTGGAGGGCCATCTGGAGGGTTCCCCAGTCCTGGCCTAGAAAACTCTGATTACTGGGTGTCAGAAAAAATTAAATAAGAAAGAGATCTGAAACCAGCTCATCACATTTCTGCACTAAAAACAATATGCTGGATGAAAACAGTGGGCAGCACAGTTTTTGTTCTTGATTTAAAAAGGGTTTGCACAGAATTTGTTTTTTTAAACACTACTTGTCTGGAAATCTCCTATAGTTAGTACTTCCGTTTTTTCCCTCTGTAATGATGTCTTTCATTCTTTTATTTTTTCATCAGTTTGTCAGTGCAGGCTCTCTACTGAGCATGCCATAATCAGAAATGTGTGGATTGGTATTACAATAAGGAATCAATTAGTAATGATTCTAGGGAAGCTATAGCAAAATGCAGTTTCTTTTTTATTTTTTCTATGACATTAAGGAATTCAGTAGGTCTAACATCTATGCTTTTGTTTATTTTCCTCACTCTTATTATCAGTTCCTATCAGAAGAAAGCAGGCAGTGACAAATTTCATTTGTTTTCCCCATGCCTACCAAAGTCCTAAAAACAAATACAAAGAAAGCAAAACAAGAGGTTCAGTCTGAAATCAATGCTGCCTCTTAGAATTTACAGGGACAAGAAAACACAAGACGCGTTCCCATTATGCTACCTGCACACCATTACTAAATGACTTTGAAAACAGAGCAGCAGGGAGCACAGCTTATCAGAATGCAGTAAGTCTTCTGTTGTCTCATGTTGTGTTTTATTTTTTTAAGCACTAAATAATGATCATGAAACAAATATTTACTTATGGCACGCAGTAAAAACAGTAAGAGCTTTATGATACCTTAAAATCATAGGACTGCAGATTAAAAATAAAAATCCTGCTTTCTAACTTTAACGATAAAGCAAGCATATTGCCTGCTGCCATAAGGCTTTGTACTATATGATGCTAATTTCTTTATTGGCTCCCAAATGGAATAGGTTTATAACAGCATAGACACACATTCTGCCTTGCTTCATTAAAGGGAAAAACAAAAGATGTCTGCTTGGTTAATATTCACAAAGTGCTGAAAAGTTGATGGCAACATGCTGAAAGAACCAAAAGCCACTTTCCAGCATTCCCAGTAGTGAAAATGAAAGAATGTTTTCTCATCTGTACTGATGTCTCTTTGGTTTTATGAGAATTACAATCATCTGTGACAGTTACTCTTTTTTTATATTTGCACATACTGAATTTGCAGAAATAATACAATTTCTTGCTCTACGAAGACTAGCAATTGCTTCAGATTCCAAGCCATTTGAGCTCAGTATTTTGATGTTGCACCACTTTTGTGATCAATAAATCACTAGCTTGTAAAGAAATAGTATTAAATAAAATGTTATTACTAAAAAAGTAGAATAGTTACTTTCTCTCCCACCTCCCCTTTTCAAAGCACAGGGTTTCTGGATAAGACTTTCATTTCTCTAATATAGTTACTTTTTACTTACTATACATATTGTAATACCCCACATATTTTAAGTTAATAACACTTTGGAACAAGCTATCACTATAGCGCTAATTGTATTCTTTTTTATGGCTAGGATGGAGAAATGGGACTGCACTCCTAGCTGCTGATTTCTCTGCCTCAAGGCTTTTGGAGGACTCTTTGGAGCAAATTAAAATGTATGTATAGCTAAAAAAATTATTACGCTGTTTGCCTACATATAATACTTGCTAACAGCTTTGTTATTTAATATATACCTAAACAAAACTTACTCAACCATCTCCTTTATGAATTTTACTGTCTTCAAACTAATATAAAACTGAACACATTTTTAAAGAGACAGGTGTTTTGTGTAGTTCATTCTTTGTGTCTCAAGAAATAAATCAATTTTTAATTATGTGAAAGATTTCCTCTATTAGCTCCTGCAGTTCAGTGCAGAATAACCACCTCCAAATACCTAAACCTTCCTAGCCTGTATGCAGTCTTTCTTTACTGTGCATAAATAACATGCCACAGGTTGTTGAAGGTAAGTTGATTGAGCTACTCTGCACTGGACTGTTAATGTGTCAATAGAAAATAAAGATATAATGGGATTAGGAGAAAAGCAATAAACCTGTATCTTGATTGGCAATTTTTCAAAATTATAGTTCCCTATTTACTGACACAGTCAACCTAGTGCCTTTTTATATATACAGTTTCTTAGGATGAAATATGAGAGTTGAGTCAGAAAGGATGGGAGGCTTTTAAGTAAGAAACGTTAAGGACAAGAAATGCATGTTTGAGAACTTGCACTGTTGAATATCAGGGTGCATGGCTTCTGATAACTGAGTGGAGGTTCGCACAATCATTTTGAGCTGTTTCACAGTTGTGGGTTGTTGGCATGTTGATCATGCCAACAACCAACTTTCGCTAGATTCGAACAACATGACAACCTACAACCAGGGGTTGGGTTATGGAATGGGTGCCCATGGGCGCCCAGCACGCGCTGCAAGCCACAGTGGCTCATTTAAGCCACCGTGGCTCAAAATCATCGTGCAAACCAGGTCACTGTAACAACAGTATATGCATCTCAGAGGTTAGGCACAGTCCATGTCTCACAGAGCCGACAGAATGTTATTAGTACGAAAAAGGGCAAACTATTGTAAGGTAAGACAACAGTACATGCTTCGTTTACTAAAAGGTTTCATTGGAATAATGTAAACAAAAGTCTGAAAGCAGTTTTTTAGCTACTCCAGAAAGAAGACTAATAAGAGACAAACCAATTTGTCTGAAACCCAAAAGTGAAAAAAAGTACTTGAGATGAAAGAACGAACATGACATGACAACTTCATGTCAAAGACTAAGATCCAGAAAATGTCATCTAAGCTGCTCAAGGGACAGAGTATGGTCAGGGGTGCCTCTTCTACCCTCTTGCGCATTTGCTGCCACTGACCAGTTCACATTGTGAAAAATCAGCTGCATGTGCTGCATCTGGAGCAGTCTTCAGTTGCCTACATGTCTGCTAGCACATGGAGAATTAACGAATGAATCAGCCCAACTGCACATACAGTAATCTGACAGCATTTGCTGCACAATTTTCAGCCACAGTGATTATAGAATCACTGTTGGATTTCTGGGGCTTTATCAGTGAACAGCCTAAATCACTCACTGTGTGACGTGGGCTTAAGTTGTAAAAGATACGGAAAGCAAATATTAAACATATGCAAGTTTGTTTTATATAATTGCCTGGTGTATACAAGAATATTATCCCCAAGGACTGCAGTTACAGGACAGGCACTAGTTTAACTTTAACCTCTCACAAACATATCACTCATTCCAACTCAAGTAATCCCAACGGATCCCAAGTAATATACTAGACCACATATATTCAGTTGTAAAATGTATCTCCTTTGTTTTCTGTTCACATTACCAACACTCAAATATGTACACAAAGAGTCTGAGAGAGGTTCAAAGGCACTTTTGGTGTATTGTGTGAAATGTCATATACTGTATTTTAAACTTTCAACACAACTGATGAAATTATACTGAGGCAGGGCAGATCCAGTGTACCAGTATTAGGGAAAATGTGCATTTGCCACTACTAGACATCACATAAAAAGGTAAAGGTGTCCCCAACCAGTCGTGTCCGACTCTAGGGTGCGGTGCTCATCCCCGTTTCTAAGTCGAAGAGCCAGCGCTGTCCGAAGACGCTTCCGTGGTCATGTGGCCAGCATGACTGAACACCGAGGTGCACGGAACGCTGTTACCTTTCCCACCGAGGCGGTACCTATTTATCTACTTGCAATTTCTTGCTTTCGAACTGCTAGGTTGGCAGAAGCTGGGACTGAAGACGGGAGCTCACTCCGTCACGCAGCACTCGGGTCTCGAACCGCTGACCTGCCGACCTTCCAGTCTGCAGTTCAGCGTCTTAACCGCTAAGCCACTGCGGTCCCTAAGACATCACATACATATATACAAATAAATCAGAAAACCTAAACAGAGAGCAGAACAAACATCAACCTTCCTTACAGATCATATTTGCACTCGTTTCATTTCTTGAAATCCAACTAAACGCAAGGACATTAATGTGCTCAAATAAAGAACAGACACAAACTTGATTGGTCAGGAACAGAGTAGTACTTGAATGGAGTCAAGGCCTTGTAGAGCAGTACCTTACTGTGAAAATCATGGTTGTCTGGCTACCAGCTGCATGTTTGCAAATCACCTGAGAAACACTTTCACAAAGCCCAGATTGGGAAGTCTTGCCCAAGTGAGGAAAACAAAAGGGAGCATAAGCTTGCACTAATTTAATAAAATTAGTAAGCATATAAAAGGACAAGCCCTGCTGAAAAAGAATCAACATGGCTTCTGCAAAGGTAAGTCCTGTCTCTCTAACCTTTTAGAGTTCTTTGAGAGTGTCAATAAACATGTAGACAGGGGTGATCCAGTAGACATTGTTTACTTGGACTTCCAAAAGGCTTTTGACAAAGTCCCTCACCAAAGACTCCATAGCAAATTTAGCATTCAAGGATTACGGGGACAGGACCTCTTAAGAATCAGTAACTGGCTAAAGAACAGAAAGCAGAGAGTAGGAATAAATGGTAAATCTCTCAATAGAGGGAAGTAAATAGTGGGCTCCCACAGGGATCTGTATTAATGCTTTTCAACCTGTTCATAAATGACTTGGAATTAAAAGTGAGCAGTGAAGTGGCCAAGTTTGTGAATGACACCAAATTATTTAGGGTGGTTAAAACAAAAAGGGATTCTGGAAAGCTCCAAAAGGATCTCTCCAGACTGCGAGAATGGGCATCTAAATGGCAAATGTGGTTAAATGTAAGCACATTACAATGTAAGTAAAGTGATGTATGTTGGGGCAAACAATCCCAACTTCAAGTATAGGCTGATGGGATCAGAGCTAGCGGTGACTAGAAAAGAGATCTTGGGGTTGTGGTGGACAGCTCAATGAAGACATCAACCCAATGTGTGGCCACTGTAAAAAAGGCAAACTCCATGTTAGGAATAATTAGAAAAGGAATTGAGAATAAAACTGTCAATATCATACTGCCCCTATAAGAATCTATTGTGCAACCACGCCTGGAATACTGTGTACAGTTCTGGTCACCACACCTAAAGAAGGATAGAGCTGGAAAAAGTGTAGAAAAGGGCAACTATAATGATCAAGGAGCTGGAGCATCTCCCCTATGAGAGAAGGTTACAACAGCTGGCATTGTTTAGACTGGAAAAAAAGGAGGGTGAGGGGAAATATGATAGAGGTATACAAAATTATGCATGGTGTGGAGAATGTGGGTCGGGAGACATTTTTCTCCCTCTCTCAAAATACTAGAACCCGGGGTCATCCTATGAAGCTGACTGGTGGGAGATTCAGGACAGATAAAAGGAAGTACTTCTTTACACAGCACATAGTTAAACTATGGAATTTGCTACCACAGGAGGCAGTGATGGCCACCAATTTGGATGGCTTTAAAAGGGGGTTGGACAAATTCCAGAAGGAAAAGGTTATCAATGGCTACTAGTCTTGATGGCTATGTGCTACCTCCAGTACTAGAGGCAATGAGCCTATGTACACCAGTTGCTGGAGAACATGGGTGGGAGGGTGCTGTTGTGGTTATGCCCTGCTTGTGGGTTCCTGGTCAACAGCTGATTGGCCGCTGTGTGAACAGAATGCTGGACTAAATGGAATGAAATTTAACAGGGATAAATGCCAAGTTCTGGGAAAAAGAAACCAAATGCACAGTTACCAGATGGGGGATACTTGGCTCAACAATACTACAAGGAAGAAACATCATGGAATTGTTGTAGATTACAAGCTGAATATGAGCCAACAATGTGATGTGGCTGCAAAAAAGGCAAATGCTCTTTTGGGCTGCATTAATAGAAGTATAGCTTCTAAATCACGTGAAGTACTGGTTCCCCTCTACTCAGCACTGGTTAGGCCTCATCTGGAGTACTGTGTCCAGTTCTGGGCACCACACTTTAAGAAGGATGCAGACAAACTGAAGAGGATTCAGAGAAGGGAAACAAAGGTGATCAGAGGACTGGAAACAAAGCCCTATGAGGAGAGACTGAAAGAACTGGGCATGTTTAGCTTTGAGAAGAGAAAACTGAGGGGAGATATGATAGCGCTGTTCAAGTACTTGAATGGTTGTCACAAAAAGGCAGGCCAGGATCTCTTCTCAATCATCCCAGAGTGCAGGACATGGAATAATGGGCTCAAGTTACAGGAAGCCAGAACATCAGGAGAAACTTCCTGACCGTTAGAGCAACACGACAGTGGAACCAATTACCTAGGGAGGTAGTGGGCTCTCCCACACTGGAGACATTGAAGATGAGGCTGGACAGCTATCTGTCAGGGATGCTCTGACTTGGATTCCTGCATTGAGCAGGGGGTTGGACTCAATGGTCTTATAGGCCCCTTCCAACCCTACTATTCTATGATTCTATGACCCTTGGTCTGATCCAGCATGGATGTTCTTATGTTCTTAAGATAAGGCTCGCTGAGGTCAATGGGACTATTTGTGAGCAGATTTGCATAGTTGCATCTTTATGGGTGCATCAAACATAGTATATTAATCAAACACATCTCTCCAAAATATCTTTGCTTCACTGATCCCATCATTCACTGTTGGCATTATTTTCAAAGGCATTGTGTTTGGCATTGCGGACACCCCTCCAAATATGAGCACATCTCAGCCAGGTTTATTGTCATGGGGACCTATGGTGAAAACAAGAATCCCCCCTCCAGCCTGAATGGTTCCACTGATGTGAATGTCTCAAAATCCAACTTCTTTGGGGAGAGACCCCAATGAAAAACTAGTGTGTTCAGCAATACTTGAAATGGGTCTATGCAGGAACATGAGAAGCTGCGTTATATTGAGCCAGTGCAAGACCACTGGTCCATCTAGCTCAGTGTTGTCTACACTGACTAGCAGCAGCACTTGGACAGAAGTCCTTCTCAGGCCTACCTGGAAATGCCTGGGACTGAACTTTTTGCAGGAAAGCTTGTGCTCAACACCATTCCCCATAGAAATATATACTGTATGCATTCTTGCTTTCATCCTGAGTCTTCAGGATAAAGTTGGCTGAGAGGTTGTGCTTACAAATGTAAAAAAAGATGTCTACAGTGCCATACATGGTGTTTCTGAAAATAATGGCCATTATCTAGTTTGTGCAGCAAAGGTTTTTTTTTTTAAAGGAAGATACCTTTGATGAATACCCTACATTTGATGGGTCTTTTAAAATAAAGATTCAGCTAAGCACTAGAAGCATTTCTAGTGACCTCAATGAATCGGCTCCATTTGGGCTGTGCAAGAGTGACCTGGTTCATAAGTAATGCCAATGCATGGTTTATAAACCCATGGTTAACCCATGGTTTATTGCCCCACCCAGTGTTTGTCTAGCAGACAATGAACCAAATTGGGTTTGGTTTCGCAATCCCTGGGTTGTTTGTTTCTCCTCCTGTGCCTGCTCCCTCTTTGTATCCGAAATGCTTTTGCGGCACTGTAGTACTGACATGTAGAGCACCTGGGATTTTTTTCACCACTTTTGCCTGTTGCCTCTGTAGCCTGGTGAAACAACCCATGACAACCCATGGTTTAAGTAACCCAGAGTTCATAGCCAAAGATCAAACCATGGATTCTCTTTCTGGGTTGTCTGTCCTTAACAAACCATGGTTGGTTGGCATGGCTGCATTTGTACATCATGTCAACCCATGGGTTAAATAAGCCATGGTTTAGCGTTATGTGAGAACTTGGTCAGTATCTCCTAGATAGTTTGCAAACTTCCATACGCAGAAAACTTCAATGTGCAGCTGGTAGCCGGAACTACATGATCTTGCATGCACTTAGACATCACCCTGTTGTAGTAGTCAGCACACGAATATGCTTGGGATTTGCTAGAGCTCAGCTGCCTGCACTGGCACAGGAGAAGGGGGAAGAAAAAGGCAGCCAAAAAGTCACAGTAGCTCCGAAGGTCAAACACATGACCCAAGTGCTGTAAATATTTGTGGAAAATAGAGAACATTCAGTCTCAATATTGATATGAATATTTTTGACTTTTCATTCAGGAATTAGTAGTATGATACTGAATTCCTAAATAAAATAATCATGAACAGTGAATTCATAAATAAAATAATCAGGAACCTTTGGAATCAGTGTGCTGCTTTGGCTTTTAAAAAAACTAACTTTCCAACCTCTTATTTGACCTCCAGTAGTGCCAGCCACATTACCACCAGACTTCTTCCCAACAGTTAAAATATCTCTGTTATTTTGTCTCCAGCAATACTATGTAATTCATTTACTCACTGAAACTAGTGCTTGACACCATGGGGTATAAAATAACAGAAAACAACATTGTTGGAACATTAATGGTTGGCTGGTGCAGTGAATATACTTCAGAACAGCAAAATCAGTGCTGTTCTTTCAGCAGTTAGTTTAGCAGTTTGATCAATCCTATATCTTTTTCTTTTCTTTTTTGGTTTCATACAAGTTCTGGAATTGGTAGGAAAAATCAATATAGTCCATGTAGAAACCCCACCGCAGGAAAAAAAAACAACCCCCACACCATCTGGTTAGGTCAGGAAGTTATTTACAAATACCTGCAGGATGCAGTTCTTTGTAGTCCCAGATGAAACATAGGGTGCATGGCTGAAAGATACACTGATTTCCTTTTTAAAGTGGACTAGAGAAAAAAAAATAAGGCCATGTATTTTGCATATAGATAGATGGAAAAAAAACCACCCTAACAATATTCTATAGCATTTTTTAATCATGACTAGGGGCACCAAGAAAGAAGTGTGGAAGGAAATTGATATTCATACTGAAAATGTTTTCTAACAGCTCCTAGAAATATCACATAACAATAAGCTATTGCTGATTCTCTGTAAAACCTGCACATGGTTAATTATGTTTACCTTACAAGCTGATAAAAAGAAAATTTGTCTCCCACAGTGGATGCAAGTTAGAGAAAATGAAGCGCACTCTAGATCAACGGGATGTAATGCTACTTAACTTATTCTGTATTGGGCCTAGTGTGCTATAAGCTAGTTTCAAAGCAGAACTGGCCTTCTTTATTGCTGTTAAGAAAATCCAGAGCAGGAATATGTAAAGATTTAGCTAAGAAATCATGTACACTGAAGCAATTCCTTATATGGTTCTTTAAGAAAGCTTCAGCTCAAATTGATCCACAATTTATTTTTGACACTTCCAGCTTTTAAAATGAATATTAAATACTGCTTCAGGTGAGAGTCAAATACTAACTAAAGAGGGCCAGGTTAAAATGCTAGGTGCATATTTGATAACATTTAATTGGAACTGGCTATTGTGTAACCGAACACAGTTACTAAACTATATACACACACAATGCTAAGTTTTAAATACGGACTACTATTCCAAAAAGGAATCTTAAAACCATCATTGATTGTTGCCTGAAAGCTAACAGAATCTCAGAGGTCTAGGGTCAAACTAGATGCGTCAGCATCAGATCTGTATGTTTAAACACAGATCTTTTCCAGTGATGTAGAAAGCAGCACAAGTGAGTTTAACAGCAAAAAGGAAATGTGGGTGAGGGGCACTGAGATAATCCTCCACTGTGGCTAATCTTCCTGCAGCCCTTCTTGCCAAGTGTTTTTCTTCTAAATAAGCTAGCTTCCAGTTTAGAAACTTGGTGAGGTGAAAAGTGCTTGGAGGACAGACTGAGGGGAAGGGGGTAAGGTTTCTATACCCCTAACCCCAATGTCCTGTTTGCTGTTAAAAATGGATTCCCTCCTCCTTTTCATACATGACTGAGTCACATCAAAGTTTAAACACACTGATCTGACACATCTCATTTGGCTCGAAAGACCTTAAGGCTGCAATGCTATATACACATACCTGGGTCTAAGTCCCAGAGAACTCAGCAGGCCCTACTTCTGATTAGACATGCATATGATTGCACTGTAAAGGTCTTTTAGGATCATCCTGTGCCAAAAATTGTATGCCTGGAGCTTCAGCGTTTACACAATCACTTCAAAAACAGTAAAGCAAAACTTTAAAAAATACCACCTACAAAAATACAATTTTGTATTTAGGATATTAAATGGATTTCATCTAAAGAAGTTTACAAAATACTGAGGCTAAGTCTACATATTATGTTCGCCTTCCCATGAAGGGAATGTGTGGATTCTCATCTCATGTGCCTTTCTCTATCGTCTTCACATAGCCAAAATATTTAATGTGGCTCCAAGATAAACTAGGAGTTCTCAAAAGGTACTTTGTTTCTCTTTAGCTGTGGAAGAGAAGAAATGTTTTCTTATGTTTAACTTGAAAAACCTAAGTGCTTTATCTTAGATATTGTACTTATAGAGTGAGATAGCCCCTTTCCCCATGGAACCATGGATATCTGGCTAGAGGTGAAAGCAGAACGTATTGGCAAAAACTGGAAAAGTCTGGAAAGAGACATGTTGGAAAATAGAAACATGAAGAAAACAAGAATTAATACTTCTAAATGTACAGCCAAATTACTTAAAATGACCCATAAATATTACAAGTCTTGAGCAATATTCTAAACTGCCTGTGCACCAGTGGGACCTACACTAAAGCAACAAGAACTAATGGTTCCTGAAACAACTGGAAATGAGCAGAAACACCAGTTTTCGGATGAGCCAGGTCAGCAAAGCTCACAGAAGGGAGCTCCACGAACCTGTCCTGATTTAGAAACAAGCATTTCCACTTGTTTCTGGGGTTGTTTCAGGAAGAGCTAGTTCCTGCTGTGCTACCAATGGGTCCCGGTGGTGTAACAGAACAAGCGGAGGTGCAGTGGCAGCATAGGATACTTCCCCATGAATTCATTTACACCTAAACTCTTAATTTCTTTATAATGTCTAAGAATATAATAAGGGTCGTGTAGCCTATGAGGAAAGAATGGGCCCACTCCTAAACCACTGTGTTTGAAAACAGCTGTGTGCAGCAGCTGTGGAAAAAATGGCAAATTCCATATAAGGGATAATTTGAAATGGAACTGAAAGCAAAAACTGCCAATATTGTAATGCTTTTATGCAAATCTAGGGTGTGACTACACTTGGCACTCTGTGTACAGTTCTGGTCATCACATCTCGAAAAGGATATTGTAAATCTGGAAAAGATTCACAAAATGACCAAGGGGCTAGAACAACTCCCCTATGAGGAACGTTACAAGCGGGAATGCTGGGTTGTTTAGGCACTAAATGATCCAACCATTAAGAAGAAACCATGGGAAACACGCACACATACACACATTACTTTTCAGAATTGCTTGCCTTTGTCAGAGGTAATGCCTCTCCACTTTCTTATTTTCCTTAATTTCAAATTCTATCCCATCTGCTCTAGCAGCGTGCAGTATGTGTATTGTAGTGCAAATGGGATTGTATCAGTTGTCTCTGTGTGGATGTATATGACTATATGGTTGCAGTCAAATGTGTATGTACACCTAACCTAGGTGTTCAGTTTCTGATCCAGCATAGAAGAATTGGGTTGGATCCAGAGTTATGTGGAGCAGACACTGGACACTCACATGGGTGGCAGGTAATTTCCAACAATCCCCCTCTCTCCCCAGCAGTCCCCTGTGTCCCTGAAAACACACTCCAGAGGGGTGGGGGACCCTCAAAACAGCAGGGGAGACAACTCTGGGGGCTGCAGGGGAGAAGATAAATTGAAAAAATACCCCTCTGGAGTGTCCAGTTCGTGGAATGGGAGTATCTTCGGTATCTGATCCATGAATGAAAGGAACCCTTACGTTCATGGAAAAGTAGGTCTGGATCCAACCCCATGTGTGGGAACCTACATCTGCATCTTTCTTGCTGGATTGGAATGATTATGTCTCTCAGACAGAAACAAATCTCCACACCATAGAAATAAACAGAGTTCAAAATAGTAAGAGATCATATATGATGGGACTACCTGATGAACAACATGCTTTAGTAATAGATCAAGAAAAGAAAATATCTCATTATTAAATTTAGCCATTAAATATGTACAGGAGTTTAAGTTTCTGATTGTTTCAGGGAAGGAGCCTGGGGAAGGAGGACCAGCCAGCAGCTGCACCAGGTGGATCCTGAGCCTGAGCCTGCTTCTGCCCCCGCCCACAGGTACTTAAGGCGGGGCTGCCAGAGGCTGCTCAGGAAGGAGCCTGGGGAAGGAGGACCAGCCAGCAGCTGCACCGGGTGATCCTGAGCCTGCTTCTGCCCCCGCCCACAGGTACTTAAGGCGGGGCTGCCAGAGACAGCACCTCGGCGTCGCGCCAAGTGCAACGCTAAGTGCGCACTTAGCGTCGCACTTGGAGTCACGTAGGATCTGAAGACCTACCCACCTGCCTCTCCAGAGACACCAGCAGCCACAATACCAGCAGCAAATAGCAGCAGCAGAGGGCAGCAGCTTTAAAGACAAGGGGAAAGGGGCAAACGTGGACTTTATCTGCTCCTTCTTAGCTGCTGTTCTCTTTTATCTCTTATATTTTTTTAAACTGTTGAGCATTTTATATCCTAACATTTTAATATGTGCCTGGGAGGACTATTGGGCAACTCAGGGGGTTGGGGAGGTGCCACCATAACTGTGGTAATGGGCAGGGGGAGGTATGGCGTTGGGGGATTAACAGGCCAGCTGAGGAGAAGAGGGGCTAGACACCTTACAGCTGTCCCCTCTTCTGGTTCTTCCCCCAACCTGATGGTTCCTGGCAGCCTTACCAGTCTGCCCTCAGGTCTGGTGGTGCTGCTGCTGAATGCCAGGTCAGCCCAAAATAAAATCTCCCTCATCCATGATTTGATTGTGGATGAGGGGGCTGACCTGGCATGTATTACTAAGACCTGGGTGGGGAAACTGGGAGGGGTCACTCTCTCCCAGCTGTGCCCTCCTGGGTACTCGGTGCAGCACCAACACCGACTTGAGGGTCAGGGAGGGGGGGTTGCCGTGGTCTATAGGAATTCAATCTCCCTCTCCAGGCTTCCTGCTCATTAGAGTGCAGATCTTGAGTGTTTGTACCTTGTGTTGGGTACCCGGGATAGATTAGGGATTCTGTTGGTGTACCGCCCACCCCGCTGCCCATCAGACTCCCTGCCTGAGCTGACGGAGGTGGTCTCGGACTTGGTGTTGAGGACCCCTAGGATGATGGTCCTGGGGGATCTCAACTTCCATGCCGAGGCCACTGTATCCGGGGCGGCTCAGGACTTCATGGCCGCCATGACAACCATGGGGCTGTCCCAACATGTCATCGGCCCAACGCATATAAAAGGACACACGCTTGATCTGGTTTTTTCGATTGGGCAGGAGGATGGTGATCTGAAAGTGGAGGAATTAACATCTGTCCCTTTGTCATGATCAGATCACTTCCTGCTGAGGTTTAGACTTCTGGTGGCCTTTCCCCTCTGCAAGGGTGGGGGACCTATTAAAATGGTCCGCCCCCGGAGATTAATGGATTCCGATGGATTCCAGAGGGCTCTGGGGGATTTTCCTGCTGGTATGGCTGGTGCTCCTGTCGAAGCCCAGGTCTCTCTGTGGAATGCAGAGATGACTCGGGCAGTCGGACTCGCCCAAGCGCCCTCTCCCTCTGAGCAGAGCCCGGCCAGCTCCTTGGTATACACCTGAGCTGAGGGCAATGAAGCAAGAGGGGAGACGGCTAGAACGCAGGTGGAGGAAAACTCGTGCTGAGTCTGACCGAACACAGGTAAGAGCCCACTATCGAGTCTACTCTGTGGCGGTGAGGGTGGCAAAGAGACAGTTCTTTTCCACCAGCATTGCATCTTCTCAGTGTCATCCAGCGGAGCTTTTCCGAGTGGTTCGCGGCCTGTTACATTCTGGGCCAGGGAGAGAGACGGTGGAACCCTCGGTAGCACGCTGTGACAAGTTTGCACAGCACTTTGAGGATAAAGTCACTCAGATTCGTCATGAATTGGACACCACCATTAATGCAGTTCCATTGGTAGAGGCGTTCAGAGCACCGTCTGGTCCAGTTTTATTGGATGAGTTTCAGTTACTGAGGCCTGAGGATGCGGACAAGGTGCTTGGCCAACTCCGATCGACCACTTGTGTGCTTGACCACAACCCTTCATGGCTTATTAAATCAAACAAGGAGGAGTTGTCCGGCTGGGTCCAGGAGGTTGTCAATTCCTCCTTGAGAGAGGGAGTGGTGCCTGCCGCTTTAAAAGAGGCGGTAATTAGACCACTCCTGAAAAAGCCTAACCTGGATCCAGAGGATGTTAACAATTATAGGCCAGTGGCCAACATACCCTTCCTGGGCAAGGTGCTTGAACGGGTGGTTGTAGGACAGCTCCAGGCACTGTTGAATGAAACGGATTATCTAGATCCATTTCAATCGGGCTTCAGGCCTGGTTTTGGAACGGAAACTGCCTTGGTCGCCCTGTGGGATGACCTCTGCCGGGAGAGGGACAGGGGGAGTGCGACCCCGTTGATTCTCCTGGACCTCTCAGCGGCTTTAGATACCATTGACCATGGTATCCTTCTGGATAGGTTGTCTGGGTTGGGAGTTGGAGGCACTGCACTACAGTGGTTCCGCTCCTACTCGGATGGCCGATTCCAGAAGGTGGTGCTGGGGGATTATTGCTCTGTGCCATGGCAATTGTGCTATGGGGTTCCACAGGGCTCTATTTTATCCCCCACGCTGTTTAACATCTACATGAAACCGCTGGGGGAGGTTATCCGGAGGTGTGGCCTGAGGTGCCATCAATATGCGGATGACACCCAGCTCTACCTCTCTTTCTCATCAAAACCAGGTGAGGCAGTGGCTGTTCTGAACCAGTGCCTGGGCACGGTAATGGACTGGATGAGGGCTAATAAACTGAAACTCAATCCAGACAAGACGGAGGTACTGTTAGTGGGTGGTTCGTCTGCCCGGCTAGGTGATATTCAACCTGTTCTGGAGGGGGTTGCACTCCCCCTAAAGGATCAGGTTCGTAGTTTGGGGGTGCTCTTGGATCCAGAACTGTCACTTGAGGCACAGGTGAACTCAGTGGCACGGAGCACTTTTTATCAGCTTAGGCTGGTATACCAACTACACCCTTATCTGGACAGAGATAGCCTAGCTACAGTTATCCATGCTCTGATAACTTCTTGTCTGGATTACTGCAATGCGTTATACGTGGGGCTGCCTTTGAAAACGGTCCGGAAACTTCAGCTGGTCCAAAATAGGGCAGCAAGATTGTTAACAGGGACTGGCCTGCGAGCTCATATTATGCCAGTACTTTTCCAGCTGCACTGGCTGCCAGTCCATTTCTGGGCCCGATTCAAAGTGCTGGTGTTAACATTTAAAGCCCTTAACGGCTTGGGGCCAGGTTACCTGAAGAATCGCCTCCTCCCATATGTGCCTGCCCGGACCTTAAGATCATCATCAGCGGCCCTTCTCCATGAGCCCCTGCCAAAGGAAGTGAGGAGGGTGGCTACTAGGAGGAGGGCTTTTTCTGTTGTGGCACCCCGGCTCTGGAATTCGCTCCCTAGTGAGGTTCGCCTGGCGCCTACATTGTATTCCTTTCGGCGCCAGGTGAAGACCTTTTTATTTTCCCAGGCATTTTAGCATTTTAGCTTTCTAAATTTTTATCTTTGCTGTTTTAAATCTGTATTTTAAACTCCTGCACTGCTGCTAGGTTTTATTGTGGTTGTATTGTTATATTGTGGTTTTAATGTTCTATATATTTTAAATTGTTTTATTGTGTGTTGTTTGGTTTTAATTTTTGTGAACCGCCCAGAGAGCTTCGGCTATTGGGCGGTATAGAAATTAAATAAATAAATAAATAAATAATTGTATTTTTGTTGTTGCTTAGCTGTGTTGTAATTTCTATTCTTCTTTATAAAGGTTTTGTTATATTGTTTGGTTATAACACAGTACATCACAGACCTTCATTATCAGTGCAGGGAGAGGTTTTTCTCCATAAGTTAGCAGGTGCAGGAATGGGAGAGTAGTTGCATAATGCCATATATAGAGGTCTTTGGGATCTACTTCATTTACATAAGGCAACCAGCTATTGCAATGGCTAAAAATTATGATCAATAGCATAGGCACAATATTCAAATGGTACATAAGGCTTTGCAATAGTACTTCTCTAGTTTTATACAGATTCACTTAAACTAATGAGATTGACAGATGTATGTATTAAATTTATAGCCTACCTTTATATGAAATGGTGCTCAAGGCAGCTAAAAAGCACTGGGCAACATCCGCCATTGTCTGAGAAGACATCTGTTGGTGCAATGACATTTCCTCTTCCTTCCTTCACCCCCTCCCCTCCAAATCTGCTCCAGATTCCAAACTCTCTGGAGCAGATTTAGGGGGTGTACGGGGGGCTGCAGGAAGAAGGGGGAATCCATCCATCAGCATTACATAGGCAGACAGACACAGTTATGGCAGAGTTTTCAGACCCTCCTTGTCACAAGGCCCTCCTGTTGGTATCACCATTGCCTGGTACAGTTTTGGAGAACTGGAAGGGGATGGTAAGGGGAAATCACATATGCAGCATTTGTTTCCTCATCCAGCTAGGGACAAGCATGTGAAAGGCTACTTCTATATGCATATAAGCCTTAGGACATTAGGGCAAAAGCATACAAAACAGAAAGGTTTTGGATGTGAAAGTTAAGATTTAATATAGAAACCCAAGAAGGGTATGAAAAAAGTCAAAGTCAATTTTGTAAACATGTTTAGATCTTATAAAGTCCCAACCCTAAGGCATGATTAGGCTGCATTATTCCAAAAGTGAGGCTGCCATTTTTCTACGAATCCTAAATTCTACAATGTTCCACAAAGTGCGTATGCTTTAGAATTTTATACTGGGACAACTGAGATCAAAATTTTATCCAATGATCTGCCCTTCCAAATAATGTTTATAACTCAGTCTATCATTTCACTATTTTACAGCACAATGTTTTCCTAGAGAGGGAGATAAAGTATTTGTTGGAAATCATGTGTTAGTGCGAACTGAAAAATACTTGAAAAGCTGCTGGTGTTTCACTTACCTGTCAAAAATAAGGTAAAACATTTTCTTCATAGTTTATCACTGCATTTGTAACTATTAACAAATAGGAATAAAGTAATACCTTACACAACTCTTATCTGAGCAATCAAAAATATATTCGTCTTGTTGTGTGCACAGTAATGTCAAACTAACAGTGCAATATTATGCATGTCTACTCAGAAGTAAGTCAATGGGGCTTACTCCCAGGTAAGTTTGCATAGAATTGCAGCCTACAACAATTAAGTTACAGACAAATACATGAAAATACTTCTAAGAACAAGAACATTAAGACGAAGATAGTAGAAGAAGATAAACCTTTTTGGAACAATTATTGACTAGATATAAGGCTCATATAAACCCAGAATAGTCTTAGAATTTGCCCCCATTGGAATAAAAAGATCCCTGCTGTTTCAGAAGTGCATAAGGCCAAGGAAACCAGCCTGCATCCGCTTGGGAATATTGATTTCAGTGCTAGATGCATGCTATAAACCTCAGCATCACCTTGAAATATATGTAGGATAGAATTTTATTTTAAAGGGTATTTCTCATTCCAATTAACATGCATTTCCCAAAAGGTTTATCTACCCAGAGACAGAAAAATACTAAAATAATATTTTAAAAGAAAGCCTGACAAGCACATCCAGAGATCTAAGGTTTAAAACAAAAACAATTCACTGGTAACAGGGCTGTCCTTTTAGAGTCTCCAATTGCCATCATAAGTTCAATTCACATTTTTCCTCTTTTATATCCCATCCTATCCCTGCCAAAGAAATTTTAAAATCATAGTATATATCTGTTTAAATTTTCCTGGAAATTCTGCAAAGAAACTGGATATCTACATTACTGACATAGGGAAATAGAAAACAGCCACCCATGCAGACTTTAAACTGCACATTCTTGCAGATAGGCTCCGCAGAATCTTCCGGGTTTACAAATAAAGATGTAATCAGTAAGAAGGAGTCTTGTACTACTTTTGTACACAGCAGACGCAAGCAATCAGCTGCTATCTGAGTTTTCCATGCACAACCTACATTTTGAAGTGATAAATTAAGCAACTTAGGTTTAAAATTCAAAATGGTCAAAAACATCTGAAGCAATATATGTTTGTTATTACTTTCTAGACTGACATATCACAGTGGAGTTGCAATTGTGTTAGTCATGGCACTCCGCATGATGCCAAAGCTGTGCTGAGCAGCATGCTGTTAGGAAAGGGTATGCCAGCATGCTGCAGCATTGGCTCGGCCCTCCCATGCTGTGTCAGTCTATAGGCAAACACCATGACCACTGTCACAGCGCAACACATGAAAATGCTAGGGAGCTATTTCTGTAACAACAGGAGGGCAGTTCTCCCTCAACTTGACCCCTGCTCTTGATGGGTATTGTGGTGACGTGTTCTGAATGGAATACTTCATAAGCAGGTAGCATCAGATCAGGAAGTGGGGGGGGGGAGGTGCATTGCTCGAAAGAATGTTCAGTTAAAATTAGTTTTAAATCTCGCCTTGTAGGGAATCCCTAAATGGAATAAATAGTACAACGTTTTGTGGAACAATAGTTTACATCAGTACAAGATGAAACTCGGTACTGACTTAAAAATATTTCCCTGCTTTGGATTTCAGAGGCAGATCTAATGACTGGAAGCACATGAGCCCATAACGGGACAACCCTTTGCCATACACAATAGTAACTACGTTTCTACAAGTTATGAAAAGAAAGCAGTATGTGCCTGTTTCGGTGGCTGTCGTTTGCCTACCAATGGTGCAGTGCTCCCCATTCCAGCCCTCTCGGCATTCACATTTCCCGTCTTTACAAGTTCCATGCTCTGTGCAGCGGGGATGGCAGACACGCTGGTCACAGGCTACCCCTGTCCAGCCCTCCTCACAGCGACATGCTCCGCCAATGCAGACACCATGAGTGCCACAGTCTACAGAACACACTTCTGGAAAAAAGAGAAAGTTGGTTATCGCCCAGCATTGTCATGGGCATTGGTAGCATCTTGATGATTTATGATTTTGCACTACCAAAGGCAACGTAGTTGGAGGGAATCAAGACGTGAGGTCTGTCTCTATGGCCTACTTATTACTCTGTGTGAGTTCTGTACTCTGTGGACTACTAATTCTATTATTGAGAATGCCAGCAAGGAAGATCACTGCAAGCTGCAAGTTGTCATATAAACATCTGTGTAAATAAACCTAGCTCCAGGATTCACCACAGTTAATATCTCAGAGGATGGGTACAATTTTGGATCAGCAGTATGCTGGATGTACTCTTAACTGGAAACTCTAGAAGCAAGTGTCATTATCATTATCCTAAATCAGCATCCCACAAAGGACAAGCTCTGAAAATCACACATGTTGGAAGAGCAAGTCTTTTGCATTTTGGATCTATTTGTCATTGATATATGTCACCTAAACTGCCATTCCCAAACCTTTTGGAATAATAGAGGGGCGGGGGACAGAAGGAACTTATGGGTTTCCAATCGACAACTGGTTGGCCACCGTGTGAACAGAGTGCTGGACACTTGGGCTGATCCGGCATGGCTCTTCTTATATTCTAACAAAGAAAATCTAGAGTAATTACCAAGGGTCACATGGACACCTGCAAGTGGAACAGTCAATGTTTCTTTAAAAGGCAATTTGAGAATGGTGGGGCAATAAATAAAAGACTCTTGAGTATTTGGGGCCACAGTCAGAATCGGAATGAGAACCTGAATATAGGATTTTAGTTGTCTGGACTTATTATAATTTCAGCATTCAGCATAACAGTGAATTAATTATTGGTACTATCAGCAATAAATGCTACAAATTAAGTGTTTTTCTTACCAACGGAGCAGTCAGGACCCATCCAGTTGGGATCACAGTTACAGAGGCCTGTGTCAGAGAGGTATGTGCCATGCCCACTACACTGGTCTGGACACTGAGCACGTGGAAGTTCACAGTTTAAGCCTCCCCAGCCTGGGCTGCAAAGACACTCTCCATTTACACAGACACCATGGTTGGAGCAGGAGGGATCCAAGCAATCAACTACAGAGAGAGAGAGAGAGAGAGAGAGAGAGAGCAAAACAAACACTCTGTGAAAAAGGTCAGTGCACAGAATGCACAGTCTGAATTGACACCACTTGATGGATCTGTGCTCAGCAGGTTTCGTCTTGCCGCAGTGAACTAGAGCAAACCCGTGCAGTTGTTTGCTAGGCTATCTTTTCTGGGAGTCTGAAAATATAAAAAGGTCACTCTGCTTGCTTTGGAATAAACTCCAAAAGCTGAGCCTAGCTAGAAAAATGGCGGCGGGGGGGGATCATCAAAACAAAGTAACAGGTAAGGCTGATTTGAGAACCAGCAATATTAAAATAACTGAGATCATTAAACAGTTTTTATTCATATCTAATTCTGTAGATATTCCAATAGCACAAACGTATACACAGTGATTTCTGCAAGTGAGAGCAAATCTTTTGCATTTTACTGTAGAGGGTCTCACAATAACTGCATCACTAATTAACCGAAGCTTTGCCCTAGTGAAAAGAGCCAGGGGGACTATGACTTCGTTTTCCCTCCCTTACCTGACTGAAGCTGTCAAACTGGATGGTGATACCTCCAGCATAAGACCCGTTAGCAACCCATGAGAACTGTTCACCTTTATGGAAACGTGATTCTTGCCTATGTCAGCTCTGCAAATCATTCCAATGCACAATATGTTTGTGCTCCCCTTGCACAAGGGGAGGGGGAAGGAGCTGTGTTGGGATTAGTGTTACTGAATAATCCCACTAAATATGATGTCCTGGAAAGCATTAAACTCCCCTTGAAGAGGCCAAGAAATATGTATGTGATGAGCTTGCTGTGCACAGAATGTGTACATGATGAGCTTGTTGTAACAGGTTTCACAACTGCACATGCACAGGTATCTGAAAGGGTGAATTGTTCTATTCCAGCAGCAACTGTACATCTGGTGGGGTTGGCATGTCCCCTGTGTTCACCTCATTTTTCCTGCTGCTCTCCATTGAGCAGTTTTCTTCTCTATACATTCCAGCTTGCCATGTACCCCTTCAACATTGCTTGTCAAAAATGTTGCTAAGCAGCCACAAAGCACTTCCCTTTTGCCCTTGCTTTTCTGAGTGCCATGCTTGCAGGCACATTCTGTGGCTGCTGAACAATGGTGGCACCAGAAGAAAAAAATATTGGGAGTGAGAGCACAGAAGGGTACAAAGTGCACTTCTAGCTGGGGTTGGAAAGCTTTGTCCCACATTCGGTTTCTGGATGAATTTTTTAAAAATTGGGATTGGTGGAGAGAAGTGACTTAGGGGCCTGACCCCTCTTGCCACCCTCTGGTGGCACCAATGTTGCTGAATGGGGATGACAAAGTATGTATGAATGCATGGCCTTTCTACCTCAATTTTCAAAGCATCTTAATGGTCTATGTGCCAATGCTGGTTAGGCAAATCCTAGGCTGCTTAGTTTTATCATGTATCTGAATTATTCACTTTATGAAGAGGCTTTTGCTATGGAAGTAAAGACCAAGATTGAACAAATGTCCCAAGTAAAATGCATTCATGACCAGTTTATATGTTAGTTTAAACACCCAGAATTGATTAGCATTTCCATATCAGTAATGAAAATGATTTCTCACCCATCCCTAGAAATCCTTCAAAACTAAGAGATGAGACAGTTTCACTGAACCCAGCACCATCTGAAGGCCTTCCATCCTTCAGTTTTTAACATAAGCAAAACGTGATATATCAAAACTATTGTGATTACAGTGCTATGAAAAGTTGGATTCAACTAGAACATTAAGGAATGAATTCAATATAATCTTAGAACTAGGGGTTCATCACATGGAGCTTTTATCCTGCTATTGAGATGGCTCTCTCACAGAAGTTTGCAGGCTCTTTAGATGACACCGTTACCCTCCAGGGTGTCTCCCACAATTTTCCCCAGCTTATCCCGTGTTTTCCCCAAACATAATAAATGTGGTATTTTTTCCACCCCACGGAAAAGGAGCAGCATGACCTCCCTGTGAAATTCTCCAATAGCGGGAGAAACTGCTCTATCAGCCTGCTGTGGGCATTTGTTTTCAGTTGCTGGGGGTGTGTGCGCCGTGCGGTCAGGATGACAAAGGCATTGAGGATGGGAGCGGGGTGTGCAGGAGAAGATTTGACAGGCACGAGGGCAAGAATCGCCTGTTGATTCCAACTCCTGCCTCTGCTCAAGTCTTGCTGAGCAAGGACTTTCTTGGATTCCCAGGTGCCTGCCATGTAAATGCTTGAGCACATTTCTCAGGTGGAGGGAGAAGAGGTAAAATGCCTCCCTGCAACTAAGGGTGACACATCTGATCCCTGCCCCACCAAGCTCAGAAGCAACATCCACTGTTGATTCAGAGCACCCTGTTAAGTTCAATGGGGCTTACTCCCAAGTAAGTGTGCCATGGGTTGCAGATTTATGGCACAATCTTACATTTTATGTCTACTCAGAAGTAAGTCAGAGGTTTCCTGAGGGCTGCAAGAAAAGAGTACAACAGAAGTTAAGTTACAAAAACAAGAACCCATCCCCCTGCTCCTTTGCACACATGCCAGGGAGGGAGGAAGGCACTCCCTCAGTTCAAACCATGTTTCTGCTGTATAAAGGAGCCCTTCCTAATCCCACAAAGAAACCGAATGCAGGAAGTTCTGGAAAGGATGTGGATTTTTGCGGGAGGTTTGCTTAATGTAGAAACACCCCTAGAAGGAACCTCAAGGGCCACAAAAATGGTGACTGCGCCGTCAGTGTAGTCTGCATAATAAACCAATTTTTACAACTAATGCCAAAAACACTTTTGAGTAGAAACTGTGCCATTTGTGAAGGCTGTTAAAGAAGGAAATGTTTACTGCATGTTTACATTCTACCCAATGTAGCCTTTACTTTCAAAGTTCAGATGTGGAAAATACATCAGTTCACTTCAGCAGTTGTGAAAATGCCTTTAGACCATGATTCAGAGGGGTTGCATAGCCTGCAGACCCACGTCTTCAGGATTCCCTGAACAATTGCCTTCACACAATACCCAAACCACTTAACTCCTTTGAATTCAAAGTGCAGTGTGGGGATTTGGTTTATTATGCAGACTACACTGACTGTGCATTCACCACCACACTTTTCTTTTAAACTATTGTGCTCTTCAGATGTTCAAAATGAATGCAGGCAGAGGGCCACGGCACACTCAAGCCCCATCTCCAACATCCCCATAGGTCTGAAAAGGCTTCTATGCATGTTCAGCTAAGCTTCCTTATAAACCTCTGCACCACTGGGAACCCTGCATTACCAGGATTCCTGATCGTGCAGAGGTTTCCAAGTGTATTCACTTGAGTGTGTAGAAGCCCCCTTCAGACCATGCTATTGAATGTACTAAGGTCCAAAGCTCTCTCTGCAGGGACATTGGGGGCAGGACTAACATGTGCAACCCTCCTGCCCCCTTCATGTGTTCATTTTGAATACCTGAAGGGAGCTCATGTGCATGGTAAATCCCAAAGTGCTAAAAAATGTGGGCGTGGGCGCTCAATGTTGAATATGTATTCCTAGCATCCTGTGTGCCAAAGGAGTATAATTGTTTTCCTTTTCCTTTACATTAGTCTTTTAAATAATTAAAAACTGATTTAACATTCCCTTTAAAAAGCAGGCTCCTTCGTTGACTGCACAGTTCCTTGGAGCCTTAGTTAAAATGTGAGGTTCAGCACACTCCCTGGATGAAAACTGGATGAAACGCTGGATGAAAAATATATGAAATTTCAATGGGAGAAAGCTCACAGAGAAACAGAGGATTTTTTAAGAAGTCTAACAAAAAAACAAACTAAAACATATTTTTCAGGTTACCTCTACTATGAACTGCCTGCATGTTATGTCATCGAGACCAAGTAATTAAGTTAGAAGCAATGTTTTACTTTTTTTTGTTTTTTACTACAATTTTATGTTGTTTGCATATATGAAATAATACACCGAACCTCTTGGTTAAGAATAGACCAATGTCTATTCTGATCAGGGTGGGGAATCTAACAGGATTATCTGTTCCCATCTTACTGACTGTCCTTTTAGCTAGGTAGCAAGAGTGAGGATGAAGCCTGGGGTAAGCCTCAAGGCCCTTTGGCTTCATCCAGGAGCAGAGGGTCATCCTGTGCTGGCTCCAGTTTTTGGAGGGCCTTTGGGTAAGGCCCCCTCAATGGGCCCCCTCCCTCAGTGACTCTGCCTGTTCGTTGCCACTGTCACCAGCTGCTCTCGCTCCTCCTCCTCCTCCTCATTGTTGCTCCCATTTATTTGCTTGCCAGGCAGAGAGCTCGTGAGCAAGCAGGCAGTGGCACTGCTCCTCCTTCTCTCTCTCACCATTCTCTGGGCCAGAGCGAGAGGCATACAAACAAGCAAGTTGCAATGTTTAAGAAGGGGAGCAACTCCAAAAGGCTCTTGTCAGTGGGCTCTGCTGGGATGTAGGCCTTTAGCAGGTGCTCAACCATGCCCACTCGAGACACCTGCCATGTTGTCATCCAGTTCCCTCTTCCCATGGGGAGTCACAGAGCTCTTTCCTTCTCAAGTGCCTGTTCCTCTGCCTTTTATGTATAGGTCTTAAGCCACATCCATTGCCCGACTCCCTTGCATTGCTCAAAAGTAGGCTCCTACTTTTGAACATGCCATTACTCACAAGAAGGAATCATCTTTGGCCACCATAGCAGGAGTGTTCCCCTCCCCCCCACCCCCTGGGATGTCTTACTGGGAGAACCAGCTACCAGGTTGGGGTTGCTGTTTTTGCCCTGGCTCCCCTCTCTCCACCTCCTCCTTCTTCTCCGCATCACAGACCCTGCTTCAGAGTCTAGAGGCGTTGGCAAAGTCAGGATGGTTCCTGAACATCTACTCGAAGAAAAAAGTATGATAAAACTTTGGGGAATTTGTATAGTTTGAGATTAGAAGATGGTAGAATGATAACCTGGTATCCAGAATACTCCTCACAGATAGTAAGCTGTTCTGTTGCCCTGTCAATACAAATCATTAACAGTGCAATCCTATGCACATCTATTCAGAAGTAAGCCCTACTGAGTTTAATAGGACTTACTCTGAAGTAAGTGTGTATAAGATTGCAGTGTAAGGCTTTCCTATCATCCTCTTGAAAGAAAGTCCTGTGACACGGAATTGAAATCTACAGTGTTGATTAAATGCTACTTACTTACCCAGTATCAGTCAGTTTCCTGCCTCCCAGCTGAGCAGAGCAGAGCAGAGCAGAGCAGAGGAGAGCAGAGGAAACTGCTTCAGCTGGTCCAGGGGCTACAGAAGCGAGCGATCAGAGCAAGTGAACAGGGGAAGCAAACAGGAGTTGGCCAGGGGATTTGCAGTGGCAGAAGAGACAAAGGAGACAAAGACAAAGAGGTGAGTGGGCTGGAGGAAGCCCAGAGGGCTGTCCTTTGTCCTTCTGAGTGGCTGTGAGCTCACCAGGTGCTCTTGAGAGCTCCAACTGAATTGGGTGTGTGTGGCCTGAGTACTCCCAGCAGCTGTTGGGCAGGAAGCTTCAGTCTGTTTCCCGCCTCCCAGCTGAGCAGAGCAGAGCAGAGGAAGCTGCTCCAGCTGGTCCAGGGACTACAGAAGCAAGCAAGCTCACAGAGAGCAAGCAATCAGAGCGAGCGAACAGGGGGAGCAAATAGGAGTTGGCCAGGGGAGGTTAAGGGGGAGGCCCCTAACATTTTTTCTTTTTAAAAAACATTTTTTTTTTCATTTATTTGTCTTGTAACACACACTTCCATACCAGTGGGACTCTGTTCTTAACCTCCAGTGAGTAAGGGCCAAGCACAGGCTACTCTAGAACAATCAGAAAGCTAGACACAAAAAGGAAAACAATCCATGGAAGGACCATCTCCAGTGATGGTGACCTGCAAGGTGTGTGCAATGTTTGTTTTCTTGCCTGAGATCAACATGGCCTACACTTCCAACAAGTGCAAGTTGATCACACTGCTGGAAGAAAAAGTAAGAGGACTGGAGCGGCGACTGTTGACCCTCCAGGGAATAAGAGAACACGAAGAGTTCTTGGACAGAACGGTGGAACTACAGCAGCAAAGCGAACTACAGGAGCTAGAAGAGCAACAGCAAGCTGAGGAAGAAGAGGAAAATACTAAGATGAGGAAAAATGAAGTAGAGGATAGTCCTTGGAAAAGTGTGACAGTTTGGAGCAGAAGAACTAGAAGCCACTCTGTACCAGTGGAGGCAGTGGAACTAGGGAACCATTTCCAGGTACTTGAGGATGAGACTGAAGGACAGCCTGCAGAGGAAGAGTTACATGGGAACCTGCATGAGAGCAAGCAAGAAGCTGAAGGTCAGTCAAGCAGAGGCAATGAAACCAAGGCCTACAACAAGAAGAAGAGTAATAGTAGTAGTGGGAGACTACTTGCTGCATGGGATCGAAACCCAAGTATATCGCGAAGACCCGTGGACTCACCAGGTATGCTGTCTCCCGGGAGGACGGATATTGATGTGACTGAAGGGTTGCCTGCACTCATAAAGCCCACTGACAGGTATCCCTTTCTTCTCATCCATGTGGGAACAAATGATACCACCAAGCAGAACTACAAAGAAATCATGTCAGACTTTGAAGCTTTGGGAAGGAAACTCAAGAACTTTGGGGCCCAGATAGTTTTCTCACCCATCCTTCCAGTAGTTAGAAGAGGGATAGAAAGCAAAAGAAAAATACTCCGGGTGAATGACTGGCTAAGAAGGTGGTGCTGACGAAAGAGATTTGGATTCTGGGACCACGGGCTATACTTCCTGGAAGATGGACTGTTGACAAGGGACAGGTTGCACCTCACAAATACTGGGAAGAACGAACTTGAACTCTTAATACAGGAGGGAAATTATGACTTGATAGGTGTAACTGAGACTTGGTGGGATGACTCTCATGCCTGGAATACAGCAATTGAAGCATATAACTTGTTCAAAAAGAACAGGAGGAACAGAAAAGGAGGTGGGGTTGCACTATATGTGAAAAATACATATCTCTGCATAGAAATACAGGAGGATGAGCTTGGTAGCCCCATCGAGAGCATCTGGGTTAAAATAAAAAGAGCAAAGAATAAAAAGAACCTGGTGGTTGGAGTCTCCTACTGGCAACCCAGTCAAGGAGAAGATGAGGATGAAACTTTTGAAAAGCAAATAGCCAATGTTTCAAGGAAGCAAGATGTAGTAGTAATGGGGGACTTCAATTTCCCCGATATTTGTTGGGAGACAAATTCTGCAAAACATGGCCCAAGTCAGGAAATTCCTGACTTGTGTGGCTGATAACTTCCTCCTACAGAAATTAGAGGACTGGCTATTCTTGACTTGATCCTAACCAACAGAGATGACTTAGTGGATAAAGCAGCAGTTATAGGAACTCTGGGGGAAAGCGACCATGTTATACTTGAGTTCTTGGTTCTAAAGGAAGCAAAAGCCGAGTGTAGCCAAATGTGTACCCTGGATTTTAGGAAAGCTGATTTTAATGAACTCAGAACAATGATAAGTAAGGTCCCATGGCAAGCAACTCTAATGAGAAAAGGAGTCCAAGATGGGTGGGAGTTTTCTAAAAAGGAAATTCTCAAGGCACAATTACAAACAATTCCAACAAGAAAAAAAGGTGGAAGACAACAGAAGAAGCCAATGTGGCTTCACAAAAAACTTAGATATAGGGATGTCAGAGAATTCCGTGACGGATCCTGAAATCCATCGCAGAACGGCCTGCCACCCCCCCACCCCCCGCGGATCCCCCCCGGGACGAGACTTACCTGAGACAGATGTTCCAGACAGCGGCAGCTCCAGTGGTGGCTCGGCGGTGGCAGCAGCTGGTCTTCCGACTGGCTGCCGCCACCTCCATTTGCACTCTGGTCTTTTTCTCCCCCCCACCCCGACGTGATAGGCTACGTAAAGACTTAAGTAGCCTATCACGTCTGGGTTTAAAAAAATAATTTTTTTCACCGTCTTAGTCTACGTCAATATTTACGTAGACTAAGACGAAGAAACGAAAGGGGAACGCAAATAGCACCCACTACACTATTTGCGTTCCCCTTTCTTTTCTTCGTCTTAGTCTACGTAAATATTGACGTAGACTAAGATGGCGAAAAATAAGGAACGCAAATGGCGGCAGCCGTAGCTGCCGCCATTTGTGTACACGTTTTTGTTTTTTTTTACCCAGAGCCCTCTGCAGCTGGAAATCCGGCTGCGGACGGCCCTAGCCTGGGCCTGGCCGGCTGCTCTGCGGAGCTGCCACGGAGCACAGCTGGCTGTCAAGAATTCTGGGGGGGAGGACCAGATCGCCTCCCCCCCGTCGAGGATTCCGGGGGAAGGGACGGAACGCCTCCTCCCCACCATGAACAGAATCCGCGAAAAGGTAAGTGACTTTCGTACATCCCTACTTAGAGATGACCTGAAAACAAAAAAGCACACATATAGGAAGTGAAGAGAAGGCCAAGCAACAAAGGAAGAGTACAGGCAGGTAGCACAGAATTGCAGGGATGGCGTCAGGAAGGCCAAAGCTGAGAATGAGCTGAGGTTAGTGAGGGATGCTAAAAGCAACAAAAAAGCTTTCTTTACCTATGTGCATAGTAAAGACAGAGGAAAGAAATGGTGGTTCAGCTATTAAATAAGGATGGCAAAATGAACAGATGACAAAGAAAAGGCAGAAGTGCTTAATTCCTACTTTGGCTCAGTCTTCTCCCAAAAGAGGGTCTATGATCCCCCTGGCAAAGGCGAAGTACAGGCTGAAGGGGCAGGAAAATCTCCAGGGACAGATGAACTGCACCCTAGAATAATAAAGGAACTGGCAGAAGAACTCTCAGAACTGCTGTCTATTCTCTTTGAGAAATCATGGAGGATGGGGGAAGTGCCAGATGACTGGAGGAGGGCTAATGTTGTCCCTATCTTCAAAAAAGGTAAAAAGGAGGAACCTGGGAACTACAGACCAGTCAGTCTGACATCAATCCCTGGGAAAATTCTGGAGCAGATGATAAAGCAATCCATCTGTAAGCACCTGGAAAACAATGCAGTGATTACTCGAAGCCAACATGGATTTGTCAAGAACAAATTCTGCCAGATGAATCTGATCTCATTTTTTTACCAAGTTACCTCCTCTGTGGACTGTGGGAATGCTGTGGACATCATATACCTCGACTTCAGCAAAGCTTACGACAAAGTGCCCCATGATATTCTGATGTGCAAACTAGCACAAAGTGGGCTAGATGAAAGAACGATCCGGTGGATCCACAGTTGGCTACAGAATCAGACTCAAAGAGTGCTTATCAATGGGACGTTCTCAAACTGGGGAGAGGTAACGAGTGGGGTATCGCAGGGCTCAGTCCCGGGTCCAGTGCTCTTCAACATTTTTATTAATGACTTGAAGGAGGAGGTGCAGGGAATGCTGATCAGATTTGCAGATGGCACAAAATTGGGTAGGATAGCTAATACGTTGGAAGACAGAAACAAAATTCAAAGTGATCTTGATAGACTGGAGCCCTGAGCAGAAAACAACAGAATGACATTTAATAGGGATAAACGCCAAGTTCTGCACCCAGGAAGAAGAAACCAAATGCACAGTTACAAGATGGGGGATATGTGGCTCAACAACATTACAAGCAAGAAGGATCTTGGAATTGTTGTCGATCACAAGCTGAATATGAGCCAACAATGTGATGTGGCTGCAAAAAAGGCAAATGCTATTTGGGGCTGCATTAATAGAAGCATAGCTTCCAAATCTTGGGAAGTACTAGTTCATCTCTACTCAGCACTGGTTAGGCCTCATCTGGAGTACTGTGTCCAGTTCTGGGCACTGCACTTTAAGAAGGATGCAGACAAGCTGGAGAGGGTTCAGAGGAGGGCAACAAAGATGATCAGGGGACTGGAAACAAAGCCCTATGAGGAGAGACTGAAAGAACTGGGCATGTTTAGCCTTGAGAAGAGAAGACCGAGGGGAGATACGATAGCGCTCTTCAAGTACTTGAAAGGCTGTCACAGAGAGGAAGGCCAGGATCTATTCTCAATCATCCCAGAATGCAGGACACGGAATAATGGGCTCAATTTCCAGGAAGCCAGATTCCGGCTGAACATCAGGAGAAAGTTCCTGACTGTTAGAGCAATACAACAATGGAACCAATTACCTAGGGAGGTAGTGGGCTCTCCCACACTGGAGGCATTCAAGATGAGGCTGGACAGCCATCTGTCAGGGATGCTCTGACTTGGATTCCTGCATTGAGCAGGGGGTTGGACTCAATGGTCTTGTAGGCGCCTTCCAACCCTACTGTTTTATGATTCTATGATACCAGCTGTCATGTAAAAGAAAAAAAGTAGGGGGCATGATCCATAAACTAGCACAAGCCATCACCCATGAACTGAAGTCATCAGTTTAAGTGAAAGTTGTCTGTCTTAATGGGCTCATGGATCTCATCATAGGTTTATTTAGCACAACAAGTTTAACCATCCTTGTTGGTTACTATCAATCATCCCATTTTCCTCCAACTGCACGGGAACTGGTTTTTATTTTACCAACATCTATTACAGAAATAAGGAAAACTTATATAAATTTCTGACACTTTCTTTTCTCTCCTGCTTCCTTTCACCTGACTTCCAGGAGCCCTCAAAGATAATTGCTAATGGCTTTGCAATTTCTTCAGCTAATCCCCTCAGCACCCAAAAGTATACTTCATCAGACCATGTTGATTTAAATCTATTAAAATATGATCTATTCATCTCCTTCCCTGACCTGTATTTCTTTCCTTCCTTGGTTATCTTCATCATCTTATACATTTATCTCTTTCAGTGAAAACTAAAGCAGAGTAGGCGCTGGGAAATTATGGTTTTTTAAATGTCTAATTACCTCACGTTTTACACACAGATGTTGATTTATGATTTCTTTTGTCTTCTTCCTTACATGTGAATTCCACAACACTGTTCCATTTTAATTTTTTCTGTGCCTTTGCCACTATAATATTCCTTTATATGCATCTTGAAAAACACCTCATTTTGCCATGATCTAAAGAATTATAAGTATGTTAAGGGTGAGTTGGATGAAGCACAAAGTGCACAGTTTGGGTGTGATCCCGGACTCAGTACTAACTGGGGAAGTTAAGGTGGTGGCAGTGGCCAGGACTACTTTTTACCAGATTAGGCTGGTATACTAGTTGCTCTTCCAGATTGAGGGATCCTACTGCCACCAATCATTGGATTTCCACTGTAAAGTACAAGCAGAATTTCCGTGTACTGCCCACACTGTCAGGACAAATTGCCACCACATGCCACAACCTTCTGTCCACACCAGTAAGCAAAGATGTAACGAAAGTTCTTCCCTCCCTTTGCTGTTCCCTCAAACCACATTCTTTGGGCCAGGGTGGATTTTTTTCCCTCCTTCTTCTCCAGAATTGCACAACTGCGTAATTCTGGAAGTTCGAAGAGTCACTGCTGTGCCTTTACTCCCATGTAAGTGCATGTCACCCTGATTTGGATCAAACCATGGTGTTCTGAGAGCAGAGGGGTAACCCCCCCCAGCTTTTTCCCTGACCTTCCCCACACATCCCAATAGACCTTACTGGGGTTAAACTTCATAAGCCAATTTCTCTACTGTGTCTTTTCAGTAAAGTTTTTGTGTGTGTTACTGCAAGACCAATGTCTACTATGGCCTTGCTTTAACAGTAGTGTAAGATATTTGTAGTTTTTATTAAAGTTTGGCCCTTAGAGCTCTAAGCATGTGGAAGTTCTATGTGGATGGTATTGGTTGCCAGTTGGGTACTTGCAACATGGAATGGTAGCTTCAGTTGCACGATTGGTCTGCTCCAGCAAACGGACAAATCTGGGACTTAGGTCCACCACTCTGTCACTGACAGCTATCCTGCTCCAAGGCAGTGGTGAAGGTGGAAGCAACCACAGCATAGAATGCCATACCATATAGCCTAAATACTGTCTATTAAGGGTGTAGCTTCAATTTCCAGCATTTGGGGGCCTCTCCTCTCCCTGCCCCCGCCATTGACATCCTGGTTGTACTGCTGTCTTCCCTCCTGTTTACCACTGCTCTTCCACGTACTCCTCCTTCGCTGCCCTGCCCAGTCCTCCAATAACCTTATTCAGCTTTAGCATGGGTTGGCTGGACATGATACAAACCATGTGGGTCCCAGAGGCTCTCTGGGAAAATGAAAATGATGGGTGGCTGGAGTCTTAGAAAGAGCAAGGGTCTTGCAGGCATCATGTGAGGTCTCTGCAGGTGCTGCGATGCCAATGGGTGCCACATTGGGAAAGGCACATTGGGGAACAATCAATAACAAGCAAAATAAAGGCAGACTCAATGAATGAAGAGCAAATGGACCAAGAAAAATGAAAGACAGACAGAAGGCTTTCTGAGAAAAGCAAAATCTTCCATCAATGACAGAACACTGATGAAACAGCGGTCAAACACTGAAATATGGAGAACTGTTATTTCTCATGTGCTTTCTTTAATACTACAATGGACCTCTTTTAGAAATAATTTTTTGAAATTGTTTCGGCCACGTTGTTATGGTTTGTTAAAAGTATATTTGTGTATGCTGTCTTCTTCTGTTTATGTTAATTGTAAACTGGATGAAACTGGGGAACAGTAAGCAGGGAGCAAAGCCAACTAAGCCGCGGCCTCAAGGTGCACTCCATGAGGCCATGGTTTAGTCAGGACTCACTCTCTTGCCCCCCTCCCTTCTCTGAGGGGACAGGGATTCAGGGAGGGGGAGGGGTCTCTTTGGATGCCTTTGTGGGCCAGATGGAGAGCACTGACAGGGAAAAAGGGGGGAAGAAGAGACAACAGAGTCTCGCCTCCTTGAAAACAGGGGAGAATATATATAATTTATTCCCACAAGGACAAAAAAGGTCAAGGAATTTCCCCAGCAATGTAAGCCCCTCTGGGGGCAAGAATTACACTTACAAAGTTAAATACCACTGAAAAATGACTCGACTACAAAAGTGACAAGAAAAACACTGTTAACCTAACCTAATTTGTTGATTTCACTCACTTTCCACACCAAATTGCACTGAATGAAGCCTGACAAGTTAGCTATTTCATTTTTGTGTGCAAATTTAATAGAGCAACAGTGTTTATGCAGCAAAATTGGTAGATCACAAATATCGATTTTGGTGCCATAGCCATTTCAGGTAAATTGTTTGAACGATATGACTATGATGAATATCTGAAATAAAAAGCTAACGGGAAAGAAAAAATGCTGACCTACAGTATCCAATTCCATTTCCTAGCTAGAAAGTAGCATATGAATCAACCTGGACCATTCTTTTCAGAAGCACAAATCAATAGAGAAGATTTTTACCCTTTAATAAACATTCAGGTGTATATGTTTGTTTTGCTATTGTGTTAATTCCTTAAATTGAATAGAATAAGAGTTTTGCTAAGGAACTGCCTAACAAGTCATGTCACTACTACATCCAACTGTGTCTAACATTTTTTAAAAAAGAAAGTGTTTTTAAGAACCAGTACCAATACTATGGAATGTTGTTTTAGCAAATGATGCATGCAAAAGGTTATTTTAACCTTTCTTGTCATGTTTCTTCACCTTCTGTGTTTGTAGTTAATACACCTAGCTTTCTAAAATCCATTTATCTTTCAAATTCCTTATCCTTCCATGCTTTTGATTAAATCATTTATGCACTCTTTCTGAACATACAAATTTTTTAGAGGTCAGACTTTAGCGGTCACACAGAGTCTCTAATAAGAATTGTATTTCATTAATGTCAAGTGTTTCTGGAATCTCTAAAAAAACCTGCATTGCCTACAGAAGTCTTATGCCTGTAGCCTATAATATTTATTTCCTGAACTCTGATAACACTGAGATGAAATCTAGTTTGAGGGAAAACTACAAAACAGACTTCCTAAAGTTGATCTAAAATGTAATCATAAAATGTGATGAATATATATGCCTAGTTAAAGAGGGATATGGACATTGCTGTCAATAAGTGTCTGCAGGCTATAAACATCAACAGACTTTATAGCGCTAACTTTTGTTAAGATTAATTTTGTAAATCTATTCTATTTCAAACCAAGATGTTCTCATTCTATAAGTACTTCTTAAGTAGAGTGAATAAGCCCCTGTAATCAGCGCTTTTTCAGGCATTCAGTGCAAACACATGAAGTGGCTTTCATGAACAAGCGGACTATCCTCACCCCCTAGACACTGATGTGCTATTGCTGTCTGTCTGAAGGGGGCCTACGCTGATGCACACCTACAGAGCTCCCTCCATGGGGACAGGTACCCTGGTTAACCAGGCTCCCATCACCATGGAGGGAGCTCTATATGCGTCTATGTATACGCGCATGTCCCCTTCAGACTGATGCCAATTGAGCATAGGCTAGGGTGTGGCCAATGTAAACACTGGCATCTAGCAGATAAGGCAGTCCTGCTAGTTCACAACAGCCCCTTCATAAGTTCACTAATGAATGCCTGAAGAGGTCTTAGGTCAAACACAAAAAGCTACAACTTACATGCCAAAAACCAGAATTACTATTTATATACGTCACAATACTTTAATGCCAGATATTTGTACTGTAGGCACTGAATGCAATGATATAGACATCATCCATTTATCATCTCTCAATCTCTATCTTTCTTTCTCTCTTTCACACACATTGTGACAAAACGGTATATTGTTTTATAGTTTAATTGTCTATTATAATGTCTGTTTGGATGATTGATACATTATAACGTGTCTTGTCTCTTTTAAGAATTTGGTAAGGAGGTGGGAGAGGGGAATTGGAATGTCCAAAATTTAAATACTATCTCCTGATTGGCTGTGGGGTTTTACTGTTGGTCTTAAGTGGTTAGATACGATTTGGTGGCTTGAGGGTTAGGAAGGACTCTGGGCTCTAGCCTTGGGGGTGGATAGAGTCCCTGGGACATGGAGGGAGGTTTAATTATTATTTTAAAGACTATTATTAGATGGGGTAGAATAGGCAAGGATGTAATAAAAATGAAAAACAAAATTCTTTACCACATGTTACACCAACTAACTTGAAATAACGTATCCTTTGTAAATAAAGTTTAATGTTTACTTTTGTTAATACAAACCATGTCATTCTCGTCCTTGTTATTAACAGGGAAAAGGTTTGATGATAAGAATGTAATAAACTAGTCACAGTATTTATATACACATACACACACAGAGAAACTGTAGGTCCTCTCCTAGGTAAGAGGAGAGTGGTGGCAGCGACAAGTTTAAAGGTATGTAAAAGAAAAGAGGCTTTTCAGCAGTAGAAGAAAAACACCTCTGTAGATTGTATCCCTTCCTCACACACTTGCTCTCTGGTTTTCCTAAAGGAAGAGGTTGAGGGAATATAAAGGTATTTAGAATTCTAGAGTTAGAATTTGTACCCAATGCTGTGGAGATTTTCATGAGGAGTGGTGATATGATAATAATCACAAGCGGGGAAAGGATGGATACCGCCCCCCACCCCCCAAAATATGCCCTACAGTCAACTCGTATTAAAGGTTTAGGCCACATTAATTACTATTGACTTCAGTGATCTTTAGATTATGTACTTCCTCTATACATCATCCATGGGAGAATATAATCTGACAGCCATTTATACTCCATAAACTTTTATAAAAGAGGAGTCAGACGTTAGCGGTATCCAAGTGGACCTGAAACAAAATGCTGCAGTGCATTCCCACTCCCTAAGAGGAGTGTTTGTTTATACCTCCAGTTCGCTTGTAACAAGAGCACTGTAGAACTGTTTTGGCTTCAGTGGCAGGGAGATTTTCAGAAGTGGAGAAGGCATAAAAGACACCTTCTTGCCCCCATATGGCCAGGCCTCCCCATGCTGTGCTATGTAGTGTTAGATGGTACAAATGAGAATATTTTATAGCTATCTACCAGTGACAGGGGGTTGGGATACAGTTCCAGATATGGGAAAGGCATCCCTGTAAGCCTAATCCCCTCTATAAATCCCCCAGCTGTCCAGGACTTGACCTGTAGGACTTGCCTTGCCATGCAGCAAGGTGAGACAAGCAACCTGCTTCAGGTGGCACCGGCGGAGGGGGATAGATGAAGGCAAGAACTGGTGTCTAGACGTTGCAGCAAGAGTTTTTAAAGTGTTAGCCCTAGCAGAGATGAGGCGGGGGGAGCCATTTAGGCTCTGTTTCAGGCAACAAAATGTCTTGAGGTAGCACTGTGGAGCAGGTCAATTCCCTCTCTTCCTCTGCCCTCCATTTTTCTTTCGGCAGGGGCTTATTCTCAGCTGATACATGAATATTCCATATCTCAAGACTGTTTTCAGTCATAGCACTGGTTTGCATGATCACTGCTGCCCACTGTGGCTTGTCTGCATGCATGTTAGCCAGTTCTTCATCCAAACCCAGGGACTGTGGGTTATGCAAGGATTAAACAACCCTTGATTGTTTAAATAAGCCATGGTGGGCTGTGAAGTGTGCCAGTGGCTATATTGAATAAGCTATGGTTTGATTGTGTGAATTGGCCATTTGACTTGATTGAGTCTGCCTAATTTCTTTTTGGTTTCTTTAAAACTGTCTCCAACCCCCACCTGTATCTCTGTAGGCTCCACCACCATCAATATTGTATAAGTTCATAGATGCCTGTGAAGCAATTTTTGAGATTTTTAAAAGTATTGGTTCTTAAAAATTCACAAATGTATGTACTTCTGTGTACCTATGGTGCCCACTGATCATGTGGAAAGGCCACAGCCCAGTGACAGAGCATGTGCTCTGCATGTAGAAAGTCCAAGGTTCAATCCCTGGCATCTTATGGCAGGGGTGGGAAAGACTCCTGTCTGAAACCTGTGCATGTGTTAGACTGGAAAACAGCATGGGGGAAGGGGGACACAACACTGCTGATCATGCATGATCAATCATGCTAATGGTATATTTTGTACCTTCTGTATATTTTGTTTTTTCATCTCTATTTATCAGGAAAGGCTAATTTCAGTTTGATTGACTCTAACACATGCTAGCCACATCCAGACAACACGCTGAACAGAGGACAAGCTGCAGCAAGTTCTCAGGCTTGTTTACTCCTCCATTCCCAGCCGCCCAGCATGGCTGCACCGAGGAGTTTGGAAGCTTTTCTTTACTTCCCATTTAGATTATTTATTTATTAAATTTATATCATGCTGGTCCACTACAAATAGTGCTCAAGGTGGCTAACAACAATAAAACACAAGCTAAAACACAAGCTAAAAAACAAAATTATAATTAAAACCTAAAAGCAAATCAATTAAAAGCACATCCTCCTCTTTAATAACAATGTATCTGCCTGCCAGTGGAAGGATAACAAAGGTGGAGCTAACGTTGCCTCCCTTTGCAGGGAATTCCAGAGCTAGGGAGCAGCCATCAAAAAGACCCTCTCTGCGTTGCCACGATGGTGGAAAGAGAGAGAGGCCTCTCCGGAGGACCTTAACACCCAGGCAGGCTCATATGGGAGAATGCGGTCTTCCGAGTAGCCTGGTCCCAAGTCATGCAGTGGTTTATATATCATAACCAGCACTTTGAATTGTGCCTGAAAACTGGTAGCCAGTCAAGCTGTTGTAGCCAGGGAGCCTTGGGCTGGTGTCCTCCCCCTCCCTCTAAGCCCCAGTCAATAGTTTGGCTACATCCTTGTAGACCAAATGAGATTTCTGAACAGTTTTCAAAGGCAGACCCACACAGACCATGTTACAGTAGTCCAAATACAATGTAACTAATGCTTGTGTTTCTGTGGCCAGATCTGACATCTGAAGGATCAGGTGCAGTTGGCACACTAGCCTTAACTGTGCAAACACACTCCTGGCCACCATTAAAACCTGGGCATCCAAATATAGAGATGAATCTAGGGCTAGATCTACGCTAGTGCTTTTTATCGGTATTGAAGTGCCCTGATAACTGTTGCGGCACATTACACATTCCATATGCCACTTTTCTAGCGTTATTATCTGCTTTTTACTCTGTATCATCCAAAATACCGCAACAGATATCATTGTGTGCTATGAGGTATAAATGAGCAAGGGGGATATAGCATCACCATGATGGGATCATATCAATATGGTGAGACAGGTAGATCTGGCCTAGGAGGACACCCAGATAGTGAGTGTAATTTCAAGGGGAGTGGGGTATCCAAGACAGGTTGAATCCCTACTTCCTCATTTGCCTTTTGACTGACCAGGAGCACCTCCGCCAAAACAAGCTTTACCTTGTTTCCTTCCTTGCATGGGAAGTGGAAAGATGGGGACAGAGAATGGTAAATTTGAGTAGTGATAAGTTTAGTGTACATACTGCCACAGCAGGACTCAGTTTGCTTCAGCAATTAGGAAAAATACACTAACAAGGGAATTATGTTTGCAAAGGACTTTAAGAGGAAATAAAATTAATTAGTATGTGTCTAGTTTACATCCAATAGCTGTGCAAATATGAAAGAAAGCTATTTGAAATGACATCTTACTACTCCTTGCAAGGAGGAATGACAAGTATCCTGCTTACTTCCCATTTACCTTTGTATTAGACTTACAGGAATGTGCTGACACTAAACTTTGGATATGCATGTAGAAATTGACATGTCCCACCCTGAGGAGGAGTATGTTCAACAATAGCATGATGTCAATACTGTAAGATGCATTCCTTAGATGTGAATTTAATAAGCACTAGTAAAATAAACAGTGATTGGATGCTGATAGCATCTATATGGCATCTACATGTAAGGAGCCATATTGCCTGCTTTTAAATGTGGCACCTTCTTTTCCTGAACAATAAAATGTACTTCTGTAAAAATATATATTAAAAGAGGGTTCTCCAATTCATGGCATGCCACACTGCATGAAAATTAACCATATACAAAAATCGTTAAAATGCTTCAATTCTGGCCATATTTGGTCATGTTCAATTTAGTTAGTTAAAACTTTTCTCTATCCCTTCATTGCCCCTCCCCTCCACCCCACACCTGCAGAAAACGGTAGCTACTTAAATGTTCGATACAAAGTGCTTTTTAGAATTCATTAAATTGCCTTCCTTTTTGTGTACCATCTACTTTCCTTTAATTCAACGTGATTGCATGTAACAAGAATAATTTACTCTACATGGGGCCACTAAGTGACATGGATACCTGTAGTCTTTCAAATCTGGCTCCTCTTTTTCTGAATTAATTATGACTGAAGTGTTTGCTTTTATGGGTTTCCAATTATGCCATTTTGTATACCATCTTTTTTATTTGTTTTGTTCTGCATTTTTCACTTTAAAAACATTCAATAAATATAATCCATACTGACAAAGAAAGACAAGATGGATCTGGACTCTTCTGGACCTTGATTACATGGTGGAATAGAAGTAAAGAAATAAAAGTTCCACCAGCAAGTAACACAGGAGGTACTGAATTCCTGAGCTTCTTGTCCAGTACTATTATAGTTGTTATATACCACACCATTATAGAGTTTCCCTTTTGTCCTCTCGTCCCCTTTACTCAATACAAGCTGCAAAAATATAGTTTGTATTGTAGTATTTACCTTCCTCACAGTTTTCGCCTTTGTAGCCAACAGAGCAGACACAGTTTCCTTCCATGCAAGAACCATGGCCCCCGCATGAAGGATCAATACACTGGCTGATGGGTACATCACACTCTGGCCCTTTCCAGCCACTGTAGCACAAACAGGATCCTTTGGTGTATTGTCCATTGCCACTGCACAGAACTGGGCACGCAGCTGGAAAATTGAATGGGAGAAAGAAAGATAACAGCATGTCATGTATATATGCCCACATTCAAACTGTGTACTAAAGTACTAAGACTCAACTGGTAAGTAACAGGCTTCAAATGGTGATTGAATAGAAAATGCAAGTCATGCTGTTCTGATTTCCCTTTCAGAAGCTATAGATTTGTAGAGGTGCAAAAAAGGTAATAACATTTATTGAACCACTTTCACTTTGGTGAAAAGGGACTGAATTACATTTTATTTCACCAGTGTAATTGCAATAAATAGGATCATTCTCACACCTTGCACAATTTATTATGTGGAATCCATTACATCAACAAATCAGTATATCAAGCAACACATGATTGTGGGTTTTGAAAATAACACTGTTATCTTTGCAGATATAATAACAGATAGCTATAGCAGTATTAAGGATGAACATTATTTGATATGTTAGTAACACCAAAATGAATGGATGGGTGGGATCTAGGTTAAGATAATAATATAAAGATAAACAGTGAGCTGGTTCACTCATTAATACTAAACCCATCATTTAGTGCTTCTTGGACAAGCTGGAACGATCCTGATCCAAGCCTTGGACTCGTGTGTTCTCCCCTCCCTCCTCCCATGTGACTGGGAGAAGGTCTTTGGCAGAGTGTAGCTTCAGTTTTCATGAAAGCTGGTTTGTCATTATGTATGAACCAAAGATCATGATTAAAAATCAACTTGTCAGTTTCTAAACAAGAAATGTCAAACCATGGATTGTTTAACTAACCAGAGTTTGTTTTAAGCTGGAATCTCTGATTCATACATAAGGACAAGCCAACTTTCATGCAAGGTGAAACTAGCATTTGCTGAGGTCCTTCTTTGGCAGCATGGGAGGAGGAGAGGGGAGAGGTGTGTGAGTTCTGTGCTTTCCTTGGGCTTGCTCAGCTTTGTCTACATAGTGCTAAACCCGCCATCCCCATCCTGGTGCACTCCAGATGTTTTGGCCCACAACTCCCAGCATTCATGACCATTGGCCATGCTGCCTGGAGCTGACGGGAGCTGAAGTCCAAAGCATCCGGAGGACACCAGGTTGCAGAAGGTTGTGCTAAACCATGATTTAGTATATGTGAGAACCAGTTCATTGTAACAAACACATTTCCTTAGTGGAAATAATAAAACACGATACAACTCTTATAATATAATTATCATATCTTATATCAGCCTTCATCAACCTGGTGCCCTCTAAATGTTTTTGACTTCAATGTCCATCAGCCCCAGCCAGCATGGCAAATGTTGTAGGCCAAAACACCTGGGGGGCACAGGTTGGGGAAGGTTGCCTTATATTTTTAATGTCCATTCAGATTCATATAGACATGTGAGTCTGTATATAGACTATTTATTATGTGTATAATATGAATATGATGGTATATTTATAATACATTGCATACATTTGTAGAAACCTTAAATTAATTATTAATATAGAAAATTATATTATTTCAGCTATTTCTTTGTATGTCTATGTATTGCTGCAGGAATGGGAGGCTTCTGTGCATCTCCCATATCCCCATCAATGCCTCTCCTCTCAGCTCAGTCAAGGAATGCAAACACAGACTGCCTGGTGCACTGAATCCTATGTACATTCTCTGATGGAGCAGGGCAAGCAGGGCTGTGTTATGCCTTAGGGGATCTTGCATAGCCCCTATGCCCACAGTATCTGAGACCCATGTGTATTCAACTGATTCTAAGACAATGAAAACTGATGGACAGTGACTTAGTTTATTTCATATTTATTTTAAATTAAATGGAAAGATAATACTGATGTTATGAAATACATACATACAGGAAAGTACACAAATAATAACATGTAGAGGCTTGAGAGTAGAATCATAGAATAGTAATGTTGGAAGGGGCCTGTAAGACCGTCGAGTCCAACTCCCTGCTCAGTGCAGGAAGCTAAGTCAAAGCATCCCTGACAGATGGCTGTCCAGCCTCATCTTGAATGCCTCCAGTGTGGGAGAGCCCACTACCTCCCTAGGTAATGGGTTCCATTGTCGTATCGCTCTAACAGTCAGGAAGTTTCCCCTGATGTTCAGCCGGAATTTGGCTTCCTGGAACTTGAGCCCATTATTCCGTGTCCTGTACTCTGGGATGATCGAGAAGAGATCCTGGCCTTCCTCTCTGTGACAGCCTTTCAAATACTTGAAGAGCGCTATCGTATCTCCCCTCAGTCTTCTCTTCTCAAGGCTAAACATGCCCAGTTCCTTCAGTCTCTCCTCATAGAGCTTTGTTTCCAGTCCCCTGATCATCTTTGTTGCCCTCCTCTGAACCCTCTCCAGTTTGTCTGCATCCTTCTTAAAGTGCGGTGCCCAGAACTGGACACAGTACTCCAGATGAGGCCTAACCAGTGCTGAATAGAGGGGAACTAGTAATTCCTGGGAAGACAGCTCCATATGATGTGGAGTGGAAGGTGCTGCCATATTTGCAAAAGCTGCCATGTGGATGCTCTTGCAGGCAGCAGCCTAAACAGGGGGCTGCAATATGTGGACCACCATTTGCTATAGCAGAGAAGAGGCAACTACACCAGTGTTGGCACGAATTCTGAAATAAGGTCCCAGTAAGAGTCCTCCAGGCTGCCACCGCAGCACAGGAATCCATGAGAGAGCAGGCTGAAGCTCAGAGAACTGGGCTATTAGACAGTGTGATGCAAATTCTTGCCTATGTTCTTATTTCAGAAATAAATGACAACTCTGCCAATTTAAGGCAAGTTCATTACTCCACAGACCACTGGGAAAGATAGTGTAGACAGATGTGCAATCAATTTCTTAACAGTGCTCTGCAAGCTGACCCTCTGAGAATCCCTCCTCAAGAGGATAATTAATTCTTCATCTGTAATAACTCAAGCCAGAACATTCTTTTAGCAGAAATTAAACTGCTGCTGCTGTAATATTGTATATGTTTTCCCTACTGAGAGAGATGGATCACTATGATCTAAGTTGAAACCCACAAACTTATTCCATATTCAGTTTTTCTCTAACCTAGAAATAAACTTTGGTTGTTTAAAAAGCTGCTTCCCAAATAAGCCATCTATCTGTTTTCTTCTCCAAATGATAAGCAAGTGAAGATGTCTGGTACCCTAATCTGTTAGAACTGTTTGTTTTTCTATGCAAAAGTGTTATAGAGTACATGTGCTGTCCAACCCTGAAATCCAACACCATCTTTAAAATATACTTCTTGAAAATAAATCCAAGATCTGTTTTTAGAAACATTTCAATTTTTGCCTCCATCTCTTTCCTTCAGCACGTTTCCCCACAGTAGAATTTTTCTCTCAATTTCCCCCCAGTTTCACTGCTCACAAGGCCAGTTCCCCACCACTAATGATTCCTTAGTTACTCGTTGCTCAATATACATTTCAGGTAGTGTTTCCTAATCCCAGTTTTTCTTATTTTGCCACCAAATTCTCAGGCTAGCTTAAGACTGCACACCTATTTTCTTGGAAGTATAGCATAAACAAAGTCACATCCTTCATTGCCCCAGCAAATATAGTTTCCCTGCAGACAGTGAACTTTCAAAACCAAACATACTTCTTTAGCTTCAAGCAGAGCTGCTGCTGCAGCAGCAAGCATTTACTTTGGCAAGGCTTAGCTCAATGTTGAATTCAGAAGTGGAGAAGCTTCTTGACTGGGTGGTCATCCAGTAGCTTCAGGGATAATGAGGCATTGGGTGAGTTCACACATCACGCTAAGCCACCCTGCGAATAAGCCACAGTGGGTTGGTTGTTCACTGAACAATCCATGGTACACCCAACAGATGATTGAGCTTGCAGTGGCTTCTTCTCCCTCTCCTTTCCCCTCAGTACTGCAGCCAGCTCCAGCATGTATCCCAGGTGCCTTTGTGACATCTTGTCTCCTCACCCCAGCCCCCCTCCCTGTTCCAATCACTACCTCTTTTCGTTTGCCACCTTTTAATTTTTTTTTTTTGGTGATTCTGGAGTACACAAACTTGTTCATAAACTGTAATTATTATTTTTCACATTTTTTTTGCAAGTGTGCAAGAGCGCACGTTCACCTGTCTGATATGTGCAGTCTTGCCTTGTATGTTGCAGTTGTCAACAAGCACTGAAGTGGAGTAGGTAACATGCAAGGAAATTGGCAAAATGAGACTGCAGATAGGCTAATTTGAGGACAGTTGACAAGGACTGAGGGGAATAATACTGAGGGACAGGAGGAACCCATTTGCGCAGTTGAGAAGCCCCCCAAAAGGGAAAAATGTGACAACAGTAAGTGCACCGGGGTGGGACGGACACACACACACACACACACACACACTATCTCCCACCTGGTAATATAATCCTCTCACTTTTAAGTGTTGAATTGAAACTTGTCAGTGTCCTCCTCCCATTCAACGTTTCCCTGAGACTCCAGCAAGTCCAGAAAGGGGAGGTACTGGCTTCCCTACTTTTTGTAGCTCCTTTTTGGGGCAGTTACTGCAATAACCACAGCAGTAACTGCTCCATTTGGTAGTCCTTAAAAAAAAAATCTTACTGTTGCTCTTGTGCAAGTGCGCAGGAGCAATTTTATTTATATATTTATTTCATTTCTATACCGCCCAAAAGTTGAAGCTCTCTGGGTGGTTCCCAAAAATTTAAACCACAAAGTGCAGCATAAAACAATATAAAATATGAAAGCTTAAAAACACAATATAACAGTACAACCAGAATAAAACCTAGCAGCAATGCAGAGATTTAAAATACTGATTTAAAATACACCGGAGCTAAAAGACTAGGAAGCTAAAATACTGGGAGAATAAAAGAATAACGACTGACAGCTGCTGGGGATGCCACGCTGAATTCCCCACGTTCCAATGCTCTGCCATGATTTTTCCCCAGTTCCGCCAATGTTTTGGTTTATGCCATGTCAAATGGAGCAGTTATTGCTGCAGTTACTGCCTCCTAAAGGAGCCACAAAAATGGAGGGAGCTAGTATCTCCCCTTTCTGGACTTGCTGGAGACTTGGGGAACTGTTGAATGGGAGGAGGACAACTGTCAATTCAACACTTAAGAGGATTACATTGCCAAGTGAGAGATATTGCCCCCTCCCTTTGGTGCACTCACTGCACTTGCCTTTTTTGGGACCTCTAGACTGTGCAAATGGGTTCCTCCTGTCCCTTAGTATATGTCAACTGTGCACAGATTAGCCTATCCACAATCTCGCATTGTCGATTGATTTCCTTGTATGCAACTTACTCCACTTCAGCACTCGCATTGACAGCTGCAACATACAAGAACACTGAAAAGGCAAGACTACATGTATTGGACAGGTGAAACTGCACTCCTTCGCACTTGCGAAAGGATGGGATTTAAAAAAAAAATAATGAAAACTTTTGCGTACACCTAGAGCACTGGAAAAAAGTAGAAAACAAGTGACAGCCCCTCCAAAGTGCCATTTTGGCATCAGTAGAGGGGCAGTCACTGGTGAGGGAGGCTGGAGGCGGCACTGGCGAGATCGTAAGGAGCAGCACTTCCCTCCCCCCTCTTGCCAAGTGGCTCTGAAGCTAATCCTGGCAACCCACAATAAAATCGCTTTCCCGGGTTTGGACAACATGACAACACACCATGGGTATGAACAACCCTACAACAAGCCATGGGTTCTTGAGGTGGCTTGCTCACAAAAATTAAGCCACCCTGTGGAAAATGCACCAGTTCAGATTACATGACAACCCACCATTGCTGGCTGCCCATGGTGGGTTGTCATATTTTGTGAATCTAGTCACCATCTAGTTTCCTAGATCATGCTACTGTACTTTTCATCTAGTTGAAGCCTAGGTTATGTTGTCCAAAAGGCATGGTTGCTGCTACAAAAATGTCTTCTCTGAGAGAAGGTTCCATCCTCATAATCCATGATAGTGTCAGTTTTATAGGTGGCCCAGATGATTTGAGTACAGCACAATCCTATGCCTGTTTAGACAGAAAAAAGTCCTACAATTCCCAGCATGCTGGGAATTGTAGGACCTTTTTCTGTCTAAACAGGCATAGGATTGCACCCTTTATTTCTACAATGGTGCCTGTAGCCAACGGAAATGCAGAACTAATGTGCGAAGTAGTTCTGGGTAACCGGTATGAGCAGCATTGTGGTATGAGCAGAGTGGCTGGGTGACCAGCCAGATGGGCGATTAATAAAGTTAATAAATAATTACAAATTTAATAATAAATAAAAAGTATTTTACCATTGGAAGATCAAATTGTGCTGCATTAGTGAGAGGAGATAGGAGGCAAAAGATAGTATCAGCATGTGGCACTGTGGGGGAAAAAAACCTAACATCTATATAGAATGTTTACAATTGTTTCTCAGTAATGCTGGTTTAAATATTCTTTTCAGAATTTTTAAATATGATAGAAAGCATAGTTTGCTCTTCTTTTACTTTAAAGAATAATAAAAAGACAAATGTAAAAAAAAATACCATTTTAGCGTGATGTTATCTCAGGGAAATAATTTTTTTTAGCAGTAACTGCATTTAGTAGATGAACTGGGCTTCAAACTATGCTTTTGTCTTTGGACAGGGACAGAGATCTGTTAGAGGTCCTCTATCTATCTATCTATCTATCTATCTATCTATCTATTTATTGCATTTATACCCCGCCTTTCTTCCTCTCGCAAGGAACCCAAGGCGGCTTACATTATCCTCCTCCTCCTCTCCATTTTATCCTCACAACAACAACCCTGTGAGGTGGGTTGGGCTGAGAGTCTGTGACTGGCCCAAAGTCACCCAGTGAGCTTTTCATGGCCGAGTGGGGACTAGAACCCAGATCTCCCAGCTCCTAGTCCAACACTCTTGCCACTACACCACACTGGTCCTTATCCTGTTATATTGTTCAGTGGCCTTAGATGCCACTGATGACATTTGTCACACAAATGGACCCTCTGGTCCACCATAAATAAGGTTGGCACTACTTAACAATAAGGAATTCCCAGGTACGGAGTATTTATTTATTTAAATATTTCTAAACCACCCTTCATCCGTACACATACCAGGGCAATGTACAAAGTCATGATCAATTAGCCATAGAAAATAAAACAACCAATTGTCGCAAAACTAGTTGCACAAAGTAAGATAAATAATAAAACAATAAACAACATAGTTGTGATAACCACTGAGAAACAGCAAAACTAGAACAGGCTGATAGGCAATACTAAATTAAAATGCCTGGGCAAACACAGTTTTGACACAGCACCAAAAAGTTTTATTTATTTATTACATTTCTATAGCACCCAATAGCCGAGGCTCTCTTGCAAAGTTGGCACAACTTCTGTGGGGAGGATATTCCTCCATTTGGCATCACCACAGAAAAAGCTCTCTCCCTTGTGATTGTATAACTCACTTCTCCTAACAGGGATATATGGGAAAAAACCCTCCCCTGCAGTTCTTAAGGCACAGGCAGGTTAGTAGAGGGAGTGGTGCTCCTTGAAGTATACAGGTCCCAAGCCATTTAGTGATTTAAAGGTAAGCACCTCAACTGGAATTGGGTTCAGAAGCGAATAGGCAACCACTGCAACTCCTTCAGAATCATTGTAATGATTCCATCTGGCCGTACCAGCCTCACGTGTAAAGCTGTTAGAGGTACCCTGAGCCACTAAGGACACCTGAGTCAAAGAGTATCCTGAAGCTATGTAGCTGTTCTTTCAGGGGGCATGCAACTCCAGCTAGAACCGTCTGCATACCCATTTCTAGAACAGACTGCATTCACTCAGGCATAATAGGTAGGGATGTACGAAAATCACTTACCTTTCGGGGATTATGCTGATGGTGGGGGGGGGGAGGCGTTCCGTCCATCTCCCCGGAATCCTTGCCGGGGGGGGGGAGGCGCGCCGTTCCTCCCCCCCCGGAATCCTGGCCTGCCGGCTGTGCTCCGCAGCGATTCTGTGGAGCCACCGGCTGGCTCCGCCAGCGGCCAGACATCCGGCTGCTGGCTAGCAGGGACGTAAATGGTGGCGGCCGTAGCCGCCACCGTTTGCGTCCCTGCAGTCAGTCGTGATAAGCTACGTAAATGTTTACGTAGCCTATCACAGCTGATTTTAAAAAAACAACAACACGCGCATACGCAAATGGCCGCCGCCATTTGCATTCCTTATTTTGGCATGTCTTAGTCTACGTAAACATTTACATAGACTAAGACGGTGAAAATAAGGGGAACGCAAATAGTGTAGCGTCTACGCTATTTGCGTTCCCCTTATTTTCGCCGTCTTAGTCTACGTAAATGTTTACGTGGACTAAGACGTGCCAAAATAAGGAACGCAAATGGCGGCGGCCATGGCCGCCGCCATTTGTGTACGCGCGTTTTTTTTGGTTTTCTTTTTAAGTCAGCCGTGATAGGCTACGTAAACATTTACGTAGCCTATCACGGTGTTTTTTTAAAATCTAGCCGTGATAGCCTACGTAAATCTTTACGTAGCCTATCACGTTTATTTTTATTTTTTAACCTGGAAATGGCGGCGGCGGGTCGGAAGACCGGCCGCTGCAGCCGCCGCACCGCCGCTGGAGCTGCCGCCGCCGCCAGGAAGATCCGCCCAAGGTAAGTCCCGTTCCGGGGGGGTGGCAGGCTGTTCCGCCACCAATTTCAGGGGGCCGAATGTGCTGGCATTCGGCCTCCCCGAGATCCGTGGCGGAACTTTCGTACATCTCTAATAATATGGACAGGACATACAATAAACTTTTGGCCACCAGTTTTCCATTTGCGGTATAAATAAGAGAAACTGTGTAAGCCATATATTACTTTACACTGAACACTCTCAATTTAGGGAACTGCTAGAGAAATAGAGACCCAAATGTCTGACCATTCTAATAAGAACCCTGACACAAATGTAAGCTCTTCCTATTCTAGTGCTATCAAACTACACATTAGCAGGCAAGAAAGAGAATCACAGAAGGACAAAAAACTCATCAGGTGTGTCAAATCCCTGACATTCAGAAACCATGTGGGGAAAGCAGCACACGCTGACTTAAGCACTAAAGTATGGACGCTTTAATTAATCCGGGGTGAATTTAATTGCTTTAGTTAAGTGGAAATCGGGTTAAAAATGATGCAGAGCATGCTGGGGTGTGTTAAAAACATGACATATGAGTTGGATGAATCGATAAATTAAAAGTGCACAGATGTTTTAATTAAACCCAGAGAAGTTAACGAAGATCACCAGAGACTTTTAAGCTTATGATTAATTCATTCATTTTAAATACCTGTAGAGATATGAGGATGCCTCCATTTTGAGAGTTATAAAAGTTCCCAATCAATAAGCACTTAAGCTGCTCTGAAAAAAAAAGTATTTTAGAATGACAGCAGGTGGATCACTGGGTACAAGACTTGCCAGTGCAGGCTGCCCATGAGTGAGTGGTGTGAATGAAAAGGGAGAATGAAGACAAATTTACAAAAGTGTGGGGCTGTTAACTACAGCTGTAAACCAACAGAAGAGAGTAGCAGTTACGCCGAGTAGAACAGTATTACTTACATGGTGAATATTTACATTCTTTTCAATGCCTACCCATCTCTGTTTGCTTTGCTTAAGCCAAAATTTAGTAGAGTGGTTAGCATTTTCTGTCACTTTTAGAGGTGATGACAGCTCAAGCATCACAGTGAAAGCTTTTATTTTTCTTAAGTATTGCACAAATTAAAGAGGCTGCTTTACTTCCAGTGACCAAGACTGATATACAATCATACCATAACTGTGCACTCTAATTTTTATTCAAGAAGAATAACTATATGGTCTGCAACTACAATGAAACATAGGTGATGGGAAGTGATAACATAGTATCCACTGAAGATAAGATTTTTGTACTGGTGAAAATGAACTTTTGCTAGTGTTAAGAGATGTATCTGTATGAGAAATGAAGATCGGGCAATCAAGCAACAGACACAGACACCATCATTCTTGCCACATGTTAGATATGAAAGGACAATTAAGAGAGATGGAATCATGAGGTTAATGTACAGATTGGGGAAGCCAAGGCTAGCAGGAACCCTAGGCTGACAGAATGCAAAGCACAACTGCACCAGGTAATAGTTCCAAAAAGGATGAAATGAATTTTGTTGCATTTACCCCCATATTATTTAATATGAATGAGCAGGTGCTGTGCTGTGCCGAGTATGTTTTATCCTTATTTTAAATGACATAGAAAAACTGTTGGACATGATGCTGCAAAAGGACAGATGCACCTCTACAACGTGCTACCACATATTCTCTCTGCTTGTTTGCTTGTTTGCATGTGTGTGTGTTTTAAATGACCATAACTATAAATATATACACATGCATAAAGATATAAGCCCCCACAAAACCTGCATCTGGACAAGCACCTTCCTCAATATCTTGAGAGGTGACTCATGTGAACCAACATGTTGGGGAGGGGGATATTAAGCGTATATATTTTTAATCCCCTATCAAGTTGATCAATAACTTAGCCTTGAAAACTGCCAGAGGTCCCCTGTGCACTACTGTGGAAGTAGCGTGTGTGAGCGCTGAGACCTACCTGTGTCTTCTTCTGCTTGCCATTGTTTTCTAGCTGCGCCATACCCTCAATCTCATGGGGAACATGTGACCTCCTATCAACTAGAAGAGCTTGTCACATGATCCCCATGGGATGAGGGTATGGTACAGCTGCAAAACAATGGCAGGCGTAAGTATACCCAGACATTACTTCCATGTTGCACAAAGGTATGGCCATAACCAGGCCCGTGCTAATGAGAGATGCCCCACTGTCTGATAAAGTCCTCTAGTGAAGAGAACCAGTAACCATGCCCCCCTCCCAACTGCATACTGAACTGACTTTGCATCTCAGTCCTCTCCCTCCACAAAACATCCAGATATGGCCTGTGTGCCACCATTAGAGGTCAAATCTAGTGAAACATAGATGCCTCACCAATTATTAAAGCTCTTTTATTTTATTGTATGGGTGAGGTGACAAGGATCCTCATTATCTTCTTCACTTCTACTTCTTGGAAGTACAAAGCTTGGCAAATACTGGGCAGCAGCTAGGCTGGGCCCCAGCATAAGTGGACCAGAGTGAAGATATTCACTATCAGGTCTGCTCTCAGCCCCCGTCCACCGCCACCTCCCAGCTAGCCTACAATAATCCAGCCAGCACTGGGGGAGCTATGTGGAGTGTGGCATGGCTAATAGGCAGGCCAACATTCAATGCAGGCTACACCACCACCCACCCATCTTGTCTTTCCCCCCTACACTCCCTGCGTTGGTCCAAAATAGCACACACACACAGACCAGGGAACCTGATTTGGCACTCGCTTCTGTGAACTTTCTTCAGACTTTGCTTGCTTCCCATTTTACCTCTCTCTGTTTCCTTCTGTCTCTCACTGGGTCTGAAATGTGCACTTTCTGCAGTCTAAACCTATACATAGGCAACACACACAGAACTTCCCTTAAGTTACTCACTAATGCATCTCTTTCATATTTTAAAAGCACTATTTCCAGACAGGATAGCTACTTTTAAATGTGTCTAATTGAAAAGATGCAGAAGCCAAAGTGGTCCCGAGATGAATAGAATATATACTCAGAAATCTGGTTTCACTCATAGGCTCATTACCACGTGATGTCCAGCTGTGACATGCTGGCAATATGGATGAGTGCTGCAAACAACATGTTGTGGCATATAATTCTTTTCGCATCCTGGTGCCCACCTACACCTTTGGTCTAATTTCCATCTTTTCGTTCTTGCAGCCCTCTTTCCCTGCTGCCTTTTCCTACATTCATCTCAGCATCCTGACAGAATATGTGTCTCCAAATGACAACTTTTCAGTCTCCCAGCTGTTTGCTATCTCTCTCCTCTGAACCTTCTTCTTTTATATCCCTTGCATATGGAAATCAAGGCCTTTCTGCAGTCAGCTCAGTGAGGAAGCCCTAGATGCCAGTAAGTTGTTTTTAAGCAGAGGCTGGATAGCTACCTATCAGGGATGCTGCAAGTAGCAGATTTCCTACAATGGCAAGCAGTTGGACTAGACCAGGACCCTTTCAACTCTATGGTTCATTTAAATAGGCCAGATGAGTATGATCAACAGAGATGATTTCAGCACAGTGTGATTTTTCGTACACCTGACAGTTTGGGTTATACATTTCTATTCTGAGTTCCCAAGGCAACTAACAATAAAAACTCCATACAAAATTATTTAAAAATCATTTAAATACACTTAAAGGCCCAAATATACATAACAGAGCAAGGTAAAGCAAAAGATCCACTTGCTTCCGAAAGGCCACAAGGGAATCCACAGTGCAGGTTTCAAGGTGCTGAGCTCTTGTGGATACCAACCTTGCTTCAGCCAAGGAAGCTATCCTGAGCAAGTTCCCACCAAATTATGTAACAGCCCGAAGAGGTTGATCTGGGCATTTAAAGACATGTAATGTTCTCTTCCATTAACTGAGTTCCATATCAGTGCAAAAAGTTACTTTCTGGAGGGGAAAGGGGGTTATACACATTCATCATTTAGAATTGCTACAGACTTCACATGGCAAATGTGTCTGTTGCATATACACCTGTGTTACACAGGTGTTTTCTACAGCAAATGTAGAAAGTGTCAATTATATGTGTTCACATATATCTGAGAACCTCAACTGGACCATGGACCACTTGTACAAATGTCATCCTCATATATTTTTGTGTGGGAAAATGTTCATCCTTCGAACATTCTATGGATTAGAATGCCAGACCTGTGATAAAAATGAAAAGAACTAGAGACCAACTTGAGAAGGAATACTGGAGTGATAGTTTTAAAGGTGAGAATGATTTTGTTCCTTTTGGATTGAAGAAGTAATGACCATCCTATGCTTTAAGGCTACTGAAAATAAGACTTACACTACATGTTAAGAAAACCTATTTATCTACGTATATAAGCAACTGAGTCTCAGGACTCACTCCTTTGCTTTGCTCTGGTGACCTGAAATGAGGTGCTTGAGCAGATGGTTGCAGGACAGCTCCAGACACTCTTGAAGGAAACAGATTATCTAGGTCCATTTCAATCGGGCTTTCAGACCTGCTTTTGGAATGGAAACTGCCTTGGTCGCCCTGTGGGATGACCTTTGCTGGGAGGGGGACAGGGGGAGTGAGACCCTGTTGGTTCTCCTGGATCTCTCAGCAGCTTTTGATACCATAGACTATGGTATCCTTCTGGATAGGTTGTCTGGGTTGAGAGTTGGAGGCACTGCACTACAGTGGTTCCGCTCCTACTTGGATGGCCGATTCCAGAAGGTGGTGCTGGGGGATTATTGCTCTGTGCCTTGGCAATTGTGCCATGGGGTTCCACAGGGCTCTGTTTTATTCCCCATGCTGTTTAACATCTACATAAAACTACTGTGGGAGGTTACCTGGAAGGGTGGGCTGAGGTGCCATCAATATGCAGATGAAACCCAGCTCTACCTCTCTTTTTTATCAAACTCAGGTGAGGCAGTGGCTGTTCTGAATCAGTGCCTGGGCACAGTAATGGACTGGATGAGGGCGAATAAACTGAATCCAGACAAGACGGAGGTGCTGTCCGTGGGTGGTTCGTCTGCCCGGCTAGGTGATATTCAACCTGTTCTGGAGGAGGTTGCACTCCCCCTAAAGGATCGGGTTTGTAGTTTGGGGTGCTCTTGGACCCAGAACTGTCACTTGAGGCACAGGTGAACTCAGTGGCACGGAGCACTTTTTATCAGCTTAGGATGGTTAGGGATGTCAGAGAATTTTGCCACAAATCTCGGGGAGGCCGAATGACAGCGCATTCAGCTCCCCGAAATCGGTGGCGAAACGGTCTGCCCCCCCCCGCCTCCCCCCTGGGACGGGACTTACCTTTGGCGAATCTTCCAGGCGGCGGCGGCTCCGGTGGTGGTGCGGCGGCGGCCGGTCTTCTGACCGGCCGCCGCCATTTCCAGTTAAAAACAAAACAAAACAAAAAAACGTGATAGGCTACGTAAAGATTTACGTAGGCTATCACGGCTAGATTTTTTTAAGAAACCGTGATAGTCTACGTAAATGTTTACGTAGCCTATCACGGCTGACTTAAAAGAAAAAAAACCCGCGCGTACGCAAATGGCCGCGCCCATGGGCGCGGCCATTTGCGTTCCTTATTTTGGCACGTCTTAGTCTACCTAACCATTTACGTAGACTAAGACGGTGAAAATAAGGGGAATGCAAATAGCGTAGACGATACGCTATTTGCATTCCCCTTATTTTCGCTGTCTTAGTCTATGTAAACATTTACATAGACTAAGACGGCAAAAATAAGGGGAACACAAATAGGGGAACGCAATAGGGGAATGTAAATGTTTACGTAGACTAAGACGTGCCAAAATAAGGAATGCAAATGGCGGCGCCTCCCCCCCACTGCGAAGCCAAGCTGCGAAAAGGTAAGTGACTTTCGTACATACCTAGCAGGGATGCACCACCGCCATTTGCGGAGCCGGCCGGCCAGGATTCGGGGGGGAGAGACAGGCCAGAATTTTGGAAGGGAGAGATGGAAGGCCTCCCCCCCGGCCAGAATTTCGGGGGGAGGGACGGAGCGCGAATGTCACCCTTCGAAAAGGTAAGTGACTTTTGTACATCCCTAAGGCTGGTATACCAACTGTGCCCTTATCTGGACAGAGATAGCCTAGCTACAGTTATCCATGCTCTGATAACCTCTCGTCTGGATTACTGCAATGCATTATACATGGGGCTGTCTTTGAAAACGGTCTGGAAACTTCAGCTGGTCCAAAATAGGGCAGCAAGATGGTTAACAGGGACTGGCCAATGAGCTCATATTATGACGGTACTTTTCCAGCTGCACTGGCTGCCAGTCCATTTCTGGGCCCGATTCAAAGTGCTGGTATTAACATTCAAAGCCCTTAACAGCTTGGGGCAAGGTTAAGGATTGCCTCCTCCCACATGTGCCTGCCTGGACCTTAAGATCATCTTATTCTCCTCCGTGATCCCCTGCCAAAGGAAGTGAGGTGGGTGGCTACTACGAAGAGGGCCTTTTCTGCTGTGGCACCCCGGCTGTGGAATGAGCTCCCTAGTGAGGTTCACCTGGCACCTACATTGTATTCCTTCTGGAGCCAGGTGAAGACCTTTTTATTCTCCCAGGCATTTTAGTATTTTAGCTTTCTAGTTTTTTAGCTTTGCTGTTTTAAATCTGTATTTTAAATATCTTCATTACTGCTAGGTTTATCCTGGTTTTATTCTGGCTGTATTGTTACATTGTGGTTTTAATGCTTTTATATTTTAGTATTGTTTTACTGTGTACTTTTTGGTTTTAATTTTTGTGAACTGCCCAGAGAGCTTTGGCTATTGGGTGGTATAGAAATGAAATGAAATGAATGAATGAATAAATAAGGGCTTTTCCTTCCATGACAGGAGGGCAGAGCCAGGGGAAGAAGATGTTGGGCTGGATGGGGCCCATGGGTCCAAGGTTCCCCACCCCTGTTCTAGATGTTATTGACAAGATGAAAACAAACAAATCAATGGGTCCAAAGGGGATCCATCTGAGACTGGTGATTTTTAACTTGTTCATAAGTGATCTGGAGTTAGGAATGAGCAATGAGATGGCCAAGTGTCTAATGACACCAAATTAATTAGGGTGGTTAAAACAAAAAGGGACTGATCACTCCAAAGTGGGAGAATGGGCATTACAATAGCAAATGTGGTTCAATGTAAACAAGTAAAGTGATGCACATTGGGACAAAAAAATCCTAACTTAACATATATGTGGATGGGGTCTGAACTGGCAGTGACTGACCATGAAAGGAATCTTGGAGTTGTGGTGGATAGCTCGATGAAAAGTTGACCCACTGTGCGGCTGCTGGAAAAGGCCAAATTTCATATTTGAGATCATCAGGAAAGAAATAAAAAAATAAAACTGTTTATACCATAATACCTTTATCCAAATCTATGGTGCAATCACATTTGGAATACCGAGTACAGTTTAGAGATATATTTTCAAATATGGTAAACAGCATATAAATTTATTAAATAAATATAAAATAAAATAAATACAGTTCTGGTCACCACAACTAAAAAAGTATATTGTAGAGTTGGAAAAGATGCAAAAAAAAAGGGCAACCAAAAGGATCAAGAGGCTGGAGCAACTTCGCTATGTGGAAAGGTTTGGGGCTTTTAAGCTTAGAACAAGGCTGAGTAAGGGGGCATGTGACACAAGAGTATAAAGTATACAGGGCGAGAAAAAAGTGGATAGGGAGAGTTTTTTCTCCCTCTCTAAAAAATACCAGAACCCAGGGTCATCCAATGAAGCTGAATGGTAGGAGATTCAGGTCAGATAAAAGAAAGAACATCTTCACAGAGCACATAGTTAACCTGTGGAATTTACTACCACAAGATTTAGTAATGGCCTCCAACTTAGCTTTAAAAAAGGGGGTAGACAAATAAAGGAACACTTAGTGGTTAAGACGCTGAACTGAAGACCGGAAGGTCGGCAGGACAGCAGTTCGAGACCTGAGTGCTGTGTGATGGAGTGAGCTCCCATCTTCAGTCCCAGCTTCTGCCAACCTAGCAGTTCGAAAGCAAGAAATTGCAAGTAGATAAATAGGTACCGCTTCAGCGGGAAAGGAAACAGCGTTCCGTGCACCTCAGTGTTCAGTCATGCCGACCACATGACCACGGAAGTGTCTTCGGACAGCGCTGGCTCTTCGGCTTAGAAATGGAGATGAGCACCACACCCTAGAGTCGGACACGACTGGTTGGGGACACCTTTACCTTTTTATATATTATTTTATTTATTTATTTATTTATTTATTGCATTTATACCCCGCCTTTCTCCCTCTCGCAAGGAACTCAAGGCGGCTTACATTATCCTCCTCCTCACCGTTGTATCCTCACAACAACAACCCTGTGAGGTAGGTTGGGCTGAGAGTCTGTGACTGGCCCAAAGTCACCCAGTGAGCTTCCATGGCCAAGTGGGGACTAGAACCCGGATCTCCCGGCTCCCAGTCCGTCACTTTAAGTTTAATATTACTTCCAGTATTAAAGACAGTATGACCATTTGAACACCTATTGCCTTCATGTTCCGCATGTGGCCTTTCCATGGGCATCTGGTGGACTACTGTGCAAACTAAATGCTGGACTAGATAGGATTTGGTCTGATCCAGCAGGGTTGTTCTTATGGATTGTATCCAATGATCTGTCAGCGGACAATTCCCCCTCCTTACTGCAGCTCCCCCCGCAACTTAATATCTTCCTCAGGGAGCTGGAAACCCTCTGGAGCAGATTTTTGCATGATGCAGAAGGCTGCAGCACAGCAGAGACGAGAGGAAGAAAGACCATCACACCAGTACAACACTAGATTTAACACTATATCTGAAATGTCACCCCTGATGATTCCATTACTTTCTTCCCTGGCCCTGAAGCTGTGAATGCTGGAGACATTCCAATGAGAACGACTACAAGGAATCCAAATGAGACTGGATCTCTCCATTGGGTCTTTTTGTACTGATTTTTTTTTTAAAGGGCTGTAAGAAAAATTAATGAAAAATAAATGAAAACATTTTATTAATCCTGTTTCAATGATGCGAAATGTACTAGATGGGGCTTTCTGTAGTCCCAGCTACCAGTACGACAACCCTTGGTTCTCTCTCAACGTGAACATTTCATTGGATGACAGATGAAAAAGAAAATTCCAAATAGTGTAACTGTTACACACAGCTTTATTATTAACATATCAGAGTCCCTGCTCTGCGTACAAGCTGCGGAGCAACTTAATATTTGGAGAATACCAACATACTTCCACAAATATCTAATTAAAGCAGTCTATGTTTTCTAATGGTAACATTTTCTCTTCAGTGACAGATGTAGAGCAGCAGGAGTTGTCATTTCCAGTAGTTACCATTCACCTACTTACCCACAAATTTGAAATCTATCTTGTCAAGTTTCTATACAGGAGATCAACATACATGTAATGCAGGGGGTGGCTCAGCTTCTCTGAGGTGATCATCAAATGTGAAGCAATTTAACATGAGCTTGGGCTTAATCATTTTAAACAAAATGAAACAAAAGACTAGTAGTGTAACATTTTTAAAAATTACAAACCTACCCTGATATTGACACTTATTGAAATGGAACCATCCTTTGCCAGCAAGCCAAAAATAAAAAAGCAAAAGTAATATAATGAAGCCATATTGGGATGGGGCAGGGCGGGGGAGGGGGGGGGGCTAAAAAAGACTGATCATAAGAAGGAAAAGCACTTTTATAGACAGAGAGTGAAAGCAATGGAAAAACCATGAACAAATTGCTTATCTAAAAAAGACAAACATATAGTTCAAATTATTAATGCAAACACTTTATTTTTAAGTTCATTCAATAAATATATCTACTAAATGCTAGTGTAAATGCAACTGTCTGGATATTGTTAGTTGCATCTTAAAAAGCAATTCTAAGCATATCTACTAGGAAGTAAGTCCCATTGAACTCAATGAGTCTTACTTCTGAGTAAACAAGCATCAGATTACCTGTGTTTTTTATAAGAAAGAAAGCCATTGTGTTCAATGTTTTTTTCTGTGATCTGAATCACATATCTCAAAACAAAAATGAGTTGACTGCATTAGCTACAGTGGCCATGTTTTGATGGTTTAAATAGTTTAGGAATGTATGCCAAGCTTGCAGACTCCAAGATATGTACAGTGAAATCTTATGCATTTTTACTCAGAAGACCAACTTACTCAGTGGGGCTTACTCCCTAGTAAGTGTGTTTAGAATTTCAGCCTAAGAATACCATTGGATGCTATAGAGAAAGAGTAGCTCATTAAAAGGGTGGGCTTTTTTTTTACTCGGCAATAAAGCAGAAACAAACAGGACATCCACATAAGGCAGATATGACAGATATCTCAGAAGTAGGTGAAATATTGTGGAACTATATAACTGATGGAAATCCTGATAGCAAATATATACAATCAGGTTTGTACAAGCTGTGTTCTTCCTTGACAGTGTCATCGCTACCATCACATATAATAAAATATCAATTTACAGTAAGTTTAAGAGCTGGGTAAACAATTCTGTGCTGCATTTTCTACTTACTAAGGATATTTACCTTCTTGCTTTACATTGCTTGATTGGATGATGCATACATTAAAATCAAAGTCTTTGAGTTAGACTCATCTCCACTGATTTTAAAAGAAGTGAGTTTAGGTTGCATCTATCCATATTTATCCACAGGTAAGTCATCCCATCTCAGTAGGATTTACTTTCAAGTAAACATGTGTAGGTTTGCAGCCTATATGACTGGCTCAAGAAGGGTAATAAAGATTTTTTTAAAAATTCATGCTAGCTGCCAGGGTAACTGATGCCGCAGAATTGGAGCTGAATATCTACTATCCCTGTTAGGGATGTTTTTGAGTGCAGGGTGTGGGACAGCAGTTCAGATTCTGAAGGAGCACCGTCAGACATGGGGGAGGTGTTTTCCCAGGCTAATCCAGATGTGAGTAGGCCTGCTTCTCAGGTTACAAACGTACAGATGGCTGAGCCTGAGGATCCCACCTCACCCTCCCACCCCGTGAGAGGCAGAGAACAGGAGATTGACCTAATAGATGCCAGGCACAGACACAGAGCAAAGGGAGAGAAGGCAGGGGCGGAACTTAGACGATCTACCCGACTGGCCTTGCGTGAGAAGCTGCGCTTAGAGGCCTCACAAGAAGAGAGGGACCTCCCCCCCTTAAGTTAGGCTAGCAAGACTGCCTCCCTCTTCAAACAGTGGCAACTCTCGTAAATTCCATTTGGATCCCCCAAAGGCATTCCTTGTAGACGGAGAGTTTCTATGAGAATTTGCAACTGTATGACCCTGTGAAGTAACGGATCAAAAGCTGTAGACTGAAGCCTCTCGTCTGTGTATGTTTGGGCATTGAAGTGAAGTGGGGGGCTAAGGGAATCATGACAATCTCTATGTAACCTACCCCATTTATTCTTAGGAGCTGATATAAAAATTCCTTTTATGGCAAGGTCAGACACTACATCTAATTTGACAATCAATTTTCTTTATCAGTTTCTGTAAAAAATAATAATAAACAGGACAAAGAATCCTGCCTATGACCGGTCTCTCATATGAAACTGGTAGTCTGTGGACTTATTACACAGCTCATTCTGTAAACAACCAGCTAATTTATGCCTCCAGAGCACTATCCATACCCTGGAAGTGTGTGTGTGTATTTTGTGATGGGAGGAATCAAAATATTCATTTCTGAAATGCTAGTAAATGCAAAAAGATTATCTAGCTGTACAAAAATACACAAAGAAGCAAATTCAGACTGCCTGTTTTATAACTGAGGCTGAGCCAAATATTCTACACTTTCAGTTTTCAGCTTGTTGCTGTTTATTCGTTCAGTTGCTTCCGACTCTTCATGACTTCATGGACGAGCCCACACCAGAGCTTCCTGTCGGCCGTCGCCACCCCCAGCTCCCCCAAGGTCGAGTCCGTCACCTCCAGAGTTTTAAGTTTTCAGCTTAAAACACTGAATTTTGGTGGAACAGAAATACCCCCACCCCAATAATCAGGTTCACCTTTTTTTACTCCTGTTCTGCTTTTTTATTCTTGTTTCCCCTTTCTACTGCTTCATCAGTACCATTTCTCCATGGCTGCTGCTTTCTTCTTGGATTACTCATGTGGCAATTCCACACAAACAGGAGCTATGCAGTTAGTAGATGTTATCACTCACTATGTACCCTGATTGCAAGATGATATCACTGAAGGCACAGGAGGGCAAGTGATGGAAATTTAAATGAGTAGGCAATTGGTATCTCTCAGGGGCACCCAAAAATATCCAAGAAGGATTTTTTTTTGGCATTGCTGAAAATGTTCACAACCCTGACTCCCAAACAGTAAGTAGTTTCAGCTCAACACTAATTGTTACTGACTGAATACAGCTTATGGCCCTCCAGATGTTTTGGCCTAGGACTTCCATAAGCCCTAGCCCATATAGTCAGTGGTGAGGGATGTTGGGGGTTGTGCGTAAAAACATCTGGAGGGCCTCAATCTGCCTACTCACGTTCTAGATGATTGAACCATAGCTTATGGTATGAATGAGGGATGCTAAGGCATTTAGCAACTCAAAGTTGCTTGCTTGCAATCTAGGTCAAAAACATGTAAATGCTATGAGAAATATCTATCACAGTGCTTTTCCTACTTTGTTAGTGTCAAATTGAAAAGGTTTCAGGGAAGTCATGGATGTCTACTTATTTAGGAATAAGTCCCTTGAAACATGTTTAAGATTGTTCTGCAAGGGTTTTATTTTTTAATGTGAAGATGTAAACCAGGAGAAAGATGGAAAAAGACAGCACATTGCAAATATAGTGCACTAAAACTGCTCACCCAAAAGGCTTTGTCTATGAATTCAAAAATACCACTGTCTGAGGGTCTATGTCTGGAGAACACAGAAATGGACTTGTTAGGCTTCCTATAATTAATATACTCTGGCTGACAGTTCTATAAATGCATTTCTCTTTTTCCAAAGTTTTAGGTGTTAGTTTATAATTCTCTACTGAGGATCTCATTAGAATCAGATCAAGGAAATTCATGAGATTCCCATAGTTACAGGTAATAACGGTATGATCCTAAAGATGTATACCACAGAAATCTCACTGTTAGACTGCAATACGAATATTAGCTATATGTGTAGTAAAAGGAAATTTCTCTATATATGCACTGGTAACACTTCTTTCAAATAATTTAGTTAACTGATTAATTAACTACCTCTGTGTAATGTGTCACGTATGCAGACAGCCTCTCTATTTTTGGATTACATATTTAATCCAAAACTCCTTAAATACTTATTAAGTATAATAGTCCTACTCTGTTAAGTCTTAAATGCAGCAGTGAAATTTAAAAATGTTACAGTTTTAAAATAAGTTACAAAATATTTGCTGCAAAATCATAGGATCAAATGCACCAGTCCATACATCAGTGTGAGACTATAACTGATGTCCTGATGGCAATGCTGTAACCAAACCCAAACCTTATCAGTTGTACAATTAAAAACTAGCTAATATTCATATTTTCTGGTAGCAAGAGAGGAATAGGAAAGATGCATTTATAAGAACTGGGCTGCTAGTATCTCTACATTTGATTCTTTTTTTCTTTTCTTGGATAGCGTAGCACAGAAATTATAACCTTGTTTGCAAAAATACCCCAAGAAAACGGCAATCTGACACTGGTCCAATGACCGACATCTCAATTACTCTAAACACTCCAGCAGAACTTCCTTTGAATCTCACTAAGGTGTATGCAACTTAAAAGAAGCTGGAAGTGTGGTTTAGACCATGGACTATGAGCTGGAAGTTCCTGATTCAAATCTCAACTCATCTACCAATTCACTGAGTGTCTTTAAACTAAATCTTTATTCAAATTCAATCCTACAAATGTAAAATGGTGATAACAGGAACATATCTTTCAGATCATTGGGAGGATTATTGAGATAATATACGTGAAGTGCTTTGAGCAGAGTAAGTGCTAAAGAATTTTCATTACTATGAGTAATGATTCCTATGGCATAGGATAAAACATATAATGAGGAACGTTTGAAAACAAAGTTAACTACTACCTTTAGCACAATCTGCTCCATGGTAGCCAGGAAAACAGTGACAAATTCCCGACACGCATTCACCATTGCCGTGACAATTACGAGGACAGTCCTGCACAGAATCTGAAAGACAGATGTCATTAATGTGTTAGCTATTTCCTTTTTTGGACCACCATGACACTACTTTTAATGTTTGTCACTTAATGAAACTTCAGGATTGAAACTTCACTTTGCAAAAATCAGAAGTTAATTGAACAGAGAGTAAAAGGTTACCTCTACTTAATATTATATTTACTAAATATTCCTGAATTGCATAACAGGAGGTTCCAGAAAACTTTTCCCATTTTCATTTTCTTTGGTGGAGTTGGTATTTGCTCTACATGCGCGCAGACACACACACATACACACACATGTGTTTCACTTGAAGGCATTAAGCAGCCCTATCTTCCATATGAGGAGATGAAGAAGCAGAGAGGTCCCTTCTGTCATATAATGAGCTCAAATTGCATAGCCACAGCCAGGGGTCTCTTGTGCTAATGATTAGAACGAGCTGTTGTATATTTGGTAACCCACTGCAGTCATATATTATGAGTCAGAAGTTGCTGGTTCTTGGTGTTTACTATATGTAGCTTTTCTCTATGTTAATTATTATACTAGACAATAGTTTCCACAACTTAAAATATTATAGTTCTGTTTGAGAGACTGGAAATATCGTCACACTGTAGCTATCTCATTAGAAAAATTATATTATTATTGTCCTTGCTGTTTCTTGTGTGTGAATCTTCTTCATTGCTTTGTGTTGTTGTTTATTTGGTCAGTCTCTTCCGACTCTTCATGACTTCATGGACCAGCCCACGCCAGAGCTTCCTGTCGGCCATCGCCACCCCCAGCTCCCCCAAGGTCGAGTCCGCTACCTCCAGAATATCATCCATCCACCTTGCCCTTGGTCGGCCCCTCTTCCTTTGGCCTTCCACTTTCCCTAGCATCAGCATCTTCTCCAGGGTATCCTGTCTTCTCATGATGTGGCCAAAGTACTTCAGTTTTGCCTTTAATATCCTTCCCTCAAGTGAGCAGTCTGGCTTTATTTCCTGGAGTTTGGACTGGTTTGATCTTCTTGCAGTCCAAGGCACTCTCAGAATTTTCCTCCAGCACCACAGTTCAAAAGCATCTATCTTCCTTCGCTCAGCCTTCCTTATGGTCCAGCTCTCGCAGCCATAGGTTACTACGGGGAATACCATTGCTTTAACTCTGCGGACCTTTGCTGTCAGTGTGATGTCTCTACTCTTAACTATTTTATCAAGATTTGTCATTGCTCTCCTCCCAAGAAGTAAATGTCTTCTGATTTCCTGGCTGCAGTCAGCGTCTGCAGTAATCTTTGCGCCTAAACAGACAACTCTGTCACTGCCTCCACGTTTTCTCCCTCTATTTGCCAGTTATCAATCAAGCTGGTTGCCATAATCTTGGTTTTTTTGAGGTTTAACTGCAACCCAGCTTTTGCACTTTCTTCTTTCATCTTCGTCATGAGGTTCCTCAGCTCCTCCTCACTTTCAGCCATCAACGTACTATCAACTGCATATCGGAGACTGTTAATGTTTCTTCCAGCAATTTTAACTCTAGCCTTGGCTTCATCAAGCCCAGCACGTCGCATGATGTGTTCTGCATACAGGTTGAATAGGTAGGGTAAGAGTATACAACCCTGCCGTACTCCTTTCCCAATCTTAAACCAGTCAGTTGTACCATGGTCTGTTCTTACCGTTGCTACTTTGTCATTATACAGATTCCTCAGGAGGCAGACAAGATGACTTGGTATCCCCATACCACCAAGAACTTGCCACAATTTGTGATGATCCACACAGTCAAAGGCTTTAGAATAGTCAATAAAACAGAAATAGATGTTTTTCTGAAACTCCCTGGCTTTCTCCATGATACAGCGGATATTGGAAATTTGGTCTCCAGTTCCTCTGCCTTTTCGAAACCCAGCTTGTACATCTGGCAATTCTCCTTCCATGAATTGCTGGAGTCTACCTTGCAAGATCTTGAGCATTACCTTACTGGCATGTGTAATAAGTGCCACCGTTTGATAGTTTGAACATTCTTTGGTGCTTCCCTTTTTTGGTATGGGGATATAAGTTGATTTTTTCCAATCTGTTGGCCATTCTTGTGTTTTCCAAATTTGCTGTCATATGGCATGCATCACCATGACAGCATCATCTTAGGGATGTACGAAAGTCACTTACCTGTTCGCGGATTATGTTGATGGTGGGGGGGAGGCGTTCCGTCCCCCCCACCGGAATCCTCGTTGGGGGGGAAGGCGCTTTGTTCCTCCCCCCTGGAATCCTCCGTGGCCGGCTGTGCTCCGCGGCAGCTCTGTGGAGCAGCCAGCCAGGCCCGGCCAGGCTAGAGCTGTCCGCAGCCGGATTTCCGGCCGCGGAGGGCTCTGGGTAAAACAAAAACAAAAAACAACCGCGTACGCAAATGGCAGCGGCTACGGCTGCCGCCATTTGCGTTCCTTATTTTTGCCCTCTTAATCTACGTAAATATTTAAGTAGACTATGACGGCGAAAATCAAGGGGAACGCAAATAGCGTAGCGGGCGCTATTTGCGTCCCTTTTTGATTCCCCGTTTTAGCCTACGTAAATATTTACATAGGTTAAAATGGGGAATCAAAAAGGGACGCAAATAGTGCCCGCTACGCTATTTGCGTCCCCCTTGGTTTTCGCCGTCATAGTCTACATAAATATTTACGTAGATTAAGAAGGCAAAAATAAGGAACGCAAATTAGTAGCTGCCGCCATTTATGTATGCGTTTTTTTTTTTTAAACCCACCCAGCCATGATAGGCTACGTAAAGATTTACGTAGCCTATCATATCTTTCTTTTTCTTTATTTCTTTCTCTTTTTTACCAGAGTGGAAATGGCGGCGGTGGCAGCCGGTCGGAAGACCGGCCACTGCTGCCGCCGGAGCCACCACCGCCTGGAAGATCCGCCCCAGGTGAGTCCCGTCCTGGGGAGGATCCGCGGGGGGGCGGGGGGCTGTTCCGCCACAGAGTTCGGGGGGCCGAATGCACTGGCATTTGGCCTCACCGTGATCTGTGGCGGAATTCTCTGCCATCCCTAATCATCTTGCAAGACTGTAAACAGTTCAGCTGGGATACCGTCATCTCCTGCTGCCTTGTTATTAGCAATGCTTCTTAAGGCCCATTCAACCTCACTCTTCAGGATGTCTGGCTCATTGATCACACTGTCAAATCTATCCCCAATATTATTATCCTTCCTATACAGATCTTCCATATATTCTTGCCACCTTTTCTTGATCTCTTCTGCTTCTGTTAGGTCCTTGCCATCTTTGTTTTTGATCATACCCATTTTTGCCTGGAATTTACCTCCAATGTTTCTAATTTTCTGGAAGAGGTCTCTTGCCCTTCCTGTTCTATTAACTTCTTCCGCTTCTGCGCATTGCTTGTTTAAAAATAATTCCTTATCTCTTCTGGTTAACCTCTGGAATTTTGCATTTAATTGGGCATATCTCCCCCTCTCACTGTTGCCCTTTGCTTTCCTTCTTTCTTGGGCTGCTTCCAGTGCCTCAGCAGACAGCCATCTTGCCTTCTTGGTTTTCTTTTTCTTTGGGACGGTTTTTGTTGCCACCTCCTGAACAATGTTGCGAACTTCTGTCTGTAGTTCTTCTGGGACCCTATCTACTAAATCTAGTCCCTTCAATCTATTCTTCACCTCCACTGCGTATTCATTAGGAATATTAGTGAGCTCATATCTAACTGATCTGTGGGTCTTCCCTATTCTCTTTAGTCTGATTCTGAATTGTGCAATAAGAAGTTCGTGATCTGAACTACAATCAGCTCCAGGTCTTGTTTTTACCGACTGCGTAGATGTCCGCCACCTTTGGCTACAAAGGATGTAGTCAATCTGATTTCGGTGTCGACCGTCTGGTGAAGTCCATGTATAAAGTCGTCTCTTAGGTTGTTGGAAGAGAGTGTTTGTTATGCACAGTGAGTTGTCTTGGCAAAATTCTATCAGCCTATGTCCTGCTTCATTTTGTTCTCCCAGACCATGCTTGCCTGTAATTCCAGGTGTCATTTGACTACCCACCTTAGCATTCCAGTCTCCTGTAATGAAAATAACATCTTTTTTTGGCATACTATCCAGTAGGTGCTGCAGATCCTCACAGAACTGATCTACTTCTGCTTCTTCAGCATTTGTGGTTGGGGCGTATATTTGGATCACTGTGATGTTAAATGGCTTACCCTGAATTCGAATTGAGATCATTCTGTCATTTTTTGGATTGTATCCAAGCACTGCTTTAGCCACTTTATTATTAATTATGAAGGCTACTCCATTTCTTCTGTGGTCCTCTTGTCCACAGTAGTAGATCTGGTGGTCATTTGATGTGAAGTGGCCCATTCCAGTCCATTTCAGTTCACTGACACTCAAAATGTCTGTATTTAATCTTGACATCTCCCCAATAACCACATCCAATTTGCCCTGGCTCACAGATCATACATTCCAGGTTCCTATGGTGTGTTGATCTTTAGAACATCGGATTCGTCGTTCACCACCAGCACCATTGGCTGCTAGCCGTCCTTTTGGCTTTGAGTTAGCTGCGTCATCACATCTGGGGCTAGTTGAACTTATCCTCTGTTCCTCCCCATTAGCATTTTGACCATCTTCCGACCTCGAAGTCCCATCTTCCGATGGTATACCGACATATCTCTGGTTGTATTGATCCATTTAGTTTTCATGGCAAGAATACTGGGGTGGATTGCTGTTTCCTTCCCCAGGGATTGTATTTAGTCTGACCTCTCTGCCATGACCTTCCCGTCTTGGGTGTCCCTTCACGGTTTAGCTCATGACGTCATTGAGGTGCTCGAGCTCCAGCACCACGACAAGGTAACGATCTCCTTTGCTGAAGATTTCCTTTACATGTAGTAAAACCTATGTAAAATATCTGCAATAATGATAGTCCCTCATGTTTGAAACCTTGAGTTTAAAGCCATTTCTATGGCATTTTGTTATTTATTTTTGTTTTTGTTGTTGTTCAGTTGTGTCCGACTCTTTGTGACCCCATGGACCATAGCACGCCAGGCCTTCCTGTCCTCCACTCTCTCCCAGAGCGTGCTCAAGTCCATATTCATTGCATCAGTGATGCTATCTAGCCATCTCATCCTCTGCCGTCCCCTTCTCCTTTTGCCTTCAGTCTTTCCCAGCATCAGGGCCTTTTCCAGGGAGTTTTCTCTTCACATTAGGGGGCCAAAATATTTGCGCTTCAGCTTCAGTATCTGTCCTTCCAATGAGCAGTCAGGGTTGATTTCCTTTAGGATGGACTGATTTGACCTCCTTGCAGTCCAGGGGACTCGTAAGAGTCTTCTCCAGACCACAGTTCAAAAGCATCAATTCTTCGGCGCTCAGCCTTCCTTATAGTCCAGCTCTCACAGCCGTACATTACTACTGGGAAAACCATAGCTTTGATTAGACGGACCTTTGTCAGCAAGGTGATGTCTCCGCTTCTTACTATGCTGTCTAGGTTTGTCATAGCTTTCCTCCCAAGGAGCAAGCGTCTTTTAATTTCATGGCTACAGTAACCGTCTGTGGGGATCTTGGAGCCCAAGAAAATAAAATCTGTCACTGCTTCCATTTCTTCCCCTTCTATATGCCAGGAAGTGATGGGGCCAGATGCCATGATCTTAGTTTTTTTTAATGTTGTGTTTCAAACCAGCTTTTGCACTCTCCTCTTTCACCCTCAACAAGAGGCTCTTTAGATCCTCTTTGCTTTCTGCCATTAGGGTGGTATCATCTGCATACCTGAGGTTGTTGATAATTCTCCCGGCAATCTTAATTCCGACCTGTGATTCATCCAACCCGGCATTTCTCATGATGTACTCTGCATATAAGTTACATAAGCAGGGTGACAATATGCAGCCTTGTCGTACTCCTTTCCCAATTTTGAACCAATCGGTTGTTCCATGTCCAGTTCTTACTGTTGCTTCTTGACCCTCGTACAGGTTTCTCAGGAGACAGGTAAAGTGGTCTGGTACTCCCATCTCTTTCAGAATTTGCCACAGTTTGTTGTGATCCACACAATCAAAGGCTTTAGCGTAGTCAATGAAGCAGAAATAGACGTTTTTCTGGAATTCTCTTGCTTTCTCCATGATCCAGCCAATGTTGGCGAATTGATCTCTAGTTCCTCTGCCTCTTCGAAACCCAGCTTGTACTTCCGGTAGTTCTCGGTTCACATACTGCTGAAGCCTAGCTTGTAGGATTTTGAGCATCACCTTGCTGGCATGTGAAATGAGTGCAATTGTGCGGTAGTTTGAACACTCTTTGGCATTGCCCTTCCTTGGAATTGGAATGTAAAGTGACCTTTTCCAGTCTTGCGGCCACTGTTGAGTGTTCCAAATTTGTTGGCATATTGAGTGCAGCACTTTAACAGCATCATCTTTTAGGATTTGAAATAGCTCAGCTGGAAGACTGTCATCTCCAATAGCTTTGTTGTTAGTAATGCTTCCTAAGGCCCACTTGACTTCACTCTCGAGGATGTCTGGCTCAAGTTCAGTGAGCGCACTATCATGGCTATCAGGGACATTCAGATCTTTCCTGTATAGTTCTTCTGTGTATTCTTTCCACCTCTTCTTAATCTCATCTGCTTCTGTTAGGTCCCTGCCTTCTTGGTCCTTTATCATGCCCGTCTTTGCACAAAACGTTCCCTTGAGAGCTCCGATTTTCTTGAAGAGATCTCTAGTCTTTCCCATTCTGTTGTTTTCCTCGATTTCTTTGCATTGTTCATTTAAGAAGGCCTTCTTGTCTCTCCTTGCTATTCTCTGGAACTCTGCATTCAGTTGGATATATCTTCCCCTTTCTCCCTTGCTTTTCACTTCCCTTCTTTCCTCAGCTACTTGTAAAGCCTCATCAGACAGCCACTTGGCTTTCTTGCATTTCTTTTTCCTTGGGATGGATTGAGTTGCTGCCTCCTGAACAATGTTACGGACCTCCGTCCATAGTTCCTCAGGCACTCTGTCTATCAGGTCTAATCCCTGAAATCTATTCCTCACCTCCACTGTATATTCATCAGGGATATGATTTAGGTCATACCTGAATGGTTTAGTGGTTTTCCCTACCTTCTTCAACTTAAGCTGAAATTTTGCAAGAAGCAGCTCATGATCTGAGCCACAGTCAGCTCCAGGTCTTGTTTTGACTGACTGTATAGAGCTTCTCCATCTTTGGCTGCAAAGTACATAATCAATGTGATTTCAATATTGACCATCTGGTGACGTCCATGTGTAGAGTCGCCTCTTGTGCTGTTGGAAAAGAATGTTTGCTATGATCAGCATGTTCTCTTGGCAAAACTCTATTAGCCTTTGTCCTGCTTCATTTTGAACACCAAGGCCATGCTTGCCTGTTATCCCGGTGATTTCTTGACTTCCTACTTTAGCATTCCAATCCCCTATGATGAAGAGGACATCTTTTTTTGGTGTTAATTCGAGAAGGTGTTGTAGGTCTTCATAGAACCGATCAACCTCAGCTTCTTCGGCATCAGTGGTTGGGGCATACACTTGAATTACTGTGATGCTGAATGGTTTGCCCTGGATTCGTACTGAGATCATTCTATCATTTTTGAGATTGTACCCCAGTACTGCTTTTCCCACCCTTTTGTTGACTAGGAGTGCTACTCCATTTCTTCTAAGGGATTCTTGCCCACAGTAGTAGATATGATGGTCACCTGAATTAAATTCACCCATGCCTGTCCATTTGAGTTCGCTGATTCCCAAGATGTCGATGTTCAATCTTGCCATCTCATGTTTGATCACCTCCAGCTTACCTTGATTCATTGATCTGACATTCCAGGTTCCTAAACAATATTGTTCTTTACAGCATCGGATTTTCTTTTCACCACCAGACACATCCACAGCTGAGTGTCCTTTCGGCTTTGGCCCAACCGCTTCACTCTTTCTGGCGCTACTTGGAAATTCCCTCTGCTCTTCCCCAGTAGTATATTGGACACCTTCCGACCTGAGGGCCTCACCTTCCGGCGTCATCTCTTTTAGCCTTGTGATACGTTCCATGGGGTTTTCTTGGCAAGAATCCTGGAGTGGGTTGCCATTTCCTTCTCCAGTGGACCACATTTTGTCAGAACTCTCTGCCATGACTTGTCTGTCTTGGGTGGCCCTGCACGGCATAGCTTATAGCTTCACTGAGTTATGCAAACCCCTTTGCCACAACAAGGAAATGATCCATGAAGGGGAATTTATTTATTTTTACCCACATTATATATATTTATTAATTATTCAGACATTCAAAGTTATGGTACAATAACCATAATTCTGCCACTGGTAAATTATTAGGACATACATTTAACACAGTACATCTGTAATCTTAAAAAGCATTGCAATTAGAACATGGGATTAAATAACAACTGTATGGGGATTTATAACACTGGGTGTCAAACTTTTCTTTGTTTTCTGTATAAGTTTTACAGAGCTAGCCTCTCCATGGCTATTCAGAAGTACGTGTCACTGAGGCTTACTCCCAGATATGTTGGTATAGGATTGCATCTGTAAACTCTCAGCAATAACTGTGATGTTGGATTTTGTTTCTCATTTTATATGATATGCTTAATTGAGTGCCTATGGCAGTATTTTCACTATTTTTAAAAAAAATGCTGGCATTGATTTCATTTCACACTTCATATTACTGCTAACTTCACAGTTTGCTGATGGGTTAAGGTACATCACAGCATAGTTCAAGGTAGTATTTCCACCTGAAGATAATGGCAGTATCACAGTCCACAGAACATAGCTCAGGGTTCTAATATAAATGGTTAACCCTTTGGCCAGGCACATCATATTATAAGATAAGGTAATTTTTTAACACTCTCCTGGTCATGTGCAGGACAGAATTAATTCTAACAATACTTTTTCTCTTAAATGTGATTTTTTTTAAAATGTTGCTCCTACTGTTGGTGGTAATGGCTCCATTTGCACACACCAGTGGCAAATTGTTGGTTAAGTAACCTGAAGAAGTAATTGTAAGTTAACTTCGGGTTGTTTAACCCACTAATAACCCACAGTATCCAAGTCTGCACTTCATGAAACAACGTACAACTGAGCTGACTGGAGATTGATTATGCAAAGCAGAAGTGGCTTGGGCACTGCACATAACCTAGCAAATCATGGCTTAATTTAATTAATCCATGATTTGCCGCTGTTATGTGCAAACCGTGTTTATGCCTCAGTCGGGCTTGGTTTACATGAAACAACAACCCAGAGCATAGATTGGGTATGGATTGTCATTGAATCATGGACTGTTGTTGAATAGTGGGTTATTGTTATGCAATAACCTTGCACCATGGTTTAACGATGGGTTGCTAACTGTGAAAAACCCAGGAACAGAACGTATGGTTTGTTGTTGGGCTTTGAACTCAGGGTTGCTGAAATCACACAGTGCGTTTCTCAGACATTTCTCCCTCCATTATAGAGAATTTATTTCTATTATAGAAAGAGTTTCCATGTCCTGAATAAGGGCATTAATGAACATCTATGGAGCTGAATGAGAGTATACAATCTGAAGGGGGCTTTGTCTGTATATATTCTTTGCACTACAAACGCAACTAACTTTTCCTTTTAAAAAAATATGTGAAACGGATAGATTTAAAACATCAAAAACAATAAATGGGTATATGTTTAATTTCTATAAATTAGTTACTTTATGACTGTATACTTCTGTGTCTCTGTGTATGCACACACACACAGACACACACACACACAATTTATATACTCGTGTAAAATGTAGAGAAGAGTGAAAAGGCCACCACTTTTATTGTTCAGGCTCTTGAAATGATGAGCCAGACGAAAGATAAAGAAAAAAGTACCATCCAGTGAAGAAAAGGACACTGCCAATAACCGTCATCAGCGTTTCTGAACACTACTTACAAAAATGATGATAGGAAAAGTTTTCATTTTTAAAGTTAGTTTGTTGGCTTATAAAAACTGGCAATAAAAAAATTCTAGTTCTGTTATGCATAAAACAATGTCTCCATATTTATATGTGCATTTAGCCTAAGAATCTCTGGTTGACACTTTTTGGCCTTTGTTCTTCTATTTCATAATGGTCAGGATTTCAGACTGTTCAATTTACCTTGATGGTGGAAGTTCTAATAATAGATATGTGTCAAAGAACTTCTGTGCTGAATAAAATACTGTAGTTTTCTTCACATTTCAGGCCAATTACTATCATTGCACCATTGCACCTAACTATTACACCTATTACTTTCGGCTTTCTCATAAACTGTACTTCATTTATAGCAATATGTTTTAACAAAACTACATGAAGGAAAATATAGCAAGCCACCAAACATACATTACTAGAAGAATTTTTGGCACTTTGAGTATCTGAGCATATTGTGGCTAAGACTATATTGTTAAATTTCAACTTCATGTTTGTATGTGTACACACATGCATATGTCATTTACTGCAAGCTACATTTTAGCTACTTCCTGATTCAGGGTAAATTAGAAGAGTTATACTAATATAAAATCAAGAAAGCCAAAACTACATTTACTGCTAGCAATATTTTCTCTGATTTAGAAAGATGTGCCTCCTTTATAAACTTCTATCTAATTTGGTTAATTTTAAGTATTGCCAATACAATTATGTTAAAGAAGACCATCCTTAGTGCAACACAGCAAGGATATCCACCTAGCAGGGATAGCACCCCAGCAGGGAAGATCTGTAAATCTGTAAATTTCCCCTTTCAGACATTACAATGTAATGAAGAACAAGAACATTAGACATTTGTTTGCTTACTGTCACATGGGGCAAGACTGAATGGGATGCTTTTACCCCCACCGATTTTCATCTGCCTCTAGGTGGGTCCCACTGATTGCGTTGTACAAGTGGGACTCACCACTTACGCAAGGGAGACTTAGCGTTTTTGGAGCAACCAAAAAAGAGCAGAAATGCTCGTTTCTGGAAGGAGGCGGGCTGGCAGAGCGCACATAAGGGAGCTCTGCTGACTTGCCTCCTTCCAGAAATGAGCATTTCCATTCATTTCGGGGCTTCCCCTAGGAAGTGCTAAATATCCCTTGCATAAAGGGTGGGTCCTGCTTGCGCAATGCAATCAGTGGGGTGCAATGCTTGAGCAATGCAATTGGTGTGGTGGAAAAGAATCAGCAGGGGTGTAAGCGCCCAACTGGATACTGCCCATGGTGTAACATCTGAAGTAACTTTGTCATGTTTACTTGGAAGTAAGTCCCACTGGGTTCAATGGAACTTCCTCCCAGGTAAATGTGTTTACGATTACAGCATAGTTTTTTTCCCCTCCTTCTTACCATCAACTATCCAAAGTCCACAGCCAAGGTATACATACCCAAGATAACTGTATTGAAAGATACCACTTCTTTATCTTTGCCATCATTGTAAAAGGCAAGGTGCCACAACCCCACATCCAGGTATTGAACAAAAACAGCTTCATTCTGAACAAGGGTCTGGATACTTCGACGCTCTCTTGGAGACTCCACCACACTCCATTTCTCTTTCCCATCCAAACGCTCCATAAAATCATACTATAGGCAAGAAGAATAGGAAAGGCACTTCATTATAGGTTTATATTGCAGAAAATATGAAAACTAATGTATAAAAATGCTATCTTCAATAAGAATATTGATCTTTAAATCACATTTGTATTTTATCAAGTGCATATCAGATCACACAGTATGTTTCACTATTCCATCCCTTCATTTTCACTGCAGTTATGTCTAGGCTTGGGCACTCCTTCTAATGCAATCTGGAATAAAATAAGAAAAGAGGTATGAGGAATGGCACAACTGCATATACAGGGTTTCTAAGGGTAGCATCTCCAGTGCTAGCACTAATCACATTGCACTAGAGTAAACCACCACTTGTGCAATGTAACTAGCACTTGCTAAGGCAATGAGAAACAGTGGAGATTTGCCACCAACCATTTGGTCGAGCAATGTGCGGATCCTTTCTCCCAACTCTCCCTTCTTGTCTTGCTAGAAGTTTCCCAGCAAACACAATGATAATTCACAGAAGTTATCCAAAGAACGGTCCAAAATGGAGTCTAGGAGGAATGGAGCGGCAGATGCACTGCCACATCCCAAGGCCTGCTGACTCAAGCTTGCCACAGCGGAAGCAGGGGGCATTTTCTTTTCTGCTATGCCAGCTCCAAGGGCCTAGGAACTGGCACCTTAGAGAATCTGCAAGGCTTTGGATCCAACAGATCCAAAGCTGCCCTCCCCATGCTGCCAACAGAGCTTTCCGTGGGTGGAACAGGACTGCTGAGAAGGATGGAGACTCCCTGCTGGCAGAGCTCCTCCCTGCTGATGGAAGCCAGCAGAGGGACACATCCACCCAGTTCTAACCCCTTCCAGCCAAGTAGCTCCAAGGCCTCAGTCATGAATTTGATGATGTTTCAGGAAAGAGAGTTACTAAAGCTCCAAAAGAAGCTCTAGGGTTAACACAACAGATTCCTAAGCATTTTTTAAATGGAACTTACTCCCATGTAAGTTTGTTTAGGAATGCAGCCTTAAAACCTAAAGAGGTTTTCTCAGAAGTAAGTTCCGCTGCATTCAGTAGGGCTTGCTGTCAGATAAGCATGTATAGGATTGTAAGCTTGGTCTCTTGCTTAATTTTAGCACCAAAATACAGACACCACACCAATCTGAATGGTCAGAGCAATCCTGATTAAGTACTCATTTTGCTGGGCACAGCATTATGCTGACTGTGGAGATCAGACAGGGGCTTTATAGAAGAAAAAAAATCCCAGTATTCCAGCCAATTCAGTTCAACTGAAAGGTGGGTGTATGCACACATACCAGGTGACATTTTTTTCTGCCATCTGGCAAGTCATTGTTCTCCCAATTTAGCTATCATATATTAGTCCAAGAATAATTTTAAATTTGGATGACTTTTAATGAATCATAATATGAAAATGTGAAATAGCTTTATATTTTGTGGAAAGTGGCATGCCTCATACACAGACACATAGACACCACCACCCTCTTCTTGTTGCTCCCCATTCCATCAAATTTCATACCCTCTAATACAAACACAAAGTTTCTCTTTCATATACATCTATCTTTGATTGGACATTACATATTGCTTGAGTCACATTATCAGTTTCCTCAAGACAAGAAGCTTTCAGTGCTTGCTTTGTGGCTTTCACACTTCACATGGTTGCCTACCCATAAGCTTTCAGGACAATCAGAAAGGTTGTGAGAACCTAAAGCACACATGCAAGCATTCTTAATTAAATTTTCTTTGACTTTCACTTAGTCCTTCCATGCCACTGCAGATATTGCATTTATGTCAACATAGATTATGAAATCTTGGCTAGAATTCTTGAATCACCACTGTTTGACATACATATTCTGGTGTCAGCTAGATATATAGCTGCCTACATGTTATCTGGACGAACTAGGTAGCTGAGGACTTGTGTCAAAGACCCAGCACACATTTAGCACTTGGCACTAACCCTCGAACACTTAGTTCACAAAAGTATAATGTTGTTGTTCAGTCGTTCAGTCATGTCCGACTCTTCATGACCCCATGGACCATAGCACACCAGGCCTTCCTGTCCTCCACTCTCCCCCGGAGTGTGCTCAAGTTCATATTCATTGCATCGGTGATGCTATCTAGCCATCTCATCCTCTGCCGTCCCCTTCTCCTTTTGCCTTCAGTCTTTCCCAGCATCAGGGTCTTTTCCAGAGAGTTTTCTCTTCGCATTAGGTGGCCAAAATATTTGCGCTTCAGCTTCAGTATCTGTCCTTCCAATGAGCAGTCAGGGTTGATTTCCTTTAGGATGGACTGATTTGACCTCCTTGCAATCTAGGGGACTCGTAAGAGTCTTCTCCAGCACCACAGTTTGAAAGCATCAATTCTTCGGCGCTCAGCCTTCCTTATAGTCCAGCTTTCACAGCCATACATTACTACTGGGAAAACCATAGCTTTGATTAGACGGACCTTTGTCAGCAAGGTGATGTCTCTGCTTCTTACTATGCTGTCTGCGTTTGCCATAGCTTTCCTCCCAAGGAGCAAGTGTCTTTTAATTTCATGGCTACAGTCACTGTCTCCGGGAATCTTGGAGCCCAAGAAAGTAAAATCTGTCACTGCTTCCATTTCTTCCCCTTCTATATGCCAGGAAGTGATAGGGCCAGATGCCATGATCTTAGTTTTTTTTAATGTTGTGTTTCAAACCAGCTTTTGCACTCTCCTCTTTCACCCTCAACAAGAGCTCTTTAGATCCTCTTCGCTTTCTGCCATTAGGGTGATATCGTCTGCATATCGGAGGTTGTTGATAATTCTCACAGCAATCTTAATTCCGACCTCTGATTCATCCAACCCGGCATTTCTCATGATGTACTCTGCATATAAGTTACATAAGCAGGGTGACAATATGCAGCCTTGTCGTACTCCTTTCCCAATTTTGAACCACTCAGTTGTTCCATGTCTGGTTCTTACTGTTGCTTCTTGACCCTCATACAGGTTTCTCCGGAGACAGGTAAGGTGGTCTGGTAGTCCCATCACTTTAAGAATTTGCCACAGTTTGTTGTGATCCACACAATCAAAGGCTTTAGCATAGTCAATGAAGCAGAGCTTGTAGGATTTTGAGCATCACCTTGCTGGCATGTGAAATGAGCGCAACTGTGCGGTAGTTTGAACACTCTTTGGCGTTGCCCTTCTTTGGAATTGGAATGTAAACTGACCTTTTCCAGTCTTGTGGCCATTGTTGAGTGTGCCAAATTTGTTTGCATACTGAATGCAGCACTTTAACAGCATCATCTTTTAGGATTTTAAATAGCTCAGCTGGAAGACTGTCATCTCCAATAGCTTTGTTGTTAGTAATGCTTCCTAAGGCCCACTTGACTTCACTCTCGAGGATGTCCGGCTCAAGTTCAGTGACCGCACTATCATGGCTATCAGGGATTCAGATCTTTCCTGTATAGTTCTTCTGTGTATTCTTTCCACCTCTTCTTAATCTCATCTGCATCTGTTAGGTCCCTGCCTTCTTGGTCCTTTATCATGCCCGTCTTTGCATAAAACGTTCCCTTGAGATCTCCGATTTTCTTGAAGAGATCTCTAGTCTTTCCCATTCTGTTATTTTCCTCAATTTCTTTGCATTGTTCATTTAAGAAGGCCTTCTTGTCTCTCCTTGCTATTCTCTCGAAATCTGCATTCAGTTGGATATATCTTCCCCTTTCTCCCTTGCTTTTTGCTTCCCTTCTTTCCTCAGCTACTTGTAAAGCCTCATCAGACAGCCACTTGGCTTTCTTGCATTTCTTTTTCTTTGGGGATGGATTGAGTTACTGCCTCCTGAACAATATTACGGACCTCCGTCCATAGTTCCTCAGGCACTCTGTCTATCAGGTCTAATCCCTGAAATCTATTCCTCACCTCCACTGTATATTCATCAGGGATATGATTTAGGTCATACCTGAATGGTTTAGTGGTCTTCCCGACGTTCTTCAATTTAAGCCGAAATTTTGCAACAAGAAGCTCATGATCTGAGCCACAGTCAGCTCCAGGTCTTGTTTTGACTGACTGTATAGAGCTTCTCCATCTTTGGCTGCAAAGGACATAATCAATCTGATTTCGATATTGACCATCTGGTGATGTCCATGTGTAGAGTCATCTCTTGTGCTGTTGGAAAAGAGTGTTTGCTATGATCAGCGTGTTCTCTTGGTGTTCTCTCTATGATCAGCGTGTTCTCTTGGCAAAACTCTATTAGCTTTTGTCCTGCTTCATTTTGTACACCAAGGCCATGCCTTTCTGTTATCCCAGTGATTTCTTGACTTCCTACTTTAGCATTCCAATCCCCTATGATGAAGAGGACATCTTTTTTTGGTGTTAGTTCGAGAAGGTGTTGTAGGTCTTCATAGAACCGATCAACCTCAGCTTCTTCGGCATCAGTAGTTGGGGCATAGACCTGAATTACTGTGATGTTGAATGGTTTGCCCTGGATTCGTACTGAGATCATTCTATCGTTTTTGAGATTGTACCCCAGTACTGCTTTTCCCACCCTTTTGTTGACTAGGAGTGCTACTCCATTTCTTCTAAGGGATTCTTGCCCACAGTAGTAGATATGATGGTCACCTGAATTAAATTCGCCCATGCCTGTCCATTTGAGTTCACTGATTCCCAAGATGTCGATGTTCAATCTTGCCATCTCATGTTTGACCACCTCCAGCTTACCTTGATTCATTGATCTGACATTCCAGGTTCCTAAACAATATTGTTCTTTACAGCATCGGATTTTCTTTTCACCACCAGACACATCCACAGCTGAGTGTCCTTTCGGTTTTGGCCCAGCCGCTTCACTCTTTCTGGCACTACTTGGAAATACCCTCTGCTCTTCCCCAGTAGTATTTTGGGCATCTTCCGACCTGAGGGGCTCATCTTCCGGCGTCATCTCTTTTAGCCTTGTGATACGTTCCATGGGGTTTTCTTGGCAAGAATACTGGAGTGGGTTGCCATTTCCTTCTCCAGTGGACCACATTTTGTCAGAAGTCTCCACCATGACTTGTCTGTCTTGGGTGGCCCTGAACGGCATAGCTTATGGCTTCACTGAGTTACGCAAGCCCCTTCGCCACAACAAGGCAGTGATCCATGAAGGGGAAAAGTATAATGTAGACAGCCATATAATCCACTGCAACTGAACTGGGCATATGCATGAATTCTAATCAAGAATTAAGACTCCCAATTGCTTAGGATCTTGTCAATAACAATGCATCTGTACTACCGGGCCACATCGAACAAATGCACCCAACTTTGAGGAAATTGAGAAGTACGAAACTAATAAAGCCTGACAACAGACAGAACTCTCTAGTTACCAGCAATTTCTGTAGGCTGAAAATAACACATACACACACACACACACACGTGTGTGCAAATTGAAGTGTCAGTATGTTTTAAATGAAAGTCATATTGCTCAGAACTGGATTTAATTAAATATTTTTTCATCGCCACCTCGGAATAATTCTGCAAATATTGGTAGAGGCTTTTTAAAATCATTAATGAGTGCGATCTTCATAGTATCTGGCAGCCTGATACACTTGTACCCCTTTTATGGCTACAGGCTTAAAAATACACAAGAGAAACCCTATCTAATATTTTAACAGTCATGTAACAAGTCCACTATGAAAATGTGCCTTGTTTCAGATATATTTATCTTTCTAGCTGCAGTTAGAGATAGATGGATGTGTCTGAAGGAAAGATGCGCTCAATAAAGTAACCACAACTGTATGTGTACCATAATGCTGGCATGCACAAACCAAATGGGTTTCAAAATCGAAGGGAAAGTCATTCAGTTCCTTTTTGAAGACAGTTGCCTTGAATCCTTAATATGCCTCTAGTTTCACAATTGTTGTTTACAATATGAGTTTTGCTAAATAATCCTTAATTCCTGATTTAACCCAGTATTTACATTCCATAAAATGGGAAAGAAAATTATTCTCTAGAACTACAGAACTGCTTTCAATGCCATAAAATGAATGTGGTTCTCAGGTGATTTCTTTGGCATGCACAACATGTGCTCAATGCCTTGCAAATGGCCAAGAGTCACAGTACACCTGTGAGCTCAGTGTAAATCTGTACAATTTCTTCAATTAGTCAGTTAGGCCTAGTTTTTACTAAAGTGGTAAACTTGTGTCTGGGCAGGACCACTTCAGACTGCAGGTGAGGCTTATATCACTGAAGGCTTCCATACAAAAATCTGTTCACATAGAAAATTAACTGACAGGGAGATGGGTTCTAGTCTAGACCTCCCCCTGACATGTTAGTTTTTGATGTGGTCGGATTTTTTTTATTTTGTATGGAGAAGCATCCAGTCATGTGAGTCTCCACCTGCTATCTAAAATGGAACAGTCAGAAACAGGTTTATCATCTCAGTGAGAACTAGGAAAGAATAACAGCACTAAAGTAGGTGGAATCCAACACATACATTACTATGAACCAAAGGATAAAAGAACACAGCCTTTTCAGTATATCAGGCCCTTAATCCAATAACTTTGAAAAATGGTTATTCAAATGTATATGTCAGGAGTAGGAGAAGGTTAAAGACATAGTCATTAGTCTTTTGGAAAATATCCTGATCGGGTAACACCTTTGGAAAAACAGAGTGCATTGCTCTTTGGAAGGTTTGCTCGCAGAGGGTCAACATGGAACAGTGTAGCAATAAAAGCTGACATTTCTCACTGGCAACATGCTGCTCTGCTTGGATTGTGTTGGCAGACTCCTCTGCCTCCCCTGCGTCTGATACTGATTCTATCTCAGACAGCAGGCAGGCTCAGCAGTTGGTAGGATCGAAGAGGAACAGCACACAGAGGAGCTAAAATGGTTTGAAGTGGCTGTAGCTGCAGGGACCTGGTCTCATCTCACAACAATGTGTGACCGAGAGTATGCAGTTGACTTTCACTGCAGTTTAAACTACACTATTGCTAAACAGACAACTCATTACAGCTGACCTACTGAAAATGCCTATTTAATTTATGTATGCAATAGAGCCCTGGGGAAAGGTAACTTGCTGGCAGTGTGCCTTGTGCATTTTGCGCCTTCCCTTCTTCTGTATCTAATGTACAGTTTCTTTTCTACTACTCCAATCATGTTAGGCTATACCAGGATAACTTTGGGTAAGAGTCAAATGGTTGATTTAGAAGTGAATAAACAAGCAATCTACAAACGTAAAGATCTCAAACAAGAGAAGGGGGAACCATGCAAAATAAGTGTAAGCTAAAGAATGCCACTGATGCGGACCACTGTTGAGGATCACAATGTCAGATTCATACAATTTTGACCTGTAGTAATTTTAATGACAAGGTAAAACAGAGATTTATGCCTTTCTTCAAACTATAGTGCCATTTTTAATATGATCTGGTTCCCAAAGGTTTTCAGTACAATGGCAGTGGTTAGACTTGTTTTAGAGATGCTGCATATTGCCGTCAATGAATGGAGCACAATTAGTAACAAAGCCTAACCTTATGCAAGATTGAGGATACTTCCAAATGAGATTTTAAATATGCAACCACCCTGACTCATTCATGAACTTTATGGTTGGTCCAGATGACAACTCCAACTTATAACCCAGCCATGTTTTCATACCACTTCTTTTTTCTTTTTCCTTTCCTTACTTAGGGAGGTAGTGGGCTCTCCCACACTGGAGGCATTCAAGATGAGGCTGGACAGCCATCTGTCAGGGATGCTTTGACTTGGATTCCTGCATTGAGCAGGGGGTTGGACTCGATGGCCTTGTAGGCCCCTTCCAACCTTACTATCTTATGATTCTATGATTCCATAAAAAAACCCCTTTGAGGAGGAAAATACAAAAACCCTGCACAATGTCTTTTGATTTTTATTCTTGGAGACTTCTGTCTAGAAGCACCCCAAATGTCAGACCTAGAACTGATTCTGCCATGCAGATCCCATTTCATACATTGTCAAGGACCAATGCTGTTACATGTGCAAGGGAGGGATCTCTGCCACGTAGATAATATATAGAATGAACTGGGAAAATCTAGAGTGCACACCTGACTGAACGTACATCCAGTTCATGTGACCTTTTCCCATTTTTGATGGAGGTGTGAAAAAATACATGAACAAGGTGTTTATACCAGGTATTGTCTGCACTGGGCAAGTGGGAAGCTTCTCCTTCATTATGTAAGCAATGATGCCTCAGTGGCAAATATATACACAAAGATCTAATTTTATTTACTATGCTGTATTTTTGTTATTGTCACAAAAATTCTGGTGGCTGCAGAGTTCATTGCTTATTGGACCATCTCAGGCAACCTAGTTCTATAAGGGTCTCACTACATGATCATTTTCTGAATCTATCTTGGGCAATTCAGAGGCAGCTTACATCTGTTAAAAAAAGACAAAAAAAAAAAGTGTTTCCAGCTCCTAGTGCTACCAATCAAAAGACACTATGCAGCTCTTTCATCCCCCCACACCCCCTTAACAGATTTTTTTTGTAGTAAGAAAAAAGATGGAGGAAGTGATGCGAAAACACAGAGGGTTAAAATGGAAAACAATGTCATCTGGACCTCCTCTTAAAACTCTGTGTTTGGGCAGGGTGATTGCCCAATGAGTGTGATGCAAGGAGCCCTAATGATGAAGCATCTCCGCCCCACTGACAAAGCATCAGCACACAAGAGACTTCCGGTTGGAATCAATGTTGCTCCGGTAGCATCCCACAGGCGCTCCATGGGAGCTTTCTCAAACAGCTTTTTAAAAGGTCAAAAAACCTTTTCATTTCCCCCTGGAATTAAAAGGGGGGCAAGGCAACATCTGGATAATACCTTGGAGAAAAGTACCCCCCTCGAGATAGTGGGGGGCCTGGATTCCAGAGCTTTGCCAATGCAAAAAGCTGTACTGAGACTCCTGTTTCATAGGAGAAAACAGGGCTGACGTGTTTCATAATAATATATGCTTTAAGAAATATCCACAACTTCTGAGGGATGATTTAAGAAATGTTAACAATATTTGAGAACATCTGAGGACCTGCAAGATCTGTTTGAGAGAAACATGTCTGCGCCGAGGAGAAGAAAGCAGCCGGCATCAACTCCTCCCGCACCATCTGTGTCAAAGGTTTTGAGAACAGAAGATATAGGGGAATTATTTACTCTGATAAAGACTCTATCTTCGCAATTTATGGAGCAAGCCAAAAGACTGGATTTAATCCAAAATTCCATCACCGCCCTGCAAGGAGCTGTAGATTTAATTAATGCGTTAAGGCAAAAAATGGAGACGAAAATTAATGAGCTATAAGACCAAATGGCAGGAAATGAAACTACAACACAAATTTGTTTTAAAAATACCTCTGATAGAATTTCTCAACTGGAGGCCTTCACGAGGAGATCCAGTGAACGTATTATTGGGATTAAAAATCTGTCTAATGACATAAAATTGCCTATTTTTGTGGATAAACTCTTGCATGAGATACTCCCTATCCCATCTGATTATTTACTTGATATTGAGCAGGCATTTCGTGTGCCAAACGCTAAAGGGACTGATTACACGATCATCGTCCAATTTGCAAAAGTCTCCACAAAGAATTATATCCTGCATTTGGCAAGGGAGAGTGGAAGCCTTTCCTGGAAACAAGATAAAGTTATGTTATTTCCAGACTACATCAAAGAGGTGACGAATAAAAGAAGGCAATTTATCAAAGCAAAAAATAGGGCAAAACAAATGAACTTACAATATTACTTAAAATATCCTGCTACACTTTGTATTGTGTCTGAAGGTCAGATGAAGAAGTTTCTAAATCATGAAATGGTGGAGGCATGGCTGAATGTAAAAATGCGTGAGAATTCTGTTACAATCCCACGAACTGGAATCTTTAAACAAGGTTTGTTAACTGCTTGTGTGTGGCGGCATGGCTGAACATAAAAATGCGTGAGAATTCTGTTACAACCCGATGAACTGGAATCTTTAAACAGCTTTGTTAACTGCTTGTGTTTACTCTACATGATCCAGGCTAGGTCAGAAGATAAATGATTATACATATATTCGTTTATTCTCTTTCATCTTTCTTTTTTTCTTTTCTTTATATTTTTTATTTCAAAATAGATATGGTATACTGTATTTAAATTTATTGTTTGAGGGTAATTGTGCACATGCATTTATATATAAAATATATTACTGATTGTTGAAGGTTTATTTTAAGTTTTATTATTATATAACACTATATTTCTTCTTATTATTATTAATATAGGCTACTGGGAATGAACTGTAGACCTGTTTCTTTGATATAAGATTGATGATATGATATTGAAATGTAAGGTTATTTATTAAACTGTAAGATTGTTAAGGTTATAGATATAGTTTTTAAAATAGAATGGCATCGGAGGCCGGGGGGTATTGGAGTTTAAACTTAATTCTTTAAAGGGGAGGGAGAGGGGGAGGGAAGGGGAAAGAATCTTCTTTTTTCTTCACTTCCTTTCCTCCTCCCTTTTCCTTTCTTTTTCTTTTTCCTTCTCTTTTTGTTATTGTGGTGTCCTCATCAGAATATTGTATTATTGGGAAATTGTAGTATTGATCAGGTCGTTGGTAATATTGGTATTATTTATTTCATTTATAAAGATAAAATAAATAAAAATATATTTTAAAAAAAGCATCAGCACACAAGCAAGGGAAGCACCTGTATGAGGAGAAAGTAAGTGGTATTTACATATTTTATTATTTATCTATTAAATTACCTTAGGAAAACATTTAAGAACGAATTTCAACTCGTACATCATTAGCTGAAGTCAAAACAAGGGCACAGCAAAGGGAGCTAAATCCCAGAATAACCCTTTACAAACTTACAGGTGGGAGCTAAATCCCAGGAGGGAAATCTAACAGGAACAAAAAAAGACTAGGCTAGCTTCTGATTGGGTCAGGTTGTACGTTTTATAGAGCAACTCATAAACTAAAGTTGAGAAACAGACTCATCCCAAGTTTGAGAGTTCAGCTTATCATTTAGTTTTTAAACACACACACACACACACACACAGACTCAGCCCTTGCAAATCACATTTCTTCATAAATCACATACCCAGTGTCAACCCTTTGTATTCCCAGGGAAGCCTGAACCACATCTTTTCCCAATTCACCTATCCTTTATCTGTTGTCCTCTCCATCAACCCACTGACTATTGTCCTCTCCCCTGAATAGAAAATCTCCCACTGACTATTGTTCTCTCCCCTAAATAGAACATTTCCATTCCCAGGTGGCTCAACTGACCTACATTTCCACTCACTGGAAGCAAATGGTCTGAAAGCACATAAGGCACCCACAGTATGAAGGCACATGAGGCAGACACCTTGCTGAAGCTAAGCAGGCCGGGGTCTGATCAGTGCTTGGAGGGGAAACCACCTGGGAACCACATGTAGCCACCTTGAGTTCCACAATGGAAGAAAGGTGGGATATAAATTTAATAAATAAATTGATAAATAAATAGTGCAGGCCAGTAGTTGAGCAACAACTTCCCTTGCTTTTTAAAGGAGGCTCTCTAATCATATTGGGTGTAGTAGCAGCAGTTGAGGCAAGCTAGCTAGAGCTGAAGGAGGCAAACTTGCAAGGGAGCCAGCTCTCCGAGTGGAAGGATCCCCAATGACAATGTTTCACCACGTAAGCGAGTTAACTACCCTTTTGAGTTTAGCAAGAGGATGAGGAGGCCAAGGCAGTCAACCCTTCCCCACCTTCTACTAGTAAGTAACTATAAATGAATAACTATAAATAAATTCCTCACCTTCTCCTAGTAAATAACTTAATTTTCCAGGTAAAAAAAGATCAAACCCAATAATAGGAATTAAAAAAAAAAATTACGAAGGTAGAAAGCCAGCAGGGGTGTGGGAGCTATCCAGTGTACTGCACTGAGTGCCACATGTATGTCTATTTGCCAGCTGGACAGACATTGTGTGTGCTCGGTGTAATGAGCTCCTGGCTCACAGGGAACTTGTTCATTCTTTTGAAGCCAAGGTTCCTGACCTGGAGAACTAAGAGAGGAAGGGAGGTTGGTGGACAAGACCTTCAGGGATCTAACAGTGGTGTCCGAATCCCTGAGTGACAGCTCCTCTGCTGTCATGGAGAATGAGGGCTTCAGAGAAGGAAGGTATCATTTGCCTGGTGTGAAGGTTGCAGGTATCATGCACTGTCTAGTTAGCTTTGTAGGTAGTGCTGGGATTGAGTCAGTGGTCATGGTCCATGTTGGTACCGGTGACATGGCGTAATGTAGTTGTGAGGTCCTAAAAGCCAAATTTAGTTGTTAGGTAAAAGGCTGAAATCCAGGACAATCAAGGCGACTTTCTCTGAAATGCTACCTGTTCCATGCACAGGGCCAGCTAGACAAGTGAAGCTGAGGAGTCTCAGTGCATGGATGACATGGTAGTGTATGGAGGAGTAGTTCAGATTTGTTAGGATAGGCCTGTACAAGAGAAATGGGCTCCACTTGAACCAAACTGCTGGTTCCAAACATAAAAAGGTGGCAGAGCAGCTTTTAAACTGAACCCTAGGGGAAACCCGACTGGAGCTGGGAAGCATTTGGTTTGGGTTGAATGAACCCTAGGGATGGAGATGAAAATGTTTCCAATTGCCCAGATGTAGATGGGGAGGAAATAGGCTATGGGCATGTGGTGAAACATGATAGCCAGTCAAAGAGGCCTAAGTGATATAACAGAAGATGCTCACACCAGAAACATCTGGGGAAGGACACCTCGCTAGAAGTCTCTGAGCCAAAATAGGAGTTGGAGTGCATGGCTTTAAAGGAGAACCTAAATATAGTGGGCATGACAGAAACCTTGTGGGATGGAGAGAACCAGTGGGATACGGTCACCTCACCTCTGGACATAAGCTCTATAGGAAGGACAGGATGGGGGAGGTGTTGCTCTGTACATCAAAGAGGACATAGCGTTGAGCAGACTAGAAAATCTAATAAGGGCAGACTCCTCCACAGAGGCTCTGTGGGTGACATACCAGGCTCCAAAACTAATTTAATTCCTACAATGCGCTATTGTCTCCCAGAGCAGAATGCTCAGGGTGATCTTGAGAGGGAAAACAAAATCAGGGAGGCCTCCAAACGATAAAGTGTAATAATAACGGGTAACTTCAATTACCCTCACACTGACTGGATAAATGCATCTTCCAGTTACAACAAAGAGGTTAAATTTCTTGATGCCCTAACCAACTGTGCCTTGAAACAGTTGGTCATGGAACCGACCAGAGGCGAGTCACCCTGGATTTATCTTAAGTGGTGTCACCCATAACCTAGTATGAATGTTGCTGAACCAATTGGAAACAATGACCACAATGCTATCAGATTTAATATGGAAAATTGCCAAGGTGTGGAGAAAGTGGATAGGGAGACATTTTTCTCCCTCTCTCATAATACTAGAATTTGAGGTCATCCCATGAAGCTGATTGGTGAGAGATTCAGGACAGATAAAAGGAAGTTCTTCTTCACACAGCACGTAGTTAAACTATGAAATTAGCTACCACAACATGTAGTGATGGCCACCACTTTGGATGGCTTTAAAAGGGGGTTAGATAAAGTCATGGAGGAGAAGGCTATCAATGGCTACTAGTCCTGATGGCTTTGTGCTACCTCCGGTATCAGAGGCAGTATGCCTATGTTGCTGAGCAACATGGGTGGGAGGATGCTGTTGTACTCATGTCCTGCTTGTGGGTTTCCTGCAGGAAGGTGATTGGCCATTGTGTGAACAAAATGCTGGAATCAATGGACCCTTGGTCTGATCCAGCATGGCTGTTCTTAATGGAAACACCCAGTTTTGGTATTTTGGAAATGCACATCCTTCTTTCTCCTTGGGTTGCTAGAGGAACTCTGCTTTGCCCAACAGCAAAATTCCAGAGGAAAGACAAGATTTACATTCCTCTCTATTCCTTGGCAAGTACCATGCCATAAAGCACTGCTTTCCTTGATTGATTGCATATAAGTTTGAGGGGGCTCATGTTTTATCTCGTCTGGCTCTCCTGTAAATGTGCTCAATAGAGTGATCTACCAAAAAAAACACGGGGTAACAGTAAAGAAAGGAGCAATTCCTGGTTGTAGCCAATCTGCAATCTTGCTTGACTTACCTCCTCCAGCATTAATCTGTTCATTTGAGTAGAACAACTTTTTTCGTATGGAGAAATATTCCTCTATATGTCCTGTGATAACTGGCAATATTTGAAACTTTCATATAGTTCCTTACAGAGAAGTAGAATAACAATTCCAAAGAAGTAGGGATGAGCTGACTTTTTATCACTTGAGGTGCCACGTAAACTTTAACTAATGAATTCAATCAAAAGGTGCTTTGTCTTTATTGTTAAAGTAAATCAGCCACAGACAGAAATCCTAGGTCTGATTCTGCTTCACCACCCGGCCAGCTGGCTCATTATTTTGCATTTTTCTGCTCTATTGATCTTCTGATATAATGTGCTTTTATAATGAATTGTTTTTATAAAATGTTCTTGCTGAAAATGTCACATTTTCCCTAAAGCCATGAATAGATGGATAAAAGCATGAGATGTGGGCCACACAATGAAAAACAATAACTGCATTTCTGCTAATCAGGACGAAATTGCACAGATTCTGTCCACACAGTATATATGTCTTTGAATATATTGAGAATTGACCTTGGAGACATCTCAAACTAAAAAAGAACATTTCTTTCAAGTTGATTGTTTTGTTGTTGACTTTACTTTCTATATAACCGCTTGCCTATATGTCTTCGGTAAGGATAGATATGTAATCAGAATAAGTCACACTGTAGAAATAAAAACGTGGAGAAAGCAATCCTACAGCCCTTAGAAAGAGTTGGGGGGAGAGGGGATAGTATAATTTGGAAGCCTGGATCCAAGGCACTCTGAGTGCAGATCCAGGAGTCTGTGCTCTCCTCCCCCTTCCCCTCACAGTCAGCACAAAGAGAACCATGCCAGCTGCCTCTCCGAGGTCGCAAAGGCAACCTTGGAGAGTGGGTAAAGGGGGCATGCCAGTGGGAAGGGAGGGCAGGGGACTGGGGTGATGCATCCCAAGGCCTCCTCAGCCTCTTTCCCTCCTGCTCTCTGGCACGCCCCAGCTAGACAGGCAAAAAAGCCTGACTAGCCAAAACGCAGAGCGGGAGGAACGCAGAGACAACGTTTGCCTCAGCCGTTTCTCCCGCTCTGCATAGGATGCCCATAAGCTTCAAAGTTCAGATGCTTATGGGCACCACCATAGGATTGTGCCCTAAGTGGTCTTGTAAAAAAATCAGCCCTTATGAAGTTGCATTCTGTAGATTTACAAGGATATCAAAGCCCTAGTAATTTGATGAAAGCCCATTTCTATTCTTTCTGCAACAGTTGTATTAAAAAAAATACACCTCTTTTTATCTAGCTTGTTGCAGTGCTCAAAGTGGGTTTGGATGGGCTGGGATGCCATCCCAGTTCTTTTTCAGGAGGACATAAATGAGCCTGCCTGCCCCATCCCACTTCCTTTTTTCTCACACTCTGAAACTGTCACAAAACTATGCTACTTCCTTTTTTCTCTCACTTAAGGTGTAGGCTGATAGCATCGCCGATGCAATGAATATGGACTTGAGCACGCTCCGGGAGAGAGCGCAGGACAGGAAGGCCTGGCGTGCTGTGGTCCATGGGGTCACGAAGAGTCGGACACGACTGAGCGACTGAACAACAACAACAAAGGCCAGTGTGGTGTAGTGGCAAGAGTGTTGGACTAGGAGCCGGGAGATCCGGGTTCTAGTCCCCACTCGGCCATGGAAGCTCCCTGGGTGACTTTGGGCCAGTCACACACTCTCAGCCCAACTTACCTCACAGGGTTGTTGTTGTGAGGATGAAATGGAGAGGAGGAGGATAATGTAAGCCGCCTTGGGTTCCTTGCAAGAGGAAAAAAGGCGGGGTATAAATGCAATAAATAAATAAATAAAATAAATAAAGGTGTAGGCTTACTGTTAAAATGTAGCTTGCTTCACAGTCATGGTTATTTTATCTCAATCAGATCTGTCTGTCTGTCTGTCTGTCTGTCTGTCTGTCTATCTATCTATCTATCTATCTATCTATCTATCTATGATACAGATATAGCCTTTTAGTCACAATCTTGTTTCTCAAGCATCTCACAAGCAGCTGTTGTCTGTTGATATAGCAGAAGCAAGTGCAATCGAATGTTTCCTGGAGTCTGAGATGAAGCTGCGATTGATGCTACCACTAAATGCTGAGTACTGTATCCAGGAATTACTTGATTTTACATTCCTTTGCTTTTTGCTATTTATGCCTTCATTCTGCCCTTAATGGGCTCTATTGCCATTTAATTTCTCTGGGGTTTTGAAGTGTCAAATACTAATTACAAAAGTGCAGAATACAGTGAAGTATTTCAAGGTAATGCATATTACTGTGAGGCATTTTGAACTTCTAAAGAAGCAGCAAAAGAACTTTTCCCCTTGGAGACATCACAATTCCCAAGTTAAACCAAAAGTTAAAAGCGGTGTGTGTTTGTGGGCATGAATGATCTCTCTTCTTTTGTTGCTTTCTTTGAATGTCTGAAGTGTCTCTACAGGATAGGTGGTATCTGCAACTTTCTTTCAGTCAAGGTATTCCTTTCCTTTCATTTTCTCGTTTTTCCCCTTGTCATTCCCAAACCCTCTCTTATCATGGAAAGGTTCATAGGAAAATTACCTCAGGGCTTCTCATACTGTTTCCCCCCCTTAAAATGACAAATAAACAAGTTTTTAACTTTTTAAAAAGGTTACCTTGTGTTTGAAGAAAGTTTAGCAAAACTAACCATAAAATATCTATCTCCCCTGGACTTGACTAAGGATGCAATCCTATCAAGACAGGCAACTGCCTATCCTAAGCAAGGCAGGAGAGGCACCGGGGGGATCGTTCCTTCTGTGCCTCTCTTGCCCTTCTATTTTCCGCTAGTCAGCCATTTCCGGCTGTCTAGCCGTGGGAGGCCGACCGGGAGAAGAGGCTGCATATAGGATATGGACATAGGATGTGTCGTACATGCAGCTCTGCTCTCCCCACTCCGGAACGCCCCCAACCTCGCCCCTTTTCAGTCACTCCATGCTCCTCTTCCGAGCTCAGAGGATAGGGCTTCTCCCCACTGCCTCCAAGGCAGCGCGGATGTTGGAGGAAGTCAGTTTTCTGGGAACCAACCTTGGCGCACGGGCTCTGAGGTCGGTTCCTGGGAAAGAGCATATCCTATGGCCAGTGTCTAGTGGCCATAGGATTGCTCCGTAAGTTGGTATAAAATGTACTAGGAACAGGGCATTTCATAATCTATTACATACACTACCTGGTCCTTTAGCAATACACCTGCTACTGAAATTCATCTGAATAATATGTAGTTACAGACTACATCTAAACATTCTTAGAAGAACTCACTTCTGACTGCCCTTGAACAACATGTACCAAGGAGGTGGGGCGAATGTTTGCCAAGCATTTTAAAATGAGCTCTTCATAAACATCCACTCTGAAGGTTATTCACCCACCAGTCATTTGATACCTAACAAGACCATCAAAGAGAGTCTGCATCAATATGTAAATGTGTGTAAATTACATAATGGAAGTCACACACAGTACAAAACTGGCCATGTGATATAGATTACACTGATCTCACTGTAATTTACAGCTAGAGACTCGCATATGTGTATGAAACAAATGAACATTTTTGCCTCCAACTAGCCATTTGCCCCCATTAGTCTTCTAACTGAAACAATGGGTGGTATAACTTATCTAGGCAAAGACACGATCCCTCCCACACCCGAATATAACACCGGACGGGTTCACACGATCATGGAGGGAAAATAAGCCATGGTTGCTTATTTTCCCTCCCCACGCGTGCCAGTTGCAAGCTGCCAAATTAGCCTAATTACCCTCGCTGGGTGTGGATTGTCATGATGTCTGAACCTGGTGAGAGAAGGTGGCTGTGGTGGTTTACAAAACACTCTTGAAACCCTAGAACAAGCCATTGGTTTCAGGGTGGTTTGTAAACCACCCCAGCCACCCACCCTCGCCAGGTTCGGACGTCATGAGTCCCTCGCCTGGGGAGGGTAATTATGCTAATTAGGCAGTTCACATCCAGCACACACAGGGAGGGAAAATAAGCCACCATGGCTAATTATTCCTCTGTGATCGTATGAATCGGGTCACTAAATAGCAAAGGAGTATAATAAAACCCTGTAAATTAATTTGACTAAGCACTGCTAATAGTACTTATGTACATTTTTTTCTGATTTTGCTGTTTAGAATAATCTGTTGATGGAAATGTTAACTATCTTTGCTTGAATATGCGTGTATAATATATCTAGGCTGTATAGTCACCTGAAAATTTATCTTATTTTTCAATAAATTAACTATCAATTCAATGGATGAAAAATGGAACACATTTAAGAGCCATTTACTGAAGTATGTTGGATATCATCACATAAGAGTACTACTATAGACAAATCTATCAGACTTCGCCTGAGATAGCTTTCCATTCTTTTGCTTTTAGCTCACATGCCTCGCAAATGAGCATTCCTGGAGGTTTGTTGTCCTTCTGAAACATCATTCCCTATCCACAGAACTACAAAAAGCTGCTTCTGAACAGGGATGCAGTTCCATCAATTTGACTAAACTAGGCACTTGAAATATTTGTTAAACAGTAATACAGAGAAGCTTCAATCTCAGTGGAGCTTTCAGACTGGAACTGCATCTTCATACACTCAGGTTAATCATGTACCTAATTTTCTGATTATTGACTTGTTCCCACAAAGGATTTTACTTGCTTTGGCATATCAGCTCTCATCAGTGATAAACTGTCAAGAGAAGTTTTACGCTCTTTTCACAGATCAAATTTTTAAACTGCAAGAACATGGGGTTTTCTATTTCACCTTTAGGACATCATCCAATGTCAATTTCAGATTATTTCTATTAATCTAGTGAGTTGTAAAGAAAAGCTTTTATTTGCTGCTTTCATTCTGATATGGAACAGACTCACTGTTTGCTCCTAGCATCACATTAGGCAATCGATGGATGCTGCCCAGTTGAGTTACCCTATTGTCAAGATTTAGAGCTGTGCAGAAAGTTAGTGCATAATTTCTGGTTATTGAAATAGGTGAATATTGCTAACTCAAGCCAGGATAAAAGAAGGATTGAAGCTTTTGTTTGGGGAGTGCAGGGACTGTGGGCTCCTACCACACTCAGGAGGGAGCTTAAGCAAAGCTTTGTGGATTTAAAAACTTATTCAAGCAACGATCAAGTAAAATCCCAGGATGGAATGCGCATTATGGATCTGTTAAGTTTGGGCTCCACTAAGAGGATCGAACTGAATTTCTGCCTGGTAATTCTCTCTTCAAAATATGAACATCGAAAAAGACTGAAATGTAGAATAGAGCTGCATCTATAGGAATGTTACACAGAATTAACATACAGTCAGGTAAACTGGGACACAGATAATAAATATCCCATATTTTCTGCAGGGGTTCACTTAGGCCAGAAATAAAAGTTATGAGAGATGCATCATTGTTGTGGAAAACAGTCTCCCACATCTCCTCTTCCTCCTCCCTTCCTGGTAAAGTCTAGTAATACAAAACAACTTATGTAATGTTAACTGCACTGAGAGTTTCCTAACCTCTACAAGTGGCCTCCAAAGTGGAGGTACAGAAACTCACAGAATCCTTGCAGAAATAATACAAGTATACCAAGAACTCAGGTAACAAGATAACTATTGCAATAAGATTTCCAGTACATTTTTTTCCACGAAGCCTCAGAATACAGTACCTGAACATGTGATGGTGGGAGTCCTCTTCTTATATAGACAGCAAAAAGAGCATCCTTTCCTAAGGAGATATTGAATTTCAGGAATTGTGGCTGTGTGATATGGATTTGTGACCGCCAGAATACTCCTTGTGGTACTTCCTGAGTGACCCTCCGTCCGACCTCTGCCTCCCCGCTATCTATGCTGTTGTTTCTAGTGGCCCAAGGTCCTGGAAGACAAGAGCCGATAAAAGCAGATGAGAGTCAGATTCCAATGTATATATTTTTAGCAGTCTCATTTAAGATGAAACTGTGTGGCAATCTCAGACATCAAAGGAAAACTTAATTGACAAGACTATATTTACCCACTCACTTTTTCTTTTTTTACAATAATGAAAGCACACTGCTATATCACTGTAAGAGTGAGAATCTGCGTCTTTGAAAGCTATATACTTGCTCCCTCGGGCATCTGAAATCTTTCATATAGCTTCGTCTCCCATCTTTAATTCCATGATTGCTCTTTACTGATCAAACGTAATAAGAGCAGAAAGGCAGCTAAGCACATTAAAAGCTCATTGCACTCTTTTGAACATTCTTATGTGAATAAGATATAAAAATAAATCCACAAGGGAAAATAAAGGAATAATTTCAGTGTAAATTAACTGAGGATTTTTATCCATCATGTGTCAAATACCAAGCAAGTTCGTAAACAATCAAAATATAAAAGATGAATAAATAAAAGATTAAATAGAATATAGTTAAATAATGTTAGATTTGCTTCTGCTAAATGTAAGACTAGAATAAGACTAAGGTGTAATCCTATGGCGGTGCCTGTAAGCTTCCAAACTTGGGGGCTTACAGGTATCCCATGCAGAGCGGGAGGAACGGCGGAGGCAATCCTTGCTTCTGTTCTCCTCTCACTCTGCATTTTGGCTAGACAGGCTTTTTCACCCATCTAGCTAGGGTGCATCAGAGTGGGAGGGAAGCAGGCTGGTGAGGCCTCAGGATATATTGTATCCTGGCTTCCCCAGTCCCCTCCCCAGCCACCGGCACGCCCCCTTTACCCCCTCTATGAGGTCACCTTTGTGACCTTGGAGAGGCAGCCTGTGTGGTTCTCTCCATGCCAGCTGCTGGATCTCCAGTTGGAGCACTGTCTCCTACTTCAGATCCAGGAGTCCGAATTATCCTATGGCCCCACAGTCTCTGTCTAGGGGCCATAGGATTGCTCCCTCCATGTATTATTTTCCTAAGTCCCATGATGTTTGGGACTTGACCAACTGAAAAATAAAATTCTTTCTCCAATATAGATGAAATCCTCGTACCAATGGTGCTAAGATTTATCTTCTTTCTGAACAAGCAGCTTTCGACTAAAAATAGGAAAACTAATATGAAAGTTTGGATGAACAGAGCTTTAGAAATATTTTAAAATACATTAATGGGAACATCAGCTGTAACTTGGTCTTATTGCATGATAATGACCAGTTCACATGTAATGATAAGCCAGATTTCCAATTGTGAACAAGTAAGTGTGCTGGTGCATGCTGCTCAATCACTCCTGCTTGGGTCCTTCTGCAAGCAGGAGTGGCTAAACCAGGGTGAGCAACTTCAGAGGGTCCAGGAGGTGCACCCCATTACTGCGGAAATTGCTGCTGCGGACCTGCTGCAGAATTTCAGCAGCAATGCAGCGGCAAGGGGGGAAAGCCATATTTTTGCCTTAAAACAAAGCACGTGAGGAGCTCGCACTTTGCTTTAAAGCAAAATCACATTCCTGAAGCTTTTGTTGCAATATCTGAGGCTGAAGTGGATGTACAGGCTCCAGATTTTATATAAAAGCAGACATGCAGGGACTGGGAGGGAATTCGGTTCAGGGCGAGAGTGTAAGGGAAAAGGTTTTAAAATCCTTCCCTCATGCCATTTTCCAATTAAAATCACATTCACTCTCACACATGCATGCACACACATAGAAAGCTGCTATTGGCACCAGTGGAGGAAACATATCCATGTGATACTTCTATGTTTTCCCCTATGGGTAAAACAGCAGCTTCAGTGGCAGGGATTTAAATCAGGAAAATTTAAAAGGTATTTTTAAAGGTGCAGGGAAAAGATTTAATCCTCATCCCCAGTGCTACAGCTGCAATCCAAATCAGGGCCCTTGTGACTGTTTTTAAGTTTAAAAACAAAACACAGGAGACCATGTTCACAAATCTCCCACATCAGATCTAGTTTGGTCCTCAGAGATTAGAGTGGAAGTGCATGGAACTAGCATCTTCACTTGTCTGTGCTCCTTATAATGCCCAAAGCTGTTCAGACAGAATAAACAACAGAGCAAATTTAAATGGTAAATTCATGTTTAAACTTAATTATAACCTCCAGGTTGCATATACTTTAACGTGACTGCCATTTAATTCTATTGTTACTGAAAACCTTTACCTTTAGTCTTTCTACTATCATATATAAATTATCCAGAGCAGGTTCTCAAGTTCAGTCTTTCTTATTCCAGATGGAGTAAACCAGAATACATACAACAATCTGATTTTCTTCCCACAAACACTGAGTAGGGATGAAAATCACCATCCCATAGTGTTTTTCCTTAACTACAAAATGTACAGAGATCGGTGGAAGAGCCTGCCCTGGATGCTTCTGTGTCCTTCATGTTTGCCCAAAACAAAATATGATGGAAAATAAGCCATGGGCTGATCAAAGAAAGAAGAATATCTGATTCTGCCTCCATAAGCACCTATTGAACTCAGTGCAGTGTGGACTCAAGTGTTGGACACAGACTGGGAAGAACCAGGTTCAAATCCCTGGTCAGCAGAAAGCTTAGAGTTACTGAGCCAGTTCACATAATTGCAATGAGGAAAATAAGCCACGGTGGCATATTTCTCCTGCCGTGTGTGCTGGTTGTGTGCCAGGTGGATTTCCCTAATTAATCTTGCTGGTATAGCTTGCCGTGTCATCCAAACCTGGGTGACATGGCTTGCTGGGGCAGGGGAGAGCAACCCTCAAATAACTCAACAACAGCGCATGGGTTATTTGAGGGTTGCTGCCCCCTCAAAGAAGCCATGCCACCCAGGCTCGGATGACATAACGAGCTGCGCCAGTGAGGATAATTAGAGAAATTTGGCCCGCATATGACCAGCATGCATGGTGGGTTTATAAGCCACCATGGTTTTTTAACAACGCTGCAACAGTGAGAATTGGGTCACTCTCTCTCAGCCCAACCTACTTTGCAGGGTTGTTGTGAGAATAAAATGGGGTACCATTTATGCCACTCTGAGATGCTTAGAGGAAGGGCAGGATATAAATTAAAGCGGCAAGGGAGTGCCCCTTTAGTTAAGGTAAGCCGCAAAAAAAGGATTCTGCTATTATAAGCCTCAACATTCCACTGTTTATAAAAACGATACCTGTTGAACTAATAACTTGGCACTTCACATCCATGATCTGCCTGAGGTCTACAATTGCGCAGAACTTCAAACCAATCTGATAAAAATTACCACAGGTAAATGAAGTTAAAAAGTGCTGAAAACTGACACGTTTGTAAATTTTTCTCCATGGTGCAATTTAGCATATCATATATTTATTTCAAATTTTGGTGAAAACTACTGATGTACTTTATGCAAGTTTGTTGATGAGATATGCCTTTCATTGGTTTGATGAAGTTCTAACCAGCAGTTCAAAAGTTATTGAAAGTTTTTTGCCTTATAAAAGCCTATGGCAGCAACTGCTGGTAAAGTTATGTCGGGCATGCCATGAGGAGTTTCACTCTGAAGCTAAAATGCTGCCAGTACTCCAAGGTTTTAAGAATAATTCTATTACAGAGGTCTATTCCTTTAGTTATGGAAAGTGATCTCACAAGGTGAGACTACATGTTACTGTACAGATTGGTACCCTAGTGTGGGGGAAGAGACTTTAATCCTTTGCCCTCACCCTGCTGTGGTCCCAAACTGGATCAGCCCCCACCTCCAATTTACATTGCCAAAAAGTCATCCAATTGCAATGTAAATTTCAAGCACAGGACAAAGGGTTAAAGCTCCCTACCCACCACTCTTGGGTCCTGATCTATATGAGATCCCATGACCTTAGTTTTGAGTAAAAAAGAGGGGGGAAGCCCCTATTTACATCTTTAAAGTAACAATGAGTTTGGCCCTCAGAATTTGGGAGGCGTGGGGATGGAATGCACAGGTGGGAGGATTAGAAGAAGCCAGGGGCTCATACCACCTTTCTGGAAGCAGAAATGTAGCACAAGGGCCCCAACCTTTGCTCTTAATTTCTGTATGATAGGAGAAGGACATGCAATGATCATGTCTCACACTAGGGCTATATTCACATGTTACTGTGAATGTAGGTTCACACTCTATGCACGCTCATTAAGACTGTTGTGAGAATTTAGCTGTACTCACTCATTCTGTATTCAGTCAATATCTGATGGAGCTCTTCTCCAGACATGAACCTACCCAGACAGTATGATCAACATCAGAGGCCTTCCTCTGAGTGGCTCACAAGGTGGCAACAACGGAGAGGGCCTTCTCAGTGGTGGGCCCCTGATTCAGGAACAATCTCCCCACTGAGGCCTGCCTGGTGCCAACACTGTCATCTTTTCAGCACCAGGTTAAGACTGCCCTCTACTCCCAGGCATTTAATGGCATATGATGGGGCATTTATGTCAGCTGTCTGTATTATTTTATTGAAATTGTCTAGCTGCTTAATTTTTTTTAAAGTTTGTATATTAAAAAATTTATACTATGTTTTATTATCTTGTATTTTTAGGTTTGTAATTTTTGTGAACCACCCAAACAGCTTTGGCTATCGGGCAGTGTAGAAATGAAATTAATAACAATAATTTTTGTTGTGTGTAAGCTCTACGTAAGGGGAAGGGAAATGTGAATGAGCTTGTTAGCTCCCTCCCTCGCTGTTCTCATTACTTTCTACATGTGGAGGGCAACTCTCTAAAGAGGACAGTCTCTGACGCTTTCCCAAAGGTTTTGAATCTTGATACATGAAGTGAAATCTTAAATATAGTTAAGTATTTATAATCTCATTTATCGTATAGGTAGACTTGCAAGAAATCAGATTCAAATACTTTGGGGAAAGGGTAAGATTGCCGACACTGCAATTATATATTTCCTTTTCAAAAACCAGGGAAATTCAAGGATTAAAAAAAAGCCTTGCCAGTTTAAGACCAGAGTTAAGGCTATCTCATGTTGGCTCAAGAGCCATAAAGCAAGGAAACTAGAAGCTAAGGCTGATAACTTAACAGACATGCTCCTTGATCAGTAATTAGGTTGTACAATGCTACAATTTGTGCTTGTTTACAACTTATGCTCCATGCACCCACCATGTTTCCTTGGTCAGGAAAGATGCCCCACATTGTCCTGGTCCTGTATTGCCTTATGAACCATCTAGCCTAAGGGCTGACCCATCTTGACAGCTGCTGATGTAAGGTATAAACAGTCATGGGTCAACTGACAGTAGGATTCCTCTAGCGGTACAGTAAGGCTCAGATGCTTCATAAAGCAATACAGGACCAGGACATCATGGGGCATCTTTGCTGGTCCCAGACAATCCATCCTTCCCCTCTAGATTTGGGCCTGAAAGACAAGGGAAGTGTGGGTGCATGGAAGGTAAGTTGAAAGCAAACATAATTTGTGACACTGCACAATATCAACACTGATCATAGGGCATATCAGTTAAGGCATCAGCCTTAGCTTCCAATTTCCTGGCTTTGTGGAGCTTGAGCCAACATGAGATAACCTTAACTCTGGTTTTAAGCAAGAAGTTTTTTTTAAAATCACTGAATGAAGAACATAAAGAACATAAAGAATATGTTCTTTATTGTAACAGTCTATTGCAATGCATTATATATGGAACTGCCATTGAAATAGTTTGGAAACCACTGTTGGTCCAGAATAGGGCTGTAAGAATAGACTGGGCTTTTTGACACATTATGCTTGTGTTTTGTCAGCTGAATGGACTCTAGGGTCTGTTTCTGGCCCAGTTCTAAAGTGTTGGGTTTAACCTTTAAAGTCCTAAATCGCTTGGGCTACTTGAAAGACTGCCTTCTCCCATATGTACCAATCCAGTCCTTAAGATCTTCTTCAGAAGCCTTACACCAAATGCCCCCACCAAATGAAGTGAGGCAGGTAACCACTAGGGAGGTGGCCCTTTTGGGAGGGGCACTCTGATTATGGAATAGCATTCCCAGATAGTTTGACCCGGCACCATCTTTATTGTCTTTTTGGCACCAAGTGAAGACCTTATTATTCACCCACAGATTTTTAATAATTTATGACCTATAGTCTGGGTTTCTCAGTTTATTATCCACATTTGTATTGTGTTTTAGTTTTAATAGTTTGCATTCTTTTATATTGTCTTTCATTGTTTGCTGACCCACCCAGAGAACTTCTGTTATGGAGCAGCTAACAGTAAATTAATAAATAAATCCCTCAGGAGATTATCAAGACCCTCTTGTCTACCAATATGCCAACTAGTCAAATAACTTAATTTCACTGCAAGCTGCTGTAAAAATGGTAGAAGGTGTTCCCAGAAGGCACTCAGAGATGCTAGAGTACAAGACTCCAAATCAGGGTTCTCTCCTTTTAAAATTCCATAAGTTGAGAGTTATGGCTTGGCTGGTCATTGGGCCTGGCACCAGATATTAGTTGAGCCTTGATATTTGTTGGTGCAACATCTATGATCCCCGACAACTTCCCCATGCCCTGCAGACCCAGCCTCTGACATTCCCCTTGATATCTGCTGCTCCAGGTTTATTGTCCAAGGCCTCAACCACTACCTCCATGGGCCTCAATTGGTATAGGTATGGAACTTATGCTTAAGGGTTATGTAATCCACTTTACACTTTCTTCAGTTTAAGCTATCTGGCTCCTTTAAAGCATGATAAGATCGACATTTTTTCATTCTTCCGATACGTATCTATAAGAATATCGTAATACAAAATATTTAAATATTAAAGTTATATTAATACATGTGTTTTCGTTCAGATTGTTAAAGCTGACATGTTAACATGATCACAAGTATGGCTTATATACATTTGCACCCATATAAGAACACATACTTGGGATATACTTATATCTCTGAAAATGAATCAGTTCACCAAATTCTGTCATAAATTTTGCCGAACGTTATCCTTGGCAAAGACAGCCAAGACAGCACTTTCAACAAGGGCATAACGATGTGGCAAGGAAGTGTGAATAATCCAAGTAAGTACCAAAATATATCCTTTGCATCCATTGTCTACTATAAATGTAATTACCACTGCAACAAGTTTTCAATTTTAAATTCCAAATTGCCTGTGCTCTTGAGGCTTACACTTGCATGTAATGAAAAGCCATTTAAACATATTCTATTGCCAATGTCTTTACATGGTAAGAGAATGCTTTTACTGAACATTGTTAATCTTTGAATAACAGTTTTTAATAAGCTGTGTCTTTTTTGAATTTTCTAGGTTAATGGGTCTCCAGCAGTATCAGAGCACAAAGACAAAAGCAATGGCAAAGAAAAACACAAGAGTACATTGGCTACAAGTGGAATAAATGGGATTAACGTAATGTCAAGCAACATGGCTATGTGGCTATGCCCGAGTGACTCATCATTCTCCAGAGGCATCAAATGAAGATTCAAAATGGAACAATGATCCTTTCTACATGCATTCATCGCCTTTCATCTGAGGATCTACAAGTGCCTTGCACACACCAAGGAACCAAGCAACACAACCAGGTATTGTCATCGTCACCTTACAAAGAGAGACAATAAGTCAGTCTCTCTCTCTCTCAGTATCATGAGCATGACAATATACTTAGCATCATCAGATCAACCAGTAGCACTACTGGGAACCAAGCCCAGAATCTTGGCAAATATAGAAGGCATAATTTCCCAATCCATCACTTTCACTTGCGATTAAGGTTGCAACGTTTAACCAATTAATTGGTTGGATTAATCAATTACAGATGCAATCAGAGTAGGTCACACTGAACTTAGCTGGACTTACTTCTGAGTAAACATACATAACATTGCACTGCACAAATTTTTTTGATCAACTAAAAACGTTCCTGATTTTTATGTAGCAGATTTTGAAAAACAACCACACATACTGTTAATAAAGGTATAGCAGATGATAAGCACTATCTTAAAATAGGATTCCCTGCTACTCTTTCAGACATGGGAAGGAACATGTTCTTCTAAGGTGATGCTTCCAACACACACATGCATCATCTAAAAACAAAGAAGTTTTGCTTCTGCTTCATAACTATGATTACTGTTTTGACTCATATGAAAATCTATACAGAATTAATCATACACTTATTTGACTAATTTTTCTTTAATTAGGTGACAGCGTTACTTGAACTGTAGTCCCCAGTTTACTCAAGTGAGCTTTTTTTTTTTCCTCCTGAAAATGAAATGTTAGATTAGTCTTCCTCAAACTGGTGCTCTTCAGAGTGGGACTACAATTCTCATCATCCTCACCTAGCATGGCCATTTGCCATACTGACTTGGGTGATGGGAGTTGTAATCCAACACATCTGGAAGGCATCAGGTTGGGAAAGTATGCTGTAAATTCTCAAAGAAATACAGAGTAGGAAAACTCCTACTCATCTTTCAAATATATGAAAAAAGATGAATCACCTGAGAACAAGTTGAGCTCAAAACATTCCAGTTTTTTAAATTTTAAGTATTTCTTTATTAAATTTCTTAATCGCCCATCTGGCCGGTCACCTGGCCACTCTGGGCAATGTACAATAAAACAACAGTTTAAAACAAAAAAATTCCACATTAAAACATTGTATTTCTAAAAATACTCTAACCCACCCCAAATGCCTGCCTGAACAACCATGTTTTTAATGCATGGTGGAAGCTCATTAAAGAGGGGGCATGGCGGAGTTTCCTAGGGAGGGAGTTTCACAGAGTGGGGGCACCACAGAGAATGCCCTCTCCCTCGTCCTCACCAGCCTAGCTGTCCTGGCTGATGGGACAGAGAGAAGACCATCTGAGGCTGATCTTGTTGAGCGGCCTGTCTGATGTTGCTGGAGGCGCTCCTTGAGGTAGGCAGGGCCTGAACCATATAAGGTTTTAAAGGTCAAAACCAACACCTTGAATTTGGCCTGGAAAACAACTGGTAACTAGTACAACTCCTTCAGCACCGGAGTAATGTGATCACGCCGGCGGCTGCATTTAATCAGGTGAGCCGCCGTGTTCTGCACCAGCTGCAGCTTCTGAACCATCTTCAAGGGTAACCCCATGTAGGGTGCATTACAGTAGTCTAGACGAGAGGTGACTAAGGCATGTACTACTGATGGGACCAGATGGGAAGGTAGGGGCGCAGCCGCCGTATCAGATGGAGTTAGTATAAATAAAATTGTTTCTATAGAACCATTGGGTTAACATCTTTATTTGTTACTGTATTCATGCAGATCCACTGTGGGTAATAGAACTGTCATTCTTGCCCATGCTCTGCCAAACCCCTGCCTCACACTCACCTGTCATTCAATCCAGACACATACCAGCCACCATACACATATACAAACCTTTACTATATACATATTGTGCATGTAGAATTGCCACACAAGTCTCTATTATTTATCAAATTAATTAAACCTCCATTAGTTAATTATTAATTACAACATTTCTATGCTGCCCCATAACAAAGTTCTTGCTTCAGGAGAAAGGAGTAGTGAGCACTCATCTGATCCCCACACGTGATGCACTCTTTAGAAGTACCAGTGTACTTAGACTAAGAGGAGGACTATAGCATGCTACCACTCAAGTTAAGCCAAGCTTACTATGTTGATGGGACAAATGATAGACTCTGCTTTCCTTTGTCTCATCAACTTACTGTGAGACACTAGCAATATGAATATATAGCATTGTCTAATTAATTGGATCACTCTGTCCTAACATTTCTGCTGTGTGCAGTGGGGGCATGAGATTGTGCATTCCTGCCCAGCTTACTGGGTATGCCTGTCCCATTTGCATCATCCTGAGACAGTTACACATGGCATAATATTTGAATAGGATGTATGCATGTACAATCCCATGCATGTAAGCCAAAATCATGCAGTTCACTTCCCCTGCCCCAATCCAAGATGCTGACTGTACAATGTGGTCCTACTAATGTTGCATTGTATATATACACAACCCATTCAAACATTATGCCCAAGCATGCACATCCAAGGTGTCAGAGACATCTGCTGCCTTGCTCCATGTAGCCTTGCTCCATTTTACTGCTCTCCATAGTGAGAAGGTAGGGGAATAATTTGTGTTTAACAGAGTGAGAAGGTAGGGGAATAATTTGTGTTTCTCTGGAATATGTATTTTTGTCCACTGTCTATGTCCTTCCTTATTATTAACTACTGGCTGGTATGTATCATTAACAGGTATTTTCTCGTTAAGCAAGATATCTCGACACTTTAAAAATCTGATGACAAAATCAATGGCTGCACAGGCTATTTAAAAATTCAGTAAGTGAAAACAGTCACCTAAGTCTCTCCTACAGATATGGGTATGTGAATGCACACTAAGAGACCTGACAAATAGATTATGTGCCTTCTGCGTACTCCTATAGTAAGGAGTATTTGCAGAATTAATTAACTTTGTTTTCAATTTCCTTATCTGAATATTTCATAGGCATGAACCACACTGCAGTGAAGTTAATAGGAAGCTGTCTCTGAAAAACTTTGCTTTGAGCTCCAAAAGAATCTGCTCCTTGTAGAAAGGTGCTTTAGGTACAATCCTATACATGTCTAGACAGAAAAAGTCCTACAACTCACAGCATCCCCCAGCCAGACATGTTGGTTAGGGAATGCTAGGAGGAGGTGTAGGACTTTTATCTGTCTAAACATGCATACCACTGCGCCCTTAAAGTTCAAAACTACACAGCTGAAGTTGGATGCTGTGGCGGAGAGAATGTCACACTAGCCTCATTCTGCAGATTTCATACTTCTTGTTGTCACTACCATCTAATGCAGTAGATAATTTACCAAGCCCCTGAGGAAATATTTTGGAAACCGCTTAAGTTTGAACTGCTGACGTTGCGAATCTTCCTTTTTTCATGGGCAGATGAAACTGATCAATTTTACAGCACCCTAACTATTATAATTCTATAAAAGGGTGATCGGGTAGAATTAGAAATAATAAACAGGAAGTATTTCAACCAATTAAATAGGAAATATGCTTTAAAAATTATTGGAATCCATACAAGCGTTAGTGGCAAATCAGTTTTGAAAATGTCACCATAGTTTTACTTTAAAACCCAAAAATTGAAATAAGAAAAAATATGCTGCAGAGTAAGTTCCAGAAATGAAGCCCTTACTGGAGTACTTGTACAACTTAACAAAAGTTAAAAAGCGTGCTGGCATAAACCTGCTCTAGAGGTTATTCTGCATCACATATTTTTATCCGTAGAAAATAGAAGTGAATACTGAATATTTCCTAAGACATTACACTTCATTCCCATTAATTCTGTAAGCAGTGCAGCTAGCTCAGGGATCATTTGAACTCTTAGAAGGGCTCTGCAGACTTGTATTTCATTGTCTATTAACACAGTTCATGCCATACACGATACAGTTTTGAGCTGTCAATAAATTCTGCTAATAGCACTTGCTTATAGTTCTGCTGATTCTACATTCTTCTGTGTTATAACTTTGAAAGTATAACTACTACTTCTATGACTAACACTGAAAAAAGTGTGAATCTCTTACCAAGGCTCCAACATTAAGGCAGTTCTTCCAACTGAACACTAACATTCTTTGTTATCATCCAAAACACTAGAGGAGTTTTCAAAAGGGCTAAAATAAACATACATGGTAGGGGTACAAAATTTGTGGCAGAAGGTCCCTACCCCCACTAACTATGGGCAAGCATTAAGAAGCTAGGAAGAGCCCTGCTGGATCAGACCAAAGGCCTGTCTAGTCTAACATTCTGTTTCTCAAAGTGACCAACCAGATGCCCAAATGGGAAGAGCACAAGCAGGAGATGACAACAAGAGTCTTCTCCCGCTATTATTCAGAGGATGGTGATCAGGGAACAGTACTTTTCTACAGATGGTACTCCTTTCCTTGAGGTCTGTCAGTGCCGGGTCAAAATGCTGTTAATTACCCAAGTTTTTTAATCCGTTATTTCCTTTCTAGTTTTATTGCTGTTTAGATCTCTTTTTTAACATAAGCTTAAACCACATTTCCATTTTTTTTTATCCATGCTGAGATTTTTTAGTTCTGGTTTTAATTCTTGTGCTGTTTTAGCATTATATGGCTGATTGGTTTTAATTCAGGCCTGTTTTTTAATCTGTTTGTAAGCCGCCTCTTGGATATAAATTTATAAAAGGAAGAAATATTGGTAGAGTGCAGCTATTTTTGAAACATATTTGTGACTGTTATTACATTCTGTCATACAGGTTCCTAAGATTCTTGCTGGGCCTTATCTACACAGTAAATCAGATCTGCCTGACATGCTGGAAAAGTAAAATACAGAAATCCAAGCTGTGCAGGAGACAAATTTATTGCTACGATTGTATGAATCCCTGCTGGAACTGTAAAGAATATCAGAACACTTTTGTGGAATTTATCAGGATCCCTATGAGCACTGGAAGGAAACAGATTTCAAAGCCTTTCCAAGATACTCAACAAACAATGCTAGACTTTGCATCACACTATATCTCCATTATACTGTACATATTTGCAGCACACAAAAATTACTCTCCATTTCTATACTGCATCAAGGAAATGTGAAAATGTCAATGAATATTTAGTGGTGTGATAAAAAAAAGTTGTTGCTGTTTTTTTCTAAAAGGAAAATGCTTAATTTTTGTTATGTGAAAAACTTGCATTCTACCAGTCTAACTAAATGTTGTTAAAGAGGCATGACTGGAGAAAGAAATAAAAATGCCTGA